>NC_141193.1:31580000-32830000 GCF_055505025.1 Bos grunniens
ACCTCAATAAAGAGGTGACTAGAGGTCGTCGTATAACCCGTGGATGACTGGACCCCTCAAGGAGAAAGTTATAGGATAGTAAAACGGAAAAGTATGACAAGTACCCCAAGAGTTCCGTTCTTATGACTTCACCAAACGGTAAGGGAAAAGGTCACCTGGTGTAAGACAGTCTGAAGAGGTGGTACTGGGTGGGTAGAACCCACCGGGGTACCCGTACCGAATCAAAGTAACAAATCTGTTCCGACACCAGGATCACACTAATCTAATTGATCAAAAGACACTCATACCAAAGTCACACAGACGGGAGACTACAGGAGAACGTTGTGGATGGTAGAATGAACCCAAAGAGAATGGAACCTGTACCCCCATTAATAATAAAATAATAAGATTATTATAAAAGATCTCACATAATCGGTTGAGTCCGACAGTATTGTTTTATGGTATTTGATCCACTAAATTTGGTGTCTTTAAATAAAGAATGTCAAGATTTATGACCTAGTTCCACGAATATTTTCTACGATAGGTTCTAGTTCCACCGTCTTTCCATCGGAACTAAGGCTTCGAAGAAGAGAACAGAACATTCCCCGGTGGTAGATAGAACGACACACGAGTTACTAACGAATGAACATGTGTGTGTCTCTCTCTTTCTCTCGTTCTCTTTCAATGACCCAAAGAGAAAAATACTTCTGTAATTAGAATAGTATAATCTCGGAGTGTGAATACTGGAGTAAATTGGAATCAATGGAGGATTCCCAGGATAGAGGTGTATGTTAGTGTGACCTTCAATCTCGAAGTTGTATGTTTAAAACCCTCATGTTTCCAGTCAGGTATTGTACACGACAATATGATATGAAGGTTGTAAATTTTCTCTTTATATGTAGGTCGATTCTTCAGTCGTAGATGTTTACAAGAGTCCACTTTCTGACTTATATCAACGTACACTGACTCCGTCTCTTATGTTTCCTTTCTATTTTAACTCTTCGTTTACCCCATGGTGACACTATCCTGGTCATCAAGTACGATTCCTCACACGTAAAAAGAGGATTCCTGTTACTCCTCTGAAACTTCCCAAAATTCACCCTTGCACTGGATCATATAAGATACGAAATAATCCTAGTAAGATAGATGTACGTCTTTTACCAAAGAGTATTAGGATACTCTTTGGATTGAACTTTCATAATGTCCCAACAGGAGTCCTACTACCTTTCTTCTCTCTTCATAATTGTTAGACTGTTTTTGGGGTTCCTACCAAAACTTGAGTTTGGAATTACCAAACATAAGTCAGAAAGATTATTGATGGTCGTGTCGGGGGGACGGACGGATAGTTGGGAGGAGGACGTCGGAAAGATATTAGAGGTTAAAAGAGACTACCAACACCTTCTCACTTAAAGCCCACGACAATGATTAATCGTATCACATTCTATTCGTCGTTAAACCAACCTTGTAAAATTATTATCAATAAAAGAGAAAACGGACACAAATTTTCAAGATTAAATTACTTATTTAATAGAAGTCTCTAGATTCAATAAAGATCAAAACAACAAGGTAGACTATACAATTAAAGTTGTTGTCTAAATAAAACAATTATTTTCTACTTTGAATTTTTTTTTTTTTTTTTTGAAGATGGAACTTCAGATCTGACTGAACATACACTTACGGGACCCTTCACCCTTCAAACCACTCGTCAGAAATGTGTCTTCTCAAACCTGTTACTTGAAACGTCTGTTAAAGTACAGGTTTCTACCCCGTACAGACTTAGTCTCAGTAGACTTAAAGAAAACTTGTCAAAAAAATTCGGTGAAACCAACTCTAACAAAAAGGAAACTTACTTTCGGTCCTCCACGTTGTCTTTATCGTCACTCGGTCATTGAGGATCTGACCCAGGAACCGGAGAAGTAATTGACGGATATACCACACCGTGTACGGGTGTTGAGAAGACCTAGAGTTAATAAGATCCTTTTGTTCTCTCAAGTAAAGATTTCGGAAATATTTTCGCACTGAGAATATAGTCTGAGACAAGTTCCTTGCACCCTCACTTATTTTATATATACTAGGGACTAGGGTGACTCGTAAATAATAATACGACGATTCAGCGAAGTCAGTACAGGCTGAGACACACTGGGGTATCTGTCGTCGGGTGATCCGAAGAGGCAGGGACCCTAAGAGGTCCGTTCTTGTGACCTCACCCAACGGTAAAGGAAGAGGTTCCGTACTTTTACTTTTCACTTTCCCTTCAGTGAGTCAGCACAGACTGAGACACACTGGGGTACCTGACGGCGGATGGTCCGAGGACGCAGGTACCCTAAAAGGTCCGTTCTCATGACCTCACCCCACGGTAACGGAAGAGGTAAATAATAATACCCCTTTGTATTAAAGATTTTGACCGTACAATTAATTATTTATCCTACGTAAGTCTATCGTATGTACAAATTCTTGTACTTTACCCTATTATGGTTATTATAGGTCTCTCTATACACAAACAATTCTCGTTGATAAATATATCCCACCCATCTGTCCTTTTGAAAAGACTTCTCCAAGGAAGAAACGACTATAAACTCACCACTCTTTGTCAATAGATGTGTTTCTAGCTCCCTTTCTCGTAAGGTCTGTCGTTCTCCTCGATCGCGTTCCGGACCTTCTCACTTCCTTAAACCATGTAAGGTCCCTATTCCTCCACTCACACCGACTACGATTCAACGAAGACAACACAGGCTGAGACACTCTGGGATACCTGACATCGGGTGGTCCGAGGAGATAGGTACCCTACGAGGTCCGTTCTTATGACCTCACCCAACGGCACGGGAGGAGGTTCACTAGAAGGGTTGGGTCCCTAACTTGGACACAGAGAATGTGGAGGACGTAACCGTCCGTCCAAGAAATGGAGATCACGGTGGATGCACCGACCTCTCATCATATTTGCCTCACCTATACCTTACTCCAATCTTTCCACGTACCACCGGTCTAGGACATTCCAGACCAATCGACACCTTCCCCCTACCTAAAATAAGTTCACCAGTACTCGTTAAGACTGGATAGTCTGTCAAACCCCGTTCCCTCATTACACCAGATAAAAACATAACAAAACAAAAATTTCTAAACAGTCCTCCGAGACACTTCTACCCGATATAATTACTCATTCTTACTTCGGTTCTGTACTTCATTTGTGGACGACGTCATTGGGTCGACTCACTACCGACGTCACCCTCCCCGACCCCACACGATGTCTCGACCTCAGTTCTCGTGTGCGATTCCCACCTACAAATATGGAGGTTCTGGATGACCAGATAATTCTACGGTAGTGAGATACGAGGATCGACCGAGGGGGAGAAGGGAAGGTGTAGATACTCTACCGACGAGCCCTACTCTTTTCATCAAACACCAATACTCCGTCTAAGTGTGACCGACGTCTCTCTGGTCTCACTGGAACATAGGTGATGGTACTACGAAACAGAGTTACTCAGTCACCTTGTAAACTACCCTCTTTATAGAGACTTCCTATTTCTTTTCATCACTCATGGACCACCGTGACTCTTGTGTGAACTTGCGAGACTGTTTCGTTTCTTTACAAAGACGAAAGAAAAGGAAAGTTTAAATAAGGGTTCTTAAACCATGTAAGTCAAACCGACATCACCTCTGTCGACAAAATTTGTCTTAGTTTAGGTTAAAGGTACTGTAAAACGTACCTACGTCTAAAACCGTAAGTCTACTAAGCACTCACGTTAATTATTTACCGTAATAATAGAAGCTTGTGAGTCACGTAATATAAAAGTCCTTTACGTCGTATGGATTTAAAATTGTCGAAGACAAGACGGAAGTGAAAATATATCAGTACAGTGACATCAAACCCCGATACATTGAGATGTTGTATTAATATAAGGGTGGTCCGACTTTTTATTCCATATTAAGAGTAGAACGATACTGGGTTTATAACCCTACACAGATAAAATTTTCTTGATTGTATAATTTGGGTTCTAGGATTTTACGGTATAAGTAAGACATAGATGATTCTTACAGTAACCATAGAAACCCGAGATCAAAACGGTTGCTAAAAGAACATGTTCACTAGGGTGGTTCACACAGACCCTCCGGGTCTCTAACCTAGGTAAACAAGTCGTCTATAAACTCGGGGAATGAGGTACGTTCTATGAGGTGTGACTTGTGACCCCTCTAGTGTTTTGTATTACTGTAGAGACGGGAGGTAGATCGACTGATGGGTGTACCCTTTCAACATGTCTTTTCTACGTTATGAGAAAAATTTTTCGTGTTCTTAGATTTTTATAGATGATTATATCCCGTAGAGTCTTATCGTCCTATACTAGACCACGAGTTATTACGAATATTGACACGAAGAGTTTGACAATATACGTGTGTTTAGAGAAATCCGTAGAACAATTTTACGCGTAAGACTAGACATCAAACCCCCGCCACCCTTATTCAAGGATGAATTACGGTTCCGACTTCCGAGTACCGGTTTAAATCTCATCGGTCCCTATTATAAATTCTAAAGGTTTGACGTGTGACTCCGTGGGGTCCCACGATGTCACTTAAGTCACATAAAAAAAAAATTATTTTTTTAGGGTCTCTGTCATTAGGAGTAATATACACAATGATCATCAAGTAACAAAGATGTAATCTAGTGCGATGTAAGGAGATAGAATGTTGAACCGTTTCGACTTAAGAGTGTCATTGAGATGACACTATTTTTTACAATTCATGATGTGTTTTTAGACATACCTTGTTCGTTTCCTTCACCACCACAGGTTAGACTAAAGTTTCAAATTCTTCAACACATCACGGGTTGTCCGTGTATATAGGTAATCATTCATTAATACCAATACATTCTTATTTTAAAGTTTCTCGTCAAAAGAAAGTCAAGTATACATCATAAAGAAAGTTCGTCGCCGATTCAACAATCCTGTACTAAAAAAACCTGTATTGACGATTACACTCCTCTTCCTTTACCGTTGGGTGAGGTCACAAGAACGGACCTCTTAGGGTCCCTGCCCCCTCGGACCACCCGACGGCAGATACCCCAGCGTGTCTCAGCCTGTGCTGACTTCGCTGAATCGTCGTCGTCGTCGTCGTCGATTACTACTTCTAATCCATAAAGAAAACCGGTTCCTTATGGTGTGCGTGTTTTTGACCCTCTGTGTTCTACGACACTTATCTTTTTCAAACCTTCAGAGACCTAATCGATTATTCATGATACTGAAGTCTCTACAGACCCACCAGTCCCTTCCAGTGCACCTCCAACATCTTGGACCCAGTCCAGACGTCCTCTTCGTCATACCGACGTGAGGGGTCGAATCTGAAAGTTTAATTAAGACATTGTCACAGATGGAGGACGGAGTTCCTTACCTCTGAGGTTCCCTGTGACGTTCGGAGGTCGTTCCGAGATTTACTTCTCGGGTGAGACAAAAGGTTCCTGTCAGTAAAAACTTGAATCTTCCTTCCCCTCCCCTAAATTGATCCGACTAAAATAATGTTTTAAGAAGTAGAGAACAATAGAGGACCCAAAGTCTACGTAAATTAATAGGAAGGGTTTACGATATAAGACGAAAATTACTTTGAGAGTTTTTTTTTTTTTTTTCCGAAGAACTATGTCTACGTTTAATTTAAACCACAAAACAAATGTACCTCCTTTTATTTTCTACCTGGACCAAACGAAGAGGTACCCGAGACTCCTATCACAAACCCCCGAATAAAAATTTGTTTTTATCCTAAAAATAATAGTAATAGTTATCTACGAATACCTTATATGTTTTAGTTTAAATCAAGTACAAACGTTTGTAGACCCGTAATAATTCCTTAAGTGATTCCTTAGGTATCGATGTCTTCAAAGACAAATTTTTATGTGTGAGTACGTGTGTGTGGTCTAAAAGTAATCGTGCTTTACATATCAGAAGTCAAAGAAAATACACAACCTGTAACACAACAGGAATTAAGGTTCCTCGAGTCTTAGTTTATTCGTTTGTCTTCCTATTCGTTTAAGTATTAATATTACTTTTGCCTCGTGAACACTACACGGTCCGTGGCAAGATTTAAATGTTCCTAACTGAGTAAATTAGGAGTGTTATATGGATGTAGTAAATTGTTTATTCCTTGACTCCCTGTCTCCTCAATTTATTGACCAAGTTCCAGTGTATCGATCCCTCACCATCGAAACTCGTCGGGTGTGTGAATTTGTATTACGTCAATACCCTTGTCTGCGGGTCCTGTCTCCCCAACCAACACCCTTTTCTGGCTACCCCCGACCTCCTACGAAGGACCATCCCCACTGGAAACTCAACCCGAGAATTCCTACTTCATGTACCACCTAATATCCGTCTCTTCAGACTCTGTCGTCCACTTCAGACCGTCAACCTGTCAAACCACAACGACCACACACAGTATCCTGCCCCATTCCTAACCCACCCTTCACGGTGACCTCTCTACCAGTCTTCCGTCTACTACTTCCTGGAACTTACAACGTGGTTCGTCGAATCTGAAGCAGGACACCGAATACTTTCTGACTTTATTTCCTGTCTGGGTCGGTGTAGACGTCCGTGTTACGGGTTCGACCCATATGTTTACAGAATAAGAGACTGATGAGACCTAGGAATCAAAAGTGTGTGTGTGTGTGTGTTTGAGTATGGTCCTTACGGGATCACCAGGCCCTCAATCCTGAACCGTGAAAGTGACGGTCCCGGTCCCAAGTTAGGGACCAAACCCTTGATTTGAGGACGTTCGGTGCACCGTGTCGGTTTTTTATTATTTATTTATTTATTAAATTTTAAGATGAAGAGGGAGTTTCTTTCATTTTCTATTTTTTCCCCTTCTGGGTTCCTTAGTGTACTAAAATAATTTCATTGTATTTAACACCCTTTAAAACTGAATGATAACTAAGTCAAGGAACTAATCGTTTGTTGTGTGGAAGAAACATAGAGAATTTACTTACTCTCTAATTCTTCTAATTAATTCTTAATTATTCTTATTTTTTTACTCTCCATCACCTTTTATAAATACTGTTTGTACGAACAGGAGGTATGAAACTCTTTCTCGGAAAAGGAACTCACAAAGATATTATTAAATGAAATATGGAAGTAAGACAGGGATTTGAGTTCCGATTCGAAATAAGACCCCAGTCTAAAGTCCGGACATGGATAGAGTACTAGAAACATAAAGGACGGGTACATGGGAGGTCCGGGAGGTAGGAAAATCTCTGTGAAACAGAAACTTGTATGCGTAATTTATCATACACCGGGTTAGAACTCATAACACCCTTTTGGTGTGGAAAAGGTTCTAACGGTTTCGAAGGACCCCCCTAAGAATGTAATAGTCCCAGTGGAGGACAAAACTTAAGGTCGAAAGTCACTTAAGGAAAGAAAGAGTATTAGCATGGGTGAATAAATCCCAGGGGTGGAGGGTTTGTTTTCTCGATCACAGAAGAATTCTTAAGAAGTAAGGAAAACCCGGTTGGTCTGGTCACATTTGACGTTTGTCGAAAATTTCATTGTTACAAAAGAAAGAACAATGTTATTATGGAATGTAATAATGTACATAATATCAAGGTATCATCTAATGTAAAAAGTTTTGTAAAAGTGTTCTCTCGTCAATACTAACAAGAGTAAAATCTCCACTTACCTTCTCTTTTGATTGTAAATATCCGACGGAAAATACTCGATCCGAAAAGAGAAGGACAAAGTGTACAAAATCGAATAATCGTATCTATTAGATTAATTCGTGTAAAATGGTTGACAAGAAGTGTCAAAACGTTCCATCCGTAAACATAATCATGGATAACGGCATATGTTTAATGGGGTTGTAATTCGTCGACTTTTGGTGTTCATAAGTACTAGAGTATGAGAGACACCCAGTCCTGCGACCCACATCGAAGTGACCCATGGAGACCCAGTCCCAGAGGGCCCTCCGGTGTCAAGACGACGACCAGAATCGATACCCGAGTAGATTTCCGTCTCCTCTTGAGGGAAAGGTCGAGTGAACTCACCGACAACCGTCCGAAGTCAAGGAGTGGATCGACTCCCGAGGTAGTCGCCCAACGGTATCACTGGAGAGGTGTTCTGTCGAGGGTTGTACCGTCAACCGAAGGGAGGGTCACTAAGTCGTTCTTTCACCTTTCTCGAGAGTATTAAAGAAACATTGGATTAGAACCTCACTGGAGGGTAATGAAACAGGTATCAGACAAACAATCTTCACTTAGTGACCCAGGTCGGGGTGACATCCTCTCACCTAATGTCTTCCCATACCTATGGTCCTTAATCCTGGTGACCCCTGGTAGAAGCTCCAACGGATGGTATCGTATTATTAAGGATGAAACGTCTCCCTCTTTTTCTACAACTTCTCTAATCGTTGAACTAGTTCCAGAATGTTGACCGGTAGTCATTTCGGTCGTCACTTAAGAGTGGAATTACAAGATCCGTTTTTTTACGTGTAAATGACCGAGGGTTTTAGAGAGAGAGAGAAAGAAAAAAAAAAAAAAATTACTTTTTCCCGACTCAGTAACCCCCCTTTTGGGTATAGTTATTAGATAAGTTTTGTTTTGTCTCTTGAGAAGGTCACTGAAGGACCCCGGTCGTGTCTAAGTCGGTGTAGAAAATAGGGTCGTCAAAGGTTTACAACCAGATGTAGATTCTTCGTCAAAACCGGTCAGTCGTCTTTTGATTCTTTTCATTCTTGGTACATTTCCAAAAGTATTTCTGTTTATCAGTCACTTTTCCCGAAAAGGAATAAAGAAACAGAAAATAACACCATTCTTGTGAGTCGGGAGACTCCTTACTGAAAAATTCACGTGTCATGTCGCGTCCGTGTTACAGCATGTCCTCCTTGGATGTTGCGCAAATAGAATATATGACGGTGAAACATGGGTAACTTGTCGTCGACGGGTCAAGGTGGGAGGAGGGTCGCAGACCGTTAGTAGTAACATGGAAGCAAAGATTCTCAGACTGATAAAATTTATGGACTATATAAACAAGACCCGAAGGGCCCATCGAGTCGACCATTTCTTAGACACACGTTACGTCCTCTGGGACCAAGCTAAGAACCCAGTCCTTATAGGGGACCTCTTCCCTATCCGATGGGTGGAGGTCATAAGAACCCAAAGGGACCACCGAGTCTTCCATTTCTTAGACGGACGTTATACCCTGTGGACCCAAGTTAGGGACCCAACCTTTCTAGGGGACCTCCTCCCGTACCGTTGGGTGAGGTCATAAGAACGGACTTCTTAGGACACTTGTCTCCTCGGACCACCCCGGTGTCAGGTACCCCAGTGTCTCAGTCTGTGTCGACTCACTTTTCGTGTGAACCGTGTATAAACTGGAAGACACTAACCGAAAAAGGTGAATCGTAGTACAGGAGTCGTAGTAGGTACAACAATGTAACCGTCCTACATATTTTCGGAGGTTTACGTTTTTTCATTTTTCCGAAAGAAATAAGCTTAAAAGTAAGACAGGTAAATCCCCACAATTTTGATAGGAAAATATTACACAATGATTGTTGACTTACCACTTTTACAATCAGTGAGTCAGTATAGGTTTAGAAACACTAGGGTACCTAACATCGGGTGGTCCGCGGATAGAGGTACATTAAGAGGTCCGTTCTTATAATCTTACCCATCGACAAGGGAAGGGGTCCCCTAGAAGGGTTGGGTCCCTAGTTTGGGTCCAGAGGACGTAATGTCCGTCTAAGATCTTACCACCAAAAAGATTTTTCAATGAAATGAATAACCTACTTTGTTTAATAAAAATTGTGACTATCTAAGGACCTAAAATATACTTGAAAATGACCAGAAACTTTAAGTTCTTAAATCTCTAGAGACGTAGTGTGGTATCAATAGTTAAGTCAAATGAAGTCAGCGAATCAGCACAGACTGAGAAACACTGGGGGTACCTGACGTTTTGCGGTCCGGAGGGACAGGTAGTGGTTGAGGACCTCAAATGAGTTTGAGTACAGGTAACTCAGCCACTACGGTAGGTCGGTAGAGTAGGAGACAACAGGGGAAGAGGAGGGTGGGAGTTAGAAATGGTCGTAGTCCCAGAAAAATTTGTTCAGGCAAGAAGCGTAGTCCACCGGTCTCATAACTTCAAATTCAAAGTAGTAGTCAGGAAGGTTACTTATAAATCGTGACTAAAGGAAATCCCACCTGACCAACCTAGAGGAACGTCAGGTTCCCTGAGAGTTCTCAGAAGAGGTTGTGGTGTCAAGTTTTCGTAGTTAAGGAGTCGTGAGTCGAAAGAAATATCAGGTTGATGTTTACTGATGACTTTTTTGGTATCGGAACTGGAAACAACCGTCTCATTACAGAGACGAAAACTTATACGATAGATCCAACCAGTATTGAAAGGAAGGTTCCTCGTTCGTAGAAAATTAAAGTACCGACGTCAGTGGTAGACATCACTAAAACCTCAGGTCTTTTTATTTCAGACTGTGACAAAGGTGACAAAGGGGTAGATAAAGGGTACTTCACTATCTTGGTCTACGGTACTAGAAGCAAAAGACTTACAACTCGAAATTCGGTTAAAAAATTAAAAGGTGAAAGTGAAAGTAGTTCTCCGAAAACTCAAGGAGAAGTAAAAGACGGTATTCCCACCACAGTAGACGTATAGACTCCAATAACTATAAAGAGGGCCGTTAGAACTAAGGTCGAACACGAAGAAGGTCAGGTCGCAAAGAGTACTACATGAGACGTATATTCAATTTATTTGTCCCACTGTTATATGTCGGAACTGCTTGAGGAAAAGGATAAACCTTAGTCAGACAACAAGGTACAGGTCAAGATTGACAACGAAGGACCGGACGTATGTTTAAAGAGTTCTCCGTCTAGTCCACCAGACCATAAGGGTAGAGAAAGTCTCAAAAGGTGTCAAACAACATAAGGTGTGTCAGTTTCCGAAACCGTATCAGTTATTTCGTCTTTATCTACAAAAAGACCTTGAGAGAACGAAAAAGATACTAGGTCGCCTACAACCGTTAAACTGGAGACCAAGGAGACGGAAAAGATTTTGGTCGAACTTGTAGTCCTTCAAGTGCCATATGTATATAGGAGAGGGAAAACTTGGAGGGAGGGTAGATGGAGGGGTAGGGTGAGGAGATCTAACTTAGTCTCGGGACAAACTCAAAGGACTTTGTATATCGTTTAAGGGCAACCGATGGATAAATGTATCCCATTAATTCAAAGGTACAATTAGAGATGTATGTAGGGGATTTGAAAAACTTTCATTTGAAACTTTAAAATCTCATAAAAGTCTAAATGTTTTATATTTCCATCATTCGTGTCTCCCAAGAGTATATGTGAAGTGGATCAAAGAGGATGACAATTGTAGAAAGAAATGACGAACAGTGATGATTCCTTTGTTGTGACGACGAAAGTCAGGTCAAGTCAAGTCAAGTCAGTGAGCACAGGCTGAGAAACGCTGGGGTACTTAGCGTCGTGCGGTCCGGAGGGACAGGTAGTGGTTGAGGGTCTCGAATGAGTGTGAGTGCAGGTAACTCAGTCAACGGTAGGTTGGTAGAGTAGGAGACAGCAGAGGAAGAGGACGGAAGTTAGTAAGGGTTGTAGTCCCAGAAAAGTTTACTCGGTCAAGAAGCGTAGTCTACGGGTTACATAACCTCAAAGACGAAATGACAGTTGATTTAAGGTGACAAATGAGCCTAAAGTCATGAAAAAGGGACTATAGTAAAAAGACAAGGTCTCAGGATGGTTCTATAGTTTAATGAATATCAGTAACAGTAGAATCGAGGGAGATTAGAGACTGTCAAAAGACTTTGAAGGAAACAAAAAAATACTGGAATTATCAAAATTCTTCACAACCAGTTCATAAAACATCTGACAGGGAGTTAGATTTTTTAAACCTAAATAGACTAGAAAAATAAAAAGTCCTAAGTCTTAAGGTTCCTCCACTTTATTAAATATAACTTTGGTTTGGAATAAACACTTTCTACCCTACTTAGTCTCAAGATCTAGGGTTTCTATTTAGAGATGTCTAAGGTCTGAAGATGTTGTTACTAGAAACATTTCGTGTTTCGGAGAACACAGAGATGAGAGTGTGGAAATTTTGGAAACTTATCGAGGGTTTAACACTCTAACTTCATTAAATAAGTTATCAAACAACAAACAACAAGTCAACGAGTCAGCACAGGCTGAGAAACTCTGTGGTAACTGACGTCGTATGGTCGAAGCGTCAGGAAGTGGTAGAGGACCTCAAACGAGTTTGAGTACAGGTAACTCAGTCACTACGGTAGGTTGATAGAGTAGGAGACAGTAGGGGAAGAGGAGGACGAAAGTTATAAAGGGTCGTAATCCCAGAAAAGGTTACTCAACCGAAAAGCATAGTCTACAGGTTTCAAAACCTCGAAGTTAAAGTCGTAGTCAGGAACGTTACTTATAAGTCCTAACTAAAGGAAATCCTACCTGACCAAAATAGAGGAACGTCAGGTTCCCTGAGAGTTCTCAGAAGAGGTTGTGGTGTCAAGTTTTTGTAGTTAAGAAACTGTGAGTAGGAAAAAATACCAGGTTGAGAGTGTAGGTATGTATTGATGACCTTTTTCGTATCGAAACTGATCTACCTGGAAACATCCGTTTCATTACAGAGACAAAAAATTATACAACAAATCCAACCAGTATTGAAAAGAAGGTTCCTCGTTCGTAGAAAATTAAAGTCCCAACGTTAGTGGTAGACGTCACTACAACCTCGGGTTCTTTTATTTCAGACAGGGACAGAGGTAACAAAGTGGTAGATAAACGGTATTTCACTACCCTGACCTACTGTGCTAGAAACAAAAAACTTACAACTCAAAATTCGGTCGAAAAAGTGTAAGAATAAAGTGGAAGTAGTTCTCCGAGAAATCAAGGAGAAGTGAAAGACGGTATTCCCACCACAGTAGACGTATAGACTCCAATAACTATAAAGAGGACTGTTAGAACTAGGGTCGAACACGAAGTAGGTCGGTCCGTAAAGAGTACAAGAGACGTATATTCAATCTATTCGTCCCACTGTTATATGTCGGAACTACATGAAGAAAGGGTTAAACCTTGGTCAGGTAACGAGGTATAGGTCAACATGGACAAGAACTGGACGTACGTTCAAAGAGTCCTCCGTTCATTACACCAGACCATAAGGGTAGAGAAATTCTTAAAAGGCGTCAAACAACACTAGGTGTGTCAGTTTCCGAAATCATATCAGTTACTTCGTCTTTATCTACAAAAAGACCTTACGAGAACGAAAAAGATACTAGAGTAGATACTAGTTATCAATGGATGGTTCTAGGTCCCTGACACAAAAGGTGACCACTAAGTTTTGCTATGTACCGGACACAATCTAGGGTTCCTCGTAAGTCTAGGGGGCAGAAGGAAAACTGAAAACCTATATAACAGAAGGAACTCTCACTAAGTGTGGTAAAGAGTACATTTAGTTAAATCGGTGAAGGACATCTGAGAACGGTTGAAACGACGAGATGGACAATGGGACTGGTCGTGATTTACCGAATGTCATGTTCACACCTACCGGAAATTCTTCTTACCACACCCTGAAGGGACCACCAGGTCACCTATTCTTAGATCCCTGGTCACGTCCCCTGATCCCAACCTAGGGACCAGACCCTTCTAGGAGGTACGACACCTCGTTGATTCAGGTACGTGGTGTTAATGACTCGGATACGAGATCTCAGGTGGTCGGTGTCGATGACTTCAGTCGGACGGGTTCGAGACGTTGTTCTCTTCGGAGACGTTACTCTTCAAACGTGGGATGTTACTTCTCACCGGGACGAGTGACGTTGATCTCTTTCGTCGTTGTTTCTGGGTCACGTTGGTTTTATTTTGATTTGATTTTATTTATGTAATAATTTTTTTCTTTTTTTTCTTCTCGTCGCTCCTGTTCCTGCCCCACTCTCCTTCTTCCTTCGAGAATTATAACTACGAATTTATAAAAGACTACGAACTCATAAGACTATCTCTGGTTCCCTCCATATCTTATGTGTTCTGTTTTTTGACTTGTCTCCTAGTCTCCCTTGTGTCTTTCTCTCATTGGTTAAGATATTCTCTACTGACCTAGTCTTCGTAGAAGGCGCTCCGATGGATATTCGATTCGTAAAATAAAATTTTGTTTTAAAGGGTAAATTAATGAAAATTCACAAGTAAAGTTCCAGTAATTCATGTCAGTACAACAATATGATAGGTAGAGGTCTTGGATAATAGTAGGTCCTTACTTTGCGACAGGAGTAATTTACCGTTTTTGGGTAGAGGAAAGAGGGATATATAAGTTGGGATTAATAAATTAGCTTTAGAGTCTTACAATAACGAACTTTTGGAAGACACAATTGCACACATTATTTACTGTTGGGGTCAATATCTTTTGATTTTCAAGTAAAAACCTTTGTGTTAATATTAAAATAAGTAATTTATTTTATCTAAATCTTTCTAGTTGTTTATCTTAAACAGTTATATAATAAAAGAGGGATGACAACGAATGACAACTATAATTCAGAAACCCATATTATATATTTTGAATTTTACGACTCTTTATGTTTGTATGACCGTACAGTGAATATTTTAGAAAACCAAGTAGATAAAAAGTTTTTCTACGACAGAAATGACTAGTCATAATTTTGACTAGCGTAATCCATAAGGGACAGCGTAATCCATTTATTCTGAATAGTTCCAAGTCGACTCTTATTATCTAACTTTTACACGTATAAGCCTTAGATGTTTCGGGAATTTAGATATATTGAGAATGAAATGATTTGACTTTAGTGTCCTTTTCTTTATTGACTGAACCGTTAGTTGTACATCCTTGTTGTCATCTTTTTCGTCAACACCAGGTCGGTGTCAAAAACTGTACTAATCTCAGAACTTGTATCCATCCACAAACGGCGTACCTCCACCAACACTCAACTCGACACAAAGGGATATTCCGTTCAATGTTTGGATTCGGGGTCCTGGACCCTTAGATTAGATTGTTCCGTAAACACCTTTTTTGGTCCAATTTCTCTTCAGTATGACTTACTCCCCCCAGGGTTCAGCTACCGACCACGGAAATATTCTTCTCTCTTCAAACCTGTGTTTTTGTGTGTTTCTTTACGGTACACTGTGTTTTCGTCTCTACCCTCACTATGTAAGTGTTTAGTTTCGGTTCCTAACGACCACCAAAACTACCATTTCTTAGACGGACGCTACACCTTCTGGACCCAAATTAGGGACCTAGCCCTTCTAGGGGACCTCTTCCCTTACCGGTGGGTGAGGTCATAAGAACGGACCTCTTAAAGTACCTGTCTCCTACGTTCTATACATTATTACTCGTTTGTTCTTGGAATTTACAAGACTTTTATGTAATAATGTGTGGAAACAACAAAGTACGTGAAGAGATTTTCAATCGTTCCTAAACACGAACGAACGAAGTGAACGAAAGTGGTCTTTGATCCTCTCTCCGTCCCTTGTCTAAGAGACTCGGAGGTCTTCCTGGATTGGGGTGACTTTGGAATTAAGGTCTGAAGGTCTGAGGTCTTGATACTCCGTTATTTAAGACACAAAATTTGACACGTTCGAACACCATTAAGTAAATACCACCGGAATACTTTGATCTTGTCCTGTACCTTTTTATATCATCTGTCTCCTGTGCCGTCTCTTTCAGGACCCGACACTTCGACGGACTCGCAGGAAAATACCTTCTAAGAGTCCCTGTAAGGTGTCCATCCCACCATCTGAGACTTAGAAGGTAGTTATCCAACGATGGTGACAGATAACAAGGATCCGTTCCATGTCGATCTGGAAGGTTTTGTAGTAGAGAGAATAGATGGTATTCTCTCTTACAAATTCCAGACCTTTATGTAAGAATGTGAAGTAACGAACGAAGTACGGGAAGAGATTTTTACAGGAAAGTGTAAGGTTTATGCCATTTTCTTTCAACAGTAACCTCTAGACGGAATACTTTTTCTAAAAACCTCCGGAGGGGTGACGAAAGAACTACCTTGTAATTACGACTGAACCGAGATCCGACTACCATGTAAGGAGACATAGACAGGGAACGGTTCCTTGAGTATTTCGGGACCCTGGATCCTATTAACCCAACTCACCCTACCGTTGTTCAATAGGGATGCCTCTTCAAGTGACGATCTCTCTACTATGTGACGGAAGATACTTCTCACCCAGACTAGTCGAGACTCATAAACGAAGCTACTCCCTCTATATAAGTCCTGCCCTCGTGGTCTGTAGGAAGACTCTAATTTATAACTTGTTTATAAACTTCTCAGAACCAAAACTTGGTCATGACCCCTTTTCAGACCCCCTGTCCGTCTATAAACGTACAGAGATTGACAGGAAGTAACCGAAGGGTCCACCGCGACAACTATTTCTTGGGTGGACGGTTACAACTTCTGCATTCTCTGTGCTCAAGTTAGGGACTCACCCCTTCTAGGGGACCTCCTCCCGTACCGTTGGGTGAGGTCATAAGTACAGACTTCTTGAGGTACCTGCCTCCTCGGACCACCCGACACCAGGTATCCCAGAGTTTCTCAGCCTGTGCTGACTCGCTGAATCGTGGGTGTGCGTGTTGTCAGGAAGTGTCTCGGGGTGTACCATATTACTATTGTTTTACTTGAAAATAGTACTTTACTTGAAAAGGAGATACAGTCCTTGTACCGATTCATTAATACTTGTTCTAATCAAAACTAGAAGTTCAATTGGACTTCTCCGTCTGTGATAATAATGAAGAATAATATCTATCTCTTTGACTCGAGACACCCCGATTTTTTGTACAAGTTTCAGTGTACTGGTACATTCACTACCTCGAGTTTAACTATGGGGTTGAGTTTCGTGGTGATCGGAAGTCCTCCACTGAATTAGTCCCCTGAATACCACTTCCTGTTGGTTGTGTTCTTTCCTCTCACTATAGAGTATACTCTATCGGAACCTCCAGGGTCACTGAACCTGCAGGGTCACTGAACCTGTCATTGTTCTTGGACGACTTTCTAAAATTCGTTTTCTCAGTCTCACGGGTCGTAAACCATCCAGAAGTACTTTACGAACAACTCACTTGTCTCAGTTCGACACCAAATGTTCGAGACCTCTTACCTGAAGGCCCATCGTAGCAAGAGAAGAGTGGAGTACTCCTGTATCACTCTTCCGTCAAAAGATGTCCGGTCCTTCTCTCAAGAGTGACTACTTGGTTTGACTGGTCGCGGTTTAACTAGAACCTGGAGGTCGAGGGTCTTGACACTCTTTATTCAAGGACAACAAATTCGAGAAGTCAGAGACCATAAAACAATACTGTCGGGCTCGACAAACCGTCTAAAGTCGATGAAGTTGACGGGATTGAAGACTAAAGACAGAGGAGACGAGTCCCCCTGATGACATGGGACGAATGTTCAATCCACCCCAGGACTAGTGGACACATCGAGGAGAGTCGGGAGAGAGATTGGAAACTTAAGACCGATATCATGATGAGAATGGACTTAGTGGGTCTTGGGATTTTGATGGGGACTACACCGTTTTATTAGATCTTCCTATAAAAGAGTTTATCTGTTCAGTCACTTCTTGTCGACTCAAGTTCCTTTCTCTTTTTGTCAGTTAACACTACCAACATCGTAGTAATTATGACTCTGGACACAAGTATATTATGAAATAAAATTTAGATCGACATATAGTCTTAGTGGACTCGTCGTAATTTGTACATATTATAGATCACTAAAAACGAAGTCACACATGAAAAGTTCCGTGAACAGGTTTAATCATATACTCAGAACTTGTATGTGTCAACCCTTAGGTGACCAATAAGAGGGAAACGGAGGTAAGGGGTCTAGGTAAGAGACAGGGGACGACGGGACAGGACATGGGACCCTCCGACTGGGGACGTCGGAAGAAGAGTACCTAGACGAGTACCTACGTCTCAAGAGAGTTGAGAAACCAATCTCTAGTCTCTCGGGTCACAGAGTAAGTTCCTAGGAGGGGGTACCAAGACCAAAACTATTCACTGGTAAGGTACATACCAATGTCCGTTATCAAACGACAATTAGCGAACAATTTACGAGTCATTAAAACACTCGATCAACAATTTGTATCGGACAAAAATTTTATCCATTTAAATATCCTTTATGTACCGTAATTTTTATAATTTATGAGTTTTGGGTAATAAAGAATTAATACCTACGAGAACTTCAACAAGAACAACAAAAAGTCAGTGATTCAGCTCAGGTTGAGAAACGTTGGAGAACTTGACGTCCCCCTGGTCCTAGGGGACGATGCGAAGGCGTAGGAAGTGATAGAGGTTGAGGTATAGGTAACTCAACCACTACGATAGATTGGTAGAGTAGGAGACGGTGTAAGAAGAGGACAGGAGTTAGAAAGGGTCGTACTCCCAAAAAAGGGTTACTCAGTTCATAATCTCGAAGTCGAAGTCGTTGTCAGGAAGATTACTTATAAGTCCCAACCAATTGAATTTATAACTGACCAAACTAGAGGAACGGTAGGTTTCCTGAGAGTTCTCAGATGAATGTTGATGACACAAGGACACAATCTTTAGGATCCATTTCCACACATAAGACGTAGAGGAGGATTGAGGTGTAAGTGACTGTAATGAAGCCATCGAACTTTAACTGATACCGTCCTCCTAAATACGGTACTTTTAGTCGTTTATAATGTTTATCCAAAAAAAAAAAAAAAAGAGGGACTTTTCACCCAACAATTTGTATGTCCTTCGTATGGTGATCCGTGTCAAGGACCTCGGACGAGGGGAAGGTGGTGAGGTCCCGAGTGGTATGAAACCAATATGACACGGGAAGGGATCCTACTTCTGTCGAAGGATAGTAAACGATTACGGACCCAAGAACGACCAAGAGAATGGAGACTAGACTGGTGGAGAGAGTCTTATGATGGTGACGATTCAGTGAAGTCAGCACAGGCTGAGACACGTTGGGGTACCTGACGTCGGAAGGTTCGAAGAGACAGATACCCTAAGAGGTCCGTTCTTGTGACCTCACCCAACGGTAAAGGAAGAGGTTACGTACTTTCACCTTTCACTTTCACTTCAGCGAGTCAACACAGGCTGAAAATCGCTGGGGTACCTGATGTCGGATGGTCCGAGGAGATAGGTACCCTAAAAGGTCCGTTGTCATGTCCTCACCCCACGGTAACGGAAGAGGGAGAGAGTCTTATCAGGGAAATAATGTTAGTGAAGTCGATCTGGGAAAACTTACATAGTAGATAGAGGACGACCTAGGGAATGACTTTACCCTTAGTAACGGTCTCTGGTCATAAAGGTTTTCTCGTTAACTGTCTTCTACCTATGACATTTTATCCTTATTAAAAATGTAATTTTTTTCTAAGTAACCAGGTTATTTAATACTTCATGTCCCAGATTGTTTTAATCTTATAATGGAATGACACCCTGAAAAGTCTCTGAAGTTATTTGGATTAAGTATAACACTTATTCGGAAGTTGAGCGAATCGACAAAAAAAGATTTTTAGTAGAAAACGTTCGTCAAAAGGTTCTTTGTCAAGTACCTCAGTCGAAAACTTTAGGTCGTACACCTGGATGCAACCTTTAAGTGGGTTTTCCTTTTTAAGAAATAATCCACAGCATCATACAAAAATAAAAAATTTGATTAACACGACTATCAAAGACAGTAAAAATCTTTATATATGGTTGTAGAGAAAATAGGTGACTGAAACTTCAGGATATGTGTATTTAAACGTAAAATTTACAGACTTCTAATAGGGACATTCGTCACCTACCTTTAGTTAAATTTTGTAAAACCTACCTTTATAAAAGTTACGTACAAACTACTGATGAACTTTGTAAAGAGTTACACCAAACTTCCAGTCATCGGCAACTAAATGGAGATGTAAATTATCGAGGTTTGATACCCAGAACATAAAAGTACGTACAAAAATACAAAATCCATAAAACATAATAAAGTGAGACACCGTCCAACAGTTGGATAGAAAAGCTGTTAACAGTTTAATAGATTAAGATCGAAGATTGAGAACGAAGATTAGAAGAGATTGTTCCCTTAGGTCTATTGGTTCGACCAATCTTAACACACGTGTCAGTACTGTCTTCGAACGAGAATATAAGATCAAACTATTCCAATGGTCTATTTATCGAAGGTATATTCTCCGTACTATATAGTTTTAGTTGGGTTTAAATTAGATTTGATGTAAACTCAGACAAATGGACAATATTTATACATTTCATTCAAAATTTACATTCTATTGTTCGGGGACATTTGTCTTATACAAATAATTTTTACTAGGGAAACCACATTTCAAAAGCAAAAGTGTTTTATGGTAAATCTCGTGTCACTTGAGAACTAATACACCACTTTGCTTCAGATAAAAGAATTGTTGTTAAAACACTCAAAGTACAGTCTGTTTAATTAAGACTTCCCTTTTTATTTACAAGTGAAAGACGGAAAAAAAAAAAAAACCTGACCGAAAATTTAGGTCTTAACTTTTGTAGAGACACCTTACTGTCGAGTCTCTTGGGTTTGTAGATTCCGTACTCTTGAGTTTTTAGTGTTCTCTTTGGGGGTCCTCGAGACTCTTCCGCGGGCGGACTCCGTTGTGTGAATGTATTCGAAGGTAATACGTACTTCAATGACTCCTAGAAACGTTACCGAGTACCCTCTGGATAAATGTGCCTAAAACAATGTCTGCGATTGGTGTAAAACTCAGTCTGTCTCACCACAGACTACAATTTATTTATTTATTTTTACAGGAGTGCTTTTTTGCAGAGAAGATCAACCCTCGGTAGTAACCACACTAAGTACTGGAACTTCGACACAAATCGAAACTACCGTCTACTAGTAGTCTGGTCGAGTTCTCGACTAATACCAGTAGTCAAAGGTCTTTCCACAATAAAAAACCAATTACGACCCTTACACACTCCGTGGTTACTCGTATATGTGCCTATAAATATATAAAATTTATATGAGACAAACTCTTCTTAAAAATTTATAAAAGTTAACAAAGTTTCTCTTACGAAGGAATGTTCGATTACCAATGGAAGAGGACTTTCGTTAGATTAAATCTGGTTTGGGTTTCTTTTGACTCAATTTCGACCGGCCCTACCACCAGTATTATCAATATTGCTGGTGAGTGTAAACAGTTCAAACAGAATACTCGACACATGCTCCATGAAGTAAGTATAAGTATTAGGAGTCATGGTGACATATAATCGGGGTAAAATGTCTACCTGTTTGACTGTGAATCTCTCCGATTAGTTACATGGGTGTACATATGTAGTCCCTTCATCACCTAGACCCTAAGTTTGTAGTCCAGAAAACCTGATAAAACAAGGAAACTCAACGATGTGGTGGGAATACCGTTTTTCACTTCTCCTTGATTTTTCGGAGAACTACTTCCACTTTCACCTCTCACTTTTTCAACCGAATTTCGAGTTGTAAGTTTTTTGCTTCTAGTACCGTAGACCAGGGTAGTGAAGTACCCTTTATCTACCCCTTTGTCACCTTTGTCACAGTCTGAAATAAAAAGACCCGAGGTTTTAGTGATGTCTACCACTGACGTCGGTACTTTAATTTTCTGCGAATGAGGAATCTTCCTTTCAATACTGGTTGGATCTATCGTATAACTTTTCGTCTCTGTAATGAAACGGTTGTTTCCAAGCAGATAAGTTCCGATACCAAAAAGGACACCAGTACATACCTACACTCTCAACCTGACACTTCTTCCGACTCGTGGCTTCTTAACTACGAAAACTTGACACGACAACCTCTTCTGAGAACTCTCAGGGAACCTGACGTTCCTCTAGGTTGGTCAGGTAAGATTTCCTCTAGTCGGGACCCTAAAGAAACCTTCCTTACTACGATTTCGACTTTGAGGTCATGACACCGGTGGAGTACGCTTCTCAACTGAGTAACCTTTTCTGAGACTACGACCCTCCCTAACCCCCGTCCTCCTCTTCCCCTACTGTCTCCTACTCTACCGACCTACCGTAGTGACTGAGCTACCTGTACTCAGACTCACTTGAGGCCCTCTACCACTACCTGTCCTTCCGGACCACACGACGCTAAGTACCCCAGCGTTTATCAACCTGTGCTGACTCGTTGACTAGACTAGACTAGACTAGACTTGGTCGGGAAGGAGAGGTAGTGGGTCAACTGAGTATCTAAGTTCATGAATTGTGGAGTCGAGACCCTATATCGGTGTCAGGGAAGGGACCGAAGAGGAATCGACCGAAAGGGTAGATACTAGACTATCGGTATAACACAGATAGGAATGGAGGGAATTCAAATTAAGAGGAAGTAGTTCTGGGGCATGAGACGTCCTGTCTCGGACAGGAGAAATCGGACTATGAGTTTCTGAAATCGATAGAAGGGGTCGGATTTCGTGAACTGAAGGAGTAGGTGGTGGAATCTAAGTAGGGTAACCATGGTAAAAGAGAGGGAGGTTATAGAAGACGGTACAGAGGTATAAATTTAAAATAGATGGGAAGTACCGGGTCGTCATCACTGTAGAGGAGGTACTTTGGAGGGGGTCGGGGTGAGGAGGACACTTAAGGACACTGTCAGATATTTATGGAGAGAACACCTGAAATAACGAATGATTGGTCTCATGATTAAAAATTACAAGTTAAGAATAGCATTATATGAGATCCGTGGGTACGACAGAACTAATGGTGTCTTTAGAGTGGGAGCAAAATTCGTACAGCATTTGTGAATTATCCCGAAGGGATCACGAAGTCTACCATTTCTTAGATGGATGGTACGTCCTCTGGACCCAAGCTAAGGACCTAAGCCTTCTAGGGAACCTCTTCCCTTACCGACGGGGGAGATTATAAGAGCACACCTCTTAAGGTACCTATCTCCTCGGACCACCCGATGTCAGGTACCTACTTTTATATGAAAAAAAAAAAAGATTAATCGGATAGAAAAATAACTTTATATGTAAGTCTTTTCTTTCTTTCTATACAAGTCTTGTTACTTGATAAAGTTTCACTTGTATGGATAATTTGGTACTGGGTCCAGTTCTTTAACTTGTAATTTACGAGGAAGTACTAGGGAGGAGTAAAGAGGAGGTTTAGTAATTGAGGAAGAAGAAGGGGTTTCAATCGGGTACAATATTGAAGATTACGGTGTTTAATCAAACTGAAATTTTAAAAATGCATTACATTGGTATGTACACACAAGAAGCCACAGTCCGAAGAAACTAAGTTATCATACAAACACCCTAAACCGACATCAAACAAAAAACAACAACGACTTATCATAATGTGAAAACAAGTGAATAAACAAGACGGTAACTACCCGTAAACTCAACTCTATAACCCAAAACTACCTGGAAGGTCGAATCCTGTTAATGTTCATTACGACGATACTTGTAAAAAGATACTACAAACGTAAAATCATTACTAATGCCATAACTTAAATTCTGTTAGGTTTAACTAAAGTCCTATTTAACATTATATATACTCACCAATTTTACAAAGATTAAAACACAATCTGTTACTTGTCATAATCACATTCACCTTCCTAATGACTTTATCTTTAGGTTAGTTTTATCAAAATTTATGGTTCCGTAGACCCTCAATCGATTCGGACTTACGGACACTCCATTATAACTACTATCTCCCTTCGGTCTTGACGAACTTTAGGTACAAGTCACACCGTTTGATATCGACGTACGGTAAGTCATGTGAAGTTCGACTTTAGGGTGAGTTTCGGTTTGGTAGGTAACAAAATTAACGGAGGATAAGTGGAGTGACCACTCCTCCCTAAGGACGGGATTCCAACGCCCGTACCGGTCTGTGTCTCGTGGGTTGTCGTCCGGTCACTCTAGTCGGTGGATGGAAGTGTCGGACCCTTTCTCCTGTGGGTGGGGTCCCCTATCACGTGTCCCCGAATTGGAGTCCTTGTCCCGCTTGTTGGTCCTGACACTCCGTTCGAAGTAACATAGTTCTCCCACTCTACTGGGGACCAAGGGTACCCTCCTACACTAACCGAACAAACTTATTAAGAGACCGGACTTTCCCTTGACTTTGGGTGATGGGTTCCTTTCACCCTCGACGTGGACCAAGGGAACTATCGCTCCCAACAAACTGATCTCTTGGAGTAAACGACTTCTGCCCCCTACCTCTGAACGTCCCTCCGACAAGTTTCGGGAGGAATAGCGAGGTCTACAGTTCCGTCTTGTATTATAGCCTGGAACCATAAGACGAAAGATGACAGATATACGTATTCCTGTGTCCAAGGCAGTTTTAACTCCTGTCCTAAGTCCTACACTGGTTTAAGTCGTCGATAAATACTTTACGGCGAAGACCTCTAAGGTTTCTCTAAAAATTCCCATTAAATTTAATTTTATAAAAAGTTACGAAATGTAAGAACGGTAATGTTCCAAACAGATTTACTAAACGATGGAGGGAAGGTGGGTGGTAGATCTCAGGTCCGTTCAGGATCTACGTACTTTATCTCGATTGAAATTAAAACCTCTTACCACCCGTACTCTCTCTCTCTTACATTACATATGTAAACTTCAACTTAAACCATATATACAATACGGGGTAATGTCCCCGAAAAAGAGCATTATTAATCGTAAAATACAGAAACGGAAACTAGAATCTGTACTAGTCCTTCGATGAACTCCCGTCTTTAGTTTAGAATAAACAGAAAGATTATAAAGTCCTGGATCCTCTTACAAAGACCAAACTTTTCCTTACAGTCAAGTCGTAGATCCAGTTCTTATCAAGTCCCTCTACGAACATTTACGATACAACATACATTTACCACTACTATATTGAAGTTCCTAGGTCGTACCGGGTGCCTAGTCGTAGCGACCGTAGGGGTCGTCGTGACCTCGTTCAATCTTACGTCTGAGAGAAGACCTGCGGAGGGTAGGATGACTGAGTCTTTTGGGGACCCTCTAATTATGAGAGTGATTTAAAACTCTTCGTGCCCATCTCTTCTGGTAGGAGGGTCGTATACTTTGGAACAGTAGTCCTGTCGATGGTAGTACTCAATCCTTCAAATACCTTTTATTCTACCACGACTCCTTTAGCTGTACATGAAAGGGAGTGGGGGAGGTGGGATGAGACTACATTAACTTTTGTTTAATTTCTTCTGGGTTCCTAAAGTAGTCTGATACGTAATTTAAAGAAGGAAATTTACTTTTTTTTTTTTCCGAACCCTTTCCCTTTGTTCTTTTTTTTTCTCAATACTTCTTTGTCAGACCCAGGAGAGCACAATCCTACGTTAGGACGGAAGCTTACAGGGGTACGGACCCTGAACTAGGAACATTTTACTTCTTTAGAACTGTTTGAGGGAAGGGTAGCGACAAACGAAAGAAGAAGTTCGGAGTGAAAATAACAAAACAAAACTAAAAGGATTACAGACCGAGGTTCTACAAACCCCGGACTGATCTTTCAAAGATTGGTCTTTGAACGACCCTCTTGTTTTAACTCATTCTTTTATTCTTGAACCTCGGAAAGGACAACCCCATCCCTCCCATAAAGGTCTCCGATCAGTGTCCGACGGAGAAAGAAAGGGTTTTGAACCAGAGGGTTCCGTCCTCACGTAGAGACCTAGTAACACGAGTCCCATTCTAGTGATGAATATTTTCGTGGTATACAATCACTGTCAGAACCTTTTTGGGAGGCTCCAAAATACGCGGTCGTTCGGGAGTTCAAATCGATAAACTCCTTATCTACATATATAAAAACAGTACTCGTATAGTAGAAGTGATGGTGAATGGATTATGAAAAGAAAATTAGTCGTTTGACAACTTTTTGTTTAGATTTATTTAAGTATATGTTTAAACCTAAATAAATAGTTTATTTAAATTTTCCCGTGAAAATAATCTTGGTACTTCTCTTTGATTCATAGTGAAAATATTAACTTTATTATATCATTCTTTCATAACGTTTATTTTTTGATTTACAGTAATTTTACTGTAAAATTGACTTTCCCCAGATCCGAGACTCGGACCTCAGACAAGTCGGAATCAAGTCTTTCGTCTGACCAAGAACAGAAACACCTAGAATCCAAAATCATCCCTTCCCTCTGTCCGTTATTGTTTAATTTCATATGTCATCACAACCCGTCTCTAGTCACGATACTCCCCCATATACTCTGTTCTGTGGACTTTTGTGGGTGGTGTCGTGGGTCGTGCTATCACTAGTTATCACAAAGGACATGGTAGAAGTCCCGAAATTTATAAATGGAGGACATTGGGGATTTGTTGGGACCCTATACCTATAATGATACATATTGAATGTCTATAATTTTAACTCTGGGACTTCTCAATTTATTAAGCTCCTCAGGATGACGAAATACTCCTCGACGGACCACCGAGTCTACCATTTCTTGAACGGACGTTACGTCCTCTGGACCCAGGTTGGGGACCCAGCTCTTCTACGGGACCTCTTCCCTTACCGATGGGTGAGGTCATGAGAACGGATCTCTTGAGACACCTGTGTCTACGGACCTCCCGATTTCAGATACCCCAGCATTACTCGGATACCCAACGTTTCTGTGCTGACTCGCTGATTATGCGTGACGATTATTTCCAGTATCAATCACGAACTCTGAAGAAAACTTCCGTGTTGAAAAGGTTAACGAGTTAATCAGTTAGTAAAGATGAGGGTCCCCCGGAGTCGCTTCGGAATCAGTACTGACACCATGTATATGGACTTGGTACGAGCTTAAGTGGTAAAGTAAGACAATAGTAAACACAAGTAAAAGGTACCCTTAGACACGACCATCTTTTAGGACCCCATAAACGAAGTCATGTAGTGTCGGAACTTATAGTCCTTCCTAAAAAGGACAAAAATTATGTGTACTATCATTTCAAGTCGAAATTACTTCGGCGGTGATAATAGGAAAGTTCACTGTGACGTAGTTTTATTAAGGTAAGTCTGGCAACCTACTCTTTTATTTGTCTAGAACAGGAAGTAGGTGAACCTCTTCGGAAACTAAATCTGGAACGAAATCCTTTAATACTTCTTAAACACACGACTCCCTGGCTCCTTCAGACGGAGGGATCTTTTCTTCCAAATCCCAGTTTTGGTTCACTAAGATTCCGTTAAACACATAAGTAGGTAGGTAAGGAAATTAAGTCCTCAGTCGTCCGATTTAAGTCGAGACATGGACCAAAACATTTACTTCAAGATAACCTTGCGACGAAACGGGAGAACACACTCACACTCACACACACACACTCTCTCTCTGGATACCGACGAAAGAACTATGTAATTGTCTCGACTCATTAACGTTCTCTCTGAAATTAAAACGTTTCGGTTTTTATAAATAAGAGACCGGGAAATGTCTTTTACAAACGACTAGGAACTAAATTAATTAACAAGTCTTTTAGAGAGAATTTGTGAACGTACTCAGTACGTAGTATGATCCATTACTACTGTGTCTTTACCTAGTCTCTCTGAAGAACGGATACTTTGGTTGTCAGTTTACGTCGTAGACCCCAATTGATACCCTTTTCTGAGAATTAGGACACCTTTTAAAATCTATTCCGAACTTTCTGTCCTCCTCGTTCCAGTACCACCCCTCACCCCCTCAATATCTGGAGTTTCTAAAACTCGAATTATTGACATTACTCCTCAGTGACTTTATAAAATTCGTCTAAACAGTCTAAACGTAAAATCCACCACGACCCACCGTTACACTTCTTGACGAAATAAACGATACACTGCAAAATTCTATTGACCAACACACCCCATGTAACAATAAGTCGTAGGGAGGGATGGGGGTTGGCATGAGAACCCTGATAAACCTTATATTATGTTTGTGAGTTGTGAATGATGTTTGTGTCGCCTGAGTAACCTTTTCTGGGACTACCACCTTTTCAAACTTCCGTTTTCCTCTTCTCCCGTCGTCTCCTACTCTGCCAACCTACCGTAGTGGGTGAGTTACCTGTACTTGAACCCGTCTGAGGTCCTCTATCGCTCCCCGTCCCTCCGGATCACACAACGCCAGGTACCCCAGCGTTTCTCAGTCCGCGTTGAATCGCTGACCTGTTGTTGTTGTTTGTGAATTTGTCCTAATATAATTTCTTCAAACTAATTGTGTTCACTGACATATTGTAAATGTACTTTGATTTCAAAAACCTGATGTAGTCTGTGACTCTTAAGAAGTCATTTGTTAGATTCGGTTTTGGAAAGGAGAGCGGGAAAGACGGACGACAACTACTCGTCTCAAGACCCCACCCCGTGGACGACGAAAAGATGGTAAGCAGGCCGTCTCAGTAACTCAATCGGTCCTTTAGGTGACTTGGGGAAATAGGTGAAGACAAACGTGGATAAAGTAAGAGATGAGAGAC
This sequence comes from Bos grunniens, assembly GCF_055505025.1. Classification (NCBI taxonomy): domain Eukaryota; kingdom Metazoa; phylum Chordata; class Mammalia; order Artiodactyla; family Bovidae; genus Bos; species Bos grunniens. The sequence goes on from NC_141193.1 coordinate 31,608,271, forward strand.
TGAAGGGTTTTCTGTCCTCGGTAGTCTTTAACGTCAGACGGATGGATGGGTGGTAGAGGGGTTCCGAGAGAAGTGTACTTCGGACAGACGATTCTGGTCTTCTAGTCCTCGTATAATTAGAAACGACCACGATTGAAAGATTAGACCCCCGCAAGGTGTAACGGTCTCAGTGAATGATTTGTGTACCCGAGGAGAAAGTGGAGTGTCAGGTTCCAACGACGGACGGGAGAACCCGGACATTGGGGACCGGGTCAGGTATCGTTCTAGTCTTTACTCCTCTGGTCAATACTCAGATAACGTTAACAGACCTACTTTTGAGGGCTCTACGACTTGATTCCGTCTCCGATCTACCTCTACTCTCTTCCATCCTGAGTTCTTTATTTACTCCATGTCCTAACTGTTCTGAACGACCCGTCAACTTAGATTCCCACTCTTTATTGAAAGTACCAAGATTGAACTCACGACTTTTATCATCTCGGTAAGGTTCTTTGTCTTTTATGTCTTTATTTTAGTCCAGAATCCACTTCTATATCACGACTTAAAACTTATACAAGAAACTCGATAGATACACATAGGTTCATCTCTCAGATTAATCTATGTACTCAGTTAGATCACTCTCCAGTACCGAACTCTACATTTAAATCCTGAACATCACGTATTCTCTATCAATTTTAATACTTTCACTCACTCTTGTGGGTACCCTTCTTCTCCTCCCTTTTATCGGTCTTTTACTCTCTTGAGAGCACTTGATTTCACGAATACCTCTTGTGTTTCTTACTTTACGAGTATTTTACGATTTCTTCTTACCAGAGTTTCACTTCTCTAGACTCCATTTAATGTATTTTAAATAAGTAACACCTTATTATAAGGAAAATTAAGTCTCCTAACTACACTTATTTTACCTTTTCACCAAATATTTGACATTTTGTAGGATATCCTATGATGATGCTCAAACGTTAAACGAAAATACGTAAGACACAAAATATAGACCCGGCGATTCTCAGCCTGTGCTGACTCACTGAAGTGAAAGTGAAAAATGAAAGTACGTAACCTCTTCCTTTACCGTTGGGTGAGGTCACAAGAACGGACCTCTTAGGGTCCCTGCCCCGTCGGACCACCCGACGGCAGATACCCCAGCGTGTCTCAGCCTGTGCTGACTCCACTGAATCGTCGTCGTACATGTATATTGATAGTAATTTATACATTTATATACATGTATTTCTTACCACTAACGTCGGTACTTTAATTTTCTACAAACGAGGAATCTTCTTTTCGACACTAGTTGGATCTGTCGTACAATTTTTCATCTCGGTAATGAAACGGATGTTTCCAGGTATATCAGTTTCGATACCAAAAAGGGCATCAGTGCATACCCACACTCTCGACCTGTTATTTTTTCCGACTCACGGTTTCTTCACTACGGAAGTTTAACATCACAACCTTTTCTGAGAACTCTCAGGGAACCTGTCGTTCCTCTAGTTTGACTAGTTAGGATTTCCTTTAGTTAGGACTTATTAGTGACCTTCCTGACTACGACTTTGACTTCGAGGTCATGAAACCTGTGGACTACACTTCTCCACTGAGTAACCTTTTCTGTGACTACGTCCCTTTCTAACTACCGTCTTCCTCTTCCCCTACTGTCTCCTACTCTACCAACCTACCGGAGTGACTCAGTTACCTGCACTCAAATTCGTTTGAGGTCCTATACGACTTCCTGTTCCTTTAGACCGTACGACGTCAGGTACCCCAGTGTTTCTCAGCCTGTGTTGCGTCACTGACTTGTCGTTGTTGTGTCACTTTTTGTGACCTTTGTCCGTCTGTCGTAACCTCCCCAAAACTAAAAATTTACTTCCTCGGTGTCGCCTACTCTGGATGTAAAGAAGCCAACAAGGAGACTCTTGTGAGACGTAAGATACTTGATGTCCCACCGATCTTAAGTTCGCCTTTTGATGTTAGAATAACCAAACTCCACAGTCTTCTATGTCAAACCCTGACGTTCTTACTGATCTTTGACTCCCCCGTTTAGAACTTTTTCTTCATGGACGTTTCTCCCATTTGAGAGTCCAGACAAATGTTTGAAAAGTTTACCTGCCCACTAAACCTGTGTGCACCTTCTGCGGTTCCTCGACTCATTTTGAGTTTCGGTCTTCAGACATTTTCGCCTCGTCTCCAAATCGACAACAGGTTTTATCTCCTTTGTCTACAACTTCCCTGAACCATCTTTAGAGCTCTAAAGAAAAAAGAAAATTTTGAAAAGAACACTTTATATCTAAATGTCCTTTAACATTTCTGTTTACAGTACATGGGAAGTGAGTCAAAGAGGGACACCAGTGTAAAATATATTGAGATCATATTACAGTTTTGGTCTCCTAACTGTAATCATGTTATGCACACGTCAAGGTATGGTAACCTAAGTCAAGTCAATCAAGTCAAGTCAACGAGTCAACACAGGCTGGGGCACCTGTGTGGTTCGGTCCGGAGGGACAGGTAGTGGTTGAGGGCCTCAAATGAGTTTGAGTACAGGTAACTCAACCACTACGGTAGGTTAGTAGAGTAAAAGACAACAGGGGAAGAGGAGGACGGGAGTTAGAAGGGGTCGTAGTCCCAGAAAAGTTTACTCAGTCGAGAAGTATAGTCCACCGGTTTCAGGACCTCAAAGTGGAAGTTGCAGTCAGGAAGGTCACTTATAAGTCCTGACTAAAGGAAATCCTACCTGACCAACCTAGAGGAACACCAGGTTCGCTGAGAGGTCATGGTGTCAAGTTTTCGTAGTGAAGGAGCCACGAGTCGAAAGAAATATCAGGGTGAGAGTGTGGGTATGTACTGATGACCTTTTTGGTATCGAAACTGATCTACCTGGAAACAACCGTTTCATTCCAGAGACGAAAAATTATACGAAAGATCCAACCAGTCCTCTTCCGATACCGTTGGGTGAGGTCATGAGAACGGACCTCTTAGGGTATCTGTCTCCTCGGACCATCCGATATCAGGTACCCCAGTGATTTTCAGTCTGTCCTGACTCGCTGAAGTGACAGTTAAAAGTGAAAGTACGTAACCTCTTCCTTTACCGTTGGGTGAGGTCACAAGAACGGACCTCTTAGGGTCCCTGCCTCCTCGGACCACCCGACGGTAGATACCCCAACGTGTCTCAGCCTGTGCTGACTGCGCTGAATCGTCGTCGTCGTCGTCGTCGTCGTCCAACCAGTATTGAAAAGAAGGTTCCTCATTCGCAGAAAATTAAAGTACCGACGTCAGTGGTAGACGTCACTAAAACCTCGGAGAGATTTTTTCAAACAGTGACAATGGTGACAAAGGGGTAGATAAACGGTACTTCACGACCCTGGTCTACGATACTAGAATCAAAAGATTTACAACTCAAAATTTGGTTGTAAAAGGGAGAGGAGAAAGTGAAAGTAGTTCTCGGAGAAATCAAGAATAAAAAGAAAGACGGTATTCATAACACAGTAGACGTATAGACTCCAATAACTATAAAGAGGACCGTTAGAACTAAGGTCGAACACGAAGTAGGTCGGGTCGCAAAGAGTACTACATGAGACGTATATGTAATTTATTCGTCCCATTGTTATATGTCGGAACTGCATGAGGAAAAGGATAAACCTTGGTCAGACAACAAGGTACAGGTCAAGATTGACAACGAAGGACTAGACGTATGTCTAAAGAGTTCTCCGTCCAGTCTACCACACCATAAGGGTAGAGAAAGTATTAAAAGGTGTCAAACAACACTAGGTGTGTCAGTTTCCGAAACCGTATCAGTTATTTCGTCTTCATCTACAAAAAGACCTCTTCCGTTACCGTGGGGTGAGGTCATGAGAACGGACCTTTTAGGGTACCTGTCTCCTCGGACCATCCGACGTCAGGTACCCCAGCGATTCTCAGCCTGTGCTGACTTCGCTGAATCGTCGTCGTCGTCGTCTACAAAAAGACCTTGAGAGAACGAAAAAACTAATAGGTTGCCTACAACCGTTAAACTAGAGACCAAGGAGACGAAAAAGATTTTGGTCAACTTGCAGACCTTCAAGTGTCAAGTACATGTCAACTTCGGATCGAACCTCTTAAAACTCGTAATGAAATGATTGCACACTCTACTCACGTTAACACGCCATCAAACTCGTAATACACCGTAACGAAAAAACCCCCCAACCTTACTTTTGACTGGAAAAGGTCAGGACACCGGTGACGACTCAAAAGGTTTAAACTATAACTCTCGTCGTGAAAGTGTCGTAGTAGAAAATCCTAAACTTTATCAAGTTAACCTTAAGGTAGTGAAGGTGATCGAAACAAGTATCACCACGAAGGATTCCGGGTGAACTGAAGTGTAAGGTCCAACAGACCGAGATCCACTCACTAGTGTGATAGTACTAATAGACCCAGTACTTCTAGAAAAAACATGTCAAGAAGACACATAAGAACGGTGTAGAAGAATTATAGAAGACGAAGACAATCCAGGTATGGTAAAGACAGGAAATAGCTCGGGTACAAACGTACTTTGTTTGTACCATAGGAACCATAGAGATTAAAAGAAAGAAAGAAAAAAAAAAATTATAAATAAGTAAATAAACCGACGTGGTCCAGAATCAACGTCGTACACCCTAGATCAAGGGACTGGTCCCTCGCTTGCACCCTGGGGGGCTTAACCCTCGACCCTCAGAATTGGTGACCTGGTCGTCCCTTCAGGGTCATAGAGATTAAAAGAACTTCTCTAGAGATCAGGAAGGGTAAGATAACAGGAGGAGATAAAGAAACGTGACTAGTGACTCCTTCCGAAAGAATAGAGAGGAACGATAAGAAACCTTGAGACGTAAGTTTACCCACACAGAAAGGAAAAGAGGAAACGAAAAGTGAAGAGAAGAAAAGTGTCGATAAACATTCCGGAGGAGTCTGTCGGTAAAACGAAAAAACGTAAAGGAAAAGAACCCCCACCAGAACTACGGACAGAGGACATGTTACAGTGCTTGGAGGTAGGTATCAAGTAGTCCGTGAGACAGATAGTCTAGATCAGGGAATTTAGATAAAGAGTGAAGGTGAGATATTAGTATTCCCTAAACTAAATGCAGTATGGACTTACCAGATCACCAAAAGGGATGAAAGAAGTTAAATTCAGACTTAAACTACTATTCCTTAAGTACTAGACTCGGTGTCAGTCGAGGACCAGAACAAAAACGACTGAGATATCTCGAAGAGGTAGAAACCGACGTTTCTTATATTAGTTACACTAAAACCACAACTGGTAGACCACTACAGGTACACATCTCAGAAGAGAACACAACAACCGTCTCCCACAAACGATACTGGTCACGTAAAAGAACCGTTTTGAGACAATCGGAAACGGGACGAAGTAAGACATAACATAATGTAAATAACATAATGTACAATGACTTAATTAATAAGTTAATTAATAAGTAAATAATATAACTTAATTAATTTAAGTTCATTAGTCATGAAGGAAATATCAGTACGGGTGGGTGAGAAGAGAGGTGGTACTGGAGATTTGAGACTGTTATTGATCACATAAGAGTTAGAGGTATTAAAACAGTAATACTCTTCTAACATATATACCTCAACATGTCATTTATTAGAAAACTATGACCGAAAAATAAGGTGAGTCGTATTACGAGAACTTTAGGTACATTCAGTATAGTTATCAAAGTCATAAACGAGAAGCAACGACTCATCATAAGGTATTCCCGAAGGGTCCACCGCGATCACCATTTCATGGGGGGACGGTTACGACCTCTACACTCTCTACTCCGAAGCTAGGGACCCAGTCCTTCTAGGGGACCTCCTCACGTACCTTTGGGTGAGGTTATAAGAATGGACCTCTTAGTGTATCTGTCTCCTCGGACCGGACGATATCAAGTATCCTAACGTTTCTCAGTCCGTACTGAATTCACTGAACCGTGTCGTGTCGTGTCATAGGGTACTGTACCTATGTTATCAAATAAATCGGTAAGTAGATTACTTCCCGTAAAACGAAAAAAGGTCCAAACCATTACTGTTCATTTCGACGATACTAGAAAACACATGTGTATTTAAAAGTAAATAGACATCATTTACAGGTCCTCACGTTTATGACCCATTCTAAAGGAAAGTTGTATCCTTTAGAATGGGTCATAAACGTGATAAACGACTGAGATAACACGATCTGGGAGAACACCGAGGGGTCTTGATAACTTAGTCTAGAGACCCTTTAGAAGAGAGTCTTTCATACTGAATACGATACAATTGTTTAATTGGGGGTCCGGGGACACCGAATTTGTGTCATGTCACAATAAGAATAAGTGTGATACACAAATAGAACCCAGTGCCTCCCAAGACGAGTCCAACTGTCTACGAGGAGGTAAAACATAGACTTTATACGTCTACTCTGGGACTAGTGACATCACTCCTGTACTTTCCGACCTCTTCGTGCGGCTACCTGATTGCGTGAAGACCAGTGCAAACCGGTCTCGATCAGTTTACCGAGATAAATTGACGTTCTCCTACCTCTTCATGTTAGAGGGTTCAAGAGTCGTCCTCTCTTCACCTGTACCCACTTGAGGTCACCACAGGTGGAACATCGGAGTGTTGAAGAAGGAAAGAGGACTCCTGTCGTAGAATCATAGTTGACTTTTCGTTGTAAGGGTCTCTGTGTGTACTGTTGTCTCAACAAGGTTTTGGTTTGTCCAATACATACAAGAACTACCGTAAGGAGTCTCCCGTGAAACCGAGTTATCAAAAGGTTCTAAAGGGTTCAGAGGACAAAAAGGGGAAGAAATTCAGTAATTTATTTCTAAGGTCAGATTACGATCATCAGGTTACCGACACATTTGTTTGTCCCGGAGTTGAAGTGTCCCAAGACGAATATATCTGGTACTAACGAATCCTCAAGTCCAGAACCCTCGACTAGTTCTGTAACGTAAAATCCAAGTAAAATTAAGATAAGTACGAAGAGAGTGGAGAGTCAGATAAAATAAGATGAAGAAGGGATATACAGTTATGTCCGTTTCTTAGATATGGTAAAGAGGAAATCGTCACCCTTGTCACACCAGGATCTTAAATTCTAAAACCGAAGGTCAACGTGATTGGTTTACCGTTAAGATCTTTAAGTTTCTTTTACGTTTAAACACTGGACCTCGTCTGGTAGACCGATACTTCACCACAAACAAGACACAACCAGTCTCATACAGGGACTCGTGAACAAGGGGTTCCACGAAGACCCTTTCCACCAACGTCTTAATATATACTGACTCTAAGTGAAGTATCTCTGACACCACTTTCTTGGATAATTTTCTAGACTTTTCGTGGGTCTTATTTCGTTCTACCGTAAGAACTTAAGTTGTTAAACTCTCAAAAGAACTAGTCTCTTGAGGATAGAAAACCGTATTTTGGATACTTGTGTGACACCCTTTTACAAGAGACTTTGTGTTAGATCTCTTCCAGTGGATCCTTTTAAGTGTTATTAAGTCCCAGAGTCAACTGTCGTGTCACTCTCATCTCACCAGGAAATCTTCGTAGGATCTTCATCTGACAGAGAATAGTTCTTCGTATATTTATAGTACACTTCAATGAGTACAAACCTTAAACGACCCCCACCACCCGCCGTCTCTTTCCCACACTCGCCCCTGCAATCATTTTGTTTTTACCGGTAATGATAAACTACTGAAAACCCATTACCCATGTACTCCGAAGAAATATGTTAGGAGACAAAGACACAAACCTCTTCCGTTACCGTGGGGTGAGGTCATGAGAACGGACCTTTTAGGGTACCTGTCTCCTCGGACCACCCGACGTCAGGTGCCCCAGCGATCCTCAGTCTGTACTGACTCGCTGAAGTGAAAGTGAAAAGTAAAAGTACGTAACCTCTTCCTTTACCGTTGGGTGAGGTCACAAGAACGGACCTCTTAGGGTCCCTGCCCCCTCGGACCACCCGACAGTAGAGACCCCAGTGTGTCTCAGCCTGTGCTGACTTCGCTGAATCGTCGTCGTCGAAGACACAAACTCTAAAAAGAAATTTTTATAGAAAATTTTCTTTATAAATTTAGTCTTACGGAAGACTAAACAAATACTATCTTCATATCGTTCTCATTTACTTAGTACAAGGTTCCATACAAGATTTGTGAAATGGACGTAATACAGTGAATGAGTATAGTGTGGACTCACTCCTTCTGTAAGTAATGACAGGAGTAAAATATCTGACTGTTTTGTCTCCGAGTCTTCACATCTGTGACGAATCTTAGTGTATCGACCACTTTTTCGTCTCCGTCTTACCCCTAGGTCCACAGACGTTGAGGACCCGAACATGAGAATTGTTCTTACATTATATGATCGACGTTTCTTTTACTCTATGAATACAGGAGACCGGTCGTGTCGAAAAGGGATTTCCGTTCGACACACTCTTCAGTTTAATATTAGTTCTAACGAACGGTGTATACATTTTTCTTTTAAGTATCGGAGTATCGGTCTGAGAGTCTCGACCTTACCCCAAATCGTCAGTTCATCCATCGTAGATGGGTTACGTTTGAGAGACGAAGAAGTCAACAGACGTGTGTCCCCGTAGTCGTTTTCAAAGAAGGGAAAAAAAAAGTGGTGTGATTCACAGATAGGTCCTTTACCTTTGGTTTGAATCCTGTGGTTATGACGAGGTTCAGACAATTCATCAAAATTTTAGAAGACTAGGGTTCAAAGGGTCTCCCGTTTGGTGATAAATGTATACTGAGAAGTGAAAAAAAAGTGAAAACTGAAAAAAAAAAACGTCAATTAACGTACTTAATCTTGTTTCGAAAGGAGAATTTGTTTTTGTCATGGAACCCGAAGACACTACCGAGTCACCATTTCTTAGACGGACGGTTACACTCGCTGTACCCAAGTTAGCGACAAGGTCTTTCCAGGGTATACGGTGGTTCGTGGACCCACGGATGAGGTATTGATGACTTCGACACGAGATCTTGGACCCTTAGTGTTGATGACTCGGACACGTAACGTTGACGACTTCGGACGCACGGAACCTCGGGAACATCTCTCTCCGGTGGTGACACACTTCGGGTGTGTGTCGTTGATCTCTCTCACCGAGGAAGAAAGGTGTTGATCTCTTTTCGAGTACACCGTCGTCTCTGGGTCGTGTCGGTTATTTATTTATTTATTTCGGATAAAACGACGTGTAGTTTTTACCGTGTCGTTGGTACGGGTCAGTAAAATTGGATACTGGTGAAACGATTAAAGACTCTGTAAAGGGGGGTTTAATAATTGCAGTAGTATAGGGGACTCGTTACTTACACTTTCCTGATAGCTTTTATTCATATGATAACGTTAAAAGGGAAATTTAACTTTCACCTCTCTTTTTAGTGTTTACAACGAAAATACGACCGTAACGCCTAAACGATTATTTGGTACCTAGGAATTTATCAGAAGGTATTAGGTTTGACATACCTTCCCCCTAACGTAGATATTGGGTTTCTCTCCCTATAAAATTTCCAACAAAACAATCACCGTTTTCAAAAAAACTCTTTTCGTTCGTTTTTTTTGGGTGTTTGTTTATCGCACACACGTTTAAAGTGATCCAGTTTGTTGCACATGAACCCCGAAGGGCCCACCACGATCACCACTTCTTGGGCGGACGGTTACGTCGTCTGCATTCTCTACGTCCAAGCTAGGGACCCAGTCCTTCTAGGGGACCTCCTCCCGTACCGTTGGGTAAGGTCATAAGAATGGAACTCTTAGGGGTATCTGTCTCCTCGGACCGTCCGATATCAGGTATCTCAGAGTTTCTCAATCTGTGCTGGCTTCGCTGAATCGTGTGTTCCACATGAAACCTACCCTCTTATCTCAAATAAAAACATTTGGATATAACTAACCTGAACAGAAAATTTTGGGACACCGTAAGGTCCTCCGGAGTGGACTCAGTTCGAAGGTAAATATTCGTTTCTAGAAGGACGTAGTCAGTAACTTTTACTCCTTTATAAACAAATACGTGTAGGTAAAAGTTGGAGTTACGACAAACACTTGTTTTGTCTTATGATTAATGACATAATTGACTTAAAATAACGTTGTCCCGTGTCTTTCAACGTTAGTTTCTCTCAGTTCTTTGAGGTTTACAGTTGTTAACGATGTATAGAGACTCGGTTAGTGACGTTTCTTAGAACCTTATGGACGACCTTGACTACTTCCGGTCCGGTGCACTGAAAAGAACACCCTACCCTCCACCTTCCTTTGAGGTGGGTTCGGTATGTCTGATTCGTGTTAACGAGACCCTATCCTTCCTGAGTAAGACACTTCTTTTCTACGTTCTTCCCTTTAGTCTACGGATAGTACCCCGGGATGGTCGCTATTGTTTTTTTCTGTCGAGATATACGTATGTCGACCACGAGTTGTCTTCGTATTGATTTTACGGTCTTGAACATGGACGTTTGTTCGGTACAAGGGGGACGACGAAACTCTCCCATATAAGAATTAGGGTTTTACGATAGTGACCCGTTTTCGTAGATCCCTTTACAAACGATTCTCATTCCTCTTACTCTTTCTTGTTCTTACGAATCTTATCCCTTCCACTTCTCTTTCACCCAGAAGACTAACCCCACCCACCATCTCCGTCCTTTAGTATATAAGTGGTAAAGAGTTACAACAGTCTTTTAAGACGAACAGAAAACCAACCTACTGTTCTGACTCAAGAAAATGTTTCTGACTGGGTGAACGACGTAAATTCGACAAATGTACGAGTGAAGAATTACAGTGTTTGATCGGAACCACAAGTTCTTCGAACAAACGGTGTCCCGTTTCGTTTCCGGTCCATTCATCAAACTTATACTTCTGTCGGTCCTTATATCTTGAAGTTCGGAAAACTTCAAACTTCTATTTTGCCTAAAACAAACGAAAGTTTTAAGTGAAGGTATAAGATCCGTCCAAAGACCTTTTCTTTGATCAACGGGGATGGAAAATGGTTGTCATGTCTTTTCGTAAAGATTTTCTCGACGAACGTTAAATTCTGTCTCGGTATTAAAGTAAAAAAGAGTACGAAAAGGTAAACTGGAACTCAGGAAGAAAGGGAGCTCCTTTTAGACTCCAAGGGCTTCTTAGTACCGCACAGACGATATCGACAGGAATCGGCATCGGAAGAAGAGAGATTAGGAGGTCGAGTCGAAAAACGGAAAAATCTATTTTACACGGAGACTCCCGAAATGAAGAATTCTCTAGGAGTGACCCTTCGGAAGTTCTTAAAAGAAACACACAGGTCACACACATCACACACACAAACACAGTTGTACAAGAATATTCCTTCTACTATAATTACTTTTTATTTCCGTTGAGGAGCTGGTCCGGTTTTAGGTTCCGTAGAAGGAATGGATGCTGTGACTTATATATTCGGGACGAAACGTACGATTTTAAGAGTGGAACGAAGTTCGATTACCGACTCCCATGTTCGTTGAACGAACCTTTAAGTCCAGTGTCTGACTGTAGGATTGACACCCTTTACTGTACAAGTTATCCCATTCTTATTTTACGTCGGTAGTCACGTCGTCATAGACGACCCGAGGTCTGGGACAAAGAGTCTCTAACATAATACACATCTATACTAACGGAGGATGATAACGTAGAAAACGTAGATAATCTGTTTCGTAGACCACGAAACAGATTATGAACCAAAATATCCTACAGTAAGACTCTGACTGTCCCGTCGGAGACCTCCCCTTTCCCGAGGGAAACGTTCAGATTTCCCGTTACAGACAAGTCTTAATCTGGACCGTCAATAATTTCAAACGGTCACACGGTCAGAACTACCTCTTCTTAATACACCGATGACCTCTACCGTATTATAAGACTATGACTACCACTCAGGTCGGTCATTCGGATATCGAACCGAAATCTTACGACCGTCACCCTTGACTCTTAGAGTCCCGAGGACCCTTTTCGAATTATATAAATCAGACTCTCAAAGTCTAACAATCATCGATTCTACTAGTGTACCAGGTAATGTCTTTTATAAAGTTAGTGAAGAGTGAAGAAAATACTTTTTCTCTTTTCTTTTCGGAGAAATTGTAACAGATAGGGGCATAGTAGGACTGAGGGATTTTTACAGGGGTCGGAGTAAAGTATGGTCAGAGGTGGAATACTAGACTCAAGGTAAAGACGGGGAGAAATGGACAGTAAGAAGTGGAAGGTGTTCCGGAGACGTAGAAACCCAAGGAAACTTAAGAGAAGTAAGGAGTAGTTGAGAATAAGTGGGTCTAGAGTGACGTTCCCTTTGAAGGAGTCTCTTCGGTGGAAACTGTAACCTTACCCGGTTTAGAGGAAATTATAAACGTAAAGATCTGTACGTCTACGTCCTCTACCTTTACCAGGGGGAGGAAGAGAGTGACGTTCCGAGGATAAATTTGAAGTTTCGGGTCGAGTTTACAGAGGAAGTAATACCTCAGTAAGAATTAAGAGACCCGTAAGGGACACCAAGTTCTGAATAAAAATAGAGAAGATATAGTGAATGTCCCGAAGGGACCATTGAGTCGTCATTTCTTAGACGGGTGGTTATGTCCTCTACACCTCAGGTTAGGGACCCAACCCTTCTATGGGATCTCTTCCTTTACCGTTGGGTTGGGTCAGAAGAACGGACCCTTTAGGGTACGTGTCTCCTTGGACCTCCTGATGTCAAGTACCCCAGTACTTCTCAGTCTGTACTGAATCGTTGACTTGTTGTTGTTGTTATAGTGAATGTCTAGACCAATAAATAGACGAGTGATAGGACGGATGATTTAAAACCCAAGAACTTCACGTTCTTAACACAATGAGTAGGAACTCGAGGATCGGGGATAAGTGAATTATTTACAAATAACTTACTTACTTACGTACTTATTCCTCTTTTTTACTTGACTTTAATATCCTCCTCTGTTTATCTTCTACAGAAATAAATATTTGTCCTACTACCGGTGTGGGGACTCATGAGTAAAGACAAAACAAATTTGGTTTGTGGAAGACCTGATATCTAGGTCCATATGATAAAGTTCCCGAAGGGACCATCGAGTAGACCATTTCTTAGGTGGACGTTACACCCTTTGGACTCAAGTTAGGGACCCAACACTTCTAGGGGACCTCCTCCTGTACCGTTGGGTGAGGTCATAAGAACGGACCTCTTAGGGGTTCCTGTCTCCTCGGACCACCCGATGTCAGATACCACAGTGCTTCTCAGTCTGTACTGACTCGTTGATTCGTGTCGTGTATGATAAAACTCACTTAAAGGAAAAAAAAATTCGATACGAAAATAAAAAATTTGGTAGTAAATATCACATTTTATGGGAGATTGGGGAAGACAAGGGCAGAGCACTACTAGAGGAATCGTGAAGAGGTACTTTGAGAGTTAGGATTGGGTGTCTTTAAATGGAGAGGTCATAAGTTCCACCACTGTTCATCTACACTAGTAAATTCGAGTCGCTTAAACGATAAACCTTTTTCGGATGACTCCTTAAGTCAGTCCAGAAGTCCGGGTAGTGAGATATCACCGACTCCAACACCGTCAGAGTCCGTCTCCACGTCAGTAGTCGTTCACCGTCCTTTGAACCGGTCTAATCTTATTTGTTCCATCTCCAGACAAAAAGAGGGTATAAATCTTCAGGTCTCGACTGCGTCTATTAGTACCTACAGAAACTGATAGATCTCAAGTAGATGGAAAGACAAGATGGTTCCGAACGAGGACGGGTCCTGGACCTTTATACATGAGAACGGGAGACATCTCGATACAGTGCACGTATAGTAAAACCCAGTGGAACGGGGAACGTAATTCCAAGAAGTCTCTTTATTTTAACTAAGAGAGAGAGAGTTCTCAGTCTCTAAAAATCCCTTAACCGAGTACACTAAAACCCCGACAGTTAAACTTTAAGTTTACCGTTCGACCGACCGACCTTTAAGTCCATTCTCAATTACAACGTCAGAACCCAGGTTTAGACGTCTCGTCCGGTTGTCCACCCTTTGAATTCGTTCCAAAGATAGAACGTCAGATTCCGTTTCAACGAAGAAGAAACCTTTGAAGTTAGAAACGAGGATTCCAGGAGTTGATTAACCTATTCCGGGTGGTTATAATGACTGTCATTAGACGAAATGAGTTTCAGAGGACTGACATTTACGATTGGTTTAGATTTTTCTAGAAATGTTACTATGGGTCTGACTAAAAACTAGTCTATTGACCCCCGTGGTGTTGGATCTGTTCAACTGTGTATTTTAATTGGTCAAGTGGAGAGTTTAGATCAAGTCTTGGTATCGGACCCCTTTGGGCCCGGGAAAGGTTCTACCGACGTGTGAGGGTCACCGAATGCATAAATCCCGGTGGAGTCCGAGGTGTTGTGTAAGACGACACGGGGAAGGTAATATGTGGGGCCAAGTTCAAACAGGACTTTAAGTTCGGACAGGAGTTATAGGGTGGTGTTTTGTGGTGACAATACGTCGTGATTACCTAAAAATTTCTACAAAGAGTTCTAAACAACTCAACCCTCTATAAGAAGGTGATAAAGGGTATAACGAAAAAAAAAAAAAAAAAGTTAGGAAGATGGAAAAGGAAGGAAGAGTTATCGAGAGAAACCTGACTCGGGACGTGGACTTGGGGTTAAGGAGAGAGGGGTTAATACGTCTTCATAAAGGGGAGAAGACTATAAATTTCAGTGTTTAAGAGTCTATAAACCTTAGATAGGGTTCCGAAATAGGTGCATAAAAAAGGTTGTTTATGTAAGTAAAGAAAGAAGTTTACTTTAAGACTACGGTAACGATTCTAATATATATATATATATATATATATATATATATATATGTGTGTGTGTATGATACATATATATGATACAGAGGAAAAAATTTGAAGAAATGTGGATCCTCACACTCTGGACATTTTATGCCGGGAACTCGCACAAGTTTGAAAGGTCTGTTTTGTCTCATTATTTCCGTATGTCTCTCTCTCTAGGACCTTTCCGTGATTTTGGATCTTCTCAACAATTTAAGAGGACGGTTACTCGGGTTCGAGGAGTCGTGCCGTGTACACGGGAACGGATAAATAGAGGAAAGAGTAAGATAGACTGGAGTTTGGGACACGTGATTACTGTGGTACAATGTCCGACACAGAAACAAGTCCGACGTCGAACGTAGACAGTATAAGTCAGATGGAAAGAGAAAGAGAAGGGGAAAGAAAAAGGGAGAAACGTTCAGTATTACCACTTAAGTAGGAAGATTCTTCGAGAAGGACTAAGGAGGTCTCTCTTACAAGGGTAACGAAGAACCTGTTATTAAGAGAAGGTTCATGTAGTCCTTGAAGTCACGTGAGATAAGGGAACACGGCTGGTATCGTAATCCTGGTGTCGAATTATTTATCAACAACTTAACTTGACTTAAGTTTACTTAACCGTGTACTACATAAAGTTGGAACCTCTAAAAGGTGGATTGCAGTAATATTCGGTTCCTTTTAAAGTAAAGATCTAGGATATAAATTTTGATGACAAGGTAACGTTGAGAGTTTTTACCATCAAAAGTGAAAATTACCTTTTTTCTTTTCCGGTAAGTATATCTAGGGTCTCTTACATAAACTTCCAGAGGATTATAAAGACCTCTGGTAGTGACCTCTTTGTGACTGAAATTTTTTTTCAGTTCAAACTAAGACACCTTCTTTTGAAAGTTTACTCTTAGTAATGAGGTTTTCTTTTCACAATAAAAATATTGAACATTTTGAAAACGAAGTCTACTAGTACTTTTGTTTTGAGGTTTCCTTTTTACAATCCTAAGGATTGTTAATCAGTCTGGGGTCAAAGTCCTTGTGTCTCTAGTGTTGAGTACCCCGTCCGAATCATTATTACATTCCTGTTCTGGGATTCCGTCTTCTAGTCAGGGACATGGTGATTAGAAGTAAAGTGTCTAAGTGTCAGTCGTTCTGGTTCCCGTCTAGACGCACCCTCACACACTCGACCGTCCGCACGTTTGTGAGACGGGTGTTTTCAAAGGTATCAGCTGAGACCAACTCAAGTTCGTGCCTCAAGGCGAGAGAGCCTACCGACCGTGCGCTGGGGTAATCCTGTCCTGAGGGACGGGGTGTCTCCATGAGAAAGAAGGAAGAAAGGGAAGAAAGAAAGGGACGGTAACACGGACTCTTCTTCTATGTCACTGGACCTTCTCGAATGGTTTTGTAAACTTCTAACTTTTTACATAAAAGGATACAGGTGTCCTGTGTGTCCAGACAGGATATTTTGTAGTCAGAGTAGTCAGTTTTACACCGAGTCCCGTGGTGGACGGAACCTTAGTCGAACCCTAAAACAAGTCTTCGTCTAAGTGCTCAGGGTGAGGTCCCGGAAGTCGCGGGAACGAGCTCCTCGACGAAGTGACCGTTCCTCTGTAAGACGCTGGGGAGGATGCATGAAAGAAAAGTAGACTCAAGTGAGGTAGTCGAGGACCATAGGACCAGTGGAAACGTCCGACGAACGTCCGGGACGGGAGAGGGCCTCAGACTGAGGTCTGGATGGGAGGACCGGGCGCCGTGACGCAGTAAAGACGCGTACGCGTCGTGACTAGCACCGGTAAGTCGCCATTCATGACCGTCTACCCGAGACACTAGGACTAGAAGGGTCTTCTGTCGGACGACTCGCCTCCGCCCGACGTCAGTGGAGTCGACAGTCACGAACTGAAGTTATTAAAAAACTGAGGTTTCCCGGGAACCCAAATGGGGCTTGTGTCTTTCACTTTAGGTCTGTAAAAGGGGAAGTCGTCGTAGAAGAGGTAGACGTCGACGAGGGTTCCTCGGAGACCTTCTCCCCGCCGGAGAAACGCAGTCCCTTTAGGCGAGTAAAGGGACGCAAGACAGACGGAACCCGGGAGGACGAGGGTAACGAACCCGTCCACCGTCTACGAAGGGACCCTCGACCTCGAGCGACCGGGGTACCTAGGCCCCGAACTTGATATGGAAACAGGGTTCAGACCGAAGTGGGTCCTACCACCGTCCTTGAAAAAAGTACAAGACGTCTGGTCGGGGAAGACAGAAACAGAGGGAGAGTCGGGACTTGATTTCTCGGAGAATTACTTCCACTTTGTCCTCTTACTTGTTCGACCGAATTTTAAGTTGTAAGTTTTTTGATTCTAGCACCGTAGGTCAGGGTAGTGAAGTGTCGTTTACCCCCTTTTTACCTTTATCACTATCTGAAGTAAAAGAACCCGTACTTTTAGTGACACCTATCACTGAAGGCGGTACTTTACTTTTTTCTGCGAACGAGGAACCTTCTTTCCGTTTCTTCTTGGATCTGTCGTATAATCTTTCGTCTTTGCAGTGAAACGGTTGTTTTCAGATATATCAGATTCGATTCCAAAAAGGTCATCAGTACATACCCACACTCTCAACCTGGTATTATCTTCCGACTCGTAGCTTCTTTTCTACGAAAACTCGACACCGTAATCTTTTTTTGAGAACTCTTAGGGAACCTGACGTTCCTCTAGTTTGATTAGTTAGGATTTACTTTAGTTGGGAGTTATAAGTAACCTTCCTGACTACGACTTCGATTTCGAGGTTATTAAACCCGTGGACTACACTTCTGATTAACCTTTTCTGGGACTATGATCCTTTCTAACTTCCGTCCTCCTCTTCCTCTGTCTCCTACTCTACCAACCTACTGTAGTGGGTGAGTTACCTGTACTCAAACTCGTTTGAGTCCCTATACCACTTCCTGTTCCTTCGGAAGGTACGACGTCAGGTTCTCAAGCGTTTATCAACTTGTACTGAATCGTTGACTTGTTGTTTTTATTACGACTATCTAGAGGTTTCTCTCTTTGTTTTCCCTCTCAGTGTATATGATTGGTTATATTCGATTAATGTTTCTGTGAACCCCTGAGTCTCATTACGTCCTTCAGTGAGGGAACCAGAATGACCGACACCCCAGTGAGACCAAGGGTCTTTAAGGTTGTTATCGAACACAAACTCAAAAATCCTCGTCACTGATCGTCGGATCAGACTTCGTTGTCCGAGGGGACACCAAGTGGACGGAAACTAAAGAGGGGTCACACTCCTAAACTATCAATGGGTCGTACAAGACGGAGAGCCCTCATCTACCGGAGTCTCGACTCCCCGAGGGAACTTGAAACCCCTGTTTGGAAAGACGGAAACAAACCACTGCCCATGTCGTCCGATTAAAGAAGACGTTTCGAGTACACTACTCGACGCCGGTGAAAGTCTCCCTTCTGCTAGTTGTCCCTCCAAAAGGAGTCGACCACCTAAACACACGTTGACCGTATATACTGAGTCATTGCGGAGGAAGTTGAGAAGGTCTTTTCGGACGGTTCTTCTCGTCCTCGTGACTAATCCATATACTTGTTCTACCTGAATTTCTCCGACAAGACTAAGGGATGAGACGTGGTAGACGTCAGTGGGGTGTCTACCTTCACCGACCTGTTAACTCAAATAGTAGATACGATTGTACTGTCTTTTAGTCCTCAACTCTACAACGGTACTAGGATTACAGGTACACGAAAAGGGAGGTAAATATTGACACCCTTCCAAGGAGACTATATGGACCTTATTCACTACTGTCCGTAAGTCAATAGTGTCACTTGGGACCTCCCACACACACATGTTGTGGGGGGGAGGAGGAAAGATCGAGATATTAACAACTAAATTGCGAAGAGTACTACGGGAAACTGGTTTACAGTGAATGTGGCTGGACGGTCCTTCGTCTCCAAAACAAATGTGTCTCGAGATCTGACTGCAAGAATTTTACGAGGGGTGGGATATTGGAGTGGGGTGGGAGTCACACTATCACTTCGTTTAAAATCGAAGTCTTAGTTAATAGCTTTACAAACAGATACCGAAAGGAAACAGAATCTTTAAAACGGTTTTCCCAGACTCTTACGGTTTTTTTCTGGGAGTGTATTATGGGAAAGACCTCTCGTCCCCAAATATGTTCTTGGAGAAATTCTGAAAACTTAGTAAGGGGGTTTAAACCGTCTGGTGAGAGAGGAGTGGCGAGGAACTTTAATGTGACTTACGTGAAACTCTTCGATAACTAACTCTTTTATACATTACAATCCTACTTAAGTCCCAGGGAAAATTGACTTACATGCAAAATACCTAGTACTCTAGACGTATGTAAGATTTTTATCTGTGTGTGTGTGTGGACCCTCTCCTCTTAAGGGACCGTCGACCGTTTATGACGACTGAAGTGTCTGGAGGTCGTCATTAAGACCTAGTCTTGGTTACAGTCTGTTAATAAGGGATCCAAGGGACGGGTCGAGGTCCCCAGACAAAAAGAGGATGGGTCTTACGTTTCCTCGGACCCGGTCTTTCCGAGGTCTTATGAACCAAACAAAGGTTTAAGAGAGGTAAGACCTCCTGATTTTTTTTTTTTTTTTTTACTCGTTCCCTTAGTTAATAAGGCACTGATTCAGTCCCTAAGACTATAGAAGACCTCATTCTTACCCTATCGGTTGGTTTCTATTCTCAGAATCCGATACATCTTGTTAGATCTGTTAAACCGAAGGGTCGGAGTTCGGACTTTGTTGGGACATCGGTCCAACCCGGACACTCGAGACGAAGACATAATTCCAATACTACATATCTTCCAAACTTAGTTTCTCAAATTTAAAGCTACGAATCTCTACACTAGTTCTCATAGTCACTATCAGTAGGTACCGTTCACCATCCTGACATGCAGGACCGGAAGAACATAAACCCACCTTGGTACGTTCATCAAGACTGATTACTCAAAAATCGGTAACTTAGCCACAATGAAGGTCCAGCATAGTACATCGACGGTGAGACTCTGGGAGGTCCCGAAAAAAAGGGGAGACCGAAAAACCTCTACAACCGATAACATAGTCGGACCCAGAGACTTCTGATAAACACTCACCTCGGAGGGTCGACTTAACACTACCTGTTCGCTATCCTACCCTTCATTTAGAAGTAACACACTACGGTGACGATGAAATCTCAACGAACAATGACATCGTATTGAACTGTATCGGGATGGTCTATCCGATCTAATATCTCGTGTTACGAAGAAACAAAATCCAAGGGACACTTTTAATGTAACTTTCAATTTTCCTGATATAAATAAATAAAAACATCATTGGTCTCCGGGGAAAGTCGGGAAAAAGTAGGATACTGGAGGTTTGGGGTGACTAAACTGACCTCAACTTAACCAAAAGTACCTCACCTCTCGACCCGCCTGTGTTACAACGATCCCAGAACAAGACAACCGTGTGAAAACCGGTCCGTAGAAGATTTTGTCTTGAAAGAAAAACAGGGAAGTCTTACTCGGTGTATCTGGTTCGTTTTTCCCCCGTCCGAGAGACATCTCGAGTCTTTTGTGCCCTGAGTTTAGAACTACGGAAATACGAACAGTTAGGTCACAAAAAGTGTCCGTGATAAAAAAAGACACGAACTAAAATTTACCATAAAACTCAGAACCGGTTAAATGTAGTAAAATCAGGGTGTGGGAATAGGAGAGACCTTGAGAACTTATGTGACCCCAAACACAAACCTGTCAACACTACTACATAAAGTTTGGGGCACGAATCGACGTGTGAAATGACTGTACACTCCTTGTTGACCCGTCAAACCGTACACAGTCCAAGATTTACATCCCTACTTCCAAAATTACCATTGTCTCCCTGTTTATCTAAACAGGAGTTGAACCGCCGTCACAATGAGACGGTTCGAGACGGTCGGACTACGAACTCGTGAAAGTCCGGGTCCTGAAAAGATTTTGTACCTTTTCAAGGGATCTTGGTGGCTACTCTTTCTTTTCGTTTATAAAGACGAAACGTCGTGGAAATTATTTATGGTCACGAAACCCGTCCTGGGAAAACCCACTTCTGAAAGATTTTCCGTACTGTAAATCTGAAACAGGTTGTAGTAACAAAGGGGTGACTGTAAAGTGAAGGAAACTATCTGTAGAGTAATAATTCGTAGTATAATAATCGTGTTCACGAAAGACATCTTTGTATTTCCGTTCCTACGAATACTTAGTCTTTGGTTTAAAAGATAAGTCCGAACATTAGTCCCTAGAACCTTTTACACTTATGAGAATGACCCGACCTTCCTGACTCTCGGCGAAGGAGGGTACCACGAACTAGACGGTCCTATCCTACAGACTCCCTACCACAGGACACTCCGTGTCCTCTTTGATGAACATCGGCATGACTGGACCCCTATCGATGACCCCCCCAGAATATCGTCACCATGGGTCGGAAAAACCGTGGTCGTTGGTCACGGTACCTTCTGTTAAAAGGGTGCCTGATTCCGTCCCTCCCTTTACAAAACCCCTACTAAGTTCACGCAATGTAAATAACACATGAAATAAAGATAATAATAATGTAGTAGAAGTGGAGTCTAGTAGTCCGTAATCTAGGGTCTACAACCCTGGATTGCAGGGTATACTTACCCTGCAATATACTTAGTTGCCTCAGGACACTTCACTCTCCACTTCTCACGATTCTTCCGACACGGCGAGTTTTTATGGATAAACGGACGTAAAGGTTGTAGTCTTCAATAAGGAAGAATAGAATTCCCAAGGTCTAATATCTTCTTTATGATATTAATCATCAATTCAATTACTTGAGACCCAAACTTAGGTCTCGACCCAAACTTAGGGTCGAGACGGTGAATGATCGAGACACTTGAACCCCTTTACTGGGTTTGAGGGACTAGGATAAAGGATTAAATATTTTAACCTATTACTGACAGGACGGAGTATCTCAACAACATTTCTAATGTAACTCAGGTATGTACCTTGTGTGTCTGGTTATGGGATCGTCACGACGGAGAGAGGTCGAAAAGTGAGGACTTAAGGTTAGGATTTAACCTCAAGTCCAAGAGACTCGTCAGTTTACACCACCGATCCATCAGAACAACTCCTCAATGAAGGTCCGGACCATCCAAGGGGAACTGTTCCTAAACAAAACCCAAAAGGATAGAGACACATTGGAAGAACTCCAGAACAAGTTAAAACACAAAATAAAACAAACTTCTATTTCGTAAAATTCTTGAAAAAAAAAAAAAAAAAACGGTGTGACTCGTTGTACGTCCTAATTTGACACGAAGGACGACGGGACGTCACCTTCGAGCCTCAGGATTGGTGACCTACCGGTCCCTTAAGGGAGAGAACAAGTCAAGATTTGAAGAGTTTCTGTCAGTGTTTCTAAGTATTACATCCGTGTCTTAAACTCACAATCAATCAGTACAGACTGAGAAGCACTGGGGTACTTGATATCGGACGGTCCGAGCAGACAGGTACCTTAAGAGGTCCGTTCTTATGACCGAACCTATCGAAAGGGAAGAGGTCCCTTAGAAGGACTGGGTCCCAAGTTTGGGTCCAGAGGACGTAACGTCCGTCTAAGGCATGTTAGACTTGGTGGTCCCTTCGGGTCCGTACCTTGGATCTACACCCCTTTTAATCTACTTTTGTCAGTAGGGGAAAGAGGACCCCCCACGACCCCGACGACTTCTTTAAGAAATAATCGGACTCGGGTCAGACCCGATTCACCCAAAGACTTACATTAGTCAATTGAGGTAACAATTCCGACTGAAAGACTGAGGTTGTCCTCTGTCTAAAAGGAAGAAGTCTTGTCAGAACAACAGATGCCGGTATAGTGGGACTTGTACGGGTTAGAGCAGACTAGAACCTTCGATTCGTTCCAGTCCGGGCCAATCATGGACCTACCCTCTTGTCAGAACAAATTTTACTTTCTGGTGATTTTTCTTTTAAACCGATCAAGTGGAACGAACGACGACGACGATTCGGCGAAGTCAGTACAGGCTGAGACACGCTGGGGTATCTGTCGTCGGGTGGTCCGAGGGGGCAGGGACCCTAAGAGGTCCGTTCTTGTGACCTCACCCAACGGTAAAGGAAGAGGTTACGTACTTTCACTTCTCACTTTCACTTTAGCGAGTCAGCACAGGCTGAGGATCGTTGGGGTACCTGACGTCGGATGGTCCGAGGAGGCAGGTACCCTAAAAGGTCCGTTCTCATGACCTCACCCCACGGTAACGGAAGAGGCTGGAACGAATTCTTACAAGTTTTCTGAAAAGTCTTTGACGTCCGAGATTAGGGAACTCCCGTCGACCAAGGGTCCGGGAAGAGACGCGGTGTCCCCTTGTTTCCGGGTCCTGCGAGACCGGTGGACTCTAGTGTAGCCCCCTCACGGTTCTTCCGCTTCGAGAATAGAAAGAGGTCAGAAATTCCAATCTCAGTGTTTTAACACTAGGAAAGAATGTTTACCGAGACAGAAGACAGAATGCGTTTGATGACTCGTTTATTTTACCTCCAAAAATTTCAAGTGTGACTGGAAAAAACTTCAGACCCTGTTACACTAGGGAAGTTAAACATTACCTTTTATCTAAATCGATGAACGGACCTATTGAGAAATCCCTCGACGACGGAAGAGTAAAAATCTTAGAAACGGGATCTTAAAAACGGGTTTGAGAGGAAAAACCATTTTGGGTACCCGTAACTTATCCGTTTCTACCCACTAAACATGGGACCAAACCTAGAGACGAAGAGGGGATTTCGTTCAATGGATGACGGACAAGCTCGTACTCGAGGGTAAAAGAACTAAAAGAAACAGTGTAGTCTTTTCATTACAAGTAATTGATAGCTATTAACTTTGGTCCTGTTGCCCGGATGTTTTTTAATATATGATACTTGAAAAATTTGTTCTAAAAAGGTCCGAACCCCAGGAAGTTACGGTTACATAAGTCAAACTAAATCAAAATGAAACATCCAAAAAAAAGAAAAAGAAGAAGAGGTTCAATTACCGTAGAGACTTATGGTCGAATAAATTAGTATGGAGATTTTACAGTAAAACAAAAGAGAAGGTTTTTTGAGAACTGACCCCGTCCTGTCCCTTTATCCTAGAAGAGTTCCTTGACGGGTTGGGTCGTTTGTACAGAACCGATACTTTTGTTTATCCTTTTATGATTTATTTGTATTCAGAAACGTAATGACCCAAAATGTTTTCATTTCTTTTTATTTATACATAAATAAATTACCCGGGTGGGATGACCCTTTCGGGGTCGTACGGTTCCTTTGTATAGTGACCCCCAAGGGCTCCCTTCCTTCGGGAGGACATTGACGGTAAAAGAAGGAGAGAAGAAGAAGGTCTAGACGTTCATTGGAATGGTCGTTAAAATGAAAAGGAGCTGATTTGACACTAAAGGTTCATGTGACGGTCTCCCACCCGGAGAAACAGAAGTGGTCCCGTTCACGACCCTTAGACAGAAATTGAAAAGAAGTCAGAGAAAGTCTCTACATTAACCTAAACTCAAAGTATCAATGCGTTCATCTTACGTGAATATTTAAACTACTAAGTGGTATTAAATACAATACAAATTAAACCTTTTCACCTCGAAACAGGTCTGAAATGTTACTACAGTTGAAAAAAACTCTATATTGGCCTATACCTCGATTCGTAAAATGTATGGAACTAAAAAATTAAGGGTAAGGGGGTAGAACGTTCACTTTTTCGATTTCATGTCTCTTTAATTCATTGTACTCGTTCCAGTGTGTCGGCTATTCACTTCTTCAGTCTTAAGTTTAGGGATAAAACTAAACTTTCAGGTTCCAGAATTTGAGATAGTCGTCTCACGAAGTCCTCAACCGAAGATCATCTCATTGAGAATGTACTACCTGAACTCTGTTTGTGAACAACTTATTTAATTTTTCGTTTGTGTGTTTAAACTAGGAACATTATCAGGAAAGTCATTTCAAGCATGTACATCATAAGTACCATTTATTTCGATGTCGACGACGTTCTTTAGCGACGATTTAGAGTCACGAATTGTCTCACTTACACGTAAAGAGTGAGTACAGTGTCATCTTATGCCCACCATTCCTAGGTCCGAGAACGATCTCACACCGAGACGGTACAAGTCCCGAAAAGAGAGTTTGAATGGGACTCACGACACCAGAGGTCCGAACTCAGTGGTTGGTCCACCGTGCACCATCTACTCTCTCACCTCCTACCGAGACCCTCACAGAAATCCCGGTCCGGACCTTTACAGCAAGTAAAGTAACCGGTCCTGAGACAGTGTACCGGAATGGATGACGTCTCCTCCAACTGACACACGGGTCCTTCTTGTACTTTACCCGAACTACTCGTGTTGAACAGAGACGTTGTTTAGATATATAAGAAAACATCTACCTTTGGACGTTTGAACATGACATAAAGGAACTATTTTAGGAAGGGAGGATGAACTTACCTTTAAAGGTAGTAAACTCAGTAAGGAAACATAAACTACCGGTTCCAACCTCAAAACGTGTGGATTCCGCACTGCATTTTACGTGTTGAGAAGGATCCTGGTGGAAATAATCAAAACAAAAATCACGTCTCATGGGAACAACTATTATAATCTTTCGAGATCTCCAAACCTCCTATGAAACTATTCGCACCTAAGTCACTTTTCGAGACCCGAACCCTATCTTCTTCGTTAGAATTTCATACTGAACCACCTCCTTACGGATCAAATCTATATTTTAAATACACACACCGACTTTTTGAAGTATTCAAATAGACATTCCTTCAATTAGTGGAACAAGTCCTACTGTTTCTAACAACAATTTGAGCTAGTCTTTACATAAGTAGAGTAATAAACAGAGTTTGGACTGAGTTAACTCACTAGAGTAAAACTCCCTCAAAGAAAAAGTAACTCTTCATACAAATATCGAACAGATTCACTGTTGACCGTTGTAGGACAAACATAAATTTTAATGTTGGGTAATTTCCGTCCAAAGACAAATGAGAGGGTTCATAACCCCGAGAGTTCAAAGATTAAAGATTACTCTCCGACTTAATAAGTATTTTCTTTAAATAGAAAGAATGAGGTTAATAATTAGAGAACTACGACAACCACCAGAGTACCGAGACGGTATTTTCGAATTACGTAAAACATAGTCACCCAGTGTGGGCGACCTCTACAGAAACCGAACTGTACTTCCCCAATTTTTTATCCTGAACTCTACCACGGTCTGTTAATCCATTAATGTTTTGTGAAAACGTGTAATTTCATTAGAACATTCGTAATGCGGACTTCAGTACCGATGGTCGAGAACGAAAGAATTAACACGTGATCCCAAAAGTTACAGTAGTAATTCAAGGTTCTAATTTTTTTTTTTCTAAAGGATAAAAACTTCGTATACCACTTAAAAAAGAGTCATTGAAAATAAATGACCATATTCTTATTAAAATTTTTATTATTATCGAGGTTTAATTATCACTCTATCGTCAGTTGTAACTACCTCGCGAGGGATACGCGATCCTAACCACGATTCGCGAAACGTTCTCGATAAAACAAGGCGAAAGAGTTGGTGGGACACTTCATCCATTGTTATTTGTCAATTCCGAGTGTATCACGAAGGATACGAGGTCCCTGAGTAAATTATAGTAATGTTATGAGTCTCCAAACACGAGATTGTAAGTAACTTGATTCGTCGGTAGTTAACATTCCATCACAATACTTGACTTAACACAAGAGGATTTTAAGTAATAACTTCAGAATTGGGGGTCATGGACTTTTATTTGACATAAACCTTTAGTCCAGAAATTCCTCCAGTAATTCAATTTTTCTCCAGTAATCGTACTTGAGATTAGGTTATGTCACTCACAGGAATATGTTTCTCCCCTAGACCTGTGTCTGTCCTGTCTCTCTTTTGGTATCGTATCCCTCATCTACCACTAGATGTTCGGTTCGCCTCTCCGGAGCCTTCTTTAGTTGGGGTCGTTGTAGAACTAGAAACTGTCAAAGGTCTTGATACTCTTTTGTTTAACGACAATACATTTGACGAGTCAAACACCATGAAACAATTGCCACCGGGACCGTCTCGAAGAGACCACCATGTCCACCATTTCTTAGGAGGACGTTACACCCTTTGCACCCAAGTTAGAGACCCAACCCTTCTAGGGGACCTCTTCCCCTACCGCTGGGTGAGGACAGAAGACCGGACCTCTTAAGGTACCTGTCTCCTCGGACCGTCTGATGTCAGGTAGTCCAACGTTTCTCAGCCTGTACTGTCTCGTTGAAAGTAAAAGTGAAACCGTTTGATTATGTTCGTGGTACTAAAATGTATGACGATTCTTTTGTCGTTTAATTTAGTACTAGTTCCGAAACTTAAAAATAAAATTCGTATAATTTTCTTAGGAGTAAATCTATGTTTGAAAGTAGTTTATTTGAGAACACGTATACGTTTTCCCTTCAGTATTCACTTTATTCCATTCCATTCCATAAGGATTTTGAAGAAGTGCATGTCTCATACTGAAAAGATATTATGAAAAGATGAGTCTCAGTAATCTCCGACTAAAAGGTGTGTTTCAATAGAAGATACGGTAGTTCTCCCAACTACAATGTCGTAAAGAATTTTTTTCCGAGGCGTTAGTAGAGGTCCTACAAGAAGTTCGGTGCCAGTGTGTAGGACGTACAAACCTGCGACTGTACAAAAACTAGGACAACTAGACAAAGTAAAGACACATGTGTTAGAATAAAACTACGATTTAACATTACAATTTACAAACGTGAGTTATTAATCATTGTGTTATTTACCTTTCTTCACCCTTATATTTCACCCTTTTATCGGTTCTTACCCCCCTTCAAAACTTTGTCCTCTCTCCTTCCTTGCGTCGGGGGGGTTTATATTTGTCAGATGGAGCGTTGAAATGGTAACAGAGGGGACTGTAAGTACGTAGAAGACCAACCGTAGTCTAGACGATAGGAAAGGACATTCCCCTTTCTCAATGTAAGAACATGGTGACTCCGTACACCCCATAAGTCCCGACTTTACTGGACTCAATAGGGTCGGTTTGGGTTTCTCCTACAGTAGTCCTCCTCCCGGTTCAGTCCCCCTTGAAACCAGGGCCGGAACACATGTGTCCCTCGAAGTTTGATTCTTAAACCTAAAAGGGGGTAAAATTTATATCTTTACTA
Source organism: Bos grunniens (assembly GCF_055505025.1). Lineage (NCBI taxonomy): Eukaryota > Metazoa > Chordata > Mammalia > Artiodactyla > Bovidae > Bos > Bos grunniens. The sequence goes on from NC_141193.1 coordinate 31,636,172, forward strand.
GGTCCAAAGCGGACTAAAGACTTTCTGGGACTGACGTTTTTACTTCGAGGTTAAAACAGGTAGGAACGTTATCTATAATGATCTCGTCGAAACTACTAAAGTGATAGGTCGTCTCATCAGTTTGAAACTGAAGGGTCCTCTCATTACGTACCAACAAATGGAGTCGATCGGGTGACTGGTTCCCCTTTTCTGGATATTTGAACGTCAACGGAAAATTCTCATTAAACCCAAAGGGTCCAACGAGTCACCCATTTCTTAGACGGACGTCACGTCCTTTGCACCCAAGTTAGAGACCCAGCCCTTTTAAGGGACTTCCTCCCGTACCGTGGCAGGAGGTCATAAGAACGGACCTCTTAGGGTACCTGTCTCCTCGGACCGTCTGATGTCAGGAACCCCAGCGATTCTCAGTCTGTGCTGATATCGTTGACTCGTGTGTGTGTGTGTGTTGCTCATCAAACGGCCTCTACACCTCTCTCCCTTTTTTCCTTTAGAATAAATTCTAAACGCTAGATCAGTCTCTCTGTCAAAGTATAAATGCCTCTCCTCCCTTGTTCGAAAACCTGACTTCCTTCTTATCCACTAAACTCGTTAATCAACCTTTTTTTGGGGACAGGGGTCTCGACTGATTAAACTGGTTCGAACACACCATCTTTTGTAGATCATTCAATGGACCTCAAAGTGTAACGGACCGACAATCCACTATCTCTAACCATCACAGATCTTCTGGTTTACATCATAAACGAAAAGTAGATTTATTACCCCGTGGTGAACCTCCGTTTCCGAAACTGGGCGTAACACTTCTCGTCCTAATAACGAGTGACACTGGAACCATCAACGGTCGAGCTGAAACCAAAAACGGAGGTAGTCAACGGTGGAGAACCCTAACATTTATAACTGTGAGTGGGAAGCTCTTTAGTTATGGACGTATAATCGGAGGTTAAAGTATGTAGCTACACGTCTAGACTCCCGGAGCCCACCTATCCTCTACTGAAGTCGTAAACTCTTACGACGGAGTCTAGACTTCCGGACACCTAAGCGTAAAGGGGGTCACTAGGAGCCGAAGTACTGTACTGAAGACAACGACAATAGAAAGCCGTCACATAGACGTACTTCTTAAAACCGTCTTGACAAAACCTTTCGTCGTCTGTTCTTTCGTCCTAGACGAAAGAATCTCGAGTTTTAATTGAAAGACTTTAAGCTATCTCATTTAAGAGGTTTTATTAAGTATTTTACTTTTTTCTTTTAATTGAGAGGCTAGCTTGTACACAAATCTTACCACTAGGGCACAGAGAAACGTATGTAACTCTCTACCCCACAGGACCCTCTCGAAACGGTAGGAGTCAGAGTTCAGTTCACGGTTCAGTTAGTCTAATTTTTACTTACTAAGTTTAGCATAATAGTGTCTATATGAACACTATATACTAGTCAGACCGACCACATGAAAGGACATCTTCACTTACTACAAGACTACTCTTAACATAGATATGTTGAGGGGTTTGTTGGTCTGAAAACTCAGTTGAGAACAGTGACACACCTGTTCTGAGGACCCTCACTACCTACCCTCCCCTAGACCACCAAAATAAGTGTACCTATGTCTAAACTGGATCTAGACACGAGACAACGTATTTGAACTCACTCCGTGACATGGTCCACTCTTTGGTGGAATGGTGGTCGAGACACTCTGGCGACTCCTTTTCATCCTTCGTGGATTCCCATATAGGTTTTTATTGACTGTTCGGAGAATCGGAAATGAGACCCCAAGGTCCTAACAACACGGGAGTCCGTTTCAACCGTCTCCACACCGACCCCACTCATCCTCTTTCGTGAAGGGGTTATAGGGAGAACCAAACTTTAGGATGTTCTTCTAGTCGTGACAGAGACGTCCTTGGGACTCACGTAGTCGTCACTGTCCTGGGTCTGGACTCCACTTTCTACCGAGGCGACCCCTTCAAACGACCTTGACATTGACCCAAGACTGAGTGGGTCCACGAACCGAGACTATATTAGTCTTAAACGGAAAAAGAAAATTTCGACTTCATATCAATTAAATGTTATAATATAATCAAAGTCCACATGTCATATCGTTAAGTCATAAAAACGTCTAATATGAGGTAATGTCCAATAACGTTTTATTACTGATATTAAGGGACACGATGTGTCATATAGGAACAACGAATGGATAAAATATATGTCTTCGGTCATAGACAATTAGGGTATGAAGACAAAAAGGGGGAGGGAGGGTGAAACCAGTGGTGCTCAAACAAAAGATAGAGACATTCAGACAAAATCTTAAACGGGAGGAAAATTTGATTCGGGTGGAACGAAAGGTGGAGGAGTAGGTGTGTCTTCAATCCTACAAAACTAAAAGTTTGTAAAATTTAATTTTCATAGACAGGTACGAAAGTTGTAATATTTTTACTAATTCAGGAGTAACCTCTTTGAAGCCTTTTATATTTTGGTATGTTTCTTTTCTTCAGGGTCTGTATCAGTCGTCCGTTTCCGTTGGTGACAAATATAGAACCGGAACACGATGGTCAGAAACATACACACACATGTATATAAAGTTGAAATTTCCTATAAAACTTTATTTCAAGTGTGAGGTTGATTTCGGTTCCACCACTGTGAGTTCATAGGTATAAACGTCAATTCTGGCTCCCGGTGGTCCCAGACACGGACCCGGTACACTACGGCGACTCCTCCGGCAATACCTAGATTAAATGTCAAACCGATGTGGCCCGTCGAACCACTATTCGTGTCGCACAAACAAACAGAAACTACCTACGGTCCACCGAACACCAGTCTGTTAGAAGGAAGCCGTCGGGGCCGTGAAACTTAGGTGCCTCGGTCGAACTCCGGGAGGGGGCCCCGTTTTGAACCGGGTGTGTTACCCGGGGGTGTTGTTTTCCTGCCAGTGCCACCGTCGCCGTGGTCCTTCTCCTGTTTCTTCGTACATCCGTCTCTCCTTTCTCCTTCTTTCGATCCCTCCCGCGTCCTTTGCGTCGGTTGCTCCACGACCCCGCCCGGCTGACCGAAAGGACGACACAAGGTCCCTGACGAGACTCTTTGGGACGAATCCCGTGAAAAGTAATCTGCTGGACCTAACTCAGAGCCTTACTCACGTCCACCACACGACTCGAATCTGCAAGGGGCGTGGGTTGGGGCTCTCGACAGTCGAACGCTCCGTCATAGGAGAACCTCCTCCTAAACCACGCCCGACGTTTTAATCTTCGTTCTTTATTGGTGTTTATTCTCTCACGACCACCGGTTTGTAAAAAGCTAGGACCGTACCCGACACTTCCGGTACACACAAATACAGGAAGAGGTCGACCTCGACTCTTCTCCGTAGAGGTCTTACAACCGTAGGCCTACGGAGCTCTCGTCCCACACACTACCCCATTTCCGTCCCTACACAGTCCCTCACAAACGACCTTCCATAAACTCCGAGTGGAACTTCGGTCACTTTGTACGACATATTGGGTCTCAATAGAGGCATGACCCGGCCCGATCGGTATCCTCCTTCCCCGACCTCTTGGGGTCCCAATCAGTAAAAAGGAGGAGTCGAAAACGACCAACACTCTGACCTTACACTGTAACAAAGGACTATCCCAGTATTAAAATTTTCGATTAGTAAAAGAAGAGAATTTTTTTTTTCCAGGGATAGTATTCTCTTTCTTTCAACGAGTCAGTACAGGATGAGAAACACTGGGGTACCTGATATCGGGCGGTCTGAGAAGACAGGTACCCTAAGAGATCCGTTCTTATGAACTCACCCAACGGTAAGGGAAGAGGTCCCCTTAGAAGGGTTGGGTCCCTAGGTTGGGTCCAGAAGTGGACGTAACGGTCCACTTAAAATGACAGACTCGGTGGGTCTGTTGGTATCTCTCTTTAAACCTACAATATTTATTAATTTAAAACCAAAACGAATTTAAAACCAAAACTTTTTTTTTTTTTTTTTGTTTTCTGTGGGGGTTTTGTTCAAGGGTATAGTTTTATCCCCTTTACCCTGGTCCACCAACCACCACTTAGGAAATCTCCCACTGGACCTGACCCTTTAGTTTCCCTCCAACCCCTGAGTACCGGGTAACGATATCTCTTGATAGGGGGTCAGTCCTACCTTATATAAAGTATTTCAAAGGGGTCCTAGTTTGTAATCTGGACTTACTGTCCAGTCAAGTCTGTGACCCACTCGTTCTGTGTCCTTCTCTAATCAGTGTCTCGGATCCCGCCCCCAAGGGCTGAAGGAACTCCCATACTTAAAGAAAAAGTTTAAAGTTTTAGGAAGTGTGTGGATGTCCTCTCACACTTATGGAGGAATAATTTTTTTAATTCCACTAAGTTTTTAATAATTTACATAAATTTCCGTATAATGAACCGGTCGTTCGAAATATAATCGTACACGAACACAAGTCAGAGATGTCAGTACTGACCGAGAGACGTTAGGGTACCTGACATCGGGTGGTCAGAGGAGACGGGTACTCTAAAAGGTCCGTTTTTATGACTTCACCCAATGATAAAGGAAGAGGTTCCCTAGAAGGTCTGGGTTCTAACTTGGGTGCAGAGGACAGAGAAAACACAACGTTCACCTAAGAAATGGGTGACTCGGTGGACCCTTCCGGGTATTATCGTACGTCAACTTTGGTTTCAACATTTCCTTGATAGTATTAGTGACGTTAGTCTGTTTATGAGTTGGATGTGGGGAGTACCGACAAGTAGGGTCGGTAACCCATAAACTTTACCTCGGTGTTCCGAAGGGCAGTACGGGAGTCCTGACACTCTAAGAACGACATCGGGGTGTTCTACAGTCGTCACACTACTAGTCTCATGGACCACCGGTGACAGGGTCTTAATTCAGTCATAAATTTGTCTTTCGGGATGGGTCACGGGGCCTTATATAAGGGGTTTCTCGAAGATGTGACGTGTTGACTTCACTCCCCCTCGGAGTAGGCCAACCTTTTACTCTAAAGGTTCCAGAAGGACTTTGACACCTTTTTGGAAAGTCATATAGGACTGAAAACTGAGGACTGTGATACAAGAAGTGTGTGTGTGTGAATGAAGTGTATTAACGGGTGTCGGGATACATACACTATATAGTGTTTTCCTTAATTCAGAACCCCTTTGGGTAGGAACAAGTTAGTTAGTGTACGACCATGAACCAGGGGGTATATAACTACGAATCTCCGTTTGACAAAACCAATTTATAAACAAGTACCAGAATCCGACATATAACAGTGAGACGAATAAATTAAATATACGTCTCATGTAGTACTCTTTACGACCCGACCTTCTTCGTGTTCGACCTTAGTTCTAACGGCCCTCTTTATAGTCATTGGAGTCTATACGTCTACTGTGGTGGGAATACCGTCTTTCGATTCTTCTTGATTTGTCGGAGAACTACTTTCACTTTCTCCTCTCACTTTTTCAACCGAATTTCGAGTTGTAAGTCTTTTACTTCTAGTACCGTAGACCAGGGTAGTAAAGTGCTGTTTCTCTACCCCTTTGTCACCTTTGTCACCGACTGAAGTAAAAACCCCCGAGGTTTTAGTGACGTCTACCACTGACGTCGGTACTTTAATTTTCTACGACTGAGGAACCTTCCTTTCAATATTGGTTGGATCTGTCGTATAATTTTTCGTCTCTGTAATGAAACGGTTGTCTCCAGGCAGATCAGTTCCGATACCAAAAAGGTCACCAGTACATACCTACACTCTCAACCTGACACTTCTTCCGACTCGTGGCTTCTTAACTACGAAAACTTGACACCACAACCTCTTATGAGAACTCTCAGGGAACCTGACGTTCCTTTAGGTTGGTCAGGTAGGATTTCCTTTAGTCAGGACCCATAAGTAATCTTCCTGACTACAACTTCGACTTTGAAGTTATGAAACCGGTGGACTACCCTTCTCAACTGAGTAAACTTTTCTGGGACTACGACCCTTTCTAACTTCCGTCCTCCTCTTCCCCTACCGTCTCCTACTCTGCCAATCTACCGTAGTGACTGTGTTACCTGTACTCAAACTCATTTGACGTCCTCAACCACTATCTGTCCCTCCGAACCGTACGACGTCAGGTACCTCAGTGTTTCTCAGTCTGTACTGACTCGTTGACTTGACTTGACTCGACTTGATTATGTAAAGAAAGGTTACACTAGTTAAGAAAGACTTAGTCGAACATTGAAGACGGAACTTCGGTGTTCATAAGTCATTACGAAAACTTATTTAAACGTAAAAAGAGTAGTGGTTTCATAGTATTTTTTGAATCTGTACACATACACAGTCTGGTGAGTGAGACATTGCACAGTACGGAAAAAAAAAAAGTCGGAGTTTTAGAGTGAAATAAAAAAAAAAAAATTAAACCGTTTTGATTATGTTAATACATTTCAAATTTTTATTTTATTTTAATTTTTTTTATTTTAGAATTTATTTTAAAATTCTAACAGTACGGAAAAATACAAATGAAAGTCAAAAGTCTTTTTAGGACATTTTATCCATGGTCCAAAGGGTAAATGTCTATTCCGTTGACTCTGACTCTCTCCGTTTCAGTGAACTAGTTTCAGAACGTTTCTTGTTCAACACCCTGATCCTAAGGTAAGTCCGGACCAATTTGGGTGCCGGTCAGGATTCGGTCAAACGGAAGAACTTATTCCTTCTTAGAGATAAAAACCTTTTATTATAACATGACAATAAGAGAAAAGAAACACATGTCTTCAAAATTTAGAACTTATAAAACCACATAATCCAACGACGACGACGACGACGATTCAGCGAAGTCAACACAGGTCGAGACACACTGGGGTCCCTGCCGTCGGGTGGTCCGAAGGGGCAGGGACCCTAAGAGGTCCGTTCTTGTGACCTCACCCGACGGTAAAGGAAGAGGTCACGTACTTTTACTTTTCTCTTTCACTTCAGCAAGTTAGCAGAGGTTGAAAATCGCTGGGGTACCTGACGTCGGGTGGTCCGAGGAGGCAGGTACCCTAACGGAAGAGGTCATAATCCCACTCACACACTTTAACGACTATAAACCGGTAAAGGTCGGACACCAAGTTAGAACATCAAAGGAAGGTACATACTTCCTTTCTTCTTTCTTTCCTTTTTTGTTTTATACCTTTTTATCTCTCGTCATCTTTCTGGTTTCTCGTCTCTCCTTTCTTTCTTTCTTCCCGGGAAGGAACCACCAGCTCACCAATTCTGAGACGTAAAGGTTACGTCCCCCGTGTCCAAAATAGGGACCAGACCCTCGATTCTAGGGTGTACGGAACACCGGTCTTGTGGTTTTGTATTTTGTCTTCGTTATAACACTGTTTAAGTTATTTCTGAAATTTTGACCAGGTGTAGTTTTTTTAGATTTTTTTTTTTTTTTTCTTCTTCTTCTTCCATACTTTTCAATAATCTAATATGACCGTTTCGAGACATTGAAAGGATTTAGGACGACGGGGAGTCGGAGAAGGGGGTGTTCGAACCGAAAGTGACAGGTCTCGGAAACTAGTCGTAAAGATGTCAGTGGTCTGATGGTTCATTAGTTGTCTCTGGTTGACATAGTGTAACAGAAAGTAAGAAATGAAAAAAAATTTCGTTCTTAACGCGTCTAAAGATCGGTGTTGGAGCTCCCCCACTCTTCTTTCTTTTCTAGTCGTGTTGTTTCGGAGCGTAAATAGTTGCGGATATTTATGTTGAAAGGGGAGGACCCCCCTTTTGTGACCTGGTTTTGTTTCACGGGCGTTACATACTTAAATATTTTTACATTTCAATCGCGTGTAACCTCAAAGTCTACTCTTTGTACTGGAGTTACAGTTTTCTTCTCTCTACTCTTTTATTTTTTACTTTCTTTGGAAAAAATAATTTATTAATCGAACCTCTACTATGCTTCACAAAAGATTTACTTTGGTAACTATCCTCCTTTATTTTTGTAAACTTGTTAAACTACTTGTGTATACTTATTGTTTACTGTTTCGGTCACTCGTCAACTTCGGGAGTTTAACTTCAGAAATTTCCTGTTTACAAGAATGGGGGATTACAATAGAGTCTTAGATTTATACAAGTCGTTCTCGACCATCCTCTCTTTACAAGAGATTTTACTACTAATGCTATACCGATAATGGGGAGTGGTAGTCGTACTTCTTAGAGTAAACCGAGATCGGGTTACACTATACTTTCTTTCTCCTGAAAAGAAAAGAATATTTACAATCGCTAATTTGACCTAGTCTCACCGTTTAGGTCCTTGGTCTCGGAGGACAAAAGAAATCTTTGTAGGAGGGTCTACCGTGAGGGAACCTACCGTAACGTAGAAACCGAGAGAAGCCGACGGGTGTCTCCTCCTGTTACCACTCTGGGTGGGGTCCCGTGTTACGACCAATGGAGACACGGTTCCGGGTAATAATTTTCGGAGAAACATTCCTCCCTCAACGGTCTTCTGTAGAAGAACAACGTGTACCGGCGAAAAAACTAGAAACCTTAAGAGGTTTTCCTTTACCGGACTGTTCTAGATCCCATACTGTAATAACGTTAATGATGATAATAAATTCCGAAAGAATTCATAGGATCCCTACGACAGTGTTTCATAGTGTTTGACCTATGGTGTTTGTTTCAGTGTCTGTTCCACCGAGATTATTGTCTTTCACCAAAAGAGTTTCAAGACCTCCGATCTTCAAGTTCTAATCCACAGACGTCACAGTCAAGAGAAACTTTCGAGAGAGGAACCAAACCTCTATGTGGACAAAGAGGAACACAGGACCATGTCAGGAAGGAGGTACGGGTGTGTAGGGACCGTGGAGAAAAACACAGGTTTAAAGAAGAAGAACATTCCTGGGATGAGTCACACCTAACCCAGGGAGGGATAAAATTGAATTAACAAAGAAATTTCTAGGACAGAGGTTTATGTCAGAGTAGAGTAGAGTTCCATGAACTTGTATTTAAAACCTCTCCGTGTTAAATTGGGTAGTATTTTTGGAGACTCCGATAAAAACTTGACATTAAGGTGATAAAACAAGAATTCACTTGAAACAGGTCAAACTCTTACCAGATCGACACAGATACGTTATGTCTTACACCTCAACCTATAAACACAGGTGAAACGAAACGAGAATTCCCAGACGAGAAAAAGAAGGAAATGTAAAAGTCAGAGAGGTAACAGAAATACAAAATTTATACAGAGACCATCGTACGAAATCTATACAGAGACCAGAAAGGCCACCGAGTCGTCATTTCTTATGTGGGCTGTTCGTCCTCTGGACCCAAGGTAGGGACCCAACCCTTCTAGGAGTCCTCTTCCTTTACCGTTTGGTGAGGTCATAAGAACGGACCTTTTAAGATACCTGTCTTCTTAGACCACCCAATGTCAGGTACCCTAGAGTTTCTCAGTCTGTGTTAAATCGCTGATTTATCGTCTCAACCATCGTATCTCGACTTCAAAATTTTTGGAGATTAGACTTCTAGACACGTAAAAGTCACATCCCAGCGTAGAGGAATGAAATAACACTGTGACTAAATAAACCAGTATACCTAGTAAGGTAATCAGTAGAGTCCGACAATGTTACACCATTACACGTTGAAAATTTAGGGTAAGACATAAAGGGTGTAAGAAGTAGAATATAGTATTCAAGTAACGACAACGACAACAAGTCAGTACAGACTGAGAAATACTGGGGTACCTCACATCGTGAGGTCCGGAGGGACAGGAAGTGGTAAAGGGTCTCAAACGAGTTTGAGTACAGGTCACTCAACCACTACGGTAGGTTGGCAGAGTAGGAGACAACAGGGGAAGAGGAGGACGGGAGTTAGAAAGGGTCGTAGTCCCAGAAAAGTTTACTCAGTCAAGAAGTGTAGCCCATCGGTTTCATAACCTCAAAGTCGTAGTCGTAGTCAGGAAGGTTACTTATAAGTCCTGACTAAAGTAAATCCTACCTGACCAACCTAGAGGAACGTCAGGTTCCCTGAGAGTTCTCAGAAGAGGTCGTGACGTCAAACTTCCGTAGTTAAGAAACCGTGGGTCGGAAAAGATAACGGTCGAAAGTATACACATGTACTGATGATCTTTTTGGTGTCGAAACTGATCTACCTGGAAACATCCGTTTCGTTACAGAGACGAAAAATTATGTGACAGATCCAAACAGTGACGACAAGAAGGTTCCTTGGCTGTAGAAAATTAAAGTACCCATGTCAGTGGTAAACATCACTAAAACCTCGGGTTCTTTTATTTCAGACAGTGACAAAGGTGACAACGGGGTAGATAGACGGTACTTCACTACCCTGGTCTACGGTACTAGAAACAAAAAACTTACAACTCAAAATTCAGTCGAAAAAGTGAGAGGAGAGTCAAAGTAGTTCTCCGACAAATCGATGAGAAGCGAAAGACGGTATTCCCACCACAGTAGACGTATAGACTCCAATAACTATAAAGAGGGTCGTTAGAACTAAGGTCGAACACGAAGTAGGTCGGGTCACAAAGAGTACTATATGAGACGTACATTCAATTTATTCGTTCCACTGTTATATGTTGAAACTCCATGTGGAATGGGTTAAACTTGGTCAGGTAACAAGGTACAGCCCAAGAATGAATGAAGAACTGGACGTATGTCTAAAGTGCTCTCTGTCTATTCCACCAGACCATAAGGGTAGAGAAATTCTTAATAGGTGTTAAACAACACTAGGTGTGTCAGTTTCTGAAATCGTATCAGTTACTTCGTCTCCATCTACAAAAAGACCTTAAAACATCGACAAAGATACTAGGTTGACTACAACCGTTAAACTAGAGACCAGGGAGACGGAAAAGATTTAAGTCGAACATGTAGACCTACAAGAACCAAGGACATGACAACTTCGGATCGAACTTCCTAAAACTCGTACTGGAACAACCTTATACCTTACTTACGTTAACACACCATTAAACTCGTAAGAAACTATAACGGGAAGAAACCCTAACCTTACCTTCGACTGGAAAAGGTCAGGACACCGGTGACGACTCAAAAGGTTTAAACGACCTTACAACTCACGTCGTGAAAGTGTTGTAGTAGAAAATTCAAACTTTATCGACTCGACCTTAAAGTAGTGGAGGTGATCGAAACAAGTAGACTACGAAGGTTTCGGGATGAACTGAAACGTGATGTCCTACAGACCGAGATCCACTCATTAGTGTGGTAGTACCAATAGGTCTAGTAATTCTAGAAAAAACATATCAAAAAGGTACATAAGAACGGTGGAGAAGAATTAAAAAGCGAAGACAATCCAGGTATGGTAAAGACAGGAAATAACACGGATAGAAACGTACTTTATAAGGGAACCACGAAGATTAAAACAACTTGTCTAGAGATCAGAAAGGGTAAGAAAACAAAAGGACACAGAAACGTAACAAGGAATTTTTTCGAAAGAATAGAGAGGGGGACAAGAGACCTTGAGACGTAAGTTTACCTGTATAGAAAGGAAAAGAGGAAACGGAAAGTAAAGAGAAGAGAAGAAAAGAGTCGATAAACATTCCGGAGGAGACTGTTGATAAACGGAAAGACGTAAAGAAATAACCCCTACCAAAACTAGTGGTGGAGGACATGTTACAATACTTGGAGGTAGGTATCAAACAGAAAGTTCAATCGTATCCGTTCAAAACCAGTTATAAACCGGTGAGACATTATACCTAATAGTAGAAAGATATATACAATCGGAGGTGATTGTAAAGGATCCGTGGATGAAGTGTAAGACTTTCGGTTATGATATATGACGATTAAACTCCAACAACATAAGCAAATAAACAACACTATCGTCACCAAATAAAGACCCGTAATTGAAGACACAGTGAGTGGATTCCGATTTAATGCGATATCATTGGTCGTTAAGGTTTTAGGTTCACCGAAATTACACCCAAATAAAGAGTAAGTACAGTGTACATGTGTAGTCGAAAACGAGAAGCAAGGACCGGGGTCAGGGAAAGACTTCGTAACGATTCCTATCTCGTCTTCTTTTTCTCTACCATCTTGAAGTACTACCGAAACTTTTGAAGACGAGTCTTCCACTGTATAAAGTAAAGGTGACTGTCAAATAACCGATTTGTTTAGTGGACCGGTTCTGACTATAGTGGTCATAAATTTATTTTGGGAGGGTTTCCTCTAGTTTGGACTACAGTCCTCCCACTCCTTTATGTATTAGGAGGGTCCTCCTCCCCGTGGGGTATAAACCTTTATTTTATGTTAGACAACGTGGAGTTAGTGACATCGGAGTTTCCGACTTTTTACCAGTACACCAGTCTATTTTTCATTTCAAAGTAATAATATATTCTTTTCCTGTTACCTATATCCCCTGTAAACCGTCAGAAGAAAGTCACTGACGACATGTATAAAATTGTGTAATTAGTTATAGAAATGGAAAGGAGGGTTCGTAACATTCTGGAGGTTTGTGACACTGGGAAAAGTGAAAGAGATATTAAATTTATGAGGGTGTAATTAATAAAATCAATATGGAAAATAAATTAGGGTATTAAATGTGTAATTAAATCAACGAATAGGTCAGTTTAATATAAATCTGAATGGGTCATAAATGATTATAGACTTTAAAAAGGAACTTTACTTAGAAAATCTTAAAAGAACCCGTTTCTAGACAACCACCATTTTGAGAGTTAAAAACAAACAGATTTTTCTCATAAAACAGAAGTAATAACTTTCTATAAAAACGAAAGAAACTTTCAGATGTGATTGTCGTGAAAAAATAAAGTCGTATAACGTATTAAATAAGGACAGAAAACAGAAAATAATGATGACAACTTTTCGAGTGGTCGACAGATTAACAGTGGTGAAACCTTCACTGAAAATAAAAGACCGACGGAAAATCTAGAAGAAAACCGAAATCTGTCAGATGTCAAAATGATCTTATACGGATCCATACTCAAAAGAAAATAAGAAAAACCTTGAAAATCCCAAAGGACCTAGACTCCGAACATGAGAAGGTTGTTTACAAATACCTTTTAAGACCCCAAAAAAGGGGGAAGTTTATGAGAAGTAGGGTAAAAACAGAAAATAGAAAGATCTTAAGACATGATGGAGTGCGGGATACGTTGGACAGAACGTATAGAGTCGAGAGACACCGTGGGACCCATTAAATTACTTGAGATAAAAGGTAGGGTGATTAAATGATGAGTGAGTCGATACAGTTTGGAGGACAAATCGTATAGGTCACTCATAAAAATAACTCTATCGGAAACTGACACACCTAGTGTTATTTGACACCTTTTAAGACTTTCTCTACCCTTATGGTCTGGTGGACTGGACGGAGAACTCTTTAGACATACGTCCAGTCCTTCGTTGTCAATCTTGACCTGTACCTTGTTGTCTAACCAAGGTTTATCCTTTTCCTCATGTAGTTCCGACATATAACGGTGGGACGAATAAATTGAATATACGTCTCATGTAGTACTCTTTGTGACCCGACCTTCTTCGTGTTCGACCTTAGTTCTAACGACCCTCTTTATAGTTATTGGAGTCTATACGTCTACTGTGGTGGGAATACCGTCTTTCACTTCTCCTTGAGTTTTCGAGAACTACTTTCACTTTCACCTCTCACTTTTTCAACCGAATTTCGAGTTGTAAGTCTTTTACTTCTAGTACCGTAGGCCAGGGTAGTGAAGTACCCTTTATCTACCCCTTTGTCACCTTTATCACAGTCTGAAATAAAAAGACCCAAGGTTTTAGTGACGTCTACCACTGACGTCGGTACTTTAATTTTCTGTGAATGAGGAACCTTCCTTTCAATACTGGTTGGATCTATCGTATAAGTTTTCGTCTCTGTAATGAAACGGTTGTTTCCAGGCAGATCAGTTCCGATACCAAGAAGGACACCAGTACATACCTCCTCTCTCAACCTGACACTTCTTCCGACTCGTGGCTTCTTAACTACGAAAACTTGATACCACAACCTCTTCTGAGAACTCTCAGACAAAAGTTGGAATAAAATAAACAAATAAAAAAAAATTTAAAATAAAATAAAAATTTGAAATGTATTAACATAATCAAAACGGTTTATAGTTTTACTTAGGTGGTGTCCATATGTACACAAGGGGTAGGACTTGGGAGGAGGGAGGAGGGAGGGGTATGGTAGGGAGACCCAGCAGGGTCACGTGATCGGGGTTCGTAGGTCATAGCACGTAGTTTGGACCTGACATTTCGGGTTTAGAATAGACTCAGAACTCCGTCCTTCTTCCTTCGTACATTCAGGTCTCTTACGGGCATTTAACAGACGAGCCCTCGTGGTGGGCAGGGATCGGTGACGGCCAGTGTACCGGTTCGGACTGGAGTTATCCCGACCTTTATGTGTCTTAGGAAGGATCGTCTCACCCCGAGACTTCCCACGTCATGACTCGTAAAACCTGTTTAGTAAAATTAACATTATATAGACAGAAGTCAAGTCAGTGAGTCAACACAGACTGAGAAACGCTGGTGTACCTGACGTCGTGCGGTCCGAAGGGACAGGTAGTGGTTGAGGGTCTCGAATGGGTTTGAGTACAGGTAGCTCAGTCACTACGGTAGGTTGATAGAGTAGGAGACAGTATGGGAAGAGGAGGGTAGAATTACATATAATATTTTCGTGTTAATCTATCTACTAAAGTGTCCACTAAAAAGTTTTATAAATTCACCTTTGTACTTAGTTAACTTCCCACTAAAATGCATTTGTCACGACGACGACGACGACGACGATTCAGTGAAGTCAGCACAGGCTGACACAGGTCGGCGTACCTGACGTCGGATGGTCCGAGGAGGCGGGTACCCTAAAAGGTCCGTTGTCATGACCTCACCCAACGGTAACGGAAGAGACTTTGTCACGATGTAAACGATATTTTTATACTGTTTTCAATACTCTCAGTACACGTTTACTGATCTCAGACGTTTTGTTATGTAATTTTACAGTCCAAAAAAAAAAAGGGGACAATTCATGTAATTTGTACTGACTGAGTAAACAACTAACTCTTTGGTCGGTACTGTGTCCTAGGAATAGTCTGTGTGACCTCTAACAGGTGAATATGAATAAAAAAGTTCTAAGTCAATAAGTAAACTAAAAACCGACACGACCCGGAGGTAACGACACACGTCCGAACCAGACCGACACCGTTCACCCCCGTTGAACGAACGACGCCTCGTGCCCGAGATCTCGTGACCGAATCATCGACACCGAGTACCCGAATCAACGAGCACCGTACACCCTAGAAGGACCTGGTTCCTTAGCTTGGACAGGGGACGTGACGTTCCGTTTAAGATTTGGTGATCTGGTGGTCCCTTTGGGGTGCAGGTAGACATGAAGTCTATCTATGTCTCCCGCAATACCCGACTTAACACAGAGAGATTTTACACATACCACTTCGGGATTGGGCGGTACACTAATATAAACCTCTATCCCGATAATTCCTCTGTTAATTCCAATTTACTCCAGTATTCCCACCCAGGGATTAGATTGTCCCGCCCACGGGGAAATTCTCTTCTTTTTCTATGGTATCGAGACAGAGAGACTCGTATCTCTTCTGTGTCGTTCTTTTACTGACAGATGTTCGGTTCTTCTCTCCAGAGTGATCTTTGAGTTAAAAGGCTTTAGAACTAGAACCAAAAGATCAGGGGTCTTTACCCTCTCATGTCTAAAGACAACAACTTCTATCGGTCGGACACCACAAAACAACAACATCGACTACGTCTCTTATTATAATTTATTCGTAAATATCTCGTTTTTTAAGACAGGTTTTCATAATATGGTCTCGGATACCTCCTAGGTCTCTATTTAACATACACACAGGATAGGAGTTCCCTTCACTTTTGTGTATGTATTTAGTACTACGTTCATCTTTCTGTTGCTACCTGTTTTAATATAACATCTCTCTTACTCGCCCTAATACCTTTCGTAGTACCGTCTGTACGTAAGACGCAAACCTATCTCATACGTATGTACTCCATTTCCTTTCTAGGTGTATCTCCCTCATCTCCTGTGTCTCCGTTTCTCTGCGTCTTCGAACCCGGTCCTACACCTCAGTATCTCCTTTTGTAATCCTCCTAGTAACCTTGGTAGATTACTTCACATACTCTCTACCATTTAGGGTATTGTCTTACGTACTAAAAATAAGACATCCATGAAACTCTTGTGTCGGGCGGTGTGGGTCAAATTCGACCTCTCACGGAAACTAGTTTAAACCTCGAATGTTCTCCTAGAAAAACGACACTGTCCTCACTTGACCTACTCCCTCTCTCCAAACCATTTCCTTTCTCGGTTCTTTTCTTCCGTCCTTCCTCCCTCTCTTCTTTCCCAGATCTATCCTTTGAATTGTCAAAGGTCCACTTTCCACTTCTCCTGGACGAGATCCCGTCATCCATATCTCATCTACCTCTGTTCTGCATTTCGTCTAACTATAGTCCTTCTCCCTTTTCTTATTCTCCACTATGACCTCATCCTTGGTGTGTCGGTCTGTGTGGGACTTTGTCACTAAGAATTTGAGAGAACTAACAACTCACACACCCAGGTACACACATACACACACACACACACACAAAGACACCCCTCCCAGTCCTATAAAAGGTTTACCCAGGATTAAGTTCCCTCGAACAAAACACAATCAGTAAGTCAGCACCGTTCTCAGTCTTTTTATACGTGTGTGTATGTGTGTACCTGTGCATACGAGTTGTAAAATGGAAGTTCACCAAGTATCTGGGAGACTTCAGATAGACACCTGAGGACCAATGCTTTGGGATCTTTGAACAACTGAGGAATCAAAGGACTGTGACCTAATAAAAGGATACTAATAGAAAGGAGGATGTTAACCTTTTCCCAGACATCACAAGACCTTTAACTTCTTAGACTAATTAATTCTACAACGAGGGAAGTAGGAGAGTAAACATGTAAAGGGATATCGACACAGTTCAGTCACGTGTTTCAGTGGGTATTCTGTCTCGGTCATCAGAAAGTCTTTCTACCGTTTCCTCCAGCGTCCCCAATCGGTCGTTAGGTCTTTTAGTGGCCGGTAGCGGAACCCTCACTCCCAGGCGTCTCGTCTCCTTCTTCGTCGTCGACCCTTTCTCTTCCATCCGTTCCGGGATTTCACTCGAGTCCAGTGAATAAACTGATGACAACCCTTTATTTTTACCCTACTTCTCCTTTACTTCACTAGTGGATTCCATTTAGTCTCGGAAGGTCGGTTAATCGGACACATTCGGACTCATGGTCACGGGATAGTGGGGTCGTGGGTAGGGGTGTAGTCGGTCTCTACACTCGGTAGTCCAGGGTGACAGAGGGGAACTGTACCACAGAAGTCCATAACAATTAGTGTCACATTCTTGGATGTTGGTAGAGAAACCGACGACTTACGGAAGTACAGACCGGAGTACAATTTTAGTATGTCCCTAGAATCTTCCTTTTTACTCTACAATTCCGAGGTGGGGTCCGAAGGGACCACCGAGTCGACCATTTCTTAGACGGACGTTACGACCACTGGACCCAAGCTAGGGACCCAACCCTTCTAGGGGACCTCTTTCTTTGTCGATGGGTGAGATCATAAGACCGGACCTCTTAAGGTGTCTGATAAGGTACCCCAGCGTTTCTCAGCCTGTGCTGACTCACTGAAAGTGAGTGAAGTCCGAGGTGGGGTCTGATTAACTTTGGATTGAAGACGTGTACCGGGGTCTGTAGACATAAAAAAGGTTAGTAAGGTCCACTAAGATTACGTGTCAGTTCTACTCTTTTGACTCGACTTGAGAGGTGCACATGACTTCTCGGTAGTTTACGAGACAACCAACTTCTAGACCTCACTTAGGACAGGTTAAGAGATACCCCCGTAGATGACGTGAAGACCTAAAGTCATTTGACTCTCACAAGAAAAGATTAAAAAAATTCAATTCCCTTTATTCACAAAAACGTATCTTATGTTTACGTGAGTACATAGACCTTCCTTTATGTCATTTTACAATTCTTATAAGTAAACCCCCATCATTCTAATGTTACGGTCCTATCAACTTCATGGTACGACATATGGACTTTGAATACATTTTGAAATTTTTTTTTTCTTTTTCTAAAATTTTAAGATCCATTAAAAATTAGTAAAACGAAAATACAATGTAAAAGATATCCCTACAACATGATTTACAATGGAAAAATTTCCCTGGTACACACAAACTCGTTTCGAATTCCTTCATGATTATGCTAAATCTTTTTCTGGTCCTTATTAAAAATTGTACTTTCACATCCCTTGGGGTCTTAGATTAATACAAGATTCCTCTCTGGGGACGATCTTTCTATAAAAACTCAGGTTTAGTCCATTTCAAACCCACTTCAACCCCTTTGTTTTTTCCTTCATTTTCTTTTGTCTTCCTCTTTAGAATTCTTTCCTACACTATCTCCCACCCTGTTTAACTCCCTCACCGTAACTGTACATATTTGATGTTACGTATTTTATCTATCGATTACCCTTCGACGAACACATTGTGTCCCTTGAGTCGAACGACGAGACACTACTGGATCTCCCGACCCTACTCCACGTCACCCCCCTCCGAGTTCTCTCTCTCCTCTGGACTCACCAGGTTTTACCTCCGCTCCCACCTACACTTTTCTGTCTCAAAATTTCTGGTTGAGAACTTTTATTCCCCCGAGAGTTCTTGTTTTTTTAAGGAGGATTTACACTACCTCAAAAACTTGGTCTCCAGTCACCTACCAAACTGTTGGTGTTCTATACAAACCTTAGGATTTAACTTGTGGCTTGTGCCTTTTACTTAATTAGCTTTAGGAGTTTCTCTTATCGAGTAAGTAGAGTTACGAAGGGAGGTAGTTTTTGTTCGACTACTTTGTATTTCAAGCCGTGACCACTTTCCTAAACGATTTCGGTCTGACCTCTCTTATCAACTTTACTGTTCTCCGCAAATCCACCCATTTATCTTACACTTCTACCCGTCCCTTCTCTCTAAAAAAAAGATTCAGACTACCGGTAATAAAATGAGAAATTAATAGCGTATCCATAGACCGTATGTAGATCAAACTCATTCTTTTAAGGTCATCTTTTATGTCTTCGTTGTTCTTTTCAATTGCGACTGTCGAAATAGGAAACTTCAAATTTAGACTCGGTAGTCGTTAAGTGTTAGTAGCGGGACTGGTTACTGACTAAGGAAAAAGACTCGGAACAGGAAAACTGTGCTCACCGTGTTTGTGCTGAAAATTGGGTCAATCTCGTCGAGAGATCTACGGTAAAAGGCAGGAACGTGTCTCCCTTGCGAACGACTTTCGACTGTGAAGTGGAGGGTCTTCTGGTTTGTTGCAAACACCAGAAACCCGTGGGAGCAGGGGACTCTGCGAGAGGGAACAGTGACTCAACAGTCCTCGACAGGAGACGACTGCAAACCTGACGGTTGGAGAGGCCTAGTCGTGTCTGGTTTCAATTAACCACGATTCCTCGAGAGGACTGAGAGGACCGATGGAGTCTAATTTTTTCACGGGTCACGGGGAAATTTTCAGGGAGGTATCTCCTGGCACGGGGACGGGACAGGGGGGTCTTCGGGTGGAAAACCAGTCAGGACCCCCAATGGTTGGGGGAGAGTTACGAGTTATAACAAGCCTTTTGCGGGACACACTTACTTGTCTACCTTTCCCATTCAAAATAAAAAAAATTGAGTCATGAAACATCTTTCGTGAAACCCCCCTTTGGTCTAGTAAAGAAAAATATTGGACCAGATCGTCGCCCAAGGGAATAACGGCGTGTAGTTGTATAGTAATGTCTTAAGTCTACACTGACGTAAGAGAAACAACAGAAGACACTTGTACTACCTGTAGGGGCCGATGTCCTGACCGTTACTGTAACTGGAGAGTCCACGGTGAATTTGGGAAATTGTAAAAGAGTTGGTAGACTAATAGAGAAGAGAGAAATTTGTAGAAGTAATTGCCGTTCGAACAATATAAGGTTATACGAGACCAAGACCCGTCGACACTACGACTTTCAGAGAGGAAGGGTCACGGAGGCTTAGACTCCACCCACGGGAACAGATCTAAAAAGGAAGTGAAACCACTGACGTAGGACTGTAAATGAAGAAACGGAACATTAACAAGTCATCGAAGACCCCAAGGTGGGGACAGAAGGGGCACTAATCTTCTCCTGTTCGTGGTACAGGGAGGCGTTGTACCGTAGGAATCGAATCTCGTGTCTTGGGAAGGAATGTTCCATTAATCCTCGGCAGACAGTTTACTGATTTATTTATTTACCACACGTACCCAGTCGTAGGAACACGAATGGTCTATTCTGATCTCCTCTCATAACCGCTGTCGACAAATTTGTTATGTGTCGTTTACACACTCGTCGACGATTCACGGAAGACGAAGACCACAGAAGTAAAAGGGTAGATATACCCTCCCCTAATTTGAAGTGAGAAGGGATAGTCCCCGTAAAGATTAGGAAGGGTCCCACACACACCTTTATACTCCCCCCTCGTAACAAACAGTGTTCCGAAAAAGTGTACTAACGAGGTCCGGCTCCGGTCCCTAAGTGTTACAGGACGTTATAGACCCTGTCAGATCGTATTATTTCTTAACGAGTGAGGGGGTGGGGATGACTCGGGGTAACTCTTGGTGAGTCTACGTTAGGTCCGAAACTCAGTCCTGAACCTAAGATTAGACGGTGGTTGATCGAGATACTGGACCACGTATGACTAAGTGGAGGGACACGTAATTAAAGGAGTGGACAGTGTACTCCCATTTTTTTCTACGGACTACAAAAATGAAGAGACCCATTTTAGTTTATTACTACCACTTGCGGGACGTTTTTTACAGTCTCACGGTATGTATATACTCCAGAATAACGTCAATGTACTCCTCAGATCGTTAACTCGGTCATAAAGATTTTCATCTTCCCTAATAGGTATCTCAGGACGGGCTCTGACAATCCTTTTAATTTATTTAACAGAACAAATCCGAAGTCTCTGTTTCGTCTTACCCAGAAACTGGAACGAAGATTGGACGGACCTGTGACGGGAGTGATCCTCACTGACCCTCACTGACGACGAGACACACGTTCTAAACGTCGTGGAATCTATTCTACCCTCTCCTTAGAACTCTAACAACTCGGGGACTTTCCCCGGACCGGTTGGTTCGGGACCCGAAACGTTGTAAGGTTCCAAAAAAAACCCCCCGCCCCCCCGCCCCGCCCCGTCCCCCTTAAGTTTTAGTGACGTCTACCACTGACGTCGGTACTTTAATTTTCTACGAAAGAGGAACCTTCTTTTCTATACTGGGTGGGTCTGTCGTATAATTTTTCGTCTATGTAATGAAACGGTTGTTTCCAGGTAGATCAGTTTCGATACCAAAAAAGGTCATCAGTACACACCTACACTCTCAACCTGATATTTCTTTCGACTCGTGACTTCCAAACTACGAAAAATTGACACCACAACCTCTTCTGAGAACTCTCAGGGAACCTGACGTTCCTCTAGGTTGGTCAGGCAGGATTTCCTTTAGTCAGGACTTATAAGTAACCTTCCTGACTACAACTTCGACTTTGAGGTTATTAACCCTATGGATTACACTTCTTGACTGAGTACCTTTTCTGGGACTGCGACCCTTTCTAATTTCCACCTTCCTTTCCCCCTCTTTCTCCTACTCTACCAACCTACCGTAGTGATTGAGCTATCTGTACTCAAACTCATTCGAGACCCTCCACCATTACCTGTCCCTTCGGACCGCACGACGTCAGGTGCCCCAACGTTTCTGCAACTGACTCGTTCTGTACTGACTCGTTAACTTGACTTGACTGATTTCAAAATGTTCTGTTCTGTTTCTCGTAATTGTACTTTGGTTCGAACGTTAAACCAGTGTCTAACTACTGTTATAGGCAAATGTAGGTAGGACCCTAATATTCGTCCTTGGAACTTGACGTCAAAAACTTTATAGCGGGTACCTCACCTACATGACGGACCCTGGAAAAGGGTCAACTCTGAGGTCTACACGACACTGTACCCTGAAGGGTCGCGACTAATTCAGACCACCACCAATAACCAAATCAGTGATTTAAGACAGACTGAGAACGCTGGGGTACCTGACATAGGGCGGTTTGAAGAGACAGGTACCCGAGAGGGTCCGTTCTTATAATTTCAGTCAATGGCAAAGGAAGAGGTCCCCTAGAAGGGTTGACTCCCTAGTTTGGACCAAGAGGACGTAACATCCTCTTAAGAAAATGGTTGGCTCGATTCAAACCTACAACCAGACAAACTACTACATATGAGACGACAAAGATAAAGAGAAAAGAAAATTACAATCATACAACTTTCATTCGACGACGACGACGACGACGACGACGATTCAGCGAAGTCAGTACAGGCTGAGACACGTTGGGGTATCTACCGTCGGGTGGTCCGACGGGGCAGGGACCCTAAGAGGTCCGTTCTTGTGACCTCACCCAACGGTAAAGGAGGAGGTTACGTACTTTCACTTTTCACTTTCCCTTCAGCGAGTCAACAAAGTATTAGAGATTATTTATAGACATAATAAATAAAAATATGTTACTCACCGAACAAAAAAAAATTGTTTAGGAAACTGAGACTCAGTTTTCACCTTTGAAAACCGTTTTGTCCCTCACTGTGAAGACTAACACATGGGACTGGGACTGGAGTACCGGTAAAGTTGTCGTGACAACACTACCCTTCCTCTCCTCCTTTTCCTTCTTCCTTCCGTTACGACTGGTCTTCATGTGTGCACTTTCCCCTGTGTGAAGAGTCGGACTAAGACCTGAAAGGCGCCGACCTTTAGTCTAGTGTGGAGAGAGACCCAAACTTGGGAGGGTAACGTGACTCCTATGAGAAAACGGTACCGAGTGTCCGTTTCACTGGAAGGAGAGGCCGGGGTAGAGTTTGATTGAGGGTGGGAGTTGGGACCGAAACCCCACCTAAAAATTTGAAACAAAATAAGTACTAATAGGGTTCAATAAAGAAGGAAATCTTGGAACTGAATAAAGGAGACGGATCAAGAGATTAAGACCTAAAGACGTACCAAACAGAAGGTCGAGTAATAAGACCAGGACTGAGTCAAAAGGGAGGAGACCCTGTGAATAGATTTTATCAGAGGAGGTCGAGGTTCGGGACTAGTCTTCGTAGTACGGGGTAAAAGAATCGTAAACAGAACGACGGTTTCGACAAATAAAAATATATAAATAACCAAGTGAATAAATGAAAGACAGAGGAAAGTCGTCTTACATTAAAGGTATCCTCATCTCTGAAATAGACGAACAAGTGGTGAGAGTGGTGTTACAAATCTCATTACAGACCGTGTGTCATTTATGAATTGTATATAAAGGACTTATCTCCCTACCTACATACCTTCCCTCCTACTTACTCACCTACTTACCCACCCACCCATCTACCCACCCACCCATCTACTCATACACCTACCCACCCACTCATCTACCCACCCACCTACCCACTTACCTACCTACCTACCCATCTTCCTACCCACCCGTTCACCCACCTACCTACCTGCTTAAGAAATCTTTCGACAAGGTTTAACTTGTCGTGATTTGTTACCGGTACCCGGTGTGTGTAAGAGAAGAGTCGTTATGCGTCACTCCCTCACCTTACCCACCAGACGAATGAAACATCACTTCTTTGGGGTACCGGGTTTTCAGAAACCGTCTTTCATCGTATGTGCCGGCCGACTGAGGTTCAATAAGGTCACCGTTTGTGGACCTTTAACTCTTTTTCTAAAGTCTATAAGGACCATAGACAATATCTGAAAATCCTAAAGGGAAAAATAAAACGAATTGACTGTACAAGGATCTCTTTATGTATATTTAATTTTAAAACGGGAAAATCTACCTTTTAATAAATTTTAAGTTCAAGACCTACTTGAGACTTTTAAAATTAGGAAGGATAATTTTCTACTTTCTAAAAGTTATAAGAAAGATACGGTCTACATATCCTCCATAAAACTTTAGACAATGGAGTATTCTTGGATTTAGTATTCAAGACTACACGGGTCTTCTACTCTGGCTCCAAGTCTCACTAATTCTCCGAACAGTTTCAAGAGTGTAGACTTAGACTCAAGTTTGAGTATTGACGATGTGCATTAAGACACAAAAAAGGTGTTGTGGTGACCCTGTGTCTTCCCTTAGTAAGGATTAAATGGATTTAACAACCAATCTTAAGAACATAAATACGAAAGAATTACTCTCCGAGAGGTCTTTAGGAATACGGGGTAGCGGGGGAGGAGGGAGGACGATGCCACCGAGAGCTAAAGATGTTGAGTCGAGGAAATGGACGACCGTCACCAAATCATGATCCTTGATATGACTGTTGTAGATTGTATACTCATAAGGATGAACTCGATGTCTAGTAAACACATCGTTCAGGGAAACACTATTTTTACTCCATGAACCCTTCTAACTTTCGTTAAACCCAAATTTAGAAACAACCGAAACACTCGGTCCCGCTTAGTCGTTTACCTATTTGTACACGGAAGGAATTTTGAACATGGGTTTTTAGTGATCCGTTTTTAGTTTGGAGGTTTTTATCTTATCAACCCAACGTTTAGGGATTTTGTTGTTAATGTAACAGACGTTCAAGACCGGTATGTAATAATTATCTAAAAATCTCTTTCCCAAAATCGTTTACGTGCAAAATACCAAAACTGAAGTTTGTGTTTATGAAATCTCTACAAAGTCCAACTTAAAGAAGTGACCTACCCAAAACCGTCCACTCTCCACTTCACCATCGACCCTGAGTTCTCTAATCGAGATAAAATAAAACCTTAAGTCTAAAACAACTTACAAATATATTTATGTTATTACATCTGAAATCTCGATTACATTTACAGTATAAGAAAAATTCGACTGAGACGTGGGAACGAAAGTAAGGAGGAACCGTCAGGACAAGTCTTAAGGTCGTCGTAAGTCTCACCCCTCCGTCACACCACATCACTCTACTCACGACCCCAGTGGATCGGACATTGGACCCGTGGGGCGTAATATAGTTTTCACAACTTCACAACACAAGTTTAGTACCGAGGTGGGGAGTAATCGACACACTGGGTCATGTTAAACGAATTGGAGAGACTCGGAGTCAAAAGAATTGACATTTTACCTCTGTTATCACGGATGAAGTTTTATAGTAACGTTCTTATTTACTCTACTATACACACTTTTACGGACCTTACCAGACTCTGGAACCCCAGTAGGGAATAAAACGGTTAATACCTTATCTTTTATAACCACACAGATAACCATACATCTGTTACGTTAGAATGCAAACAGTTTGAAAAAATATTTAACCCACGTATCCAAGGACAACCTGAGTAGGTTCCTGTCAGAAACCTTACATACACGTACACAGACGTGGACGTACGATAGACCCTCTTTCTATTTTAACACTATGAACCTCTTTACTAATTCTCATACTCGAGGAACCTGTCTGATGAAACCAAATTCAGGAACAAGACGGCATACCGGAACCCGTTCAAGGGATTGGAGAGACACGGTGTCAAAGGATAGATATCTTCTCCCTTTATTGAATCCCCACGACACTTCTAAGTAACCCAATTATATACATATAAATCATCGTCGATAAAAATAAATTGGAATATAAGCACGAACCCGACCTTTATCTCGAGAGAAACCAAAAATTCAGGGGTTCGGTTATCGATACAAGAGGTAAAGATCCTAGTCAATCTGTACCGTCTCCTCTTTTGACACCGTTACTTTTGTTGTCTAAGGTTCCTCCGAACACGGGTTCCTCCACGGTCCCGTTACTCCGTACTTCCCGTGTCCATCATCCTTTCTTCGACTCGGACCTCTCCATGTCGTTCCTCCCACCCCTCCTTCGTTGTCATGTGTCGTCACGGCCCTGGGTACCCGACCCCAATGAGAGGTGGAGGGAGACTACTGCGGACGTAACTTCCGTCCTAAACTCCGAACCCCAAACCCCGACACCGTCTAAAGGGTCCAGTGGATGTACCTGTAATCAGTCCGTCTCACCTCCTTCGAACATCAAAGAGGACATGTTTACAAATCCGGAGAAAGATCTCATGACACAAGGATCTCGTGACCGATCACTCCTCCCGTCTCTCGAGGTCCCCCACACAAAGGGGTCCTGGACCTCCTAACTTCGGTAGTCTGGCGTCCTGGTAATCGTCCACTGTTATTCCCAATTCTATTACCTCTTCCCACTGATGTGTTTCGATACGGAAGTTTCGAGTTTAGATACAAATATCTAAATTACGTCCTCTGGGTCAAAGCTAGGAACCTAGTCCTTCTAGGGGACCTCTTCCCTTACCGTTGGGTGAGGTCATAAGAACGGACCTCTTAAGGTACCTGTCTCTTCGGACCACCCGATGTCTGGTACCCCAGCGTTTCTCAGTCTGTACTGACTCTCTGATTGTGTGTTGTGTGTTGTGGTGTACGATAATTTACCCGAAGTCTACCACGTCAACCATTTCTTGGTGGACGGTCTCTTCCTCTACGTTCTATACGTAAGAACTAGGGACCCAGTTCTTCTAGGGGACCTCCTTCGTTACCGTTGGGTAAGGTCATAAGAATGGACTTTTTAAGGTATCTGTCTCCTCGTCAAGTACTTCAACGTCTCAGCCTGTGTTGCCTAACGTGTGTATACATTATAATTTTCATGCCTCAAGACCCTTCACCCCCGAATAGCAGTACGGTTTAAATAATCTTTACTATTGTACCTTACCTTTGTGCACTGAACAAAGTAACAGGCTTGAACCCTTGGTCCGAAGACGATAAAAGAGTGACATATCAAAATCCCCTTTAATGAATTGAAGAGAAGACTGAGTCAAAGGAGAAATAATACCCACTTAACACAAAGGGGTTTACGTATACAACTTCGAGATTGATGTCATGGAGTCTTATACCGACTTAAATCTCTGTCCCGGAAACGTATCTACTAAGTCAATTTTACCCCGGTAGTCTTGTCTGGTACTAGGTTAGACTGAACACGGGAATACTATGGTCCTTTAATTCTGAGTCTGTGGTCTCTACTCGTCCGTGTCTCCCTTCTGGTACACTTCTGCGTGGTTCTCCCGACGGTAGACCTTCGGTTCCTCTCTCCGGAAGCTCCTTTGGCTTGACACTTGTGGAACTATACCTAAAGGTCGGAGGTCTTAACACTCTTTTAAGTAAAGACATCAAAGTCCGTGGGTCAGACACAACAAAATAGTACCGTCAGGATCTTTTAATTATATGAACAGATATTTTTACTTTCAAATTTTATTCCGGTTGGAACCCCGAAGGTGACCCACCAGGTCACCGACTCAGAGGCGTGAGGGTTACGTCCCCCGGGTTCAAGCTAAGGACCAGTCCCTTGATCTAGGGGGTGTGATGTTGATTTTCTAAGGACGTACACCGTTGGTTTCTTAGCCGTACAGTGTTGTTTCTAGCGTCTGGGACATGTCACGTCGTTGATTCTGGACCTCGTCGGTTTATTTATCTGTGATTTTATCATGGTTGGAGAACTCCACCAATACTTGAAATTTCTTCTATAAGGTACCTTCCGTGAACGATGGAACGGTCCCTGTAGCAATTGTGAGTTATTCGTAATCGTAATGTCTTCCACGTAGACGTTCAAGATAATATAACACCCCCCACCTACCCTAACCCTCTCCAAGAGGTTTTACGGACTAGGGGTCATAAAAAGACGATATTAGACAGGAGAATTATTCATTCTCACTGACGAAGAATTACTATGGATAATACATGATTTACGAATAATCTAAATCCCAGGACAAATCCTACTTTCGTTGTCTTTTTGTAATGTTATGAATTTACTCTATTTTACATAGAGAGAGAGGAGACGGTTAAAGACGTCCGTTTGTTAGGTCCCGTCAATACTACGAGGTAATACAATCCCTTAATTCGAGAAGAGATAAAACAATTTAACAGGACACACCTAAAGTAAGTGATTCAGAAGAGTAACAGGTTCTACCGATGTCCTGAGGGTGGTAAAGTAGGGTGAAAATATGTTCTACTTCCTACTTTTTTATTTCTTCACGTTTAAGAGTGGAATTTCTGTGAAGGTCCTTTAATGGGTATGGAGAAGGTGAACTTAAAGAAACCGGTCCTGAAACAGGGTACGGATGTAAATCGACGGAGCCTCTGACCCTTTATTATTAGAAA
Source organism: Bos grunniens (assembly GCF_055505025.1). Classification (NCBI taxonomy): domain Eukaryota; kingdom Metazoa; phylum Chordata; class Mammalia; order Artiodactyla; family Bovidae; genus Bos; species Bos grunniens. The sequence continues at coordinate 31,664,258 of NC_141193.1, forward strand.
TAAATAAAGTCTATCGCTTCTTGGGCCGACTTTTAGGTTCTAATACCTCACTCTTCTCTGTAAACCATTGTTATTACCTAGAAGACAGTGTCACTTTACACATACCTGAATACTTTATCGGTGGTAATAATACAATGGAAACAGTCTACCCCTTCAACTCCGAACCAAAGGAGAACTTCCCGGTATCGTAGATCCTTCATCGGTCCTAAACTAGACTAGGGGTCATAAAAAGACGATATTAGAGAGGAAAATTATTCATTCTCACTGACGAAGAGTATGTTAGTTCCCAGGAGTTCCACTACCACTGTTCGAGGGGTTTGGGCGTGACGGTAGTCTACCCTCTAATAGTTTAATCTCTCGGTAGTGAGTTCAGTCTGTACTTCTTCTCACAAAATACAGAATGGTGTTGCTACGTACCTTTGTGTAGAACTTCTTTTCAGATTGTAGTAGAACGGGAAGGACCTTCTACGAGTCCCTACCCGTTCTCTATTGACGGACCCCAAACCCCTAGGGGAGGGGACTTTTAATCTAACGACCACTTAAACATTACTCTTCCTTTCACTTTCACTTCAGTGAGTCAGCACAGGTTGAGAATCGCTGGGGTACCTGACGTCGGATAGTCCGAGGAGGCAGGTACCCTAAAAGGTCCGTTCTCATGACCTCACCCCACGGTAACGGAAGAGGTTAATCTTCCTTTCCTCATATATATACATATACACACACATATATATATATATATATATATATATATATGTATATGTATTCATATATGTGTATGTGTATATATGTATATATATATATACTTCCTTTTTACTGACGACCTAGACCGATCGAATTTCCAAAGGTCCCTCTTTTTTTTTCTTCAACTGTCTTTTCAACTTCCTCATTTACAATCTAACCTTATCCTTTTTTTCGAAGGTGTCTTTTCTTCACGACCTTTCACTCCGGTAATTGTTTACTTTACTTTCGACCTCTGACCAAAAGTTCCCCTCTCAAAGGTCCGATGAAAAGATCTTTACGAGTAAAGAAACAGAAAAAATAAGTCGAGTATATGTCGAGTTATACAGGTAATACCTTGTAGATAAGAGAATGTCCGTTCACCCGATTTACCTTCCGTACTTTCTTTACAGTGAGACTACTTAACCTGGTTCTGATGTCGAGGTCCATCGGGTCCTCTGACATACCCCCTAACTCTCACTCACAGAGTCTTTTTCTTTTAGAACGGTTGGAGTTCGGTAGTTACTCCCGTTTTTTGGTTGTTGTTACGGAAGTTGATTCTTTCCCACCCACCCCACCTCGTACTGACTTAGGGTTGTGACAGTTCTGTCTACCCGTTCTGTCTTGTTAGTCTTAGAAAGGACTTTCGACTCTAGAAACAACCTAAAAATAAAATTTTCAAAAAAAAAAAATTAACAACTTGATACCAACTAAATGTTACAACACAATTAAAGATGATGTGTCGTTTCAATATGTTGTATGTATAAGAAAAGGTAATACCAAATAGTGTCCTATAGTTTATATCAGGGGACACGATATATCAGTCTCTTCCGTTACCGTGGGGTGAGGTCATGAGAACGGACCTTTTAGGGTACCTACCTCCTCGGACCACCCGACGTCAGGTACCCGAGCGATCCTCAGTCTGTGCTGACTCGCTGAAGGGAAAGTGAAAAGTGAAAGTACGTAACCTCTTCCTTTACCGTTGGGTGAGGTCACAAGCACGGACCTCTTAGGGTCCCTGACCCCTCGGACCACCCAACGACAGATACCCCAGCGTGTCTTAGCCTGTGCTGACTTCGTTGAATCGTCGTCGTCGTCGTCACGATATATCATCTGGAATAACAAATAGGTAAGATATATATTATAGTCATCAAACGTAGATAATTAGGGTTTGAGAGTTAGGAAAGGAAGAGGTGGAGGGGAAGGGGGACCGTTGGTGTTAAGACAAGAGATACAGACACTCAGACAAATACAAAGTATCTATTTAAGTAAACACAGTACCCGAGTCTACCACTTCTGAGACGTACGTTACGTCCTCTGGACCCAAGTTAAGGACCCAGTCCTTCTAGGGGACCTCTTCCCTTATCGTTGGATGAGGTCATAAGAACGGACCTCTTAAAGTACCTGTCTCCTCGGATCACCCGATGTTATTTACCCCAACGTTTCTCAACCTGTACTGACTCGCTGATTGTGAAATGGAATCTCAGGTGTAGATTCACTGTAACATACCATAAACAGAAAGAGATTCCCCAAGAAATTTTTCCCGGACTGATCACACACGAAAGTAACCTCCTCTCTGTATCTGTGACCCTTACTACAAGTAATACCTTACTACAAGGAGTGTACGGTCCTTAGGAAGTTTAAGGATTACCTTACACCGCCAGACTACACCAGACTACACCAGACTTCCTACCTGTCGTCGGTCATAGGAATGTACCTAGACGGAGACCAGGACAGGATCATAGAGTATGGAAGGACACTATTAGGAGGTAACCCGATTTCACAACGAGTAGGTTTCTCGGACAACTCTCCGTTTCTAAGGGGGTTTCCCGTTGGGTAGTCGGGACGTCATGGAAATCGTCCGTTCACTAAGAATCTAACAACAACAACAACAAATCAACGATTCAACATAGACTGAGGAAACACCGGGGTACCTGATATCGGGTGGTAGTAGGAGACAGGTATCCTAAAAGATCCGTTCTTATGACCTCACCCAACGGTACATGAAGAGCTCCCCTAGAAGGACTGGGTCCCTAGTTTGAGCACAGAGGACGTAACTGTCCACCTAAGAAATGGTGACTCGGGGGTCCCTTCGGATCAAAGAATCCAATCTCCCGAACTTCAACCTATTCATCTGGACTGACCTTGTAATCGTCCCTCATCCCTTTTTCCTCCCCGTCCCCTCCCCAGGAATTTCCCTCTTCCTAATCCTGGAAACTCTACCCTCCCTGACCTACTCCCACCCTAGTCTCAATATTTACCCTTTGACACCCCCGAGGACTTCCAAGGATAAAGAGGAGGGTTCAAGACGGTCTCAATCTGTGTAAGAGTAGATTCCGAGAATAAGAGGGAGTTCGGGTGAATATTTAAGTGGAACCCCATCAGGGACCTCTCCTATACGGAGTGAAAGAAAATTAATAATTTTGTTATTTTATTATCGTGTTAGTGATTCGTAACCAATTAAACCCTACCTTCACTAGTAATAAGGAGACTTTTAGATTACTTTTAATACGAAGTTGAAGAGTTTTTTAGTAAAATACGTGTCGGTGTGTTTTATAATAAATAAAAATGAACTAAATACCTGTGACACCCTCGGGTAGAGACCTAAGGTATTCTTCATATCGGAGGACCAGTTTGACGAGACTAAATACAAAATTATTGAGATTGACTCTAAAATAAAACGTGTAAAGAAAATTCAGAAGAAGGTATACGTATGTATTAACAATTGTGTGTTAGTATTAGATGTATTTTAAATGTAGAAGATGAAATATTTTAGATTGTAATAGAACATTTGTAAAAAGACAAAGATGTATCAGAAGTATTAATATTTAAACTTACTTACGTATGATAATATAACTTAACAACGTTGTATTAAAAGAATTGAGAAGGAGTTACTAATCCACAAATTTACCGAAGATTAAAACATCATATCTATTACGACGTAACTTATAGAAATATATAAATAGAACGAAGACAACTTACGAAGAAAGGCTCTGTAAGGAACCGCACCGAAATGACTTAGATTCTAATTCTCGTAAATATGTCGAGAACTTTATACTACAGTGTAACCAAAGGGTTCCCCAATATTAAAAACGATGTCGGTTATTGTATCTTCACAGGGTCAAAGTGATGTGGAAAACGATATTACCTATAACAACCCCTTTTAAAAATAAGATTAAATTATAAACAGTATGGTAGGTCCCGTGTCGGACTATAATCCAATGGTTCCCCACTTCGCCTCTTACTCTCCTTACCCAACTCTCTCACCCTTTCAGACTGAGATATTACCCTTACCTATTTCGAAGAGATAAAAATCTTTCTCGACCTAGGTCCGTCCTCTACACGGAATTCTTCTTGTAGATGACTGAATCCTTTGTCACATAGGGGCAAAGGACGGACAAGTTAGGGAAGAATTCGGAAGTGAACATTTAAGGAGCTCAGTCTTACCTTTGACCCTCGACTCGAAACCAGTCCTGGTTGGCTCAATGGGACCTAACAAAATATTCCGTGGATGGTTCCCGAAGGGACCATCGAGTCACCATTTCTTAGACGGACGATTACGTCCTCTATACCCAAACTAAGGATCAGGTCCTTCTAAAGGACCTCTCCTTTACCGTTGGGTAAGATCTTAAGAATGGACCCTTTAGGGTACCTGTCTCCTCGGACCGCCCGATGTTAGGTACCCCAGTGTTTCTCAACCTCTACTGAATCGTTGACTTGTTATTGTCGTCGTACAATTACCAGATAGGAGTACCCGTACACCAAGAGTTTTTTAACGGAATACGAACTATTGTTACGACAGGTTGTCTTTGTACGTCGAGTGACCACCTTAAAAATTAAAGTATCATCGGTGTAATTTTTTTTTATTTGTCCACTTTAATTGGACTCATTACATAAAAAAAATTGGGTAGTATAGGTTTTATGGTCGTACAGTTGTACATTAGTTATGTTAGTAATTAACCTATAAGATGTAAGAAAAAAAGTGTGACTTAGAAGCTTTAGACATATGAATGTCGTGTAGGGTTAAGGTTAGTCGGTACACAGGTCAGGAGTGATAACGTACACTAGGACCGAACTCACGTAGAGACTCACAGTCACGGAGTACCCACGCACCCGACGTGGAAAATTACAAAACTCGAGACCTTTCAGTTTTGGTGCGAGAAATAGTCCTTTCTCGTGAAGTAATTGTCATATTTGACAGGACCCAGTCTACCGAGTGTCACCAACGTTCCCTCTGGGACCTTTTATGACCGGCACCCGACACCATGACGTTTTATATATCTGCGTCCAGGGTGAAATTTGTGACTTTATTCTAAAAACCCCCCTCAGACCTTTAGACATAAAGATTCAGTCTAAAAATTAATATCCAAAATTATACTATTATATACCATGGACAATAATTATCCTCCTTTACCTCAGGGTCTCTCTCACTTACTGAGTGTGTACAAGAGTATAAACCCCCAGTCGGTCGAGAACTCGGAGCTAGGCAGGGTGGTCCGAGGAAAGGTACGATGGTGGTTTGGGGCGGGGAGGGGGCCTGGGGACGGGGTCCGGGTAAGAAGACGGTCGTGTCTAAGACGGTTATTTTATGGACGACCACACACTGTCCGTAGTCACAAAAACCTTATGAGTTTTATTGAAAGACCCTTCCATTTGACAAATGGGGTAATTCATTCTACTCCTTCTTACTGAAAGAATGAGATTAGACCAACAGAGGATCCAACTTTAACGGGAGAACAGTTTATCATTATTTTTTTTTAGTATACTATTCTGTCCACCTGGTTCTTACTTTGAGGACTGGATGGAAAGTGTTTTAGCTATCAGGATCGGGCCCAAGATAAAAAGTCACATCTTTATGCGTCAACATATGAATCTAGTCTTCCCAACTTTGTTTACGGAACCTCTACAAAGTCATTGTCTCTGCTGGATCGATTTAACGGAGAAGCCGGTCCCAGTACACCCTTTTGCGAGAAGTCTGGGTTCACACAATTACTTTGTTCTTGTCGGTCTTGTCGTCCAGGCATTTGTAGGACTACTGTTACCCCTTGTGTGTCGACCCGACTCTGGTTTAGTCAAGTTCGTTTACATGAACACGAAAAACTAGGTTCAGGACCTACTTGCCTACGTCCCTTCCGTCGTCGACGATGTGTCGACCTGAGCCCTCCGTACACTATCGCACTGAACGTTTAGTACGAACTTTTTAAGTAAGAGGACTCGAACCTGCACTTGTGTCAGTGTACCCGGGGGTTAGTCGAGTGTGCGACGTCAGTTCTCCCTCGGTCTTTACGTTGGCCCGACTTCTCTTCGTAATCGGGGGTGAAGTCCGACCGGTCCCGACAGAAAGTTCCTTCCTTGACAGGTCCTTTACGCGATATAAACCTTTACTGGGATTTAAATCTTATTAAACTTACTACCTGACCGAACTCGTCTCTCTCTTTCAAACTCTCTACGAATTTACATAAGGGATTCGCACCTTCCGTAAACACCTCATAAATAGTCTCCAAGACTTTACTTTCCGTAAAGACTCAGGAAGATAACCAGGTCGTGGACCCCAAACGTTTCTCGGAGTGCAATTGAAAGTGAAGTGTTTACTCCTTTACTCCGAGTCTCTCTAGTTCATTTGTGTCTTCACACACACCCATACGTGTGTCAATATATATGTGGGGTCCTTATATGTGTCACATAATATGTGTGTCGACTGGACACTTGTTGTACCTAAAACTTGATACGTTCGGGTGAATGTACACAAAAGAAAGTTATTTATATAACCTTGAAAAAACCTCTAAACGTTCTTAAACTTGTTTAAGTGTTTGACGTATCGGATCTTCCTAGTTTCTTTTCTTTTTTGATACGGTACTTACGTATTGTACATAGATCTATGATCAGACAGGAATATATCCGTGGTCTACTCACTATCAATTTTAACTATTACAAGATCAAAAGAATACCAAAAAATTGAAACGAAAGTTTATTAATTTGATGACATGTATACGGAGAGAGAGACCTCTTTTCACTTGTAATCGGATAGTCGTTCCCAATCACATTGTTACAAAAATTATGCAACTTTATACTGACATACTTATACTGATATTGTGACATGTAGTATGTTTAAAATATGACTAAGTCAACAATGGCATATCCGGTCCGACGGTACTTCGTTGGTATGATGGTGAAGAGACAATAGTTACGACTCAGTAATATGGACATTTGTCTGTACTTAAAGAATAAGTATACTAGAAAAGTAAAACTACACACCACAATTATTATGTATACTGTAGATGTCACAAAACTTAATATATTCTGTTATAACTACACCCATCACTGTCTACTAAGTAGAACATTACGATAGTTTTTCTGTCATGTCGTGACATCTACCTAAAAGAGAAGAATAGTAAGATAATTATTGCAAAATAAAAGAGATCAAATGAAATTCTTATGTCTAATATTATGTATATTGTATGTTTTATACACAATCAACTGAGAAGTATAAAAACCACTCCGAAGGACAGTTGTCATCTGATAATTGTTAATTCAAAATCCCCTCAGTTTTCAATATGTGTCCAAAAACTCACCAACCCCGGGGATTTGAAGCACAACAAACTTCACGTTGACATAAATGTAGAGGATTCTCTTTGTGACCCGACCTTCTTAGTATTCGACCTTAGTTCTAACAGTCCTCTTTAGAGTTATTGGAGTCTATACGTCTACTGTGGTGGGAATACCGTCTTTCACTTCTCCTTGATTTTTTGGAGAACTACTCTCACTTTCTCCTCTCACTTTTTCAACCGACTTTCGAGTTGTAAGTCTTTTGCTTCTAATACCGTAGACCAGGGTAGTGAAGTACCCTTTATCTACCCCTTTGTCACCTTTGCCACAGTCTGAAATAAAAACCCCCTAGGTTTTAGTGACGTCTACCACTAACGTCGGTACTTTAATTTTCTGTGAATGAGGAACTTTCCTTTCAATACTGGTTGGATCTATCGTATAAGTTTTCGTCTCTGTAACGAGACGGTTGTTTCCAGGCAGATCAGTTCCGATACCAAAAAGGTCACCAGTACATACCTACGCTCTCAACCTGATACTTATTTCGACTCACGGCTTCTTAACTACGAAAACTTGACACCACAACCTCTTCTGAGAACTCTCAGGAAACCTGACGTTCCTCTAGGTTGGTCAGGTAAGATTTCCTCTAGTCAGGACCCACAAGAAACCTTCCTTACTACGATTTCGACTTTGAGGTCATGAAACCGGTGGAGTACTCTTCTCAACTGAGTAACCTTTTCTGAGACTACGACCCTCCCTAACCCCCGTCCTCCTCTTCCCCTGCTGTCTCCTACTCTACCGACCTACCGTGGTGGTTGCACTACCTGCACTCAAACTCACTTGAGGCCCTCTACCACTACCTGTCCCTCCGGACCGCACGACGCTAAGTACCCCAGCGTTTCTCAACCTGTACTGACTCGTTGACTTGACTGACTATCATATCACTATATACGTATATACAGATATATTTCTTTGTATCGTAAATAAGTTGTTTGTAAATGACTTGTTAATGATCCAGGATCCTGGACTCATCGACGAGAGAGCTGTTTCGGTTCTCTATGTCCCTACCGACGTCGAGAGCATCTTAAACGTTAAATTGACCCTTCTTCTGTAAGTATTTATTAACATTAGATTTATGTATTAATCTCAGACCTCATTTATGATGTTCTCTTCCCGTACCGTTGGGTGAGGTCATCTTAGGGGTACCTGTCTACTCGGACCGTCCGATGTCAGGTACCCCAGCTTTTCTCAGTCTGTACTGACTCGTTGATTCGTGTCGTGTCGTGTTTATGATGTTTACTTTTCGTGTCCCTTACATATTCTTCTCCCCAGACCGGGTCGGAGACCCTCTCCGGAAACTGGACTCTACAGCCCTACTCGTCAGTGATTGATGTCAGAGATGTGATACAGGTGACTCCTATACCTGTATTTTTTGTGGTGTTGACGTCAAAGTGGGAGCTCTCCGTCTTCCGAGAGGTGTTTCAAGGTTAAAGTGTTTCGAGTCAGGATTCAGAAGTCAAGTCAAGTCAAGTCAAGTCAGTAAGTCAACACAGACTGAGAGACGCTGGGGTACTTGGCGTCGTGCGGTCCGGAGGGACAGGTAGTGGTTGAGGGCCTCAAGTGGGTTTGGGTACAGGTAACTCAGCCACAACGGTAGGTTGGTAGAGTAGGAGACAGTAGGGGAAGAGGAGGACGGGAGTCAGAAAAGGTCGTAGTCCCAGAAATGTTTACTCAGTCGAGAAACGTAGTCCATCGGTTTCATAACCTCAAAGTCGAAGTTGTAGTCAGGAAGGTCACTTGTGGGTCCTGACTAGTGGAAATCCTGCCTGACCAACCTAGAGGAACGTCAAGTTGTCTGAGACTTCTCAGAAGAAGTTGTGGGGTTTAGTTTTCCATCCCGAAGTACCTTTTACTCCAACTTCAGGACAGTTACATGATTTGTGATTCTTACCTTACATTGTATCTTTCCCTTTAAACGCTCCTCCAGGAACAAACGACGGGAAATTTCAACGTTCTTTTTGTTCAAGATCGTTCTTCGTGTTCAAGACCGTGGGTCTCGAGTGGAGCAAAACTGTACCAGACAAGAGAAGAGAGGAAGTGAAATTGTCTAAGTACAGTCGATCGGATAAGTAGAACTGATATTTATCGGTAAAAAAGTATAATTTACGAATAGTGAACAGAAGATCTAAAGTTGTAAAAATTTACTATATGTTGTGTTTCGTTCAAAATAAATATAAACGTGTACATGTGTGTCTCTCATTTTATTTTCCCACGTATCCATTCCAATCTTAGTTAAGGATCACAAATGGCGAAGTCCAGTGTGTTTAAGATCAATCGAATCGGACCAATAGATTAATTGGAACTCCCAGAAGAATTCGTTTATCATTTTAGTAGTAATATAGTGTCGATAAAAGAGTTTTTATTTCTCAAATTTAAGAACGACATCAGTAAGGATTTACTTCCTCTCTGAAGGACGAGGACCAACGAGTCTAAGTCGTCAAAAGTCCTCCGTTCCTACAGTTGTTAAAACGTTTTCGTCTTTCTTCTTCTTTTTTTTACGTCATCTTGGGTGTACTTCAAAGTTGTGTCGCCAACGGAACCTCGGGTAAACCCCCAATTGAACTCGAACAAAGGGGTCGGAAAAGAGCGACTTCCTCTGAACACGAGGTTAAGGTCGTTTGAGGTTATTTTACCTCTATTCTACGGGACCTCCGAACTTCCGTCGGGACACCCACACTCGTTCCAGTGTAGTGTAGTACCCTTGATTGCTCTACCCTAAAATGTATCAAACTCGCAACCGAGAAAAAGTGAACGGTTGTCACCCTGCAAACAAGAGCAACAAGTTATTAATTTATCCGTCAAACATAAATAAATTGTATGTCTGAGATCGGTTAAGGACGACTGTCGATGGTTTTATTGGGGTGTAAAGGATCGAGGCTTGCCGAGGCTTCTAACAAACGACTGACGCCCCCGTAGGGGCGTCTGACTTTAAGAGGGGGCTCAGAGACTTGTGGCAAAAAGTAGTGAAATTTGTTATTTAGTGAAGTGTCGTACACTAGGTTTTTGTTCGTCGGGTCCAAATAACCTACTCCCAGGAGGAGACTCCGAGAAGGACGACGGTCACGACTCGACAGTACTTTGACAAATCGATCCATCTTCTTTTGCAACTGTTCAAAAGGAGTAAACACGTACAGGTGATTTCTTTCACTTGAAACTGGATTACTAAAATCTTTCCTTCTCCCCCACCAGTGAACCTCGTCTTTCATCCCTCACACCCTTCTTCGTCCGGTTAGTCCCTCAGTCCTTTCCACTGATAAGTTTCCGGTGTAACCCATAGAAACCTTGTTGACTACCATTTCAATTCCCGGGACCGACCAGGGGACTTGTCCCTCTCCCTCTCTCTTTCTGACGTAAGAGAAGGCACGACTTCCCACTACGATTCTCTCTATGACCCTTACAAAGACATGACAATTCCGAAGTGGGATAGTGCACACGTCTTTTACCATAGTCTCCTCTACGTCTGGTCTGGGGCAACTTCAAAGGACCTCGAGTATGTATTACAAACCCCATAAACTAGAAACCATCCTCAAATCCACCCTCTTCCTACGATAAACGGTACGAGACAAACCAATAGTTAGTCGGTCGTAGTCCCGTTACATACCATGGTGGTGTGACATGGTGGAAAGGAGACTACGGGAATGATTTCACCCGGAGTTTCCCAGTGGGACCCTTCCTCGTTGGTTTCCATACTTCGTCGTCAGTCACCCTTCTTCTAAGAAAAGGAAGAGTCGTAAGATGGGTGTGGGAGAGGGACTGAGAACTTCCCGGGGAGATGACACGTCAAACGGAAACTCACTGAGTTCACTGAGTTAAACGGAAACTCACCTGAATACCACAGGTGAGGTCATAAGACCGGACCTCTTAAGGTACCTGATATATCAGGTACCCCAGTGTTTCTCGACCTGTGTTGACTCACTGAAAGTGACCTACCACGTGCGACACTTCCGGAGACACAGTTATAAGTTCCAGTTATAATTCCAGTTATAATTTTGACTCGTAACTTCTCAGTTTATCGAGGTGAAACTTGATAAGTTGTAATCGTCGTGACGTCTCTAACCTTGAGCCCACTTCTTTTGGTAAGTGTGTTCATTCTTCCTTCGTCGGACAATCCCACTGTAGGTGTAAAGTGGATCATATATCATAGACTTCTTCCTTCAGAGGGATAATAGACACGTATAGGTTGTCAGACTTGAGTCAAAGGAGTAGACATTTTACCCAGACGGGGTGACCAAGAATAGTTACGTAACAAGACCTCCAACTTTACCTTCATGAGACGGGAGGTAATGAATGGGAATCAGGAAAGGAAAATTAGGTGGGACTCCTAAGTAAAGACGGAGAAGGTCTCTACACTTTGATACCTACATCGGTATCTTCAGCTTCAGTTAAAAAATTTTTACAATAGTAAGACAGGGAGTAAAAGAGTATACACTTCCCTCCCCCTTTTTTTAGAAAAAACTGGCACGACACGTTGAACACCCTAGAATCAAGAGGTTGGTCCCTAGTTTGGACTCTGGACCATCACTTTCGTACCTCAGGATTGACGACTTGACGGTCCCGTAACGACTCCTCCTTTTAAAAAATCATTTTAGAGGTTTCAAAGAAGGTTGGAGTTTCTTTTTTCTCGTCCGTCAGGTAAGTTTTTATAACCAACGTACGAAGTTACGGTAAGAGGGTTTAGTAGGGTGGGAACGGAAAAGGGTGTCTCAGGTTTTCTGACAAGATATGTAAACACAGAGAAAACAACAGAGCGTATGTCCCAATAGCAATGGTAGAAAGGTTTAAGGTATATATACGTGATCAATGACATAACCCCTCTTCCGTTACCGTGGGGTGAGGTCCTGAGAACGGACCTTTTAGGGCACCATCCGACGTCAGGTACCCCAGTGATTCTCAGCCTGTGGTGACTCGCTGAAGCGAAAGTGAAAAGTGAAAGTACGTAACCTCTTCCTTTACCGTGAGGTCACAAGAACGGACCTTTAGGATCCCTGTCTTCTCGGATCACCCGACGACAGATACCCCAGTGTCTCTCAGCCTGTACTGACTTCACTGAATCGTCTTCGTATGACATAACCACAAAAAGAAAGACCGAATGAAGTGAGACATATTATCCGAGGTCAAAGTAGGTGGAGTAATCTTTGTACATATTTTAGTATACATTTTACTTAGTGGTCAGGTCCAAGTTACGTACTATGTCCAACGAGTCCCGACCACGTGACCCTACTGGGTCTCCTTACCATACCCCTCCCTTCACCCTCCCCCTAAGTCCTACTCCTTGTGCACATATGGGCACCGCCTAAGTACAACTACATACCGTTTTGGTTATGTCATAACATCTCATTAATCGGAGGTTAATTTTATTTATTTAAATATAATTTTTTTAATTTTCTTTTCTCCGGTCCTCAATTGTAGGGTCATTTTTCGGTACTACGGAATTTGTATTTATTTATTATTAAAATTTTGTAATTTTTATATATATATAACCAACGTCTCAGAACTGGTGGAAACCTTACTCTTTGTTACAGATTCATTTGAGTCGGATCATATGATTATATCATATATCTTCGTCCATAAGACCCCAACCCATAGAGTCCTCAACCCCGTCTCTAGAACCGTACAAAGACTTCGTATTAGTTTACCCACACCTATTGTCTCTTCAGACAGTAGGACAAGTAATAGACCCCGGTATAAGGATCCTCCGACTAAGTTGATAAGTGTCGGTTCTTGTAGAAAATAGTGTCAGAGTTCAGAGGGTAGTCTTTGGACGAGGACCGTACAGTGGATGTGACGACATTACGAAAGTTAAGGGACCTAGTACTTAGTTCACTGATGACAGTTTTCGTTACTTCAACGAGTAACACATAAAAGACCTTCCCAGGGAGTGGAGAGAAACGTAGATTAAAGAAGAGAAGAGGGGAAGAACGGAATGAGGGTCTTGGGAGATGTTAAAAGTAGTAGGGAAAAGAGGGGATGAAGAAAGAAAGGAGAGGTAAAAAGGGAAGGAGTCGTGTAGAGGTAAAAGATATGAAGTTTCGAAGGTGACCCTAACTGTGTCAGACAAAGTGAGTATAAAGGGAGGAGGAGAAGGAAGGGACAGGGTAAGGTCAAGGAGTAGTGCCTCCTGTTCTCCTGACACAGGTTTGACGCTGACTTATATTAGATGTTTCTTGAATTGTTAGATTCGGGGTGTCGGTGTTACGTGATATAAGATCATGTTATAGTCGTCTAGTGTCCTAGTTTATAGTACGGGAATAATCCTATGTCGTAACAACAAGGGGTACCTCTTAACCGGAGACAGTTACCTTAGGAAACTATCGGTATTATGTCTTGACCTATTACCCGTTTCTCTTTCTTCTAGTGTTTAACCTCCAATGTCCTTTCTTCCGTCTCTCTTTAGTTCAATGAGATTTTTTTACACTCCCTTCTGTTTTTCGATTTACTCTACTTCTTCTTAAAATACCCGTCTCTCCGACAACCACTGACCTGTTAGTCTCATTATACCCCACGTTCTCTGAGTCCACCTCTTTTTTTCCCTCTACTCATCACAACGATTCAATATTCAACCTAGGAGTTTTAGAAAAAAATTTTTCTCTACGTCAAATCTTCGACCCAAGGAAGAACTAAGGAAAGTCGACAAACTAGATATTTAGGAACTTACTTTCAGAGGGATCTTCGACTCTGTCCGCCCAGTTTCTCGGTATGTCCAATGTGTGGTCTCAAGTACCTTTATAACTTTGAAGACTCAACAGAGACTTATTTCAAATCTGGTGACTCCAAATCTTTCTTACTATAAACGTCCTTAAAGGGGATGACATGAGTGAGTAGTCTAAAAAGTTTCCCGTCAGTAAAGTCGTCTTATTCTTTCTCTATTTACCGTCGGACACGTAAACTATAAACTATGTAAGAAGGAGGTGACTCTTCAATTACGAAATCAAGATTGAATGGACTTCAGTAGTCCTCTGAATAGTCTCTACAGTTTGAGGGTACGATACGACTTTCCTTCATCCAAAATCTCCGTTTTCCTCTTAACACAGAGAGAGACATCAAGTTTACCGTAAGCCTTTAGGTTAATTACAAACCAAAAATTTTGTCTTAGTCATTGACACAAGTTTTGACGGCTGACAAGTCAAACTATTATTTTGTCCGATGAGATTTCTACCGAATATCAGTAATCCCTTTCAGAGCGAGACATCTTATTTGAAAGAGAAACCTTATTATTATAAAATACAAAATACTAAAGAAAGTAGGTTCTTAAAGTTTCGTAAAATTTTATCAAACCCCACTACCCTTTACATTACGAAGTATTGAATTCGATGTATACAGTTATGAAACGGACCCCTGTCTTTAATTAATAAGGTACCTTCATTGCAACCATGGATTAAAATAACGTAAATATGATATTTTCATAGTAATAATTATTAATACTGTCGATAATAAATAACTTTCCTCTTACGAACACAATTTACAAAATGTACGTAATAGAGTAAATTAGAAGTATATCTAGATTTAGATTCCAGTAAAGTCATACTAAGAAACTCTTTTCATGATGAAAATAGGAAGAAAGTGTCTATTACATTAAACCCAAGTCCTCCAATTCATTGAACAAGTAACAGTATTTCGATCATTTTTACTGTCACACAGTAATCACCCACTCCTAATCAATCGTTTTCAAGACCACCAGTCAAAGGAAAGGTCAACAGTAGACTTACCATAAAATACGTCGAAGAATCTAGTACTTCTCTACCAAAAGAATTAGGATCCTGACACCGGTGTCAGAAACGACTAGGAACTTACACAGTTCTCAAGACAACAGGGAACTGTGGATCATTCATCTCTTTTGAGTTCCCACTAATTTTTATAACATTTAGTGTGGGGAAGAGTTGACAGTCGGTTCAGAGATCTTAATGTTGATGTTTTGCATGACATCGGTTTTTAAGGTCCTAAAGTTCTATATCCCGGAAATGGAAAGGGGACCTAACAACGTTATAAGAGGAGGATTAACCAGAGAGACGAAGATACGAACAGGGGACGTTGGATTATGACTAACTCATAAGCCTTATTAGTGGAATTATACGTTTTGGTTCAGTTCAAGGGACGAAGTCTAAGGGGTTTACCAAAGAGTAGTATAAATCTTATTTTGGGTACCAATTTACGAGAGGTACTAGGTAGGTTCGGTTCGTTATTAGACTAGAGTAGAATTGTAGGGACAGAAGGACCGTGTGAGGTAAAGTCGAACTACGTGAGTCGGAAAAAGTCTAGAAGTCTATGTGGCTCAAACAGGACGGATTCCCAGAAATATGTCCGACGGTGGAGGATGACTTTGGTGAGTAGGGACGAGAAAAGGGTTGAGGAGGGAGGACAAAGAGTCCTGAGTTTGCAATGTCATTCAGAAGTCACTATGTATGTAGGGAGGGGTGGTGGTAGGTGTCTGTGTGTGGTGTAGTTTTAAAGTAGGAACGATGTAAAAGAGGATTATGGGACACAAAAAGGAAGTATGGAGAATAAGTATAAATAGTAAAAAAATCATGAAGACATAGCTTACTCACAGAGGTGTTAACCCGATATTCGAAGTACTTCCTTTTAAGGAATAAAGAAACTACTGGTAACATAAACTAGTGGTCACGGACTCTTGAACACACTAGTACAATCCATGACTACTTTATAAACTACAACTCATTGAGATTCAAACTAAGGAATAGTTAGTGGATTGAAGATACACTGGAAACCTTTATATAAGTTGGAGAAAAGATTCAGAGTTAGAAAAGTAGACGATCTATCTAAAGTATTATTGGAACAGTGTCCTACATATCCCTCATCTATGTACTATTATATATGTTTTACGAAACATCTGGTAATGTTGAAAATAATATTTTAAAGTTCGAAATTTAGGTCGTGGGAGAGACACCTTGTTTCCCGTAAGGGAGATCAGATCATTCGATTTGAACGTCCTCCTCCTTTCGACACCTGTTGTGCACCCGTAAAAAGTGTTCCGAACATTGACCCGGGGTCCCGTGAGTCTCCGAGTCATTTCTTACTTTAATTACGTCGAGAAAGAGGTTCCTTATTTGACCAGGGAACTGACTCGGGCACACAAGTACAACGACTGAACCCGTAGTATTTGAGTCGGTGGAGGATAGACCGGAAAACAGGAGAAAGGATTAACTGAAGAGGAGGTTTCGTGTGTCGGTTTACCTTTGGGTGTCCCCCTGCACATACCTGTCTCGTGCACGGGAACGTCCTACTCTCACGGACCACTAATAAAATTCCCTGTCTTTTCACCTCTTCGAGACACCCGTGTATTGTGTACCAAGAGTGGACACGAATTCTATCTGGAGTGAGAGAATTTACGAATCCCTTACTTTCCGACACAAGTTACATCCGATTTTGAAAAGGGTCCCCAAAATACTTTGAGAAAGAGAAAAAACAACTAGATCTAAAATATCTTCGTCATCATAGTCATTGATACAATCCCCTTTCCAGTCCTACCGAACTCAGGTAGAATATACCCTTCCTAGTCTCATCCACCTCCAGTGAACCCCTCTGGTTCGATATCGCATAAACAAAAGGAAACCGAAGAAAGAAGAGTCGTCACTCGTCTAATCACTGGATCCATATTCATAGGAACCTTGGAAACTCTTCAAGAGATTAGATAAGATCATAAAACTCTGTCTCACAGAGTCTCGTCTGATGTAAGTCTCCAGAAAGTAAAGGGTACCAAACAGAAGACTTTGTCCACTCTTTTATTCGGAGTAATGTTCACCATAAGGTTTATCGATAAACCCTAAGAATTGACCATAATACACTGACCACTACCTTCATTTCAGACTACGACATTTCTCGTTATAACGTATCCTTGGACCTTACAATCCAGGTACTTAGTTCCGTTTGACCTTCACCAGTTTGTCCTTTATCGTTCTTACTTGTAGTTGTAAAATCCTTTGTCGATTGATTTAAATTGAGTCTACTGGTAATATAGATGATGACACCCGTTCTTAGGGAATTTTCTTTACCTCATCGGTAGTATCAGTTGTTTTCTCAGATTTTACGTCATGAACCTACGTTAGAGTTTTTACTGTCTTACTAGAGACAAGCAAAGGTTCCATGTGGTAAGTTATAGTACCATTAGGTTCAGATACGGGACTGGTCATTACGACTTCTTCGACTTCAACTTACCAAGACACTTCTAGATGTTCTGGAAGATCTTGATTGTGGGTTTTTTCTACAGGAAAAGTAATTCCTTGACCTTACGTTTTCATCCTTCAGTTCTTTATGGACCTCATTGTCCGTTTAAACCGGAACCTCATGTCTTACTTAGTCCCGTTTCCGATTGTCTCAAAACCGATCTCTTGTGTGACCAGTATCATTTGTGGGAGAAGGTTGTTGTGTTCTCTTCTGAGATGTGTACCTGTAGTAGTCTACCAGTTATGGTTTTAGTCTAACTAATATAAGAAACATCGGTTTACCTCTTCGAGATATGTCAGTCGTTTTTGTTCTGGTCCTCGACTGATACCGAGTCTAGTACTGAGGAATAACGGTTTAAGTCTGAATATAACTTCTTTCACCCCTTTTGGTCATCTGCTAAGTCCATACTGGATTTAGTTTGGGGAAGGTTAATATGTCACCATCACTGTTTATCTAAGTTCCCTAAGCTAGACTATCTCACGGACTTCTTGATACCTGTCTCCAAGTACTGTAACATGTCCTCCGTCACTAGTTCTGGTAGGGATTCTTTTTCTTTACGTTTTTCCGTTTTCCTAGTAGACTCCTCCGGAATGTTTATCGACTCTTTTCTTCTCTTCGCTTTCCGTTTCCTCTTTTCCTTTCTATATTCGTAGACTTACGTCTCAAGGTTTCTGATCGTTCCTCTCTATTCTTTCGGAGAGAGTCACTAGTTATGTTTCTTTATCTCCTTTTGTTGTCTTACCCTTTCTGATCTCTAGAGAAGTTCTTTTAATCTCCATGGTTCCCTTGTGAAGTACGTTTCTACCTGAGTTATTTCCTGTCTTTACCATACCTGGATTGTCTTCGTCCTCTATAATTCTTCTCCATCGTTCTTATGTGTCTTCTTGAGATGTTTTTTTCTAGAAGTACTGGGTCTATTGGTGCTACCACACTAGTGAGTGGATCTCGGTCTGTAGGACCTTATACTTCAGTTCACCCGGAATACTTCGTAGTAAGACTTGTTACGATCACCTCCATTACCTTAAGGTCAACTCGATAAAGTTTAGGAGTTTCTACTACGACACTTTCACGACGTGAGTTATACGGTCGTTTAAACCTTTTGAGTCGTCACCGGTGTCCTGACCTTTTCCAGTCAAAAGTAAGGTTAGGGTTTCTTTCCGTTACGGTTTCTTACGAGTTTGATGGTGTGTTAACGTGAGTAGAGTGTGCCATCATTTCATTACGAGTTTTAAGAGGTTCGGTCCGAAGTTGTCGTGCACTTGACACTTGAATGTCTACAAGTTCGACCTAATCTTTTCCGTCTCCTTAGTCTCTAGTTTAACGGTTGTAGGCAACCTATTAGTTTTTTCGTTCTCTCAAGGTCTTTTTGTAGATGAAGACGAATTAACTAATACAGTTTCGGAAACTGACACGTCTAGTGTTGTTTGACACCTTTTAAGACTTTCTCTACCCTTATGGTCTGGTGGACTGGACGGAGAATTCTTTAGACATACGTCCAGTTCTTCGTTGTCAATCTTGACCTGTACTTTGTTGTCTGACCAAGGTTTAATTCTTTCTTCATACTGTTCCGACAAGTAACAGTGGGACGAATAAATTGAATATACGTCTCATGTAGTACTCTGTACGACCTGACCTACTTCGTGTTCGACCTTATATCTAACGACCCTCTTTATAGTTATTGGAGTCTATACGCCTACTGTGGTGTGAATACCGTCTTTCGCTTCTTCTTGATTTCTCGGAGAACTATTTTCACTTTCTCCTCTCACTTTTTTAACCGAATTTTGAGTTGTAAGTCTTTTGATTTTAGTACCGTAGATCGGGGTAGTGAAGTACCGTTTATCTACCCCTTTGTCACCTTTGTCACTGTCTGAAATAAAACCCTCCGAGGTTTTAGTGACGTCTACCACTGACTTCGGTACTTCACTTTTCTACGAATGAGGAACCTTCTTTTCAATACTGGTTGGA
Organism: Bos grunniens; assembly: GCF_055505025.1. Classification (NCBI taxonomy): domain Eukaryota; kingdom Metazoa; phylum Chordata; class Mammalia; order Artiodactyla; family Bovidae; genus Bos; species Bos grunniens. Next base: position 31,683,722 of record NC_141193.1, read on the forward strand.
TCTGTCGTATAATTTTTCGTTTCTATAATGAAACGGTTGTTTCAAGACAGATCAGTTCGATACCAAAAACGTCATCAGTACATACCTACACTCTCAACCTAATATTTCTTTCAACTCACCACTGCTTACCTATGAAAATTTGACACCACAACCTTTTCTGAGAACTCTCAGGGAACCTGACGTTCCTCTAGATTGTTCAGGTAGGATTTCTTTTAGTCAGGACTTACAAGTAACCTTCCTGCCTACGACTTCGACTTTGAGGTTATGAAACCGGTGGACTATGCTTCTTAACTGAGTAAACATTTCTGGGAGTACTACCCTTTCTAACTCCCACCCTCCTCTTCCCCTACTGTCTCCTACTCTACCAACCTACAGTAGTGGGTGAGTTACCGGTACTCAAACTCATTCGAGACCTTCAACCGCTACCTGTCCCTTCGGACCGCACGACGTCAGGTACCTCAGTGTTTCTCAACCTGTGCTGACTCACTGACTTGACTTGACTTGACCATAATTTCCCCCTTTCCATAAAAAAGTTGGAATACTCCTTGGGGTCACAGATGACCGGTGACCCTTGTGCAAGAAAGGAAAGATGGTGGGACGTTGGGGTAGGGTCCTGACAAGACTGGATCCTGGGGTAGCAGAGGACGGACCCGGTGACATTGTCTGAGGTTTCTCCCGAGGGACGGAGACCACGCCGGGACGAGGTGGGAGGGGGTAGGTAATAGGTGAAAAGTGGGTCTCGTTGGAAAGACTGTACTGGGTTAGGACGTCCACCGAGAAGACGAAGTCCGTGGAGACGTCACGGGGGAACGGAAACTCCATCTTAGGTACCGTAGTGAACCGGAAGTTCCGGACTGATGGAGTGGTCGTAGTCGAGAACATTAAGAAGAGAAGTTAGTGGTTGAGGGGGGTTGGTGGTGTAGACGGGTGGAGTTAACGATCGGTAAAAAGAGCCGGTCATCCAGGTTTTGACTGGCCCAAGAGAGAGTCCTGAGACCCAAAAGTGTGTACGATAACAGGTACTTAATGTTTCAGGTAGAAGAGTGACAACAAATAAGGTTTATAAAAGGGACTCGGGGCTGTGACACGGATCATAACAGGAACTATTACTATTACTTATTTCGTTTTAAGGACGGACTTCTCTAACATCAGGTCATCCCGTCTATCCACTCATTTGTTCAATTCATTCTCAGGTTTACGCTATTTCCCTTTATCCATGTTTTACTGTCCTTGGGTCTCCTTCCCGGGTGACCCAACCAGTTTCTTCTCAGCTCCTTTTAAAGGTAGTCTTCCTTTGATATTCGTCTTCTTATGTTTACTATTATCAAACAAAAATAACTTGTAAAGGAATCGAGACACGATTCACGAAACTACGAAAACTTGACACCACAACCTTTTCTGAGAACTCTCAGGGAACCTGACGTTCCTCTAGGTTGGTCAGTTAGGATTTCCTTTAGTCAGGACTTATAAGTAACCTTCCTGACTACAACTTCGATTTTGAGGTTATGAAACCGATGGACTACGCTTCTTGACTGAGTAAACTTTTTTGGGACTACGACCCTTTCTAACTTCCGTTCTCCTTTTCCCCTGTTGTCTCCTACTCTACCAACCTACCGTAGTGGTTGGGTTACCAGTACTCAAACTCATTCGAGGTCCTCAATCGCTACCTGTCCCTTCGGACCGCACGACGTCAGGTACCCCAGCGTTTCTCAGTCTGTATTGACTCGTTGACTTGACTTGACTTGACTGGACTTCACGAAATCCTTATAATGGTTTAAATGTATTCTTAGGTTACTTTTCCTACGATAGTCCTCCGTCCCCTTGTATTACCAAATTTGTGTATTCGGTCTGGAACCAAGTTTGACGGAGAAAGTACATATTACAAATCCCGAAACCCGTTCAATAAATTACGGGTTCCGTAACGGTAGTAGAAATATTTCTTCTACTATTCAAATTTTATGTAGTTACAACTAATACATATAATTCTCTCTTCTGATGTACATTTATCGTCCCACGGACCGTGATTGATTCGTTCCTAGGTAACTTTCAACCGATAATGCTTATAAGAAGAAGAACCAGATGTCTCTCAAATTCATTGAGAGGGTTCCAGTGTGTCGATCATTTGCAGTCTCAGTCCTACGTTTGGGTCTTAACAGACTCAGGTCTCACGTCCGAGATTAGGTCCTACGCTCGGACATATTACTCTCCTTAAACCCCTACTCATAAACTTTCAGGAACGGCTTGATCCTTAGTACCTTTTTCCTTTTCCAACAACATACCTTCTTTAGTTATGTTATAACACTTCGTTAAAAGGTGGTTAATTTTTTTTAAAAAATTTTATAGTTTTTTGTTTTCTACCACAACTGTGTCGTGGTCGAACCCTTCTCAATGAACCTAGACTTTAGGCGTTTGGCCACGTAGGACGGATCTCTTCTTACACGACTCCGACTAGGTCGAGTCCATGTGTCACGTGTACGTCCCGTTCGTCGTCGTCAAGTATGACCCGGGTTCCGATCGACACGGCCCGACCCCACCGGAGGTCCTTACGTTTTGGTTGAGAGAGGAGGGAGGAAGGGAAATGGGTCCGTCGACGACGATGATGCTAGATGGACTGACGTTTTGTCAACGGAGAAATTCATGGTCGACCCGGAGAGGGACGATGAGACTGGACGACATTATCCTCGACCTCCCTACGTAGTTACTTTCTCGTCTCGGTCTGGAGGTAAGTCGTTTGAAATTAACGAGGTTTCCTCACCAACACCCCACAGATATATTTTTCGGGATTAATAGACAATTGGGTTACTTTGTTCAAAGTTTCCCGGGTACTTCTGGATAATTGGTTTACACATTAGACATTAATGTTTAGTAGGTAACCCGTTAGTTACCTGTAAAATTCGGTGGTAAGCTTTCAAATACGGGAAGGTACCTTTTACCAAAAGGACTTCGGAAATACAACAAAAATTTGACTTTATGTGTATTTTTCAACTAGTACCCATACCTTGGTAAAAATACCTTGAGTGTGTAGTTCTACTTTATAGACTAGAGACTACTCAAATGACTTTATCTGATACTGCAACTATTGTCAGGGACTTAGTATGATTTCCGTTACCTAAACTCCGGAACTTTTAACTTTAACTCAGATACCATTATTTTACGACCAATACTGGGTTCTTGATCGTCGAAAGTCACACAGGGTCGGTACTTTGGTCTGGTGTGTCAGGTCCGTTTTACTGAGCCCAAGGACCCGACTCACTGTGGGGACACTCCACCAAAGTAAGTATATAAGTAAGTAAACCGGTTGTTCAACGAGGGTGACATAACACATAACCACTCTAATCTACCTGTTCCAGGACGAGGGTACCTCCAATATAAACCTTCATCGTTCTCTATTCATTTACCTATACTATTAAAGTCTCTTACCACCGATGACTCTTTGATTTTTTCCATTACCCTGTCAATAATGGGTTATCCTCCGACCTCTCCCGGACTAAATTTACCTTATCTTCCGACTAAAACTCTTTCACTAAAAAAAAAAAAAAATCGACCTCTGTTTTACTACCCTTCCTAGGTCTTTGTAGGTCTAACTGTTGTTCGAACGGTGCATTCTCTTTATCTCCGGTTACACGGACTTTGTATCTCTCGTTTCACCAGATCATATCGTCACCTCCCTGGCCGTCCCTGATCGAGTAGACGTCTAAACAGTATCTTCCTCAAACATAAAACAAAAAGTACGTCACTCTTTGATATACTCGTAAGTTCATCTCACTACTCTACCTTTATATGTAAAATTTTCTTGTAAGACCGACGACTCACCTATTATCTAATACATTCTCGTTCTCATTTGTCCCTCTGTCGATCCTCCGATTACGTTAGTAGGTCTATTCTGGTTTTTTTTTTTTTTTTACACGAAGTTAATGTTACTCTTGCCCCTCTACCACTCTTCACCGACCTAAACCTTAGATAAAACCGTAGTCTGAGTTCTTCTGAGTCAAATATACCTTTTACTCCCTTCCACTGTCTACTTCTGATTGAAGACTCTAAAACTAGACTCGTTGACCCACCTACTACTTCCATCAGTGATTTTATGCCCTTCTATCGACTTCTCCTTTAAAGTCCTTATCTCTACTCCGGCAGTTGGCAAGACAAAACTTTTACTCAACGTCACGGACAACCTGAAGATTTACTTGTACAGTTTAATGTGACTTACTGAATCTCGGGTCTCCTCTCCAGTTCTAACCTCGAAATCATATAACTTTTAGTAGAAGTAAAATTCTTTTGACTCCGAAACCTTCCAGTTCCCTGAAGGCATCCTGGTGTCTCGAATAGCCGGGGGTCCTACACCAGAGGACGGCAGAGTAGACGGTGTAGGTATCGGGGGTCCGGACACGACAGTTTGGAGGTCGGTGTATCTGAAAGTGAGGTCAAGAGTTACCATATGTCAACAGAGGACGGAACCTTTAAATACGTGTTAGATAGAAGACGTACATCAAAAGGTAGATGTAGATGGTGTTACAGTGGAGAACCCTTTCGATGAAGACTGGGGGACTCTATCTATTGCATGGGGATTTTTATACGTAAATACCAAGGAAAATACACAATGTACAGTATTAGATTAAACTTATACGTACTAATAAACTAATTGAAGACGAATACATGATGTTATTGTTCGAAGTACTTACCAGAGAATGATCACAAATGGGTCCTCGACCCATTAGTTCTTTAGATTCAACTTTAACTAATAACTATTTATCACCATTAGTTATTCATATACAACTTTCTTACTTAATAAAAAAATCTTTTAATTAATAATCTATCTACTTACTAAAATAATAGACCTATTACAACCCTTTAATAAATCGAATAGAGGTAGAAGATGGTCTACACATTTTAACTTTACTTTAAATTTAAAATCTAAAATCTAAATTTAAAATCTAAATTTAGATATGTTGTTTCTAGATGATATATCGTATCCCTTGATACGAGTTATAGAACATTATTAGATATTATCTTTTCTTAGACTTTTTCCTATATATATATATATATATATATATGTATATGTGTATTGACTTAGTACAACGATATGTGGACTTTGATTGTTTTGTAACATTTTCTTTAATTTTACCTGTGTATAAGAAATACGAAAACCTCTACAATTTTCCGATTTCTATTTCGCGAAACGATCGAATTTTTATTCTGTATATTTATGGCCCATAAAAATTTAGGTCTCGTTTATGGTTTTGTAGTTAATCAATTATCGGTGAGATAAAATGGTTTGGAAACGAATCTCAACGTTCATTTAGGTAAAGTCGCCTAAGGGTAAAAGGAAGGGAGATAAAGAAACAAGTAAGTGAAAATCCTCTCTCTTTTTGAAAATCTTTCACAGCGTTGATTCTCGTCGGTCCTTACAGGGTTCATTAGGAGTTTATTGACATTTTAATTAGAGGTCGGTCTCCAATCTTTTCGATTGACGTAAAAAGAGAGGACAATGAAAAAAGCAACTACTGGTTTACTGGACCTGGGTTATTTCGGAAGTATCTCGTAGACGCCCGGTACTCTTTATTTCACAGTAAACATTGACTCGGTTGACATTGATCAGGTCGATGGGACGACGTTTCTAGTACACGTCTCCCTCTCTAGGACTTTGATGTACTTCTCACTCTGTCACCGGGTCGGTAGGGTCGTAAAGTCGACTCGGTCCAGAAGGACGGTAGGGATGGTTCAATGGTTTTTCACTCTCTGGTTCCGACCTCTACAGTCAGATGGTCGGGGAGTCCTGATATCCGTGTCGACTGTGACATATACTTCGTCTTTTTGACGGTTCAGTCCGGGGTCTTAGTACTCTTTATTTTTTGACAACAACGAAAATTGGAAGTTAAACACTTCCATAGACAATTTGTAGTTATCTATTGGCTTTATCTTTAACGATGACCCTTACCCTACGAGGTATTGTTTTCGAACTTTATGTACCGAAACTTTGGTTTACCGTCCAACTATGATCTTCGTGAAACTCTTGTGAAAATCATTTCCAACACACCTGTGATTCTCGTAAAAAATAATCTCGGATTTCTTTTCCACTTGACACAATTAATCAACATCTTTACAACCACTTTGACAATGGGTGACAGTGTCCCTTCTGTCCTTCCCATACATTAATTAATCATCAACCAGTTCCTTTAAAGGTCCGTCTTACAATTTTTCACAGTCGAACAAAATAGATCGACGGATACTATTGTATTCTTCTCTCTCAAATTGACTTCTTCCATAGTGCGTCAAAAGTACGCCTTAAATCTCCTTTATGTCTCTAGGGTTTTGTCAAAAAAAGTTAGACTTTTTCCAAGACTCTTTAATTTTTTACAAGAGTTCGTTTCTAGTTTAGGTTCAATGACGGTCAATTTTTACCGGAGTCCCATTTAAGTCTAGTTTGTGTCCCATTCTGAAAAACAATACTGAGAGTCCTTCTATATTCCATCAGGGAGTATCTAGGAGGGTCGACCTTTTTTTTTTTGTTGTTTTTCTGAAAATAAAAAACTCGTGACCCTTTGTTTCCTTTTAAAAAAACACACATTTACCACTCTTCTTTCTCTATGAAGTATCTTTGAGTAAACCTTCATCTTTCGTCCTACTTTTAGGGACTCTTTACTTCTCTGGTTTATTCTTTATTGGTGGATCCACAACCTCTAAGGAAGAGTTTTTATAAGACAAGAATTGAGATCTTCTTATGTCTTCTGAGTCGTGGATAACATCACAGATTGTGTGTCATCTGTTCGTTCTCGAAAACGGTTTACTTACATACTTACTAAGTTTTTATAATGTTATAATTGACGTTTCCTATTTACCCTTATCTGATTACGAGTGTTTCTGGATCGAAGTTTAGTCGAGTAACCTAATTCCACTAGGTTGGGATTAGATTGACGAACGTCTTCGTTTCCGTTTGGAAGTTTTATATATTACGTTTTAGACTATGTTGATTTTCTCCTTTGTCTAAGTGTTTGTGTCCCTTTCTAAAATTGTGTAGAAGGATCAATAACTGTTTTACTCATCTGTTTATATTTATTTCTATATTTTTCTAATTGTTACGGTGATTATTTTGACTGGATTAAATATTTATACACGACATAACACGAATCAGCGAGTCAGCACAGGGTGAGAAATACTAGGGTACCTGACATCCGACGGTCCGAGAAGATAGGTGCCCCTAAGAGGTCCGTTGTTATGACTCACCCAACGATACGGGGAGTTCTTTCATCTTCTTTCTTTTACTATTTCTATTCTCGTCTTTAATTACTTTCTCTTTATTATATTTTATGTTCTCTAATTTTCAACTTAGAAACTTTTCTGATTTTTTAAAATATTTGAAGAACTACTGACTAATTCTTTATTCTCTACTACAAGTTTGTTTGTTATGGTTCTTACTTTTGCACTACAGGGAATGTAAAGTGTCTGTGACTTTTATATTATTTTCCTATAATACTAGTTAAAAAACGGTTACTCAAGTTTTTAAGTCTATTTAATCTGTTCATTGATCTTTTTGTTTTGGATGGTTTCGACTAGGACTTTATTTCTCTTTTACATTTGTTAGGACATAGACAATTTTAGTGACTAAGACATCATTTTTGGAAGATCTACCACAGAAGTCATTTACGAATGTTTATAAATTCTATAAATTCCTTCTTTGTTGTAGTTTAAATTTGAGAAGGAGAAGGGTTGAACAGAGCAATCTGGTTGTTTCGAACCTATCATTCAGGATTATTCGTGTAATGTCCCGTCCGGTCTCACAAAGTATTTATATCTGTGTCTTAGGTTTCTTCCACTAATCGTTTAACTTACATTTTTTCTTTTATGTAGTCCTGGTTCGACCCATGTAAGGTTCTTACGTTTTAACTAAATTATAAACTTTTAGTTATCTACGTTAAATGGTGTAATTATCTTGTTTCCTTCTTTATTATATTTAATAGACTTATCTTCGTCTTTTCCGTAAAGTGTTTTAAATTGTCAGTATGTATTATTTTTGGGAACGTTTGATGTTTGTTTTCATGTGAAGGTATTAAATCACTTCACATAGATATTTTTAGGATGTCTTTTATATGGAACTTTAGTTCCCTCTCTTTTTGACGGGTGAAATAATGAAACTAAGTTGTAATATAACTTCCAAGATCGGTTATAGTATATTATGTACGTTATTACATTATTTTGTTTTATTTTCCATTTTCCTAACTTTCAGTTCTTTATCTTGACAGTCATAAATATCTACTACACTAAACATAAGAATGGGTTCTTTAGAGGTATATTTAAATATTTATTATTCAATTTTTAAATCATTCTAATTTTTTATTTTCCAGTTGTATTTGTTAATAAACATAAAAATATATGGTCAGTGTCAATCGTTTACTTAAAAAAATTTCTAGTAAATGTTTTCCTAGTCTTGTTTATGGATCCATATTTATATTATTTTTGACGAGTTCTATATGTAGGACTTTTAATATTTTTCAAGGACTCTCTTTAATTTCTGTAAGATTTTTTAACTTCGTATACGGTTAAAAGTACTTGGTCTTCTAGTTATGACATTACTACATTTAGAGGTGTTCAACTAGACATTTAAATTACGTTACAGTTAGATTTAAGGGTATCCAGTAGAGTAATTTTAACTGTACGGTTAAGATTTAAAATATACTTTTATGATTTCTAGTACTTGTCGGGGAACTTTTTAACATTTCTTCTAGTTTAAATCTTTTGTACCTAATAGTCCGTGGGTCTGAATGATATGCGAGACCATCATTTCTGATACATTATAAACGTGTTCCTATATGTTTATTTGGTTTCCTTGTATTAACTCTCGTGTCTTCGTCTAGATATGTGTATACTTATGAAATAACTGTTATTTTAACCGTTTCATCTCGTCTCCCCTTTCCGTTCAAGGAAAGACATTTACCTGGGATCAGTTACTTTATAGGTAAGTCTTCTTTTACGATAATTATGAACTGAGAATGGAGTGTATTCATAGTAAAGGTCCACTTAAGATCAAAATTGTACTTTCCATTTTTAAAATCTTCTATTTTATACTTTTAAAAAGTGCCGGAACTTTCTCTTTTTTTCGGAATTTGTCTTGTGTTTCTCATTATTAGTATTTCTTTTGTTAATGACATATCTAACATAACTTAGAGACTAAGTAGTTTTCTATGGTAATTCCCTTACTGCTCCGTTCGTTGTCTTATTTTCTATAAATGTTATATCTTTTGACTGTTTATTGAATCAGGTTTTATTGGTATCAGGAGAATGGACAGTTATTCTTTTAGAGTCTTTTTTGTTATCTTGTTATGGTTTTCTGTTTGTCTTTATAATGTTTTCACCTTCTGGTTTATCGGTTATCCTGATTCCTTTACAGGAGTTATCCTTTCTACGTATGACTTAGGTATTACTCCGATATAATAATTACATGGTCTAACCAGTTTAGAAATTTAATCTCAGTCATTTAATATTCAAAATCCACTATACACCTTGTTACCCTCGAGAGTGTATGAGGACCACACTCAATTTAATTATATTGGTGAAACGTTTTTATAAACCGTTTTAGATGAATTCAACTTGTATGAGTTTCTGAGACTATATCTTTAAAGTGAAGACCCTCATACGGGTTGTCTCCACGTATGAAAACAAGTTTGGACAAGTTCCGACACGAATAACAATTATCAGGGTTTGATGGTTGAGTTTACAGTTAGTTAATATTTTACCTATATAACACCAACGTAAAAATATACCTTATAAAATGTCGTCATTCTTACTTACGTGATGTAGTTATTACACCTACTTTGAATTTTAACTCGATTCTACCAATTCTTAAGCGGACGTTACGTTCTCTGGACCCAAGATATAGACCCAAGCCCTTCTAGGGAACCTCTTGTCTTACCGATGGGTGAGGTCATAAGGACAGACCTCTTAAGACACCTGTCTTCTCGGACCACCCGACATCAAGTACTCCAACGTTTCTCAACCTGTACTGACTCACTGAAAGTGAAACGGTCGGACCCTGTCTACCGGAAGGACACGGAAGTCTACACCCAGGACTCTACTCGTGTAGTGGTGAGTCATCGTCAGGTCAGACCTTACGTTAGTATTTAGGTTGGAAACCCTTTGTAGTGAGTTTAGGGTTTACTCCTTATTGGATGATTTTTTGTCCTCCCCTCTATTATCATAAGTAGTTGTAGTCACAGTCCGTTCTGTTTCTTCCCGAAACACCTTTGCAAGGTCTAGTTTCCTCTGGTTGCTCAGTGTTAGTCAAGTCAAATCAAGTCAACGAGTCAGCACAGGTTGAGACGTTGGGGTATCTGACGTCGGAAGGTCCGAAGGGACAGATTTACGTTAAGGATTAAGATATGTTTTCCCCATGTTGACACTTTCCGTACTCCAGTTTCCTTGATTATTAACTTTTTGTCTGCCATCATAAGAGTACTTTCGACATACTTTCACAAATCCATATTTCTTAGTATTACTTGTGTTTAATGAATTGATCAAGTTATTTTTAAAATATATACATATTACACACATATACACATATACCTCTCTCTCTTTCTCCGGTATCTTCCGTTTACCCCGGTCATAATTGTTGTCCACTTAGGTCCAGTTCCTAACAATTAACACAAAATGTATGATAAGAATAAGAACGTATAAAAGAGATTTAAACAAAACTTTATTTTTAAAAGTTTTATGTAACTGAATAACCTGTTGAAGTAACGTGACTGTGATCAACTGTGCCTATGACTTCAATGTTCACAATATTTATTTAGTTGTCAACTCGTTGGACGTGTCGGGTAAGATAAGGTAAGACACAATGACTCTGTACATGGTGAAGATTACCATGTTGGTCTAAAGAAATTTTTTTTGTTTATATATATATATATATAAACACTGGGATAATCTGAGGACGGTCCTCTTAATCGTTGTTGAACGTTCAGGGAAAATTATAGGGAATTCAGACCTTTTCTACATTACAGACCCTGTGAACTCTTTAAAAGTTGTGGTAAATAGTTAAGCTAGTGACTCTTTCAGGATACGTACACGACTGGGACCATAATCCGTGGTTCCGATCACGACTTTTTATTTCTTGTATATACGAAGGACTTGAGTTTTTCCCTTGAATTCTTATATTGTCCCTCTTGTTCTACCACCTCCTCATCCACCTACACCTCATATAGAGAGAGGTGTCTATGTAGTCTTTATATGGAAGTCTGTGTCTTCACGTACGTCTTGCGGTTGACTGTCACCTGTCCCCATGGACTGGTCACCTTTCCTTGTATATTTTGTACATTTTGAACCATCCTACTTCCTTGATCCCTCTTTTTGTCCTCACAATCGTCCCGACCTGGACGGGAGCCACCCACCCCCTTGACTTCGTCCCCAGACTAGGGGTGTAGTCCCGTTAACAGACTCAGTCTCCTCTTTGTAAATTCCGACTCTCATTTTGTCGACTAGACACCGCCGGATTTACCTTACTCTTACTGTCAGGAACGGTGTCGGTATGGGGGACCTTCCGCGTCGTCGACCCTCGACCTCAAATCCCTAACACCTCGTTAGGGTCCCACTCCAGACGACAACTGACACCTGTCTGTCTAGTTCCCCTATACTCCCTCCTCTAACACCACCCTTCACGACCACCTCCTTTCGGTCCGTCGGTACCTTCGTTCCACTATGACAACTCAGCGTCCATCTCCCACCTCTGTAGTGGTATCGGAGAGTAGGGTGTGTGGTCGTGGCCGTCGACTTGTTATCTCTCCGACCGGGTAGTTTGTGGACTGTATGACTTGATGTCTCATCCCGGGGTGGGTCCCACGAGGACTTGATGTCTCATCCTGGGGTCGGTCCCCCCGGGAGGTACACGGACCGTACGGTTTGTTGTCTCTTCCTGGGGTCCGTTTCCTCGGGAGATTCACGGGTTTGTCCGCCTCGATACCTCTTTTTGACCGGTTTCTCCGGAAGACTAACGGTCGATGTTCTCCGAACTTTTTTCTGAGACTTTCCCGGAATTGTGGACACCATCTCCGTCAGGTACAGGAACCGTGTGAACCGTGTCGGTCCCAGGGACGTTCGGTTCGTAGACACGGTGGAAGTACGGATTGAGAGTGACCCCGTGTCGACGATGTCCGTTTTTTTTCAGAACACAGATGAGCACGTCCCAGTGAAGCCAGTACAGGTCGAGAAACATTAGGACTTCTGACACCGGACGGTCCGAAGAGACAGTCCGTTCTTAGGACCTCACATAACGGGTTATGGACCACGACGGTCTTCGGGACGATGGGTTCGTCGACGTGGTGGAGGTGTGGCCCGGGAGTGTCCCTGTTTGGGTTCGGGAGGTCCTGTCGGAGTCCTCGTTTGGGGTCACCTGCCGGGTGTATGTGTCCACCTTTATTTTGGTGTTACCTTTGGGTCCCCGTTACACCGATTCCTTCTTCTGGGTTTTGGAAAGGTGGTGAACATGTTTGACGTTTAATTTAGGTGTGCTAGTTAATCCGTCTGAGACATAGATACCTTATGTATTTTCCTGTAACTCTCGAGGGTGTTTTCTCTTCCGTGATCAAGACTATCGACACCTGTAACCTCCCTTCTTGTGTGTCCTCATCCCGGTCTAATCTTATATCGACGGGCGTGTTGTCCAGGTCTCTAGTCGTGTCTCAACCTCCCGTAGGATCCCTCCGTTCCACCTGACACTGAGGGCCGTTCCCTTTCCTGAGACTGTCGTCACTGTCGTCTTTTTGCAAATAATAAGAATACAAAACTGAACCAAGTGTCTAAGAAAACATGAAAAAAAAAAGGGAGTCAGTGTAAAAAATAACAACAATCTTTGGAGACGGGGACTTAACCTGAAATCGTCAAGACACCTCAAGAGGAAAAAAAAAAAAAAGAAAAAAATTAAAAAATTTGGATAATAATAAAAAAGCTGTAAATAAGGAAACGAAAAGGATGATAAGAAAAGAGGAAAGTCAATTAGAAATTGTATATATTTAGAAGAAATAGATGGAGATAAATTGAAACGTATAGAGAAGAAAGAAAGGAAAGGAGAGTTGTACGAACAATCAAAATAAAAGTAACGAAATAAGGGGTGAACCGTGGAACGAAATCAAAACAAAAGATCAAACACGAAATCAATCAAAACAAGAATTGACCATCTATTTTTAAAACCGAAGGAAACAAACAACCCAGTTAGATAACATGAAATACAAACAACCTGACAAAACTAAAACGAATACCCACATATACACATATAAGTCAGTGTAAAAAATAACAACAATATTTGGAGACGAAGATACAACCCGAAAACGTCAAGACACCTCAAAAGGAAAAAAAAAAAGTAAACGAGAAAAAAAGTAAAATTAGAAAATTTGGACAATAATAAAAAAGATGGAAATAAGGAAACGAACGAAAAGGATGACAAGAAGAGGGGAACGTCAATTAGAAATTGTATATATTTAGAAGAAATAGATAGAGATAAATTGAAACGTGTAGATAAGAAAGAAAGAAAGGAGAGGAGAGTTGTATAAACAATCAAAACAAAAGTAACGAAATAAGGGGTGAACCGTGGAACGAAATCAAAACAAAAGATCAAACACGAAATCAATCAAAACAAGAATTGACCATTTATATTAAAAACTAAAGGAAACAAGCGGTCCAGTCAGATGACATGAAATAAAATCAACCTGACAAAACTGAAACGAACATATACACACATAAGGTAATAAACTTAATAATAAACGGACTAAAACGATGACGGTAAACAGACCCCAAGTAGAAACCAAAGAGTAAAAACCCATAAACAAAATTAGAGTGAATTACGTTATTGTTTGGTGAACACCTTAGCAGTATGGAATGGTCTTTAGTTCTGGACTCGGAGACCTCACCCCCGTGACTGAGATTCTGGGATCTGATGGTCTCTTGGTTGGGATCCCTTATAGTTTATCACTCTTAAGTGTGTATCTTTTGGTGAACTTATGTTCTGGGACATAGTAGGTTGGTGGTCATCGTGAGATACGTCCTACGGAGAAGATTTGTTGTTTGTTTTGTTTTTATGTTTGGTTTAGTAGTCGTCTGTCCTAATGGTGGAGTGAGTCGGAACGGGTAGTCTCCTTTTTGTTTGTTTGTTTGTTTTTTTGAGTCGTGTTTAGAGTGGGATATACTTCGAATGTGTTTAGTGACCTGGTTAGAATCCTCCCGTCTTTGGTTTTCCTTCTTTCTTAAGTTGGAACTTCAGACCCTTCTCCTCTGGAATTTGTGTTATTCGATTTGTTTATTCCTTTTCCGTCTCTTTATGATGTGTTTACTTCCTTGTTTAATCTTTGTGTGTTCAGGTTTATTTACTTCTCCTTTATCCGTTTGATGGACTTTTTCTTAAGTCTTATTACTATCACTTCTACTAGTTTTTGGAACTTTTGTTTTACCTATTTTACGTTCTTATTTAATTGTTTCCGGATCTTCTTAATTTCTTATTTGTATGTCTCTGTTTGTTATGTTAATGACTTTAAATTTTATGAGACCTTCCTTAGCCGGCTTATAGACTTCGTCTTCTTGTTTAGTCACTCGACCTTCCATTTTACCACCTTTATTGAAGACTTCTCGTCTTATTTCACTTTTCTTACTTTTCTTGACTCCTATCAGAGTCTCTGGAGACCCTGTTATAGTTTGTGTGGTTGTAAACTTAATATCCCCAGGGTCTTCTTCTTCTTTTTTTCTTTCCCATACGTTTTTAAAAACTTCTCTAATATCAACTTTTAAAGGGGTTGTACCTTTTCCTTTATCAGCTAGTTCAGGTTCTCCCTGTTTCTCAGGGTATGTCCTATTTGGGTTCCTCTTTGTACGGTTCTGTGTATGATGAGTTTGATTGTTTCTGATTTGTGTTTATTTCTTATAATTTTCGTCGTTCCTTTTTCGTTGTTCATTGTATGTTCCCTTTGGGGTTCGTGAATTATCGACTATAAAGTCGTCTTTGAGACGTCCGGTCTTCCCTTACTATCCTATACAAATTTCATGACTTTCCCTTTTTAAATGTTGGTTCTAATGAGTAAGTTTAAGTTTCCTAGAGTAAGTTTTAACTACCTCTTTATTTTCCGAAAAGACTGCTCGTTTTCAATTCTATTAAGTCATGGTGGTTTGGTCAAAATGTTGTTTACAACTTCCCTAAATATATCAATTCTTTATGTTCTCTTCTTTTTTTTTTTAGATGTTTTAGTTGGGGTTTATTAATTCTTTTACCGTTATCCTTGTATATATAGTTATTAATGAAATTTACATTTATATAATTTACGAGGTTGGTTTTCTGTATCTGACCGACTTCTCTAAGTTTTTGTTCTGGATATATATACGATAGATGTTCTTTGGGTGAAGTCTGGAGTTCTGTGTATATCTGACTTTCACTCTTCTACCTTTTTATGTAAGGTACATTTACCCTTCGCTTTCTTTCGACCTCATCGTTAGGAGTATAATCTGTTTTATCTGGAATTTTATTTCTTCTAATGTTCTCTATTCCTTCCTGTGTATTACTAGTTCCCTAGTTTGGTTCTCCTTCTGTATTGTTAAAATTCATAGATACGTGGGTTGTATCCTCGTTATGTATTCTGTTATGTATTCAGAGTTATGTATTCTGTTTGTGAAACGCTGGGGTACCTGACATCGGATGGTCCGAGGAGGGAGGTACCCTAAGAGGTTCGTTCTCATGACCTCACCCAACGGTAAAGGAAGAGGTCCCCTAGAAGGGCTGGGTCCCTAGTTTGGGTCCAGAGGACGTAAGGTCCGTCTGCGAAATTGGAGACTCGGTGATCCCTTCGGGTTCTGTTTGTGATTGTCTGTAATTTACTCTTTAACTCTCGTTGCGTTATTATCATCCTCTGAAATTGTGGGGTGAGTGTGGTTATAGTTTTATCTAGTAGTTTTGTCTTTTAATCATTCCTTTGTGTTCAGAATTTACTATGTAATCTACTCTACCTAGAGTAACTATAGAAGTCCTGTAAGGTAGGTTTACGTCTTCTTATGTGGAAGAAGAGTTACGTGGAATACGTCTTCTGATGTGGAAGAAGAGTTACGTGTACCTTATAAGAGGTCCTATCTGGTGTAGGACCCAGTGTTTAGTTTGGAGTCATTTAAATTCTTTTAACTTTAGCATAGTTCGTAGAAAAGACTGTTGTTACGATAGTCTGATCTATGGTTAATGTTCTTTTTTTGACACTTTTTTATGTTTGTGTACCTCTAATTTGTTACGTAAAGATTTATTGGTTGTCCAATGACTTCTTTAGTTTTCCCTTTAGTCTTTTAAAGATATTTGTTTACTGTTGTTTTTGTACTATTGAGTTTTGGATACCCTACGTCGTTTTCGTTAAGATTCTCCCTTCAAATATCGTTATGTTAGGATGGAGTTCTTTTTTTTTTTTTTTTTTTGTAACTTATTTGTTAGATTGAAATATGGATTTTGTTGACCCTTTTCTCTTTGTTTTTTTGTTGTTTTAATCATCTTCCTTTCTTTAGTATTTCTAGACTCGTCTTTATTTGTGTGTCATTTACTTTCTTTGTTAGTCTAGTCTAGTCTAGTCAGCGAGTCAGCACAGGCTGAGAAACACTTGGGTACTTAGCGTCGTGCGGTCCGGAGGGACAGGTAGTGGTTGAGGGCCTCAAGTGGGTCTGAGTTCAGGTAGCTCAGTCACTACGGTAGGTCGGTAGAGTAGGAGACAGTAGGGGAAGAGGAGAACGGGGGTTAGGGAGGGTCGTAGTCTCAGAAAAGGTTACTCAGTTGAGAGGCGTACTCCACCGGGTTTCATGACCTCAAAGTCGAAATCGTAGTAAGGAAGGTTTCTTTAGGGTCCCGACTAGAGAAAGTCTTACCTAACCAACCTAGAGGAACATCAGGTTCCCTGAGAGTTCTCAGAAGAGGTTGTGGTGTCAAGTTTTCGTAGTTAAGAAACCGTGAGTCGGAAGAAGTGTCAGGTTGAGAGAGGAGGTATGTACTGGTGTCCTTTTTGGTATCGGAACTGATCTGCCTGAAACAACCGTTTCATTACAGAGACGAAAACTTATACGATAGATCCAACCAGTACTGAAAGGAAGGTTCCTCATTCGCAGAAAACTAAAGTACCGACGTCAGTGGTAGACGTCACTAAAACCTCGGGTCTTTTTATTTCAGACTGTGACAAAGGTGACAAAGGGGTAGATAAAGGGTACTTCACTACCCTGGTCTACGGTACTAGAAGTAAAAGACTTACAACTCGAAATTCGGTTGAAAAAGTGAGAGGTGAAAGTGAAAGTAGTTCTCCGAAAAATCAAGGAGAAGTGAAAGACGGTATTCCCACCACAGTAGACGTATAGACTCCAATAACGATAAAGAGGGCCGTTAGAACTAAGGTCGAACACAAAGAAGGTCAGGTCGCAAAGAGTACTACATGAGACGTATATTCAATTTATTTGTCCCACTGTTATATGTCGGAACTGTATGAGGAAAAGGATAAACCTTCGTCAGACAACAAGGTACAGGTCAAGATTGACAACGAAGGACTGGACGTATGTTTAAAGAGTTCTCCGTCTAGTCCACCAGACCATAAGGGTAGAGAAAGTATTAAAAGGCGTCAAATAACACTAGGTGTGTCAGTTTCCGAAACCGTATCAGTTATTTCGTCTTTATCTACGAAAAGACCTTGAGAGAACGAAAAAGATACTAGGTCGCCTACAACCGTTAAACTAGAGACCAAGGAGACGGAAAAGATTTTGGTCGAACTTGTAGTCCTTCAAGTGCCAAGTGTATAACGACTTCGGACCGAACCTCTTAAAACTCGTAATGAAATGATCGCACACTCTACTCACGTTAACACACCATCAAACTCGTAAGAAACCGTAACGGAAAGAAACCCTAACCTTACTTTTGACTGGAAAAGGTCAGGACACCGGTGACGACTCAAAAGGTTTAAACGTTTGATTTTCGACCAAGATACTCTTCTATTTTTTTAACAGTTTGGAAATTCGGTCTAAGTAGTTCTTTTTTTCTCTTATTAGTTCAGTTGTGTTAAACTTTACATTTTCCTTTCCAATCTTATCTGTTACCTAATATTCTCTGATAATACTTGTTGATATATCGTTGTTTTACCTATTGGACCTTCTTTACCTATCTAAGAATCTTTTCGAGTTAAAAGATTCTGACTTTGTCCTTCTTTATCTTTAATACTTGTTGGGTCAATGTTCGTGACTTTGACTTCAAGACTATTTTTTAAAGGGTTTTTTGTTTTCGGGTCCTGGTCTACCGAAGTGTCCTCTTAAGATAGTTTGTAAATCTCTTCTCGATTACGGATAGGAAGATTTTGAGAAAGTTTTTTGACGTCTCCTTCCTTATGAAGGTTTGAGTAAGATACTCCGGTGGTAGTGGGACTATGGGTTTGGTTTCTATTGTGTGTTTTTTCTTCTTATGTCCGGTTATGGTGACTACTTGTATCTACGTTTTTAGGAGTTGTTTTAAAATCGTTTATCTTAAGTCGTTGTGTAGTTTTTCGAGTATGTAGTACTAGTTCAACCCAAATAAGGTCCCTACGTTTCTAAGAAGTTATATACGTTTAGTTAGTTACACTATGTGGTATAATTGTTTAACTTTCTATTCTTGGTATACTATTAGAGTTATCTACGTCCTTTTCGGAAACTTTTTAAGTGGGTAAATCCGTGGGTAAATAAGTGGGTGTTTTCGTGGGTAAATACTAATTTTGATTCGGAAACTGACACACCTAGTGTTATTTGACACCTTTTAAGACTTTCTCTACCCTTATGGTCTAGTAGACTGGACGGAGAACTCTTTGGATATACGTCCAGTCCTTCGTTGTCAATCTTGACCTGTACCTTGTTGTCTGACCAAGGTTTATCCTTTTCCTCATACAGTTCCGACATATAACAGTGGGACGAATAAATTGAATATACGTCTCATGTAGTACTCTTTGCGACCCGATCTTCTCCGTGTTCGACCTTAGTTCTAACGGTCCTCTTTATAGTTATTGGAGTCTATACGTCTACTGTGGTGGGAATACCGTCTTTCACTTCTCCTCGATTTCTTGGAGAACTACTTTCACTTTCTCTTCTCACTTTTTTAACCGAATTCCGAGTTGTAAGTCTTTTGATTCTAGTACCGTAGATCAGGGTAGTGAAGTACCCTTTATCTACCCCTTTGTCACAGTCTGAAATAAAAACCCCCGAGGTTTTAGTGACGTCTACCACTGACGTCGGTACTTTAATTTTCTGCGAATGAGGAACCTTCCTTTCAGTACTGATTGAATCTATCGTATAAGTTTTCGTCTCTGTAATGAAACGGTTGTTTCCTGGTAGATCAGTTCCGATACCAAAAAGGTCACCAGTACATACCTCCACTCTCAACCTGACACTTCTTTCGACTCACGGCTTCTTAACTACGGAAACTTGACACCACAACCTCTTCTGAGAACTCTCAGGGAACCTGACGTTCCTCTAGGTTGGTCAGGTAAGACTTCCTTTAGTCGGGACCCTAAAGAAACCTTCCTTACTACGATTTCGACTTTGAGGTTATGAAACTGGTGGAGTACACTTCTCAACTGAGTAATCTTTTCTGAGACTACGACCCTCCCTAACCCCCGTCCTCCTCTTCCCCTGCTGTCTCCTACTCTACCGACCTACCGTAGTGGTTGAGCTACCTGCACCCAGACTCACTTGAGGTCCTCAACCACTACCTGTCCCTCCAGACCGCACGACGTTAAGTACCTCAGAGTTTCTAAGGCTGTATTGACTCGCTGACTTGACTAAGTCCTTTATCAGTATTTTCCTTGGATGGAGTTGTATCATTTCCGGTATATACTATTCGTATCTCGTTTGTAAGAAGAGTTATCACTTTTTGACTTTCGTAAGGGGGATTCAAGTCCTTGTTCAGTTCCCACAGGTGAAAGTGACAATAATAAGTTGTATCAAGACCTTCGGGATCGATGTGGTTAGTCTTTTCTTTTTCTTTATTTTCCTTAGGTTTAGTCTTTCTTCATTTTGAGAGTGAGAACCGTCTACTGTAATATGACTTGTGTCTTTTGGGATTTCTATCATAGTTTTTTAATGATCTCGATTAGTCACTTAAATCGTTTCAACGTCCTATGTTTTAGTTATGCGTCTTTAGTGAACATGAAGATATATGATTGTTACTTTTTAGTCTTTCTCTTTAATTCCATAGTTAGGGTAAGTGGTAACGTTATTTTTCTTATTTTATGGATCCCTATTTGAATGGATTCCTCTGTTTTCTTGACATGTGTCTTTTATTCTGTGATTACTTTCTTCAGTTTCTACTGTTTTTGTCTACCTCACTATAAAGTACGAGGACCCATCTTTCTTAGTTATAACACTTTTACTGATATGATGGTTTGTGTTAGATGTTTAAGTTACACTAGGGATAGTTTAATGGTCACTGTAAAAAGTATCTTGGTTCTGTTTTTTAAAGTGATAAGTATACCTTTGTGTTTTCTGGGACTTATCGGTTTCGTCAGAACTCTTTCTTACCTCGACCTCCTTAGTTGGAAGGACTGAAGTCTAATATGATGTTTCGATGTCAGTGGTTCTGTCGTACCATGACCGTGTTTTAGTCTTTATATCTGGTTACATTGTTCTATCTTTTGGGTCTTTATTTGGGTACCGATGGAATGAAAACTGTTTCCTCCGTTCTTATATGTTACCCCGTTTCTGTCGGAGAAGTTATTTACCGCGACCCTTTTGACCTGTCGATGTACACTTTCTTACTTTAATCTTGTGACGGATTGTGGTATATGTTTCTATTTGAGTTTTACCTAATTTCTGGATTTACATTCTGGTCTTTGATATTTTGAGAATCTCCTTTTGATATCCGTCTTGTGAACTATTGTATTTAGTTTCGTTCTAGGAGATACTGGGTGGAGGATCTCATTACCTTTATTTTTGTTTTCATTTGTTCACCCTAGACTAATTTGAATTTTTGAAAACGTAGCGTTTCCTTTAACATTCGTTCCACTTTTCTGTTGGGAGTCTTAACCTCTTTTATTATCGTTTACTTTGATGACTGTTTCCTAATTAAAGGTTTTATATATTCGTCGAGTGTGTTGAGTTATGGTATTTTTGTTTGTTGGATTAGGTTTTCCCCCCCCTTTCTGGATTTATCTGTAAAGAGGTTTCTTCTGTATGTCTACCGATTGTTTGTGTACCTTTTTACGAGTCGTAACGAGTAATAATCTTTTTACGTTTAGTTTTGGAGTCACTCTATAGTGGAGTGTGGTCAGTCTTACCGGTAGTAGTTTTTCAGATGTTTGTTATTTACGACAACTCGGACACTTCTTTTCCCTTACGAGAACGTGACAACTACCCTTACATTTGACTATGTCGGTGATACCTTCTGCCATACCTCTAAGGAATTTTTTGATCCTTATTTTGGTGGTATACTGGGTCGTTAGGGTGAGGACCCGTCTATGTGACTCCTTTGGTTTTAGCTGTTTCTGTGTACATAGGTAACAAGTAACATGGTGATAAATGTTATCGATCTTGTACCTTCGTTGCATCTACAGGTGACTGTCTACTTACCTATTTCTTCCACACCATGCATATGTGTTACCTTATAATGAGTCGGTATCTTTCCTTGCGTAAACTCAGGTAAGATTTATCAACCTACTTGGATCTTGGGTAATATATGTCACTTCATTCAGTCTTTCCTTTTCTATTTATAGTATAAGATTACGTATATATGTCTTAGATCTTTTTACCATGACTTCATAAATAAATGTCCCGTCGTTACCTGTTTGTCTGTATCTCTTATCTGAATACCTGTACCCCTCTCCCCTCCTTTCCGACTTTACATACCTTTCTCATTTTACCTTTGAATGTAATGGTATACATTTTATCTGTCGGTTGCCCTTAAACGACATACCGAGTCCTTTGAGTTTGTCCCCGAGACATAGTTGGATCTCCCTATCCTACCCCTCCCTCTACCCTCCCTCCAAGTTTTCCCTCCCCTATATACATATGGATACCGTCTAAGTACGACTCCAAAATGTCTTTTGTTGTTTTCAGATATTTCGTTAATAGGAAGTAAATTTTTTATTTATAAAAATTTTTCTAACGGTCCTCTTTACATTAAAGTCTATACGTCTACTGTGGTGGGAATACCGTCTTTCACTTCTCTTTGATTTCTCGAAGAACTACTTTCACTTTCTTATCTCACTTTTTCGACTGAATTTTGAGTCACAAGTTTTATACTTCTAGTACCGTAAGCCAGGGTAGTGAAGTACCATTTATCTACCCCTTTGTTACCTTTGTCACTGTCTGAAATAAAAGAACCCGAGGTTTTAGTGTCTACCACTGACGTCGGTACTTTAATTTTCTACGAACGAGAAACCTTCTTTTCGATACTGGTTGGATCTATCGTATAATTTTTCGTTCTCTGTAATGAAACGACATATCAGTTTCGATACCAAAAAGGCCATCAGTACATACCTACACTCTCAACCTGGTATTTCTTCCGACTCACGACTTCTTAACTACGAAAACTTGACACCATAACCTCTTCTGAGAACTCTCAGGGAACCTGACGTTCCTCTAGGTTGGTCAAGTAGGATTTCCTTTAGCCAGGACTTACAAGTAACCTTCCTGACTACGACTTCGAGGTTGTAAAACCGGTGGACTACGTTTCTTGACTGAGTAACCTTTTCTGGGACAACGACCCTTTCTAACTTCCGTTCTCCTCTTCCCCTACTGTCTCCTACTCTACCAACCTACCGTAGTGGTTGAGCTACCTGTACTCAAACTCATTTGAGGTCCTCAACCACTACCTGTCCCTTCGGACCGTACGACGTCAGGTACCCCAACGTTTCTCAACCTGTGTTGACTCACTTGACTTGGCTATTGACTCCTGTGACCTCGAGTTTCTAGAATACATTAAAAGAGTCTTAGTATGTTGATCATTAATCGTCTGAGTTTTCAGGTCCGTTTCGACAGACCAAGGTTTCGAGTAGGACGGTTAAACATAGAAGTCGGAATTGATGAGAGGACTCAGTATGGACCTTATATGTCTACAGACGAAATATAACAGTGGACGTGCTACTACCCGTAGACATCCGTAGAGAAGGTACAGTTTTACTCGTACAGGTTTTACTTCAGAACTACAAAGAGGAGGGAGAAATGGGTGGCTCAGGAGAGAATCATTGAAATAGTGACATGTGGTCTAAAAGAGTTACTTTTTGATGTCAACGATAACTAATGGAAGTAAGGGATTAGGGTATTACGATTAAGTAGTCGTTCAGGACAAGTGAAACACAGGTTTGATGTAGGACTTAGATCGGGAGTACATGGTGGAAGTGACATTCGTGAGTTCAGTCGTGACGAGGACGTCGTCGGAGGACGAAAGGGGAGAACGGGGGATTTGGTAGGTGGACCGTCGGTCCTACTGGGAAATTATTACATTTCGTCTAGTTCAGTGAGGGATGACTTTCAGGGAGTTACTGAAAGGCAACGTGAATTTTTCGATTGAGAACGTACTGTCTCCATCCGTAGTCAATAAAGAAACCAATAGGTCTTAGGATAGGATGAAACGTGCGATCTCTGTAAGGGACTGAAAACCCAAAACTACCCACTATCTAAGATGTAGGGTGAGTTCTTACGTAGTCTATGAGTGAAAGTCTGAGAAAACACTTCACTCATTCACCGGTGAATTGGTTAGTCGAGAGGAACAGGCGGTACTACCAATAGAAATAAACAGTTTGACTGACCCGGTATCCTACGGGTCCATAAACACTTGGTAATAAGACCCGCACAGACACTCCCACAAAGACCTACTATAATCGTAGACTTAGACATCCTCATTTCGTCTAACGGGAAGGGTCACACGTACGAGTCAGTGAATCAGTACAGGTTGAGAAACACTGGAGTACCTGACATCGGTCGGTCCCAGGAGACAGGTACCTTAAAAGGTCCGTTCTTATGACCTCACTCAACGGTAAAGGAGAGGTCCCCTAGAAGGGCTAAGTCCCTAGCTTGGGTCCACAGAACTCAGAGGACGTAAACATCCATTTAAGAAATGGTGACATGGTGGACCCTTCGGGGGATCTGGAGTGAGGTAGTGGTTTTCGAAATGAACTGGTTAACCGACTCTTTCCTTCTTAAGGGAAAGTGACGGACAGAAGCTCGAATCTGTGACAGAACGTCTTCTGACAAGAAGAAGACGGAAGTCCGAATTTGATTTTAAATAAGGTAGACGGGAGAATCAAGAGATCGAACGGTTGATGTCTAGAACCGTGAAGAGTCGAGATATTAGTACACTGAGTTAAGAAATACTATCTTGTCTACTAACCATCTATCTGTCTATCTGTTGAGTGTAGAATGACCAAGACAAAGAGACCTCTTGGGATTATACGGGTGTATTGGTGGTATTTCTCAGACGGGTGTTACGCCCTCTGGACCCAAGCTAGGGACTCAGCCCTTCTAGGGGACCTCTTCCCCCACCGTTGGGTGAGGTCATAAGAACGGACCTCTTAGGGTACCTACCTCCTCGGACCACCCGATGTCAGGTACCCCAGTGTTTCTCAGTCTGTGATGACTTCGCTGAAGTGAAAGTGAAAAGTGAACCACTGATGTCCCTGGGTCACGTCTACCGTCGTAGTCACCGTAACCGACGGTAGGTCACCTCATAGGTCACTGTCCCTACTACCGTCCTCGTGGTACAATCACAGGTCGACGTCAGGGAACAAGAACGGTGAAAAGATGTGGACAGGGACTGTTAGGACACCCGATAGGTTCAAGGAATGTCATTTAAGAAAAAGACTATATTAATAGGTTAGTAGGAGATAATGAATGACAATGAATGTCTTCCCAAATATTTACACCGATTACTTTCGACCAGTGACGGAGGAGGTCAAAGTAGTGTATGGTGGAGGGGTGAGTCAGGGATGTGAGGTGGGGAACCTCAGAAAAAGGGGTTTGAGAAGGGTAAAACTAAGAACCCAGAAGGGACCCATATGCATCTCCGAGGAAGAACAATAATTTCTAAGTCGAGTTACCTAGGGAAAGTCCCTCTTGAAAGGACTGACACACTGAATTGTGTTTAGGAAGAAGTAGTTTCACGCAAATGACTAATCAAAAGAAAAAACGTCACCATTGATGGACGTTCAAATAATCAGTACGAAAATGAACAAATACCAGATGGAGCGGGTAATCTTCAATAGGGTCACCTCGTCCCTGGGGAAGACAGGACAGTCACGAGGGAGACGTCTTGTACCTCACCACAGTCCGTGTATTGGTTGGACGTCCTTAGTAAACGTCTTCTCTCTTTTCCCTCCGGGGAACTCCCTCTCAGTACCGTCGGTCTAAAGAGTCTCCCTTCCCTAGTGAGAAGTACGAACTCGTAAACTAAAGATTCACGTCATTTGAGTACTTAAAACAGGAAGACTCCTAGGTTCGAAACGGGGGAGTCCCACAGTCGTCCCCACCAAGACAGGTACACCTAACGACGGTAAATTTGGGACTTTTGGCGACCTCACAAACTGTCATTTTTCAATCGTCCGGTTTTCGGCGTTAGTGGGGCTCGATGTTTACAGTAGTTCTCTCGGGACCGACACAACAGTTCTTTCCCGTGGGCCCCTACGAAAAGTGACTCTTCGTTGTTATTGTTGTTGTTGTTTTCTAAATAAAGAAACGAGACCAGACAGAAGTAGAGAAGGATACGGAAAACGCATCCTTCCCCGCGCTTCTCTTTCCCCCTGTTTTTCGTCTCCTCCCAGACCAAAAGGTCCGAAACCTCGTTACAGATATCCCGGTCGAACCGACTGTACCCGTCTCCCTCCTTCTGGTTCCAATGTCCCTTTCCTCCTCCCCTCTCTTTCCCACCTACTTTTCTTGTCTGGAGTCTCTCGACTTCCCTCGACCTTCCTTACTCTCCTCCCTCTTCTTTCCTGTTCCTTTGTCTCCCTTCATCTTCTCCTACCTCTTCCCTTTTCCTCTCGTTTCCTCCTTTCCTTTACTTTTCCTCCCCACCCCTTCTCGTACTACGACCCCTTCCCGTACTCCGACCCCTTCCCTTCCGTTTAAGGCCCCTGACACCTAGGGTCTGGTCCAAAAATAAAACAGAAACAAAAGAACTTACGACTATTCTCGTTCAAGGTAGACCCTCAATGACTTTTCTTGAGGACACGGAAATTAGACCTAGGGTAGAAGGGGAGGAAAGAGATGAGGAAGGTCACTTCACTTTCAACGAGTCAACACAAACTGAGAAACGTTGGGGTACCTGACATCCGGCGGTCCGAGGAGACAAGTACCTTAAAAGGTCCGTTCTTATGACCTCACCCAACTGTAAGTAAAGAGGTCCTCTAGAAGGGTTGGGTCTCTAGTTTGGACCCAGAGGGTGTAACGTCCGTTTAAGAAATGGTAGACTCGGTGGTGAGGACAAGTCATGGGTACCATTCGTTGTCCGGGTACATGACGTGACTGGGTGACTGGAACGCGGTCACTAAATGTACACAACTGAGTAAAAACTTTTTTGAAATAACTTCATATTGACTAACTGTTACAACACGGTAAAAGACGACGTGTCGTTTCACTGTACCAATATGTATATACATGTAAAAAAAGTATAATGAAAGGTAATACTAAATAGTGTCCTATGACTTATATAAACGGAGACGATATGTCGTTCTGGAACGACAAATAGATAGGATATATATTATCAACCGTAACCGATTTTTGGAAACAACTGAAAATTAGGAGTTTCGTTGGGATACTCCATTCCAGTCATGACAGTCGGGGTAAAAAAGTCTACCCTTTTGTTTGTGTCTCCCCAATGGATTGAACGGTTTCAAGTGTGTCGATTACTTCCCTTCCTCGACCCCAAACTAAGATTCGTCAGATGGAGGTCTCAGGTGGAAGAGTTTATAGGTGAGTAAATGATGTATAAATAACTCCTCGATGATATAAGGTTCGTGGTATTTCAGAGAAGGTTAGGAGGTCCGTTTCGATTGACAAGGGTAGAGAAACGAGGGTTCTGTGACACACATGGGACTAGGGTGTCATTATTCAACATGTATACACTAGACGGTGGGGGTCCTTGGGTATATAAAGAACTTCAGTGGTAGGTACGGAACAAAAAGTGGGTCGGGAGACGAAAGATGTCTCGTCCATGACTTTTTTATCAACAACGTATTAACACTAAGTCACTAACTAACTAGTTATAATAAACCACACTGAAACCTTTATCACGGGGGCTTAAGATCTTAACGTCCGAAGTCCATCCCTTTTACCATTTCGTCGTCAATTCCGTCGATTTTCTATTTCATATATACACGGACAGACTCGGGACTAAGTAGATGTCGTTTCCCCACGTCGGGTTCCGTTCTAACCCCACTCCCTCGCCCCTCGTTCGTTCTCACTAGAACTTTTGGTCCCATCCTCCGTAAAACGATGTTAAGGATTCCTCGACACGTGTAGAGTCTTCCCAAGTCAAGACTACAACACACAGACCCAAGACTCAGTCCCGACCCTGACGTGAATAATAAACGAATGTAGATTTCCCGGACCCACCTTACGGTGTGTTCTCTTTCCAGTAGTGGACAAGAGTCGACTAAGACTCTTAGACTTAACGTCTGGGATCTCTAGTTGGCTAGGTCACCAAAAATGTTGAAAAAAGAACGAAACCCATCGTCTGGAAAGAAGATTGGTCTATATATCTAGTCTATTTGTAGTCCATCGAGACCCATTGAGTTCCCGTCCCTGAGTTTCAGGGTGGGTGAGGGTAGGGGTACAAATGACTCATAAAGTTTTTGGTGACTATATAGTACTGGTAGAGTAAAGTTTTTACCAACTCAGGTTGGGGTGTCTTGAATTTACTGTGGTAGACTTCAATGGAGTCACGACTTGTCGGAAACCCACCCCAAGTTGTCTAGACTTCTTCAAAGGAGGTAATACAGGAAGACGAAGAAAACATTATTTATGTTCACGTGATTTTTGTTACTACTCTTACCATGGGACACTACAGGTCGTACACCAAACGTCCCGTGAGAAGACCTCGGGTACCGACTTTACGACGACGAGTAACCCTGCAGTTCTCTGAAAAATCTGTTTATTGCTTAGGGACTCAATATGAGTCACGTGAACAGCTGAACAACCGTCTAGCTGTTTGAGAAAAAGTCTACACCGTCATATTAAACAACCTTCTAATTAAACACACTGTCCGTCCTCGACGGTCTTCTGTTGTAAGGGAGGGAAAACCTCGGAAGTAAAAAATTTCGGAGCCAAGTATCTTCAGTAATCCGATCGAAAAGGGTCTTACTTACTCCTCTGTTCACCCCTGGACGGTCCCTCCGACCCCTATATTAACCCCTCTGACAACCTCTGAGTTTCCCACATCCTTTACCTTTCGGACCGGGGGTCCATAGATCTGGGAGTCGGTTCTTCTGGTCCTTAACTCATAGACGGACGATTGTGAATCGGACCTAATAGAGTAAATTAAGATGTTTGTTGGTTTCTCGATCTTTGCCAAGAATAAAGATAAATTATTTACTCCGTCGGCTCTGAGTCTCTTTAATGTACTGAGTGGACTTCAGAATTTCGATTGTTTATCGTCTCGACTCTAATTTTAAGTCCAGAAGAACTGAGGTTTGTAAGTAGTGATATTACAAGAAAAATGTTAAAAGAATTAGATTCCATCTTCGACTACCTTATGAGGTTTCATATTAAACCGTTTTTGTAAAGACCCCAATACCAAGTTATATCGGACAGGTACGTTTGTTGAAAGAATACAAGTACCTCTCTTGAATGGAAAGCATCCTCTCTTCTCTACTTGAATAATAGGAAATCTACTAACACGTATTCGTAAAAAAGGTTGTTGATCAGAAGACTACCTAAGCCTTACAGTCCCTCAACCTCCAATATGCCGAACTGTCGATAACCACACGTCGATAATATAAAACTAACAACCAATATTCGTCCGATTACGAATTGATTAGTCGGGTTTGTCCCCATTCCTAACTGTAAGAATACTCATCCCCTTGACGTTAGTAACCTCTTGTCAAGTTCCTCCTTCACTATTGAGTAACGATAGACTCGTCACTTATAGATTACATTGGGACCACACCAGACCGAAATAAAATTAGTACCCGTCGACTTGACATCTACGTACACATACTAACCTTTTATGGAGGAAAAGAAAGTTAAAGGAAATCTGTAGATTCTTTTCGATTATTAGAAGGAAAATTTTAAGTGACTTATTTTTAGTTAGGTCCGTGTGATTACGTGGAAGATGAAAGAACCGGAGAAAAATGAATGATTTCCTATAATATGAAAGTCTAAATTAATTGGAAATTACTTGTGTGTGTGGAATGGACCGTAACGAGATCCGGAAGAGTATACCTAGTAGAAATAGATTATTTAACTGATTTTAGATAATAGTGCATGAAGGGGTTGAGACAAAAATTGGGTTTGTTTGTTTACGTACAGTCGAAGATGTAAACAATCTCCATCCGGGGTTTTATATTCCAGATATTTGACAACCATCGATTTCACTATAAAGAATAGACTTTTGCAGTCCAAAAACCATACAGGTGCGTTACGTTTTAAAATTCGAAGTAAATGTACACCACTAGATCTCACTATTAGTACTATGTCATATTCAATTTTTGTATTCAACGTCTTATATATTATTAGGGTAAAGAAATTTCTTGTTCTTTATGTATATATTTATATATACGTCTCTCTCGATCTATCTACTATCTCCATTTCTATATATAAACATATTTTATCTTTCGATACCTTCCTTAGTATAGTCTTAAGTGTAACAACTGGATTCTCCCTAATTGTCAATTAAACTTTCGTTGTTTAACCAACGAACCACGACCTGTCTTGACCTTTTGAACGTCTGTTCCTCCCACATTAAGGAGGTCATAGAAGGACAAGTCAGTTCTCACAGACAAATTACCGACTTTTTACGATGGGTTTACGGGGGTCTGTCCTTTGGAAGATCATTCTCCTCGGTAGTCGATCAGTTGGTGCACCTTTACACTATCTTAAAATTCGATGACTTGACATCCCTTGAAGACACCAAAGAGTTTACACCAGACACTACCTAATCAGACCTCACTGACATCTCTTCCCCTTATTCAGACGGTCCGTGTGGAGACCAAGGGGTAACGGTACCTTACAAAACGAAGGATCTTAAAGGAAAATTGACCCCTAAGTCGTCGTTGGGTCGTTTTCTTCAACTTTTAAAGACTAAGGTAACTTTCTCTGAAACCTCGGTTTGTTTTAAACGAATTTAAGGGACGTAGAATCAAAGGAGTAAACACATTACCTCTGTTTTTCAGGATGGAGGATCCTAACAACACTCCTATACTACTTTGTTACGTCCTGAAGGGACCACCAGATCACCGATTCTGAGATACGAGGGTTACGTCCCCCGGGTCCAAACTAGGGACTAGTCCCTTGATCTAGGGTTCACGGTGTTAATTCTGGGCCGTGTCGGTTTCCTTTTTTTTTTTTTTTTTCTACTTTATTACGTTCGTTTCACGAATCATGAATTATTTACCAACAGATTTTCCTTTTTTTCAAGTGAACTCGACATTTGTCTTCTTGTACATCCCGTTCACTACCCGAACCTTATGGGAAGTGTCATAGTAATCGAAGTTGAAAGGGACGGTCGAAATTTGTAATACGTAAAGTCTCTGGACTCAATCGGACCTGAACACCAAAAATGGGTGTGTACAACTCGTGGACCCCTTAAGGAGGAAGAGTAGGACCCCTGAAGGTGGAGACGACACTGAGTGCTTATCTATGGAAGAACATAGACTCCGGTTCCTTTTTGTACACTCCGAAAATGACTTACTCCGATTGGGTGCATCAGACAGAACTAACTTTTTCCTGTTGTCTCCGTCAAACTGTGTCACGAAATCTTGGTGTGAGGTTTCGGTCTGAGGGACCTAAGTTTAAGACGGAACCGTTGAATGATACGGTTCAATGAACTGGAGAGATACGGAGTCAAAGGAGTAGATATTATATAATTTGTACCAGTAACTCTCCTAGTATAATCAATTACATACATTTCGTGAATCTTGTATTATTCTCGATATATTTCCACAATACACCCAATTGTTTATTTATCGTAAGGGGTATGGGTACAGGTCCCTCTGTAGTGACTAGCTGTCGTCGTAAGACAAAGTGACTTGGACAGACTCCAAGATCATAGGAGGAGCTCTTTCGGTGAACTTCTTCAATGACTATCTAATCCAGTGGCTTACTTATGGTAAAAGTGTCTGATTATAGTATAGTTGACCTACATTCGCCATCTCTTTCAGTCAATTGGGTAAGGTCAAAAAATCTGGTGGGTGGGGGAGTTCTCATTTCGTGTGGGACTAATCTCGTTTACTACGGTATATTCCCTCCAAACCGTGAGTCCAGACCACTGAACAGTGCAGTTGTGTTTACAAAAGTCGACGGGATCTTACAGATAAGTGTAGGACTCTGTTTATTGGTGATGTTTTCACGAACGGACAGGAGTAAGAAGTAATCGATATCTTGTTTTCGTCGACGATTCGGTGTCTGGTGTCTCTTTTTCCAGTCGGAGTATGTTATGTGGTCCCAGAACGACTACACAAACTTTTTCGTGCGTGTGTGAAGTTTCGGTTGCCACCTGTCTCTGTAGATCTTCTCGGTGAACTCTTGTACGTAAAGTTAATCTTCGGAAATGGGACTCCTAGGTCGGGAACTCTCCAATTGTGGTGGATGGGGGTGTTGGGGCAGTTTAGGTGTAGTACTTTCGACGTAAATTGGTTGTTTTCACCTTAGCTGTCACCTCCTCTGTATACCCGCTGTCGAACAATTAAATATTCGTTGTTATTGTTGACAACCTCGTTTCCTTTCCACCATAAAAGTGGGGGTGAGAGTGACTAGACGTTAAGGACTAAACGGGAGAAAGAGGTCACGAAGAGACGTAAAGTCTGAGGTCGGGGACGACGTTTGTGATAATACAAAAAGAGTGTTCCGACCTTACTTGTTCTGACAAGAAAATTTATGTTTCCCCTTTTACAGGAACTTCCTATACTCATCCCAGTGCACCATGTATCCACTCTCTCGTCTGGTACTTGGACCCTTTAGTCACCAACTAAGACCTCGGAGTGTAATTCAAACCGAAGTTGGTGGTAAGAGTGGTTGTAAGTCTCCTCTGCCATAATTGTTATCCCTCGTTTTACCCACTAAGTGAAAGAGAAAGAAACATTTTAACTTCCACTTTACTTTACCGATTTTGGAGTAGGTTTCGCGTCTCCTATGTGCCTCGAACGGACAGATATATTGGTTGATCAAATATCACTGCAACGACAAATTTTAAGTCTCTAGTTTGCTTGATCTCGAAGGAGAGTTGAGCTGGCGAGGATCGACACCCCAAATTTCGTTCTGTCACTCGGAGAGTCTCCGTCAAAAGACTAGAAATTGATCTCTATTTAGTATGGATGGAGGATCACAATAAAACTCCGAATTTATTCCATTAGATACATTTTGTAGACAACTTCCTGTCCCTCTTATTTTTTATGGATACTTGATTCTTCAATAGGACTCTGGTTTTTTACTCAGTCCGTCGAGGTAAATTAGTAACTTGGTTAAATAATTTCTCATTGAATGTCCTACCTAACTTCTTCCTTTACCGTTGGGTGAGGTCATTAGAACAGACCTTTTGTGGTGCCTGTCTCCTCGGACCGTCCGATATCAGGCACCCTAGTGTTCTCAGTATATGTTGAATCACTGGTTTGGTAGGTGGTGATGTTTCACTTATATACGGATTTCTATTACACACTTTTCCTATAAACGGTATATGATCGATCAAAAAACCTCTTCCGTGACCGTGGGGTGAAGTCATGAGAACGGACCTTTTAGGGTACCTGCCTCCTCGGTCGATCCGACGTCAGGTACTCCAGCACTTCTCAGTCTGTGTTGACTCGCTGAAGTGAAAGTGAAAAGTGAAAGTCCGTAACCTCTTCCTTTACCGTTGGGTGAGGTCACAAGAACGGACCTCTTAGGGCCCCTGCCCCTCGGACCACCCGACGGTAGATACCCCAGCGTGTCTCAGTCTGTACTGACTTCGTTAAATCGTCGTATCCTACCTAACTGGTCTGTTTCTAGACCTTCGTAAACGTCACGTGGGGTGTGACGACTCCCCGGTGACCCTGTTAAAATATGTATTGGATCCCATACCCCCATGAACGAACCGTAGTCTCTCACTTAAGGATTCAGTTCTAAATACTTTCACATTGATCGGAGCACCCATGACCCTTATGTTTCCGGAAACAGTAACAAACCTCTGAGTCTCGTATCTCCGGTGGACCAACATTACCAATATTCCTTATTATAGATAATTGATGTTTGGACAATCGTTGTTTCTTCCCTAAATGGTGTCTCGTGTCAGGACCCATCCTTGTCACCTTCCTGTCCTCCTTGACACACCCAGGTTCTACCACAGTCAATACAATTGGTCGGTATGTCGTAGGTTATATCTGGGTCCATGTATCATCCGTAAGTTGTTTACCATCGAAAGTAATAGTAGTAATGGTAGCAGACGTAGTAGTGAGAATTATAGGTTTGTTCCGTTGGATAGTTAATAGTGACAATAAACTAGTTTTGTAAATTTCTAGGGTCACTAGATTTATTGACTCACGTAAGATACCCTCAGTTTTTACACCACAGTAGAATGTTCCGTTCTCATTAGTTTTTAATTAAGTAATTTTAATCAACTTATGAGTAATTCACGTTTGTTCGTACTCTATTTAAAACCTCTTTTACAAGATTTTGATATAGTACCCCTACCAACGTGTTGCGATATTTAAACTTTTTTAGTGACTTAACATGTGAATGTTACTCGTCTAAAATACCATACGATTAATATGAAGTTATTACCACAAATTTTTTTTTTTTCAAGAGGAACCCGTCCTCGACTTCCCCCTAAATCTATTGTCCTTCTTATTTTTAATGGAACATTATCATATTTTTCCGTTTTTCTTCCCTTATACTTTCTAATTCACTGTGCCTCCCATCTCACTCTACGAGATTCTACGTTACTTAACCTTAAGATTTACCTATTCTCTTTATCCTACCCGTCTCCGTTAAAATTTTCTCGATTCTTTATGGGGTATAGGTACTTTTTGTAGTTAGGTATCTAAGTCTCAGGTTTTTTTAGAGTTATTCTTTATCTTTCTTTAAAGTAGAGACCGACAAAGACAAAACATTCAAGTAAACATAGTTAGTCTCGAATCTGTAAAGTATCACTTTAGTTTCTGTCACAATCTTCGTTATTTCTTTTTTCTATTGAGAGAAGTTTTCCTGTTATATAACTAGACTGAAAAGTTGTTGCTATCTTTAGTCTTCTCCCGTACCTTTATTCCTACAACTTTTAAAATTGACGGTAAGAACTCAAAATTTAGGTCACTTTTTTTAAAAGTTCTTACTTCCACTTCTGTAGCGGAAATCTGTCGCTTGTGTTCTTCTGGACTGTAGATGTCTAGAAGTGATTTTATTTCAAGGAGGAGACCAAAAAATGTCAGTAGTTTTGAGAAGTAAAGAAGGTGGACGACCTCGAACTGAGGAGTTTAGATCTGTTCCCAATAGTCTAAATCGTTTGTTTTATATCCCTGTGGCAATGTAAACCTAAAGTCTATTTGATGTTTATAAAGAAATCATAGATACAGGGGTTATGATGTACCCTGTAAATTGACCCACAGAAGATAAAATAGAGTGTTGGGATCAGATATGACCTTCTCTTTATGGTCTCTGTCTCAACCTTAGTAGAATGGTACTGTCGGTGTAGGGTCTCTACTATACTTTATCTAGTCCCCAACTACCCTCGTATAGTCTACTCTCTTCTGTACTTCCTGGTCTGGAACGCGTTAAGAGTAGCAACTTCCCCGCTACCTCCTTTTGTCTCGTCCTTCTGCTTCGCCCCATTCCCCCCGTTCAAGGTTCCTCCTCGTATTTCAAAGGAAGTAAGTTCTTCATGACGCGTAGAAGATGTCTGGTCCGTGACAAGATTTATTATTTTATTAACTTTTCACACGAGACTTTAACCGTAAAACGTCTAGTAAAAGAATCAAAAGGTCTCTCGGTTAAAGTCATGTGATCACTCCTAGTCCGGTGGACGATGTCATGTCTCCCAAAAACTCTGTGAAGACGATACCTGACTTAACCATAGGGTGGTTAAGTATAACTTCAGTATTGTCATTGAAGGTCCTACAGTTTTGACTGGAATGACCTTTATTCTGATAACGCCTGTATTAATCAATTCTACTCCAGTATGGTCTTATCTCAACCGATTGGGTTGTACTGACGGTAAGAGTTTCTTTCTCTTTTAACCTGTGTGTGTGTGTGTGTCCCTCTTGTGGTGCACTTCTTTTGTCTCTAGATGTTCGGTTCCTTGCGGTTGCTACCGATCACTTGGTGTCCCTCGGTCCACTGTCCGTTCTTTGTCTGCCTGTTGGAAGTCTTCCTTAGTCGGCTTGAGACGGTTGTGGGACTAAATCCTGAAGATCGGAGGTCTTCTGTTACTTACAGACAACAAAGTCGAAGGGTCAAACACTTTGTAGTAATACCGTCCACATTGTCTGATTATGTGAAAGGAAATGTCCATAGGTGACCTTCCGACGGGTCGACCATGATCGGTCCGACCAGGGTTCCGGGGAGGACCCTCACGCACACGTCCCAAAGAAGTACCTCTCCGACCGGGACGACCCGGGAGGGTTCAAGTTCAGATCCCACATCGAGAGGACAGAATAAAGACATGGAGGTCGGGTCCTCCCAGAAACATCGGAGGTGTGACGTGTTCTTTCTCTTGAAGACAGAGAAAGGGAAGGAGGGGTTGGGACGGGGTCGATGGGTTCGGGAGGAAAAGAGATGAAGAGAAGAGGAGAAAGGGTGTTCCGTCGACCCACAAGGAGCCACTCCGACGGTCTTTCTTCAAAGAATCAAGGGGAAGAGAGAAGAGGGGTTTCGGAGTCGGGATCCTACTTTACTTCGACGGAAAGGTTCCACGACCAGACCCATTTACAACATATAAAGGGCAGAAAGGTTCTGGGTAAAGGAGGGTCTGCCGAGAGGGAATGAGACACGACTACCTTACAAATTAATAAGTAAGTTTTTTCTAATTAATTAGTGAGTACTTTATAACACGATCTTCGGAGTCCTCGTAGACTCTTGTGGACAAAGAGTTCTTTAGAACTTTACACCACTAGTAAATTCCCACTGCCCACTTAGAGAGGAATCCGATTGAGGGTGACTGTTCATGTCCGAAGGATCTCTTCGACTCTGATTCCGTAGAGGTACCCTGTCTCACGACACTATCTTGTCCCTACTGATGTGCCTGTGTCTACCCCTCTACGGTCGTACGATTCTGGTCCATGAACAGTGGCACCTCCACGTCTCTGAGGTGTCTGGTGACTCACTTGAACCCGACCAGAAGTGTGGATCGTTGAAGAGTTCGTTAAATTGGAGACCTCACAGATGAATTTATAAAATTGTTCACTTACTATTGAACACTTTATTCTCTGGAATCGGGTATATCCATACGATTAAGATTGTGACTTATATCATGTCCACCCCTCCTCGATTGTGTTCTTAGTTTTATTAATATCATGGTCCGTCTTATCTAACATTCTCGTTTATTTTTTCCTACCCATGGTTCACAGTACCCCTAAGTCTCCGTTGAAGGTTACTCTAATAAACGGGCCAGGACTTTCGACCCCCGAACGACCCTCTCTTCTCTGTTGTACTTCAGCCTTACTTACCCTTGTGTTCACACCCCGTGCAAATACTCAGATACCATTGTACTCTCTTCTTACCTCCCTTCCGACCTCGTTTTATTCTCGGAACTTAAGGACCACTAAAATTATTTTAAAATTATTTTGTCTCTGTAGCGAGATCGTTTCAGTTCAAAGTGCCGTTTGATCATGTCAAAACAAACGTAAAATCTCCTTCTGTCATCGATCTTCGTGTAAAGACTGGTCTCAAGATACACCCCATGGACGACCCAATGCAACCATCAACCATGTTCTCGTAGAAGAAGGAAGAATTCCTCGGATTAGTCAGTACTGGTTTCAATGGTAAAAACTCACGGTAAATACATTATCCGTATACTTGTCTGAAGTCAACTCATATTACTCCGTCAGTGGTGACAATGCCCTCTACTCTAAAGTTCTCGAGTAGACAAGTCACAGTGTCTCGTCATTCTCCAGCCCTGTTCCGACCGTGGAAACTTGGGTCTTGCAACTGTGGTTCGTAGATGAACTAATTTCGACCCAGTCACTTCCTTTGTGGATCTGATTGTCTTGTCCCCGAGGCCTGACGAAGATTGAGCTCTCACGTGTATGTCCTTTTCAGATTTACTGTGACTTTTATACATATTTCCTAAAAGGACAAAACACCAGTTAATCGTAAGTAAGAACAGACATTATGTTATTACCTTTTACGAATTGACTTTACACCCAGATAAAAAGTAACTAATAACTATACAAAGACCAGTGTGGTAAAGGGGAATTCTGAAATGTTCCTAAGGAGAAGTAATGTCCAGTGGAAATTGGGGAGAAGGGAGAGGAAAGTCCTCAATGAAGACGTCCTCATCTACGGTACTGTCATTTCTTTTATTTTTGACTACCATAGACCACACGAATGGAGTAAAAATTATCTTAAAACACCAAGTCCCATTCAGAAATAAAATTCGACCTTATTGAGAATCCGAGATACGTCCCAAGTGACCAGACCTGTCGGGAGGACTTATGTTTCCTACGCGGTCAGTGTTTTGTATGACTTAATTTATTATGTTCAGTGGAGGGAGGTTCGTTTACTATCTTAAAACAGGGTCTTTGTTCACTCTTATTTCTGATTTTCCACCTCGTGCTTGTAAAGTCCTACCTACAAGTTTTAGATTCGGTTGTTCTTATGTTTGG
This sequence comes from Bos grunniens, assembly GCF_055505025.1. Taxonomy (NCBI): domain Eukaryota; kingdom Metazoa; phylum Chordata; class Mammalia; order Artiodactyla; family Bovidae; genus Bos; species Bos grunniens. The sequence continues at coordinate 31,721,644 of NC_141193.1, forward strand.
TAAAAGAGTTCTAAGGAGTACAGTTGGAACACTTAATGACTTGAAGTGACAAGTATAATTAAAAATCCGTTAGAGAAAGTCCTCCTTTGTTCGATCAATATAGTCTAACTTGGTGTATTTTAACGACGATTGGTTCTACCCAGTAAAGTGTACTTAGTTGAATTATTAGTAGGATCGTTACAAAAGATATAATGAAAAGTTAAATTTACCTCTAGGACCCAACATTTTTATTTTACTCTTTTGTGTCGTATATGTTTAAGAATTATTTACAAATAGTTTAGAAATTCATATGTTTAGGATCACTAGACTATCCGAACGTACATGAAATGTGTGAAATGTGTGTGCGTACACACGTACACGAGTCAGCGTTCCAATACAGACTGAAAAACGCTGGTGGTCCGAGGAGACAGGTGTCCTAAAAAGTTCTTATAACCTCACCCAACGGTAAAGGAAGAGGTCCCTAGCTTGGGTTCAGAGGACGTAGAGGACGTAACCGTCCACCCAAGAAATGAATACTCGGTAGACCCTTTGGAGTGGAATGTGTATGATCCATGTTTGGTAAGATTACAGTCCCACTTACGTGAAATTGTGAAAAATTGTGAAAGTTCAAATTAAAGTGACTGAGACTTTATTATTTTATTTTTAAGGTAACTGAAATATAAATGTGAAAATAATCTTAAGAAATCTTGACACTTGTCAACCTGTTGCATAGTCCTTTTTTTGTGTATCTTGTATTTGTTGGAAATTTGGACGTGGCGAATGTATAAATGTGTATTTCAATGACATATATATTTTTTATAAAAGTTCCTGAGTACCCTAACCCTTATAAGTTTTCTGTAATAACGATGTAAAGTTATAAATGTTTTTTTTTTCGGTGTTTTATTAAAGTTTGTATTTCGATGACGTTTCTTTGTAGTCTACATTTTTTTTTTTTTTAATATTTTTATATTTGAAAGTTCTTATAGGTTCTGTTTTGAGAGTCACTTCACGGGGACTTCATGGATCTGTAGATGTTAATTGTTGGTGAAAAGAATGATATTGGTTTCAGTTATCTTTGCATTTCTTTTAAAAGTCTGTTTCACACCGTTTGTCGTTTTTGCAGAATGTAATCGTTGTTTTGCGGGGTTGGACAATGGAAACCTTTCCACGCTCTCGTATCTTGAGGTCACGTTTACCAATGAAAGTCTATTTACCGGTGTCAAGAGATTTACTTTCGTTTCTGTGGATCCTCCCCTTTTGGCACTCCCGTCGTATGGACTTAGGACGCTCTGTTGTATTTGGGACGGTACATGGGTACCTGGAGAATATTAACCCATCTCCGTTTTTTTTGTTTGTTTGTTTGTTTGTCCATTGTGATTCTTATTATAGGTCCGATGTCGGATTTCCCATCTATCTTGACTTTATACAAAGTCATCCTGTCATCGTAATTATTCCAGATTCCTTGTCCATGTCATACAACTCATATTCATTGTCTCACGGAATTCACGTCCACCTAACGTTTATTTATACCTGAATTCGTGAGGAGATACATCCGAAAACCATTCGAAGGGATATGTCGTTCCACTTCACTTTGTTTTCGACCCGACGACGACTTTCGGTCCGATGAAGAACCCACGACTTCCTGGGAAGACCCGAGTTCCGTTCTGATGAGGGTTTTATAAAACAGATGTTCGTATGTATGTGTGTGTGTGTATGTGTGAATATATCTATGACCGGTCCACAGGTCCTGTACGGACACTACCTCCGACTTAGATTTCAAATAAAAACCGATGTCTTCTTAGGTTTGATTCTATCGTGACCAACAGTGAGGACGGTCTCAGTACGTTATTTAGTGAAAAAGTTTGCCGTAGTTTAGGTGACTTGTGCTACTGTAAGACTTCGACCAGCCGAACAAGACCTGTTAGAGATCTCGTTCAAGTAGCCGATGTTTTCCTCTAAAAACAATTCTGACACGAACCGTTATTAAAAAAAAAAAATTTCGTGACAAAGGAAGTTTGAACAAGACCGAGTAGTCAATAAGGATATGTGTCGTCTGAGTTCGGTCTTAACATAAGTCTTTGATGTGGAACACCCAAAAGGGGGGAGTTTATACACTTACGTATGTTAAATATCTACTCATATATGTTTTACACCCGACCCTCCGGTAGAGAGGTTAAGTCGATGATAATCACTTAAACTAAATCTTTGGTCCAGTCTTCGTGCTTCCGAGTACGGGTCGTCAGAAATAAGTCCGGACCTCTTGTAAAAAGGTACCGGATACAGAATGAGGGTCGTACTTTATGATCTAAAGCACTCGGGTCTATAAGTATCCGAAGACCGGAAACTTATTGTAAGATAAAAGGCGTAGTTCCCTATTCCAAAGTCGAAGATCAGAACGATGTAGTAGTATGGTAGTACCTACTAATACTCCTTACTTCCACTGATGACGATACATGAGTTTTGATAGTTGATGTAAAAAGTCTATCTTTAACCTCTTTGGAACCCTTCCTGAGTCACACAGATCAGGTAGGGTGGGAGGGAAAGAGGTTCAGACTTCAAAGGAACAATCGTCCCCGAACACACGATAATCCTTGTATCCGTCGAACTACCATCGACTACTGTTTTTAGTAGTCGGTGATTTCCCACGAGTATTTCTGTCCTAATGTAGTCCCACAGGTGATGGGACCTCATCCTAAGCTCACCTTCCTTTTGTTTCCTTGGTAACACTTTTGGTTTTCTCTCCCCCAAGCCCCAACAGTCCTCTGGGGGTCTACGTCTGACGAAGTCTGTAGAAGCACCTGTTCGTCTCCGACGCACCTCCTCCGCGACGACGGGTGTCTCAACTACGCGTGTCTTACCAGGTGCCGCCCCAAGAGGGCCACCCCCGACGTCAAACGATTCAACCTTATTTAGACTCCTTTTTTTTAGGTGTCAGTTATGCGGTCATGGGTGTTCCTTGTTTCCCCGTGTACACGTCGAATCCTTGACGTTTATTGAATCCTTCTAAGAATGTCGGTCCTCCAACTGTTCTGGAATGTCGGTTCTTGGTTTAGTGTGACTGGTTCCTATTCGAAACAAAATAGGGAGTAAAAAGGTACCAGACTAATGCATTCTTCACTATCAGGTTTCACACGAAAAGACGACCTTACGTAGGTCCTTACTCTTACTGGATTGAAAAAAATTTTCCACGTATTTGAAGACATCGGTTAAGGGTAGATTACCGACTATAGTAAGTGATTCTTTGACCACCAAGAAGGTAACTCTTGGTCCGTGAACCCACACTTTACGACAGATTAAACTTTACACGAAACTGTGGGTCTTCTCGCTCGAAGTTGGACTTTCATAGTTACCATATTAGAATTCTTTTCTATCGAGGTTCGTGTTAGGTCTTCTTTTTTCGTCGAATTTTTTTTTTTAGACTCAGCTTCATTCCTAGTGAGTAAGGAGGAATTTTCGTTTTCTTTAGTACTTAAACTCAAAACTTGAGGGGCGAAGAGTTTAGTGATCCTCCCTAGGGAGTTGAAGTTCGTTGAGAAGTAAGAGATGCCAAACACCGGTACTTTCGATAGACGGTACAAGACCAATAAATGAACTCGTCTTCCAAATAAAATGACGTCCCTTGTTCGACAGAAAAGATGCACGGAATGGGGTTGGGAGGTTTCCGACTTACCGGACTGTGCACTCTGTCTCGTCTACGTTTCGGGGTACTGGTTGTGAACCCCACCTCTTCTTTTTCACCGTTTAGGAATACCTTTGAAGATTCGGGTGTGAAGACTCACAGTTCGGGAGATGAGAAAGCGGAAAAGTAGAGTATAGGGAACCGAGTCTCATCCCTCGATCCGTTTTTCTTGAACGAAGGTAACGAAGTGAAAGGATGAGTTAAATATCGGATTCGTTTCCTCTCTTTCCCACCCATCGAATCAGGAGTGGGGGTCTTGGACTCTTCCTCCTGTACGAAACCTTGGTTCTCTTACCTCCAGGACACGGACTGACCTCATATGAGTGTACTAACCACGAGAGACTCTAGACGAAGAGTTAGTCGACGTGTTAGACGAATTTACAACCGGAAAAGTTCCCTAGTCGTAGGGTCGTCCAGAAGTACTACAGTATGGACGTTCTGGTTCCGGTCAATAGTGAGGAGTTACGGAAATTGACTAGACGTCCATATACGGTAAGTTGTTAAAACTTGTATTAAGGTCCCAATGTGTTGACCTGTATAAGTTACTGTACCCATATTTATTTTGACACACATGACTCTGAGACGGATTTGAGATACACCATCGCTCAAAATACTTTGAGTCGCTGGCTTTATTGTAAACGGGTTCTACAGTATTGTTCCTTGGTTTACTGTAAAATTCGATACGAATCACTTTTGGGAGTTATATGCTCAAAGACAAAAATTTTTTCCTTTTGTTTTCTCCTTTACAATAGACTTCCTTCCTGTAGACCCGGGAATGTAAAGGCGTCCACGTACGAGCCCCGACTCGTAAGCCTTTGGAAGGAACTAGTAGAACATCTTGAATCTTAGCTGACCGTAAGGTCCCATCCCCGACGAAGGACTCCGTGTTTGTCAAACGTTTAGTCGTACTGTTAGTCGTTCCTCTCGTGACCATCGTGGAATTTCTTCTACGACTCACACTAATTCCACGGAAACCGTTCCGAGTGAAATGGATTTCTCTTGTCGAGGGTGTCTTTTTAGGGTATCCTGGTCTGTAGTGAAAGTTTACACATATGTGTCAACTTTTATGAGAGACCACGGTAGGTGAAGTGTCCCTCAGCTCGGACGTTACCTTCGTGTTTTCTAGGTTGTTACAATTAGTGTTTCGATTTTTTTTTAGTTTTGGACTTATCTTTTATAAGGATATCTCTCCACCCCACTCTTGAACTACCCGTAGAGTGTTTCTGGAAGATGGGTATACTGGAGTCTCCTGGGACTAACGGAGACTCTTAATACAATACACACCAAAAAAATCAAACCCCACCAAAAAGAAAACACCCCACCTTATCCCATACGCACGGTTCGTCACCCGTCCTGGAGTCACGGGACTGGTCCCTGACTTGGGTCCGGAACAGTCACTTTCGGGTCTTAGGATTGGTACCCTGGTCGTCCCTTGAGAACACTTAATACTTAAAAATGAAAAAAAAGACTGATGGAGACTTTATTCACCTAGTGGTCATGTCGACTGGGGACTTGTTACTCCCAGACTTGACGTACCCAGGTGAATATGTGCTTATAAAAAGTTATTATTTACGATGTGCTAGGTACGAACCAGCTTAGGTTCCTGCACCTCCTTGGTACCTATACCTCAAGACCGAAAGTAAATATGACTCTAAGTGGGGACGGAACACGTTACCAGTTGACATATGATAGAAGACCTCACCCAACGGTAAAGGAAGAGGTCCCCTACAAGGGATGGGTCCCTAGCTTGGAACCAGAGGACATGACGTCCGTCTAAGAAATGGCAGACTCGGTGGTCCCTTCGGGGTTATGATAGAAGTAAAAGTTCTACCCCCAGTGACTCAGACATGTCGGACCACCAATGCTCGTATCAACAGTCTCTGTCTATGAACCCAAGATTGGACCCGAGGTGGTGACCGGAACACATTGTGTCTCCAATCAATGGCTTCTTCCAATCAATGGGAATAGAGAATTATCTTTGCACCGGAGGGTCCCATTCCTGATGTAACGGGTCGAGGAAGTATCGACACACGTCGGTGCACCGAGCCAAAACCGGTGATTCATAATATACTGTCGAAAACCTTTTGAAGGAATTATACTTCAATCGTACACAGGACACCGGAAAAGGAAGAGCAGAGAAGGAGGTAACAGAACGGACGACCTAGACAACCGACCGAAAGAACTCCGTAGAACCTGGTACTTCGATTCCCGGTGTGGTCCTTACCACATTTTACCTTTCCAACTCCTTAAACGAGGGACCATATCTTGGAGGTATGGTCCGGACCGGTCGTTGAGGATAGGAATAAAATGAAAGGAGAACCCACAAGACAGTTTATGTCGGTGTTAATAGGGAGTGATTGTGTGACCCTTGTAGTGTATGTAGACATTATCTTCGGAGTCCTATAAGAAGGTATTTCGTTTTTAACATGGAGTTTAAGGTACTCAACAGAACACCCAATTTACTCTATTACACCCATGGTCACGAATCAAGTCATACCGACTAAGTGATCCTAGACTTTTTAATAGGACATGTTGGTTGGTGAACTATTCTGTCATCACCGAATACGACTGATACTGATAAAGTCCCACCACTCACCGTCTAAGTCTCAAATTTAAGTTGTCAACTTGAAGTGTAGGACTTGAGGAAGACGATTGTAGGTCGGTTTGAAAGACACTGATAAGGAGAATCTCTGTAAAGACCTAAGAACCTAGAATTAAATGGTGTCTTTCGATTTAGTTGGGAAGGGTATTAGGTAAATCCTGGGTTTTGACCCTTCTGTCAAAAAAAGACCAGAATTTCAATAAAATCAGTCATCCTTTTTTTATATTTACGAAAGGTCATAGGGGAGGGTCTAAAACACGAGTTCAAGAATATCCCCGAGAATTGAACTCTAGATAATTATTTTCCACAGAACTTTAGTCTCCACGACCCCAGTAGAAATGGTTTATGCTGTGTGGGTGGTTTACTGTCTTGGTCCAAGCTTGAGTCGTTCTGACCCGGGCCTTGGGTAATCGGAAAACAGTTATAAGTTTCCGGTCCTATCTCTTGGTGGAAAGTAAGAAGGAAGGTCATCACGTGGTCCTACCACCCCTGAACCACAATAATTGTGAGGATCGGAATCACTCAATAATAATATCTTTGCGTACGACAGTAGTCTTTCATTTGGGTCGTTGTAAAGATGTTTTTGGTTCAGATCATGTCGGGTGGGTGTCTCTGCGGAATCACTACCTCTTCCTTTATAATGTAATACACATCCGTGTGGTTATCGATGGAGATCCTTATCGAGACCTGACCTCGATACTCGGACCCTTTTATCTACCTCTTTATATATACAAGTCCTGATGACCGAAGGGTATGATTACCCTATAACGAGACCCTTAGTATCCGAGACCAAAGTCGGAGATGACTAGGCACAGTAGAGTCTGTTTATAGTGTTTTATGTGACACGAAAATCAAAGGGGTTGAAAATTTTACACTTCTGTGACGTAAGATTACGGTTCCCCAACGGGACTACTATTGTTACTTTTAACCGTTACTTTATCTCGTGAAACTTTATTTTAGTGATACAAGGTATTCGGTTAATAAGGAATACTTGCAGAAATTCTTCGAGAGAACTAATATTCTAGGTTATAAGATATATGGATTAAGACTTGTAATAGAATCTAAAATTAGAAAAAGTATATCGGAGAGTTAGAGTTTTATTTTAAGAGGACGACACTGGAAGTCCAGGTGTAAACAAAGTGAACTTGTTTTAGCTCAAGTAACGATAAGAGGTCGATATTACTTTTAATTCCGATAAAGACAAAGAAAGTGTACGGGGTATTAATGTGTTAATCTTAATCCTTAAGATAATAACCTTAAAACGATTTCATATAAATTAAACTGACGATTTTACGTACTATAGCGTTTCCATCCTAAACGTAATACTTTTAGTATTTTTCTGTTATAAAAAATTTTTAACTTTGCTTTTAGAAAACAACCTGACAGTTCTCTCTCACTCATGAGTGCAAAGGAAACTGGTGTATTAATCTTAGTAAGAACTACAGAGACCGATCTGGTTTTAGTGTTTAGAAACACTAAGCTGGTACTCATTCCTCCTATAAAGACCGACGGTTCAGAGATACTTATGTGATAATCTTCTCATCCTCTGTTTCTTTTGGTAAATTTAAATAAAATTTGAAAAATTTGTCACCTTCGATATAACTTACGATCTTACGACGAAAGCAATATGTCTCGGTCATCGAAACGAAATGTAAATTTGGTAAGCCACGGGGTTTTTATTTATAGATCTACCGCGAGACTTACCACAAGTTAAACACAAAATGTAACAATCCTGAAATTAATGATATTGACGAAAGTTTTGGTTGAACTTATTTACGAAAGGGGGGGGAATCCTGACGAAAGGAAAATGTACGAAGAGAAACTTATACAGGAAAATTTTTCTCAAAGATTTTACAGATGTTGAACTTAAACTGGGGGAGTTTCCTGTTTCCCTTCTCCGAGAAATAAAGTCGGTAGGATATAGGAGAAAATCAAACCATTAACAAGCCTTTACAGTGGTTACTGTGAATTCCCATCCTAGACATTGGAGTAGGATAAGACAATCGGACCAAAGGATTCTTTAAGGAGAGTGGGAAGATCTCTGGTAGAAAGAACAAAACCAAGGAAGTAAGAGAAGGATAGGAGTTGGAAAACTAGTTTACAAATAATGAGAGAGAGCTAAGGAATGAAGGGGTCGTGAACCATTTGGTATGTACGTTATAAACTTCAGATTGAAGTTTTTCCGAGTTCATATACGAAGTAGTTCGTGACGTTGATGTTCTCTATGGGAAAGGAAACCGACTATTTTATTGATGGAGAAATAAAAGATTCTCGTCGAGGATGTAGGATTTTCGGTTTAAGATTTACTTAAGTAACGTATATTTTTTATATAAGTATCTTTCGAGTAAATCTGTCCGAACGTGAAATTTTGAATACTCTTGTCCTTAAAGTTTCTCTGTCGTCAACCTTGTACTTCTTTGATATAAAGGAGACGAAAACCAATGGTGTGAAGTTCGCTGTGAGACGTAAGATTGATACCGAGATTTATGAGGAACCCCCACCACCCCCGTCCCTGTCCTGGGAAGACTCTTAGTGGGGGTGAATGTAAGAAACTCCGTTCCTTGCGGTACGGAAAACGGTGGACCATTCTTTTCGAGTCGTTCAGGAGGTCCAGGTCCCGGTCGAGTAGTAGAAGGTACTATCGTCCTCAGTGCAGAGAAAGATACATACTTGGACAATCCTCTTCTTCCTAAAAGAATCGTTAATTTTAGAATTTCTGTTCCTCTCATTGTCTGTCACTGTTGTGGTGGTTCCCGACCATTAGTCCCTTGACTACACTTGAACGTCCGTTTAGGAGAGGGGTCACAATTCCTGTCCTTCCACGACTTAGTGTTTCAATTATAAGGGTTAGGACCCGATTCAATGTTTTAGAAATTCCTTCTTCTTACCACCTACTTGTGTTTTCAGAGTATAAAAAAATATACATAGACTACATAAAACTATAAGTATACAATAGTATATACGTTGTTCTACGAGTCTATGTCATTGTGTCCGAGACTGAGGTTTATGGACGAATGGGACTCGGATAACATTTCTTGGCCAATGATGGTCCTTACTACAATCTAAGGTACCACTATACTCTTTGAGACTCAGTCACTCCAACAAGAATAACAAACTATCCATGGATGGATAAGAACGTCTAGAGGAGAACAGACGGAACCAACCATGTTGTATTCTTTGAGGTCCAAAGTACAGGTACATGAGTAATCATGATAGTAACGACCCTCTTTACTTTGCAGGTAGTTTAGTGCTCATTTATTTTACTCTCTACCCCCTCGTACACTCTCCGTCCGATAGAGAGGTGAGGGAAAAAATGTATTCTCCGACTAAATAAATTTCTTTCATAACGGTTCAAATTTACTTCTTTTAGAATAAGTCATTCTATACTCAAAAATTATAAGTTGTAAACCCAGGTTAGGGATCCTTAATCTACCGGAAAAAAACATAAGTTGACATCTCCCCTGAGACCAATCTTTACAGGATAGAGAGATGTGGTCCCTAAATTACTCTTTGTCTCTTGGTTTTGGTGATAGGGTGTAGTGAAGTTTGAGAGATTTAATCGGAGTTCTCTCTATTCTACTTTCTCTGTTCTTTCTCTGTTTCTTGGTCTCGAGGACTCTACACAATAATCACCCCCTTCTGTCCCTAGCAATTGTATATCGCTGACTACCTTCTATCAAATTTTTTTGGTTCAAACCAAGTCTATTTGTGGTTATTAAACCTACTAAAAGACTTGGTAGACCTGGAGAACTTAGACATTGTAAACCGACCTCTCAGAAGTTCTAAAGATCATGAAGGACGAAGACTAATCGTATCTTTGTGGTACTGTTGTTAGAGGAAGTCTCGCACGACCACCAAGGTTAGGGTATACCCTAGGGTTTCGTGTTTTTTGTGATGTATCCTAACTTGATAAATCCGGTAATAAAGTCTTTTAGTTTTTTATATACACTCCGGTTCCAAATCTTTATTCCGCTTCACCAAGTAAGTAAGTGTATTTCTCGTATACACGATCCCTTTGCTGGTTTCCACCAAACCAAATGTAACATAAAATGACGGGGAACTGTGGTGAGTTTCAAATGTCCTAGCTTTTTTTTATTTTTCGAAGTAGATCCCAAATTTTGAAGTCGGTCTCCATGTCTTTTTGGGAAATTCTCCATTAGTGGGTAGTTGGTATAAATGACTCCAGAGGAAGTCCCGGACCCCAATTCAAGTCCTCTGTTTCAGAACGGAAGAGTTTTATGTCCCCTATACCATTTATTTTTCCTTTCTCCTTTGGGTAGTGTGTTGACGTCTCTATTTTACATATTCCCTAATCCGTACTACTGATACTAAGACAGCCCGACGTATTTAGATCTTTTAGAATTTACCACCTAGAATTTTCTTTCTTTTCCGTTTTCTACCGTCTCTTAAGATAAGACTAACATTTGATGTGGTTAAGAAGAATTTCCTTGAACTTTGAGAACTGTATAAGTTTAAGTCTTACCATAGTTCCTATTTTCTCTACTTTTATTCCACGTCTTAAAAATTTTTACACGATGTCATCAACACGGAGAACTATTGGATTCAATTCCTTTTTCTCCCGTTCCTTATGTCTTTATTAAGCCTCCATCTACCACTCTTTGGAGCCATGTCTCTCGACAAACCTCGAGAGACGGTAAGACAATTTCCTTAAGTGACACTGTTGAACCGTCGGAAAGGGTACAAGGGATATTTGTCAGAGAGTGAGATTTCTACGTATATCCTGGGATAACATGTCATATTGCTCTTGCTGTGTGTCCTTTCTTGGTGCCATTCTCTTTGTCCATGTCTTTAGTATGTCCTGGGACCGAGTTGTCATATTTTTCTTGCTGTGTGTCCTTTCTTGGTAAGATTCTCTTTGTCCATGTCTTAAGTAAGTTGATTTCTCTTGATTTCAAGTCTTTTTGTGATTTCTATGTAAATATTTTTAGTTGTTTTTGAATTCAAGTTCTGATAGACTTAGACATTTTTGTCAAACTTGAAAGATTTGGCAATTAGTGTAAATTTACTAAATTATTAAGACTAAAACGTGGAGTTTCATGGAGTCAAGTGAAAAAATTTCTTAGTCGGAACTAACGTTTGGGAATACTGGGGTACTTGACGGATAGTTGTCGATAAATACATTTAGTCAGAATGGTCCTTCTGAGGAAACTTACTTCTTCCAAGAATATTTCGCGGTGAAGCCGCACTAGAAGGACGAAACTCGTTTATTTACTTAGTGCAAAAGAAGAGTTTTTTAAGTCTTCTAGTGGTATCGTTGTTATAAGACATTACTGGTCCCACCCGGGATACTCGTAAATTCTCTTTCAATCTCCCTCCATTCTATATGTCTGGTGGGTCAGAAGGTATTTTTATGAGTCACCGTTAGTGTCGGTAAGTGTAAGTCCCAGTTACAATTCGGATGGTTCATGCTCATGTTAGGATAGATACTTGTACCGAATCGTCTTGCGCCCTAAGACACCTCATTTTGATTTGTTGGAAACATTGGACTTAAAGACGGACTAATCCCCAGTCCACACTGACGACCAAAATCTGTCTTCAATGTCGAAAGTAGTAATCAATAGTTCGAAGGATGCACTCAGGAGACTAAGTGAAGACAAATGTCTCCCCCGAAGTGCGGAAAACATTACAGTAATACCTTTACTACTACTCGTATTCGTGTTTACCGTCGTATTATCCTTTTCGTTGGTAGCCTTGGTGGTCGACTCTGACCTTCCACCCTCTTTGGGACTTTTCGTCCCGGTAGTGTACACAAACCCCGAGATAGTCAACTTAAACAAAAGAAAGGGACAACATTTTCGGATTTTTTGATATCGAGACTTCAATAAATTGTCTGTTGATTAATTGAACCCGTTTTTAGAGAGTATTTGTTAAGTACTACAGCCACTTCGTTGTAAATACCCCCGACAAAATTCTTTAATGTCTTTCGACAGTTGAACTGGCACCTAGAGAGGTCTAGAACTCCTTACCGAGTAAAATTGTGTAGAAACAAGGAAATCTGGTTTTACAAAAGACCTTTGTAGCATCTTTCGGAACTACCCTCCTGATTACTTACGAAGTTTTGACCTTTAAAGAATAAAATAGTTTCACTTCAGAAACGAGTAAACCACATCTAAACTCCCGACCATCCGAACCTCCGGATAAAAATTACTATCGTACGTCTACTTGTAATTGAGAAATCACCGATTTCTCAGTAGGTCGGATATATTTTCGAACGTTCTATTTTCTTTTCGAAAGACCTCCTCTACTCTGTAAGAGTTCTATAAGTTCTCCAGTTTCGACCACACTGTATGTGCTGTCATACAGGACCCACAAGATGGGGTACTACTATTTGTGTTTTACATTAAGAATTCTTGTTCTGTGTACTTGGACCCAGAGGCCGTAACGTCCGTCTAAGAAATAGTAGACTCGGTGGTCTCTTCGGGGTATATAAGAATATATGTACTTTTATATGTAAGAATTGTAAGTCCCCCAGCCCCCTTTAGGTCGTTCTCCAATTGGTAAACCCAGTTTTAGGACGTTCCTCGAATATTAGTTCGTAACAGTTTTTAGTATAGTTTTAGAGGGCGGAAAACTATTAAACTGGTTAATGTTCTCCGTCCAACCGGTGTCGGAATGGAGGTTACCACGTGCGAGGGTCTTCTAAGTGTTATAAGTATACTAATGGCTCCATTGAGTTCTGAAACTCAAGTCTGTAATCCCGAAGAGCAAGCCAATTTACCCGCGAACGATTTTAATTTTTGTAGAATAAAATCGTTTTTCGTTTAGACCCTGTGACTGCCACTCGTGGGTATTGTCGGACGTCCTTGAATGCAAACTCGTAGAACTGTCGTTGTCAGTACCGACGTAGACTAAATTAATTCGGTATTCGCCACCGGAGTTGTTGAAAGGGCTTCCGCGGTCGTGGGTCCCAAAAGGGACATCCTTCCTTCTGTTCCCTTATTTACCACCACCACCTTGACTTCTTTGTAAACACAGTAAAGTTTTGGTTATTTCCTTAATCCCTGTTTACACAGTTCTATGTGAAGGGATTTCACATGAACTACGGTTTAGATGGTTTCCGTCACTTTAGTGTCTTTTTTTGGAATAACAAAGTTCACTTTATTTTATTTCTTTCAATAACCCTAAGGGATTTCCGTTACGCTACACTTTTGTTTTTCCACAGTACCTTTTGGGGACATCATATGACTGGTTTTGAGTCGGACAAGGACCCTTTGAGGGTAAACACTAGTATTCCTTCAACACAACCCAGATACATTTGTATTAACAAAGGTAAATAGAGGAGCTGTTGAAAGGTGACATGAAGTATGTACCCAAAGACACCTCCCTCTTTCCCTTTCCTCAGTAGAAAATTACCAATTACCAAGTGGTAATGTCGTAAACTCCCTCTCCTGTTTATTTACCAATGGACGTTTATAAACATACATTCTTAGTAGTGCTTCTATGTGTAATTTGGTCGACGCTAGTGTTTTGGTTAGTCGTTGCCGCACTTGTCCCACACTCGTACCTAAACAAGATTTTAGTTTCTCCCTACACCTTAGTGTTGGATAATCGACGTAGTCTAGTAGTGTGTTGTGGAGAGTGGAGGTTGAGTGGGTGGAGGGCGTGATGGATGGCGGGTAGTGTCATCCTCAGTTTGGTCCACGTAGACTCGAGGGACGGAACCGATAATAAAATGAGATTCCTAGAAAATTGTATTCGTGAAAGTTGGTCTTTTGACACCCTTTCTTCGACTCTAAAGGTGTCGTGTTCTTATTGCAATCCGTCAAAAAGTCATTTTTCACTGTAGACTCACTTGAAACGTGAAGTTTAAGGACGGAACTTGAAATTCTACAAAGGAAATACCTACAAAATAATGAAATAAGAAATACGAAAGGACATAAAGGGTTTAAAAGATGTACCTCGTAACTCACAGAAAGTGTTGACTCTTTTTGTAAAAAATTTCACAAGAAAAGTAACGGGACGGACCTTTTTTTTGTAGGTACTACTTCTTGTTATATTCTGAGAAGGGGAGTAGTGAGTTTATGACTTGTTTATGGTGAAAAACCGTGAGCAGAAACGGTTGACTTCTTTTGTGTTTGACTTGGGATGCTTACATACGTGGCTCAAGAAAACAGAAGGTTGAAGTATGGTTAAGTAGTTAAACAGATGTCCTAGTAAATTGAATACAACCCTCTCGATCAGTAAGTACTTAGTCTAAAATTTCTACAATTTTCTTTTATCGAGTAATTGTACTAAAGTGTTTTCAATTACAATTGAAAGATTGTACCATAGACCACTACACAATTTTATCGACTAAAATTCATTGTTACATTTATTAAAAATTAATTTAAATATAAAAAATTAACAGGAATTAAGGCTAAGACAAACCCATATTCCATTTAGATGAAGGGGATAAAATAAAGAGATGGGAAAAGATTACCTTTGTCAACCTTTATGTGTTAAAATATATATATGTGTGTACGTGTACGTATGTGTGTATATATGTATACACGTGTGTGTATTATGTATATTGTGTATTTCACGTACCAATGACGTGTGTGAAATAATTGTTTGATCGTGTCTTACTTTGAATCATGTAAACTACTGTTAGTGTACGCATTACATCTATAATGGCCTTTACTGTACGGTCACTACCTTACCTGAATTTTCAGTACTAACTGTACCGTCCGTCTCAGATTTGTAGGGGAATTTAACCTAATTTTTCTTTATATGGAAACGACAATGGAAATTTACGTTTCAATTTTCTCCGTCTTGAGAACGGGTGTAGCAATATTCGGGACGTGAGGTGGCAGGGTAACACAAACTTACACGACAGTAGTTACCACGATATTTGGTGATCAAAAGGTTTACCACTCTGTCTACTCAAAACCTAGACATGTAGGTGACCGGGTTGCCCTTGTCTTGTGGATCCACCCTCTTTGTCGCCGGGTCTGAATGAGAGTCTCTTTTAGTTGACTTCCGTAGCCTATGCCGTATGAAAATTTTGGTTCAGTCTCTAAGTATTAGTCTATGAGGGAAAATGTTCACCTTCACACTACTGTTTACTTGTACAGACACCGTGACTCTCGTTCTTTTCGTGAACCTTCTCCTCCTTCTCTTCTCCAAAACTCCACTCTACACCCAAACTTTAGGCCTGAGTTTGTGGATGAGACAACTGAACACTCATCATGAATTTTCAGAGGTTCTGAGTCAAGGATGTCGACATTTTGACCCCATCATTATGGGTAGAACCTCCCAATGACTTTCCTAATCTCTACTTAAGTCATTCTGCCGACCGAGGGTAAGGACGTGTCGTCGGTAAATATTTATCTCATTAACACTTGTCTACATACGTCCCAACTTTTCCTTCTGCCGCCTCCTCCTTTCGTTATTTCAGATATTCCTACTTCTGTCCCGGTGGGGGTGTGGGGCCTTCACTCCCACGAAACCGAGCTTCACGGTACCTCCCTCTACCTCTATCACGGACGACCCAACTTACTTGAGGTCCACCGTTTCTAGTAGTCCTTGGTCTGAGTCTACTGACATAAAATTTAATAGGGGGCGTGTACGGATCGTTAAAACAAGGGTATGGACCGAAAGAGGGAATCGAGCATTGTGGACGTATACCATCAACAGTCAGAAGATAGGTAGAGATGAGTGATCTTATATTTGAGTGATTACCCTGAGTCAACACAAAACAAGTGATCTGGGTACAGGTCGTATGTCAACCATAAGGTATTTGTAAAAGAGTCGCTTACAGATGTTGAGGACCCCGACACAGGGGACACCCGTTTGAAAGGTCCCCAGAACTTGGAGAGAGGAAGAGGGGGTTTCATTTGTGAGTTGATTTTGGGTCGACTTTTGTTGTCAGAATACATTGGAGAGGTTGAACGACAAATAAAAAAAAAAATTTCTCGATAAGACACTTTTTATTTTAAAGATAATAATAATACTGATGAGTTAACACTACAATGTGACCCGAAATTTCGGACTCGCATTTTATCGTAAACTACCTATTTTTGTCACTTCGACTGGGGTAAAAGTAGAAGTCCATTACGCTTTCCTGTTAAATTCCGAATTCACACCTAACACTTTCTCTCCTTCATGTTAAGGTCTACGCGAGGTGAGTCCTCGACTCGTGGAGTAGTTCCTCTTTTGGAAAAATTTTGTACATCGAGGGGTCGTGGTATACATACCATTAACACGCTAGTAATGAAAAAACCATTGAACCGTTAATTGAAGACTCCATTAAAAAAAGTACTATTGATGTCAGTGTAAAGGGTGTGTATAATGGAGGACACATATATAACCTTTAGATTAATGAGACAGGACCCTTTAACGAAATAGATGGACGTCCGACCTTTAACGTACTATTTAGGTTTTCTATTGGTGGTTTTATTTCTGCAGCAAGTCATTAGTACAAAGTCGTTTGTTTTAATTACAGATGGTTCTTTTTATCTCGTTAATACGAGAGATTTTTCGGTGTATCTATCTTTTTTTAATTAGTTTTGTTTCAAATTTTTTTTTATGAAACTTTTGTATAAACTTTAAGTTGACTTAACGTCAGAAAAGGACTACTCATAATTCACCATCGGTTTTATTAGTAGAGTGGAGACGAGTCAAGGACCTGTTTTCATGGTTAGCTACCAACCGAGGCCCTTGGGACGCCGGTGCGTGACATCGTACGGTAAGTGGTCGGACAGTACGCAGTCCTAAAGACCAAAACGACCTCCTTCTCTCTTCACCGGCATACAGTCTGACGACCTTTTGGAGTGGTTCCGAGGGAGGTGTTAAAGACTTAAAAATTTTTGAAAGAGTTTCGAATTCCCCTGGGACTCCCTTGTACAACGAGTTTCCCCTCTTACACTTGGTCTCTTACCTTCCATGTCCATCTGCCTACACTTCCAAACTGGTTCTTTTTCCGAAAGGGCCAATCTCGATGGGTCGGGGGCACACCTGACAAGTAGGACACCTACACCCCCAGAGACTCGAGAGGGACGGAGTCCCTACTGACTCCAACGTCCTGGTGGACCGTTCCAAAGACAGGGGTCCCTACCCCTTGGACTTTCTACCCAAGATTAGTCCTAAGGTCCCAAGGGTTGACAGATTGTCCACTTCTACGACTTCGAGGTTATGAGACCCGGTGGACTACGCTTTTCGACTGAGTAAGCTTATATGGGACTACGACCCTTTCTAACTCCCGTCCTCCTCTTTTCCCACCGTCTCCTACTCTACCTACCTACTTACCGTAGTGGCTAAGTTACCTGTACTTGAACCTGTTTGGGGTCCTCTATCACTCCCTGTCCCTTCGGACTACACGACGTCAGGTACTCCAACGGTTCTCAGTCTACACTGAATTGTTGTAGTGACAAATAATTTCATAAGGACGGTAGTCCTAGAGTAACCTTACAGTTCAATAACGTCCTTGATCTTCTTTAATCCTCCCCAATGCCTTTTTCTCTTCTAGGGGGGGGGAGCCTTTACAGGGGGGAGGAAAAAAACTACCCCCCACCTTCCCTACCACGTCTGTTCCTCGACTTAGTGGGGAAATTTCTCTTCGGTTTTGTGGTCTCATTTTGTGTTATACCCGAAAATTGAGGGTTGAAAATAAAGTTTACGTTTTATCCTTATCTTTTAATCTTCTCCTTTGGTCGGGTTCTCAAAATGAGTATGTATACAGATTTGGACTCATGTTAGTGACTTTTTCATTTGACATAGTCGTCCTTACGAGAGTAAACTGTAAAGACACATTGATATTATTAGTTGACTATAAGTTAGTTTCCATGGGACGTTTAAGAACTCTAATCACTTGTCTTTTTCTTGAATGTAAGTCGACAAGATGACCATTATGTGAACTTCCTAAGCTTGGGAGACTCTTACTCATTTGGTGTGACCTTCGTAGACTACCGTCCCTGCCACTACTCGAGTAGGGCGTAGGGACCATGTCGTAGCGTCCACGGCTGGGGTTCGGACACGTGTCTCGATGCCCACCGGTACGCACACCATCTGTCTTGACATGGGTTCGAGACCGAGAACCACCTAGAGACGAGAGGTGGTTCAGAGGCCCATCGGTTACCCTTATTGTTATCATTGTTGTCCTTAAGAAGTATCACTACAACACTGTTACTTTACTTTACTAAGAACTGTTTCTTAGGTCTTACTAAGTGTCTTTAGTTTGTCATTTTCGTAATTAATTACCCTGAAGGGACCACGAAGTCACTGATTCTGAGGTACAGGGTCACGTCCCCCGGACCCAAACTAGAAACTAGTCCCTTGATCTAGGGTGTACGACGTTGACTTCTAGGATGTACGGAACTGATTCTGGGTCTTGTCGGTCATTTATTTAAAAAATTTATAAAATATTTTTCATAATTAATGATTAAATAATGAGTAAATAATAAAAAAGAGGAATCTCATGGGTGGAAGGATCCAATTAGTTCAAACCATGGTTAATTCAATTGACATAACCAGTAAGATTTATAAGAGAAGTTATAGATTTCTATAATCTATAACTTCTCTTTGACGAATTCTGTCGTACTATTGTACATACACAAAATTGGGTTTCTTGACCCTTAAACTGTAACTAATGTAACGTTGACTATCTTTTTTATATAAACCAGTCTCCTTTTCCGGTTGTCCAGTCTTTGATTAAAGAAGCTTCCTTCCATTGCGACTATTTACTGTAGAAACATCTTGTTGGAGAGTCGTGGAGTAGAGGAACGTCCGTTTTACCGAACCGTCCCTAGTTTCACAGACGTACGTACCGTGTGGGTGGACAGTAAGTTGGACCGGGACGACTGCCCGTCCGGTAAACCGATTATGTGTGTTTTCTCGTTGTGAGGTTTTCGTTAGAGTTCCATCCCCGTAGGAACTCTCAAACCTAGGTTGCGGTCGAAAGTGTTTATCTCGTTCTTCTGTTCGGTAGCAGAACGCTTTCGTAGGTAGACCGTTCAAAGTAAATTAATAGTACCCGTTGACACACTGGTCCGACTTTTCATCCTGTATTGTGTCTTTTATCACCTTGAAATCTTCTTACGATAAACGACTTCTGCCGTCCGCGGTATGCCGTCCAGAGAGACCTGAGTTAAGTTCACAGTAGAGGAAAAGGATCGGTAGGAGTTGAGAGGTTTCGGTTCAACCAACCAGAGCGAAGGGATGAGGGCTTCGTGAAGTCTCGTGGACTGCGTGAAGATATTATAGGACCAGACGGAGGTAGGCTGACAAGAGTTCCCGTTCCTGGTACAGAATGGCTAACATGAAGACTGAGGATCGTCTCAGACTGGATACCGTCTGTGTGTCATTCTCGACAATTAATAATTCAGGAGGGTTTCTTTGTTCAGGAAGTTTAAGGTTTCCTTAAGTTAATCACAGTGTTCGTCCCTGGACCTTATTGTCGGATACCACTGAAAGGACAATGTGGTAAAACGTTATCACCCGGTGCTCTATTCTTTAGCGTGTATTTGGACCGGTACACCTAAAAAAAGAAGGTATGACTCTAATTGCTCCTCTCTTCCAGGTGTGTGTCTATCGTTTCTGTTGACCTATATTCTGTCTAAAGGAGTATTGTTGGAAGAAGAACAGTAAGTAACAAGGATTACGATGTACGACCTAAAAATCACCTTAATTGATAATGAGTCATCCTTTTTTTTCTCCCCCGACTTTCCCACGTAATACAAATATCAACAATATAGACCCATCATCTCAATATGTAGTTATAGACAAAGTAAGAAGACTGAATAAAAGATTAAAAAAAAAATATTACTCGTGTCGATTATTATTTGAATATTTTGTAAAAATTAAATTTTTAACCTTGTCGACTTTTAATGTATTAGTTGATGTAAATGGAAACCAATGTTCACGGGATTCTAGGTTCGGAAGGTCGCACTGTGGACCATCGTCAATATGTTACCGGTCCCGACCGTTTGTCACACCAGGCCGACCGGATGAACAAGGACACACGACCAATTAGTCCGTGTAAAAATTCGATGATAGGGTTGATATTGGACTCCGTTCGGTTCGTCGAAAACAGGACAACCGAGCATTCGACCGGTTGGTCCGAGTCTCCCGGCGAGTTTGGAGTTCCACGTAAACTTCGTGTCTCTCTACTCCAATTTTTCGTGTAAGGACCGGGTGGAGTGGAGGGGGTTCTAATTCATTAAACTCTTAGACTGGGTCTTACCCCAATAAAATCTCTTAGAAGTTCCCTGGGGTAGTCCCGGTTCTGTTCCTACACCGTTCTTTTTGTGGCTTCCACTCCTTAAATTCTTCCGAGAGTAGGAGGTCCGGGACGTCTAAGTCCATCTGTGGTTCTCACTCGTGGAGGAATTTAAGACGTGGGATCCGTAGAGAGAACGGAGTAGGATTAAGGTCGGGACAGGGATTACGACCACTGTTCTCTGAAGTAAGACTTTCCCGATTTAATGTGCTCATGTCGAACCCGATATGCACCGTTCAACGTGTTCTTGTACAAATTACGTATTTCTTACTCGATCCATATTAAGACTAAGGATTTTTACTTTTAGACCCGAGTAGACGTAAAACATTCACGGAGTTGCGTGGCAGATTCAGTAATTTATATGTAAAACGAAAATTTCTATGTATTGAGGGACGTTAAGTGGTCCAATTTAGACTCGACACAAAAGAATCTATAAGACGTTAGTCGTCATATGGTTTACTGTGTAAGGGATTTAGGAGGGTTCAACCTCCAAATCTAATTCGGATTCTCCACATATTCAATACATAAAGGACATCTCTATTTTTTTATCGGAACAGAGGAAAGTTTCGTGACACCTGGACTCAGTAGACCGTAGAGGCTGTTGTGACTAGTCGAACATCCGTCTAAAGTCTCACGAACATTGAGAAGACTCTTAAATCACGAGTACGTTAATTTTTGGGGTTGGTAAACGACTAAATAGGGTGTCTATATACTAGAATTTTTTTTAAGGAAAAGTGGTGGTAGTCCAGGCATTCCTTCCGTTCTTGTTCAACTTAAAATTTTTTATGTCGTGTCTATTATCCTCGACCCCCCGACCCCCACCCTCCTCCATATGTTCATTGACCACGCTTTCTCTACTCGTATCAAAAACCGAATGGGACTGACTGAGGTGGTTGAGAACGATGTTTGTGTGTAGACGGATGTGAGAGATTAGTCGTTTCTTGAGTCTGAAATCACAGGCACACACACACACACACAGGCACACACACACACACACACACACACACACACACTTGTACGCACACAGGTTGAGACGTTGTGGTCCCTGACATCGGACGGTCCGAGGAGACAGGTACCCTAAAAGATCCGTTCTTATAACCTCACCCAACGGTAAAGGGAGAGGTCCCCTAGAAAGACTGGGTCCCTAACTTGGACATAGAGGACGTAACCGTCCACCTAAGAAATGGTGACTTGGTGGACCCTTCGGGTTCACGGGTATATTGTTTTCTGATTTACTTTTCCTTGGTGTTCCTGCTTAAACAAAAATGTTAACGTCCAGACTACTATAAATTGTCGTTCTGTCGCTACGAAACATCGTTAAACAGTGATAGGATTAAACCTAGACACAGTTTAGGTGTAAGGACGGTATTATAGTAATATTATATCCTTAAATTTAGTTGATTTTTTCATAAATTTTTGAGGCCAATTGAAAATGGATATTTTCCTCATAATATGAATTTTTTTTTAGAGGTCTTGTCTATAAAACTTCCATGTAAAACCTATGATTATATATGTTTTATTTGATGTTCTAGGATGACATATCGTATCCCTTAATATAAGTCATAGGACGTTATTTAGTATTACCTTTTCTTATACTTTTTCTTATATATGTGTGTGAGTGTGTGTCTTGGCTTTGTGAAACGACATGTGGTCTTTGATTGTTTTGTGAGATATAGTTGGTATAAAGTTAATTTTTTTACTTTCTTTAATGTAAAACAAAATATGAAAGAATTTCTGTAGATGTTTGACCACACACTCATGAAATTGTCTTTAAGTAAATTGGTTGATTTGTTTTGAAGGTTGATGTCAGAAGACGTAGCTCAATACAAAACGTCTTACAGGTAGTAATTTTTTTTTAGTAAGAGGATTATTTCACTACAGGATTTATTTTTCATACGTTTGAAAACTACACTTTCCACTTTGATTTATAAGATGTAAAATCCCCAATACTCAGAGAGAATGTATGTGAGTTAAGACGGTGTTTACATCGGTGTCTGTACATACGTTTACACGTTCCGACACAAGGTGATTTTAAAATAAGTGTGTGTGACTTTAAACTGAAAAAGTGTAGAGTGTTTAGAACAAAAAATTTTAGTAAGGATGAAGGGTGGGTAGGGTTTCTTTATTTTTTTTTAAGAATCTAATACTCGGTAAGTGTTTGTCCTATGAACATTTTAGACCGGTCTTCCGATGTCAAACAGTTAGGAATAAGATTTGTCGGTAGTTTTTCTAGAGGGATAGGATCTTCAATCGAAATGTTTTTTACTACTTTGATGAACGTCTTTCGGAAAGAGTCGGTCTTAGTGACACGAGTTAAATGTTCTCGTGGTAGTGGTCACTGGGTCCCCAACCCCACGCCCCTACACATGTGTACAATGTTGCGTCAGGTCGAACGACGGATCCTCACGTCTGTACACTATTCCACGATAAAAAGATGAGACATATTCATCACCTAAGTAAACGGTGTAATTAAATCTTCACCTTCTCTTCCCAATTGTGTTACGGGCAACTTTTTAATGTATGGACAAGAACCTAATTAAATTTAAAGGTGATATGTAATATCCACTGGCACATATGTAGACATTGGCTTCCCCTGATTAAACTACAATTTTGTGTACCCCGAGTTAACCTTTCCTTTAAAGGTGTCTCGTCGTCAAGGTGAGTGTACTTTCGCTGATGAGTCCGATAAAAATCTTTTCATACAGGGTCCCGGACCCAGTTAAGATCGACTTCAAACTTTTACTTTTTCACTTCACAGAGTCAGCCCAGTCTGAGACTGGGGTACCTGACATCGGGTGGTCTAAGTACCTTAAGAGATCCGTTCGTATGACCTCACCCACCGGTAAGGGAAGAGGTCCTCTATAAGGTCTGGATCCCTTACTTGGACCAGAGGACGTAACGTCCATCTAAGAAATGACACACTCGGTAGTCCCTTCCGGGTCCTTATGACTTCATCAGTCAATGTTTGGAGAAGAGGACGAAAGCGTGGTATTTGTACTTTATTACCGGTCTAGTATGGTTGTTTCCCGGATTGCTAGATCTATCCAATAGGACAAGAGGTTAGTCAAGTCACTAACTTAGTCTAGTCTAGTCTAGTCAACGAGTCAGCACAGGCTGAGAAACGTTGGGGTACTTAGCGTCGTGCGGTCCGGAGGGACAGGTAGTGGTTGAGGTCTCAAGTGACTCTGAGTGCAGGTAGCTCAGTCACTACGGTAGATCGGTAGAGTAGGAGACAGCAGGGGAAGAGGAGAACGGGGGTTAGGGAGGGTCGTAGTCTCAGAAAAGGTCACTCAGTTGAGAAGTGTACTCCACCGGTTTCATGACCTCAAAGTCGAAATCGTAGTAAGGAAGGTTTCTTTAGGGTCCCGACTAAAGGAAGTGTTACCTGACCAACCTAGAGGAACGTCAGAGGAACGTCCCTAAGAGTTCTCAGAAGAGGTTGTGGTGTCAAGTTTTCGTAGTTAAGAAGCCGTGAGTCGGAAGAAGTGTCAGGTTGAGAGTGTAGGTATGTACTGGTGTCCTTTTTGGTATCGGAACTGATCTGCTTGGAAACAACCGTTTCATTACAGAGACGAAAACTTATACGATAGATCCAACCAGTATTGCAAGGAAGGTTCCTCATTCGCAGAAAATTAAAGTACCGACGTCAGTGGTAGACGTCACTAAAACCTCGGGTCTTTTTATTTCAGACTGTGACAAAGGTGACAAAGGGGTAGATAAAGGGTACTTCACTACCTTGGCCTACGGTACTAGAAGCAAAAGACTTACAACTCGAAAGTCGGTTGAAAAAGTGAGAGGAGAAAGTGAAAGTAGTTCTCCGAAAACTCAAGGAGAAGTGAA
This sequence comes from Bos grunniens, assembly GCF_055505025.1. Taxonomy (NCBI): domain Eukaryota; kingdom Metazoa; phylum Chordata; class Mammalia; order Artiodactyla; family Bovidae; genus Bos; species Bos grunniens. The sequence continues at coordinate 31,745,959 of NC_141193.1, forward strand.
AGACGGTATTCCCACCACAGTAGACGTATAGACTCCAATAACTATAAAGAGGACCGTTAGAACTAAGGTCGAACACGAAGAAGGTCAGGTCGCAAAGAGTACTACATGAGACGTATATTCAATTTATTCGTCCCACTGTTATATGTCGGAACTGCTTGAGGAAAAGGATAAACCTTCGTCAGACAACAAGGTACAAGTCAAGATTGACCACGAAGGACTGGCCGTATGTTTAAAGAGTTCTCCGTCTAGTCCACCAGACCATAAGGGTAGAGAAAGTCTTAAAAGGTGTCAAATAACACTAGGTGTGTCAGTTTCCGAAACCGTATCAGTTATTTCGTCTTTATCTACGAAAAGACCTTGAGAGAACGGAAAAGGTACTAGGTCGCCTACAACCGTTAAACTAGAGACCAAGGAGACGGAAAAGATTTTGGTCGAACTTGTAGTCCTTCAAGTGCCAAGTGTATAACGACTTCGGACCGAACCTCTTAAGACTCGCAATGAAATGATCGCACACTCTACTCACGTTAACACGCCATCAAACTCGTAAGAAACCGTAACAGAAAGAAACCCTAACCTTACTTTTGACTGGAAAAGGTCAGGACACCGGTAACGACTCAAAGGTTTAAACGACCGTATAACTCACGTCGTGAAAGTGTCGTAGTAGCAAGTCCTAAACCTTATCGAGGTGACCTTAAGGTAGTGGAGGTGATCGAAACAAGCATCACTACGAAAGATTCCGGGTGAACTGAAGTGTAAGGTCCTACAGACCGAGATCCAGTCACTAGTGTGGTAGCACCAATAGACCCAGGACTTCTAGAAAAAACATGTCAAGAAGACACATAAGAACGGTAGAGAAGAATTATAGAAGACGAAGACAATCCAGGTATGGTAAAGACAGGAAATAGCTCGAGTAGAAACGTACTTTACAAGGAAACCATAGAGACTAAAAGAACTTCTCTAGAGATCAGAAAGGGTAAGACAACAAAAGGAGATAAAGAAACGTAACTAGCGACTTCTTCCGAAAGAATAGAGAAGAACGATAAGAAACCTTGAGACGTAAGTCCACAACTATAGAAAGGAAGAGAGGAAACGAAAAACGAAGAGAAGAAAAGTGTCGATACACATTCCGGAGGGGTCTGTCGGTAAAACGAAAAAACGTAAAGAAAAGGTACCCCTACCAGAACTAGGGACAGAGGACATGTTACAGTGTTTGGAGTAAAGTATCAAGTAGTCCGTGAGATAGATAGTCTAGATCCGGGAATTTAGATAAAGAGTGAAGGTGACATATTAGTATTATCTAGGGGGTTTAATCGATGTGTGGGTCGGTCTGGTGGTTCAAAGAATCCTCTGTACTTTCTTTTTAGTACGGTTGTGTGGATTTAAAAAAGTTTTATATTCTCTGAGTTTGAGGTGAAATTTTCATCCAACGGTACTATAAGGAAATAAGAAGGTCAAATTTACAGATATCGTTAAGAACGTTGGTGTCTCTAGGAGATGTATTCCTCTTCTATAATTTCACAGTGTAGTTTTTGTTGTGAGTATTAAGGGTTCGTTAAATTCTTGTTTTTGAGTAAAGTTCAAGTCCTTTTCTTTTATTTTTGTCTGAAGTCTATAACAGTTCATAGAGTTTAATGGATATTTTTTTAATTGCATCTTTCTGTTCTTTGATAAAAATGTATCTAATCGATGGGTATGATTGTAATAAAGAATTAAACCTTGACAGGACGTTCGGTCGTGTCGAATAGAAGGATCTGTATACAAGTTCTATGTCCTCGTACTTTCTGTTACTGTCTACTATTGGAGTAACTGAAGGACGGTGATCTCATTCCAACGAGTAAACTCTAATTTATTCTATTAATATTTGAAATTTATTAGTAAATTATCTAAAGAAAATTTTAAGTTAGTGTAGTAAAGTCTCAAGGTGGAGTATGTGGTGTTACAGAGTTTTACCATAGTCTATGACCATAGACTACCAATTCCTTTAGTACTTTACCAATTCCTTTAGTACTTTATAGGTACGTTCCTCTTTCGTTTCACTATAAACCCGAAGGACCCACCGAGTCTACCATTTCTTAGGCGGACGTTACGACCTCTGGACCCAAGTTAGGGACCCAACCCTTCTAGGGGACCTCCTCCCGTACCGTTGGGTGAGGTCATAAGACCGGACCTCTTAGGAGTACCTGTCTCCTTGGACCACCCGATGTCGGGGCCCCAGTGTCTCAGTCTATGCTGACTCGTTGATTCGTGTCGTGACATCTTCTTTATAGTGCCGTACCTTTTGCCGAGTGTTACGCAAGTGGCAAGTCGTGGTTTTGTGTTCCACTGCGTTTTCTTGAAGTAAAACAGTAGGGGGGGTCTTTTTCAAAAAAATTCACCAGACATTTCTATATATAATTCTCTATATAATTGTGACCATTAGGTATTTTACATTTAGTTGAAATTTTCCTTCTTAAATTTGAATAAAGTCAGAATAAAGACGGATGAATATTAAAGGTCAATAGTGTGGACAGTATATTGTTAAAACATTATACTTTTGTAACAAAATTAGATTTTTGTTTACACATATTCACAAACGTGTTTGGTCCGGAGTAAGACCCATATGACACCATCAGAATGTCGTTTGAGTCTTTTCGTTCATTTATTTAGTCTTTCCTCAAGACTAAATAAATCGTGAATAGAAACATCGTGATCGAAATAAATTACAACTTCTTGAGGTTATTAAATTATGTCTTCATCCAGCTTATCTTAGGTGGATTGGTCTTTTTTCTTTTCTTTTTATGATTTTTCGTTTCGGAGAGTTCGTTTTGAACCATTCACACAATCGTAATTCAGAGTTTTAAAATCGGAGATTGTGTTCATTCTAAACCTGTGAGTTTACAAACCTTCCAGGATAGTGAAAATTTTCACCAGTTCTGCAATCTTTTGTACAGGTAGAAGGTTTTTGCGTTTCAGGATTACTGAGACGAGAGAACTGAGTACTTCTAGACCTTTCTACGGGGTTTGGGCTATCATAATGAAAATGGGATTTATATTAGTGACTCTGAACGTCGGTCCACCCACTGAGTCTACCGACCGTTCGTCCGATAGGTTTCGGTAGATCGATGTTCCGACAGGACTGTCGGGATGTGAGTGGACACCGTTTACCACCCGACGGGTTCCACAACGTCCCATAAGGTGTGACCCCTCGAAGAGGAACCTTCCTACCAGATCGGTAGGTATTGACCTAAATTGATACTGGTGTTTACCCGAAGGGACCACCGAGTCACCAATTCTTAGACGTTCTGTGCACCCAAGCTAGGGACCCAACCCTTCTAGGAAACCTCTTCCACCGAAGGGTCCACCGAGTCACCATTTTATTAGACGGACGATTACGTCCTTTGTGTTCTCTGCACCCAAGTCAGGGACCCAACCCTTCTAGGGGACCTCTTACCTTACCGTTGGGTGAGGTCATAAGAACGGACTCTTTAGGGTACCTGTCTCCTCGGACAACCCGATGTCAGGTACCCCAACGTTTTGTCAGTCTGTACTGAATCGCTGGTGTTTATATATTTTTCGTCGGGTCTAAGACGTCTACACCAGTTCCCCTTGTAAGGGTAGTTTTCCGGAGTAAGACTTACTAAATAATGAAACTGACTAAACCCATATGACATACTAGATATTTATTAGCGAATATGGTCTGTCCTACAATTAATACACTACGTCACCAAATCTTTATTATGTAATCAATCGTAAAGGAATTTAACAAAGTTGGGGAGACAATTGTGAAACGGTATTTACTTCCCTTTGACCACTAAGACTCTTAAAGCACATCTCAAGTCGTCAGTACACCTATAGGTTACCTCGAATTGTAGTAAACACAAGGTACATTCGGATTTCTACTTTTCGTTCGGGAAAGTAAGAGGTCTGAAAAGAACAGGACGACCGGTAATGCGTGGTGGTGGACTCATGGTGGTAAGAAAGTGAGTTGACCACTTTCACAATCAGTGAGCCGACACAGGCTGAAAAACGTTGGGGTGTCTGACATTGGGCGGTCCGAGGAGACAGGCACCCTAAGAGGTCCGTTCTTATGACCTCACCCAACGGTAAGGGAAGAGGTCCCCTAGAAGGACTGGGACCCTAGTTTGTGCCCAGAGAATGTAACGTCCGTCTAAGAAATGACAGACTCGGTGGTCCCTTCGACTTTGTCCAGACAGTAATTTCCTGTCTAGAAACTCTAACTTCTCTTTTGAGGTTTATGGTAAACGATGTTTAAAATTTAAGTATTACACCTAGACCTTTACGATGGTCTATTGTAAAATAACTACATTACGATGATCACAGTTAGATCCAATGACCGTTTAGTTTTGATGTTACTCGATAGTGGAGTTTAGACAGTTGGACCAATAGTAGTTTTTTTGTGTTTTGTTCATATCCGTTTTTACTCCTCTTTTATTTTGAGGACCAAGGAATTACATTGTCCTTCCACCCTTGTATTTAACGATATAGGTAATACCTTTTGTTGTGTCTTGAAAAAGAATAGATGTTCCTATAGACATGAGAGTGTAAGTGACATCACTAAAAATGTTGTCTCATACTTTTGTTACGTTTAGAGGAAGTCACCTACTTACTTATTTCTTTTACACCACACACACACACACACACACACATTCTCTCTGTCTTTTCAGCTCTTAGTCCTAATTAATCCCAATTTTATGTACAAACCGGAAAATAAACAGGATCTAGACTACTTTCGGAAATAACATACTGTAAATAATAATGGTTCCTCCATTCAAAGAGAGGGGCGGGGCGGAAAAAAAAAAAAAAAAAACCGATTAAACATTCTAAAGAGATTAAAATAAAAAAACGTAATTTTTTTTTTTAAATTGGAAAAATAAAAGATAACCCCATATGAGCTAATTGTTATAACACTATCAAAGTCCACTTGTCACTTCCCTGAGTCGGTATATACATAGGTACAGCACGATTCAGCGAAGTCAGCACAGACTGAGACACGCTGGGATACTTGACATCGGGTGGTCCAAGGAGACAGGTACCCTAAGAGGTCCGTTCTTATAACCTCACCTAACGGTAAGGGAAGAGGTTATATACATAGGTAAGAGGAGGTTTGAGAGGAGGGTAGGTCCGACGATGTATTATAACTCGTCTCAACGTACACGATAGCCTCTTCCGTTACCGTGGGGTGAGGTCATGAGAACGGACCTTTTAGGGTACCTGCCTCCTCGGACCTTCGGACGTCAGGTACCCCAACGACTCCCAGTCTGTGCTGACTCACTGAAGTGAAAGTGAAAGGTGAAAGTACGTAACCTCTTCCTTTACCGTTGAGTGAGGTCACAAGAACGGACCTCTTAGGGTCCCTGTCCCCTCGGACCACCCGACGACAGATACCCCAGCGTCTCTCAGCCTGTGCTGACTTCGCTGAATCGTCGACGTCGTCGTCGTACACGATATGTCATCCAGGAACAACCAATATATAAAATTCATATCGTCTCATATGTACAGGTAGGGTTTGAGGGATTGATAGGGAAGAGAGGTCGTTGGTAATTTAAGTAAGAGGTTCAGATACTCAGTGGTTTCTCTGGTGTCTAAAGATTAGTTGGTAGTGTCCGATGGATTGGATGTCTTAGAACCACAATGGTGAAAAAGAGTGTGGACGTCCTTAGAACCTTGCCCATTGTGCATAATTCTTTTGTGGAAACCAATCAAGATATCAAGGATTTTGGGATCAAAAGTGGTTAAAACTAGACTTTACCTTTGTTTACCGGCAAAAGTTTCTATACTTTGAAGGAAAATCTTACTTCTTAGACTGAAGATATATGTAGAAGTTATTCGTTAAGTTCTTATTAATGTCGTTACGTTCAAGTTCCGTTCCTTAGTGACTAAAAAAACAAACAAAACAAAAAACAGGTAATGTTTGGTGGAAATTCTAGTGACTCAGTTGTCTGGGTACGTTTAGTACGGAACAATCTCTTCGATTTTTGTCATGATTTTGTAAAATTTCAAATTTACATATATCGAAAGAGAATTTCGGAGGGTGTATTCACTAATTTTGTGTTTGTGTGTGTACATGTTGTAAGAGTTTAAAAGTTTCGTTTACTTCAGAAGTTGATGGTTTATAAATTGATGAGTTTTAGTTCCTAAAGGAACTCGTAAAGAGTACCGACTTAGATAATTCGTTCATACATAGGGACAGTGATTTTCCTCGGACTTAAAGATGTGATTGTCGTACGTAAATAATAAGACTAAAAATAAGTAAGATCAAAGACGTCTCGTGTCAAGGAAAGTGGGGACCCCGAGTCGAATAAATGTCTTATTTGGTACGTCGTCTAGATGTATACGTAAACGGAACGATTTTATTATACAGTTTTACCTGTGTTGACCAGGTTCAAATTTAAAATTTTAATAAAAATCGAAAACTAAAATTTAAATTGTATTTTTTAGAACGGGGTACTATCGTAGTTGATCAAAAAAAAAAAAAAAAAGTTAGGTTTTTTATTTTTCAGTCGTTTCTTTAATCGATTAATATAGACACTTCCCATTGACCCTGTGTCAAGGATTCTTTGTCTATTTCATAAGTGTGTTTTTACGATGGAGACAGTTTCGTAGATCTCTAGTTCTTGAGGTTACACAATCCATTCACTTCATTTACGGAAATCAGTCGAATCACAGACATTATTTCACTGAAGTTACTTGTCTGGGGACTTCTCGAGTCGGTTGCTCTCTTCTGTGACGTGTTGCAGTAGGAACATGGGTCACGAACTTCGTCCTGGAGTCGTGTACGACTCTTCATAAACACTGGGTCCGGGGTCCTAATATCCCTTAGGTTCTTTGTTAGTAAACCCTTCCAAATCCGGTAAAGGAGAGATCAGAGTTTATCCGTACTCAAGTGGTCATCTCCACTAATTATACCTAGGACAGCCTACCGTTTAATCCGACCATTCATTTTTGCATCGTTAAAACAGTGGGTCTCTTTTCATTCCCACTGAAGTCTCTACAGAAAGATTCCAGTTACTGAGTACTGACTGACCATCCGGTGTGTGACCGTTTACCTTCGTCCTTTTTCCCCCTCTCTCTAGAAGTACTCGGGAACTGGAACTTCGGTCCCTTTCTCTACCTATGTTTACTGTGTTACAATCTTTTAAGGGTTGTTGCTTCGAAGAGTTTCACTCCGGATACCTCATCTGGTACCGGTGTCAGATGATCAAGACCACGTATCGTACATTCGTGTCTTCGGTTCTGATTCGTGACTCTTCCTCGTGAAAGTGAATTAATATAGACAACTCAGATCATTATTTTTTTTTTTCTAGGTAAGACCCTAAAATATATAGAAACAAGAAAAGGTAGAGCGATAAGATCACTGGTCAAGAAAGACATAAAACAATTCTTCATAACTAAGTCTTGTTTAACCTTTGATGTTTATGTGTTCCAGGAACTGGTATCAAACTCTTCGTGACGTGACCTTACGGATTTTATTCCAAAACATATCTGTCATTACGTATACTACAAACGTTCCTATAACTAAGTGGACGTTAGTAGAGAAGTTAATGAACTTGTACTTCTAAAGAGTCTTCGTCCGTTAAAACGGGTACACATTATGTGATTAGAGACTAATTGTAGACTTAATTAGATCTGTATGGACTTAACGTCCGGTTACTCTTATGGTACATTAGTTTTGAGAAGACTTCTTGACTCTACAATTAATTGTACAAAGGGAACCTTTTCGTCAAAACACCAGTATGTTTACCTCTATATACGAGTTAGAGTGCGGAGGAAGACTCGTCCGTTTTATATGTAATCACATAATTCCTACGACTCTTTCAGACATCGAGTCTTTTTAGACATATGCCTATACTACGAGAAATAGATTTATGTACAATTGTGGAACAAGTCCTTTATGTTAAAACCTTTACGACCTTGTCTGTTTTCTGAGGTCTAATGGTTGGTTTTTGGACAGAACTCATAGTGAGCGATCGACAAAGGTAAACATTCCCCTAGTGCGAAGGGTGGGGTGGTACGACCACTCGTCGTGGTAGTCCCTCCATTGCTACCTCTTAGTGAGGTGTGTCGTTCAACCTTCGAGGACCTTCTATCCCTTGACCGAGGGAAGGACGTCGGGTTGTGAATACTTCCCGAGTCGGTAATGACTCGACAAAAGGTCCCTTTCAAGGTCTAACAGTAGAGTGAGGTGGGGGGTATGTGGGACCTATCGATTAAGACGACCAGTAAAACACCTGTCAGGGAACCCTAGGGTGCAGAAACCTCCGGAGGTCGGAAACCAGGGGACGACCACACCATACCGTCCGTGGACTAGGAGAAAGACCCTTTACATCCACTGGGGTGTCATCTCGGTCCTCGTCCAGCATGTGAACTCTTTTCGGGGTCGATCACTCCTGTCGGGGACGTCGAGTTGGAAACATGTCTCCACAACACCCTGCACCTGGTGTGTCCCGAGTCTACAAGTCCACAGGTGCCGGTAGGAGGGTGGAATTTGGTGGACGAGGGAAGAGGGGGTCAGGGGCGTACCGTGTGTCGTCCCTGTGAGACTCGACTAGTTATGACGCAAGTAAAGTGTGCTTTATTATGGGATTGGGACTTTCTTTTCCACGACATTGTTTCTTTAGCAAACAGCCCCGAACTATCGTGGAGAAAGGGTGGATTATGGTATTAGGTCGAGGATAAGTTGGAGGTCGAGGGGTAGAGTCGTTAGTTATTATTATGTAACAGGGAGTTTGACAACAATAAAAATTGAAGATACAGAGAAGACAACTGAAGTTTCCCGTCGTGGGTCGTAGACTCGCGGTCGATGTTCCAGTACACCAGTCGCTTAACATCCTGTTCCTTAGCCAAAAACATGTGTAGGAAGGTTGGTGGTTTGGTGCTCCAGAAACAATTCCAGTTTTAATAGTACTTTGTAATAACTGGGTCATGTGTTACTTGAGCCCCGCCGTCGACAACGTTTGTGGTCGGTGTTGAATTTTCTTATTTTTTATTTTTCTATTCCTTGGTAAACAAGATGAGTGACAAGTGCATTTGTAATTTACAGTGCCTTCTTAACTGTAGTCTTAACCTGTGCACTTTACACATTCACGGAGGAAGTCAGGGAAAATTAGACCAATCTACTTCAAGTAAATGCATAGATGTTTTTTTCTTGTTGGGTAGTCAGTGGACACCTAGTGGATGGAGCTTTGCACACCGAAAAAGTCAAAGGTAGACCTTTAGGTACGGACAAAACCTTTTGATGCAGGGTACATTAAGTCACAATTGTTTTAGGTGCAATTGTTTACGTTTATGTGTGTATATAAAGTAACTCTGTTTACGGACCATGTACTCTTGTCTCACCCCTTTCCGAAAGAGCGGTATTCCGTTGGAGTGGGAGTAGGACGCGACAGGAATACCGGTCGTAGGAAGGGGCGGGACCAGGAGACAAGTCGGAGGGAAGAGTGGTCACAGGACTTGAGTGAACGGGATGAAATTGTCGTGGACGGACCGTTTTGGGGTCCGACCGTCCGTAGAGGTAGTTCCACAGAGTTTCGTCTGTGAAGTCCCGGTACGTCGTTCCAGTTATGGTACCGGGAGTGGAAGTAAGACTGTTGTGGTCGTAGAGGACCAAGAGGAGGATGGGGACGGCGAAGAAGGTTCACAGGGGTCCTCGTACACGGTGGCCCCGAAGACAAAATGTGGTTCCAATAGTGTCCACCGACACAAGTCGTGGTGGTAGTCCCTCAATGACTGTACCCGAGGTCACACCTGTCTCGTGAGACCCACCGGGATCTGGGGGTTCCCGGTGTTAGTTGAGACGTGACCCCACCGAACAAGTCAGAGGACAGTGTGACGTATGTAAGGGACCCGTAAGTACGAGGAGACTTGATGAATGACAACGAATGTTGAAAGTTTAGGACTGGAGATCAGGTCTGGAGGGACAGGATGTGGAGAAAGGAGAGGTCCGGTAACAAGTACCGGGGGTCAGGTTTCGTGGGGATCCTGCCCCCACGAGTGGGGGCAGTGGCCGAGTGGCCGTAGGACAAATGGAGGAAAGCGGGAGGGATGGGATGAAGGGGTTGAAAGACGGTCCAGAGAGAGAAGAATTACTTCGGGAACGGACACTTAGGGTGAGAGTCCTCGACGTAGGTCCCTTGGACTGGATGTTTTGTAGGATGGACTCATAGAGGTGAGTTCTAGGGTGTCCGTTCAAGTTTAAGTTGTTTGGGGTTTGAGTCCAGTGAGAGGGAGGGGGACCTTACCATAGTGGAGAATAGTAGGTTAGACCGACGGGGTCGGTCTGAGGAGGGAGAAGGGACGGGGAAGTCAGTGGCTCAGGAAATTCCTCCTTCGGACCTGTCGTGGGTTAGGTAGGAGGGAGGTTGGGAATCTGAAACCAGGTCCTGTCATAGGTGAGAATGGGTATAAAAATGTTGTCGGTTCTCGAGGGTTGATCCCCCTTTTTTTGGTGGTTAACATTGATCCGTGGTTGGAGAATATTCGGTAACCGAGAACTACTCTAATGAATTGAGTTACTTCAGAGTTTAAGGAGAAGATATCTTTCCTCCCTTCATTCGTACGGATGAGTATCGTAAACACTCCTGATTTAAATAACTCAATTACATGTATTCCCTTACTCTTGTCGTATACCGGTCTTTGTTCGTGTATGTTGAATAGACTCTTAGCTTACTCTTCAGACTACATTTTCTTTGAACCCAAGTAACGAACCGGGTTTCTACGAATTGCTAAGAATCAAAGGAAGATCGAAATTTTTACATTGATTTCCGTGATTGTACGGAGAAAGAGACTTTTCTTAATAAATGACACCGGGATCATATACGATCAGTGACGAGACTTGATAGAAGTCTTGAGGTCCTGTCCTGAGAGGAGATTAAATGTTTACTCTGTTGACTCCGTACCTGAAAAGACACACAAGATTTGTGTGTCGTTTTACTTTACTACTTCTGAGTCCCTCGTCGGGGTTTGAAGGAAGACATAGTCGACAGAAGAGTATGTAACTACCAATGTATTTATCCTACTCCATCGTCAATTCTTAGGTGGATCTGACGTCCTCTACCCTAAAGTTAGGGACCCAGTCCTTCTGGGAGACCTCTTCCCTTACCGTTGGGTGAGGTAATAAGAACGGCCCCTTTAGGGTACCGGTCTCCTTGGACCACCCCGAGTTCGGGTACCCCAGTTTTTTTTTTTTCACCCTGTACTCAATCACTGGTTTGTTGTTCACGTCCCCTTTCCATCTTGACGTATTAACGGTCATTTTCCGGGAAAAGAATGGACTATAATGAAAGTAAAAGTCTGAATCCTATTAGCAGGGTGAATAGTCACCTCCAAGACAAGTATATATAGGTAACAGCCACATGTCCAAACCCTATACGGAGTATAAGTTGTTGGTCTAGGTGTAAGAGAGGTAGTAAATGTTTATGACAACACAAGTAGTATCCCTTCTATAATTACTTAGGAAATAGATTGGTGTCGTCTTACTTTGCCTTTCTTTGACAATGGACGTTTTTAGAATTGTTTATTGTGTCGAAGTAAAAACCTAATATTTCCATTGACTGACTAAAGGTCATAATTGACCATCACGGTTCATTCGACCATTTCTTAGGCGGACGTTACGTCCTCTGGGACCAAGCTAAGGACCCAACCTCTCTAGGGGATCCCTTCCCTATCCGATGGGTGGGGTCATAAGAACCCGAAGGGACCACCGAGTCTACCATTTCTTAGACGGTCGTTACGCCCTCTGGACCCAAACTAGGGACTCAACCCTTCTAGGGGACCTCTTTCTTTACCGTTGGGTGAGGTTATAAGAACGGACCTCTTAGGTTACCTCTCTCCTCGGACCGTCCCATGTATGTCAGGTACCCTAGTGTTTCTCAACCTGTTCTGACTTCACTGGATCGTGTGTGAATCGTACGGTTCATCCTTAAAATTGATCGGTAAAATGTAAAACAAAACGAGAACCTCTTAGTGTCAGTATTTACTCTTTCCTGTGTGTAACCTTTACAAATAATAAAATAAAAATAGAGAATTCGTTGAGACAATTTCTAGATAGTGGTACCCTATTCAGAAAATCTGGATGATCAGGACTACGTATAATACGATTTTTAATAAACCTGATTCATCGGATAAGGATCTGGGTTATATTAACATATACACTATTCTTCTACAGTATTTAGTTCCTCCCCTTCTATCGGGGTTATAAGTTATTTTTATAACGTAAAATTGTTAATTCGGTATAAAAATTGATTTGTTGTTTTGACTGAAGATAATTTGAAACTGGTTCGACCCCCACCCCCGTCAAAAGATCCGAAAAATCTTCGTTAGTTTTTTTATTTTGAATATTTTCTGTTTAGACTTATGTATTTACAAAAGTTTACAGATGTATATCTTTTTAATTAATTCCATTATCCTTTTTCTTCTGTACTTTTATATATTCCTTTTTATTTGATCATTAAATTTATCCCCTAGGGAAAAGTGTATAATTTCTGTCGTTTTGAAGTTATCTCGACAATTTTTATTACATATAGGTAAGATACCTTTTGATCGTTTCGATTAAACTTTATTTGAATTATTGAAACGTTCACATTAATTTTATCGTACGACTTAATGTGTAAAATTAAACCGTCTTGAGGAAATCTTTCGTAAATATCTATTTTTTAATAGATAAAAAGTCAAATTAGGTCTCTTGAGAAGAATCACTCCATCTATCGATGTACGTTTTATCTTCACGATAAATGCGATCAGTATTATTAGAATTTTTACTCTTTTCCCTCTTGACCAATTCATTTATTTCGTCGGGAATCTTTACCAATATATTATTATGTTACTTCTCAAACTTTTTCTGGTATTATTTTATTAACGGTTATAATATAAATATTGGAAAATACTTTACAAATGATACACGGTTCTTGACGTAATTCAAGAAATCGTATAAGATAAATTATTAATACTGTTTATAAATTAGAATGTCGTTATGACTTTCACTTGGAACATTGGGGACTAAATATCTACTCTTTTCTTTGGTTCAGGACCTTTCGGTATATCGACCGATGGGTTTCCGTCTCTGATTTGCATTGCATGTGTCACTCTCCGGTTCCGACCGAAGAATGACATCGTATGGGATCTCAGAGGTGTATGAAATTCACTCTTTCTTTTGGATTCTAATGTACATATTAATTTTAGGACAACGTCAACCTCTTCTGAGAAGTCTCAGGGAACCTGACGTTCCTCTACTAAAAGGTCCGTTATCATGATCTCACCTAACGGTAAAGAAGAGGTCCCCTAGAAGGGTTGGGTCTCTAGCTTGGGCCCAGAGGGCGTAACATTTGTCTGTGAAATGACAGACTCGGTGTTCCCTTCAGGTATTTGGTATATGGTTTGGGATTTTTACCAATATCGTTCAATCACCTTAATACTTCCTCAAAATTAGAATAACAAAATAAAGAAAAAGTTTTAACTTCTACCTTAATATTGTAAATTCTGACAGTAGGTGATAGAGACCATGATAAATTTATATAAATGTGGGGTCCGAAGGGATCACAGAGACAACCATTTCTTAGGTGGACGTTACGTCCTCTGTGTCCAAATTAGGGACCCACCCCTTCTAAAGGATCTCTTCCTTTACCATTGGGTAAGGTCATAAGAACGGACCTTTTGGGGTACCTATTTCCTTGAACCACCCGATGTCAGGTACTCCAACGTCTTCAACCTGTGTTGAATGTCTGATTTGGTGGTGGTGAATGACTCATCTATAGGAGGTCTCTCATAGATTGTACGTTAACCATGGGGTGTACTCCAACGGTAATCTTATAAATGATATATCAAAGGATGTCTAAGTCTTATTTTTTTTTTACCTTGGGTTGACAGGAAACATAGTTACCTTTTTGTAAAAAGTCCACTTTAAAATTTTTTGTAGGTTTACTTTAGTTCAACCTTTGGTTGTCGAACAAGATTATGGACTTAGTATTTACTACGGGGAGACAGTAAGAAATTCGATTGAATTCAATCAAAACTCATTTATTCAAAATAGACTTTCGATGTAATTTAAAAGTCCATGAGTTCCAGTATTTAAGTTTCTATTTTGTGTTACGTTTTATATCTTTATAATGTCCGTTATAATAAACGTGACTAAAGACAGTGTTAGTAGTACTTATTTTGTGATCAAGGAGGCCTCAAAAGATGTCATATCAGACCAGTTGTATCAAAATACAGGATATTATCTTGTCTCAAAGTTTAAGTACTTCACATTCTTAATAATCTTAGTTTTTTAGGATAGACCGAACAATATTTCCTACCAAATTCTTTGACTACTCTGTAATTGTCAATTAGTTCATGTTTGTGATATAGTCCGTGTAGATATTTTAGACAACGAAAAGAGGGAAGATGTCGGGACCCTCAATCTCCAACACACAGAGCATTCTCTTTTATCTCCGTCTCAATTTCACCCCACGTAAACTTTAAATTCACCATCTCGGGGTTGAGTTTTGATCCATCCCCAGTAGGATTTCAGAACACGACGCGTGGTGAGGTGAGACACAGGTTTAAGATGAGGGTCGGGGATTTCTAGTGAAAAGAGACAGAGACGGACGAGAACAGGGTAGGGTTGGGAGAGGGCTTTGTCATGTCTAAGTCTAATGTACCTGGGTTCAGAAAGGTCAATATGTCAATATAAGAACCTTTAACTACTTACCTAAAATTTTTAGACTAATGTATGTTGTTATACGAGTTTTGTAGGAATGATTAACGAAAGACCTCGACTTCGACTATATAGTCGTACGAGGGATTAGTTGAATCGTTTAATCGTGAATACCTCAAATTATAAAATTTTCGTATCGGAAAATAAGTTTAATTATTTACCAAGTGTTAGTACAAATCCCTGTCTTATCATGGGAAAGAGACCCGATCGAGACATTAACGTTTATTTCGCAGAAAAAGTGCAAGTAAAACCACTCTGTGAAAGGTAATGTTGTACTCGTCTTTGTTGATTGAGTATACTCTATTAACACCCTATTTAACGTTTGGAGATTGTGACGATGTATTTAATAACTTCTTTATACCCCCCTTTC
This sequence comes from Bos grunniens, assembly GCF_055505025.1. Classification (NCBI taxonomy): domain Eukaryota; kingdom Metazoa; phylum Chordata; class Mammalia; order Artiodactyla; family Bovidae; genus Bos; species Bos grunniens. The sequence continues at coordinate 31,761,018 of NC_141193.1, forward strand.
TCTCTTTACTTTTGTTTATATATTAAAATAATAACTATTTTAATACTCCTTCTTAAAGTGGTGGGATGTTCATGAATTAGTTTTAGTTCGTTACTCTTATGCCACCGTAGGTTTTTTTTTTTTTTTTTTTTTTGGGTTCTTTCATCTAATTTACGTTTGTTATGACTCTCGGGTTTCTCACATTTTCTTTATTAAAATTTTAATGATGTGAAAGGTCATTGAGTTTTTGTAGTACATGAAACGGTGTCAAATGAGAGTAATTCATCTACGAACCCTTTATTCATAAATCATTCTAACGATCTAGTCCCTTTTGATTTGGTCAACACATATGGTCAATACTATATCCAGTCCCATGTCCAATTGTACAAACAAATACGAGACATCTTTGTTCTTCGGTACGGGTCACTCGACGAAAGGACTTCCAAATACAATATCGGACATCCCAGTCTCCTGTCCCATTCCACTCCCCGTATGACTCTTCCTTTTCAGTCAAGTCGGGAAAGACGACGGTTCACTGATGTCGGGTTCTTGACATTTTGTTATTTGGTTTTCCGGTTTCCTGGAGTGGTTTTCTAGGTCTCTTTATGTAATTCCAGATTCGTATGCAGAAAGAGGTTTCTTTTTTCAGAGGTAGATAAAGGTTTGAGTCCAGTAAGTCGTTCCTCATTTTAAGACCCCTTTCGAGTTAGATGTAAACAACCCCATCCCCCCAATTCGTCTCTTACTGTACAAGTTTGTGGAAGTGTCAATGTCGAAAAGGTGAACGGAGATAATTTACCCATCTTAAACGAAAACACGAGACCAACCTTCTAGTAAAAAAAAGGTGCATAAGTAAGTAAGTCACTATGATTTTAGGGATTTCTTAGACAATTGTAAGGTAATTACATTTTTCCTTTGATAGTCCATTAAAGAAGTAAGTGATACGGTTCATTAAATGGGTAAGGGTCTCCATAAATGGATGATGAAGATTCCAACAACACTGTAAACGACTAGGTTTTCACAATAACCGCATTGTGTACTTGTGTGGCCTTAGTAAGTGAGAACGACTCGACTATCAGTTGGAAAGGACTGCCTCTATTGACTTCAGTGGGACTACGGTCGATAAGAAGAAGCAGACACGAAATCAGACGACGAGAGTCTTCCCCTCCCCTTCTTTCTTTAGTTTCTAATGGTATGTTAAATATAAGTCCTAGAAAGGATCTATTTAATTTTTATCGTCGTTAATTGAAGAGGTATAATCGTAAGTAATATGTGATGAATTCATTCTTATTATTTTGTAGTACTGTTCAGACAGTAACCTTGTGAAGTATAATGTCCTAATATAACTTTCTATCAGTAATAATTACTAACCCTTTTTTGTACTTTTAAGTAAAGAATTATTAGTGTCGTATGTATTAAGGTTTAAGAGACGTCACGAGTTGTAAAAAAAAATTTGTCACGGTTTAAAATTTTCGATCATATATTCTTTATGATGTCCTATGACTATAAAATGTTCAGTCGTATGGACGTAGGATAGTTATAAAGGACAAAATATATGTATAAATACATAAAAGATAAGATATCGGGTCACTAACTTTCTTTTGTGTAGTGATGATTGTTAGTACAAGATAAAATAATTGTAAATATAATAAAAGTAATTATTTTTATTTAAATGTTACAGATTCTAATTGAACTTTTAAGTAGGATAACAAGAATAGGTCGTCTTACAACCGTTGATAATTTCTCGTAAGTCTTCATGTGTTCTGTACATTCTGGTTTGGGGTTTAATAAATGTGTACTCGACTTCTTTTTTCCAACACGTAAATGGGAACACTATAGTGGTAGGATGACAATTATAGACAGACGTGTATTCTGTACCTCTCTCAAGAACATACCTTTGGAGTACCCCTTTTTCGGTATTATATTTGATGTTGGTAGAGACTTTTTTACTTTACCTTATCGTATCTCAAAAGACATAGAAGGTTAAAAAAAAAAAAAATGTACTTGTGTAAGGATAATGTTACCCCTCCCCATCCTCCCTCTCCCCTTTGTTGATTTTTTTGGGTTTTGTTGTCGCCTAGAACTGTACCTTGTTCTAGTTCCCACTGAGGGACATGTCCGATACCACCTGGATAATCGTAATCTGGTAAAACTGTCATGAGATTTCGTCTTGTTAGGAAGACCTTTCGTTGATCCTTCGTACAAGACTCGGGACTAGTTGAGGTCGTTTAAATAGAGTTTCTTCGTTGAGTTGTCGTTTGTTTTCGAAGTTCTATAAACGACTTCACTTTTTGACCTCTACTGGATTACACATGGTCCATAGTTTTTCTGATACTTATGTGCTTTTAATTTTTACGAATAAAATACATTTTTTACATTTTACTCATATGGAATTCTGTCATTGGTACACAAGTATGTATACGTACCCCTGTCTCTCTTTTCTTTGTACCTTTTTTTACACCCGTTATATCGTAAATATTCCTGATTGGTGTGCTCTGACGTTCGCGAACTTTACGTTTGACTTCCCACAACATTTATATTTTATACAGGGTCTGAAATTTCTGAATTATACTTTCTTTCATCATATTTTATTGGGTAATTATTAAAATTAATGTACTACTTTATAAAACCTATGTAACCTGATTTATGTAATTTTGACTAAAATGAAACAAAATCACAGTACACGGATGATCTTTTAAAATTTAATGTATCCTCCGAGTGTAAGATAAAAATAACGTGTCACGACGATTACATGTCACCGTCTTAATATCGATAAAGAGAAAAAAGAGTACAATAATATAAAAATCTTTAAAAAAAATGTGATTTTATTCGTGTGTATTTTCGACTGACGGTTTCGATTTACAAAACTTTATTTTTCTTCTCTTTGGACAAACCAATTGATTGACACTCTAGAACCGGTTCAGTTCCTACGGTGATACCAGAGTCTAAAATAAAGGTTTTTACTTATTTTCAGAAATTTCCGGACAGATCAGACCTCGTGACACAGCTGAACTTCTATGAGGGAAGATTCTCTAAGAAGATTATTAACCGTCTTTAGATTGTAAAAACGACGGATTGTCGTTAACAATTCTTCTCTGCTTCCCCTTTACTGTAAAAAGAGACCGGAGAGGATCAGGTAGTACAATGTCTGAAGAGGAGACATTTCCGTCTCTCTGTTACCTGTCTAGTGTATGATATAAGGTGTAAATGGCTTAGAAGGGAGATCAAGGACGTTCTCGGGTCCTCAGGTAACAATCCCTCGATTTGTCCTGTTACTTATGTGACCACAACCTTCCTTATCAAACAGCTATTAACTATGTTATAGTTGTAGGTTTGGGCCTCCGGTATTAAATCCTATGATAGTCTCTAGTACTAATTTTCGTCATTTTTATACTCTCAAATATTCGGAATCTTTTCGATTGGTTCTAAATGTCACAACTTATTTGAGGTTCTAGGAGAATGTAAAATTTTGTTTGTTAACTTTTTTGAGAGGTTGTGAGTTAAGTGGGATTTAAAGTAACACTCAATTTGAATAAGATTTACTAAGTTTAGTTTAAGATGTCTAAAAATTTTATTAAACTATCACGATATTATCGTGATTCATAAGGTTTAATTCGGTTTCCTTTTAGTCATTTTCTAAGTACCTACTTGAGACCGTAAGTCGGTACTCGGGGTAGACGTTCAGTGTGCAATGTGTCACAAACGTGCACTAAACCAAAAGGAATTGGGAACCTCCATGCGTGACCCTAAAGGGGTTTCTCGAGGGTTGTGACGTCGGAATAGATGGTCGCGGTCACCTAATTAACCCTTACCGTTCGTCCCGAGGACCCTTTTTTACCAAGTCTTGTTTTGACGGACCCCGTTAAATAAAGAGTAGAGTCTTTCCGATTAAAAGTTCAATATGTCTCCGAGTCGATAGGTGTCAGATTTGACAAGAGAGTAGACTTTAGTTCCTAGTATCTTTCCGTTAATTATACCCTAACACAAGACATCCCAATCAGTTTTTAGGCATACGTTCGATAACAAAAATAATCCAATATACTATACTTTTAATCCTGAAGAAAGAGCCTCTGTAACCAAGGTAAGAGGATCAGGTACCGTCTGAAGTGAATCGTTCCATAGTAGGTAGTGTCCAGACGTCCTTGTGGTAGTATTACGAAACGTAATACCATTAGCGGTACCAATGAATAAATCGTATCCTAAGAGATTTGTCCGTATTTTAACGGTTAAGTCTCGTACTCCTCCTTCTACTCCTCCTCCTCCTTTTCTGTCATAAAAGAAGGAAGGTTACATTATATATACACACATGACTTCTTTTTGATGATACTATCGTTTAATCGTTCTACCGGTTCTAATACGTTTGTCTTTAATAACTTTTGAGTCAGTTACCCTTAGAATTTTCGTTTTGAGATCCCTTTGACCTGTAAAGTTTCAGGAACGATAATTACACTCACTTAAGTTTCCCTTTTTTTGGGAAGTTTATATTGATCAGTTTTAAATAATTCTATACGGATTGTGTCATAGACTGTATGTCATCTGTAAGTTATACGTAAACAGTTTACTTACTATTGGATTTGTACAGGTTTACGAAGTATAACTTCTATTGGTAAAATAATTATCGTTGACTTTGTTTATCTTTTGGTAATCGTTAGACTAGAGTCCATTCGTCAGAGTTTCCTCCTTTAGTCTGGGTATATGTTTCTATAGGTAAAGAGTTTACCTGTCCGGAAAAGTACCCCTTCCCTTCCCGAAGGACCAATTATAGATTCTAGTGCAAAGAATTATACCTTCCCCTTTTACCGTTGAAAAGTGTCATAAAATTTATTAGACCGGACTTATCAAAGGTGTTATCGAAATATTTTTAATTCCATCGATAAGTGACTTGACAATTAAAAATTTTTATAAAAGGGGCGATTTCAGTAAGTCTCTTTGTCATATCTCATTATTGTTCAGACTTCAAAAGCTAAAAGAGTTTTATTTAAATGTGTTACTGTAAACAAACAATGAGTATTACTTACATGTGCAGACGTATACCACGATACGTTACCCCTTTATGCGTAGAGTTGCGTGAGGTCTGTCAAGGTGGAGACTGTCTGTGTGGTCGACTCGGTAGGAGTCCTACTAATTATCTGAGAGAGTCTTAAACTTTTTCTTACGTATATATACATGATGACTTAGTGAAACGGCATATCGTCTTTAATTGTGTTGTACCATTTAGTTGATCTGCAGTTATTTTATGTAAAGAATTTTTTATTCTGAAATTTCTTTTCGGAAGTTTGGAGGGTGTGTCGTACTATGTAACTCCTTTTGCCTCGTCTGTTAGGTGAGTGGACCGACAAAAGGAAATAGGTGTATCTCAGGTGCCTTGATCTGTGCAGAAATTAGTTCGTACAGTGACGTTTAAGGAGAGGAAGGGACTCTTCTATCGACCAAAACCTGTGTCTGTGTTGACCGTGTCGAAACTACCGATCTTATTTTACTTTTCACCGGGAGTTTGTTGACCAACGTGACATTGAATTGAAGAATTGAATGGTAAAAAGGATTCGGTACGGGTCGAGTGAGACACCAGAAAATTCGTTTTATATTTCATCCCGTGATTGGTTAGACATAATGAACACATGGACTTCTGTAGTCCTTAAGTTGATACGCAGGGGGTTCATTTAATTAATTATATCTCACTTTTTCTCTCTTACAGATGAAACTCTACTACTATTAGGACTTGTTTCGATCCATCTTTGGGATCGTATCACTTCGACGGAAATAGAAATGAAGTGCACTACCAAAGTATTCCTACACTGGTTGTTGATTAATGTAGGAAAATTGGTTTGTCCGTTGAAAGGGTACATGACATTTTAATTATAGAACTAATAAAGAATTATTGTCCAAAATTTGTTAGTTTGAAAGGAATTGAGGTTTCTCTTAGGAAAAGTTTTCGGAATTGCTATTGATGAGTTATCGATTTACGGGTGACCATAACTCAATCTATAAGAGACTTTATGTTTTAAGATCCATAGGTGGTCGATGGTTTTATAAGATGGAGTACAGCTTAAGTATTGTTCCAGGTAACAATCGACCATGAAGAGTCTAACACTTGTCGGATTCTTCCGTAATTTTAATTTATAAATTCCTCCTTCAGTTAAGTGTCTAGTTATCATTTAGTTCCTCACTTATTAGACATACGATTAGAAAAGTTTGTCACATTCCGAAGGGTTATTCAAAAGGAACTTTTCTTGTGACACGTAAATACTTTGAAACCCTACAGGACTATAGTCATCCAAATTACTGACAGGGGTCCTGGTAGATTAACGAGTAGGGACCATCTGGGTGGGTCGACCTCCGCCCAGAACCCGGTCAGTACCCGGTCAGTACATCATACTCCTGACACTTTATTTCTTAAATGTTCGTCGACCGTAATAAAACTCCGACCCTCTTGGCTAGTCTCGTCGACGGACTCACTGGTTGTATGATTCTACCTGGTCGCTCTTCAGAATTTAGTTACCTACGAGGCTGTGGGTCGTCTTTCGTTTGTTCCCGGCCATGGACGGGCGTGAAAGTCTCACTTAAAGAAGCTGTCGTACCTGAACGGGGAGACTAAGCGACTCGTCACGTCTGTCTCGGCTACCATGAGCGCGAAGTGTAAAGACTAACACTATGGACGGAACCCCAGCCGGTGTTTACAGTTTAGGAACCCCTCTCCAAAGGGGAGTGTGGGGCATTCTCTCATTAACCAGTGGAGCCCCAGACAGTCCCCTGTCGCTTGGTCGCACAGCAAAAGAAGAAAGGGCATGTTCCCTTCCAGTTAGTCCTTTTCGAAGAGCCCCAGATACCGTATTGGCTGTTAGTCATAAAGTTTGCCGTGTATATATTTTACTGTTACTTTTGTAAAATATTTCTAGATTCTGCAACGGAAAGCCCCTGAAGGGAACATTGGGACACCAGTTTACGAAGGTGACGTCCCCCGTGTCCAAACTAGGGTCCAATCCCTTAATTCCAAGACGTACGACACACCGAACCGGTTTTTTAATTTCTTTTTATTTTACGAGAGAGTGTCGTTTTTAGGGGTCATCGGGTTTACCGACGGCTGAAATAAGAAACGTTTACTTTCATCTTAAATAGACTTGATATGATTATTCCTTTTCCACCGTGAATTTGGTATACAGTCCGTGATTCTAACCGGGTAATGTGTAAGTGGAAAGAGTAAATTAGGAGTTTTGTGGGTAGTACCTACGTACGACTACATACCGTTTTGGTTATGTTATAACATTTCATTTTTTCTTATCTTTTATTTATTTATTTATTTAACGTTACTAGATTTTTTTTTCTTTTTGTGGATAGTACACTACCCGTGATAGTAATAGTGGTAAAATATCTATTTGGCTTCAGAGTTTTGATCGTTGAGAGGAATTCACTACACCGGGTCTTTACCGATCTTTCTTGAGTTTGAGCCCAGACTGACTATGGTGTTAGACTCGAGAATTTTGAGACCCTTATAAAATGATATTATAAATATTTATATTTATAATATTTAAAAATTAAAAATAAAATTTAAAATAAAAATTTAATACTTATAAATTTGTATATTTACAAAATATTATAAATACTTATATTTATAAACATTATAAATAATATTATAAACGAAAAAAAGATTTTACATATTGTGACGTTTCTTTTATCCGGTGCTTATCCGTCCGACTACTGTAGATCATCACACCCCTTTTCACAAGAGGTGATTGGGTTCACTGGAAGAAAGGTCTCAAGTGTCAGAGGTCCTAGGAGGTCGAAGACTTTTCTCAGATCTTTTGATAGTCCCCCGGTGTGTCATACTTATTGTGCACCAGGCACGAGATAAGTATAAGGAACTTTCTATACATATTTATCTTAAAGACCTTTAGTTTATTTAACTATACGTGTTCCCTTCGAATACTCCAAGTCTTTACGACACCGTTTATGTACTAACAGGTTTGGTCCTGTGGACCTGCACTTTCTCCATGTTAATCGTTAATACGACCCTACGGACCGTACCTGACCCTTTCGGAATCCGGTTGACCCTGGAGATATGTGTGGAGTAAGACATGTGTGTTATACGACGGTGGAGATATGACACATTGCTAGTATGTCTGTGTACCAACTCGGTTGCCTAATGTGAATTTTTCAAAAAAGTAGAAAACCGGTGTGACACGTCGTACGCCCTAGAATCAAGAGGTTGGACCCTAGCTTGGGCACGGGGGATGTCATCTTCACACCTTATAATTGGTGACCTGGTGGTCCCTTCAGGGATTTTACAAAAAATTTTACAGGAAAGGTGTACGTTTAACTCACGCGGTGTTTTTAGTTACTTTATTAACTTTAGGTGAATAGTATATTAAAACTGGTTAAAAGTTTCTCAAAAGAATTTGCTTAATACGTGGAGGGTCGGATTGATTAAATAAGACGTTTATTTAATGGAGTATTACCGACTTTATATCAAGCTCCGATAGTAACCAATAAAAGGGTGAATAAGAAAGAGTTAGTGAACTCGATATCGAGGGTGTTGTTACGGGGCTAAAGGAAGTGACGGTATTCTGTTTGATATGTCCGTAGATTTGTAGAATTTGGCCATTATTAATTTGTGTCAAGGTTCAATAACTCCTACTGAAGGGGATAGTTCTTTTGGACTCGCGAGACACTCTGACTAAACCGATTACGTCGTCAAAGGGATAAATAAGTCTGCAGATGGGTAGGATAATTATTCGTCTTACTGTGAAGTAATGGTGGACCTTTAATGTCTCATGGAAGAACTTACAGTTTCTTGTCTTGTGCCCACCGAGTTGTTAATACCTTTGTATGGGTCTCCGATCGACACCGAACACTTGTACATAAAGAAAAGTCGATAGGTGGGTCCTTTTCTATTTCATTCCTCTCCGTCAAAGTCAAAGTACCGTTGGAAGAGTGTCGTTTGTCCTCTCAGTTAAAATGATTGGGAGGTATCTCGATCTTACACGTAATTAAGACAGAGGGACTTTTGTTAATATATTCCTCCTGTCTCGTCCACTAGAATAGGTTCACAACGACACTCCTTGACATTGAGGTCTCCAACGAGTCTAGGTGTTAGATCCTGTTTAAATAACCTAGAAGAAGGTGGTATGGTATCTACTCCAACGTTACTGTTGGAGTCAGGTCCATGTTTAGGTCCTGCTCTTGACTTTGATAAAGAGGAGGATATTGAAACCATACAGAGAATTCGAAATTCATAAGATCAAAAATGTGGTTCTTTTTCTGGGGAGGGGATAGGGAAGGGGACCGGGGTGGTCCTTTGGAAGAAGACTGTTCGAATAATTTTCGTGTTTGTGTCTACTTAGTGACGTAAGTAGTGTCCTTTACTCCATGTCTTTAGGTTGGTAGTGTAAAAGGAAAATAAAGAGTCTCCAGTGTTAAAAAATTTACTTATTTGACTGATGATAATTCTTGGGTCCTTCCTGTCTCCCACGAATTGGTTGACTTAACAAAGACCTTAAATGACAGATTTACACCTAGTTAAGTAAACTTCGAAACCAGACAAACCCCGGAAATCTCCGGAAATCAAGGGACTTCACAAAAATGATTCACCCTTATAGACCCTAGAGTTCCGTAATTTTACGACAGAAGGGTTTCCCGGATTAAATAAGAGTCCCAAATGACTGTGGTGGTCCTGTTTACCCGATTTGGTATAACATTGGAGTAATCCTTTTCGTAGTGTCGGAATGTTCTGGAAGTCGACCTCAGTATGGGCTTCGGTGATACGTAGTCTTCTACACCCTTTTGATTGATTCTTTTGACACAAAATACGAAAGATCTGGGTCGGTCATTATAAAATAGGTACTGAGTCGATAGACATACAGTAGGAATTAATTCCTGTCCTATATTTCAAGAGATTCGTATCGTAGTTTCTTTCGACTCGTAAATGGAGATTGTTTGTGTATTTACCTTGACGAGTTCGGCGGAAATAACCACGTGCACATTAACGGACATAAACACCGGAGACGAAAGAGCCACTAGGTAAGGCCCAAACAAAAGAGTGAGTCAACTGGGTCCTAGAGTTTTCAGGTGAACTGTTTAGGACCTAGCCACGTATTGTCGGATTAGAGCAGCGGTTGCGACTGTTAATTGAGACTAAAACGACCCACCTATCTACCATCTCTGTCAAGGGGACCTGAGTGTCTACCGACTCTTCTCGGACGGTTCTTTTTGCTTTTAGCACAACTTGTACTAGAAAAAGAACCCGCTTTATTTCGTAAAAAAGGTTATAACTAAAGGTAGAAGACACATGAGCTGTTATTTTTATCCTGTTTCGACGGGTCGATAAATACCACTCTCAAGACAAATTTCAAAGATTTCAAGTAGATCTTTTAATTCAATAAAAGTCGTTGAGAGTTAATTAGGACTCCCAGTGGGAGCCATACGTTCGGTTCTGAACGACCTACGGTACCGTAAGAGACCCAATTTGTATGTTGCCCCAGTTCAAAGGTAAGACTTATACCCGGTGACGTTACTGTGACTGTACGACTGTGGGTCAGATCTTCGTTGTTTTTGTTTTGGAGGGTGCTAATTTGTTGTGTTGTTTTTTTGATGTCCGGGTAGCGAGAAATCCGTTTTATAGGTACTAGCACTATCGGACCGAAAAGAATGTCGAAACACTTAAGTCAATAAAGATACGTTAACAGAAATAAGCCACTACCAGTAAATTTTTTTTTTTTTCTAGAAACACAAAGTTTACTATTCCGTCTTTTACTTTTAGAATAAAATTACTAGTCTAGTACTCTAAAGTATCGTCTGCAACCCAACGTCGGACTAGTTGGATTACGGATGCCTCTAAACGATGTATCGTTTGATTTCTATGTTTTTGATTTTCTTCACGGATTTATCGAGTCAACCCTCTCACAGTCTGATTTCTATGTTTTGATCTCTGAGACTTATACTTTGACCTTGGAATCTTTTCGTGTCGTCGGTTAGGTAAGTAAGTAAACACGTATGTTCATATATGTACGTAGGCAACGTACTTCCATTCATAGACAAGTAATGAATACTCGACGTTTTCGTGACACAATCTACGACCCTCTTTTAGGTACATCTGCCCTGTGTGTCAGGAATGTCAGGTCTCGAATTTCATGTGTCACAAGTTACAGTCTTATTACGTTGTATCCATGTTCTGAATCGAAGTCCGCTGTATCTTTCTTCACCCGACCTAAAGGTGCTATAGTCTTCTCCTCTTTCTCGTATGTGTGTCTATGGTGTCTGTCTGTGGTCTCTGTGAGCACGTGTCACTCTATGGACTCCAGTTGATCTGAGTTCTAGTCACTTTTCAAGACCGGGAGTCCAGTCGTCTTCGGTGTCTTGAGTGTCAATTCCTAAATTCTGTTTTCTCCTGCTACACTCCGACGGTCTCTTTCTCGTGTGACCACCACTACCATGGTACTTCTTGTGTTTTCCGACTGAGTGCATGCTAGGCCCACTCCCCTCGCTCCCGCGGTCCTATTGTCTCGAGGGACCCCCCAAAAGTCAGTGAAGACGTCCTAGTACCCCCCTTACCAAGCACACGAACCTAAACACGGGGGGAGGTGTGTATGTTCCAGTCTCTGTTCTTGACTGCACCCAAGAGTTCCTCCTCGTTTTCGGCAGGTCCGGTCACCTCCTTCGCCGCCCACCCTCCGTCCCCGTCGGTCTCTTTCGGTGTCGTCCTCAGAGACGTGTGCAAGTCCCGTCTCTACCTCTATTCCACTCTTTCCCCGTCTCTACCCTCTTCGTCCTGTGGACGAGGGTCCACGACGTAGACCGGTCGTCCACCTGAATGGTGCTTAAGTCTACCACTCTTTCCCTGTCCGCCCTCTTCGTCCTGTGGACGAGGGTCCATGATGTGGACCGGTCGTCCACCTGAATGGTGGTTAAGTCTACCACTCTTTCCCTGTCCGCCCTCTTCGTCCTGTGGACGAGGGTCCACGATGTGGACCGGTCGTCCACCTGAAGAGTGGACTAATACACTTTAAGTCTACCACCCCTTTCTCGTCATGGACACTTCAATATTCTGTCCTAGTTTATTAGACTCCTTTGCCAAAACATCTTTTTTCTCCCTGTGTTACTCATGACCAGCGTCTCAAGAAGGTCGATTCTCACCCATCCTTTCTCAGTTCTGTCTAAAAAAAAATTACCCTGGTAGTCTTTCCTTCCCCTCTCCGATTTTTTCTGTTCCCTCCGTTGTGTAGTTTTCCAAAGGTTCTCTTCCACCCACCCAGGGTCCCGTCTACGAGTCGTCCTAGTTTCCCTTACTTGTATCCAGGGGTCTAGACCAATCCTTCTGTGGTGTCCTTTAGGTTAAAGTCAACTCACCCTTAAAGACGACCGAAGTTCCAATTCGGACGTTCACATCTGGAGAAGGACCTCTTAATACCGTCCTCTTTCGTGTCTTTATCTAGATATCAATTTTGAAATCATCATCAATTTTCCAATGTTCAAATATATTTTTTATCCTCCGTACGACTGTAGACTTCTATCGTCCTTGTCTTAGGTACCTCTCCCTGCCGGGTCTTCATGAGATGTCTTCCCGACTTCAACGGGGGACTTCCACACATATTTAGTGGTCAGAGTTCAAATCAATAGGTCTGTTTATAAAGTAGACCCACGGAAGGTTGGTACGGTAGTTAATATCGGGGTACTACAGTGCGTTTCATGTGGGGTCTAGTCTTCTACGACCCGTCGGAACTCAGTGTCTTTTAAGTTGTTATTCCACTTAATCAGTAGTGTACAATGGCTCGTAGTTGTCTTTCTCTTCACGATACCCGGTCTGACACACGGGGGTCTGACTTCGAGATTTACTACCTTGGTCTGATACCTTTACTTCACCAACCCCACTAAAAATCAGTATGTCTGACAATTTATTACTTTTACCCGTGTCACCATTCACTTCTACGACCAAAAAGTTCATAAATAGAGGAAAGTTTTGCTTCATGAAAGTTAAATTAGGTTTTTAAGAATTCTTAAATATAAAGTTTACATAAAGTTAGACCCGAAGGTACCACCGAGTCACCATTTCTTGTGTCGACGGTTGCGTCCTCCACACTCAAGTCAGGAACCCAACCCTTCTACAGGATCTCTTCCTTTACTGGTGGTCCAAGGAGACAGGTACCCTAAAGGGTCCGTTCTTATGACCCACACGACGTCATAAAGAAAGAAGTCCATCAATACCACTTTCGTCATTCCGTAGGATCTATTCTTGAACTGAGAAAAAAAAAAAAAAAAAAAAAATCCAAAGATTAAAAAAAAAATTAACTTCATATCAACTAAATGTTAATACACAATTAAAGATGATATTTGTTTCACTAAACCAATGTGTATATAACCTTTTCCAGTCAAAAGTAAGGTTAGGGTTTCTTTCTGTTACGGTTTCTTACGAGTTTGATGGCGTGTTAACGTGAGTAGAGTGTGCGATCATTTCATTACGAGTTTTAAGAGGTTCGGTCCGAAGTCGTTATACACTTGGTACTTGAGGGACTACAAGTTCGACCAAAATCTTTTCCGTCTCCTTGGTCTCTAGTTTAACGGTTGTAGACGACCTAGTATCTTTTTCGTTCTCTCAAGGTCTTTTTGTAAATAAAGACGAAATAACTGATACGGTTTCGGAAACTGACACACCTAGTGTTATGTGACACCTTTTAAGACTTTCTCTACCCTTATGGTCTGGTGGACTAGACGGAGAACTCTTTAAACATACGTCCAGTCCTTCGTTGTCAATCTAGACCTGTACCTTGTTGTCTGACCAAGGTTTATCCTTTTCCTCAAGCAGTTCCGACATATAACAGTGGGACAAATAAATTGAATATACGTCTCGTGTAGTACTCTTTGCGACCTGACCTTCTTTGTGTTCGACCTTAGTTCTAACGGCCCTCTTTATAGTTATTGGAGTCTATACGTCTACTGTGGTGGGAATACCGTCTTTCACTTCTCCTTGATTTTTCGGAGAACTACTTTCACTTTCTCCTCTCACTTTTTCAACCGCATTTCGAGTTGTAAGTCTTTTGCTTCTAGTACCGTAGGCCAGGGTGGTGAAGTACCCTTTATCTACCCCTTTATCACCTTTGTCACAGTCTGAAATAAAAAGACCCGAGGTTTTAGTGACGTCTACCACTGACGTCGGTACTTTAATTTTCTGCGAATGAGGAACCTTCCTTTGAATACTGGTTGGATCTATCGCATAAGTTTTCGTCTCTGTAATGAAACGGTTGTTTCCAGACAGATCAGTTCCGATACCAAAAAGGACACCAGTACATACCTACACTCTCAACCTGACACTTCTTTCGACTCACGGCTTCTTAACTACGAAAACTTGACACCACAACTTCTTCTGAGAACTCTCAGGGAACCTGACGTTCCTCTAAGTTGGTCAGGTAAGACTTCCTCTAGTCGGGACCCTAAAGAAACCTTCCTTACTACCATTTCGACTTTGAGGTCATGAAACCGGTGCAGTACTCTTCTCAACTGAGTAACCTTTTCTGAGACTACGACCCTCCCTAACCCCCGTCCTCCTCTTCCCCTGTTGTCTCTACTCTACCGACCTACCGTAGTGACTGAGCTACCTGCACTCAAACCCACTTGCGGCCCTCAACCACTACCTGTCCCTCCGGACCGCACGACGCTAAGTACCCCAACGTTTCTCAGTCTGTGCTGACTCGTTGACTACACTAGACTATATATAAGAAAAAGAATGTGAAAAGGTAATACCAAATAGTGTCTTATGACTTATATCAAGGAACACGATATGTTATCCTCGAACAACAAATAGGTAGGCTGAATGAAGGGAGTCATGTCAGTGTAGATCTCTATTCTGACAGGTCTAAACGTAGACGGTCCTACGTTCACACACTAGGAATTCTTTCTATGGTTCGTAGAGATGGAACCAAAGGAGTAGACGTTTCACCCCTGTCATTGTCGTGGATTAAGTATTCCGACAATACCTTTCGTGAGTCTTAACAGGAGTCCGTACGTCTTTTGTGTATTATGTATGTTCTGTGCTAATGAGATTTTTGTCAGAGTAGAAGGGAGGTTAGTCAGGACTGTAAAGGATACCTTCATTGACCTGTGTAGTAAAGGGTCTAAAGACGGACTGAAGAGGGAGGAACCGTTATTTAGTATGGTCAGTAAGGGGTCTCGGACAGTATGTAGGGACATACGGAGAGGTGAGGACGACGGGACTAGGGTCTTCAGTAAATGATACAGGTCTTACTTGTCGGTAAGGACTTTCTATGGGTACGGAGGTCGGAGGTGAGTGGGGTGGGAGTTTAGTAGGACGGAGTATTGGGACTATAGGTAGTCGGATTTTGTGAAAAAGTTGTGGGGGTTGGGGTCGGAGTTTTTGGGATTGTCTCCGTTCGTCGTCGATTGTGACTGTAGTACGTGTCGAATGTTTCGTGAGAGTACCACAATTAAAGATCGACAAAGGAGACCTGGGTTGGACGGAGAGGTTAGGAAAATCGGATTCCTAGGGCGCTTGCGAGAAGTAAGGTACGATGCGGGTGGAGAGACGGGTACGTGGGTCCTGTATTGATGAGGTAGTTAAACGGAGGAATAGTCCTTCTTTCGGGTTAGAAGTACCTACAACAAACGAGAGATTGATAAGGTCCAGTGTTGGTGGACAAGGTTTTAGGAGTCGAGGTAGTGGGTAAACCGAAGACCACATGTTCTCACCAGATATAGATCTAGAATGGAGACGGATGAGACCCCATAATCCCGGGAGTCTTGTCCTAGTATTTAGCATGAGGGAGGGGTGGACTCGTGTCAATGTATTTTTAAGGGAAGTTAGTGACTGGTATATTTTCTAACCACCTTTCTGTCCAAGGTTTTATGGATCGGGGTCATTGTCTACAGTTGTCAGATAACTGGATAAGAGGTTTCCTCCTGTTACAGATAAGACGACGAGATGATTCTTTTTCATTACCGAACTAAGTAGGTAATTTTAATGATATCTATGGTGGCTTTCTTTTCGAAGGTTTAAACTCTAGTGATCGAATGTGAAAGTCTCTTCCGTTACCGTTGGGTGAGGTCATGAGAACGGACCTTTTAGGGTACCTGCCTCCTCGGACCACCCGACGTCAGGTACCCCAACGCTTGTCTGTGTTGACTCGCTGAAGTGAAAGTGAAAAGTGAAAGTACGTGACCTCTTCCTTTACCGTTGGGTGAGGTCACAAGAACGGACCTCTTAGGGTCCCTGCCCCCTCGGACCACCCGACGGCAGATACCCCAGCGTGTCTCGGCCTGTGCTGACTTCGCTGAATCGTCGTCGTCGTCGAATGTGAAATGAAAATCTCAAATTTTTTTATTTAAAAATTTTATCAGTGGTGGTCTCCGTAAGTCCCAAAAGAAAAGTTTTATTTCAAATTCAAGTTGGGAGTTTGAACTCGTATATGATCTCGCACCGACACCTATAATAAGAGAAAAGAGGTTTGATAGAACTCACGACAATATTACAAGAGAGAGAGTGTGTGTGTGTTTCTAATCTCCAAGTACAATTTATATATATATATACATGTACGTATATATATATATATGTGTATGGGTGTGTATATGTGTATGTTTGTACGTCTGTATATATATATGTGTGTGTGTGTGTGGGGAAATATAAATTTTCAGTCATAGTCATTTAATCAGGTTGACTCGAAACTTTGACGAGACCTTAGTATGTAAAACTTTACATAGACATATATCGTTCAAGAGTTGTTTGTAAACGACTTACTCCAAAATAGATACAGTCCTGGGAAACGTAAACTTTACATGAAGGGATTACTACAAACTGATTATTTTTGTGACTGAATAAAAGACAAAGGACTTATACAATTAATTATTCAGGGGGTTTATACTGTCTACCGTTTTGGGTGGTAAGACTCCTCGTTGATCAGATCACTTACTACCGACCCCCGATCCTTGAGGTCGTAGATAAGTCTTTTATAAGTAAGGTCCATAGGACGATTCACGACCTGGATCCTCTGTCAGGGACGAGAGTTTTTCGTATTTATTCTCTCCTTTTCCCGTGAACTCGTCAGTTGTTACGTTCTAAAATTGTCGTCAAGTTTTGTTTATGGTTGTATGGGAGATATTGGAAACTGGTCATATTTTAAGTTGGTGTAGGTTTTCTTAACTTTCGTCCTTACGTCTATGGACGTGTGGTTGTAAGTATCGACGTCACAAATGTTATCGGTTTTCCACCTTTATTGGGTTAACAGGTAGTTGTCTACTTGCCCGTTTGTGTTACACCACATATGTGTTTTGTCCTCATAATAAGTCGGTATTTCTCCTTACTTTAAGACTGTACGACGTTGTACTTGAAACTTTTGTAATACGATTCACTTTACTCGGTCTTTGTTTTCCAATTTATAACATACTAAGGAGTATATACTCCATGATTATTATCCGTTTAAGTATCTCTGTCTTTTATCTTCTCTCCAACGGTTCCCGATTTCTCTTCTTCCTAACCTCTCAATAAGAAAATTACCGATGTCTCAAAGACAAATCCTACTAAAAGAAATCCTGTACCACTGCCACCGTGTAGTAATATTTGTGTGAAATTGTCGTGACTTAATCTGTGAGAGTACGTCTCAACTGAGTAACCTTTTCTGAGACTACGACCCTTCCTAACCCTCGTCCTCTTCCCCTGTTGTCTCCTACTTTACCGACCTACCGTAGTGACTGAGCTACCTGTACTCAAACTCATTCGAGGCCCTCAACCACTACCTGTCCCTTCGGATCTCACGAGATCAGCTACCCTAGGGTTTCCCAGTCTGTACTGACTCACTGACTTGACTTGACTCTGTGAGGATTTACCATGAAAAATATAATACATATAAAACGGTGTTAAAAAATTTTTGAATTTTAGTCATTAAGAATCTAAATTTTAGTTATTTAGTTATTGTTAATTTTAACTAGATTAAATTTTAGTTCCGGGTCCACTTCGGAGTTTGAAAGAGTCCGAAGAACCGAGAAAGAATAGACTGGTGAGCCTGGAAGTCATCGTCGGAGACACTCGGGGGGTTTAAATAGAATTTAGGTGTAGTGATTTTTAATTAGTGTCAATTATAAAAATAAGTAAGGTGTGTCAACACGAATTCCCGTACTTGTGGTGGAAAAGAAGGATCGAAAGATGATGGAATATTTCATCCGTAAGTATCGTCTTCGAGAAATTGAGAGACCCGACTTATTGGGTCTCAAAATTTAGTGTGACTGATGACGGGTTCTCTGAACTTACAAGTTCCGATGGTCTAAGAAGAAGGTAGGTAAAAAGGAAGGGAGGAGTATGATAGACTCAGGAAACCAAAATAAAAGTTTGGACAAATATCTTAACCCTGAACTGTCATATAATATATATTTAACACACACACGATTCAGTAAGTCATCATAGACTGAGACACACTGGGATACCTGACATTGGGCGGTCCAGGGAGACAGATTATGATCTCACCCATCGGTACGGGAGGAGGTCCCTTAAAAGGGTTGGGTCCCTAACTTGGGTGCAGAGAATATTGATTCGTGTACAATACTTTCAACTACTTTATACCCATACACAACCCCCCTTTCGACAGCTAAGAGACTATTGATTCGTTGTGAGATGTTCCCACCGAGTTGACTTTTTTTTTTTTTTTGGGTGTTCATGAAGTTCAATTTACACCCACTTTGTGTTCTTCTCACTCTCTCCCGGAGGTTAAACGTTTGTACCCCCCTAAGACGTAAGGTTCGATTTTAATTTTTAACGTCTGAAACAAAACACCCACACCTCCTGTCGTCGAGTCTTGCCAGACTCTTACGGGTAGTCAGTTGGGTTTGAGTCCTTTCCAAGACGAAGAGGTAGTTTTTCTTGTTTCGATAGTTAGAAAGAAAAGAATTCGTTTTATTCGGGTAAGTTCCATCTGGACAATAAAAGACATTAGAAATCTAATTTTCTGAGTAGTTCTCAGGTGTGACCCGAAGATGTCTTCCGAGAATTACTGGACGCATTCATCCCCACTGAACGAACTCGTGTCCTCCGAGGGGTTCGTAGATGTCATCACCAACCTGGTACAGTTGACAAATAAGTTTGTTCAGAGTGAACAGGAGGAAGTGTTTATTGATTTTATAGGAAGTGTTTATAGATTTCGACGTTTTTGGTCTAACTGTCGAATTCAAGTTTCATTCCTTCAGTAATGTTTTGGAAGAGGAGAAACCTGTGTTCATATTCCTGGGTCCATTTTATTACCGTAACTTCTTCTAGGTGCATCTCTCCGATAAAAGATCAAACCCCCTTCATTTCGACACTGTTTCCGTTTCACGTTTCGAGATGACGTCAAGTCGATGAGAAACCAAGTGTATGATAAGTTGGTGTTAAGCATTATTTTCTCGATTACTAAACATATAGGATGACAAAGACTGTATGAAAATATAAGGGTGTCCTCATTTGACCTATTTTTAGTTCTACCTTCCTAACATCATTAACGGGTGTTGTGGGTACTCCGAAATTTTTGTTCACCTAGTATGACCTTTATCTTATCTCGACCCCCTCCCTCCATACTCGAGTCACTTTTGGTATGTTCAGTATTTTTTTACGAGAACGGGTCACCGTCCCTCTCACACTTAGGTGAGACCTAGGGGTGCGTTTGACTTCCTTCGGGACGGTACCTCCTGGGGTCGTGCCAGGGGTAGGGTGTTACCACTTCGGTACGGTGGTCTTGGTAATTCTTCAGTGACAATAGTTGTACCTAGATAACGTACTAATAATGGTACCATCACTTGATCTACCTTGAGTCAAAACATTTCCTCTGTTTAGGTTACGTTTACTTCGTTTTTATGACTTTCTACTGTTTGTCCAGGGTTCTGAGTTTCCTCCGTCGACAGTAAGACGGATTTTCCTTGTACTTTTCGAGGTGCCCCTCCGTGACACTTTCGACTCGGTCCTTCTGAAACGCGGAAACATACACAGACAAACATACACACAAACTCCTTTTCAAGTAGGATACTCCTGGGGTGGGGTGGGTGATTTGTCACTCGAGAGTCTTAGGTTTCGTTCCAAACGTGGGTAGAGAGCGGAGTTTCGGAGTGCCCCATGGTCCTTATGTCTTTCACGAGTCATTCACGTGTCACTTCCTTACTGATGTACGTCCTTCACGTCTCGACGTCCTGACCCCTTCTATTAAATCCTGCAGTGGAATGTCTCGTTACGAAAAGAGTAGATCTTCTGACGCATTGTCAGAAGAACTTCCAGTTAAAGTGAGTCACTGTTCATTGACGGTTGCAAACAAAATATAATGTTATGTATGACATTTTGTCTTTTTTTTAGTTTACGTAGAAAAGTCCCCACCCCCTTTGTACTCGAAAGTTTCTTTGACTTGATGTAGGGTTGATGTGTGAAGGTTTGTGTAGTGGGTTTAGGACTCCTAGAGGTTGGAACTTCTCGTGGAGGTGTCCAGTTAGACTCTTGTCAGGATTTACCTAGTACACTTAAGGTTAAATGTTAACAAGACAAAGACTACCTAAACCCCCCTATCCTCTTTTCAAGTCAATAGAAATTAAAACATTGTATCTCTAAATTTCCTGAGTTGGCTCATCTTGAGTGACGGATTTAGATGAACCAAAACCTGAACTCTACTTATTTTTCATTGACTGTGTTGAAAGAATGGTAGGAAAATTCAGAGAGTGACATTATAAGGGTACAAACCCCTGACTTTTTTGTAAAGGAACCATGTCACCTTTAAACATGAATCGAAAACTTTTATTTTCTTTAAAAGAGTGACGTACGATCCAGAACCATGATGAAATCCAGGTCCTATAAATCCCTAATGTGTTTTAGACAAGGGTACAAACTCTGTCAAATGTCAAAGTTCATTATCGTTATCTGGTAACATTTTACTAGTCGACAAACTTTCAGTCAAATTTTTAGTGTTTTATTGTTTCCAAAGGACGTCGTGTCGAAAAAAAAAAAAAAAAATTCATTGAGTTCACAGAAAGTTACAACCAGATTTCTAATACTTAATTAACTTTCTTTCTTTGGTTTCCTGTCTCTTTCTTTTCGACCTCACAATCAGTAATTAGCGTGTCTCTTTCCCGAGTCTTTGTTTCGGTCGCGGACTTTGCACACAAGTGTCTACGTTGCCATTAACTCGCAGATGATAAAGCGGACCCACCCCGGTTCCTGGTCCTTATGTCTCGTCCCCTACCGTCGGGTCACCCCTTCGACCTGAGTGTGTCTATTACTGTCATGTTACTTCGTTTGTATCCGTTTTTCCCGCTACCCCCCCTGCCATTCTTCTCCCCAGTCTTTCCTAAGGATCTCGAGCCTAATTTCTTACACACACTGGACCGGTCCGACGTACGTCTGTCTCTTCTTCCAGATGGTCCAGTCCCTGGTGTTCTCGATTACAGTGTCTTGGTCATTTCACGTACGAATCTTCAGTGCACAATGAGTCTTAGGGACGTCGTAGTCCCACACATTTCGGTCTCTGGGTCATCCCAGAGACAGTACAATTCCTTCACTCGGACGGGACTACCCCTCGATGACCACGTACAAAACCCCCCTGGGGAGACCCTCGTCCCCTCCTGTCATGACTGTTGTGTCCTGATCTCTGTTCTTGTCGGTCCTCTGACCTAGGTCTGTCCTCGATTACTCTCGTATTCGGTCCACACCCCTACCTGTCCTCTCGAATGACCCACTTGTACCCCGGAACGCTACCCGACCTAGACTCGTCACTCCTTCATTCTCCTTCCTCTCTTCTGTGGGGTCAAACCCCGAATGTGGATACTCTTCTCTCCCACGGTTTTCTGATCTTCCCCTATTTTGACTAAATCTCTATACACCTGGTCGTCCACCAGCGATTTTCCAGGGCGTTTGGCTCTCCCCCACCACCCCCTCTAGTCCCGGTGTCTGTATGAGCAGTCGTGGGTCACCCACCAGTCTCCCACCATACTCCCCACAGGTACTTTAGTAGGTGCTTCCATCACCTCTGATGTTTCTTGTCTCCCCGGTTCTTTTTTCACTGTTTCGGGTTCCACCGACTGAACTAACCATTCTTTCTTCGTCCTTTGAGGTTCGATCTACCACTCCTCTCTGAGGATCTTCCTACGATCTAAGAGTACCGTCGTCCACTCCCCTCGTCTTTACCAGTCTCTTGGTCAGAGTTTCAGAAGTCGTGTCTTAAATAGTGGCTGTCATCCCTCCTCCCTACTCAGTATCTTGAATGTGGTGAGTAAGCGTGGGGACTGACGTGTGGTCGTGGGGTTGGAGGGTCGGGATGTAGTGCGGTTAAGGTCGTCTTAGAGACTACCATGACGTCAGTATCCTATACCCTCTTCTCCTCGGGACTGATGTACCGTTCCCTTCCTCCCCGTCCGTCCCTCCCTACTCAGCCCCTCTACTCCCCCCTCCTGAGGACTTCAGTCACTCATCTCCTCCGGGTACACTTTTCCACCCTCCTACTTATAGGCGTCCTCGTCCGTCGGTCCCACTTGTCGTTTCCTTCTCCCTTGCCCTTCTTCTCTATTTCTCCTCTCTATCGTCTCTTCCAGGCATCCGTCTGGACTACCTTCGTGGTTCCCTCGGTGACGGACTGGAGTTCCCGACTACTTACACCGGTGCTCCACGTACTCCGTCTCATTTTGGTGATAATGAAAATTCGGGGAGAAAGAAACCTGGACAAGAAAAGTCTTTTTATAGCTACGTGTTTCCTCGGTACTCTGGTGGCACCCAGGGTGTAAGACTACCTGTAGACTCGTTCTCACTAAGTAAGTACGATCCTTCCCTACAGGACGACGCTTTCCCCCACGGGAAGAGGTCCTCCGTCCTGACTCGCTGTGATAGGGGTGGTGAGGGAAGTGACCGAGTGGGAAGACGTCCGAAAGTCGGACCCACCTAAGTGGACACCAAACCCGAGAAGGACGGAGACGAGGGCTCTCACCAAAGGAGGACCCCGGTCTCAGTCGGGGAGATAAAAGACGGAATTGGTGTACCTGATTGGGTCTTGATTATTTAGTGGACACGACGAGTGTAGAAAGGACGTCATGACCGTAAAAGACGAAAAGACCGACAATAATACTAGGACCCGGTTTAGTACGTTCGGACCACGAGACGATATTTCGTACAGGGGTGAGTCTAGGTGGTTGTCAGGGGTTGACCCTCGGAGGGACACGAACTTGGGGGTTGAGGAAGCAAGGTAGTCAAGAGGTGAGTGTTAACACGGTAGACCACCGTTCTCTTCTGTAGGAACCCGACAAAAACTACAAACTTTTCGTGTCGGTTCTAGTTCCTCTACAATCTACAAGACGTGTGGACATTCCTTTATATGATTCTCCTGAGTCGTAGTTCCTAAGCTCGAAGGTTATTTACGGAAAATTTCTATGTTGTGGACAGTTTCGAAAAGAGGCCAACCTCCGCTGTTCGTTTCAATAATTAACCGACCACAGACGATTCTATAAATTATAGACGTGCAAAATCTACTTTACACATTAACGTATAAAAAGGAGACTTCGTCAATCACTTCCTACACTTCTTTTTTACATTACACCCCTGTATCTCTTTGAGATCTAAGATTTAGAACTCGTTCAGGTGTCCGGACAAAGGAGAAGACTTTTTGATTTTTCTCCCGTAGCTTTCGGTAGGTTTCGAGATCCTAGACATGGATTAGTTTATGAATCCGGAATTTTCTCAGTACTATTTTTTTTTCATTTTTTTTTAAGTCATCGATCTGTATTTTTCATGAGTTGATAAACACCGTTATTACTTGTCGTCACTAAGAGAATAATATATTCATTATATTAATTAACGGACGAAACAAACTTGTGTCTTAATCTTATTCCCGGATTTATACCTTAAGTCAGGGATCGAGAATGTAGAATGTTTCACTTGTCATTCGTACACAGTAAGTAACCTGTTGCTTTCCTCCCAGGAAGAGTAGAATAATAGGACGTTTTAGAGAAGATCTATGTGTGTGTAGGAGGTGTCGTTTCCGAAAGTGTTCCGATGAATTATATAAAGGATGAGTGAATAGGATTCTTTTTATGTTGGACTACAAACTCCTTCGTCTTGAAGGGGAAAACTAGAATCTGTTTCTAGACGTTCCGGTAATACTTCACACAGAAACCCCTCAGTCTATTCCAGACCTGAACTGTTCGTACTACATAGTCCTAGGTGGGCACGTCGTCTTTTCTCCTTGAAGGAGTAAAGGTCACCTAAACGGGGTTATCGGATCACGTCGAGGACAACATTTATACATCTAAAGGCACAAAACTCAAGACCTTTCGTGAAGGTCTTTCTTTGTGGTCTATTCTTTGTCTTCCTGAGTTTAGTTATTCGTAGTCTTATTCTGGGAATGGTAGACACTTCAGACCCCAACCCCCACCTCCACCCCCTCGAGAACTAAAGAAAGTTACAATTGAAGGAACTGAATTTCTTGTTTATGATTTATAGAATAGTCTGTGTTAGTTATTGAAACGAGTAGTGGAGGTTGGACTCTTTTGGAAACTGTCTACAGTGAAGAAAATTACCGTTTCATTTTTCCTTGTCCCGTTCTTCCCGTACCTTCCAGCCGGTACGATCAGTTTCCGACCGAAGTGGGGTCTGGATGGTTCCCGGTTCCTTTTGACTGTACGTGCGTAGAGTGAAGAGTTGTCTCGGGGGACCGACGTGCGAAGTGTCTCCCGTCTTATCGGTCTGGGAACTTCCCTGGACATCTACCTGGACAGTCTGTCTTTGACTGAAGCACAGTCGTGACAGGACCTGTGCACACCAACCCTCACTCACACCCACATCTCAAGATTAGATTAGTGGTGCGGACAGACGGTCGGTCCTTCGACTGTTAAGGAGTTTTACGGTTAAGGGTCCGAGTTTACCCCTTTACTCGGCCTCAATTTTCGTTTACTTACGAATGTGTTTTATTTTTACACTGTGAATCTTCAAGATCAAAATTAAGATGTTACTGTAGTTTGACAATGGTTATTTGTTTCCTGACATTATATATTACATTTATATACGGTTATCCCCATAAATCTTGTAAAAGACGACCGTTTTATATACCTTGTATTTTAGATAGTGAAATTGGTAAAAATTAATTTGTTACCTTACCGTCATTTATATAAATGTTACAGTACACTGGTGGTGGTGATGGGTAAAGGTCTCGAAGAGGTAGTAAGGTTTCAGTTTCAGACGTGGGTAAGTCCTTATTGAGAGGTAATATGGTAGTGAGGGTGTGGCGTCGGGGACCACTGGTGGCAAAATGAACGACAGAGTTTTTAGACTGACGGGATCCCTAGTGTGTTTTCACCGTCGGGGTATGTTATGAACAGGAAGACACAGAGTGAATTGAGTCGTATTTCAGAGGTTCCGAGTGGATGCAACAATCACACACAGTCTTAAAGAAAAAATTCCGACTTATCATAAAGTGACACGCATAATGTAATGTAAAATCAAAGAGGTAAATAGGACTGCAAACCCAACAAAAGGACTCCGCGAAAAATTTGAGACAGAAGTTTACACTAGATATAAAAACTTTCTCGAGAGAGACGAAAAGATCGAACCTTTTTACGAACCTTATACACCGAATTTATCTACAAATTCGATTGACAGTGGTATTACCCATTTAGTTACATAAATTAATCACTAATATGAGACTTAAGACAAAAATTATCTGGACAGTCTGTTCCCTTTAACGTGGAAGGGGAGATAGGGTTTGTGATCCTCCTGTCTTG
Organism: Bos grunniens; assembly: GCF_055505025.1. Classification (NCBI taxonomy): domain Eukaryota; kingdom Metazoa; phylum Chordata; class Mammalia; order Artiodactyla; family Bovidae; genus Bos; species Bos grunniens. Next base: position 31,786,695 of record NC_141193.1, read on the forward strand.
AAAAAGGAAAACAAAGGTGAAAGTTTTACAGCAAAATATCGACCAAATTTTGTCTCCTTTATTTTTGTTTTAATAACTAAATTTTTTTTTCCTTAAAATAGACTTCGTGAACGGTCTCTTTTCCATTGGTCGTAACCAACACAGGTCAAGAAACGTTGGGGTACCTGATATCTCAGGTGCCTCAAGAGGTCCGGTCTTATGACCTCACCTGTCGACAAGGGAAGAGGTCCCCTAGAAGGGTTGGGTCCCTAGCTTGGGTCCAGAGGGCGTGAAGACCGTCTAAGAAATGATCGACTCGGTGTTCCCTTCGGGGTTGAGAGAACTTTTGTCTTCAGTTTTCCTTCCCCAGTTTATCAAATAGACGTCGGGACTTGTTCCATCTTGCTTTGGGGTAAGAGGGGGAAAAAGTGTTTCATCTTTGTATACTCCTTGGGGAAAAATAAACGGACATGATCTACGGTACCGTCTCTTCCGTTACCGTGAGGTGAGGTCATGAAAACGGATCTTTTAGGGTACCTGCCTCTTCGGACCATCCGACGTCAGGTACTCCAGCGATCTCAGCCCTGTGCTGACTCGTTGAAGTGAAAGTGAAAAGTGAAAGTACGTGACCTCTTCCTTTACCGTTGGGTGAGGTCACAAAAACGGACCTCCTAGGGTCCCTGCCCCTTCGGACCACCCGACGACAGATACCCCAGCGTGTCTCAGCCTGTGCTGACTTCACTGAATCGTCGTCGTCGTCGTCCACGGTACCGTGGGGTGAGGTCATGAGAACGGACCTTTTAGGGTACCTGCCTCCTCGGACCTTCCGACGTCAGGTATCCCAGCAACTCCCAACCTGTGCTGACTCGCTGAAGTGAAAGTGAAAAATGAAAGTACGTAACCTCTTCCTTTACCGTTGGGTGAGGTCACAGGAACGGACCTCTTAGGGTCCCTGCCCCCTCGGACCACCCGACGGCAGATACCCCAGCGTTTCAGCCTGTGCTGACTTCACTGAATCGTCGTCGTCCACGGTATCTTCTCCCAGATGACCAATCTACGACCTCTCTCGGGTAAAAGTCTTTCCGTCAACGTACCCAAAATCCTAGATTTAATTTCCTGACCCTGATTCCGACTCCCGTTCTCACTCGACTCCGAGGGACGAACCCGGGTCCGGGGTCGGACCCTCGCCCCGACCCCCCCCACCCCCCCCTCCACCTCCCCATCTTGGTGTACCTAACCCCGGTCTTTTCCTTGAGTTGGACCCACCGGAGGTATAAGAGTATTCAGGTTCCGACTCCGAGTCTACCCAAAAGTCCCTCCGTATAATCGTTGAATTGAGAGTTTTCTCAGTTTTTTTGATTATACATATATGTACCTGTTTCGTTTACTCCGTTTTACAATTAGGCACTTAGATCAAATTCTCATAGGACTTCAAGAAACGTAAGTAGAACGTTGAAGACATTGAAATAAGTTGTCATAAAATTTCAGATCTTCGGTTGAGTCTCTGACCCCTACTGAGACGAAAAGATTCGAACCTACTCGTCCCCTCCGGTGTCCTTATTTTACCTTTTCCATACCCAAAATCTCTAAGGTTCAACTCACTACACTTTGAACCCTTCAATGGATTGGAGAGGTTCAAAGTCTCAAGGTTGTAGATATTTAGTCATCACTCGATGTAGTCCTAAATCTGTAATAGAGATTTAGGATATGGATGGAATACCAGTTATTTACCAACGTTTACTCTTTGTCACAAATACTACAAACAAGGTTTTGAATGACACAAATAAGGTAAAGTGAAATGGATAGTCCTCAAATGTGACCCATACTCTCATACGACTCGGGGTTTACATTTTATTTGTGTTGTTAGGTAATTAACTGTTTATGTCTCTCGTCTAATAGTCGAAGGATATAATTTTCATTCTCAGAGTTGTTCGGTGAGATCTAGAACTTTGGTGGTAGAAATTTCTCCTAAATTCAATGAAGGGGCCGACAGGTCACCAACTCTGAGAGACGAAGGTGACGTCCCACGTTGTCAAGTTAGGGACCAGCCCCTTGATTCTAGGGGACACGTCAAGTCAAGTCAGCGAGTCAGCACAGGTTGATAAACACTGGGGTACTTAGTGTCGTGCGGTCCGGAGGGACAGGTAGTGGTTGAGGGCCTCAAGTGGGTCTGAGTGTAGGTAGCTCAGTCACTACGGTAGGTCGGTAGAGTAGGAGACAGTAGGGGAAGAGGAGGACGAGGGTTAGGGAGGGTCGTAGTCCCAGAAAAGGTTACTCAGTTGAGAAGAGTACTCCACCGGTTTCATGACCTCAAAGTCGAAATCGTAGTAAGGGAGGTTTCTTTAGGGTCCCGGCTAGAGGACGTCTTACCTGACCAACCCTAGAGAAACGTCAGCTTCCCTGAGAGTTCTCAGAAGAGGTTGTGGTGTCAAGTTTTCGTGGTTAAGAAGCCGCGAGTCGGAAGAAGTGTCAGGTTGAGAGTGTAGGTATGTACTGGTGTCCTTTTTGGTATCGGAACTGATCTACCTGGAAACAACCGTTTCATTACAGAGACGAAAACTTATACGACAGATCCAACCAGTATTGCAAGGAAGGTTCCTCATTCGCAGAAAATTAAAGTACCGACGTCAGTGGTAGACGTCACTAAAACCTCGGGGGTTTTTATTTCAGACTGTGACGAAGGGGACACTTCGTAGGGGGGTTTTGTTTACTCAGGAGTGAGAATTATACACATAAAATTTATTTAATATGGGTAACTACGATAACGGTTGGGAAGGTGATTAACAATCGTTCCGAATGAATCAAAGACTAAACTCCGTTTTACGAGGGTGAAACTTCGATAGTGGAGACCCTCCATTGAGCGTATAACAGTGGAAGATGTTATCCTTACTTTTTAGGATCGAATAGATCCGGTTCTGATTAACTGGTTTTACTCCGTTTCCTCACGCACAGTTAAGATAGTTTGTCTAGACTTTCACCGGCGCCTCTTTCTACCACGGGGTTATAGTTGAAGACACTCGTCTCACTCGTCCAGAAGGACCTTCGGGACTCCCCTGTCTCCTGCTGTCAGTAAAGGGACTTTGGGGGGGTCCACGGTGGAAATGGTGAACCCGATGACCGGACACATAATACTTATAGAGGTACTAGTCTCCTAAAGGGGGGAAAGGGTGTAGGGACTTACGTATTATGAGTTCTTGGAGAGAACCCGCAGGGTATTCGGTCTAAGGTTTGATCTTTAGTACTCTAAGACGAGGGGACACGTTTCCTGAGGGGGAAGGTCGTCATCTTAATCTACTGCCACCGTTGACGAGAATATTTATTTTGTGTGATCCACTGTGTGGTAGTTTTAACGTATGTAATTGGTGGGGTGTACAGGATCCTTATTTTCCCCTGATGAAGAGGGATGGAAAGTAAGTAAGTAGGTTTTTGAAAAGAACTTACAAACGATATCCGACCGGGGAACCCGTCGTCACTTTTTCCGTCCCAGAGAGAGAGAGGGAGTGTCTTAAATATAAACCGACGTGGCCAGTTGGTCATAACAGGTTAGTGTGTTAATGTCACACGTCTCACCCCTCTGTACGTAGTAAGTTCCACGGGACTGGACTGGATGGGACCCCCTAGTCTTTTCTTTGTGCGGTCGACCCCAGACTTCCCGTGGTCCTTCGTCCCTCTTTGACCACGGGGACCGTCCCCGTCTCCCCGTCCCTCGAGGTTCCTCGTTCCTGTCGAAGTTCGTCACTTCGTTCGTGACTCTTGTCTTCTACTCCGTCCATGACACACGTTTCACCTCTAGTTCACCTCGGTGACCTTCAGAGCCTACCCTAGATGTACCTGTCTGAAATAAGGTTTTTGTGACTCTTCAGAGAGTTTCCAAACTCAGTCTCTCCTTGTGTTAGTGTGAATAAGGAAATTTTATGTTAGGTCTCCCCGGAAAGGTAGTGGCAAGGGGGTGGGGGTGAAGGTACTTGCTGAAAAAACGTCGGAGATGGGCCCCGTAACAGGGGCTCTTGAAGTTAACAGACGAAAGGATAGACCTCGTTGACTTTGTGGATAGGTAGAAAAGTCGCGTTGTCTTTCTCTTGTCTCTTAACGTGTGACAAGATTGTAAGTTCTCCGATGTAATCGAAATTAAAAAAATTGATAGAGTCGGGTTGTGACGTTGTTTCGAGTCAGTAAAAATATGAGTCCTGACCACCAAAATTTTGAAATCGTATATGGTCTATGTCGACCTCTCGAACCATTTTCCCTGGTGACCCGGGGTAGGGATCTCAAAGGTTTAAACCACCCAGACCCCACCCTTCCCTCAGAGATGTGGGGACTTTTCGGGGTCCACTACGACGACGATGATGTGCAGATCCTGGTGTGAATCTCTTGGTTGGTAGGGGAGGGGCTGTTTCGTCAGTCAATGATCCTCTTTGGATACCGTAATCACGTTGTTGTTGTTGTTTTTAAGAAAAATTGGTCGTAATTAGACCTAGACATAGAACCTTAAGTTTCGCTTGGACGTTTTTGTCTAAAAGAACTCACTCGTTTAGACGGACCGAAAATGTGGATCTTTAGCCGGAGCACGACCCAGGGGGACTGTTCGAAACCGTCGGTGAGCCCGTGTCTAAAGAGCTTATGGGTTCGAAATCTTCACCCTTTATAACGTCTTAAGTGGTCAGTGTCGATGTCCTGAGGCCTTCTCACTGTGTCCCACCGTTTATGTTGAAGACGTCGTGTGGTCTGGAGTTAGACCACGTAGTGTACGTTCTCGGGTGGAGGTGTCGGGTCCGATTGGTCACTGCTAGAGTTCCGAGGGTGGACGTCACCCAGTTTCTGTCTGTTGTCGGGTTCGGAGAGGAATCTGACACACACGAGGACGTGTTTCAGGACACTTTACGGTCCGTGACACTCATCAGTCTATGGTGAGTGGTTAAAAGATTTAACGATTAGTCTATTAACGACGTTAGTAATTAAGACGTCGGTAAGATGTAAACTTATGTGTTTTATTTTTTATTAATCTGGTTTTGTTAGTGTAACCAGATTTTCGTGTGATTACCTGTTTTAATCAAATAAGTTTAAACAACGTTGTAAATAGTTTTTGTGAACCGACCAGTTAGACGAATTACTCATAACTGAAAAGGGAATTAAAAAGAACCCACTGTAAGTGAATCTCGTTATGTAATTCGGACGATGGGAAACGTTTCCTAAGAATTTCTGGTCGAGGTAAAACTTTAAAGAAGAAGAGTTAGAGAAGTATCTTTTGGTCTTCCTTTACAGACTTTTACTAGAACAAGATAAAAGGTCTTAAAAAAATTTTTTTCAAAGATGATACGGGTAACTCATTCAAAATGAAGAAATCTTATTACCAACAGGGAATTATGTCCTCCTTTTCCCCCGGTTAAGATTTAACAGTGGAAAATCGTACATTAAATTTAGTTACCGGTTAACCTCCTTTGAGTTCAACCTCCTTCCTTTAAAGCATAAAAACCTTTAGATTTAATTATAATACAGTTTAGGACCGTCGTAAAAAAAGTTTACTGATATTAATCTCTATACGTTTAAGACGTGACCCCCCTTTTTTCGACTTTCTCTTTTTACGTTGATTAATTCATTACTAAAATAGAAATAATCTACCATAATTTTCACGTTTACACCAAATTAGGAAAATTTTGATATTTTATCTTAACAGAGGAAATCTTGAGTTCCTTATAGTTGGGTTTGTTTATTACCGTTTTCACCCCACCGAAAAATGTGGAAAAGGAGTCTTTGTTGTCGGGTCTCTACTGAATGACCAGGAGTCTATTAAAGTTGGTAATGTAAACATTGTGATTCAAATCTTATACCGAATCCATCGGGTATTTCACCGGTCAAAAGTCTATCAATCTTCGTGATTGAAAAGATAGTGTGTAAGAATATAAAACTTTCTTTTAATGAAAATTTATTCCGTCGATAATAATCAGTAAATTACAAAATTCTGAAACGATAAAACGATCGTCTGGGTTTCCAATGGTTAAAATACAATTTTTCGGGTATCTATAAGACCGTTCTGCCACCACCCTCACATTAAGTAGCTTAGAGGGGTTAAGTAGGATTGGTATTTTTGTCTGTTTATCTCGTCTTGGTTTTTGGGTACCTATCGTAGATGTTGTTTGGGTTCACTATGCCATAGGGGCACTTAGGACACACACTTCCTTCACCCGTGTCTGATGGTCCTCGAACTTCTTGCCGGTGATCCATGAGTGACCTTTCGAGGTTCAGGGGTAAGACCTTGTGGGTGTCTTCGACCGTCTCATGAGACGTCCAAGGTTGAAGGGATCACATATCCCTAACACAGGGTACATGAAGATGGTACGACCTTACGAGACCTCCACCCCCTCCAGATTAGGAGTACTTGATTGTTTCAGTTTCGAGGTGTGACTCCTCTTTGATTCCTACTTAGGTTCCACTCATTTAACCCCGTTTCCTTTCTAAGTCAGTCTATTCTCGACCCCTGTGTCTGGTTTTTCAATTCTAGAATCTTCATCTTTTCAGTTCAGGTAAACAAAAATCAAAAAATAATAATAATTAAAAAAAAAATGAAATGTTATAACATAACCAAACGGTATGTAGTTTGGTCTTAACTTTCTCTGTGCACATGGGGTTACAAGTAACGTCGTAACAAATATTTTTCAGGTAAAAAAAATTTGGTGAAGCACTTTTGTTACATTCACCCAAGAAATGTTGACACTTCGATCTTCTCGATATTATCAAGATGCTTCTCATGGTCTTTTGATTTTGATTATCACTTGTTGTCTTTCTTAGTGTTAACTTAGGTTTACAAAATAAAATTTTTTCGCATTCCTTGTCTTAGTGTAGAAATCATATCTGTTATGTTAGTTCGGTCTTTCTGTGTATACTTTTGATAATATGAAGTTTTTACTCGATTTTCTTTATTTTTTCAAAATTTATCTGATTTAGGCTTAAAATTTCAGTATTTGCTCGACTAACTTTTATATATATTTATTTTGCCTTAGTGAAACAACATATGGTCTTTAACTGTGTTGTAACATTTAGTTGGTATGAAGTTAATTTATTTTTTCTTTCTTTTACTCGACTGACCTCTTTTCTAAACTTTTTACCTCTATTTTTTGATTCTTTTTACTTTCTTTTTTTAGTAAAGTCTTTATTTCCCATTTATTTTTCTTGTGTTCTCGTTTATTTTACTTATTACGGAGTTTTCTTCATTTCCTCCTTTTACAAAATTAAGATAGTTTAATACTTCTATAATTTTCCTAAACTCTCTTTTTCCAGTTTTATTTTCTACCCGTTTCTTCTAGATTGTACGTGTGTTACCCTCGAGATTTGCGGTTCTTCTTTTTATCTTGGTTCTCGTTTTCGACGTGACATTCATTTAAATTTAAATATCAACTCGGGTCCAAGGGACGTAACAGTCACCTAAGATATGGTAGACTCGATGGTCCCTTCATCGTGTAATAACAGGAACCCCCCTTTTTCTTTAGTTGGGTCTCGTAGATTGTCATGTCTTGATGATCTGAAGTTTCTTATTTCCATTTTTTTGTCAGGAAACCCATAGATCTGTTTGTATGTTCGATTTATACTTCCTTTCTTTTAGTCTAACGGTCGTCTGAAACTGTTGTGAAATACCGTTTTCTGTTATATCATTTTATAATTTCTAGGAACTCGTTTCCTTTCTACTCGGTTCCTAAATATAGTTTGTTGGACTGAAAATTCATATTTTTCGTTTCCGATGTCTGTTCGAGGACACTTGTATTAAGTCCTTGATGAAGGGTACTCACGAAAGACTCCATGAAATCTCTTACTCGATGTCTTTTGGTTTTACAGTCCTTTCTGTTCTGTATTCGGCACCACCGTTCGTAATTTATATGTAAATGAACGTCTTGATTCTAATTTACTACTAAATTTTTCCTTTATCGTCTTATACACTGACGATATATAACACTATTTCATTAAAACCACAGCAAAGTCTTTTCAATCCCCTGCCTCCTCATACGTTCTTATACGAACGACTGACGGAGTATCTATCATTGACCCTCATGTTCTCATAGAGAAGTTTAGGGTTCGATCCTCTCTTCTCCCTTTCCTGTCTGATCATTGATTAAATTTACAACGAGTGTCTTCCGTTGGTCATCCTTTAACCCGGGTCTTTCTCACTTGGTTCTCATAATATATTTCCATAGTCACATTTCCGTTGGTAGTCTTGTTTTCGGTTTTTGAAACGTTCATGAGTTGTCATATAGGTTTTGTCCCTTCTTTTATTTTAATATCTCCTTGTGTGGTAGATAACTGCAATAGAACAATTTTTTCTTTAGTTTGGGCTCATATTAGTATGGAGATACACTGTTCAGAATGTCCTTCAAGTCCCTTGTCTTGTACAGTGTGTCGTGGTGTCCTTACGTCCGTCGTCGTAGACCTGACACCTTTTGACGTGCCCTGTTTGGGAGTCAAAGAAGTTGTGTGTGACCCCTTATGTCGGCTGTTTTGATCTTTACTGAATTTCCGGCATAGTTGGTTGACTGTTACACCGAGAACACGTCTCAGATCGTTTTTAAGAATACAAGTGTATACAAAAGTATAAATAAAAGTTATTCCCTTTACATTTAGGACCTATGAGTTACTGTAACACCTTGAAATGACTAAAAACTTCCGACCCTGTGACCGTAGCAATACAAGTCTCTTCCCTTAGGAAGATAAAATCTTGATGTATGACCTTTGTAAGTGTTTACTTAAAGATGTTACGAACTCTATACGAAGTTTTATTACCCTCCTTTTCCACCCTACCTAAGGGACCGTCAGGTCACCAATGCTGTGTCCGAAAGTCACGGTACCTGGCCCCAAGCTAAGGATCAGTCCCTTGATTTCTAGGGTGTTCTGTGTGTCACGTCGGTTTTTTCTTTTTGTTTTACCCTCCTGCTTCATTTCTTCTGTCTGACCACGACTAGGTTGACGACTTCGACCTACTACCCATATACTCCCAAGCAATGTGAACAGAGGTACACACTCTACCGGGGTATTAATAATATATATACGGACACATGTACGATACAGTTAAGTCAGTACAGACTGAGAAACACTGGGATGCCTGACATCGATTGGTCCGAGGAGACAGGTTTCTTAAGGCGTCCGTTTTCAAGATGTCACCCAACGGTACGGGAGGTCCCTAGAAGGGGTCGGTCCCTATCTTGGGTATAGCGAATTGTAAAGGATATAACCGTCCACCCAAGAAATGGTGATCGTGGTGGACACTTCGGGGTGATATATATATATATATATATATATATATGTGTGTGTGTGTGTGTGTGTGTATGTATGTGTGTGTGTGTGAGTGTAAAGACACATAAAATTTCCATATATAAGTATATCAGAAATTTCAATAACACTCTAGGTTAAGGAAGTAGAACTTTATTTTACCGACGATTATTCAAAAGTTTATTGGGTCCTTTGTCGACTCTTCAGTGTCCGGGGAGAGAACAAAAGAAGTTGGGAAGGGATTAGTTGGCTCTCGTTTGAATTATTCAGATAATGTAAATCCGGGACTACAAGAGTGGGTTTTGTTGTCCATGATTACTTTCTGTTACTGTGACCTAAAAATAAAATAAAGATGAGAGTCGAATCTTTGTGATCAGAAGGCAGATCTGACGACGACGACGATTCAGCGCAGTCAGCACAGGTTGAGACACGCTGGGGTATCTGCCGTCGGGTGGTCCGAGAGGGCAGGGACCCTAAGAGGTCCGTTCTTGTGACCTCACCCAACGGTAAAGGAAGAGGTTACGTACTTTCGTTTTTCACTTTCACTTCAGCGAGTCAACATAGGCTGAGAATCGCTGGAGTACCTGACGTCGGGTGGTCCGAGGAGACACGTACCCTAAGAGGTCCGCTCTCATGACCTCACCCCACGGTAGCGAAAGAGGCAGGCAGATCTGATTCACGAAATTTCGTTGACTAAAGTATTAATGAATTCGTGGGCGTGAACATATGGATTCCGACAATCAAAGTAGTCTTAACAATTGACTGTGACAGGGTTCATGGACTCATGGGTGGACTTACGGCAGTAATTCATTGGTGTCGACATCAGTCACCCCTACGGGAGAGAAGGTGTGTGTCGAGGACTCCCATGGTGAGCGACAGGGGTCAGAACTCCTGATGGCGGTGGTTTCCGTCGTGCTCAGGATGAGGCGCGGGGGTTCTCGCCTCTCTCCTCCTCGAAAGGACAGGACACATGGGTCTTATAGGTAAGAGTGACCCCCCTCAGGAACTAAACTTTGACCTCCCGAATAGTGAAGTACCTGGAGACTTTCAAGTAGGATTCCGATTTTACGTTTCTTCAGTAGGACAGGAGAATAGGTGCGATGACGTCAATTGTCGTCTCACCTTTGTCGTGCGGGTCGTACTGTTCTGTCACCGACTTGACACAAAATCGAAGTGGTGCTGGACGCACGAAACAGTCTGAGCTTCGCGATTTATATCCATAGTAATTTTTGGCTTCTACCAGTTAAAGCTGTTCTTTTTCTACTTTCTTACACTTTTCCTCCATGTCTCGGAGGCAGGAACCTCTGTCTGACCACTCGTAAGTCGGACGTAGGGACTTCGTAGAGAGAGTCGACACTTTTTGGTAAGACCAGGTAAGCCTCCTTTTTTACCAAGGTTTGGATGTCTGCCTACTGCCTGAAAACCGTGTAAGTTCAGAGGCGTTTGAGGACTCTTCACTTCTGTAAGGGACCGTAACACCTGTGAAGACAGTGGGTGAGACGATGGGGCAAGTAGTCATGTCAGAGTATGGACGATCTCTCCGACTTCGATGTTTCTGATCTCGGTACTGTTCGACCCGCTGAGCATCCACGAGTCGGGAAACTCCCGTGGTGTCTCCGTCTGTCCCGAGTCCTCTGTTTGTAGAGTGTTTCGAGAAGGACTCAACGGTGTTGGGCAAAGGGAGGAGTGAGGGTAGAGAGAGGTAAAACGGAGGAGACCGGGGAGGAAGGGACACTGGTTGGGAGACTCTTTAGAACGGAAAGAAATGAAGGAAGAAATTAACTGGGATTACGTTTTGACTTTATTTAGATTTATTTCGACGAAAGAGCACCTCTCGGGGATCTGAAAAAGAAAGAAGACCCGAGAAACATTTGGACCCGAGTACTTTCCTTTTCTTAAGCAATCTTGTATTCGGGGTTTTCCTGTTCCTAGAAACGAATAAGTACCGATACGGGAAGGTGGTGTAGTTATTAATAAACATTTGTTTAGATGTTTAAGGACCATGTACATCCCAGGTAACTTTTCTATGACTTCCCTGCTTCTCTTACTTCGACATTTGGAATTCGTGATATCGAAATACGGGTCTCCACGACAAGGTTCTAAGGGTGTACCTCTCTCTTCGGTGGACGTGGACGGACCTAACACAAGTGGACGGACCTCACACGAGTGGACGGACCTCACACGAGTGGACGGTTACCGTCCGACGAGTGATGGCATCGTGAAAGTCGTAGGACCGGTCGGAGAGGAATCTTCCGTGAGTAAGACTTTGATTTCCCTAGTAAATTTTATTATAGGGAACTTTTACGACCTTACCTTTAATCCGATGTGTAAGTATAGAGGAATTTTTTAAGTTTTTGGGAAGATGTATACGATCAAATAAAATTTTCTGACCTTTCTTCTCAAGAAAAAGTACTTTCACTCGATCTTTGAACGGATGTTAAAGGGACATCATTTATGTGATTGATATGATTTCATTGTTCTTTTTGTGAATTTGTGGGGTTAATTGACAAAAGTTCACCGCTAAGATTACTGTATAAAAATCTCTTTCCTAGGATCAAATTAAATTGATTACTGCTTTTCGGATTTCGGACACGCCAAAATGGTCCGACAAAGAACTCTACTTTTAGAAGGTAGTCAGCAATTTTTTCTTTAGATGTAACACTTCTTGTACTACCTTTGTGTAAAAATTGTAAAATGTTTGATATTTTGTGTGAAATTTTCCTCGGTATCAGAAAGGTTCATCTTATTAAGAGTTAAAAAATTTGGTAAATCAGAACAAAAGAAATTTTGTATAGGATCGGTTCATCTTTTTGTCGGTTTCCGGTGTGTTTTGGTGATTATAAAAGGGGTTTTCAGTTTAGATGTAATCTAGGCAAAGATATTTATGAAGGGAAGGTTATTTTCTGTGGTTTGTTAATCGTTTGGACCATTGCGGAGGAAACAAATTTGGGACGTTTCGTTAAGGAGACGATTTAGACGTATCCGGTAATATAGATTGAATGACCGTCGGGACTAACAAAAGTTCTTAAAATTTTGCAGGAAACTTTAATAGACTCAGTGGACCCCATTTTGGTTTACAAAAAAATTCTCTATGTTTCCTTTTTCATTCCTGAAGAGGAGAAAAGTAAATGGGATAATAAAAAATTAGGTAATCCAGTTCATGTTCCGTAAGGGACCTTTTATGGTAGTAAGTGTAGAAATAGAGTTTATTATCTAAAGGTGGAGAGTGTTTGTCGATGGAGAAGGGGCTCCTAGTGACGAAACCTTTCCCGTCATTGGTCGTGGAGAGTAATGGAAAATTAATGGAAGATTACGTCCCGATCCCTTAGGTCTCGTGTAGTCTTAAGAAAAGTTCCGAACTCCCAAAATGAACGACGACCCAAAAAAACAAACAAACAATTTATTTACTTAAATACGTATAAATACGTATTTAAATACAATGTGTGAACTCAATGGTAATATTATTTATAAATTTTAAACAATTATTCGATTCTGAGTTTCTAATAGAGAACGATGATAGTCTACAGCTCGTATGTTTTAGACACTGGAACCGACCCCCGCCCCCACCCATCCATCCTTCCATCCCCTCCATTAGTCGGGACCTGAATTTTCGTTGAGGTTCATGTATAGGCACCTGGATGAGACCTACCCGTGGTACGTATGACACACACATACACACATGCATGTGTGCGCGTGCGCGCACGGGACGCGTATCACATATACACACACAAGCAACGAGTCAGCAGAGACTGAGAAACGCTGAGGTCCGAGGAGACAGGTCCCCTAACAGGTCCGTTCTTATGACCTCACTTAACGGTAAAGGAGGAGGTCCCCTAGAAGGGTTGGGTCCCTAACTTGGGTTCAGAGAAGTCAGAGGACGTGACCGTCCGTTCAAGAAATGATGATCGTGGCGGATCCTTCGGGTGTTATATACATTATGGTACGTTTTCACTCTAGGTGTGAGAAGGATTTTAATGAAGAGACTCATTCGTGGATGAACTGGTCTACTGTGAAAGTTTTTGGAGTAGTGTATACCGTAATATCCTTTATGACGTTAATGACTTCTTTTTAGGTCCACGGGATTTTGAATAGGATAGAGCATAAGACAATCAGAGGTGTCTCTGACAAAAGATGACCTCAGAAAGTCGATTGACAGTGAGAGACGAAGATAACAAGTGTGGGACTGGTTAGTAGGGTGAGAAGTTCCAAATTGAACCGAAGGTTTAGAAGGAACGTTAGTCGGTAAGATGGACTTTTCACTTTGAATGAGGAAGTCGGGTTATGTTATGTTATACACAGAATGAATCGAAGACCTGGGCTTGACAATAAATTCAGAATAATATTTAAAATGATGTAATCGTAGATGGATCGTGAAGACAAAGGTATCTAAGGGCCGAGGAAGTTCCGTCCTTTAGTGTAGAGTCTTTAGAAGTACGTACTGCTGTACTGTCCACATTACTACATTAGTTGGTCTCTGACGACTTAACGTCAAGGTAAAGATGGTGGAAGGGGACGACCTACCAGCCGACTAAATCGTTGACGGTGACTTGGTACTTGTGGTTTACCGGTTTCCGTTCCCCGTCTACGCTTCCCTTCACTCTTACGACCCGGTCGGGGTCTCGTTTGTCAGGTAGGGACTCATTAGTTCCCCTTTCCCGAGGAAGTAGGAATGTCTGGAGTCGGACGCACGTCGTACCGACTGACACAGAGTCCTAGTGGTCAGCCACCCCGTTAGTGTCTCGTGTCGGTAAGAATCCAGTCCCGATTAATGCCGACTAATATCTAATGAGATCTGGAGCTTGAAGGAACAAAAATAAGACCGGGAGTCGAATTCGATACCGTGACATGTTAAGTAAGACACCAATAAAAGTGGTAGGGATGGAGGTTATGTAGTTAGTTATTGGGTTAAAATCCACGTTCAAGAAATAACCGATGGAACTTATATTGGGTTTTAACACTTCTAGGACAATCAGATGAGTCTTAACTACTCTTTGTGAGGTGTCGGTGCCGTCACTTCTCTCTTTTCCCCGATCAATAAAATAAATGGTTTCTAAAGTGCATCCGGGGATTTTCCAGTAGTACGGTTGACTCCCCGTGTCCTGGATTGATAAATTTCTGCTTTTAATGAATGAACCGAAAACAGTATGGACGTCGGTTCTAGGATATTGATCAAGACCATTGTGTTATTTCAGAAAGGTTGGAAAGGTTGGTTTCCTAAAAGGTGTGTGTGTGAGTTTTTGTTTTTTTTGGACTGAAGGGAAGACCCCGTTAAATTTGATCAGAATAAATCAGGGTAAGAAGTGAGTATAAGACGTTTATAAACTTCTGACAGTAAGTGATTTGGAGGGAAGTGGAATAGAAGAAGTCCGAATTATTTAGGTTAAAGAAATTCAACGAAAGTTTCCCGGATAAAGGGTTTCGAAATTAGTTGAGATATAGGAGAAGATATGGATTTTGTAGGTAAAATAAGAGACTCTTTTGGTTATTTGTATGAAAAATTTACCAGATTACGTCTCTTATTTACGTCTTAATAGAAGGACAGTAGTTAAAAAGTCCTTTTACACGAAAAGTAATGTACTGACCATGTCTTGTGTGTTAAGAAAGATTAGGGGTTTAGGATGACATTGTAATGTCTCGGTACAAGACAACTGGAAACCTCGAATTCAAAACAAAAAGTGAACCTGGACTGGGATTCTTCTTAAAGTAAATATAGATAGCATCAAAGACACTTTAACCCAAAGTTCTTTTACGTCAGACATTCATTGGTTTCTTGTTTGTATCGTAGGGTACGGGAGAAAGTTTTCCAGAGTAGGAGAATCGAAATAAAGACAATTAAGGTATCGTGGGGGTCAAGACAATGGTGTGGGTGTCATTGAGGACAAGGGGGGGGAGTGATAGAGTGGTCACTGACCGTTTAGGTTCTACGGACATTTAACCGGTTCACTTACTTGGTTCAGACGGTGGAAATAGAAGGAGAATAAAGATTTCACAAAGAGAAAGAGAGGTCTCGTACGTGGGGTTGTGGGTTCACGAGTCAAGAAGTAGGTTTCTGGTAGATTAGTAGATTGCTCACACTGACTACCTGGGGACGTGTCGAGGGGTGTTTGTATATTGACGAGTCAGTTTCCGAATTGAGGTGAGATTGTCTCCGAGGTTTTGAGAGGGAATCTATAAACATGTGGGTACAAGTATTGTCGTAAGAAGTGTTATCGGTTTTCCCCCTTCGGTTCACAAGTAACTACCTACTTGTCTATTTGTTTGACACCATCTGTGCAGGTGTATGTACGTGACGGGAGGAATTTTTCCTTCCTTTAAGGCTGTATACATGGTGTACCACCACGTCAGTGGTTCAGCACAGACTGAGACGTTGGGGTACCTGACATCGGGTGGTCCGGGGAGACAGGTACCTTAAGAGGTCCGTTCTTATGACCTCACCCAACGGTAAAGGAAGACGTCCCCTAGAAGGGTTGGGTCCTTAGCTTGATCTGTTTAAGAAATGACTGACTCGATACTCCCTTCGGGACTTGGAACTTCTGTCATACGATTTACTTTATTCGGTCAGTGTTTCTGTTCATGACTTACTAAAGAGAATACACTCCAGGTGTCTCGTAGTGTTAGTATGTCTGTCTTTCATCTTACTACCAACGGTCCCCAACTGCCTGACAAAGTACCCAACTCTCACGATCCAAAAACATTCTACCTTCACAAGATAGAATTTATTGTTACACTTCTATTATGGTGACTCGACATGTGGTTTTTTACAAATGCTACCATTTGAAATGCACATAAAATGATTTTGAATGTGTGTGTGTGTGTGAGGAATCAAAGTCGACGGGTGTCGTTCCCCCACGGGTTCAAAAGCCTCGACCGACCCCTCACACGTAGTCCTGTTATACCACCTCGTTTGTCGGGACCTGATGACTCGTTTCGACCCTCCCGGTGATGACCCAGTTCAGATGGTATCGGAACTGATGTTTTCATAAAACGTCTTAGACCTGGTTTGGGTTTTGATTTTGCTGGGAGGGGGTGGTTACTAGGAACTCCGATTGGTTTCAGGTGGAAAGGTCGGAGAAGGGAGGTTAAGGAAGGGGGATCAGGATTGTACTTAACTTAGAAGTTTATTTTAGAATTAGAGAACGAGGGAGAAAGTCAAAAAAAAGGTTATGTTCGGAGTTGATGTCTGTGAGACGGGAGGAAATTTCACATCTTGAATTACAGTTTATAATAGAGGGTATACCTGTGAAAATGACTAGGGACTAGAGATAGTGTACGGGTGGTTCTACATTTGAGGAGAGGAAACTTTATGACGGACCCACGAGACGAGAATACTGTGGCTTAAGATGAAACTTAACTACCAAGACGAGAGTGAAATAAGGAGGTGTCGAGTCCTCAGGTGTGCATGTCATGGACGTTCCTGGTTTCGTATCCCTAACTAGTAGGAAACGATTTGACTTAGACTTTGCAACTGACTCGTTTCGAGATATGTTCACGACCTCTTGTCCGCTCTCAAATTTGATCATAACTGACTCGTGACGACACGCAGGTCATCACCCCCGTTGCCTGTTCGGGTCGAACCAGGAAGTCGTCGATCTCTTCTTGGAGAATTGTCAGTGCCTCGTCGGAGAGGGAGAGTTCCGAAAGTTACGGTGAAACGTTCCGTATCCCAAGTCCCTGGGAGACACTCGATGTAAATGGATAAGTGTAACTCTTTTACCGGTAGATGTCTTGAAAGGGGGGGATTTGAAAATAGGTCTTTCGACTTGGGGGAAAATATCTTTCGTCGATACTTATTCCAATTTGTCTTGGTCCCTCTCTTGATACGTGTTGCGATTGACTTAGAAATTTTTTTTTTTTGTCTGTCTGTAATTTACCTATTCGAAGTCCTGAAGGGACCACCAGGCCACCACTTCTGAGGTACGAAAGTGACGTCACCCATGTCCAAGGTAGATGCCAGTCCCTTGATTCTAGGGTGTATGGAGAGGTACTCCAGTTTTTTATATATATTTTCATTTTTTTATTGGTATTTACCTATTTGAAGTAGAACTAGACCCGAAGGGACCACCGAGTCTACCATTTCTTAAACGGACGTTACGTCCTCTGAGCCCAAGCTAGGGACCCAGACCTTCTAAGGAACCTCTTTCCTTACCGTTGGGTGAGGTCATAAGGACGGGGTAAGGTCATAAAGACCTCTTAAGGTACCTGTCTCCTCGGACCACCCGATGTCTGGTGCCCCAGCGTTTCTCAACCTGGACTGAACTAATTATTGAACAGAACTAATTATGATTCTGTTTGGGGAGATATATTGGACCAAAATTTGGTAAAGAATCGAGAATCCTTTCGATTCTCTGTTTCGACTTTTTCTTTGTAATTTCAGTCGGACTACCACCTCAAGGGTACGAAAGGGACATTCCCTGCGATACGTTTACACAAAACACGTATTAGATTAAAAGAGGAAAATCATCGGGATACGGTAGTAAGGGTAAAAGGTCCACTCCTTTACTGCGAACTCGCTCCACTTCCCAGAGTAGGGTCCGGTGTCTCGACCGTTCTCCATCTTGACTTATTTTTGGGTCGAACAGTTAAAGTCTCGGGTTCGAGAATTGAGGTGTATGCGACTTATCGTCAAAGTGTATTTGAAATTTCAAATTTTTTCGGAATTTTTGTATCGACAGTCTTTCCATACGTCGGTTTCTATGGATCGTTTTAGTAAAGTATTGATTTTCCATTCGTGATTCCGATTTCGTATTCTACTTACCTTTTTTAATCCTCCCTATTTATAAAAGTGACCTCTTTAGACCCAAAAAAAAGGAGGACTCCTTTTTTATCGGGTTCTAGACAAGTTAGAGATTCTGATCACTAAGGGTTGACAATACAGTTTTCGATATATTTTAAGTTCTGTTTTTAATTTCAAGTAAAGTAAAATTTTCAACAGTTTTAGACAACCATAGATGTACGTTCCTGATATTTCTCTTTATCAGTTTAAGATGTGTGAATACTTCAAAGAAGTAAACAATCCACCGATAGGTTAGGGTCTAGGACGTGGTTCATAAAAGTGTTCTTAAACAAAGATTAGAAATTTCATTAGTATAATCTCTTCCGTAATTAGGGTAAAATCCCTATAGTTATTAAAGATTAAATACCTATTATGAATACATAATTTGAACTGTACATAACTCAAACATGGTACTCACACGGTCCGTCGTGGTACGATTTTTGAAATATACATCGGTGTAAGCATGACTGTGTCTCTCCAATTTATTAAAAGGGTTGCAGTGTGTCGATTTTGATCCTACTTTCTTCCTTTGAGTCGTTCTCCTTCGTTAAGCAAGTTTCCAGTGTTTCGACAGTCAGTACCTCAGTCGTCTGATTCTGTTCCGACAGAAGTAAGGAATCCGGACACGAGGAAGGTGGTCCATGGACGTTATAGGGTGGACACGAGTGGTCTCGGGTTCCGATTTATGGGTTTTCGGACTGACCGTCATCTCTCCCTAACAGATCTCGTTGTCCTTCTCGACTCCAGGGTACATTTTTCGTTAAAAGTTAAGAAGTTCTCTTAACTCTTTAGATCTAAAACTATGTTTAAGAGGTATAAAATTTATGAAGGGGTCACAAAAGATATTTTTCGTAATACACTCGGTTTATTTTGTGTAGGTTCATTCCCGATAGTCAAATGTTAATTCACAGACTTCAGTTTTCTACCCGACAGAGTCCAGGTTTTACAGTCTTTGGTCTCAACGATTCGGTCCGAATAAGTGTTCAGGAGAGATGAAAGTTGTTACTAAATGTGACTTAAGGGAGATAATAAGTTTGAAAATGGAGAAGTGAGACCTAAACGTCGGTACTTTTATAGATAAGTTCAATGTCTCTGGTGCACACTTTAAAACGTACGGATTCCAAAGAAGTTTACAGAAAGTCACGGACGAAAATTTTTCTGTGGCTTGTGTTTGTGTCGTTGTAAATCGTGAAGGGGTCGGATAGCCGACAATTTGATTTAAGTAAGACCTTTTGTGGCGACGTCGGAACTGGTGACGGAACTCCCCAAGGGCGTGACGTCAGGTCGAAGTTCTTAAGGCGAGTCCTGTGATGCCGAGTAAAGGACCATAGGAAATTAGTCGACCCCTCTGAACTCCTTTACTCAGTTTTAGGATTCCCGTTGAAAATCGCCGGTAGTTGTTGTCGTCGTTTTAGGTAGTGGTGGTGTTGTAGACATGTATTTGCACGAGGTTCCCTTCGGGTGTCTTATTGAACCGTGTGGTAAACAAGCCCCCTCTCTTTCCAAGACTCACCACTTGACGTAATATCGAGTACCACGAGTAGATCCCATTTGCCGGTTACCACAATAGGTAGTGACCCCCTAAAGAGAGTGTTCAAGTGGTGTTCATATGTTACGTTTCTGGTGAAAAATAAAAAAAATATCACCCCTACCTTTTTTTGAAGTTGATTGAACGTAGTAGTAAAATCTCTGTCGCGTAGAAGTAAAACCTCCCTAAGATTGACCTTGTCCTGTCAAGTGTGGATTTCGGGAGTACGACACGATTCAGGGAAGTCAGTACAGGTTGAGAAGAGCTGGGGTACCTGACATCGGGTGGTCCGATGAGACAAGTACCCTGAGAGGTCCGTTCTTATGACCTCACCCACGGGAGTATGGGTCGCAGTTTTCCCCTCGATAGCATGTGTCCATAGTATGTATCGGGACCCCTCGATAGTGACTCACTGAGGGAGAAACTACTTTGAAGGGAGTTTAATTCTTGAGATTAAGTCTGTGGGACACTGTCCGTTAAGTTCCAGAAAAAAGTGGTTGTAACCCTTCCATTATTAGAACTGCTCGGATATAAGGGTCTTGGAGGTTGTTACGGATCGTATACTATATATTGTCAAAGTTTATTTAGAGTGAAATATTGACTGACTCTTTAGTACACTTACCTATATGTGGACCCGTCTACCCCGGTTAGAGTCCGAAGTGGTGACTAATAACACCCTTGACCGAATAAGAGTCGGTCAAAGAGGTCTAAACCATCCCTACCATTGTCCTGATGGAGGTTCTGAATAGCTCTCCTGACCTTTAAAGTCCGTTACCTTGGGTTGTGTCCTAGACCGTGATTACGCTTTAAATTCCGTGTGATCTTTTTGTACAACGTTATTGTTTCGTACTCACTAAATATTTCAGAACTCCTTTTTTTTACACACCTACCCACCCTCTCTGGTCTTTCCCGTATTTACTTCATAGACCCAAAGGACATATTTTCGCAGTACAATAAAGGTCGTCCTATTATTAGGTCTTACAAGACACAGGTCGACGACTCCTACTGAGATCGGAGTGTGGACGTCCTTGCTCCCGTCCCATACTAAGTGATAAGGAACGTCCAAGTAGGACGACCCATGTCCTCAACATTTGTGACGTCACCTCCGCCCCCCCCCCCCCCCCCCCCCCCCCCCCCCCCCGCCTTTACCTCCTAGGACGTCTCACCCGTAGAGGAAGTTTCTCTTTGATGTCCGTTCGTACACTCTCTTGTGTGTGGAACGACGAAATTGGTCTCCGTCTGCTCACCCCATGATGGTTCCTCAGAGACACTGGTCCTCTCCGTCACCTTAAAGTTCTTCCGTCCTTCCTAAGTCCCATTCTCAAGTCTTCATCTGTCAGATACGAGTCCTGTGACTTTCTCCTCTGAAACCCTGGGTTCCTTAGGAAGTACCACGTCTGGGGAGTGATGGGGCACCTCCTGCGACACGAGGGGACTTAAATTCCCTGACCGTGTTACCGTGCGTCGGTTATTTTCGACTCTTTTCTTGGTCTTTCCGTCGTGCTCGGAAACAGTGATAGGGTGTGACGGGGGGCGCTCGGTCTGGAATTTTAGGGGAGACGGTTTTTTTAAGAGATCCTACCTCGTCCGATTAAGACTCCTTCTTCCTTCGATAAGTAAATTAAAAGGTTTTTTACCCTTTGTCAGACACACCATCAAGAGCACGGGGGTAGTCCAGGTCACGTGTACAGAATTTACTTTAATTAATTTTACAGTTCCGTGGTTCTACATTCCCTGGTTTGTAAAGTAAACTTCGAATCCGCCAGTTTAGTCGGTGGCCTTGGGCCGGTGAGCAGTACTAGGAAGGATGGAGAGAAGGGGGTGTCCTTTCGGGAGTGTTACGGAATTCTAAAATACCCTTTTGACTGGTCGTCAGTCTTTTGACTGCTCCGTCAAGGTGTTATCAAGTATCGCTACGAAGGAGACCTCGGGAACTTAAGGTCAAGTCTGAGTGAAAGATAGGATTGTAGTAGTTCAATCGGAATTCCCAAATCTTTTTTTTTTTTTTTTTTGTTTTGCTGCACCCTTTATCGTCTCGAAGTCCCCCAATCGACCCGCTGAACGTGAGCGAACGCGTGGTCTCTGTGGGTCTTTTTCTCTCTCCCCCGTCCTTACACTAACTCCCAAAGGTCCTCAGATGTTTAGGAGGATGAGGTGGACTTCTGGGTTCAAGGGCGCGTCTATATTGGCTAAAAGTGTTGTCGAAATTCTAAATTCATTCTAAACGACTTTCAAGGTGAGGTAGAGGGTGGGGGGTGGAGCCCGTCGGCAATTCATTTAGTGCGCTCTCCGACACAACGCTAAGAGTTATAAGGGTTTCTTTTGTCCCTGGACGCTAATCTCCAGCGTGTGTGGCTTCCACGACCTTCTCGGGTCAGTTGGACCGGCCCGTGAGACCGGCCCGCACCCGCCGCCGACCCCAGCCCCTGGCGTTACAGATACGCGCGGTAGGGACAGAGGGCGCCCTCGTCCGTCGTTTGCGTCGGTGGTCGGCGAGGCTCCGCGCAACGTCCTTTCTTTGCCGTGCGCCGTCTTTCCCCGCTCGGAGCCCGTGCCCTACATGTTTTCGTTTCAGACGTTGGATCGCCGACGAAAGGTGTGGGGACGGGTTCAACAGAGGCTTCGGCGTGGAGGTCCAAGCGCCGGTGTCTCGGCGTGCGAGGGGGGACGATTTTCGTATTGACCCCTTGGGCTCCTGCGGCGTCGGAAGCTGAGGCCAGGTCTCACCGCGGACCTCGTCTCCTCCGTCGCCCACGCAGGGGTCGAGACCCCGTGTTTCTCGCGGCGCCAAACCTTTCGTCGGCGACGTCTCGTTTCTTTTCCGAGAGGATGTTGAAGCGGGAGCTGCGCCGACTCTTGGACGCCCGGCCAAGAGTGCGTGTTGAAAATTGTTTTCCTACGTTGGCGGCGCGGAGTCGGCCGCCTCTATTGCGCGACGCACTCTTGAGGGAGCGGCGGGCGGAGACTGGGGCGAGTCGAGCGGGAGGAGTGTTTTCGTCGGGATTTGAGTGTGTGTTGGGCGACGGGAGTCGGATTCGGGGAGCGGCGGGCGGAAGGACTTTCTGAGCGTCGAGTCGCGGGGGTGGTGGCCGACTCCTCCCGAGGGCCGCGTCCACTCGTCCCGTCCCGCGTCATCTCAGGGCCCCGGCGGGGCTTAGAAGGGCTCCGACTTTGCGTGGCCGTCGGCCGAGAGGGGTCGGTGGGGTTGCATAAGCCTGGGATTGCCCGTGTCCGACGCGGCCCCCCCCTTCCCCCCTCCGCGCCAGGCTCATGGGCGTCGCAGGAGGGTGGACAGACCTGCTCCTCGTCCTCGTCGTCTTGCTTCTCCTTTAGGGTCCGCGGCGCTCGCGGAGAGTAGCGCCACCGACGCGACCCTGGCCTCGAGACAAGGTGCAAGGCCGAGAGCGGGCTCACGGCCCTCGCGCCGTTTCGGCTCGGGGGTCTCGGCGCTCGCGGTTCGGCGCCGGCGAGGAGGGTCGCGGGAGGGGGACTCGCCGCCGGTGCGGGGAAGACGCGCGGGGAGGAGCGGAACCAGACCCAGATCGAGGGACCGCCGCCACAGACTGGGGACAAGAAAGCTCCACGACTAGGGCCCCCTGACTCGGGCGCCCCTCACCAACCCGTGCAGCCGGGAGCGGGGCGCGAGTGCTGGGGTCTCGGGTATGTAGAGAGGTGGAGAGGAGGGGCCACTACAAGGGCCTGCTCTCACCACAACGGGCGGCGCGCGAAACACTTCGACCCGTGGTGCGCGTGTAGTCCCCTAGCCGGGCGGTGGACCGTCTACGAGGGGTCTGTTATTTCCAGGCGGTGGCGGGGAGTTCGTTCGAGGGCTCCCTCCTCCGACCTGCGGCGACCACCACCTCCCCACGCCCCTTGTCCTTAAACCCCCCTCGCCTTAACCCGGGGCTGTAAGAAGACATAAGAACAACAAGCTCCTCCTGGTTTGCACCGATGTCCTCGACGCCATCTTCCGACTCGGGTCCGCATCCATTAAAAATTACGAGTCAAAGACGTGGACGAGGAGTTAGACATTCCCGTGTCAACCAAAGATAACCAGCCGAACCGGAGACGGCTCTGGAAAGACCTCTGACCCCGAAACCCCCATCCCTCCCCGGAACACTTCAAATGAGACGCTCGAGCTCAAAAGTTTGGGAAAACTCGGTTTCAAGAACATGAAAATTCGGGAGACTCGCAGATAAAAAAAAGGGGGAACATGAGAAAGACACGGAGAGATAGTCTTCCATCAATGTTCCCACCCCTAAGAACACAAGGAGAATCGACGGGATCGGACATGGTTCTCGTCTTGTTATCATTTTACTAGGAGAATTCGGTTCAAAAAGTGCCGGATCCTTCACGAAATGGGTTCCTTTGTTGTCATAGACACATCCCAAAATATCAAGGAGGAATACGACTTACAATAAAGTACGAGTGTTATTGTCGAAACACTCCATCCATCTAAATAATAAAGTCAAGATTTTCACCGGGTTTTAGTGTGTCAATTTTCTCCCCTCTGGGTCGGTAAAATTCTAACTGAGGTCCATACTACTCAGAAGGGAGACGTAAGATTATTTAGTCATTCTGTGGAGAGGTAAGAGAAGTCTTACCTTTTATTTACCTTTCACGGGTATTCTTTCTCGACACCTTATTAAATCTACGTAAATCTGAGAAGAGATTTCATCGTCGGTTTTAAATAGTAATTGGTCAAGAGGAGGAGGGGAATAAAGTATGACTTTCGAGGGAACAAGGTACAACCATCCCGGATTTGACCAAATTCTTTACATTGAAAGTTTCAATCGATTAGTGAATTTTTAATAGTGATGAGCTAGTTATACTATATACTAGTGGAGAGAAATTTATATAAATAAATAAGTCATTCGTGAATTCACAGATACCTCTCGTTCCTCCTTGATCCGTGACCCTCCTGATAACAAGAATCTGTCCACACCCGTGGGGCGGTGTTAGGAATCTCAGTTCACACCCTTGGGTGTCAGGTTACAGGATCGTTTTCCAAGTTCAGTGTGTCGATACCCTACTGACTTTAAGTTTCCCATGACATGAGTCCTGGTAGTCTGGTGTAGAAAAAGACTTTTACTGTCTCTATATTCCATGGTGAGTCTCGTTACTATTCAAAGACCCTAGAACTAAATAAAGATTTTAGTAAAGTATCACCCCTCTTTTTAGTGATACACAATTTTATAGTTGTAATACGGACTCTCTCTTTTAAATGTTAAAAGAAGAAGTTAGTTGACTATAACCTCTCCTATTGTTCAGAAGTCTTCTAACTTCTCTTTTCTCTGGTATAACGTTAAATTAAGATCCGTCCTTTGAAGATAGGTCTTTTTTTTTTTTTTATCTCTTAATATGTTACGACCTGATAGTAAGTACAAGAGAGAAGTTTTTGTGGATACTCGTAGATCCATTCGTATACGATGTTTTGGTTATTCTACCGCAGAGACGGATCTCCTAAGAGTAAGGTCCTCCCTTTTGTCTATGGGGTTATTCTTTGATTTTATAGACAATTGTCCCAGGTACAAGTCGGACATATATGGGTCCCACCGGTATAACCAACCCTCTTATAACTTTAGAAAGACATGACTCTTTTTGTTTGTGATGAAGGGATTTGTGGAAGAGTAGGGTTGAGGGGAATTCTTGTGGGGTTTAGAGGAGTCTATATCGTTAATTTCCAAATTCCGGTCCGTACCGTCTCTTGGTAGTCAGGATCACGGAAATCCCAATAATCGATAAAAAGTTTTATAGGAGACGATCGAGACAGGATTTCCTCCGTACATCTTCCACGATACTCACTTTACGGTACCTTACGTGATCCAAAATCTAGCACAGGTCATCTTTGTAAATGTTATTACCTTTATCAAATGTAGAGTACACACTCTGGTCAAGACGTGATAAAACACTATCGGGAACGTGGGAAAGTACTCAATATGAAATATATAAAAATAACAAAAGTACTAACATAATCACTCCCGAGAACTAACGTTCAACATCTTTGAGTTGAGTTTGACTGAATACGTTTGTTTTTGTATTTTGGATAATCGAGTCTATTGACCTTTCAGGTCCCTACTACTACAAGGTCTGAAAGGATCCAGATTCTCGAGTCAGTAGTCCTGAACTTCTACACATACAGACACACATGTGCGTACACGTATGTGTGTACATAAGAAAAAGTAGAGGTAGGAAATCGTTACGAAGGGACATAACGAAAGGACTGAAGTATACGTCGAGATCTGAATGTCGAGTAACGTCTACGTTCGTCTCAAAAAGACGGGAGTCCTTGTAGAGGATGTTTTCACGACTGAACCGAATTCAGTGTACGAGTAGATCTTGGTCAGTGACTTTGGTCTGTCTACCTTGTATTCCTAGTCGGTCCGGACCCAGTGTACGGGGCCGGACCCAGTGTACGGATAGGGACCTCGGTCCCGACCCCCGGGTGAAGTAGGTGTAGTGTTCCGAAGTCTTACACCTCCCGACACAAGAGTTTCCTTTTGACTCCTCCTTACAACGGCGTGTTTCTCTTGGTCTTTCCAAGTGATATCGGAGTGTGTCGGGTTTAGACATTAAACTTTAAAAAATATAAAGACTAACATCTTCATTTCTACGAATGACATCTTTTAAATCTTTTATGGTTTTTACTATTACTTACTTTGTTTTGTTGTTAGTGGGTTCCATATTAATGGCTTCCCAAGTAAAACAATACAAAGAAAACTTAGAAAGAAGAGACAAATAAGATTGAAGAAAAAAAGTAACATACTAAATTCTAAAATGTTATAAACCATCCAAAGATAGATCGAAAAAGTGATTAGTATTGTGTTCGTAACAGGGTTTAGTAATAGTTAAGAAACCTTTGTATGGTATATTACCATTATATTACAAGTCAGTTGGGATATATACATGGTATTAAGACCTACAAAGTAGTAAGGAAATAAAAAAGGTCAAAAAAAGGATAGTATTTAATGAACCACTACTAGAACCACTTATTTTGCAGGGACGGAGACTAGTGAATAAATCCTATCTAAGGATTTCTACCTTAATCATGTAACTCCCCTGTTAGTAAAAGTTTAAACGAGGAACTATCAGGGATAAAAAGGTCATTACTAAACTTTCAGCTAGTTCACCCTCTTTACTCATATACTAGAAATAACCATCTAAGACAAAAGTACTATTATGAGTCTCAATCACTCCTGTTTTCTTCTACTACACACGAGAATCATGTTCGAAAGTACGTCATAAACAACTTGTGGATTCACACAAGATAAACCACGATCCTTACACCTCAACCTGTTCTGTGTCTACGACAGGAGTACCCTAAACGTCTCTTTCTTCTCCCTGTGTAGTCCCCCAGTTTCTACTTTAATAATATGCACGAGATTTTCTTCAGACGGGTCCCACTAAAACTTACGTCTCCTCTAGGAACTAGTATAACATGTCACCGGAGTACTTCGAGGGCGTTTCTCAACCGTCTAAGACTCAGTACGTCTTCTCTCCTCCCGGTTCTCCCTCTCCCTCTTTCGTCCGCACGTTTCCCGATCTCCGGCCTTGGTCGTACTCCGTCTACTTGGTGCGACATCAAGTAGTGTCGTGTCGATCCCTTCCCACATACCACGTCGTGTCGGTCCCTTAGTCCCGGAATGTCCTTACCCTCTGGTGTCTCTATTTGTTCTTAGTAAGGACGGTTCTTGGTACTTGAAGTAGGAGACTACTTCTTACTTCGATACTTCTCAGTGATGTCCTGATGAGACCCCGGTCTTCACTAATTCTAAATGTAAAATCTTTCTATCACCCTTCTGAGTCACTTCCCATTTACTTTTCCTCGGTTTTGAACTCTTTTATCAGTCCTCGGATTACACCACTAGGTGTTCTTCTCACCACTTGACCTAATTCAATTACCTCCACTCTTACCACTCTTTCCCACTTTTTCTTTATGGCTCGTCTGGAATCTGGAACTAGGGGTTGACACGACACTTTCCCCTCACCTTTCTCCCTGCCTAAAGACTACAGTCAAGGTTACACGAAGGGAAGTCGTTCTGTGTCTTCGTCCGAATATTACCTTGCACTTCCTACACCTCAGCCCGGACCACCCACACTCCACGGGTACCCACGACACATTCGATCTGCACGTCAGAACCTCGAGTCGTGCCCAGGACCGGTATCGCTTCACCACCCCCGGCTCCCAAACCTATTCTAGTGGGGCTACCTCATCTAGTGGGGCTACGTCACAGGGAGCCCTTCTTTTGTCCCCCGACTACAGTATGGATCCCTTTGCGGGTGTAAATTCCCTATTCGTCTTTTTCAAGACTGTTTCCTAGGACTATTCGTTCCCAGTCTTTCCGTTTCTCTCTCTCGATACCGAGTTCCTCTAAAGTCCCCGTACCCACACAAGTCCACAACGGATAGAGAATTCTTCCAGTTTATTCTATCTTTACGTCGTCAACGGAACATTAGTATTATCCTTTAGCGCTGTGGAGTTAAGTCAAGTCAAGTCAGTGAGTCAGCACAGACTGAGAAACGCTGGGGTACTTAGCGTCGTGCGGTCCGGAGGGACAGGTAGTGGTTGAGGGCCTCAAGTGAGTCTGAGTGCAGGTAGCTCAGTCACTACGGTAGGTCGGTAGAGTAGAGACAGCAGGGGAAGAGGAGGACGGGGGTTAGGGAGGGTCGTAGTCTCAGAAAAGGTTACTCAGTTGAGAAGTGTACTCCACCGGTTTCATGACCTCAAAGTCGAAATCGTAGTAAGGAAGGTTTCTTGTGGGTCCCGACTAGAGGAAGTCTTACCTGACCAACCTAGAGGAACGTCAGGTTCCCTGAGAGTTCTCAGAAGAGGTTGTGGTGTCAAGTTTTCGTAGTTAAGAAGCCGTGAGTCGAAAGAAGTGTCAGGTTAAGAGTGTAGGTATGTACTGGTGACCTTTTTGGTATCGGAACTGATCTGTCTGGAAACAACCGTTTCATTACAGAGACGAAAAGTTATACGATAGATCCAACCAGTACTGAAAGGAAGGTTCCTCATTCAAAGAAAGTTAAAGTACCGACGTCAGTGGTAGACGTCACTAAAACCTCGGGGGGGGGTTTTTTTTTCAGACTGTGACAAAGGTGACAAAGGGGTAGATAAAGGGTATTTCACTACCCTGGTCTACGGTACTAGAAGCAAAAGACTTACAACTCGAAATTCGGTTGAAAAAGTGAGAGGAGAAAGTGAAAGTAGTTCTCCGAAAAATCAAGGAGAAGTGAAAGACGGTATTCCCACCATAGTAGACGTATAGACTTCAATAACTATTAAGAGGGCCGTTAGAACTAAGGTCGAACACGAAGAAGGTCGGGTCAAAGAGTACTACATGAGACGTATATTCAATTTATTCGTCCCACTGTTATATGTCGGAACTGCATGAGGAAAAGGATAAACCTGGTCAGACAACAAGGTACAGGTCAAGATTGACCACGAAGGACGGACGTATATCCAAAGAGTTCTCCGTCCAGTCCACCAGACCATAAGGGTAGAGAACTTCTTAAACGGTGTCAAATAACACTAGGGGTGTCAGTTTCCGAAACCGTATCAGTTATTTCGTCTTTATCTACAAAAAGACCTTGAGAACGAAAAAGGTACTAGGTCGTCTACAACCGTTAAACTAGAGACCAAGGAGACTGAAAAGATTTTGGTCGAACTTGTGGACCTTCAAGTGCCAAGTGCATAACGACTTCGGACCGAACCTCTTAAAACTCGTAATGAAATGATCGTACACTCTACTCACGTTAACACACCATCAAACTCGTGAGAAACCGTAACGGAAAGAAACCCTAACTTTACTTCTGACTGGAAAAGGTCAGGACACCGGTGACGACTCAAAAGGTTTAAACGACTGTATAACTCACGTCGTGAAAGTGTCGTAGTAGAAAGTCCTAAACTTTCTCGAGGTGACCTTAAGGTAGTGGAAGTGATCGAAACAAGCATCACTACGAAGGATTCCGGGTGAACTGAAGTGTAAGGTCCGTTGTGGATCGTTCAAGGTTTAAGAAATACAACTATCTTTGATTGAGTAAAGTTGGAGTGTCATTGAGATGGTCCATCCATGAGAACCATGGGAGTCAAATATCTACTCCTTTGACTCCGAGTTCTTTCAATTCATTGAATGTGATTTAAATGTGGTCCTAAGTTTGGGAACCGTCCGACTAAGGTATGGGACCATGTATTAAGGACACTATTCAGTGGAGGGATGAGTTGGAGTTCCAATAACCACTGATTTAGGTATGAGAGAGTGAGTCTGTGTGTGGATCTGTGTGTGTGAGTGTGTGTGTGTCTCAAATACTGTGGTCTTAAATCCGACGTCACCCAACTTACTATGTAATCCCCACTTCTCTACCTCGGTTCCTAAATAACGATCTATGTAAAAGTTCTTTAACTCACCATATTTTTTTCCTTCCCTACTCCGTTTCCTGGTGTCCCTCTAACCCTTCGGAACTCGTCAAACATCCCACTCCACTCTTGTGGTCTTCTCCCTCTAAACTTTCTAGGTCGACCACCCTTTCCCCTCTACTTTTATCTTAGATCCCTTAAGGGATCACCAGGTCAACTAATCCTGAGTCACGAAAGTGACGGTCAACCAAGCTAGGGACCCGACCTTGACTTTAGGGTGTTCGGTCCGTCCGTCTCATCCATCTCTCTCGGAGAGACACAAGTCAGTGAGTTAGTTCAGGGCGAGAAGCACCCGGGTACCTCATATCGGGCGGTCAGAGGAGACAGGCACCCTAAAGGGTTCGTTCTTACGACCCCAACGGTAAAGAAGGAGATCCCCTAACCCCCAGTTAAAAATTTAGGACTTCAGTAAATATACATATATATTTATATATGT
Source organism: Bos grunniens (assembly GCF_055505025.1). NCBI lineage: Eukaryota > Metazoa > Chordata > Mammalia > Artiodactyla > Bovidae > Bos > Bos grunniens. The sequence goes on from NC_141193.1 coordinate 31,817,080, forward strand.
ATAAGTACATAAAATCATGAATCATGAATATATAAAACCTTTAATTGTGTGTGTGTGTGTGTGTGTGTGTGTGTGTGTGTGTGTGTATATATATATATATATGAAAAATATGAATTTTCTACTTTGATTTTCTAATAATATGAATTGTCGTTCATGAGAAGGACCCAGAGACATTTTTTTTATTTAATTAATTTTAGTTGAGCTATCCCGGAGAATAGATTTAGGAACGATGAAGGGTCTTAGTCTTCATAAAGATTTGAATTCTCAGTGTAAACACAAGGTATTTAGAGGAGTCGTGTACCGAGTCCGTAGAGACTTCAGTATATAGAAAGGAACGGAAAATAATCTTAATAAACATTGGAACAGTATCGGAAAGGTGATTTATTATGTAAGAAACTCCTTTGACACGACATTAAGTTGACACCCAGAGTCACTTCCGGAACGTGTTCTGTGTCGACACTATGTGTGTCATCCCTGACTTACAGTAGTTCTACCTCAATGATTATTTACACGCAGATCGTCCCACGGAAAAAGAAATTCAAAATAAAATGGTTTAAAATAAACCCGAGGTTCTTTAGATCGAAGAAAAAGACTTTAATAATAACAACAGTATTTAAACACATTAGGTTCAAACAGAATTAGTGCGTGATTTACGGTACTGGAAAAGTGGAAACTGTAAAAAGAATCCGAGACTATTTCTTCAGTGCAACGTCCTCTTTCCCTCCTTCTTTTTGAACGAAATTCTATCTTTCATAATTTACTAGTTCATTTATGGTCCTCCTTTTTTCATAAATTTTGTGTGTTTTTTCTTATGTATATTTAGTCCATAGGACTAACTACTCCCTCCCTTTCTTATCTTAATAAATTAGAAAAATCGTCAGAACTTTAAACGTTGCTTTACTAGAGTCTAATCCCTGGAAAGGGAGTAAGAAACGAAAAAGAAATTAACTTCCTATCAATTAAATTTTACAACACAATATTTCACATGTCGTTTTACTAAGTCAATGTGTATATATAATATATACATATATAAGAAAAATCCTAAGAAAAGGTAACATCCAATATATTCTATAACTCATATCGAGGGACGTGATATGTCTTCCAGGACAACAAATGGATAAAATATATATCAGAACACATGTACAATGAGAGTTTGAGGGAAGTAAGAACTAACTATTTTTGATGAAGGTACTAACTTCCCTATCGTTATGATTGTACCAGGAACAATGAGGTCACGACATCGTCTTTGGCAAGGGTCACTGTCTTCACAGAGACCAACACCGAACAGACGACCGGGGGTCACTAATTTCACTGACACCTCTACCCCATATATGTCTCGTCCGTTCCCATCCCCACTCGTACTCCTTCCCCGGACTCTGTGAAACTTCTTACTTTTCCCTGTTGTCCGTATTTGGTTTGTTAGGTCCTCCTTACCAATGAGATTCGTATTTCTAATGTCGTTGGAGAGGCGGTACCGATGGAGTAAAGTTAAGCCTTAGTCTAGAGAAGATAGGGAACCCGGGAAATTCTGTCTTTGCAGAACCTCTACACAGACGTCCCTAACTCAGGAAGACAGGAGTCGAACCTCCTCCCACACTTGGGTCTCTCTCTTACTCTCTCTCTCTCCTACGTTCACGTTTGAGTGATCGTTTAACACCAACTGTTAATTGAAATTAACTGAACGTGTAATTTTTTTTATTTAGGACCGGTTTTAGGAGTAGGAGTAGGAGTAGGAGTAGTAGGTATCATTAATAATAACACATAATATTAATAAGGACCGTATTATTGGTCTTGAGGGGTGGAAAGATGATATCTTACGGAAATTCTGAATAATTACCCAGTATTGATGAAGGTCTAAATTATTATTATCTATTACAAACAACTCATTAATACTACGAATACACGACTAGACAAACGGACATAATTGGGTAACGAAAAGGTTCGTTGGGAATCTCCAGTTAGATAGAAATCGGGGTAAAATGTCTATTCCTCTCCTTCCGTGACTATCTAGTCCACTGAATCAATACCGGTGGAACAATCATTCACCACCTCTACCTGAACTTGGGTGCCTTGGTTACTCGTTTGTAGATAGACACGACGAAGGGAGACGTATACCAAATAAAGTGAAGCTATCACCCAAAAGTTGAAGTATGAGTTGACGAGTCTTGGTTTGCCATTCCTAAAAAAAAGGGATGGTAGAGACATAGGAGGTGTCAGAAAACATGAACAACTTTCAAGTTTTAAACGAACGACGTTTAATTGATAAAATTTTCTTCAACTTTCACAATCGACGAGTCAGTACTGGCTGAGAAACGCTGGGGTACCTGACATCGGACGGTCCAAGGAGACAGGTACCTTAAAGGGTCCTCTTTTGTGACCTCACCCAACGGTAAAGGAGGAGGTCCCCTAGAAGGGCTGGGTCCCTAGCTTGGACCCAGAGGGTGCGACGTCCGTCTAAGAAATGGTAGACTCGGTGGTCCCCGGATTCACTCACCATTTACCCCTCCCGTTAACCTTGGGACTATCCGACAAACTACTCTAATAACAATAAAAATTCTATTATCGTAACACGATTATAATTTCTCAGGAATCGGAAATTTTTTTTTTTTTCTTTATAACGTCGTTGTACCTACCTAGATCTCTTATAATACGAACCACTTTATTGAGTCTCTTTCTGTTTATGATATTTCATTTTCACTTTCAGCGAGTCACAACAGGCTGAGAAACACTGGGGTACCTGGTATGTCAGGTACGTCACCCATCGACAAGGCAAGAGGTCCCCTAGAAGAGTTGGGTCCCTAGTTTGGGTCCAGAGACGTGACACCTAAGAAATGGTCGACTCGGTGTTCCCTTTAGGTTCTTATGACCTCACCCATCGGATAGGAAAGAGGTCACTAGACGGGTTGGGTCCTCAACTTGTCCCCAGAGGACTTAACGTCCACCTAAGAAGTGGTTGACTCGATAGTTCCTTCGGGATATACTATAGTGAATATACACTTTAATTTTTTGTTTGTTTGTTTACTTAGATATATGTTTTACCTTCTCCTGAGTGTCTTTTGTTTGAACCAATGGTTTCCCCTTTTCCTCCACCTTCCTCCCTATTTAATCCCTATATCCTAATTGTCTATGTTTGATGATGTATTTTATCTATTGGTTTTTTATAAATGACATATCGTGTCCCTTAATATGGGTTGTTGAATATTATTGGGGATCACCTTATATTAGACGACTTTTTTTGCGTGGGTTTGGTGATACGGTGTGTAGACTTTGATTGTGTTATAACATTTAGTAGATATGAAGTTATTTATAAAAAAATTTACTCAGGAATATCAAATCTATGTATGACTTGAAAAATACTACTTTACACACTACGGACTACCTCCTCCTTTATCGTTGGGTGAGGACATAAGAACGGACCTCTTAGGGAACCTGTCTCCTGGGACTGTCCGACGTCAGACACCCCAGTGTCCCTCAACCTGTGTTGACTTCACTGAATCGTATTACGGACTCTAAGGGAAGTTTTAATAGGTTACTCCCGACCATCCACCTCTCACTCACCCTTATGCCTCCTTCGGTCTAACCGGTTCGTCGATTACTAACAACTTTGACCCATCACCCTGGGGACCCCGGGTAATATGATAACATCTACAAATTGAAAGAGGTGTTATTTGTCACAAACCAAAAAATTCAACAAACACCATAATTTCGTTCACCCTTTTTGGTACCCTTACTGACTCTTATCACTCGTCGTTCTAGATACGGGGCTGTTCGAGTAGTCGTTCGAATTTGAACTGAGTCGATGGGATTTACGACACCCGGGTCGTAGAAAGAGCGAATTGTACTCTCCAAACGGGAACTGTATGAAGACTCTAAGAGGTCTTTATACAGGTCGAGGTTTTACAACTACTGAGACTATACCCCTGTCATCAATTTTCTTTTTTTGTTTGTGGTTGAGAAACGGGAACACCGGTTCTCCTCTACGATACACACACTCGCACACACACACACGAGTCGGGGAGTCAATAAAGATGGAGAAACATTGGGGTTCTCAACATCGGACGGTCCGAGGAGACAGGTACCCTAAAGGGTCCGTTCTTATGATCTCATCTAACGGTAAAGGAAGAGGTCCCCTAGAAGAGTTTGGTCCCTAACTTGTACTGGGAGAACGTAACCGTCCGCTTAAGAAATCGTGACTCGGTGGACCTTTCGGGATTCTTCTCTACGATTTCGGAGGGTATGAGAAATTTGAAGAAATTCATGACACAGAGACCGAAAGTAAGGAAAACGAGGGACCGATACACTAAGAACCGTTCAATAACTATAAATTGGAGACGTGGAGTCAAAAGAGTAGACATTTTATCCCAATTTTATAGTGGGGTTGGTGGACTATCCCGACACTCAATTATATACGTTTCACGACTTTCGTCATGGACCATATGTCATTTGTGGGTTATTTACTCTCTAGAAAAAAAAAAAAAAAATTTGATAGAATTAAGATATCGATAATTTTGCTTAACACCAAGTTACTCCTCTTCGCTAAACCGGCTTCAGATAGGTAAAATTATTTGTTACCTCGTCTGTGAATTTCCGTTCAAAAGACTAGTATTTAGGTTCCGATGAAGGTGAGTTTAACGGAAGACTCCCGTAATAATACTTTCTATCGTTAATACTTTTTAATATGATCTGCTGTTAGATCCTCCTATCCCATGATCGGATTCTGAGGCCGTTAGTAGTCTTTGGTTCAATTGTAAACAACAATTGTGTTTTTGAATCAGACTCAACGTCTGATACCCGAGACCCAGAACCTCGGTCGGTCGGAGAGAGGGTCTGTCGGACCTCGGGCCCGTCACGTCTCCCTCTTGCGACCCACCGACTTTCCATTTAATGTTCTTCGTTGTTCTCGGTCGGATTGTGTCCCCTCCCCTACCCGGTAAGAAAACAAACGTTTGACTTTTCGAAGAATGGGTCCTTGTGACCCGGGGAATCTTTCTTGGCCAGAAGACCAGTCCGACTTGAGTCCGCTCGGCAAATAAAAAGTTTGCCATCGTTTAATACTCATTAAAAGGGTCGTCGAGGTGGTAGTAGCCGGAATTAGACAGTACAGTTCTAATAAAAACATTACTAGGAACATCTCTACAATCTACTGTTTCTTTATGTCAACTAGAGACAAATAAGTGTATCGCAAATTTCTATACGACGATTTCTTTTTGCGTTCAGTGTCTCATCCTGCACAGTCTACTGATTTATAATCCACCGCAGGACGTTTCCATAACTAGTAAACTGGTAAAACTAGTTGATTTTCTCGTCAAAATCTACCGAGGTGGATTATATCTTGATGAAAAGATTTTCCTATGTGTAGTTTGACAATTGACAAGTAGAGTCCGTTCCTCCCATCTAAACCCCTTCCCCCTTGCTTCATCCGTCCAAGTGAAAGAAGGGGAAAAAGAAAAACATGAGTAACTTGTAAATAAGTTCAGCCAAGTACGTAGTAAATTTTTAAAAAAAATTTCAACGATAAACGGTTTAAATCGGCACAGTTCATAAAAGACTTTCTTTGAATCCTTAATTATTTATGAATACAGTTTAATTTGTAAGGATAGGAGTTTATGAAAACGTAAAACGTATAGGGTCGTATGTGTGAAGTCTACAGTGATTGAAAGTCAAAGGGGGAGCTGACTTAAAAAAAAGATTAACTTCATATCAACTAAATGTTACAACATAATCAAAGACCTACCTGGATCTCTAATAGTATGATTCACTTTAGTCAGTCTGTCTCTAAACATCAATAAAAAAACCGACGTGGTGTACCGAACACCTTAGTTTAGGGGTTAATCCCTAAACTTGGGAACCGACCGTCACTTTCGTACCTCAGCGTTTTAGGATTGGTGACCTGGTAGTTCCTTTAGGGATCTCAAAACATAAAAATAGTAGGTAAACTGGATAGGTGAATGAATGAAATGACTAAAGAAATAAATACTCCTATTACCCCTATTAAAAGAAATATAAACAAAAACTTACCTCCGTTACTTGTAAAGATTGGGGACTTCCGATTCAATCCCCGGGATGGTACACAAAGTTAACCACACTGACGACTGTGTGGAAAACCCAGAATCCTGAAGAGTGAGACATAATATTAGTGGGTAAATGGACAGACACAGAGGGTTCGAGGGGGTAGGGGACGAAGGTGGTCTTGTCGCTGACCTTTTGGTGGTGGTGTAAGTGAGTAACTCGGGAATCGTGTCTTGTAGGTGGTATTATCCCCGAGTAGTTGTAAGTCATTTACTTACTTTCGAATGTACAGAACCCCCACTGTTGAGAAAAGTATTTAACAAGTAAAAATAGAAAATTTTTTTTTATAGACACGGTACAAATATCGTTACCGTCTCGTCTCGACATTTCTTAATGAGTACATTACCAAGTTCCCGCTTCTCGATTTTCGTTCAGTCTTTGAACAAGTGCAAAACAAGTTTCGGGTGATTGTAAAGCTGTACATAATTTACAATTATTCGTCGATAGACCCAGTCACCCAATTCATTATCGCCACCATCTTCCACTCTCCACTTCTTTATGTACTTTTAATGTAAGTGCCTACTGCACCAAGTGGTCTCGCGTTGAACATCTTATTGTACGTTTACTAAATTAGCACAATATCAAAAGGGAAGAGGACATGTCGTCCGAACCATTACACTGTTGTAAGAGAAATGAACCCGTAGACGGCTCGGACTATTTTAGACTTTTATAGTTCTTCTTCGGTTCCCCACCCAGTGGAAGAAGAGGAATCACCGTCTTTTTTTTATAGTGATGTAAATTGTTTTCAAGGTCCTCGACCACTAGGTCAAACACCGAGTAGGAAGGGGAGAGGTGTGTAAACTGGGAAACAGACGTACAAGAGTAGTTCCGGCTCGTTTCTTTGTTTCTCCAAAAAATTCAATGACGAGGAATTACTGTTGTACACACACGATTTAGTGAAGCCAATGTAGACTCAGAAACTTTGGGATACCTACATCGGGGTGGTCCGAGGAGACAGGTACCCTAAGTGGTCCGTTCTTATGACCTCATCCAACGGTAAGGGAAGAGGCCCCCTAGAAGGGCTGGGTCCCTAGCTTGGACACATAGGGTACAACATCCGTCTAAGAAATGGTAGACTCGGTGGTTCCTTCGGGAATTACTGTTATGTTACTGGTATGTTTTACTATTATTGATTACCTAAAACTCGTGAGTAACACACGACTCATGGGATAATTTTAGTGACCAGTTCCCCTTTCCTACGAAAACGGGTGATCCCCTGTATTTGAAACGAAACCTACTTAACAGAGTAAATTGTGAGTTTGGGGGTGATCCTCTAATAACAGAGATAAAATGTCTAAACCATTGACTCCGTACCCTACCAATCCATCGAACGAGATCTAGTGTGTCGATAATTCGTTGGGTTCGGACAGATCGAGACCTCCGGGATTTGAACCGGTACCTCATACCCACCTTTCCCTCGTCTAGGAGAATTCAAACGACACATAAAATACTAACGTACCGTCTCCTGACGACGGTATCCCGGGATCCCAGGGAGTGACCGTAGGGATCCTTGAACCTTCGTTCACTGTAGATGAACGAGTTTTTACACTTGAGACATTCACATGAATCACGAGAAACAAGATAAAGGTTAATTTTGTCAGGTTCTGACATAATAAAAATACTTCTATTATGACTAAACATTAATTGTCATCAATATAACTTACTTTTATTGAATATTTCGTCAAACACATATCAAGAGGTCTTTATTATTTTTCATGACCGGTTTCTTCCTTTATCATTCACGTCGGAAAGGAGTAAGATACCTTAAAAAGAAGTCGGAACGTAGAGTTACCCGTCTGACATAAGATTCAATACACTTTAAGTACTTCGTCGAAATATCAGGAATAGTCGACAGTAAAAGGTATAAAATGTTCTTAACTTTAAAATTCATAGAGTCACGTCACGGCATCATGGTCTGGGTCGTTCTTCTATAAAGTGTACCAACATTAACATAAAACATGTATTCCCGATGGAAAGGGGAAGTTTTAGGAGTTTCCGGATAGTAACCGCCTTAGATGACTTTTAGTAGGTAGGAAGGTACTCCGGTTTTGTCCAAGGTATAAATTACCCGGTTGCATTTTGTATGATCTTTATAATCACACATACAATACAAAAAGGAAGGAGAGTCACCCATTACAAAGAAAATGTAAGGATGGAGAACAGTACTAGTCTAAAAAACAAATAACTGAATAATGGTGTAAACTGAACTATCAAAAGTAGGGTATACAGATTACTGTAAGAGTCGATAACTATCGTCCTGTCTTGTCCATAGAGATCCTAGTGGGTCCGGGGGTTTTATATAGACTTTATAATGATAGAGGTATTATTACGGGTCTGAAACATTATGACGAGGTTACATGACGTTATCACGAATCAATCTTAACCACTTTTTCTCCTTCTCCTTTTCTGGGATCCTTTAAGTATTCCTCCTCCCCCTTCAAAAATTTATTGACTTGGTAACAACAAAAAAATTAATATGATCAAAAATTACTCTCTCATATAGGTCAAGTCAAGTCAGCGAGTCAGTGTAGTCAGAGAAACGTTGGGGCACCTGATGTCGTAAGGTCCTGATGTCGTACGGTCCTGAGGCAGTGGTTGAGGACGTCAAATGAGTTTGAGTACAGGCAACTCAACCACTACGGTAGGTTGGTAGAGTAGGAGACAGTAGGGGAAGAGGAGGACGGAAGTTAGAAAGGGTCGTAGTCCCAGAAAAGATTACTCAGTCAAGAAGTGTAGTCCACCGGTTTCATAACCTCAAAGTCGAAAAGTTGTAGTCAGGAAGGTTACTTATAAGTCCTCACTAAAGAAAATCCTACCTGACCAACCTAGAGGAACGTCAGGTTCCCTGAGAGTTCTCAGAAAAGGTTATGGTGTCAAATTTTCGTAGTTAAGAAATCACGAGTCGAAAGAAACATAAGTCAAGTCAAGTCAAGTCAAGTCAGTGAGTCAGTACAGGTTGAGAAACGTTAGGGTACATGACGTCGTGCGGTCCGGAGGGACAGGTAACAGTTGAGAGCCTCAAATGAGTTTGAGTACAGGCAACTCAACCACTACGGTAGGTTGGTAGAGTAGGAGACAACAGGGAAAGAGGAGGACGGAAGTTAGAAAGGGTCGTAGTCCCAGAAAAGATTATTCAGTCAAGAAGAGTAGTCCACCGGTTCCATAACATCAAAGTCGAAGTCATAGTCAGAAAGGTCACTTATAAGTCCTGACTAAAGGAGATCCTACCTGACCAACCTAGAAATATAAGTCAAGTCAGTGAGTCAGTACAGGCTGAGAAACGCTGGGGTACTTAACGTCGTACGGTCCGGAGGGACAGGTAGTGGTTGAGGGCCTCAAGTGGGTTTGAGTACAGGTAGTTCAGCCACTACGGTAGGTCGGTAGAGTAGGAGACAGTAGGGGAAGAGGAGGACGGGGGTTAGGGAGGGTCGTAGTCTCAGAAAAGGTTACTCAGTTGAGAAGCGTACTCCACCGGTTTCATAACCTCAAAGTCGAAATCGTAGTCAGGAAGGTTTCTTGTGGGTCCCCACTAGAGGAAATCTTACCTGACCAACCTAGAGGAACTTCAGGTTCCCTAGAAATATAATCCTATATATTTAACTACATCGGTGATACTTTTTGTCATACCCCTAAGGAGTTTTCTGATTTTGATTTTGATGACAAAATAGGTCGATAGGGTGAGGACCCATATATAGATCTTTTTTATTCTTGTGATTAAAGTTTTCTATATACGTAGCTTTACAAGTATTGTCGTGATAAATATCATCGGTTCTGTACCTTCGTTGGATTCAGGTAGTTGTCTACTTACCGATTTCTACACAAGATATATATATAGTACCTTTAATCGGTATTTTTTATTATAAGACGGTAAACGTCGGTACATCTACCCGGATCTCTTATAATACATATCACTTCGTTCAATCTCCTTTTGTTTATAACATACTACAGTGAATATACACCTTAAGTTCTTTATTATGTTCACTCATATATGCTTTTTGTCTTTGTCTGAGTGTCTGTATCTCTGGTTTGATCACCAATGGTTTCTCCTCTCTCTTCCCCAATTCCGGTTTAATCTCCACACCCTAATTCCCTATGTTTAATGATACATAATTTATCTATTCGTTGTTCCTATATAATATATCGTGTCCCTTAATATTGGTAATAGAACATTATTGAAATTATCCTATATTAGACACTTTTATGACTTATACGACATATGGACTTTGATTGTATTATAACATTTAGTTGATATGAAATTATTTTTCCTCATAATCCTATTTTATTGTATATAGGAAATAAAACCTCTTCCCGTATCGTTGGGTGAGGTCATAAGAACGGACCTCTTAGGGTACCTGTCTCCTCTCATCACCCGATGTCAAGTATCCCATAGTTTCTCATCGTGTACCGACTTCACTGAATCGTACGTGTGTAGGAAATAAAATTGTTTTATTAAGTTAAAGGACCCACTAGAGAATGAGTTTAGATTATAATTCAATTGTAATTTGGTGTAGTAACCTGTTTTGGATTTAATTATGTATAAAATAGAAAATCAAAGTCCTTCTTTTATTATTGTTTATAAATTCAACGACGACGATTCAGTGAAGTCAGCACGGGCTGAGACACACTGGGGTATCTACCGTCGGGTGGTCCGAGGGGTCAGGGACCCTAAGAGGTCCGTTCTTGTGACCTCACCCGACGGTAAAGGAAAAGGTTACGTACTTTCACTTTTCACTTTCCCTTCAGCGAGTCAGCACAGGCTGAGAATCGCTGGGGTACCTGACGTCGGATGGTCCGAGGAGACAGGTACCCTAAAAGGTCCGTTCTCATGACCTCACCCCACTGTAACGGAAGTTGGAGTTTTGTTGAAACAGAGAACGGTGATGGGGAGGGGATGGAGAGATTAGGTACGACGTGAGACGTTCCTCTCAATAGAAAGATTTTATTTTCATACAATTAAAGTTCCGGACAGAGTTTTGGACGCTACTTATAGTGAGAAGGGATTTTTATTACGAGGTTACGGAATGGTACCGTAAGTTTGGGAAGATCTAAACCGACATTAAATCGAAAGATCGGAATAAAGAACGGTTAAGAGTGAAGAAAAATAAAGGGAGTAGTGGGTTCTTCGAAAGTAAGGTCAGTATCGTCTGGTAAGTTCCGAGGAGTTTGTACACACGATAACAATCCAGGTAATGGATTTACTAGTAACAGTAAAATGACAGGTTAAGTTGGGTAGGAAGATCCGGGTTGGATTTATTATCGGAAGAGGGTAAGAAAAGAGTTGTTATCTTAGGAAATTTTGTAGGTCATCCATAAAAACCAGTGAATGTATCTATAAACATCATATATGATCAAAGACCCGAGTTTAAAATATGTTAAAAATATTGTATCTGAATACGGGTATTAACCCTTGGTTCTTTACAAACTGAACTTACTTAACTAGTATCCCCCACACAAAACCCGTCATTAAACGGACTCCTTCGACTCTAATAACAGATGTGACCGGTGAGAACCGTAAAACACATAAAACTTCCACAAATCCTCATTCACCATACTTTTTGTGTACAGAATTTATCCAGTTAAGACGGTTATTGACACTCTAGACTAAGGAAATGGTAGTTCAAATATAGTCAAGTTGTCGTAAAGGGGTTCAGGGAGTTGGGGTTGATAGGGTGGAAATCCGATTTCTACGAATTTTTCGTTTTGTCTTGAAAAGGGTGAAAACAAAAGGGTCTTTTCGGTGAAGGAAAGTCATTGAGGTCAGTATGTCATTAATAATATAACCATGTTCCTAAAACCTGAGTCACGGTATGTTAAAAGTAATATTAAACGTTTTTGGACCGTTAAATCGTTACAGAAATGAGAACCACCTTGTCGTGTATTGGGTACTATGTTTGTAAACCGGATTTATTCCGGGTGAACCCACATAACATGAATCCTTAAACATTTGTCTCTTTAAAGTCGAAAAGTTTAGGAAATACTTCTTCGTCGGCGGTGTAAGGAAGTCCGAGGATGAGAGAACAAAGAGAGAATTTTTGAGGGATCCGGGATTTTTACCTTGTCGTCTCTAACGAAAGGACTGAGTTTTAAATTCCTCCTGGTTCATCGATGACTCCATGGTCAATCTGAATTCGGACCAATTTCCTGGGTGAGGATCCTACGTTAGATGGCTGTTTCCAACAATCAGAACTCTTACTGGATCTCCGTTCTCAGTTGTCGAGGTATTGGAGGTCCGCGGGTCGTCTTTGTTACATTCTCGTCTGACCACCCATCCTTCACACCAATGGAAACCCTATATTCTCCAACATCGAGAAAATTTTCCTTGTTTGGGATGGGATGGTCCGTTGTCAAGGACCCATCCTTAGTCCCCGGGTAAAAACGAGTCTTAAAGGTTAAAAGATTCTCTTCGACTTTTAGATCTAAACCCCGGTTCCCTAGAGGGATAACCCTTTGATTGGTTGAAAATAAAAGTTTGTAGTACATCTCTTTAGTTAGACGTCCGACCTACACCGGACTCCGATGGTTAAACGTTAGGACCAGAATCCCTGGTGAATCAGGTGGAGGAAATAAAATATCTACCAATATTTCGTCCACTCTAACTAAAATGTGTTAACCAACCTCCGTTTTTATTCTGATCTAAGGTTCGGGAGACTAGAGGTCAGGGGAATAGTAGTAAGTGGAACCTAAGCCGTAACCTTAGACTCTGAGACCTTATATTCCTGACTTAATCGGATCTCCAGAGAATGGACCAAGTCTTGTATCTAAGGTCCGAGTGAACTTCAATGACCCATTGTCCTACTACCTATGTAAAGTCCAGGGAGATGATAGAGAGTTTCGGGGACCTTGATCTGATCGTGAAGGGAATATACCTAGTAGTCTATGTGGACTTTCTTTCACTTCAACGTGTCAGCACAGGCTGAGAAACACTGGGGCACCTGACATCGGGGGGTCCGAGGAGACAGGTACCCTAAGAGGTCGGTTCTTATGACCTCACCCAACGGAAAAGGAAGAGATCCCCTAGAAGGGCTGGGTCCCTAACTTGGGTCCAGAGGATGTAACGTCCGTATGCGAAATTGGAGACTCGGTGGTCCCTTCGGTGTCTATATGGACTCCTGGAATGGTTGATGTATAAAGGTCCAAACTTGGATCTTGATTCGTCAGACTCCGAGACCTGTATACATATAAAAGTCATTCGGGGTAGTTGTTAAGAGTTACTAAGAATTCAAACCGACGAGATCCGACCCCTCGGTTACACCCGGTATGGTCCTTGAGGTGTAATTAAGGTAAGGTTCCGAGGCCCGAACTTGTACCTCGTGACGATACGAAGATAATTAAAAAAGGTGTAAAATTTTTCACAATAGAAGGTCGAAAGATCTAAGAACACAAGAAATAAAAGAAGTGTGAAAGTCTTTTTTTTTTCCACTTCCTTTTCGTTTGGGACAGTACCATTTTGAAAACCAGAAATTATCATGACGACCTACGTCCTATAAAAACAAGTCTTTACTTGGACTTGTCGACGTTACTCGATGAATTAATTTAGTACTTACTATGTAAGGAGTATTTAATATGAATGTGTAAAATATTAAAATTATCAAGAATAAAAAAATTGATATTAGACATTTGTAAATTCATCTTCGATACTTAATCTAAAACTTTATCTACTCATTAAAATCTGACACTGTAGGTAAAAGTATCGTAAGATCAAATAAAATCCCCTGTTAATCATCGTGAATATTTTTACATAGATTAACGATTCGATTTAGTTTGAGACGTCATGAACCTACAAAAATGGGAGTAGTCAGGATAAAAAAGGGGTATCACTGGTTTTGTTATTCTCCTACCTTCGTTTTTTTTGGTAAGATTTTCGGTTCACGAATAGTATTTGTATTAATAGTAAAAACTTTAGTCGGGTCTAAACGAATCCGATTATTGAGAAGTAAAGATCTAGATCATTTAGGGAACAGTTTAACTGGGACTAATGTCTGTTCCGATTTCATGAATGACTAGTTTACATTGAACTTGGAGAAATATAGTTGAAGCTTGCTAACCAATGTAATATACCCGTGAAGTGAACAAAAGTTTACGGACCTAATTTTGAGTCTAAAGTAGTCATTACTACTACTACTACCACTACCACTAGGAGACGACGATTAAGTAGTAGTTAACTATGTTATTTGTGAAACTGAACAGGTCCATGTTCGACAAACAGTTGACAGTTCCGTATACCGGGCCTGTTCCAAATTTATTACGGGCAAAAAAAGGAGGAAAGAAACCCTTGTATCCCATAGGAACGTATCGAAAATAATCGACTCAATCGAACTAGGATTCTCCTTTTTTAGGTAAGTCGAAGAATGTGGTACGGATCTTAAATTGTTGTTTCTTTTAGAGTTCTTATCGTTTGTTTTAAAGATAATAAATAATGACATCATTATTTATTGGATGACGTGGTGACCGTTTCTTGAAACCTTCTTAGAGACTTCCTGGTTAGTCCGGATTATGTAGAGTTAGAACGTGTTTATAAGGGACTCAACTAAAATGTAAGGACTTCCCAAACGACGACTTTAAGACATAAATAGATCAAAATTTTAGGGTGAATAAAAGTCCTACTGATGTTACCCCGTCCTAGGGGTCCTAGGAACCCAGTTGTGCTTAACAATCATTTTCGTTTACCTCCCCTGTGCCTGAAGGTTTTTCCCGTCGAAGAGCGGTCGGAGTCGGGGAACACGGTACACCGTCTCCAAGGGTACACCGATCTAGAAGACCGAAAAGTTCTTTCCAACCTCAGTCCTAAAAATACACTATAGGGTTGAAAATTTATATCGTGTGAGTAAATTCCGGAAGGGTCCACCACGAACACCATTTCTTGGGTGGACGGTTCCGTCTCTGTGCCTAAGTTAGGGATCCAGTCCTTCTGAGGGACGTCCTCCCGTACCGTTGGGTGAGGTCACAAGAAGTGGACCTCTTAGGGTACCTGTCTCCTCGGACCGTCCGATCTCAAGAACCCCAGTGTTTCTCAACCTGTGTTGATTTCACTGAATGGTTCGTGCATTGAGTAAATCTTGTTAAATTGTATGATGGGTCTAATTTGTTTTTGTAAAGACATCCTGTGAAGATCGACTCTGTTACGGTCAAACGTTTGAGATATAACACTCTTGGTACCGAGACACGTAGATATCAAAATCATGTAGTCCAATCTTGACAGGGACCCTATCGGAAATACAGTGTCGTGATGTATATACACGGTTAGTGACAAGATCTACAACTTCGACGTCGTCACTTGTTTTGTCTGTTTCACACGACTGTAAGCTCGTTTGTAAGTATAAGTATTTTAGGTGTTTCCTACTCTGTTCTTCCGTACTCCTTGACCCCTTGCTTTTATTGGAGTTACTTTAACTCTCGATCTACTAAAATTATCTCTGAAGTCGTACAGTATATCTCGAATTATTTTAATTTTTAAAGAATTTCGTCTGAAAAACAACAACAACAAGTTAACGAGTCAGTACAGGTTGTGCAACGTTGAGGTACCTCACGTCGTGTAGTCCGAAGGGACGTCAAGTGGTAGAGGGCCTCGAACGAGTTTAAGTATAGGTAACTCAGTCACTACGATAGATTGGTAGAGTAGGAGACGGTGGGAGAAGAGGAAAACGGAAGTTAAAAAGGGTCGTAGTCCAGAAAAGGTCACTCAACCGAGAAGTGTAGGCCACCGGTTTTCGTCTGATGAAGTACCTTTTACATCGGAAAATTTTTTGGTGGATAGTTTTATTTCACAAAGAACTATATTATCCATAAACAACTCAAAGATGAAACACCGTTCATGGAACAATGTGTTCTTTTTATGTCACTACTTATTCTCGTACTAAAATCGGGAGATGTGAGTTCAAGTCCTCCGTCTTTTATTTAGTCTTTTTTCTGTTTATTTATTATTATTATTACACGTATGAGTCAGTGTAGACTGAGAAACACTGGGGTACGTGACATCGGGTGGTCCGAGGGGACAGGTACCCTAAGAGGTCCTTTCTTATGACCTTACTCATCTGTAAAGGATGAGGTCCCCTAGAAGGGTTGGGTATCTAACTTGGTCCGTCTGAGAAATTGTGACACGGTCGTACTATTTATGATACTTTTCTGATTTTATCTCTCATTACTGGTCTTACTCTTTAGATCAAATTTATCCTATCAGACCTTTCAAGACGGACTTCTTCACTGTAAATTCCACTTCAGATTCCTTACTTTTTCCTCTCGGTGCACATTCTCTTCCTATCCTACCTCACTTCTAAAAAATTTTATTTGTTTTATCGTACAAGTTCCCGGGACTCCGGACTTTCGAGAATGAATTCCTTAACTTCTGATCGTCCCGATCTTTTATCATCTAACTCGGAGGTCCTTGTCAGTCACGGTATCTAGGTGTCTTTACTAAAGTCTAAATGGATTTCACTTTTCTTTAATGATTTCTGAACATCAGTACAACAAACAACAAATCAACGAGTCGACACAGGTTGTGAAACACTACGGTACCTGACATCGGGTGGTCTGAGGAGACAGATACCCTAAGGGGTCCATCCTTATGACCTCACCCAACAGTAAAGGAAGAGGTCCCCTAGAAGGGCTGAATGCCTAACTTGGACGTAGAGGGAACATCGTCTGTCTAAGAAATGGCGATTCGGTGGTCCCTACTGTATTAAACTAAATATGAAAAACTTTTAGTGGAACCGGTAACACACACCCTTTCAGTTCGTTCGTAACTGTGTCTCTCTATTTAATCCTCCAGTAACATTCGTTATCAGAGTCAACGTCCATTACCAACTGACGGGATTCTCTCTCCGTAATCTCTGTCTTTCTTCCCGTAATAAAGTCTATGTAAAACTAACCCCTCGTCCCCGCCCACCAAAGGGAGTTCAGGACACTGAGAGAGAGGAACAGATAAGAATAAAAAAGATCCTTTATTTTTAGTGTTCTAAATTTCAGTTGGAACGGAAGACTATACTTTTCAGTCATGTCCTTTACCTGTCAGGTGAGGGTGGATCATTATTATTGAGACACTCGACTTAAAGTGACTCCAATTCAGGTGTTTCTATTTTTAGTCCCCGTACCAAGACGGACAACTCATAGAGGGAATTACGGTTTTTGAACCCAGTGATCCTCAAGAAGTCTGAGACTCTCTATGTTTATCGTACTAACAAGAAGAATAGTTTTATGAAAGGTGTAAACAAAACAACGAATGAATGAAATTTTTTTTGCGACTGTGGCATCAACGTCCCCTTCGGAGTGACACTGAGAATTGATTTGTTTTGATTACTCCTTAATCAGAACTTCTTTTTAATTTACTCAGGTTGTTTGACTGAACCACTGAACCCCAAGGACACCGATTAAAAAAACGAGACACACTATCCTTGTGTCACTTCGGTCGGACCCGGGTTACCCCGTCACAAGGGTTGTTCGACCCGAACTTTTAGTTCGTATAAACCTTTTTTTTTTTTAGTTCTATTTATAGACACTATGTCTCTCTCCTTATTCCTCTCTTTCACCTTCTGTCTCATTCTTGAGAGTCGGGTCTTGGAGACGTTCCTCTATCAGAGAACTTCGGGGGAGAGACGGAGGATTAAGTTATCATACCAGGATCGAAATGAGACCTCTTCCGTTACCGTGGGGTGAGGTCATGAGAACGGACCTTTTAGGGTACCTACCTCCTCGGACCACCCGGTGTCAGGTACCCCAACGATTCTCAACCTGTGCTGAGTCGCTGAAGTGAAAGTGAAAAGTGAAAGTACGTAACCTCTCCTTTTACCTTTGGGTGAGGTCACAAGAACGGACCTCTTAGGGTCCCTGCCCCCTCGGACCACCCGACGGCAGATACCCTAGCGTGTCTCAGCCTGTGCTGACTTCGCTGAATCGTCGTCTTCGTCGTCGAAATGAGACTAGTCAGTGTAGAAGACATTGGGAAAGACCACACCTAAACCTGACCCCTCTTCCTTTTAACCTCTTATAGTTATGTTCTCTTTCATCGTCTCCATAATAACAACAAGTCAGAGAGCCAACACACTGGGGTACCTGACGTCGTACGGTCCGAAGGGACAGGAAGTGGTGGAGGACCTCGAACTAGTTTTACAGGTAACTAAACCACTACGGTAGGTTGGTTAGAGTAAGAGATAACGTGGCAAGAGGAGGACGGGAGTTAGAAAGGGTCGTAGTCCCAGAAAAGGTCACTCAACAGACAAGCGTAGTCCACCGGTTTTATAACCTCGTCTCCATAATCCCAACCTCATAAACTTCAAGGAGTTCAAAATTGTAAGGTTCACCTTTTCCTTGATTCTTTTTCCGTATTTTAAGCATTTTCCAAATCAGATAGAATGGTTGGGAATAAAATGGAACTTCCCTCCGGGTCCTAGGAGTTTCTTGTGGTTAGGGAAATCGACTAGGGACCTCAGTAAAAAGAATTCGAGGAAAAAGAGGTAGGTTAGGGTCGAGTTTGATTTCAATCGTAGTGGGAAAAACTGTTGGACCAATGTCAACATTTTCTAATTTACGAATTAGGTCCCTTAGTCACGATCACCTCTCGATTAGATGATTGTACTTTGTCTCTCAAACATCGGTTGAGGTTCTTAAGTCAGTCCTATAGATTTCTAAAATTTGAAGAACCCCTTTCACGTTCCAGATTTAGTTCCCGAAGAAGGGAATTTCAACGGAAACACCTATACAACATCGGATTCTCACTAATAGCCTCTTCCGTTACCGTGGGGTGAGGTCATGAGAACGGACCTTTTAGGACACCTGCCTCCTCAGACGTCAGGTACCCCAGTGATTCTCAACCTGTGTTGACTTCACTGAATCGTCGTCGTCGTCGTCGTTCTTACTAATACCGTTGGTATGTACCGAGGACACCCGAAGGTCCACCGTGATCACCATTTCTTGGGTGGACGGTTACGTCCTCTGTATTCTCTGCACCCAAACTAGGAACCCAACCCTTCTAAGGGACCTCCTCCCGTACCGTTGGTTGAGGTCACAAGAACGGACCTCTCAAGGTACCTGTCTCCTCGGACCATCCGATGTCAGGTATCCCAACTTTTCTCAACCTGTGCTGACTTCGTTGAATCGTGGGTGCATACGTGTACCAAGGATATACACAGTCCACCACAGGATCCTCGACATGAACACACTACAGTAAATTAAGGGTGTCACTGGGAGGTTCCAGTAGGTCGATCAAACACTCACCGTACCTCAGAGTGATTCCGTCGGACCGAGGTTTATACACTAAAAAAAAAAATTAAAAATAAATAAATATATAACAAAAACCGACAATCCAGAAACAACGAAGTTCCCGAAAAGATATCACACCGTTCGTCCCCGATGAGAGATCAACGTTATGTGTCTGAAGAGTAACACCACCGAAGCGAACAACGTCTTGTGTCCGAGATCCCGTGTACCCGAGTCATCAACACTGTATACCCGAATCAACGAGACGTATTACTCCCTAGAAGGGTCTAATCCCTGACTTGTAACAGAGGACGTAACCGTCCACCTAAGAAATGGAGATTCGGTGGTCCTTTCGAGGTCCACACACGACAATTATGGGGAGAAGAGTGAGAGATCGGGGTTAGGAGTCTCTACCGTTACCGTTCGGTGAGGTCATGAGAACGGACCGTTTAGGGTACCTACCTCCTCGGACCATCCGACGTCAGGTACCCCATCGATCCTCAACCTGTGCTGACTCGTTGAAGTGAAAGTGAAAAGTGAAAGTACGTAACCTCTTCCTTTACCGTTGGGTGAGGTCACAAGAACAGACATCTTAGGGTCCCTGCCCCCTCGGACCACTCGACGGTAGATACCCCACCGCGTCTCAGTCTGTGCTGACTTCGCTGAATCGTCGTCGTCGTCGTCGGGGTTAGGACCGGGATCGAAATCATTACACAGAAAAATTTTTTATAAATAAATAAATAAACCGACACGGTCCAGAATCAACAGCGTACATCATAGATCAAGGGACTGGACCCTAGGTTGTGTTCAGGGGATTAAACCCTCGCGTCAGAATTGGTGACCTGGTGGTCCCTTCAGGGATCACTATATACAGAAATTCAGTACAACCCATAACCTCTTCCGTTACCGTGGAGTGAGGTCATGAGAATGGACCTTTTAGGGCACTTGTCTCCTCGGACCATCCGACGTCAGGTACCCCAACGATTCTCAGCCTGTGATGACTCGCTGAAGTGAAAGTGAAAAGTAAAAGTACTTAACCTCTTCCTTTACCGTTGGGTGAGGTCACAAGAACGGACCTCTTAGGGTCCCTGCCCCATCGGACCACTCGACGGTAGATACCCCACCGCGTCTCAGTCTGTGCTGACTCCGCTGAATCATCGTCGTCGTACAACCCATAAGAACATCCTAAGAAGGGAGAGGAAAGATCGAGTGTACACTTTGTAAACCGAAACCTAACTTTCTTATTTCATCCTTTCCTCCATACTCTTATAACAATTGGTGTTTTGGATTGTGTATACCCTAAGTGGTCTACAATCCGTGTCAAGACTCTTACGATGTGACTGATAGACAAATTAGAAGTGTTGTTAAGATTCTATTTATAATAGCGGGAGATTTAATCTTTACTCCTTTGTCTCTGTGTCTCTCCATGTCACTACAGGGATTCAGTGTGTTGTCCTTCTTCATCTTTTCTCTAAACTTCAGTCCGAATGGACGAACTTTCGTGTTCGAGTCTCGGAGACTTGGACACTCGACGTGTCAGACAGTCCTGAGAATGCCAGACAAGAGAGAGACCAGAAGTGAGTTATTTTGTCTTCCCAATCGACGACATCGTCTATGGTCCCATACGAGGGGTCCAGAGATGACGTCCTACGTAAGTAGGTCGATGACCTTCGTAGCTGACGACGACACACGAGAGGTCTCTATGGAACCACCCTCTCTTGGTGGAACCGGTTGTAGTACGGGGAGGGGTCTGTTGAGCACCGATTACTGATGAAAGTCCATATATCTTCGAGTCGGGGAGTGGGATTGGACTCAGTTGAGACTCAATAGGTAACCCATCCGACTCCGAACGTAGAGGTAGTGTCAACTAGTAAGGGGAACGGTGGGTTAAGTTGAAAGGTGTGTGAGGTGACCATAACTAGGACTCTGGTGCTTGGTTATTTCAAGGACGTATGTTTAGAGTCAGAGTTACAGACAAAAGAGTCTTTAACCCGGACACTGTCGAGGGTTCTCAGGATCACGGGAGAGGTGACGGATTGGAACATTACGGAGAGTCAATACACGATCTTCTCCCTCCCCTTGTTTGTAAAGTGAAGTCAAGTCAGTGAGGCAGCACAGACTGAGAAACGTTGGGGCACCTGGTGTAGTGTGGTCTGTAGGGACAGGTAGTGGTTGAGGACCCCGAATGAGTTTGAGTACAGGTAACTCATCCGCTACGGTGGGTTGGTAGAGCAGGAGCCAGTAGGGGAGAGGGTACAAGTTAGAAAGGGTCGTGGACCCAGAAAAGTTTACTCAGTCAAGAAGCGTAGTCCACCGGTTTCATAACCTCGAAGTCGAAGTCGTAGTCAGTCAGTCAGTTAAGTCAGCGAGTCAGCATAGACTGAGAAACGTTGGGGTACTTAGTGTCGTGTGGTCCGGAGGGACAGGTAGTGGTTGAGGGTCTCAAGTGAGTCTGAGTGCAGGTAGCTCAGTCACTACGGTAGGTCGGTACAGTAGGAGACAACAGGGGAAGAGGAGGACGGGGGTTAGGGAAGGTCGTAGTCTCAGAAAAGGTTACTCAGTTGAGAAGTGTACTCCACCGGTTTCATGACCTCAAAGTCGAAATCGTAGTAAGGAAGGTGTCTTTAGGGTCCCGACTAGAGGAAGTCTTACCTGACCAACCTAGAGGAACGTCAGGTTCCGTGAGAGTTCTCAGAGGAGGTTGTGGTGTCAAGTTTCCGTAGTTAAGAAGCCGTGAGTCGAAAGAAGTGTCAGGTTGAGAGTGTAGGTATGTACTGATGACCTTTTTGGTATCGGAACTGATCTGCCTGAAAACAACCGTTTCATCATAGAGACGAAAACTTATACGATAGATCCAACCAGTATTGACAAGAAGGTTCCTCATTCGTAGAAAATTAAAGTGCCGACGTCAGTGGTAGACGTCACTGAAACCTCGGATTTTTTTATTTCAGACTGTGACAAAGGTGACAGAGGGGTAGATAAAGGGTACTTCACTACCCTGGTCTACGGTACTAGAAGCAAAAGACTTACAACTCAAAATTCGGTTGAAAAGTGAGAGGAGAAAGTGGAAGTAGTTCTCCGAAAAATCAAGGAGAAGTGAAAGACGGTATTCCCACCACAGTAGACGTATAGACTCCAATAACTATAAAGAGAACCGTTAGAACTAAGGTCGAACACGAAATAGGTCGGGTCGTAAAGCGTACTACATGAGACGCATATTCACTTTATTCGTCTTACTGTTATATATCGGAACTGCATGAGGAAAGGGTTAAGGCTTGGTCAGACAACAAGGTACAGGCCAAGATTGACAACAAAGAACTGAACGCATGTCTAGAGAGTTCTCCGTCCAGTCCACCAGACCATAAGGGTAGAGAACTTCTTAAAAGGTATCAAACAATACTAGGTGACAATACTAGGTGTGTCTCCGAAACCACATCAGTTATTTCGTCTTTATCTACAAAAAGACCTTGAGAGAACGAAAAAATTACTAAGTCACCTACAACCGTTAAACTAAAGACCAAGGAGACGGAAAAGATTTAGGTTGAACGTGTAGACCTTCAAGTACCAAGTGTATGACAACTTCGGACCGAACCTCTTAAAACTCGTACTGATGATCACACACTCTACTGACGTTGACACACCATCAAACTCGTAAGAAACCGTAGTGGAAAGACTCCCTAACCTCACTTTTGACTGGAAAAGGTCAGGACACCGGTGACGACTCAAAAGGTTTAAACGACTGTATAACTCACGTCGTGAAAGTGTCGTAGTAGAAAGTCCTAAACTTTCTCGAGTTGACCTTAAGGTAGTGGAGGTGATCGAAACAAGTCTCACTACGAAGGATTCCGGGTGAACTGAAGTGTAAGATCCTACAGACCGAGATCCACTCACTAGTGTAGTAGCACTAATAGACTCAGCACTTCTAGAAAAAACATGTCAAGAAGACACATAAGAACGGTGGAGAAGAATTATAGAAGACGAAGACAATCCAGGTATGGTAAAGACAGGAAATAACTCGGGTAGAAACGTACTTTACAAGGGAACCGTAGAGATTAAAAGAACTTCTCTAGAGATCAGAAAGGGTAGCATAACAAAAGAGATTAAGAAACGTAACTAGGGGTTCCTTCCGAAATAGAGAGGAACGATAAGAAACCTTGAGACGTAAGTTTACCCATATAGAAAGGAGAAGAAGAAACGGAAAACGAAGAGAAGAAAAGAGTCGATAAACATTCCGGAGGAGTCTGTTCGCAAAACGGAAAAACGTAAAGAAAAAGAACTCCTACCAGAACTAGTGACGGACGATATGTTACAGTACTTGGGGACAGAGATCAAAAACTCCTTGAGATAGTCTAGATTTGGTTATAACGACAACGACGACGACGTAACGAAGTCAGCACAGGTTGAGACACGCTGGGGTATCTGCCGTCGGGTGGTCCGAGGGGGTAGGGAGTCTAAGAGGTCCTTTTTTACGACCTCACCCAACAGTAAAGGAAGAGGTTACGTACTTTCACTTTTCACTTTCACTTCGGCGAGTCAGCACAGGCTGGGAGTCTCTAGGGTACCTGACGTCGGGTGGTCCGAGGAGGTAGGTACCCTAAAAGGTCCGTTCTCATGACCTCACCCCATGGTAACGTTGTAATGATATGGAAATTAGGTGTACTCCGTGTCATCACCTGTCGAATGCTTCTACCGGGGATACTCGGGTTTTCCTTAGTTCATTTTACAACAGTGAAGGGGAAATGGGTTACCTCTGTCGTTCCAAATCCGAACTCCCTCAACAAAGGTCTAATGCTTCAACTATTCTATTTAGTCTAAAGACCAATAGTTTCAAATCTATCACACCACCCGACTTATTACCGAAAGGGGTTTCTACAGACTAGGGACCTAGGATACTTACAATGGAAGGTTCCGTTTTCCCGGAAACGTCTACACTAATGTAATTCCGAGACCTCTACCCTCCTATCGGACCCAATAAGTCCACCTGGGTTATAGTAGTGTTCCCAGGAATTCTCTCCAGTCGTCCTCCCAGTCTCAGGTACTTCCTCTATACTTCTCTCTTCGTCTCTATCCTCATTAGAGTTTGGTCCTCAGTTCTCTGAACCTCTCGAAGACCTTCGATGTTTTCCGTTTCTTTCGTCAAAAGAAGATCTCGGAAGACTTCCTTCCAACCGGAAGAGGTCGGTGAGATCTAAAGACTGGGGGTCGTGGTGTAGACAACAACAAAATCTGGTGGTGAACACCCCTGAACAATGTCGTCGTCATTATCCTTCGATTGTGGCGATCCGACATAGACGAGAGGGGTCGAGCGGGCAATCGTAGACAAATACACTGAGAGAACACAGTGGAGCAGGGTGAGAAGGGAAAGTCATTGCAGTTCCAATGGGAAAGGAAGCAACACCCATGAGACTCTTCTTCCTACTACCTCCGAGAGGGAGACTGTCGGAAGAGAGACCATCTCGGTCAGTCGACACCCGGTCGTAGGCATATGGTCCGGGACGAGACCCACGTCCACCTCTTTAAGGATAATCTCGAAAAAAATCACCTTGGGGACATGAATGGAAGACCCGTGTTCGACCAGTGGCGATTGAAACCCAACGAAAAGAACGAGAAGTAAGGATAGAAGGATAGGGAGTCAGAGTCTCGGGTCCCACTTCGACAACTCTTCAGATCATGTTAAACTTTCCTTTTTGTTCCCATCTATGTTACAGAAGTAAGGAGAAAATTCTAGTTTCCAAAAGTAGTGACGATTCTCAAGTGACCCAAAACTGAAAGAGTCCAGACCCCACACCTCCGAACCCATCTTTGTGTTGGGACCGACCAACCTTACCTTTCATCGTAAATACCTCAGATCCGAGTCACAATCACAGTAGGGATAAAATGGCTCCTCTTTTACTTCCGGGAATGAGTCTAGTGTTCGATTCTACACCGTCGACACGACACGAGTTAAGAGTCAATACAGGTTGACAAAACACTGGGGTACCTGATATCGGATGGTCCTAGGAGACAGGTGATCTAAAGGGTCCGTTCTTATGACCACACCCTAGTTTGGGCGTAGTCAGGCAAAGGTTTCAGGTATACGAGAAAGACACGAGGGGAATGATGTTCTGAATATAAAATACTTACTATTGTAACGTTCAAGAGAAAGAAAGGTCGTAGTGTAGGTTCAAGTACTTTTTGTCACGGTGAAAATGAACAAAAAATACAAACAAGAAAATTGTTAAAAGGATGGAAGATGAGATCCACTCAGGTACTGGGGAGACATGGTGTGGAGGTGTCACAAGCGGTCGAGAGTGAAAGGGACCTTTGCGTTGTGACTATAGAACGGTTCTTCAAAATAGATGACCGTCAGAGTGACCTTAGAGACTAAAGTCCGTAGGGTCCCGAGGACGTACTTCATGGTTTGAACACATCTGAAGGAGAAGAACATAAGGATTTTAACGTTATAAACGATGGGTGAACAAGGTCTTCGACGTCACTAACGGGAGGTCTGAGGATAATTCTCTACGACTGAACAATTTCATGTCTTAATTGTCTCGACCGTCCCAGGAACCTCTTGTAGGTAAAATGTCGACTTCTTTGACGTTGGGGTTTAGTGTGTCAATCGAATTTCACCAGTTCCGATAAGGAACTCAGTCCCTGTCCTAAAATGTACAACGAGACGAGAGTCAGTAGTCAACCCAAAGAATAACTAATTCTTGTGTTTGAAACTTAGATCCGAAGGACAAAGGTTCGGTCGAAGACGGTGAACGATTGACACTGGTACCTGTTCAAAGAATTGTAGAAACACTAATTAATTATTTAGTCCTTATTCATGTTTGAAGAATCCTAACTCCATTCACGTGTCTACACTCTCAACTTGGTATTTCCGACTCGTGGTTTCTTGACTACGAAAGTTTGACACCACAACTTCTGAGAATTCTCATGGAACCTGACGTACCTCTAGTTTTGTCAGTTAGGATTTCCTTTAGTTGGGACTTATACGTAACCTTCCTGACTACGACTTCGACTTCGAGGTTATGAAACCGGTGGACTATGCTTCTCGGTTGAATAGTCACTTCTGGGACTACGACCCTTTCTAACTCCCATCCTCTTCCCCCACCGCCTCTTACTCTCCCAATCTATCGAAGTGGTTGAGTTACCTGTACTTAAACTTGTTTGAGGCTCTCTATCACCTCCTGTCTCCTCTGACCGTACGGTGTCAGGTACCCCAGAATTTATCAGTCTGTGCTGAATCACTGACTTGTTGTTGTTGATTTACCAAATTATACACATTAGCGGACTTCATTAGTCAGTTGTTCATAAGTAATAAAGTAGACTACCTGACTTCTAAAATTACTTTGTCTTAATGCTTTAAAAAGACGTCACCAAATTCTCTGAACGTCTAGATCCACCCATAATGTCGTCTCACCCCTTCTCATAAATAATTTTACTTTAACAATTAACCCCGATTTACCCCGAGGGGTAACCATGTCACCATTTCTTAAGCGGACGGTTACGTCCTCTGTGTTCTCTGCGTCCAAGATAGGAACCCAGGTCTTCTAGGGGACCTTATCCTTTACCGTTGGGTGAGGTCATAAGAACGGACCTTTTAAGGTACCTGTCACCTCGGATCGTCCGATGTCAGGTACCCCAGTGTTCCTCAACCTGTTCTAACTCACTGACTCGTGTGCATCGTTTATATAATAATATATATAAATATATAATAATATCTCTATTACATCTGAAGAGAGATATTGAAAATCAGATCAATAATCATTCAGTACGTCTTCTTCATGAATTATACATATTTCGAAACGTAAATGTTTTATTAAACATTAGTGATGTAAGGAATTGGTTAATTACACATAACGAGTTTTATCGGGACCCTTCAATAGACTGTTAGAGCCATAAATACTATTCAGAATCTTTGAGTTCCAGTGTGTTCCTTAACTACCATCTTAATTCTTTCTTTAAACGTCAGAGACGGACAATCAATTGAGGGACTTTGTAGAAAAGATATAGGGTAGTTTTTTGACACGAATAAATCGGACCATAGTGACTTACTACTGACGTGTCCCTGAAACTCCCTGAGTCATGTCTTCGGAGAGTTTGGACGAACACACACACACGAGTCTACGAGACAACACAGACTGAGAAACCCTGGGGTACCTGGCATCGGGTAGTCCGAGGAGACAGGTACCCTAAGAGGTCCGTTCTTATGACCTCACCTAACGGTAAAGGAGGAGGTCCCTTAGAAGGACTGGGTCCCAAGCTTGTGTACAAAGGTAGAGGACGTAACCGTCCCCCTAAGAAATGGCGACTCGGTGGACCCTTCGGGGGTTTGGACAAACATAGGAACGTTTCTCGTACATCGAGGTCACCTCTGACTCCCGTGGTCTACACACCTTTCGAGACTAGACCCTAAAAGACCCTTCTGTCCCCTTGTCTCATCCTCGACCCTTCAATTCAATTATTTGTGTCCTAAGACGTTTACAGAATTTCTATCGTTTTCTTCCATTGAAAGATCCCTATTCCAGTTCCCGTTTCTTATAAAAACTTCTTTCCGACACGTATAGACCTCTTTACACTATTGTCAATTTAATGTCACACAGGATTGATTCGACAGGCCCATAACTACCGGACACGGAAAGATTCCTGCCTTCGTGGACCGTCCTCTTTGTCGGTGTCCGTCTAAAGACCTCCGGACTCGGTTGGAGGGTCTCCTTTTTTTCCTCGAGATCAGATTCGGTCCTCCTTGGTCGGGGTGGGGGTGGGTTGGACACCCAGACCCCTGTGGAGGCTTGCCACACCGGACCCCGGTATTGAGGTGGAGGTCTGACGACTTATCCCGGAAAGTGTCCGTTTACGTGGGCTATCCTTAGTCCTCAGTCAAAAGATAGGACTTCGGGGACGAGCGGAAAGGTCCGTCTACTCAGGTAAAGGGGATGATTTCAGGGGACACGTTTACCTATCAGAAAATGTGTTATCGAGACTTGGTCCGTCGTTTTTTTTTTTTTTTGTTTGTGTTTCTGGGTCGCGACCACCACTTAGTTTAACATACATACACGTATCGAGAGACACGTTTGACTCAGGAAATTGTATGTTATCTTCTCGAAGTTTCTTAGGGAAGAACTATATTGTCTTAATCCAAGTCAAAAACTCAACAAAATTCTGACTTAAAAACGGAGATCAAAGGACTTCATTTTGTATGGAAAAGGGACGTTTACCAGAGAGAAATCTTCTATTGTTTTTGTCAATTATTAACAACATTTTGGTACTATAACTAACCAGGAACGAAACGAAAGAACTGGAGACTGGATTTTTATTTCGGGATGTCATTTTCTGGGGGGCCTCTGAACTAATATTTTGTCTTCATAAATGTATTGTGTCGTCTCAAAGTCCTTTGAGTGAGGTTCCTGTGGAAAAGTAAGGTTTATTTCGTTCTCAAACCTTTCTATATGGTGTAAGGTCACTGAAACATCTCTTTAAGATTTCTGGACTGATGTTTCATCGGGAGGGTTGATCTGAACCCCCACATCAAAAGTTGAACTGGAGTAGAGAAGGGGGTGTAAAATTTTTAACGAGGTTCAGTCTTAAGTTCAAGGTTTGTACTTCAAACTGTGGAGGTGAGGATAGCGACGAAGGTTCTTCCCCCCAAGGAGGACAAGACTACTGAATACTTTTACACGGGTAACAGACACTTTAGTTAGGTGGTTTGGTTTGTGGTCGGGATGCCTTCCTACCCGACAGGTACGGACTGAGACTTTCAGTTGTTGGTCCGTAAAGAGAGTCCGTCCTTTTTCCTCTCCGTCCATAAGTTTACAGTTCCGGGAGATAGAACTTATAGGTCACAGGGGTAGAATTTAAACTCTCTGGAGTCGTTTCTTGTAGGACCGTACAGAATTATCAACGGTTCCCTACTTCCCCCTAATCTGTGTACGACCATGGGTCGACAAGGGGTCGAAGTGACTCCAGTCTTGTTCTTTATTGTAAAATCTGGTCATTCCTCCTCCCGTACCGTAAATCTATATTATCCTTCATAAATCCGTGATCACTTTCAACGAGTCAACACAGACTGAGAAATGTTGGGGTACCTGATGTGTCGTGTACCTTAAGAGGTCCGGTCTTATGACCTCACCCATCCCATCGGAAAGGGAAGAGGTCCCCTAGAAAGGTTGGGTCCCTAACTTGGGTCCACAGGGCGTAACGTCCACCTAAAAAATGGTCGACTTGGTGTTCCCTGGATCTCTGGAAGTGTATCTTCCACGAGTTATGTATAGTCTAGCTTAGGAACTTTCTTATGTATCTACTTACCTACTACCTCCACCCTCTCAAGAGGTAGAATTTATATGACCCAAGTGAGGAATTTACATAGACTCCCTACTAGATGTACCATGGAACTATTCGTCAGTATGGTAATCAAGAAAAAAAATTTCTTTTTTTTTTTTGAAACGAACAAAAACCGATACGACCCAGAAGCAACGAGTTACCTGAAAAGAAATCAACGTCGTTCACCCCCGATGAGAGATCAACGTCACGTGTCCGAAGAGTAACGCTACCGAAGACAACAACACCTTCTGTCCGAGATCCGTGAGTCCGAAGTGATCGACGTCGAAGACCCGAGGTCTCGTGTCCGAGTTATCAACACCACGTACCCGAATCAACGAGATGTCGTACACCTTAGAAGGACTAGTTACAGAGGACGTAACCGTCCGTCTAAGAAATGGTGACTCGGTGGTCCCTTCGAGGGGTAATCAAGAAATTTAGGGACTCTACAATGTCAGGGTGCTTGTGAACTCCCCGAGGAAACATGACCCGTGACTCTTAAACGGACTCCTTGAAGTCCCAGTCAAGTCAACTCAAGTCAGCGAGTCAGCACAGGTTGAATGTTGAGGTACCTGACGTCGTACGGTCCGGAGGGACAGGTAGTGGTTGAGGGTCTCAAATGAGTTTGAGTACAGGTAACTCAGTCACTATGGTAGGTTGGTAGAGTAGGAGACAGCAGGGGAAGAGGAGAACGGAAGTTAGAAAGGGTCGTAGTCCCAGAAAAGATTACTCAGTCAAGAAGTGTAGTCCACCGGTTTCATAACCTCAAAGTCGAAGTTGTAGTCAGAAAGGTTACTTGTAAGTCCTGACTAAAGGAAATCCTACCTGACCAACCTAGAGACCGTCAGATTCTTTGAGACTTCTCAGAAGAGGTTGTGGTGTCAAGTTTTGGTAGTTAAGAAGTCACGAGTCGAAAGAAATATCAGGTTGAGTGTAAGTATGTACTGATGACCCTTGTGGTATCGGAACTGATATACCTGGAAACAACCGTTTCATCAGAGACGAAAAGTTATACGACAGATCAAACCAGTATTCAAAGGAAGGTTCCTCATTTACAGAAAATTAAAGTACAGACGTCAGTATTAGACGTCACTAAAACCTCGGGGGCTTTTATTTCAGACTATGACAAAGGTGACAAAGTGGTAGATAAACGGTACTTCACTACCCTGGTCTACGGTACTAAAAACAAAAGACTTACAACAAAATTCGGTTGAAAAAGTGAGAGGAGAAAGTGAAAGTAGTTCTCTGAGAAATCAAGAAGAAACGAAAGACGGTATTCCCACCATAGTAGACGTATAGACTCTAACTATAAAGAGGGTCGTTAGAACTAAGGTCGAACACAAAGTAGGTCGGATCATAAATCGTACTACACGAGACGTATATTTAATTTATTCGTCCCACTGTTATATGTCGGAACTACATAAGGAAAGGGCTAAACCTTGGTCAGACAACAAGGTACAGGTCAAGATTGACAACGAAGGACTGGACGTATGTCTAAAGTGTTCTCCGTCCAATCCACCAGACCATAAGGGTAGAGAAAGTCTTAAAAGGTCAAATAACACTAGGTGTGTCAGTTTCCACAACCGTATCAGTTATTTCGTATTTATCTACGAAAAGACTTTGAGAGAACGAAAAAGTTACTAAGTCACCTACAACCGTTAAACTAGAGACCAAGGAGACGGAAAAGATTTTGGTCGAACTTGTAGACCTTCCAGTACCAAGTGCATAACAACTTCGGAGATCAGTTGAACCTCTTAAAACTCGTACTGAAACGATCACACACTCTACTCATGTTAACACACCATCAAACTCGTAAGAAACCGTAACGGAAAGAAACCTTAACCTTACTTTTGACTGGAAAAGGTCAGGACACCGGTGACGACTCAAAAGGTTTAAACGACTGTATAACTCACGTCGTGAAAGTGTCGTAGTAGAAAGTCCTAAACTTTCTCGAGTTGACCTTAAGGTAGTAGAGGTGATCGAAACAAGCCTCACTACGAAGGATTCCGAGTGAATTGAAGTGGAAGGTCCTACAGACCGAGATCCACTTGCTAGTGTGGTAACACTAATAGACCCAGTACTTCTAGAAAAAACATATCAAGTAGATACATAAGAAGGGTGGAGAAGAATTATAGAAGACGAAGACAATCCAGGTATGGTAAAGACAGGAAATAACACGGGTAGAAACGTACTTTACAAGGGAACCGTAGAGATTAAAAGAACTTCTCTAGAGATCGGAAAGGGTAAGATAACAAAAGGAGATTAAGAAACGTGACTAGTGACTCCTTCCGAGAGAATAGAGAGGAACGATTAGAAACCTTGAGACGTAAGTCTACCCAGATAGAAAGGAAAGAGGAAACGAAAAACGAAGAGAAGAAAAGTGTCGATAAACATTCCGGAGGGGTCTGTCGGTAAAACGAAAAAAGGTAAAGAAAAAGAACCGCTACCAGAACGAGGGACAGAGGACATGTCACAGTGCTTGGAGGTAGGGATCAAGTAGTCCGTGAGATAGTCTAGATCAGGGAATTTAGATAAAGAGTGAAGGTGACATATTAACATTCCCTAAACTAAATCCAGTATGGACTTACCAAAAGGGATGAAAGAAGTTAAATTCAGACTTAAACCGTGATTTCTCAAGTACTAGACTCGGTGTCAGTCGAGGGGCAGAACAAAACGACTGACATATCTCGAAAAGGTAGAAACCGGTGTTTTTTATATTAGTTAGACTGAAACCAAAACTGGTAGACCACTACAGGTACACATCTCAGAAGAGAACACAACAACCTTCTCCCAAAAGAGATACTGGTCACGTAAGAGAAACGTCTTGAGATAATCGGAAACGGGACGAAGTAAGACATGAGGTACCGGGTTAAACGGACAATGAGGTCCACAAAGAACTGAAGGATAAAAACGTAAAGTCAAGGGATATTACTTTTCCTGTAGAAAACCCCCACAATTAAGATCTTCCAGAACATCCAGAAGTGTCTTGACAATCCCCTTCGTGTGACTGACTTTGACGGGTGGGACCGGTCCGTGGCATCATTGGTAAACGTACTCAACAAAATACTGTCCTCTAGGTGGTTGGTCTTCTCAAGTCCTTTCCAGCTTTCCTCTGTGTCGTACAGACAAGTGAAGGGTCTTAGGGAGAGTGATCGTAGGTAGAACCGATTCGATAAGTACGTGGTGGTCCTTTCTGAGACTTAATCTTACTAACCGGTTTCTGGTGGACCTTTGATTAGGGTAGTGGTATTTTGGACTTTTACACTCGGTGCACCGTCTCGTCAAGAGGACCCAAGGGAATGGGACGACGAGAGGTGGGCCCACGGGAAAGGGTTATTTTAGAGAACGAAACAGTCGTGCACACAGAGGAGCCTGTTAAGTAAAGGCTCAAAATCTGTTCTCGGGTCAAAACCCGGGACCTTCCCCAGGGGAAAGGACGTCGTCTTGGCAAATTGAAGTCGAAGAAGTCGCAATGACCGACCCCGTATCTGAACCTAATGGCAATATAACTTACCAAACGGAACCTTTACTTGTCTCTAGTAAGACAGCAAAAACTCTGACGTAGGTTCATGACGTAAAGTCTGAGAAAACAACTGATACTACGGATGAGACGAAGAAGATACCCTAAGGACGGGTGTCATCATCTATATTACCAGTAGACTCAATTTAAGTGGGTAAGGTCAGGTAAAATCAAGCGACTAAGGATCTTACAACTACAAGTGAGAGCGGTAGAGGACATACTGGTGAAGGTTAAACGGAACTAAGTACCTGGATTGTAAGGTCCAAGGATACTTTATAACGAGAAATGTCGTAGTCTGGAACGAAGGTAGTGGTCAGTGTAGGTGTTGACCCATAATAAAAATGAGATCGAGGCAGAGAAGTAAGAAAGACCTCAATAAAGAGGTGACTAGAGGTCATCGTATAACCCGTGGATGACTGCGTTCCTCAAGTAGAAAGTCACAGGATAGAAAAACGGAAAAGTATGATAAGTACCCCAAGAGTTCCGTCCTTATTACTTCACCAAACGGTAAGGGAAGAGGTCACTTGGTGTAAAACAGTCTTGAGAGGTGGCATTGGGTAGGCAGAACTCACCGGGATGTACCGTACCGAGTATCAAAGTAACTCAATCTGCTCAGACACTAGGTGTACAAATCTAACCGATCTAAAGACACTAACACTAAAAGTCAGATAGACGGGAGACGACCTTTTCCTATTCTTCGAAGACTTTCGAAGGACTACCCTATCTGACTGACTCCCCCTATGACCCAGAACAAGACCACCCGACCCGGTACGAGTCATTTAGAAATTAGGATAAAAGACAACTACCCACCTCGACACAAGGGAGGGACGATAAAGTCAAGTCAAGTCAGTGAGTCAACACAGGCTGAGAAACGCTGGGGAACTTAACGTCGTGCGGTCCGGAGGGACAGGTAGTGGTTGAGGGTCTCAAGTGAGTTTGAGTACAAGTATCTCAGCCACTACGGTAGGTCGGTAGAGTAGGAGACAGCAGGGGAAGAGGAGAACGGGGGTTAGGGAGGGTCGTAGTCTCAGAAAAGGTTACTCAGTTGAGAAGCGTACTCCACCGGTTTCATGACCTCAAAGTCGAAATCGTAGTAAGGAAGGTTTGTTTAGGGTCCCGACTAGAGGAAGTCTTACCTGACTAACTTAGAGGAACGTCAGGTTCCCTGAGCGTTCTCAGAAAAGGTTGTGGTGTCAAGTTTTCGTAGTTAAGAAGCCACGAGTCGAAAGAAGTGTCAGGTTGAAAGTGTAGGTATGTACTGGTGTCCTTTTTGGTATCGGAACTGATCTGCCTGGAAACAACCGTTTCATTATAGAGACGAAAACTTATATGATAGATCCAACCAGTATTGAAAGGGAGGTTCCTCATTCGCAGAAAATTAAAGTACCGACGTTAGTGGTAGACGTCACTAAAACCTCGGGTGTTTTTATTTCAGACTGTGACAAGGGTGACAAAGGGGTAGATAAAGGGTACTTCACTACCCTGGTTTACGGTACTAGAATCAAAAGACTTACAACTCAAAATTCGGTTGAAAAGTGAGAGGTGAAAGTGAAAGTAGTTCTCCGAAAACTCAAGGAGAAGTGAAAGACGGTATTCCCATCACAGTAGACGTATAGACTCCAATAACTATAAAGAGAACCGTTAGAACTAAGGTCGAACACGAAGACGGTCGGGTCGCAAAGAGTACTACATAAGACGTATATTCAATTTATTCGTTCCACTGTTATATGTCGGGACTGTATGAGGAAAAGGATAAATCTTGGTCAGACAACAAGGTACAGGTCAAGATTGATAACGAAGGACTGGATGTATATCCAAAGAGTTCTCCGTCCAGTCCACCAGACCATAAGGGTAGAGAAAGTCTTAAAAGGTGTCAAGTAACACTAGGTGTGTCAGTTTCCGAAACCATATCAGTTGTTTCGTCTTTATCTACACAAAGACCTTGAGAGAACGAGAAAGGTACTAGGCTACCTACAACCGCTAAACTAAAGACCAAGGAGACGGAAAAGATTTTGGTCGAACTTGTAGACCTTCAAGTGCCAAGTGCATAACGACTTCGGACCGAACCTCTTAAAACTCGTAATGAAAATGATCGTTCTACCGACCTACCGTAGTGACTGAGCTACCTGCACTCAGACCCACTTGAGACCCTCAACTACTACCTGTCCCTCCGGACCGTACGACGCTAAGTACCCCAGAGTTTCTCAGTCTGTACTGACTCGCTGATTTGACTTAACTTGACTCTACTCACGTTAACACACCATCAAACTTGTAAGAAACCGTAACGGAAAGTAACCCTAACCTTACTTTTGACTGGAAAAGGTCAGGACGATAAATGGACCCCGGTTTGATACCACCTCCATTACTTCTATTACCACTGGAGGAAGCTAGGGTACGTACATGACGATGTCAGGCACGGGGGTTGCGACGTTGTCCGGTGGCGGTTGGGTATGGAAACGACCTCTAAGGGTCTGTGGGAGTCCGCTCAGAGGACCCCCCCCCCCCCCCCCCGCAGTGACAAGGAAAGGGGACCCAGGATCACGTGTCCCAAGACAACACGGGTGGTTTTCAGATGAAGGGTCAGGATACATTCAAGACCATCGAGATACCACCCCAATTACCGCTGGAGGAGGTTCTCCTGAATACGGTATAGGTGTGGGTCTCGGGGACAGGGGCACCATCTGGCGACGGTTGGACATGGAGGTGACACCTACGAGTTTGTGTCAAGACAGAGACAGAGACACCCCAGGGAACCA
The DNA here is from genome assembly GCF_055505025.1 of Bos grunniens. Taxonomy (NCBI): domain Eukaryota; kingdom Metazoa; phylum Chordata; class Mammalia; order Artiodactyla; family Bovidae; genus Bos; species Bos grunniens. The sequence goes on from NC_141193.1 coordinate 31,852,918, forward strand.
GGACCACACGTGTTCCAAACAAACTCGGGAGACTCACAGAGACCTTCCTTACCCTAAACTAAATTTGTGTTTAAGTGGGGAGGATGGTAGAACGACACCGAAGAGGAAACGGAAACCTGCACCCCATAGAGGAGTGACGGTAACGACGACTGGAACGGGGACTTGAAGTCCGATCATCTTCTCTTACACTGAATTTGTGTCTTAGGATGGTTGATCCCTTCGTAAATACTCCCCTTCAATGTATCTTAAAATTTACCGTCTTATCCTTAAGACGAAGACTTAAGTTGGACATCTAACTTACGTATATAAATAACTATGAAAATTTAGTTATGTAAGTTAGTAGTGTGTAAAAAACTCTGGAATGACATAAAGTCCGTGTAAGATCCGTGACCTCTATGTTGTGGACGGAAGGTCCGTTAGAAACTCGTTCTTTGTGTAATCTCTTTGGTACAACGATATACCCTCTTCTCGTAAGACCCACTCCCTTGACGTTTAAGTTTCCGGGACTCCATCCTTACGTGAATTTCCTGAGGTACACACCGTTCCTTCGGTCACGACTACCTTGTCTCTTTCGACGTTCTCTCACCTTCTACTACTCCAGTTTCTGTGAGGTCTTGGTCTAGAATTTCGTAGAAAATAGACTCACTCCTCCGAAGGGACCACCGAGTCCACCATTTCTTAGACGGACGTTACGTCCTCTGGGTCCAAGGTAGAGACCCACTCCTTCTGGGGGACCTCTTCCTTTACCGTTGGATGAGATCATAAGAACGGACCTTTTGGGGTACCTGTCTCCTCGGACCACCCGATATCCGGAACCCTAGCGTTTCTCAGTCTGTGTAGACTCACTCTGTCTTTTGGTAACCTGACTAAACTCGTCACACTGAGTACAAAATTTTTCTACTAAGGTCGAGACACACCTGTCATTGACAGTCCCTCGTTCCTACGTCATCCCTCTGGTCAGTCCTCCAAAAACAATGTCACATCCACTCCCTACTACCACAGAACCTGAATTTTACCTTCCTCATCCCATACCACTCTTCACCAACCTAAAACCTACATAAAACTACATCTCAACTGGCTTAAAAGACACCTAACCTATATCTCATACTTTCCCTTTTTTCTCTGTCCCTATTAAGGTTCCAAACCACAGATTGGTTGACCTTCTTACCGTCCCGGTAAAGGACTCTTCCCCTTCCAACACCGACGTCTTCTTCCCTCCATCTCTAAGATAAAACCCGCTCTAAGATAATACCCGTTTAATTCATATACCACGGACACCCTGTCGGTTCACCTTTACAGTTCAGTCGTCATCTACTGCACTCAGACCTTACGTTTACTTCTACTCGGACTGTTATATTTAAACTCTCAGTATTTATAAACCTATTATAACTTTCGGAACCCCTACAGATCTTACTCACATTTATCTCTTTTCTTCATCAGGATCCATAAGGTCGTACACCTACAGTCCTTCTGTCAACTGACAGGACCAAGTTTTTCATCTTCATTATTACTATATAAATAACTGAGTGGTCACTTGTGATAAAATGTACCAGTGATATTGGATTGATGATTTATAACTAAATTGGTTTTTAACAGGTACATTGTCATAATTCCCTTTCCTTCTTCTTTTTTGTGCAGACACATCACCACAGTTTCTTTGTATGATAACAGAAGGTTTCATCCCTATGTCACTTATAGATTTTTAATTTGTTTCGATCGTCATATTTCAAATATACTGTATATCTTTGTTCCTCCATATATGGTCCCCTTTATTTCTCATCTTTCACTGAAGAAAACCCCTTATTCTCACACCTTTTCCTTTCTTACTTCGTTCTCCAATAAGAAAGGTAATTTTAAAAATAAAGTCACATACTTATTAGTTTTATACCGTATAGATACATTGTCTCATAATAAGTCGGTGTTTTTCCTTACTTCGTAACTATGGACGACTGTGACTCTACTCAAAACTTATGTAATACGATGAACTTTCTTCGTCTGGGTTTTCGAATACAACATACTAAGATAAGTGTACTTTATAGGTCTTATCCGTTTAGGTATCTCCTCTACTCTCCGACGGTTCCCGAATTCCCTCCCTCATTACATCTTACTGACAGTTCTGTAAGTCCCAAGAAAAACACCACTTCTTTTATAGGACGTTAATCTGTCACTACCACCAACATATTGGAACACTGATGTGAATTTTGAGACTTTACCATGAGAAACTTTTCCACTTAAAGTACCGTACGTTTAATATAGAGTTAAAATTTTTAGTAAACGATAAACTTTACAAGTTCATATGTTTTCATCATACACCTATTTTTAATTTTAATTAAGTTTTCATCATAATCTGAGTTTTGGGGCTTAATGGAAACTTTATCCATTCCTTGGTATGGATTAAATTTGGAATGAGATCCTCAGGATAACGAAAGTAGAACCCTACTTTCATTGTATTCGGTACTCGGTACCGACCGGAGTCCGTCACCGTTAATGCACCTACTTTCACCACCCCTACTTCCTTCTACCGTAGGTGCGATAAAACGGAGGGTCTAGAGTGTACTTCCTTCGTTTGACTACCAATCCCGGAAGAGACATTATATCCTCCGGGTCACGTTCACTTTTGTGTCCCGGGAAACAAGTTTTTCTTCCCCCCTTTTCATGACAATTTCCATGGTTTTACTTTTTCGAAAGGGGAAAGAAGACACCAGAGAGAGAACTGAATCCCACAAAAATTAAATGATAAATTACAGGAAGAGTTTGTCTTTTTTAATTTTTAAATGATCGTAATCAAAATGGTAAGTAGAAATGGAACACGTTACGATCAAAATTTATGTTTAAATTTTTGTAAATTAAACATACGTCTTAGTGGTTTTAGTGTCTTAAACACAAAATATCGAAGACGTAAAAAAAGAATAGTCTCGTTACCTTTGTCACGTGTGGGTATTGAGGTGACACCCGAAAGAAAAAAAAACCCCCCCCTCCCCGCCCGGTGTGTCGTCTCGTATGCTCTAGAATCAAGGGGTTTGTCTCTAACTTGGGTACGGGAGACGTCACCTTCGTATCTCGGGATTGGTGTCCTGACGGTTCCTTAAGGGATCGAGTTGATAAAAACGAAATGAAAAACTGTACATGTGTAAGGTGGTTATCAGATACGGAAGTCGAATGACCACTTGTTCCTGTTTGTCTTCTCTTTTCCTCGATAACCAATGAGATTTAAAGGGAAAGGGAGTAAAAGTCGTATTTACCAAGTGATCATCCACCGGGATCACCATTTCTTGGGTGGACGGTTACGTCTTCTGCATTCTTTACTCCCCAATCTAGAGACCCAGCCCTTCTAGGGGACCTCCTCCCGTACCGCAGGGTGAGGTCATAAGAACGGACCTCTTAGGGTACCTGTCTCCTCGGACCACCCGATGTCAGGCACCCCAACTTTTCTCAACCTGTGTTGACTTCACTGTTAATATCCTTTCATTCTTTGTTATGCTATTCCCATGGAACCAACGAAACAAAGACATTAACAGAAATGGAAGAAAGACATAAGTTCCTTCAAGACGGACCCACCTTTCGGGACGAATAAGTCAACATACCCCTTACGTGAATGACCCATGACTAAAATTCAAAATATATACTTGATAGGTCTTATCCATTTGGGTATCCCTATCTCTTATCTAATCACCGACGGTCCCCGAGTCTCCTCCCCTCTACAGGAGGGTGTATCTAAGAACCAAATACACGATTAAGTGAGTCAACACTGGTTGATAAACTCTGGGGTACCTTACATCGGATGGTCCGAGGATGCCTGACATCGGATGGTCCGAGGATGCCTGACATCGGGCGGTCCGAGGAGACTGGTAAGAGGTCCGTTCTTATGACCTCACCCAGAAAAAAATACCCCAGGGAAAGTTAGATGTACCCTTACCCGTCGTTCCTTGTCACTGTCTGTGGGTGTAGTGACACATAGAGGAAACGAATGTGGACACGAGACAACAGGGTAACCCGAAGTGAATATTTTGTGTTTAAGTTTTGGTTTTAATAAATCAAAGTTCTGGAACTTTCGTCTCGTAATTTGGTTTGGATCTCGGGTCGACTCGTTCCCCGGGACATCCCGCTACGACCAACATCCGGGTCTCGTCCGACCGGGAGCGACCACCTTTGGTTAATTGTCGGTGTTCGGGTGAAAGCCTCTTTCCTATTGTAGACTCCTTATGACACAAAACGAAAGACCGAAAACGAAACGTGTAGATCCTTCGTTCTCTTTACCTAAGATTTACGACCGGCCGGGAACAGAGGAGAGGTGAAGATCGAAAGGAAGAAAAGGAAAAACTGAAGAGAGGAAGGAGAACAGACGAGGAAGATGTTTTCTTCACAAGTAATCGGTTTGGTCAAGGGTGACAGAAAATCATTTGGTACAAGTAAAGACAGAAAGATGATAAAAAGAGTATTAACAGGAGAAAATTTTTCTATAAAAATAAAAATATGTTTATGAAAGGTAAATGTCAATGACGTTTTGTAACCGATATTAAGGGACACAAAATGTTACGTAGGATAGAATATGAGTTATCAAACACTGAGGGTAGGGGGTATAACGGGGAGGTGGGCATTGGTGAACAAACAAGAGATATAGACACTCAGACGAAGAAAAGATAATATAAGTGATCAAACAACATTTGATCATTCGATCATCCACCACCAACCCATCCCTACCAACACCAATTTTAATACTTGTCTATGTATGTGAGGTTACGAGTACCTTCGTGATAAACGTCATCGGTTCTACACCCTTGATGGATTCACAGGTAACTGTCTCCTTACCTATTTCTTTTACACCACACACATATATATATATATATATATATATGTGTGTGTGTGTGTGTTCCCTGATGATGAGTCAGTGTTTTTTTTTCTTTAAAACGGTAAACGTCGTTATACTTACCAGAGTCCCCCGTAATACGATTCGCTTTATTCAGTCTGTCTCTTTCTATTTATGACATACTATAAATTTATAGTAAAAGAAATAGGCAAGGAGGCAGTTACCTGTGAATCCATCAAGGGTGTAGAACCGATGATGTTTATCACGAAGATACTCGTAACCTCTCATACATAGACAAGTATTAAAATTGGTGTTGGTAGGGATGGGTTGGTGGTGGGAAATAAACATAAGGACACTTTAGTCACGATATAGGAATTCCGTTTCAGTAGAAGTAGTACTTAATAGTGGTGGTGTAGTGGTAACAGTAGTAGTAGTAGTAGTAGTAACTATGATGTTCACGTTTGTTGAATAGGACTTGGAACTACATAGAATCTTTTGTTTTATTCGGGGTTCAAGTACTATACGATGTTTAAAAGTGACTGAAAAGACACGTATTAGGTCAAAAGGTTCAGACACGAGACGTAACATGGAATTCCAGACTGAGTTTGTATTTTACTGACATTTAAATCTGTCTGATACTCACTGAACCTTTACCGGTTTTTTTGTTTTGTTTTTGGTTTGGGTTCAAATTCCCTTTTAATCAGAGAGAGAAACGAAAGTTCCTCTCTATCTACCGAGTGATTTTACCAGGGTAAGTTCACACTGTGAAACTACCGTAGAAACCAATCGGAAGGAAGAGACGGTCTGGGTTTTATCTCGTGAACAGTTGGAGTCACTTGTTATGGTTAGGTAGGGACTTTACTTAGGAGGTTCTTCCTAGGACCATACCTATACATACCCTTTACTACCTCCTCTGAGAATATGAAAAATCCTGGTCTATAGAACCACCTCGACGATACACGTAAAAGATGAAAAGAAAATAATTAAAAATAACCTCATGTCAACGAAATGTTATAACACAGTCAAAGACGACATGTTGTTTCACTTAGTCGATATACAAATATATATCGAGAAGAAAAGACTTAAAGGAAAGGTAAGTCGAATGGTGTCTCGTAACTCATCTCAAGGGACACGATGTGTCCTCCAAAAGTAATAGATAAAATATTTATCATAGTTATCAAATATATACAAGTTAGGCTTAGAGGATTAAGTAGGATGTTGGGGGAAAAGGGAAGGTACAGGTATGTAAACCCGAAGGGACCACCAAGTCACCATTTCTTAGACGGACGGTCCGTCCTCTGAACCCAAACTGGGGACCCAGTCCCTCTAGGGGCCCTCTTCCGTTGAGGTCATAAGAACGGACCTTTTAGGGTACCTGTCTCTTTCGACCTCTCGATGTCAGATACCCCAGTGTTTTATCAGTCTGTACTGAATCACTGACTTGTTGTAGGCATGCAAACAAGAGATGTAGACACAGAGATAAACACGAAACGTTTCTTCTAGTAAATGTAGTAAAAAGATCTAAGGTGTATATACGTAATTACATGTTGTAAAAAGAGAAAGACTAAAACAGTAAAATTCGAATACGAATTTCCTGTGACCCCGTCGTTGTTCAATCAACTGAACGGAATCCAGTATACCGATCCTTCACCTTCTCAGACTTGGATTCAAAACATAGAGAATCCAGTCACCCAAAAGACAACTATCATAGGTCGTGAAGAGAAAGTAAGTGTCTTACCGTCACTTCCTCTCCCTCCAGTCTTAGATATTCCCAAACCCCTTGAGATGTAAATAACGATCGTAAACAGTTAAAACTGGGATTTGTGTTCACTTTTTCTGTGTTACTTGGTTTAATACAAAAGAAAGATAAAATAAGTCAATAATGTCTACCTCTTTGACTACAGAATTTAGGATTACGAAGTATTTAATTACCCCTTTACTTCAGTTTCTTAGAATAGTGGTTTTACACAAAGAAACGAAAGAACTCAAGTAAAGGACAGGAGTGAACACCAGTGTATTGACTCAAGGTCGGTTACCTCACCTCGTCTTCACTACACACGGCAAAGACCAGATCAAGTGTCTGAAGGCACACAGGAGAAGGTAGGACGACTGACTCTACCTCTGGGGAACTCGACGGAGTCTTTGATGTGTGATTTCCACTGTCTTGACGGTAGCGGGATCCAAGAACTTATTGACTTCTCAAGGGTGGGGGTCGGCGGTCGAGGGGTCCTGACCTTAGTAAGAGTGATGGTACACCAGTCCTTTATTCGAAAACGACACGACTCAGTATCGGACATACCCTGATAAATACTGATGTCGGATAGAGTAGGATTGATTGTGTCCAGACTTCTCGAGGAAGAAGGTGTAGGTTCGTCTCGGGTTGACGACACCAGAACGAGGACTGTGTACGAAAGGTGTATTGACATCGGGAGTCTGTCTGCCATCTACTCTTCGTCCCACTCCTCCTTTTCCCATCGTAAACTACTGAAACCGGAACCTAAAGATCGTCACTAAATAAGTGACGTAAAATACCTCATTGACGACCACACGAGGTATTAATCACCCAACCACAAAGCCGGGGTCGATACGGTGGTTGGTAGGTAAATAAAAGAGAAGGTAGGTTCCTCTATCAACTTCTTATTCCACAGGTTTCGGGAAATGTCAAGATAATTCTCTACTCAGATTTAAGGTCGCGGTCTTAATTTGTATCGGACTCTTTTCTCATCCTAAAATATCCCGACCATAAGTCGAACTTGTGGGACCCAACTGTCAATAGGTGAGTAAATGACCTTGAGTACGACCTGAACAACCCATGAAACTTATAATAGGAACGAATAAAGACGGTCTTCAGTTTAAATCTTTAAAGAGATCGAGGGATGAACTCAGCCTAATACACTTTCCCCTTACTCATTCCGGTCCCACAAGGTTAAATCTAGATCTCCTTACGGTCAAGACTCTACAATTATCCAAAATATTCTTTTCTTTTGTCCAAGAACCCGTTTATTCAAACCTTTCATGACCCAACTTGTCTGTCTTAGGTCGACCTGTCTGTATCGAAGGTAGGGTAGAAGTGTACAACGGTAGAGTCGAAGTACGGAACACCGTAAGTCACGGGAATGGTAAAAGGTTTTTCTTAAAGTTAATGTACGGTGGTAAAATACTAAAATAAAGTGAAAATTCGGAAACGACTTTAAAGGATCCCTTTTTACTTTTTCTCCCAAACAAAGGGTATGAGTATCATTCGATAGAATTTATAGGAGTGTTCTACGTGGAGAAAAAATTCTAGGGGAAAAGGACAGGAAAAGAGTAGTTTAAGTCGAAGAAGTAGTAGGTCTTTTTAAAAAGGAACCAGAGTTTGGAGCGTATAACGTAAACTATTTCGTTTTGGGAGAATCCAGTGACCGGGGTGAGAGGTATCTTCTGTAAATCCTTAGTAGACAAAAAAGAATTCGTCCGGGGAATAACTGAGTCACAGTGGGGTCGGGAATCATCTAATAATTTCATGAGGAAGTTAACGAACAGTATAAAAGGGTCTCTCGTCAATGTAATTTTACGTAAAAAAAGTAATAAACTATGTTTCAAAGAAAGGACGTCCTGAAGAGTCTCCAAACTTATGATACTGAACATTATATTTAGAAGACACCCCTTCTATTATGTGTCACGAAGAATTCAAACAAATTAACGTTCCTTATGTAAAACTTTTTGGCACCCATATTCAATTCCAAAGAAACGAAACCCGGTCCTGTTCTTCCCTCTACGAGAGTAGGGTTACGGACGGAAGAGTAGTAACGGTATCTTACGATGATCAAAACCAAAAGGTGGTCCCGGGGGAACGCTCTAGAAGGGACGAAGACCAAGAGACCTGACAAGATACCTCGACCTCTCTCAGGGTTCCAACTGACCATCTTAGGTCACGTGTAAGTGAGTCAGATTAGAGTCCAAACAAAATCCGACGAGTAGTATTGAAAGTAAGTGCGAAACAACCATCTCAATAAAAAAACCTTAGAGTTTATTCCAGACCATTCATACACACAGGTATACTTACATGAATGTCTTCCATTACCCCCTCTTAGGATTTAGTCGTGACACGACCTTTTAGACCTCTTGGTACCAATGTCTTCGGTACGACGGAAAAGTGTTGAGGAGGTGCGGGTCGTGAAAGGAAGAGAGAAAGACCAGTCGGTACAGTAAAAGAGGTGAAGGTGACCCTAATCCAGTTTGAAATCTTGGAGTCAAAAGGTGTAGTTTTATAAAGTCACAACAGAGGGGTGAAAGAAGAAAGGAGACAAAGTCTCCTTCTGTGTAGCAATGGTGAAAAGTCCCGACTGGAGTAGACCCAAGACCAGGGGAAGGGAGGTCCGGGACCCCACCAAGAAGTAAACGGTTATGGGGAAACTGAAACGTGGTAACTGAAGAGGAGAATGTGAATTAGTACCAGAATTAGTCGAGTCCGATAACCGTGGCTTGTGGTGTCGGACTCACCAAATTTGTTATCTGGAAAGAAAGAATGTCAAGGCCTTCGACTCTCCAGGTTCCGGTTCCACGGTCGTCTAAGTCACAGAACACTCTCGGGAGAAGAACCGAACGTCAACCGACAGAAGAACGACACAGGAGACCAGTACCTCTCTCTCTCTCCAGAGAGTGTTACGGGTTGGACACTGAATCTAATTCAACGAGTCAACACAGACTGAAAAACACTGGGGTACCTGATAGTCAGTCAATTCAACAAGTCATCACAGGTTGAAAAACGTTGGGATACCTGACATCGGGTTGTCCTAGGAAACAGGTATCTTAAGAGATCCGTTCTTGTGACTCACCCAACGATAAGAAAAGAGGTCGCCTAGAAGGGTTGGGTCCCTAACTTGGGTCAGGAGAACGTAACGTCCACCAAAGAAATGACTAACTTACTGGTCCCTTCAGGATAGTGAATTGGTGGAGGATTTCCGGTGTAGAGACTCATGACAGTATAACCACCAATCCCGAAGTTGTGTACTTAAACATCTCATGTGTTAAGTCAGGTATCGTCAGTACCATTTAGCTGAAAGAATTTGTGGTCTGAAAGGGTATCTCGTTAAATACGGACGACGGAGAAGAAGGAGAGATCAGTGGAGAGTCAGGTACCGTCAGACAGGGACAGGGAGGATAGGGAGGGGGAACTTCAGTGGTCACGGAAGACTTACGGTCCAGATTATCGTAGATAATTATTACTGTTGATAACTAACGTAAATAACCCGTCCAGTAACACAATTCACAAATATGCACCGTAGAGTAAAGTCGAACGTATGATTCAGTGAAGTCAACACAGGTCGAGAAACGTTGAGATCGGGTGATCCGAGAAGACAGGTACTCTAAAAGGTCTGTTCTTATGACCTCAATAAGAACGTACCAACGGTACGGGAGGAAGTCCCCTAGAAGGGTTGGGTCCCTAACTTGGACATAGAGAATACAGAGGATGTAACCGTCCACCCAAGAAATGGTGATCGCGGAGAACCCTTCGGAGAAGTAGAGTCTAAGTCAAGTCAAGTCAGTGAGTCAGCACAGGCTGAGGAACGGTGGGGTACCTGACGTTGTACGGTCCAGAGGGACAGGTAGTGGTTGAGGCCCTCAGATGGGTTTGAGTATAGGTAACTCAGTTACTACGGTAGGTTGGTATAGTAGGAGACAGCAGGGGAAGAGGAGGACGGATGTTAGAAAGGGTCGTAGTCCCAGAAAAGTTTACTCAGTCGAGAAACGTAGTCCACCGGTTTCATAACCTCAAAGTCGAAGTTATAGTCAGGAAGGTGACCTGTGGGTCCTGACTAGAGGAAATCCTACCTGACCAACGTAGAGGAACGTCAGGTTCCCTGAGAGTACTCAGAAGAGGTTGTGGTGTCAAGTCGAATTGTCGGGAGATTTGTGTCCGATTTTCAAGTAGTACCTTCCAGTGTCGAGTCTCCACCGTGTTTCTATGGACCCATCTCTCTTCTTCACAACCAACACCAATAATAATATGACTTAACCGAATTAGGTCAAGAAGGTGAATAATAATCGAGAGACTACTACAACCTATTCAGTACTAGGGTGAGACTCAGAGTCAAAGTAGTAAACATTTCACCCCTACTGTTGTTACTGGGTAGAGTCTTCCTACGACACTCATTGTCTTCGTCAATAAATTTTTTTAAAAAAAAACAAACAAATAAATCACACGGTCCAGAATCAACGTTACACGCCGTAGAAATCAACACTGCACGTTTGAGAATCGTACGTCGTACGACCTAGATCAAGGGACTTCTCCTTAACTTGGGTCCGAGAGACTTAACCCTCACACTTCAGAATCGGTGACCTGATGGTCCCTTAAAAGGTTTTCGTCAAAATTATACACTTCGTGGGTGTCTCCCAGATCGTGTGTCATCCATGAGTTTTTTATAACGAAGGGGTCTGGGTGAAATAAACGTTATAGGTAGACATAAGTATCATTATGTTGTAGTAGACGAGTGGTAAATTTCCTGTGTTCGAAACTTGATGTCACTTTCCCCTTAGAGTCCCGTACTTAACGGACAGTAGTCCGGCATCAATTTGTCCAAACACAAAAAGTCAGACCGGAGGACTTTCGTAACGAGGTAAAGGACGTTAGGACTTTGTCTACCCGCAACGAGAAAGATATTATATCCATAAAACTAAATAAGAGTGGGAAAAGACTGGAGTAAAGGGAGAAGACCATATTTGACCTTCGTTAAAGAAAATTCGAAACACGTAAGGATTTCTTCACTCAAAACAAAAAAAAAAGGGAGGGGGATTCACCAAGGACCATCGTCGTGACTGGTGTCCACACATATATATATATAGGACCCTGTCGTGTACAGGGACCTGGGACTGATATGTTCAAAGGGTTCCTTCGGTTTGGAAAGGTAATGAGGTTTATAAGAATCAGAAGGAGTGACACTCCACAAAAAAAAACAAACAAACAAAAAACGTAAACGACTAGACAGAAGGAAAGTGTCCAACAGTCTCCAGGGATGTCGGGAAGGGATCCGGTCCGGGAGTACAGGTTAGTGTCCACTTTACAGAAACTAATGCGACCGGAACACAAGTTTAGGGTGACCTCAAGGTTTTGACCAGAAGACTCCACAAAACAGATCTTACGTGTTGTAAGATTTATACAAAATCTACGATTATAAACTTTACACGTTTAAAGTGTATTTCACTGTTTGGAACCCTACGACTCAGGAACACGTCATTTTATTTGTTAACCGGTCTTGTCCACGGGTGAGAGATGTGGCAGGGAAAGAGAGGAACGAGACGAAGGATGGAACCCCTTGTTCCAGAGTTCACTAATTCGGTGACAGAAACCATCCGAAAACTTAGATGTTGGGGACAAGACCGGGGCTGAGTCCGGTTTCTCAAAATTCGGTTCCACAAAAACATTCGGGACGTGTTTTCCTTAGGTGTCAGTACAAGAGTGCGAGGAGAGATGGGATTGTGTGGAAGGGACCGAGAGAGGAACCGAAAGACGTCCGGGAAATGGAAGACGTTCAAGGTCCAATGGGAGGATCGGGGTAGGTGGACGGTATCGGTACACCAACTGACACCAAGATTAGTGGAGTCTGCAGGTCTTTACAACAGAGTAGAATTATGACTTAGAAAAATCAGGGATGGTAATCAATCAATTTGGTTCCCCGAAACTTCTGTGTACCCCAGATCTTTGTGAGTATTTCCTGTAATTTACAGGTCTAATCCTAAAGTTGAGTAAAAATAAATAAACTAAGAAACTCACGTCATCGTTGACCTTAGTTACTGTTGGTTCCAAACCCCCCTAAATCGTCTTTTCGAACGTAGAAAAGTTTCGGGTCCTTCCAGGAATTTATCAACTGTGATATGGACACTCTCGACCTGTTATTTTTTCCGACTCCTGGTTTCTTATCTACGGAAGCTTGACACCACGACCGCTTCTGAGAACCTGTCTACTCAGGGAACCTGTCTTTCCTCTAGTTTGGTCAGTTAGGATTTCCTTTAGTTGGGACTTATAAGTAACCTTCCGGACTATAATTTCGACTGCGAAGTTATAAAACCGGTGGACTACGTTTTTCGGTTGAGTAATCTTTCCTGGGACTAAGACCCTTTCTAACTTCCGTCCTCTTCCCCTACTGTCTCCTACTTTACCAAATACCGTAGTAGATAAGTTTCCTGTACTCATACTTGTTTGAGACCCTCTGTCACTTCCAGTCCCTCCGGACCGCACGACGTCAGGTACCCCAGTGCTTCTCAACCTGTACTGACTCACTGACTTGTTGTTGTTGTTTACGAACACTTTTAGTAAGTCAGCACAGGTTGAGAAACGTTCGGGTACCTGACCCCGGACGGTCCGAGGAGACAGGTACCTTGAGAGGTCCGTTCTTGTGACCTCACCCATCGGTAAGGGAAGAGGTCCCGTAGAAGGGTTGGGTCCCTAGTTTGGGTCCAGAGGGTATAACGTCCGTCTAAGAATGACAGACTCGGTGGTCCCTTCGGGGTTCTGTGATACGGGTCAAAAACGATTGAGCTTAACATGACACAACACTCCAACCCTTCGTACCCTCCTTCCATCGACTCTTAAGATTTTACGATCTTCCCTGAAGTTTGAAGTATATTAAGTTGGGAGAGTTAAATAGATCCTTTTTCCAGTGGACTCGGACAATCCCCACAAAAAGGAGATTTTCTTGAACACGGAAATACTTGAAGTTCTAGTCGGGTCCTCTTACTTCCGAAATCTTTTAAGGGTCGTGCGACCGGTCGGAAACAACTATACGTGTGTGAGACCTACGTGACCATGTCCGTACACCCTACAAGACCCGAGCCTACCCGCCCATCTATGCTTCCACCCTATACTTCCCACACAGTCCCCCACCCGTCCCGTAAATTTCTAACATTTTGTCAAATTCGTCTTTCCGAAATAAAGAAGTTACGTCAATATTTCCTTCACAGACTTTCTTACACAAACATATAAATCCTTAGGGAATCCCCATCGGACAAATCGAGACCTCTTTAGAGAGTAGTGTTTCCGAATAAGTGGGCTATCCGTCGATGGTCGGTCTCTTTTGTTTTCGGTCCTCTCCAGAACAACTAAAAGGGATCCATCCCTCACACACGAAAGTCCAAGTATTCAAAATACGTTTATCCTAAGGACTCGACCGGCATTTACTATAAAAACGACAGCACGAGGTACGACCGTCAGACCCTCAGAACTAGAGTAATGTGACACCGATGAACTTTGGTAGATAAACTTGTGAAGATAACACACCAGAAACTTTAACGAACGTCCGTTTTGACGACGACTTTATCGTTAAACGTACAAGAGTAAAGACGGAAGGTGGGTCCGAACCTCGTCCCCCGACGACCCCACCGACAACCGAGTCCACCTTTCGGGTCTTACGACGAAGAATCCGGTACTACAGTGGGTGACACACAATCAACGAGTCAGTACAGACTGAGACGCTGAGATACCTGACATCGGGTGGTCCGAGGAGACAGGTGCCCCTAAGAGGTCCGTTCTTAAGATCTCACCCAACGGTAAAGGAAGAGGTCCCCTAGAAAGGTTGGGTCCTTAGTTTGGACCCAGAGAATGTAACGTCCGTCTAAGAAATGGCAGACTCGGTGGTCCCTTCGGGAACAGTGCGTGATTTGGGGGAAAAATCCTACACCCAACCTGTCGAGTCCTCAGGAATGATCGTACGAAGAGTTTTCTGAGGGATCTCTTCTCGAACTCTACAGAAAAGAGAGCATCTTACAGAGAAACAGGGGACCTTCTGAGTAGAGGGTAGAGAGAAGACGGTTGAAGGGGAGAGTACCGTCAGGAAGAGACTGGAGCGGAGAGGTGTGGGAGGTCCGTCTTGACCCATGAGGGGAAGGACAAGAGGGTTTGTGAGTACTATTTACCACGAGTCGTCGATAGGGACCCGGTCCGTACCACAGGGGACAGTCGTTATGAACCGGGAAAGGGAGACACCAAGTACCAGAGGATCTCCAAACATCCGAACATTTACCGTGTTCACGTTAGGATCTTCTTGTCACTCTTTTCGGTTTCTCAGGTGTTTTCCCTCACTCAATCCTCTCCCTCTCTCTCAGTCCTAGTCCCTCTAAACAGGTTCCGGTGCATCTTTGTCAGAGCTTCCTATGTATCTGCAAGGGATCTGTCTGTTCCCCTGTTCACGAGGTTCGTCTTTCGTGTCGTAACAAGAAGGTGACACAAAAATGACTCGTGAACGATGCATGGTTTGTGATAAGATCCGAACTAAAGTAGCCTCGAATGTACGATTACCTCTATCTATTAGGGTTTACTTTCTTTATTTATATGCTATCGTACACGTTTCCGGGACTCAGTATTTTGACACCACGTAAACCTTTCTTAACACCGACCTCACAGGATGAGTCCCTTCCACCCTCTTACCGTTCTTTCATAAAAAAAATGAAGAGTGACGTACATGTCGACAGTACCGACTGTTGAGCATTTACGAACGAGACGATTGGATTCCGAAGTCTTTTAGGTCCTTTAGTGTCGTCGAAAGATTAAAACCTTGTAAAGGGAAGAGGAAAATAAATTCGACTGAGACCAAGAGTCAGGTCTAAGTTTCTTTCTCCTATTAGAACGAACGTGAGAGGACGTCGGGGTAAGGAGTGTCAATTAAGTTCTAAGTCGGGGTGTCCATCTTCTGTCCACGCTGGTCCTCAGACAGACTCAGACCAATAGGACAAAATGGAAAGCAGGGAATAAAGGACAGAGTGACCCGTAGACTCACAGACCCTAAATTATGTAGTCGGAAGTCACGAGGACCCAAGGATACAAGACAGACGTACGACTAGGACTGGAGACGGAAGATCCAATTGTTCTTGTTATCCTTCTAATTTTTGTCGTCTTCTTGTTCTAGTCTAAACTTCTAGTATCGAGGTTACCATTTCGTCTCCTTCCTGATCCTGGACCCCCGACTCCCTACCCCACGCCAATAATCCTATCACGTTCCTCTGGGGACCTTCCTGTGACTCTTTACGGGTTTACTTCTGTTACCGTCGTCTTGACCTTCCTTTTACTATCTGGATTAGTTAGTTAACCTCTTCCGTTACCGTGGGGTGAGGTCATGAGAACGGACCTTTTAAGGTACCTACCTCCTCGGACCACCCGACGTCAGGTACCCCAGCGACTCTCAGCCCGAGCTGACTCGCTGAAGTGAAAGTGAAAAGTGAAAGTACGTCACCTCTCCCTTTACCTTTGGGTGAGGTCACAAGAACGGACCTCTTAGGGTCCCTACCCCCTCGGACCACCTGACGGCAGATGCCCTAGCGTGTCTCTCAGCCTGTGCTGACTTCGCTGAATCGTCGTTAGTTAGTTATTCGGATGGGGTCTCTACTCTTGAGTAACCTTCCATTTTAGTCTTCCTAGAACCCTGGTACGTTCCCGACTCTTTTCTCTCTTCTGCTATCCTTTTGAAAATTCAAACCGGAACCTTCTATCATCCCACTGTTTCAGTAATTGACCTAGACCTTTAATTCCCCTTCCCGTCCAAACTTCCTCCTCCCGAAGTTCCTCCAGTGAACCCCGGTACAGCTCAAACTTCGAGGATAGCCCATAGGACACCCTTAAACTTATCCCTATCACCCAGTTTACAAAGACTTGTGAAGGTACACAGTTCGTTGGTCGACCCACGGGACTTCTCCACAAGAGTAAAATTTTGGGGTTCTTCGTCTATAAGGAGGCGAATAAAATTATGGACTCCTCTGACTCTAAGTACCTACAACTCGTTAAATGGGTTCGAGTGGTCGACCTTTCCGTTCCTACCCTTTGAGGTTGGATCACAGTATCCTAGGACATTAAGACCTCAACTAGTTAGTTATTCGGATGGGATCTCTACTCGTAAACTCTCAGTGGTCCTGTAGCTACTTTCGGCGTGGAATCTCTTTGTCAGACCCACACACGAAAAACGTGTACTCCATTGTTCGAGGAGTTTCGGTTCTTAGTCGAACATAAGAGGAAACGTGTGAACTCGTCGTCACCTATTACTTACCTACTAGGGTCCCGGAGAAGGGACGGACCAAGACCGAAACAAGGGTGGGAGTAGTAGGTCAACTACATAGAAGAATAGACTGATACGAAACAAAGTTAACTCAACTCATTAGGGACGATCATAAATGACTCGAGAATGAGTCACTTGATGCAGGGTCCGAAACGACGAAAATTCCGAGACATAGCTAAAGGAACCCGACGGCATTGGTTAATGGTAGCTGAACCGAACTTTGCTGTCTTTTCATCAAAAAGTATCAAGACCTCCGGTCATTAGTCCACAGTTGTCCCGACAAAAGAAAACCTCGGAGTCTCTCTCCAAGGGAAAGTGCGAAGAGAAGATCAAGGATTCAAACCCGAACCTTCTGTCTTTTCACTGTTACAAGAATTGACCTAGACCTTTAATTCCCCTTCCCATCCAAAACTTCCCGAAGTTCCTCCAATAAAACCCGGTACAGCTCAAACTTCGAGGATAACCCATAGGACATCCTTAAACCTATCCCTTTCTGTCTCCCAGTTTACAAAGACTTGTGAACGTGCACAGTGCTTGGGTCGACCCGCGTAACAAGAATAAATTTTTGGGCTCTTCGTCTATAAGGAGTCAAATAATGGACTCCCTTTTACATGAGAGTATCAAGACTTCCGATCATCAGTCCATGTATCACAGGTAAGGAACTGAATATTTATGTGGTGAGGTTAGAGATTGAAATAGAAGTGTCTCGAAAGAGAAACAGAAAGACCCAGAGATTAGAGGAAGAGGAAGGAGGATATCCCAATGACAGTAACACAAATCCTGGATGGAATTTAGACCTACTAGAGTAGAGATATAGGAATTGTAGACGTTTCTGGTAATAAGGTTTTTTCTGGTGTAAGACTCTAAAGTTACCGGTATAGAAAGCCCCCGGTGTAAAGTTGGGTGATATCCACTTATCGTTGAAATATTCAATCCTTTACGGGGAAGGGGGAAGGGAAAAAAACTCTTTATTTCCGTGTGTTTCTTTTCAGTCTACGGGTCTAGGGAGATTTCGTGTCCTGTCGGCTCTAAGTTTGGGCACATCAGAGTCCCCGGAAAGAGATCGGTAGAACAAGGAGGTGGAGGTGTGTACTTAGACTTAAAGAATGACCTAAATCGTTCTTGTAGGGATACTGTAAAAGGGATGACCGTTTTCAAGTAAATTTCTCACTGTAAGTTCTCTACTATAGAAAGAAAATAACAGTACTTCTCGAGTCCTCTGACACAGGAAAGGTTTCGTTTCCTCTTCCTTCCCATCCGTCGGGACCGTCTTTCCTTCAGACTCTCCCGTCCCTCTCGGACCCCGTCAGGCACTCAATGTGGTCCGGTTGTCGGTGACTAATCCGGGTGTCCAGTACCGTCGGGACGGAGCTTGTGAGACCGTCGGTGTCTGCCGGACACTGGTTGCATTAAACGGCTCTGTACTCTAACCGAAGAGTGACCCTCGGACAAGAGGAAAAGGTGAGTTCCTTTAGTAACCTAGAGCAGTTACTGAGGAAAAGGTCGGGGATTCTAGAAAGCGAGCACTCCGAGGACACGTACAGGACATGATTCTCGAGGTTACACCTTAGAGTGTGTCGGTTCGCTCGTCGAGTGTACACGAGGACTGTCGAAACTGCCAGGGCAGTGTCGTCTGCCGACTCGTCGAGATACGGAAAGTGAGACCTGGTGTACTCTCCCGGGAAGGATGACGAAGAGTAGCGGGCAAAGGATAGGAAACGTTGACCTTCGACTTTCGTTAATGAGAGTTGTAGATTCTGAGTAATGACATAATTTAAGGAGGGACGGGATTCGGACTTGAGTCGTTATTAAAATTTTTGATAAACCCCAACTCATCCATTACGATACTATAACTTACCAAACGGAACCTTTACTTGTCTCTAGTAAGACAGCAAAAACTCTAACGTAGGTTCATGACGTAAAGTCTGAGAAAACAACTGGTACTACCGATGAGGTAAAGAAGATTCCCTAAGGACGGGTGTCATCATCTATATTACCAGTAGACTCAATTTAAGTGGGTAAGGTCAGGTAAAATGAAGCGACTAAGGATCTTACAGCTACAAGTGAGAATGGTAGAGGACAAACTGGTGAAGGTTAAACGGAACTAAGCACCTGGATTGTAAGGTCCAAGGATCCGTTATAACGAGAAATGTCGTAGTCTGGAACGAAGACAGTGGTCAGTGTATGTGTTGACCAATAATAAAAACGAAACCGAGGTAGGGAAGTAAGAAAGACCTCAATAAAGAGGTGACTAAAGGTCGTCGTATAACCCGTGGATGGCTGGACCCCTCAAGGAGAAAGTCATAGGATAGTAAAACGGAAAAGTATGACAAGTACCCTAAGAGTTCCCTTCTTATGACTTCACCAAACTGTAAGGGAAGAGGTCACCTGGTGTAAGACAGTCGGGAGAGGTGGTACTGGGCGGGCAGAACCCACCGGGACGTACCGTACCGAATCAAAGTAAGTCAATCTGTTCCGACACCAGGCACACTAATCTAACTGATCAAAAGACACTAATACCAAAGTCACACAGACGGGAGACTACGGAGAACGTTGTAGATGGTAGAATGAACCCAAAGAGAATGGAACCTGCACCCAATAGAGAAGTACCGACGAGATCGTTTCGTGTCGACGACGAGGAATGGAACCTACTCCCTATAGAGGAGTGGCGGCGGGAAGGACTGGAAGTTGCACCTCATAGAGGAGATCCGGGAGGACGCGGGCGCGTCGGTGACGAGGAACCTGCACCGCAACGAGCAGAGCCGGCGACTGGGTCGAAGTCCGTACCCCATCGAGGAGGGTCGGCGACGGGGACTGGAACCCGTACCCCATCAGGTAAGATTTCCTCTGGACAGGACCCACAAGAAACCTTCCTGACTACGATCTCGACTTTGAGGTTATGAAACCGGTGGAGTACGCTTCTCAACTGAGTAACCTTTTCTGAGACTACGACCCTCCCTAACCCCCGTCCTCCTCTTCCCCTGCTGTCTCCTACCCTACCGACCTACCGTAGTGGCTGAGCTACCTGTACTCAGACCCACTTGAGACCCTCAACCACTACCTGTCCCTCCGGACCGTACGACGCTAAGTACCCCAACGTTTCTCAGCCTGTACTGACTCCCTGACTTGACTTGACTCCATCACGATCTCCAGACCACTTCTCTCTTTTAAACCGTAAAAGACAGAATCAATTCGACGGAATAAGTATAGTAAGTCAGGGGTCGAACAACCTAAAAGAAGGGGTTAAGACCTTGGAATCCAAATCCCGGAAAGAATTCTGTTCACACTAATAAATCCATATACCTAAACGTCAAGTCCTTTTCGAAAATTTTTACTATGTACTCCTCACCCTGAAGGGACCATCAGGTCACCGATTCTGAGGTACGGGGGTCACGGTCTCCGGTCCCAAGCTAGGGACCAGTCCTTTGATCTAGGGAGTACGATATTGATAATTATTTTTTAGGACGTACGACGTTACTTTTGACTTCTAGGGTGTACGACGTTGATTCTGGGTTACGTCGGTTTATTTATTTATTTTTATTAATAATTTTACTACAAATACTTAAAGGACCACCGAATCACAAATCCTGAACCTCGAAAGTGACGGCACTAGTCCCAAGTTAGGAACCAGTCCGTTGATTCTAGGGTGTTCGGTGCACTGTACCGGTTTTTTTGAGTTTTTTTTTTTTTTTGACATATACGTTTATCACGAATATCTAATGATAGAAAACACATTCTTTCCCTCCATAATGATGTACATACATGAACGAATGTAAAAGTTTTTTCTTTATTACCATCTTATTTGTTGGTTTTGGACGACCTTTACTATCGAGCGAGAGAGATTTCCCTCTCTCTCTTATTTTACTTCCTCTAACTCTATCTTTGATCTTTGAAGAAACTTTCACTGAGCAGTATACTGAAACCGAAACCTTTTTACAAAATACAATTTTTTTTTTTTTTGTCTTGTTCTTAAGGAGTTTTTAACTTTTACTGAACTTTGTTTACTTGAATTGAGATTCAGTTTAATCACCGATTAGTGTGGTTCATCTCTTAATGAGGTTCATCCCACTGGTTTGGACACTGGTCCAAAATCGTACTTAGACCCCTTCGGGGTGTCATGACCCGTTTTTTTCTGATAACTACGGGGATTGTACTCTATTTCAGGTTATAAAACTGACATGTACGGATCTTTTTATATAAAATTCTTGTTTATTCTTGGCGTTTCTTTATGACGTAAGTCATCTGAATTACAAAGATTCTGAATCACTAAATACCTTCATAACAATAAGACTTTAGTAATATCATATGGACATCATATTCACAACGACGACGATTCAGCTAAGTCAGCACCGGCTGAGACACACTGGGGTATCTACCGTCGGGTGGTCCGAGGGGGCAGGGACCCTAAGAGATCCGTTCTTGTGACCTCACCCAACGGTAAAGGAAGAGGTTACGTACTTTCACTTTTCACTTTCATTTCAGCGAGTCAGTATAGACTGAGACACGCTGGGGTATCTGTCGTCGGGTGGTCCGAGGAGGTAGGTACCCTAAAAGGTCCGTTCTCATGACCTCACCCCATGGTAACAGAAGAGGTCATATTCACATCACGACACATTATATTCCATTATTATATTCCATTTATTAAGACAACCCAACAATCCTTGGTCCCAAAAATCATACATCCTTTTTCCTATTTTAGTTTCTTCAATATATTTGGAACATTTATAGTCGTACCTGTGTATTAAATTACGTACATAGAATCGAGATGGGTGATTTTTTCGTCCTTAATTACTATTGGGGTATCGTTGTTTGTGGACATCGAGAATATCACGGTGGAGATTTGTGGTCGAGGGATGATTTTCCACAGTCACGAAGAATCTCTTTACCTACTAAACTCGGTCCGTTCTTTACAGGTTTTACTTGGGTGTTATAGAATGACACGGGTTTCGTTCCTTTGTTAGTTTTTGATTATTTTAGTACTGTTTTTCTGTAAACTAATTAGAACTTCCCCGAAAATGACCGGACTCTACCCTTTAAACTTGTAGTTTTCCTTTTTTATTGACGTACCTAACTTTTGTAATTTATGCATTTTTTAATACTCAAGTAGACGCCGTTTGTTTTTTAGTCTTTGTTTAAAGGAACTAGTAAGGGATTCCGGTGTTCAGTCTTGAAACTTTTATTTCCCTGTTTCAGTCCGTAAAAAAGACGAAGAGGACATATTTAAAGTAAAATCTTGTAGGTTTATTGACTATTCCTATTCAAGAAGGAATACCTTTTTAATATTGATCATTTAAATCCTCTTTATTTACTTAATCTTTTAGTAGTAAATCCCTTAGAGATTACTTTATCACTCAGATCCGTTATTAGAAGTTACCTACGGTGCAGTCAAGTCAAGTCAAGTCAGTGAGTCAGCACAGGTTGAGAAATACTGGGATACTTAGTGTCGTGCGGTCCGGAGGGACAGGTAGTGCTTGAGGCCTCAAGTGAGTTTGAGTACAGGTAGCTCAACCACTACGGTAGCTCGGTAGAGTAGGAGACAGCAGGGGAAGAGAAGGACGGGGGTTAGGGAGGGTCGTAGTCTCGGAAAAGGTTACTCAGTTGAGAAGCGTACTCCACCGGTTTCATGAGCTCAAAGTCGAAATCGTAGTAAGGAAGGTTTCTTTAGGGTCCCTTAACATTTAATTCTGTTACTCTAATTTGACACATGTATAATTTTATCGGGTTTAGGCTTTGTGACTCTTGTAATAGACGACCGTTCTTCCACCTCGTTATCGTCAAGAGTAAGTAACGACCACCCTTACTTTTTACCATGTCGGTGAAACCTTGTGTCAACCGGTAAAGAAAATTTTGATTTATATGAGAGTGGTATACTAGGTTGTTAATGGGAGAAACCATAAATAGGTTCACTTGACTTTTGAATACAGATGTGGTTTTGAACGTGTACCTAAAAATAACTCCGAAATGAACATTAACGGTTTTGAACTTCGTTGTTTCCACAGGAAGTCATCTACCTATCTATTTATTTGACACCGTGTAGGTCTGTTACTTTATAACAAATCTCGATTTTTCTTTACTTTATAGTTCGATACTTTTCTGTACTACCTTCGAATTTACGTAGAATGATTCACTCTCTTCGGGTTCAAGACTTTTCCGGTGTATGACATACTAAGGTTGTTGTACTGTAAGACCTTTTGTGTTTTGACACCTCTATCATTTTACTAGCCCCTAACAGTCACCAATACCCCTTCCCTCCCTATTTATTCGTCTTGTGTCTCCCAAAAATCCCTTGGTTCTTACTTGGGATCACATTTGACACCCGAAACCCACTATTACTACACAATTACATCTAATTACCTACCATTGTATACAGGGTGAGACTACTTCATACAACTATCACCTCCTCCGACACACGTACACCTCCGTCCCTGATATACCTTTTAGATATGGAAGACGAGTCAAAATAACACTTGAATTTTGAAGAGATTTTTTCAGATCAATTTTTTTTCAACTACCCCTTGAAAAATAACTCACCTAGTCCGATTATAGTGAACTTGACTGACTAGTTAGAATTTTTTTTTTTTTAACTTTGTTAGAGTTTGTATGTCTCTCCAGTCTTTATGTCATATGTTAGGAACAAACAAAGAATCATCATTGAAAGGGTGTACTTTGAGGTAGTGGGGATTTGAGAAATCACACATAAAAGCTGTTTGTTCCTGTATTCTGATAATTTGAGGTCGTGTTGGTAGATTTAGTCCAATAATTGTAACTATGTAAACTTCTTGACTTTTCCCTAAAGTCAAGAAACGTTCAGTTGTGCAATCTGGCAGTGTCAAATTGCCTACGTCCGTTTTCAGTATTCTGAAGACCCAGTCCCTGTGTTTTCTAAACGAATGAGTAACACGTCGTTCACCATACTTATTGTACGAACATAGTCAAGAAGAACGCAGGTCCAGGGTACCCCCGTTGTACCGATTCGGGTCTAGTAACGTTATGTCTACACCTAACGGAATGTCCTCTCCTTGAGACTCGAATCCCAAAATTTCACAATATTTTACCCGTCGTTCTTATGGACGAGAAACGAAACGTCCCTCAGTGATAGAAATAGACGGATCCGACAAACGACATGTTAGAACTTTTCACTTGGACCTTATTTTCCGGTACTCACAAGGACGAATGTTCTATTTGTATTTGCATTTTCACAAACAATCAGTGAACCGACCCAGTTCAGACTGAGAAACACTGGGGGTACCAGATATCGGACGGTCGGTCCGAGGAGACAGGTACCTAAAGATATCCGTTCTTATGGCCTCACCCATCGGTAAGGAAAGAGGTCCGCTACTAGAAGGACTGGGTCCCTAACTTGGGTCCAGAGGACGTAACGTCAGTTTACGATTTGGCAGACTCGGTGGTCCCTTCGGGACTTGTATTTACATTAAAATGGAGTTACTCGGCGGTCTTTTCGGAAGTATGATGGATAACTGAGTCACCATTTCTTAGACGGATGTTACGTCCTCAGTACCCAAGTTAGGGACCATGTCCTTCTAGGTATCTCATTCCTTACAGTTGGGTGAGGTCATAAGAACGGACCATTTAGGGTACTTGTCTCCTCGGACCGCCCGATGTCAGGTACCCAGCATTTTCTCAACCTGTGCTGAATCGTTGATTTGTTGTTGTTGTTGACATCGCAACCAACGTCAAAAGAATTAAAGTCAGAAGGACTTTTTCCTGTACAGATTACCCTCGGCATTTTAATCCATCGGCCGTAGAACCGTGCCTTCGAATCGATCCGTCCGTACAGCCCCACCCTCCATATCCTTCTCTCGTAAAGTACGTCGCCCTTGTCGTTCCTACTTCTTTTCGGGTCGTCGGTACCTCGCGGATCACTTATAATCTCAATTCAGACCTTTATCCCTTGTCCTCTCTCCCCTCCTCCTTCCCCATGTCGACTCCAACCTCTACGTCCGGTGGAACTCGCTGGAACATTCAGGGTTCTACGACAACTTGAACTAGGACTCGGGAACTTTGCCAAATTCGACCCCTCACCGTACTAGTTTACACACGAAAATTTTTCCGGTGAACCCGACGTCGACGTTCTCCCGACCTAGGTCGGGTTCCAATTAAAAAAGGTGAACCAAAGGACGTTAGTCCAAGTCCCTCTACCCCTACATAACTTTAAGACCGTGAACCACCAATCCCGACAGGAACTTCTACTTGACTAGATCCCGGTTAGAGTACCGGGGAGGGAGTTAGGGCGGGGGGTCGTAAAACTAGGTCCGCGGGTCTCAAGACTACTTACAGTTTCCGTCTAAACTTCTCCCTTCTCCTTTACTGAGTAATCAGGGAATATGAGGTCCAGTTAAGTGACTTCTCGTTTAGAGGTAAACTACTCGGTCTAAATGTTTATTTAAACGGGACAAATAGTCACATGGAAAAACAAAAACAACAAGTATTACACATATAAATAAAAAACCTGCCTTAATAAAAATCGTCTAAATTTTCTAAAAGTACTTTATAGTCAACTACTCAAATTTCAAAATGAAACCAAATGAAAATTGAATCAAATCAAATCGACATCGAGACAAGAAACAAACTTATATGACTTGGTTTCAAGTCATATAAGGTCTAAAAAGATATAAACCCCAGTCACTGATATCTCTTACTCTTAACGTAACCATAACGTTCAATCTAACGTACATAAAACTTACTGTTTTCTAAAACACTTACCATCTTATCCAACGAGAGAAGGTTATGTAAAATAAGGTCAAGTGACGGAAAACATACAGAGAATTAAGTGTCTAGACATTTGGTCGATCAAGTTTATTTATAAAACGGACATAGAGTTCGTACACTCTTCCCTATTCACAGACTTTACACTCAGTCTATGTCTTAACTTTAAGTCAACTCAACCTAACTGTTTAGATAAAGATTTGTCAACCCTACTTGGTTGACACCGGATGGTTTTCGGTTTAGGTATGACATCGAAATTGTTGTTTAACTGACAAGATTTTCCGTAAAGTTTGGTGAAATATATGGTGTTAAACGGTAATTTTAAACTTTTATTCAATTAAGATAAAAGAAAAAGGGAACCAGGAATAGAAAATCAATTAACTCAATTAGTAAGAGGAAAATTTTATAACAGTAGTAACTGGGTCCGTTCCGGGAAGAGTACAAATGACATAAAATATATATGAGGGAAGTGGAGGTTAAAAGTGAGGGCAAGGGACGGAGATATCCCTGGTCTAGATTATATAAACGGCATACAGGAATTTTACACACCTAGGAATGATGACAAAACATACAAACGAAGATTACATGTGTGTATCCTACCACGATATTTATAGGATGACAAAGAATGAGATAAAATTTCTAGATAGGTACAAGTAGAAACATATAAGTCAAGTGACGTAGGTTGAGGACGAAATATAAGATATCTTACTTAGATCGAGTAATGATAGGTATGGGATCGTCACCTCTAGACATGACAGAGGTCTAGAAGAGATGGTACTTGTTAAAATCCTACTGTAGGAATGTATAGACGGGAATAACACCTTACTCTGCTATGTGGAGACCTCATATGTGGTCCTCCGGTTGTCGATGTAGTGTCCTGTACATGACAGTCAAACAAGGGAACTTACCGATTGGTCCAAATTTGTTGTGGTCTTTGTCCCGACCCTCTACCTCCCTTTTGAATTCCTTCACGGGTGGTTGAATCATTATTCTATAAAAAATTTAACTTCATATCAACTAAATGTCATGAAAAAACGAACAAAGTCCATATATCGTTTCACTAAGTCAAAAAATACACATATTTATATATGTATTAAAAGGTCCAATAAAAGAAATTAATTAATTAAGTCGACGTGCCCCAAAATCAACGTCGCAAACCCTAGATCAAGGAACTAGTCCTTACGTTGGACCCGGGGGACGTAACCCTCCCTTCTGATGTTCTGGGGGTCCCTTCAGGGAATTTGGTTAAAGATAACTACCCTTAAACCCAACAAAGGTACAGAAGCGATAATATTAAAGAGGTTTATTCTGTATGTCTACCCGTTGTTTGTGTACCTTTCTACAAGTTGTAGCAATTAATGATCTCTTTACTTTTAATTTTGGTGTTGCTCCATAGTGGATTGTGTCCAGTCTTACCGACAGTAGTTTTTCAGATGTTTAGTATTTACGACCTCTCCCATATCTCTTTTCCTTTGGGAGGATGTGACAACCACCCTTACATTTGACCATGTGGGTGATACCTCTTGTCATCTCTCCAAGGTATTTTTGGATTTCTATCTCAATGGTAGACTAGGTCGTTAGGATGAAGACCCGTATATGGACCTTTACTGTTTCTGTTATTAAGATTAAGTTTTTCTATGTACGAGGAGTTACAAATATCGTCATGTTGAATTCTATTATAGAATTACGTTATAAAAATTGTTAGTTTTAATTACGTTCTTTAGGTAATACCTGGTTTACGAGTATAAATTTTTATTTCTGTTGTAGGTTGAGATGTGAACGTACTGAGAGTCTAGGGAAAAGTGCTTACTCCTGAATCAGGAGGTTGATAATCTATATCACGACCTTCTCTCAGGAACCGTTAATCAGGAAAGTCCTTGCAAGAGTCGACCTTTTTTGATGGTCACTCGGTAGTAGGTTGACTCCCTTATATGTAGAGAATACGGAGTCGACCCAGTTGAGACTCCCCATTCGGGTCGAAGTCATAAGGGGTACCACGACCGACTCCGAAAGAAACCCTGTCGTTGCGTACGTCGAGGGCAGAGGACAGAGGAGGGGTGGAGGGAGGTGTCTACAACCAGGATGGTGGTGAAGGGACATTTACAGAAGGTGTGATTCGACTTCGGCTCTCAAACAATAAACCTCTAAAGTTGAACACAGTGAACGGTTATAAACCATAATAGAAGGACATGTCATAAACAGTAGGATTTCATACATTTCACCTTAGAGTCACAAAACTTTTAAACGTAATGAAACTGATAATCTAAGACACGTACGTACGTACCCACGAGCCATTGAGTCAGTACATCTCAAAAAACTGTACATCTCAAGTACCTGCTATCGGGTGATGAGGAGACAGGTAACCTAAGAGATCTGTTCTTATAATCTCACTCAACGGTAAAGGAAAAGGTCCCCTAGAAAGGTTGGGTCCCTAACTTGGACGTAGAGAATGTAACCGTCCTCCTAAGAAATGGTAACTCGGTACATCCGTCACGGTAATCTCTTTGACCTGTAGAGAAATATACGAAACATCGGTCGTCCTGGAAGGGAAGACACTTGACGGATAGGTGTGTGGGAAACGGGTAAAAAGGTAAATATGATAATTATATTTGAAGTATTGTATCCCAACAATACTTAACTATGAAACCACTCGACCTACAAGCCGTCAAATTAAAATGGTTAAACTGAACATCGTTTAATCAAAAGGTACGCAAGGTACTTTTGAACCACCAATTATCTTTTTAAACCGTTTAATGTACTTAACCAGTAAACATTTAACTTAAAACCACTTGACTAAAATTCACTTAACCGGAAAGAGATGATTCCTAAAGACGTGATGATTGAGAGAACTTGTTGAGAGGAGCTCTTGAAAGGTACTCTAAACATCTGGGGTTACTATCACTCTTACACTTACCTTCTGGGAAGGAGAATACTTTTGGGGATGGTACGAAGAGGAGAAGGGACAAGATGAACATGATTACTGATACGAGGAGACGAGTTATTGGAGCTCATCGAGGGGAGGAAAGACGATATCGTGGTCTACGGAAAAACGGTACACTGGAACAGGTAGATGAAAACGAGGAAGGAGGGTAGTCGTGATTGTACGAGTTACAATGGGTATAAGTCACCAGAGATGACAAGGAGTCTGGGTTTCACCGAGAGAGGACAGTGTCTTTTTGTCGAATTTTCCTATCTGGTCTCGGAAACAGACGTGAATGACGAAGTGTAAGAGAGGAGTTGGATAAGAACTACCTAAGGTGAGGGTTACGGGTCGTCTCTGACGAAGACGTTTTACGGGTTACTCGAGTGCACCATCTTAAGTCATCAGAGGACTGGAAAGTCATGATGCGAAAGTCATGCTGACGAGACAGAAGAACTTTGTCTGAATCGAATACCGGAGTCACTGTGGTGTGAGAGAGTTAAAAAAACAAACTTAAGGGACTAAGAAGAAGGGAAAACGCCTATAGAGGAGACAAGTTAGAGATTTACCTCCTTGAGAGGTCCCGAACCTCGACCCGGGGAACAGGAAAAGGTGGATGTAAGAGGACTCTTCTAGAATGACATACGGTACCAAAATTAATTATAGTAATATGAAATAAGCTCGAAGGGACCACCGAGTTTACCATTTCGCAGACGGATGTTACAGCTTCTGGACCCAAGTTAGGGACCCTGTCCTTCTAGAAGACCTCTTACTTTACCGTTGGGTGGGGTCATAAGAACGGACCTTTTAGGGTACCTACCTCCTTGGGCCATCCGATGTCAGGCACCCCAGTGTTTCTCAGCCTGAAAGAGGAGTTCGGTTCGAGTGGGGTGTAAACTCACGCACGTAATCGATAAAGAGGTCAGACTTGTTGGAGAAAGGGTTAACGGAGGGGTAGGTCGGGGTAGAAACGTACAGACCGAGACAACACAGGAAGTCGATACTAGAATAAAAAATTCAAAAATTTTAAAACCGACATGGGTCACTATACACCCTAGAATCAAAGGACTGGTCCTTAACTTGGGCAGGAGGGACTATCTTTCCGTCTAAGAAGTGGTGACCTGGTGACCCCTTCAAGGAGTCTATCCCAAAATTTACTGTAGAGGAGTCCCTCTGAGGAGAGACTGATAGGTTAAATTTCACCGATGAGTCAGTAAGAAATGGTGTAGTGGTGTAAAATTGAGAGATATGTGGTGAATTCCAAAAGACTAAAAAACAATAAATACAGAAATGGAAGACAGATGGGGTCGTTCTTATATTTAGGGGTACAGTCATGTCTGAAACAGAACAATCCGTTAGTTATTCATTTATTTATTTAGGTGAAATTTTGTAATCGTATGTGTCAAACCACAATACCTGTACGGTGAAGTCCATTCGACATATGTTAAATGGAGTCCGATAACCGTAAAAGTAACTTTTACGTTTTCAGGGGTACTTCTGGGTCGTTCGTGAGATTAAGTATTAAGGTAAGATATGGGATCTCGTCACAACAAGTCATCCTTACATTACATTCGGTGTATGAATCATACTTGAAACGATTGTCGGTGAAAATTTTACAATTCTTTCTCTACTTTGATTACAAAGATTATATAAAACGAATTATCACTTTTCACTTTCACTATCAGTGAGTCAGAACAGACTGAGAAAAACTGGGGTACCTGACATCGTGTGGTCCGGGGAGACAGGTGCTTTAAGAGGCCCGTTCTTTTGACCTCACCCAACGGTAAGGGAAGAGGTCCCTTAGAACGGCTGGGTCCCTGACTGGGGTCCAGAGGACGTAATGTCCGTCTAATAAATGGCAGACTCGGTGTTCCCTTCGGGGTGAATTGATATACATGTATATTATACAGTTTTCCTTTACTCCAGAGAGAATTGGTATATATATATATTTTATACAGTTTTATTATAATATATACAATACATACAGGTTTATGGTGTAAATACATATACTTTATAATAAGATACATATATTTATAATAATAAATACATATATTTTCATTGTCAATCTTGACCTGTACCTTGTTGTCTGAACAAGGTTTGTCCTTTTCCTCATGCAGTTCCGACACATAACAGTGGGACGAATAAATTGAATATATGTCTCATGTAGTACTCTTTGCGACCCGACCACCTTCGTGTTCGACCTTAGTTCTAACGACCCTCTTTATAGTTATTAGAGTCTATACGTCTACTGTGGTGGGAATACCGTCTTTCACTTCTTCTTGATTTCTCGGAGAACTACTTTCACTTTCTCCTCTCACTTTTTCAACCGAATTTCGAGTTGTAAGTCTTTGATTCTAGTACCGTAGACCAGGATAGTGAAGCACCGTTTATCTACCCCTTTGTTACCTTTGTCACAGTCTGAAATAAAAAGACCCGAGGTTTTAGTGACGTCTACCACTAACGTGGGTACTTTAATTTTCTACGAATGAGGAACCTTCCTTTCAATACTGGTTGGATCTATCGTATAAGTTTTCGTCTCTGTAATAAAACGGTTATTTCCAGGTAGATCAAGTCCGATACCAAAAAGGTCACCAGTACAGACCTACACTCTCAACCTGATATTTCTTTCGATTCACGGTTTCTTAACTACGAAAACTTGACACCACAACCTCTTCTGAAAACGCTCAGGGAACCTGACGTTCCTCTAGGTTGGTCAGGTAGGATTTCCTCTGGTCAGGACCCACAAGTAACCTTCCTGACTACAACTTCGACTTTGAGGTTATGAAACCGGTGGACTACGCTTCTCGACTGAGTAAACTTTTCTGGGACTACGACCCTTTCTAACTCCCGTCCTCCTCTTCCCCTGTTGTCTCCTACTCTATCAACCTACCATAGTGACTGAGTCACCTGTACCCAAACCCACCTGAGGCCCTCAACCACTACCTGTCCCTCCGGACCGCACGACGCCAAGTACTCCAGTGTTTCTCAGCCTGTGCTGTCTCGTTGACTTGATTTGACTTTTAACAATTACTTGATAAAATAAAATAAGTCAAATAAACAACCCACGTTAAGATCACACATAGAGGGTGAGTGTCTTGTAGAGTGAAACGGGATCGGTTTGGTGGGGATCGGTGTGTACCGATCACCGACGGTACAACCTCACACTGAGATCTCAAATGGTGTGACGAAGACAATCGACTTAGAACCAGTCATGAACTCCAACAACACGTTTCATCGTAACAACTACAGGGTGTAAAAGATGAGGGTGACCACTTTGACTACCGGAGACTTTATCGTTCTGCTCATAAATTTTACTTTAAAGTACCACTTTAACTTGCAAC
Organism: Bos grunniens; assembly: GCF_055505025.1. NCBI lineage: Eukaryota > Metazoa > Chordata > Mammalia > Artiodactyla > Bovidae > Bos > Bos grunniens. The sequence continues at coordinate 31,884,733 of NC_141193.1, forward strand.
ATTTACACCTCACCGGTTTTATAAAATCTCTTTGAAAAATGAGGTCCTATGTCTGACATTCTTAATTCTCTGGACATCGAACGTAAATATGACTACCGTGAACTGTGACTTAAGGATTTACCAGAGTTCAGGTCGGCAACCAAATTCTCCTAAAGATCAACAGACTACGGTCGAGATTCTGATTGTCTTAGGACGAAGACCTTACACCAAAACAGATCGACTTGACTTTGAGAGTACGTATCCCACCAGAGTCGGGTGTTACGTGGAGCCTGTCTCTCGATGGTAAATAATATTTGCTTCCTGTCCTTGACGAAACGCGAAGAAACAACTACTTATAAAGGAATATTAACGACATACCAACCGTCTGAAAAAAAGACTACCAACGAAAAAAGCCATTCTGACCCTTTCATTACTATCGCAGTCTGAAGTCGTCCCTAATAAATCGTTTCACTTAAACTCTCAACGGATTTTGGGTAACTCGAAACCCGTTAAGTACCGTTAGGAGTGGAGAAAAACCGGTAATTACGAGTCGACTTCTGGGTGGAGAAGGGGTCTGTCTGAAGTCGGAGGAAGGGAGTCGAGTACGACGTGGAAAGAGTTCCCCGAAGACACAACGTTAATGAAAATACATACATACGTATAATATAACAGTAATAAAAATACACACACAGGGAGTAGTCTGACAATTGAGGAGGTTCCCAACCCCACCCCCCCCAGGATAGAAAATAGACCTATATTAATCGTTTGAGTTTAGTTACGAAAAGAAAGCTATACGTAAATCACTAGTAAACGACCTACTTACTTGATTACTTGACGTATTATATAAGGTAAATTACGGTCCTTACCTTTGTGTTCTACGCAGGACGGAGTCACGGAACATTAGCTTGATTGTGTTAGTTATCTGTTCTTCCCCTAGTCTCTACCGGACTCCACTCTCTCTACCGTCTTCAGTCACCGTCGAAAGAATTAAAGAGATAATTACTCTCACCACCCATGTTAACAAACGAAAATTTAGGTAGTAGACTGAAGTAAATCGATTAAGTTAGAAAAGGTAGAAACCCAACTGATTGACCCCTAGAACCGATACTAACAGAAATAATCGAACCATTACCGAAATAACCCAAATCCCCAGTAATTAGCGAACAATTACACACGTATAAACTGTTTGTCTACGTTTTATGAGGGGAAGTAGGTTTTAAACTAGATTTTAATTAATATCATACGGAAAACCGAAGTCCCAAACATAGTTTTCCATGTGAAATAAAATTTAATTTACTAAAAATATTGGAAGGAGACTTTTAAATTCCTGCGAACGAGAAAATTAGATCCATTAATATAGAGGTCAAAACTTAATCGAAAAGAAAAACCTACACGACCAACGGAAGTCGTAAAACAACAGCGACACAGAAGACTTAAACAGTACTACAGGTACGGAAAATCGAAAAGTAAGGGAGGTTTCTGGGTCGATATTTCGGTCTGGAAAATATTTAAAACAGTGTACGAAGGGGAAAGTCCTTTCACGTGTAAGACACCGAAAAAACTTCAATAATAAATTTTCTTTACAAAAATGTGACTACACATATGAGGGGTCTTCTTCAATAAAGAGAACCAAAGTGAGTAAGGACAATGAAATCACTGGGTGAGTTCTTCCCTTCTTAATACTGAAGGGGATGGTCCCGACCCCCCGCCCCCCCACCCCTATCTCTCTTCTGTTGTGTCGGGTAGTCCTCTGATGACTTTCATAACCCAAGTTTGGACCTTCGAAAACTAGACGTCAATCTTGGGGATACCGTTCCGTGGAGGAAAAGTAGGACTATAAAACTGATCATAACATTCAGTTCTCGTATACTGAGGAACTTTTCCTCAATCTAGTTCTTTCACACTTTAGTGCGATTACAAATTTTGTTCCTTAGGTGCTTCGTATCTTTCTCTCTCTCTTACTTTCTCTTTCTACTGATCGTTTGACCTTTATTATTACAAATAAGTTACTCTTCTTTTTACACTCAATATTAGTTACCAAGGAGAATAAGTAGTACCAGAAATGTAACTAACCTTAGACTTTATTTCTCATCAACCTAAAACAAGTAACCAACCTTCTGACCCGAAGTTGTTTAGAATCTAAAACGAGAACCACGATTATCTTCCTGTCTTAGAAGTATGACACTACTTGGGACTTACGACCCACCAGTAAATCCAGCAGTAGTTTTACCCTACATTTCCTCCCTTTACGAAGTTACTGAGGTATTTACAAACTAAGTTTAAAGTGAAAATTTCATAATCATTCGTAGATTTTTTCACTCTGAAATTTTTTTGATGTTATAAGTAGGTTTATACGTTATACGGTTTAAATTGTGTAATCTCTGGTAACCACGTTATTACACACAACATCCAATTGTATTATTAGTCTGGACGTTACATTCTTATCAAGAATAAATAATATACGTATACTACGTGATCTTTATTACGATTGATCATCGGTTAACTGATTATTGATAAACTGATTGTCAGTTTATTTATGAATTGATAAATAAATTAGCACAGTAAATTATTACAGAAGTAATGTCACCCCAAAAAAAAAAAAAACCGGTTTTATGCATCATAAATAATATCCTATTCTAAAAACCATTTACTTGTTTATAGACACTGAGAGACCAATCCGATATAAAACTTTTTTGATTACTGTTTTACTTTGTCTGTTCACATCATAAATTGAGTCATGTATTTACTAACTTATTCGTAAAGTTATTCTTAGACCAAGCACTTTTATTCCCTTTCATAAATTTTGTCAAAATATTACCGTGGGGTGAGGTCATGAGAACGGACCTTTTAGGGTACCTACCTCCTCGGACCACCCGACGTCAGGTACCCCAGCGATTCTCAGTCTGTACTGACTCGCTGAAGTGAAAGTGAAAAGTGAAAGTACGTAACCTCTTCCTTTACCGTTAGGTGAGGTCATAAGAACGGACCTCTTAGGGTCACTGTCCTCGGACCACCCGACGGCAGATACCCCAGCGTGTCTCAGCCTGTACTGACTTCACTGAATCGTCGTCGTCGTCGTAAATAATAAATCAAGATATTTATCCTCACATAGACAAATAACTGAATTAATAAGTGAAGAGTTCTTGAAGTGACTCATATAAATTTTGTTTTACTTATATGTTACTTACGTTTTATACAGTTATTTGATTTACACATGGGTCTCAAATAGTTGACACTACTGATAAAATCTTTTTAATATGTACATATGTAACAACCATTTAGAACAATAAAAATAAAAAATTAATTAATTAAGTAAAATTAACCTCCGATTAATGAAGTGTTATAACACTACCAGAGACGGTATGTAACTGTGTTTAGTCGGTGTCCACATGTGCATACTACTAATTTACTCTTCTGCGTGTATTTGATAACCAATATGATGAACCTAATATCATTCGTAAGTTATATACAAGTTAAGTCAAGTCAAGACAAGTCAGTGAGTCAGCACAGGCTGAGAACACTGGGGTACTTCAAGACAAGTCAGTGAGTCAGCACAGGCTGAGAACACTGGGGTACTTAACGTCGTGTGGTCCGGAGGGACAGGTAGTAGTTCAGGACCTCAAGTGGGTTTGAGTACAGGTAGTTCAGTCACTACGGTAGGTCGGTAGAGTAGGAGGCAGCAGGGGAAGAGGAGGACGGGGATTAGGGAGGGTCGTAGCCCCAGAAAAGGTTACTCAGTTGAGAAGCGTACTCCACCGGTTTCATAACCTCAAAGTCGGAGTCGTAGTCAGGAAGGTTTCTTGTGGGTCCTGACCAGAGGAAATCCTACCTGACCAACCTAGAGGAACGCCAGGTTCCCTGAGAGTTCTCAGAAGAGGTTGTGGTGTCAAGTTTTCGTAGCTAAGAAGTCGCGAGTCGAAAGAAGTTTCAGGTTGAGATTGTAGGTATGTACTGGTGTCCTTTTTGGTATCGGAACTGATCTACCTGGAAACAACCATTTCATCATAGAGACGAAAAATCATACGATAGATCCAACCAGTATTGAAAGTCGATAATAATTAAGAGTGTTTGTAAAGACACCCCCATAAAAAAAAAATGGTGACAATATGATAGACAGTAAGTGAAATTTTAAGAAATTACGTCACACATAATTTGAAATTATTATTATTAGGTCCCCCAATCAATCGTAAAATTTCTGTGATTAGGTTTTGAGTTTGAGATAGTAGTAATAAAGACTAGTTGTGGTCTTCCAAAAGATTAATCTTATAACTTACAATCTTTACTGTAAAGTAACCTCTTTACTTATCAAAAGTTCTCACTAACTTAACCGATCTTTATTACTTATCCACGAGGACGGGAATCTGCTCATCCTTTATTCTTGGATAGATCGGGTCAACGGATGTGGGAAGCTTCTCATTGGACACAAATCGGAAGACTAAAGAAGACTCATAAGTAATTATCGTAAATTACTTCTAGCACAGTGGACTGAATTCGTCTGACTACCGACTCGTTTAGACACCCTTGTGACGACGTGGGTGGGCTTCACTTTGAAGGTACATTCCACGAAAGTTTCACAGACTTTCCTACCTCAATCGTGAAGGGACTGGAAAGTATTCAATTCTAACTTACCGATAAAAAGATCTCGAACATACAACGTCTCCGACTAGTAACATTGTATGAAAGACACAGGTTCTACGACACCCTCTTTGAACGAAGAGTGGCAACCTCAGACAGAAGAACTTTCTTGAGATACTAACATTTGTTGGTTTAACCGAACCAGTCAAGAAAAAAAAATTTATTAATAAAAGTAAATAAATAAACACAAACACGACCCAGAGAACGATACGAACCCGGAAGAGATCAACACCGCTCGACCCCGGTACGGATCGACACCACGTGTCACAAGGGTAACGTCACCAAAGAATACTAGGTCTCACGTCCGACATCCGTGAGTCCGAAGTCATCCTCCCCATGTACCCGAGTCGTCGACGTCAAGGACCCGAGATCTCACATCCGAGATATCAACACCATGTGGTCGAATGAACAGGGTCGGTACACCCTAGAAGGATCTGGTCCATAACTTGGGTACAGGGGACGTAACCGTCCACTTAAGAAATGGTGGCTCGGTGGTCCCTCCGGGAACCAACCGAGAACTGCTAGGAGTAAAAGTTTTGACTCCGACTTACTCGAATTCTTAGAATCGAACCCAGTATCAATCACCGTCACCACGACCGGACGAAGTGTAGTTTCGAATACGAGGATTGGTCACACAGTGACGGAGAGTCTCTTAAACACTCATTGACGGTACACTACTAATATAGTAATAGTATCTAACAAAATTGTCAAAGACTCTCGAAACACATAAAGATCAGACTGAAGACATGACACTATTCCGTCCGTACGCCAACAATCTATGACAAGTACTAAGTCTGAAGTCTGTTTTACAGGACTAGAAGAGAGGTTTAAGACTCAATCAGGTTGACTTTATATAGGTCTCTATAGTTTCTCCTGACCAAGATCAAGACAGGAATGTATGTGTGTTGGTAAATACTAGGATACGTGGTTTTTGTTTTATTTTTACATTGAACTTACGACTTCGACCATAATCTACCATAGACAGTAAGTGGTGAAGTCTACAGTTAAAATATAGAAACTTTATGTCGGAGTAACAAGAGTTCCTACCGGAATATTGTTCATCTATAATGACTATTTTATTCTCGTATGAAGACCTAAGTTTAGGGTCACAATTAATAAGTTCGACACTCTCTAAACAATTTATTAAATTAAAGAGACTTGAAACCAAATCATTCACGTTTTCCCGACACACACGAGTCAGCGTAGGCTGAGAAACTCTGGGGGCACCTGACATCGGGCGGTTCGAAGAGACAGGAACCTTAAAAGGTCCGATCTTATGACCTCACCCAACACTAAAAGATGAGATCCCCTAGAAGGGCTGGGTCCAATAGTTTGTGTGTAGAGGACGCAGAGGACGTAACCGTCCACCTAAGAAATGGTAACACGGTGGACCCTTAAGGATTTTCCCGACGATGATATTTGAACATTGTTATTCTTAATTTATTTGAGTTCACACACTTCATAGACAGCGAAGTTACATACTTTCGTTACTAAAAATAATGATAAGAATAGAAATAATAAGTCAGGTACAAGTCAGATTTCGTTCTTATAAGAGAGGTGGTTAGAACATTAATAATTCGAAGGATCTTCCGAAGGGACTACCGAGTCACCCATTTCTTAGACGGATGTTACGTCTTCGATATTCTCTGCACCCAAATTAGGGACCCAACCCTTCTAGGGGACCTCAGCCTTTACCTTTGGGTGGAGTCCTAAGAACTGACCTTTTAAGGTACCCGTCTTCTCAGACCACCCGATGTCAGGTACCCCAGCGTTTCTCACCCTGTACTGACTCGTGAATCGTGGGAGGGGAGGGAACTTACGAAGATCCCTGTCCCCCTAGTGTTGAAATGTAAAGTAACTCCAGTATAGATACGACACTTTTAAGGATGGACGACCAAGATCAAGACGGGAATGTATGTGTTTCGTTGGGAAATCGATAAATTTTACTGTATAAGTGTACTCTATCTTCCCAATCGGTTTTCCTTGTTGGACTCAGACTAAACATGGTAGACTAATGGATTTCTTCCAATGAACGGACCCATACCAATGGTCCTATATTCCCACCCCGCCCCCTCCCTATTTAACCCTCTGACCCTGTTACTTGAATAAATGTTTTATCTTCATCTTAGTACCTCCATCTCTTGAACAGACCCCGTATTTGGTCGGAGGTTCGGTCGGTTCAACTCACTAAAATATGGTTATTGTTCTCAAGAGTTTTACACATCTGAGATTCTTTCCACCACTCTCCGAAAGGTCCCTCTCGTTACACTTTTAAGGCCCGTCAAGAAAGACAACACTGAACCTCCGATATACCAGAGTCCTCGGAGTTGATTTACGATTAGGGGGACTTATTAATCGTAAAAGTATTTACTAACGATATGAAATACCAGAAAATACCAGATCCGTGTGTCTACGGGTAATGAGGGAAGAGTATTTGGTCCTCGACTCCGAATCTCCACTTCTTAATTATCGTGTTTATGTATGTACACCACTACCTCGACGCGAAGGTTGGGTCCGAACGACTTAGGTTTTGGGTGCAAGAATAGAGGAGTCGTCAACACTCAGTGAACTTCTCAGAACACTATAAAGGACCACCGATTAAAGTCGTACTTTTCATCTTTTGACGGAGTCTCAACAATAAAAGGTTTATATGGTTTATAATTACAAAATCCATGATTTAAATCGACTCCAAAAGTACCTATAAAAATTAAAATTTTACATCATCTCCTTAACATACTTATAATAAAGAAGGAACCTCCGAGTCTTTGGTTTGAAGGTAAACCCCACTTTTTCTATTGTACTAAATATCCTATAAAAATGTCAAGACCTCAGCCGCAGGTCCGTGCTTAAAAGAGTCTGACATCGTGTCACGGACTTTGAAGATGTCACCAACAGTCGATTGTGTAAACGGAGGGACTTGTAAACAGAAGTGTTACAATTTACAACCCATTTTTTCTTCCTTTTTTTCTTCACAACCCCTGACACGTGTGGACATTATTTATCAGATTATTAAAAATAAAAGTCTTCCTCTACGTTAACTTATATCACCAATTCTCGTACCCGAGACTTTGAAATATCACTCAAACTAAAAACCGTGACTAGTGTAGAGTCGTCACACTCGACCCTCCACAAGGAGGAAGAGACCCGGAGTCGAAGAAGTAGACATTTTAGTCCTATTAGTACCACCTCAGCAATACTTCCAGACTACGCAAGTCTAGGACCCGTACATTATTTGTGAAATATTCGAAAACAAGAAGAAAGTGAGATCATTCAAAAGTCTTTAACTTGGTAGATACACCATTGGACGTCTTAGTCGGATATATATGGTCATCTAATTGAAAAAGGACGTTTACACACACATATCTCCCTCCCTCACTCCCTTCTCTTCCCCACCCTAAATTGTAAATTTCTTTGATTAGTTCTCAGGTGTTGAGTCTCTACCGGCAAATTCGTAAAGTTTATAGTAATTAATTCTTTTATATGTGGTTATCCAAGTGCTTGACCATGTACCTACACGGTGTCCAAAAAAAACAAAAAAAAAAAGGATAACCACTGTACTCACATGATATTCTATACTCAAACCGAACTGTCAAAATCGTCCGGGGTGACGGGAAAGGACTTCCTTCTTATTCTTGGGAAGAGAAAAGTCTGGAAATAGAGGTAGGACTCGACAAACGAGAACACAGACGGAGAGACAAGTGTCTCCCGAGACAGAACTCTACGTGAACCTTCCAACCGATTAGGTGGTCAGTCTTAGGATACTTGTCGGATGTTCACTCGAAAGGTCCCTTCCACATCAGTCTTTCGGACTCCTGTTCCTCGTCCCGAAGAGACGTGACTACTCTTGTCCCGCACACCGACAAAGACGCGGACGGACGGTCTTTGTAAATATGGAATTATTCTCCGACGAAATCCTATGTGAAAGTAACGCTGTCTAGTAGATCAACCCCCTCTAATCACTTTATTTCACTTCCACTTTCAGCGAGTCAGCACAGGCTGAGAAACACTGGGGTACCTGATACGTCAGGTACCTTAAGACCTGACCTTAGGTCTTATGACCTCACCCATCGGAAGGCGAAGAGGTCTCCTAGAAGGGTTGGGTCCCTAGTTTGGGTCCAGAGGGCGTAACGTCCATCTAAGAAGTGGTCGACTCGGTGTTCCCTTCGGGACCCCCTCTAACCTCCTCTCCCTTAACTACTGAAAATAGGTGAAGTTACCGATCTCCGTTGATCAAGAGTCTTTTTGGTCACTAACCGAATCCGGTCGAGGGTTGTAACCCTACAGAATACTTTTTTCGTTGGGTGAGGTCATAGGAAACGGACCTTTTAAGGTACCTGCTTCCTCGGACCGTCCGATGTCAGGTACCCCAGCGTTTCTCAACCTGTACTGACTCCCTGAAGTGAAAGTGAAATACACTTCTCGGGTCGTGTATGAATGATGAGAGTAAGAGTAAAGGACTTATGACGGTAAGGATGGTCTTTCGTTCTTCCGTCTGGACGTTTGTTAAGTAAACAAAGAGATTGTTTATAAATCTCACGTACGAGAGTTGATCCGAGACACAATCCACGACCTCTCACACGTCAGTAGACGTTCTGTCTGTCGTTTGGACGGACGTAACCGACTGTAACCTCACTCGTTTCTGTTACTCGTTTCCTTTATTCATCGTCGGGACGGAGAGTGGAGGGGCTAGGACGTAGTCTTAGTCTCTCGTTCTACCTCCGTCCGACCGGAGTATCACCCCTCTGTCCCGGTTATAGGTCCTTAGATCAAGGAATGCCCGTCAGTGTCCAGGTCCTTTACCAAACAGGGATATGAAGTCTTGCCAAAGGGTTGTATGAGATCGTCATTTGTGTGTCCCTTGTTTGGTTCGTGGACAGAAATTTTTGTTTCGTCCCCATGAGAAAGACAGGGGAAGACTACGGCTACAGTCTTCGAAAGAGATAGAGGAAATATGAAATTATTTTGAAATAATGTGTTTTTTTATTTTTTTTTATTTATTTATTTTTGTTTCGTTTTTGACAGTGACTTCTCGGCTGAGGACACACCACTTGAGGAGTCGGCACAATATAAACAAGACCCGTCTCTGTTACGTGTCCCGTAAAGTGGAGGTACCCTGGTGTCACCAAAGATGTATTTCTGCACAGGATAAACTCTTTTGGAGTTTAAGTCCTAATGGATAGTTCTAAGTCTTTATTTGTCACTCGAGTCCGGACTCGATCGGGTTGAGAGTTTATAGAGTCGCCAAGGGAGAATAAAGTTGGAAGAAATCTAAGTCCTGTAACAAATCACAATCTAGAAAGGAACGGAGAGGAGAGGTGAGGAGGGGTAGGTCAGATGGACGTAGGTGAGGAGTGACCCATTGTCCGTAGAAAAGAGGTTTCCTGTCAGAAAGAGAAGGAGAGTGACAGTAGGTTTCGAGAATCCGGAGGTAAACAGGGTTATAAGCTCCTAATACGGAAACAGAAAATAATAGGACAGAGGAAAAGGGAGATTATTAACGTAATGGGAGTAAGTTATTATTTTTATTTTTCTCTCCCATTAAATCTTAAATACACATACTGGGTCCTTTTTCTCAGTAAAACCACAATTAGATTCGTGTCGACTCCAAACGGAATCCTTTATATGTTAGATCTGAAAATTTAAATCCTTTATCCAATTAATATGACACTAATAAGTATAGTGTTTTTATAACGTCATAATGACTACCCTCATAAATTAGATAAAAATTTTGAGGTCGTTCCATTTGGTAAAATTTATTATTCGAGGACCTCTTGAATTTTATCCTAAACTAAATGTGTGTAGAATGAATGTTTAAACCCCCTGTTATATAAAAAATACTCTCAGTGTAGTTATATTATAACTTTATATTTTCGTTTTTATTTTTTTTATAGAGTTGACAACCCTGGAGAAACCCTAGCAATACCAGAGTGTACTATTAATCGTTACTGAAATCCATAACTCTAATTTGTCTTAGAAGTGTGAGTAATGAATGAAATTACTAATTTATAAATAGATCGATGGTTGATAAACCTCCCGTTCCCATCCAAGGGTAGGGTTTCATATCCTGATCCACGAGTGAGAGTTCCAATGAATGTTACATCGGTACTTCTATTTGAAATACGAATCTCTTTCGTTTAGTGCTAAAGTTCCTATTACGTCATACACGGTGAACTCTCCATACCTACCATCACGACATAGTCAGGACTCCTTCCGACTAGCCGTCCTGACCACCTATTCGAAGTGAGACACAATCACAGATCTAGTAGAAAAAATTTTTTCAACTTCAGATCAACTAAATGTTCCAACACAATTAAAGACGACATGTTGTTTCACTAAGTCAATATATATACACTTACAAGGAAAAGTATAAGAAAAGGTAATTCCAAGTAGACTCTATGACTTGAATACCTAGTAGAATTAATGTTGTTCATCAAAACCGGAGAAAAACTGAGAATGAAACATAGAAATGAGAAAAATTAAATTCAACCGTTATATCTACGTGTACCATTGTATAGAACCCGAAGGGACTATCGAGTCGACCATCTCTTAGGCGGACGTTATGTCCTCTGGGGCCAAGTTAAGGACCCAACCCTTCTAGGTGACGGCTTCGCTATCCGATGGGTGAGGTCATATGGAATTATCAAGTTTGTATGTGTTACTTCACTCAGGAACACTCGTGTATGGCCCTGGTTCGTCGTTATCAGTTCCAGTCGACAAGAGGGGTTTTTCACTGGGTCCTCCCTAGTGGTCCTACGGGTATCGAAAATGGACTTTTCGATAAATATGGTGGATCGTTTGCCCCCTCTTTTTGAAGGAAGGTGAGACCTGTGTCATCTTTAGTTTTAAAGGCACCGTCCCGACTGTAATTGTATGGGGTTGTCTGTTACGGCCACATGGACAGAATATGGACTGACGGTGAGACGTTCCTAGTGACATTGTAGGTTGTCACCTGGCATAGTCATTACATTGGAGTGTCTTAATATTAATTTGACACGGAGGTTTATTGTGTAATTACAACTAAACAGGTAGGTTTCTATACGTACATCACTTTTAGACCACAGAGGTATGGGACAGTGAGGTATATGGGTGGAAGTGGAGGACGAAGAGAGGGATCTCCGTTGTGACAAGGACCACGGTGCACTCAGGAAGGTCTTAATCAGGATGTGTACATGTTTGTATGTGTTTACTGTTATCTAAGGTATACGGTCGGCCTAAGATGAAAATAAAGAGCCGGAGTACCGAACACCCTAAAATGAAGAAGGGGGTCCCTGTCTTAGAGCCGGGAACCGTAACTCTCACCCCTCAGGATTGGGGACCTGACGGTCCCTGATAGAACCTCTAGTAGAATAAAGTCACGACGATGTAGATGGAGTAAGAGAAAGTCCGACGTGTAATAAGGTCACATACATACACAGTATTAAACACAGTGGAGAACTACCGACAAATTCATTAAGGACTTAGACGTGTAAATATAAAATAAAAATTACGAAAACAGCTTTATGGTAAATGTAGTACATTTTACGTCTCTAGAATTAACAAGTCAAGTTACTGAACCACTAACATAATGTGGCCAATTGGTGTCGGGTTCTATTTTGTGTTTGATAAAGGTAAAAATGCCTTTCGAGGAAACAGAGAGACGTCAGCCAGAGGGGAAGGGGTGTTGACAAGACTAATGGCAGTAGTATTTAATTAAAACAGACAAGAACTGGAAGTTTCTGACCTAAGTATGTTTTATATGAGAGACCACAGTCTGAAGAAAGTGGGTCGTAGTACAAAAACTCCAGACCGGTACAACGAGCGTCCAAGTAAATATATTGATTAAATTTATTTAATCTAAAACAAACACGAGACCAATAAAATCCCCCAGTGTTTACGATTAATTAATTAATTAATTAAGTAGAGTAGATCTCTTCTAACCTGGGAACTTTACCAATTTGTTTCTAAACTTTCCTCAGTATCCAATTATTATTGGAAGTAACTTTTTCTGGAGTCCTAAAGTTCATTGATTTTCGTGTCTACTCAGATTCGAGTCATATACAGTCGAGAAACTATACATTGTTTTTTCAACTACACTAAAAGACCTTAAGATACTAAAATGTAGGAGAAAATTCACGTAATGAAGGAATTAAAGATTATACACAAAACTCTAAAAAAACGAACTACTGCCATTATCAGTATTGTATAAGTCACAATGAACTCTACATCCGTATCTTATAAATAACCTTACTTACGTGTTATTTGAGGTCTAACTTCCACCATTTGTGCGAGACAATGGATGTTCTTCCGGTAAGGAGGGGAGGGGGTAGTGGCACCGATCATCTTCGGACACAAACAAATTAAAGAGAACAAGACCCCTCATATCCAGGACGGAGTTGGGGTCTCCGACTTAGTTCGTGTGGTTCCTACCGTATTAACTTTCTCTTTCTCGTACTGTGGTAATGACTCACCAATTTGTAATGACTACCTTTAAAAAAACAACCACCACTATAAAATACTGTAAAAAATTTCAGTCTAAATAACTCGATATCAAATGAAATAACATTTTAAGTGAGGGAACCACCACTTGAAGAATTTTAATTTAAGAATCATACTAGAGATAGTACTAAATGAAAAAAATATGGTTATCTTTTTCATATCTTGTCAAAACCAAGTAAATATAAGACCCATTATGTCTTAATTGATATCGTTCAACTTCGAACCTTTCTTTGACTCGACATCTCTCGAACATGGTCAATCCTACGAAAACCGACGTTCATTATCTTTTATAACTACGTTTTACCTGATTTTGTTTTTCCCTTTCATAATAGAACATCTTGACCCTCAGGCATCAACCTGTCCAGAGTCTCGGTCATACAGGGCTTCGAGGTACCATAGGGTTACTGGATGTGAGACTTGGACAAAGGCGACGACAGAAGACGAAGTCGAAGTCGGATTCCACTAAAGTGAGAACCAACGTTAAAGTAACGATCACCGTTAGACCCCATAAACAAGAGAACAAACCCACGTCGTCCTCACTCTCAGTTTCTTATTTTAAAAGGAAGATTGACAAACCCGGTGGTATTCGAAGTGTCGACAGGGATGGACTTATTATCAGTTGTCCTCTAACCGAATCTTATTTATCCTAATAAACTAGTCCACTTACTAGTTTTTAATCCCAGGACTATCCTTCCTCTTTCTTATCGTTTTAATCTAATTCAATCGTTTTTGTCGTAGATGATGTCTCGACATACCCTAGAGTCCGACGAATCCAGAATAAATTAATCAATAATCAAACGTTATAAGACCACCGGTTTCTTATAATTATACCGAGGTATTTCATGAGAGACCTTCACGAAAATACGTGATCTTTTTTTGGAGTGTGTTTGTCAAAATAATATAGGGTACCCACCCTCAGGTTCAGGACCTGAGAAGAACTTGACAACAAAACGTATTGGTGTTAATATTGAATACTAACAGGTCTTTAAAAGTTTTCTTCAAGTATTGAAATAATACTGAACTTTTATATATACTTTTTAAACTATGATTTTTCGTTACAATCTTTTGATTTTTCGTTCCCTCCTTTACCCTTTTTTATGGTGAAGTGCGTTAGACTTTTACGAGTACGATTTGATTACACTTTTGTATTTTTAGTGAGATTCACCGAAACTTGATCCGTCTTAACTTGAAGAAGTCAATCTCGGATATAGTGTAATAATATTTTAAGAACTTTCGAAGTTTAAGAAAATACTGAATACATATTTTCAATAAGATACAGATCCCTTTTTTTCGAACCTACCTTTGTATGCATTTACCACCATAACAGACTAGTCTTCTTAATACTTACCAATAATATAGGAATTGGAAAAACACAAAAAGTGTAAAAGATTTTACTTGTCATACACAATGAAAAAAGTCAATCTTACTATGTGACATAATATTTTAAGCGTTACATTTCTGATCTGAATATTCATCACATCTTATGAACTAGAAACAAGGTAACGATTCTTGAAGATCCAAGGATTCGGTCGTAGTTAGAGACACTGGTTTATAGGGTAGTTTTACGTTATAGGAGAACCGACGAATATAATCTTCGTCAACGAGGCCCACCAAATATTGTTAATCTCGCTAGGGTGATCTAGTGAGAAAGACTAATTAGAATAGAAAAGGTTTTTAATCTCTGAGGTCACAGTCAGGAAACACTGTTACTATGATGTAAAACACTTTTCTATTTGAGTTTGACGGTTTAAGGTTTATTAATTCGTTAAACGTTTATTTCTGGGTCTTCCAATTTAGACTAATTATATGGATAACTAAACCGAACGTGTCTCATTAAGGACCCAACCCTTCTGGAGGACCTCCTCCTGTACCGTTGGGTGAGGTCATAAGAACGAACCTCTTAGGGCATCTGTCTCCTCGGACCGCCCGATATCAAGTATCCCAGCGTTTCTCAACCTGTACTGACTTTGTTGAATCGTACGGGCACGTCTCATTAAATTTGAACTTAATCAGTCATCAGAATATATTTAATCTTCTAACATAGATTTTTAGACTTAAAACCCTAAGAAACTTTTTAATCTTCTGACCTTAACGGAGTTCCGTTGGTAGTTGACGTCGTCCTATCGGGTACCGGAGGGGTAGGATGAGGACGAGGTCATCGTCCACAAGGGGTGTGGACATAAACGGTGTTATGTGTGCTGAGGGATAACATGAAGTCAGCCGGTCGTAGTGAGTAGACGTAAGAGGGTCTTCGTTATCGAATCTCGACCGAGATCTCAGTATGACGGATAAAATATTCTGACTGAGGAAAAGAATCACATTTAGAAACCGTTCAATGAATGAAAGATAAACGGAGTCAAAGGAGTGACCATTCCACCTTATTATCACAGGTGAAGTATCCCAACACCACTCTTAATTCGGTCGACTATGTGCATTTTCCGAACCCCGTCACGAGTCATGAATCCGTCTCGAGCTATTTACAACCGGTAATGAGTACAATGGTCCGTTGGAATTCTCCATTTACTCAAACTAGAAAGACTTCAGTCCTTAATGTAGAACGTCCACCATCTTCTTCGACCACCTCGATCCGTGTCTCTCTTTTAAAACTTGAATCCCACTCAAACGTCTCTGAACCGAGGACCCTATCATCCTGTTCTCTCCCCATATTTATAGTTAGTCTTGACCTCTCTCCTCTCACGTTACCATTAGACTTTAGTTTACCCCTTTTAAGAAACGAGACGTGGTTTCTCTTCAAAAGATTTGAGAGACTTATAGACAAAGGAGTGGACATTTTACCCCTACTACTGTCACGAATGGACTCCGTACAAGATCGACCTAAAGGAGGTCCTTAATTCGTTCCCGAAAGTACCTTTCTTAAATAAAACCCTTAACTAGGGTCCTTTATCCTCATCTCCTTACCTTCATCACAGGGTCCTCTTACTTCTGTTGTGTTTTTATATAATAACTCGGTCTGTGATGATATCCGTCAACCTGGGTGACTCGGGAAGACTCTTGAACTGTCGTTTATTTGTTAGGTTAAGTTTTTACCTGTTTCCTGAAATTACCGGTAAAGAAATTTCTTCCGTATGTCCACCAGTTATTAGTATACTTTTCTACAAGTTACACTAATCAATATTCAGACTTTCACTTTCAACGAGTCAACACAGGCTGAAAAACACTACGGTACCTGATATGTCACGTACCTTAAGAGGTCCGGTCTTATGACCTCACCTCTCAGAAAGGGAAGAGGTCCCCTAGAAGGGTTGGGTCCCTAGTTTGGGTCCAGAGGAAGTAACGTCCACTTAAGAAATGATCGATTCGGTGCTCCCTTCGGGTTCTTATGACCTCACCCATCGGATAGGGAAGAGGTCACCTAGAAGGGTTCGGTCCTTAACTTGGTCCTAGAGGACGTAACGTCCACCTAAGAAATGGTTGACTCGATAGTAGGACTAATCAATAATGTCTTTATGTTTAGTTTTGATGTTACTCTATGGTGAAGTGTAGATGATCCTACGGATGTTATTATTAAAATTTTTCCTTTTGTTCACAATCTCTCTTACATCTCTTTAACCTTGGGAACATGTGACGACCATCCTTACATTTTACCAAGACGAGGATACCTTTTAACAAACCGGGAGGAGTTTTTCAATTTGTCTCTTAGTAATATACTGGGTCGTTAAGATGAAGATCCATATATCTCGTTTCTTTATTTTTGTCCAAAAGTTTGTATACTTCTCGAAGGGTCCACCGAGGTACCATTTCTTAGGTGGACGGTGCGTCCTCTGAGTCCAAGTTAGGGACTCAACCTTTCTAGGACCTCCTCCTTTACCGTTGGGTGAGGTTATAAGAACTGACCTTTTAATATACTTGTCTCTTCGGACCACCCGATGTCAAGTACCTTAACGTTTCTAGACCTACGTTGACCCACTAACTCGTGTGTACGGGAGTTTATATACTCGTGTGTACAAGTATCGTCGTAATACCTGTCGTCGGTTTACCGTCTTCGTTGATTTTACAGATGATTTCCTATAAGTAGGGAATTTTTGTTTAGTCTAGTCAAGTCAAGTCAAGTCAGTGAGTCAGTACAGACTGAGAAACGCTGGGGTACCTTACGTCGTACGGTCCGAAGGGACAGGTAGTGGTTGAGGGTCTCGAACGAGTTTGAGTACGAGTAGTTCAACCACTACGGTAGGTTGTTAGAGTAGGAGACAACAGGGCAAGAGGAGGAGGGAAGTCATAAAGGGTCTTAGTCACAGAAAAGGTTAGTCAGTCAAGAAGTGTAGTCCACCGGTTTCATAACCTCGAAGTCGAGGTCGTAGTCAGGAAGCTTACTTATAAGTCCTGACTAAAGGAAATCCTACCTGACTAAACTAGAGGAACGTCAGGTTCCCTGAGAGTTCTCAGAAGAGGTTGTGGTGTTAAGTTTTCGTAGTTTAGAAGTCGTGAGTCGAAAGGAATATCAGGTTGAGAGTGTAGGTATGTACTGATGACCTTTTTGGTATCGAAAATGATTTACCTGGAATCAGTCGTTTCATTACAGAGACGAAAAATTATACGACAGATCCAACCAGTATTAAAAAGAAGGATCCTCGTTCACAGAAAATTAAAGTACCGACGTCAGTGGTAGACGTCACTAAAATCCCGGGGGGTTTTATTTCAGACAGTGACAAAGGTAACAAAGGGGTAGATAAACGGTACTTCACTACCCTGGTCTACAGTACTAGAAGTAAAAAAACTTACAACTCAAAATTCGGTTGAAAAAGTGAGAGGTGAAAGTGAAAGTAGTTCTTCGAGAAATCAAGGAGAAGTGAGAGACGGTATTTCTACCACAGTAGACGTATAGATTCCAATAACTATAAAGAGGGTCTTTAGAACTAAGGTCGAACACGAAGTAGGTCGGGTCGTAAAGTGTACTACATGAGACGTATCTTCAATTTATTCGTCCCACTGTTATATGTCGGAACTACATGAGGAAAAGGATAAACCTTGGTCAGACAACAAGGTACAGGTCAAGATTGACAACGAAGGACTGGACGTATATCCAAAGAGTTCTCCGTCCAGTCCACCAGACCATGAGGGTAGAGAAAGTCTTAAAAGGTGTCACATGACACTAGGTATGTCAGTTTCCGAAACCGTATCAGTTATTTCGTCTTTATCTACAAAAAGACCTTGAGAGAACGAAAAAGGTACTAGGTCGCCTAAAACCATTAAACTATAGACAAAGGAGACGGAAAAGATTTTGGTCGAAGTTGTAGTGCTTCAAGTGTCATATGTATATAGGGGAGGGAAAACTTGGAGGGAGGGTAGAAGGAGGGGTAGGGTGAGGAGATCTAACTTAGTCTCGGGACTAACTCAAAGGACTTTGTATATCGTTTAAGGGCAACCGATGGATAAATGTATCCCATTAATTCAAAGGTACAATGAGAGATGTATGTAAGGGATTTGAAAAACTTTCATTTGAAACTTTAAAATCTCATG
Organism: Bos grunniens; assembly: GCF_055505025.1. Classification (NCBI taxonomy): domain Eukaryota; kingdom Metazoa; phylum Chordata; class Mammalia; order Artiodactyla; family Bovidae; genus Bos; species Bos grunniens. The sequence continues at coordinate 31,903,300 of NC_141193.1, forward strand.
AAAGTCTAAATGTTTTATATTTCCATCATTCATGTCTCCCAAGAGTATGTGTGAAGTGGATCAAAGATACAAAGATACTTACGCTGGTTTCATTATTTCGGTACTTATCCAACACTCTATTCCTATCCTCTACGTATCTTACCCCCAATAGTGGTTTTGGTTGTTATCGTGTTGAGACGTTTTTGACCCCTGGGGAACCGGGTCTAGTACTTAAAGTCGTCACTCTTTAGACAAACTTAGTCCCAGAATTACGAATATACGAGTAACCTTGTTAAACCGATTAAAAAGAGTCCGTTGTGCACTTCCGTTCTTCATCTCACAAATGTAGACATTATCAGACATGTAGTGTACGTTTCGTCTTTGAATTTTTATTGGGTGGTAGAAAGTACCGACGGATAGATCTATCCGTACCCTTTGTTTTACGACGTAAGTTCCGTAGTTTCTTTACAGTAGTTTTCACACATTTACTGGGACCCAAACAATTAAAAAATTTCCGATAAGTACCACAAGCGTCTCATCCGGAAATAACAAACACTGTTGGGGAGTCCCGTCTACGGTGCCAGGACTGTGAAATCATACGAACAATAAAGAAAGAACACAGGATTTAAAGTCCTTCTACCTTTACCTTTAAACCTTCGATTATTATCACAGTAGAGTAACCGTCCTCGACCTTCCTTCGTACGGGTACCTTTTTGGTATTGTGACCCACGGCATTCCGTAGGCCTTCCCTTAATTCCTCTCTTTACTCTGTCTTCCTGGTGTCCCTAGTCATCGTGTCCTTCCGTCCCTGTTACTCTCGTACACTCGGAGTTTAGGTCGTCTTCTATTTTTATATATGACACGAATTTTTACTCTTAGTCTGCGTCTTGAACAAACAGTAATCTCTTTCACCCGATAGTTTTTGAGTGACCCTTAAATCGTCATAAGTTTGGTAAATTGAACCATAGAAGTGGAGACCCTTAGATAGAATACGTTTACTAGGATAACTCTTTTACAGAAAAATAAACTTTATTAGATTTAAGTTGTCACATCCCTCCTTATTAATTCACTTTCTAACTCTCGTGGGAAAACTGGTTTATCGGTAATCTTTGTCATACCAGTGTCTCAAGTATGCCTAAGTCCCTTAACAATGCAATATCGACACGTTATCACAGGTAGAAGAAACAAGTTTTCACTTTATATAAGTAAACCTCTTATGTCTATTACTGTTGTAATGTTTATTTTACTTAAATCAAGGAGGGTCAGAAAAATTAAGTTCATACGTATATATAGCCGAAGGGACCATCGAATCGACCATTTCTCAGGTCGACGTTACGTCCTCTGGACCCAAGCTAGGGGCCCAACCCTTCTAGGGGACCTCTTCATTTACCGTTAGGTGAGGTTAAAAGAACGGACCTTTTAGGGGTACCTGTCTCCTCGGACCGTCCGATGTCAAGTACCCCAGCGTTTCTCATCCTGTGTTTACTCGATGATTTTGTGTTACGCACTATATATAGCGAAGGTCCACCGAGTCATCCATTTCTTAGACGTTACGTCCTCCGTACCCAAGATAGGGACCGAGTTCTTCTAAGGGACCTCCTCCTTTACCGTTGGGTGAGTCATAAGAACGGACCTCTTAGGGTACCTGTTTCCTCGGACCTCCCAATGTCGGGTACCCCAGTGTTTCTCAGACAGTACTGACTTCGCTGACTCGTGTCGTATTACGTTGTGTCGTGTACACATATGTCTGTGCAAAAATTTTCACTTAAAGTATGTCATGTCAAGTCAATTAAATTGAAGTAATTTTATCCACTTTTTTAACTTTTTAGTATCTGTATGTACGATTACACTTACAAAAACATACCACCTGACCCCTTCCAAAGGGGAGAGAATAAGGAGTCGTCAAAACTATGAACAGACGAAGGAATTATCGCAACTAAGGACCAAGAGACTCCAACCTTTACTACCCTCTTAACCCTTTCTGAAAACCCTTCCCTATCTACCGACTAAAAGTATGGCTCTCAGAGATAAATTACGGGGTACCATCCTACCTCCGAACTACAAAAATGTCACGACCTTCGAAGGAGTAAGGGTTATCGACCTCGACTTAGGTACGTCCTTCCGTAGAAACGTTCCCAGGGTCCAACTTCTAGTCCCTTGTTACGGAAACATTTGTACTTAACAAAGATTCAGTTCACAGGTCTACTTTTTCAAGGTTCTAGAGTCATTTGTCAGTAAAAAAAAACTCTAAAAATCTTTATTAAAGTAAATAAAAAAATAAAAACCGACTCGACAACGACGAGTCCGAAAGAGATCAACACCACTCACCCTAGATGAAAGATGAACGCTACACGTCCGAAGAATGACGTCACACCACTCGTTCCCGAGGTCCCGAGCACCCGAGGTCGTCAGCATCGCGTACCCGAGTCACCAACACCGAGGGCCCGCGATCTCCGACTTATCAACACCGTGTACCCGAATCAACAAGGCGTCCTACACCCTATAAACGTCTCGTCTCTAGTTAGGGCACGGAGGACGCAACCGTCCACCTAATAAATGGTGACTCGGTGGTCCCTTCGGGTTTCGTAGTAAAATTGAAGACTCGATGAGGAGACTGTGGGTTAACATGAATAGTGGAGGGACAGAGTGTGTGTGTGTGTGTGTGTGTGTGTGTGTGTGTGTGTGTACGTGTCTCAAAAGGAAGGTAACTGTCGGTACTTCTAGACTTGAACGAAAATAAATCCTTCGTTGATCAAAGGAACCTTTAACATATAATAAAAATGTTACCCGTTTATTTCAAAATTTTTTATCTATTTATTTGGACCAACGCCCCACCCATCTTATAAAGAATCCGTGTGTAACTTCAAAAATCATTACGACAACCCGTAAATATGACAGGTCTTTTGTAACGTGGGGGAGGGTCGGAAGTGCGAGTGGGATCCAAGGGTCGGGGACGGTTCCTGTACACTGGTTCTCCGTCCGGTCCGTCAGGAGGACACTGTCGGGCTGGTGAGCTGAGGAAGGAGAACGACTTAAGACAGAAGAAACGATTGTTCAGGTGTGTCTCTCTCGTCGACCCGGGGTTCACCAATAAAATAGTCTCTTCTTAATCGGGACAAGAGTCTGTGGTCTTACTCACACAAACTCCTAGTGACAATGAGACGAGGAACTGGGAGACAGGAAGTCAGATTTATTAGGGTCAAGAAAGTTCAAAAAAAACGGGGGCATTCGAAATAACAAAGGATGGGAAATTATAGGAGTGTTAAGAAGAGTCTTGGAGAGAGTCGGGAGGAGAAGGGAGAAATTAATGTCCCGAGTTTGTGTTATAAGATCCTTCGCCAACTCGTCACGAGTCATTTTACCTTTCGAATAGAGTTCTAAGGATGTACGACCCCAAATACGTCGGAAGGATCCCAGTGCGCTACGACAGAAAAATTCATTGACGAATTTTTAAGAGCACTTGATAAATAATAGACGACCCTCGTCGTCGAACGTCTCCACCCGTACCCCGTTCAGGGAGACCCACCATGTCGTATGGTTGACACGACCGTTGGTCGTGGATACCTGTGTCTCCTCCCGCTTGGACCCCCGGACACAGGGAGAAACTCTTATAGAGGGAGAAGTCTTCGTAGGAGAGGGTAATTATTTGATAGGATACTAAAATGTTTATTCTGAGGTTAGAGTAACAAACACGAAAAGGATGTTAAGACAATACGGTTACACACAAAGTAAGTCCTTAAACGTAAAATTTGGAAAAGTGAAGATCAACGTCTTACTCTCTGTAAGTGACGACCCTCGTAGAGATTGTTATCGTTGACTTACCTGGTATAATAGATAGATAGATAGATAGATAAATCGGCAGGTAGATATATATATAGTAGACAGGTAGTAAGAAAGGAAGAAGAACGGAGACTCGAATAATCAGTCTGACGACGACGACCATATTAGGAGAAAAACAATACAACCTTATGGATCCCGTCGACTCTGTGTGTCCGATGTCTGTAGAGAGAGGAAGGGAGAGAGGTAAGGAAGGAAGGTAAGTAAGTCATCTTGAGACAACCTATGGATGTGAGGAGGAAAGTCCAATAACAGTTTTAAGATCCCAATTTTATTACTTTAAAATTTGAGATGGAGCTTTGTGGAGGATTAAACCTTACTTCTAGGTTTGTACTTTTTTCTTCACATCGCTTTCGTATACCTGTGACGAGACCTATAACACACCGTTTTTCTTCTCACCAGTCACGATGGATCCTCACCTCTTCTGTGGTCCTTTCCGGAGGGTCTCCCCGACGTTGAAAAGAAGATGATACTTGGAGGTGAGTGGTAGAAGACAGGGTTCGGAGGGTTGTACGCTCCCCCGTCTTATAAAAAGAAGGAAGACTCGGTCAACACAAAGACGAAAGGACAGGAAGGTCTCGTCGATCTAGTGTCAAAACATCGGGTCTCCGAAAACAAAGTTGGAGAGTTACATCTTGACACCTTCGGGAGTCACATATTTTAGATATACTCATATACACACACACAACACACTCGCGACAAATACACGGTTTCATGATTTTTAGAGTAAGTAATACTGAAACATCCTCTCGACTCTTATCTTCTGACCGGTGATCTTTGATCCTAGAGATAAAGGAGGTACGTCAAATTGTCGTTTGTTTAATTTACGTAGAAACGATGAATAGAACATCGATGAAAAGAATATAGAAAAAATAAGAAATACTATTAAATAATGTCGTTTGGAGTCTCTATAACACACAAGTCCAGATCTAGTGACTTTATTTCTTGATAGTGTCATTTTACAGTGTACTTAAGAAACCAAAGGGTCACGTGTGTTTTTAATGTAAATATGATGTGACATCGAGTGATTCTCCAGTTATGGTAGCACAGATATGTTCATGTGTGAAATTTTTTATTGCGACTAACTTTTTACCGTGGTTATTTGAACGAGTTGAGTTCTAACGGTGTTTGGAAGTTAAATATTTTTTACGTGATAGATACTTCATATTTTTCTTCATGTTATCTTAGTCCATATAGACATAAGAGTACCAATTCATTTGACGATAAAGGAGAGATGTGGAGAGAAATGTGGTTACGACTGGGATACGCACCCAGAAAGGTGTGGTTTTTTAAAATTAAATAAATATAAATAAGAAACCGGTATGGTGTGCCGTTCACCTTGAAGGGACTGGTCCCTAGCTTTGACGTAGGGGACGTCACCCGTACCCTGGAAATGGGGACCCGGTGGTCCATTCAGGTATTAAGGGACCAAGAACCACAAACTGTAAAGTAACTGCGAATGATGGGTCTAGAGCGTCCACTTCGTGGTCAGGGTCCTCTGAAGTCTGTGGTTAGTGTTCAGGTCTTACCGTGGACACGAAGACTGAACAGTACATATTTAGGTCCCAAAGGTACTGGAAAAGGAACCTGAACTCTTCGACGATCTTACCGAGAGTCTGGAGTCCTTCTTCAAACGCATGAGTCTAGTTTAGTCTAGTCAGCGAGTCAACACAGGCTGAGAAACGCTGGGGTACTTAGCTTCGTACGGTCCGGAGGGGCAGGTAGTGGTAGAGGGCCTCAAGTGAGCGTGAGTGTAGGTAGCTCAGTCATTACGGTAGGTCGGTAGAGTAGGAGACAGCAGGGGAAGAGGAGAACGGGGGTTAGGGAGGGTCGTAGTCTCAGAAAAGGTTACTCAGTTGAGAAGAGTACTCCACCGGTTTCATGACCTCAAAGTCGAAATCGTAGTAAGGAAGGTTTCTTTAGGGTCCCAACTAGAGGAAGTCTTACCTGACCAACCTAGAGGAACGTCAGGTTCCCTGAGAGTTCTCAGAAGAGGTTGTGGTGTCAAGTTTTCGTAGTTAAGAAGCCGTGAGTCGGAAGAAGTGTCAGGTTGAGAGTGTAGGTATGCACTGGTGTCCTATTTGGTATCGGAACTGATCTGATTGGAAACAACCGTTTCCTTACAGAGACGAAAAGTTATACGATAGATCCAACCAGTATTGAAAGGAAGGTTCCTCATTCACAGAAAATTAAAGTACCGATGTCAGTGGTAGACGTCACTAAAACCTCGGGGGGTTTTATTTCAGACTGTGACAAAGGTGACAAAGGGGTAGATAAAGGGTACTTCACTACCCTGGCCTACGGTACTAGAAGCAAAAGACTTACAACTCGAAATTCGGTTGAAAAAGTAAGAGGTGAAAGTGAAAGTAGTTCTCCGAAAAATCAAGGAGAAGTGAAAGACGGTATTCCCACCACAGTAGACGTATAGACTCCAATAATTATAAAGAGGGCCGTTAGAACTAAGGTCGAACACAAAGAAGGTCAGGTCGCAAAGAGTACTACATAAGACGTATATTCAATTTATTCGTCCCACTATTATATATCGGAACTACATGAGGAAAAGGATAAACCTTGGTTAGACAACAAGGTACAGGGCAAGATTGACAACGAAGGACTGGACGTATGTCTAAAGAGTTCTCCGTCTAGTCCACCAGACCATAAGGATAGAGAAAGTCTTAAAAGGTCAAATAACACTAGGTGTGTCAGTTTCCGAAACCGTATCAGTTATTTCGTCTTTATCTACAAAAAGAACTTGAGAGAACGAAAAAGGTACTAGGTCGTCTACAACCGTTAAACTAGAGACCAAGGAGACGGAAAAGATTTTGGTCGAACTTGTAGTCCTTCAAGTACCAAGTGAATAACGACTTCGGACCGAACCTCTTAAAACTCGTAATGAAATGATCGCACACTCTACTCACGTTAACACACCATCAAACTCGTAAGAAACCGTAACGGAAAGAAACCCTAACCTTACTTTTGACCACAAAAGGTCAGGACACCGGTGACGACTCAAAAGGTTTAAACGACCGTATAACTTACGTCGTGAAAGTGTCGTAGTAGAAAGTCCTAAACCTTATCGAGGTGACCTTAAGGTAGTGGAGGTGATCGAAACAAGTATCACTACGAAAGATTCCGGGTGAACTGAAGTGTAAGGTCCTACAGACCGAGATCCAGTCACTAGTGTGGTAGCACCAATAGACCCAGCACTTCTAGAAAAAACATGTCAAGAAGACACATAAGAACGGCAGAGAAGAATTATAGAAGACGAAGACAATCCAGGTATGGTAAAGACAGGAAATAGCTCGAGTAGAAACGTACTTTACAAGGAAACCATAGAGACTAAAAGAACTTCTCTAGGGATCAGAAAGGGTAAGACAACAAAAGGAGATAAAGAAACGTAACTAGCGACTTCTTCCGAAAGAATAGAGAAGAACGATAAGAAACCTTGAGACGTAAGTCCACAAATATAGAAAGGAAAAGAGGAAACGAAAAACGAAGAGAAGAAAAGTGTCGATAAACATTCCGGAGGGGTCTGTCGGTAAAACGAAAAAACGTAAAGAAAAGGTACCCCTACCAGAACTAGGGACAGAGGACATGTTACAGTGCTTGGAGTAAGGTACCAAGTAGTCCGTGAGATAGATAGTCTAGATCCGGGAATTTAGATAAAGAGTGAAGGTGACATATTAGTATTCCCTAAACTAAATTCAGTATGGACTTACCAGATCACCAAAAGGGATGCACGAAGTTAAATTCAGACTTAAACCGTTATTCCTCAAGTACCAGACTCGGTGTCAGTCGAGGACCAGAACAAAAACGACTGACATATCTCGAAGGGGTAGAAACCGACGTTTCTTATATTAGTTAGACTAAAACCACAACTGGTAGACCACTACAGGTACATATCTCAGAAGAGAACACAACAACCTTCTCCCACAAACAATACTGGTCACGTAAAAGAACCGTTTTGAGATAATCAGAAACGGGACGAAGTAAGGCATAAGGTTCCGGTTTAAACGGACAATGAGGTCCACAAAGAACTGAAGGATGAAAACGTAAGGTCAGGGTTCCTATGTTGAGTCCTCGTTGGTCTACCTTCTCTACACACCCTGTTCCACACCCCTTCCCTTCGTCTCGAAGATTCGGGAGAGGTCCGGACGATGGGAGTACCGTGGTGGTGCACAAGTGGTTGGATCTTCGAGAGACGGAGACTACCAAGTCCACAAAATACCTCCAAGGTAATACATCCTTTCGAACTATTTTAGTGACCGGTAACCACTAGAGGTCGGGAAGAGGGATGGATCTCCAGTCCCCACCTCGACTTTCAAGACAGATTAATGTACCGTTGGTCAGGGGTGACATTCTACCAGGTCTTCGGGGGTCCCCGGACAGTAGAATAATCGTATGTCCTTCTGTGAATAGTGTATCCTTTAAGGTCCCCAAATCCTTGACGGACGGTCCTTTCGTCGTTCCGTCCGTCTTTGGTTTATAATTATATATAAAGAATTATACAGGATTACCATAAAAATATAAACTTGAATGGAACTCATAAACTGACATAATATACAGGTTAACATTATAACATTCAAAATAAACCAATGGTGTCATTTACGATATGGTTGGTGACACAGTCACGATCTCACAAAGGTCGGGTTCCTCCCTGAACCTGTGTACACTCCACAGAAACCCGAAGGGAACACCGAGACATCGTTTCTTAGGCGGACGGTTACGTCCTTTACGTCGAAGTTAGGAACCCAGCCCTTCTAGGGGACCTCTTCCTTTACCGTTGGGTGAGGTCATAAGAACGGACCTTTTAGGGTACCTCTCTCCTCGGACCACCCTATGTCAAGTACCCAAGTGTTTCTCAGGTTGTGTTGACTCGTTCGTGTGTGTCTACTCCACAGATATCAACAGTAATTACCACCTCCTTCGTGGTGCCCGAAGCTCGTGGGTACGTTAAAATGAGGTCTGAATGTTCATCCACTTTTTGGAGAAAGGTGAATACTTAGGGGTTCGATTGAACCAACATGGACATTCATGTCTCGTGAATACCGTAGTAGAAGTATATACGAGTGACAAGGTTGTTATATTGTGAGTACTCCTCTTCACCCGTTGTCTCCTACTCAACCAACCTACCGTAGGAGCTGAGTTACCTGTACTCAAACTTGTTTGAGGCCCTCTATCGTTTCCTGTTCCTTCGGCCCGTACGACATCAGGCACCCCAGTGTTTCTCAACCTGTACTGACTTGATGACCTGTTGTTACTAGTACACTTCGTTCCCTACCAACTTGAATCGACAAACTCTTGAAATTGTTCTTAGTAAGTGGTAAAAGTTTTTAATACAGTGGTCACCATTATGGAAGTACCATATGTTCGACGGTTGTGTCGAGTCGGCTTAAACAGTCACAAACACTAGTACGTAAGTATCACGAAGAAACACTTCTGTCTCGTGAACTGACAGTAGTAATGTAGATCCATACCGACATGGGTTCGTAAACACTAACTTTATGTACAATGTAACAATCTTTAATAAGAAAGTGAGAATATAACTAAATTTTTCTAACACACACTCCTACCATATAATCGGTATGTAAAATAAAACACCATTATTACCTTTTCAATGTACTATAAACATAATTTTTGTCTGAAACCCAGACGATCTTTGACTTACAAACACGGACAGGAAGTCACTTGTACGTATACAACTTCTGATTATGCGTGACACTACCATAACCCTCCACGCCCTGAAACTCTCCACTAGTCCAGTACACCCACCTCGGGTGTACTTAACATGATCATGGGAGTATCTTCTCCAGGGTCTCTCGAGAGAACAGGGGAAGTGGTGCACTCGTACGACTCTCTTCTGTCGACAGGTACTTGGTACTTGGTCCAAGAAGGTCCACGAGTTAGACGACGAGGAACCAGAACCTACAGTGTCGGACGACTAATACTATTTATCTACAGACAGTGGGTCAGTTATCATAAGACGATGTCGTCTGACTTGTCTGGTTCTCCGAACTCTTGATAATAATGAGACGTTGTGAAACGAGGAAAATATGACCAAAAAGGTCATCAATCCATACCTACACTCTCAACCTGATATTTCTTTCGACTCGTGGCTTCTTAACTACGAAAACTTGACACCATACCTTCTTCTGAGAACTCTCAGGGAACCTGATGTTCCTCTAGGTTGGTCAGGTAAGATTTCCTTTAGTCAGGACTTATAAGTAACCTTCCTGACTACGACTTCGACTTTGAGGTTATGAAACCGGTGGACTACACTTCTTACTGAGTAAACTTTTCTGGGACTACGACCCTTTATAACTTCCACACTCCTTTTCTCCTGCTGTCTCCTACTCTACCGACCTAACGTAGTGACTGAGTTACCTGTACTCAAACTCATTGGAGACCCTCAACTACTACCTGTCCCTCCGGACCGTACGACGTCAGGTACCCCAACGTTTCTCAGTCTGTGCTGACTCGCTGACTTGAATATATATATATATATATATATCGAAATTTCTTAATAACCCTCTAAACTAATAGTAAGGGATCTAAGAATAGGGGAAATGTAAAGGGTTCTTTGGGAAGGGTGGAAGAAGTCCTCGGGAGTAACTAGGAAAGATCCCCGCGTCACGACGGAGGCGTCCACAGACGAAAGCCACCGAGGATTGTTTCGACGGAAGGAGTCTCGAATCGGAAAGAAGAAACAAACCCCGTAACGAAAAGTCGGTCTACTTGTTACTTTGGGTTTGAGACCATTACTTCGGTCCTAATCGACCGAACACCCTCCTCCAGTCGAGTCTGGTCTCTTCAGGAATCTTTTGTGACCAGATAATAGAGTTGAGGGCTCTCTTTGAAAATCAGTATAGGACCAAAAAGTCAGTTTCCGTACAGTCGTACGTCGTTTCACACCGTGTATGTCACAGAAACATACTTAATCTTTTGCCCCGGGGAAAGTTCCGTTTGTTGACAATGTTCCGAAGAGGCTGGGGTCAACTATGTCGACTTGGAACTAGTCTCCGTCCTACCTAGAGTCAGGGGCGAGAAAGGATGTCGGTCCTGTCGGGACTAAACCCGGAAACCACATGTCTCTTACTACTAGTAGACCCGGACCCGATTCCCTGTGAACACTGATGGACTCCAGACCCGAGGTATCTTAATTAAAGGTTTACACAGAGAGTGTCCGCAGGTAAGTCAATTCTGGAACCTAGGACGCCCGTCCAACGGACTAGGTTTGAAGTCAAGATAGTGAACCATAGAGACTTGACAACCGTTCAACCCACTTGAACACTATCAACGAATTTGAAAATTACGGACAAAATTGTAATTTATCCCTATTACCATTATAGATAAAGGGGTTATTTCAACAATATACCTAATTTACTTAGTTATAAGTATATAATTATGCTTATTCCATATCTTGTCATGACCTATGTATTATTCTTGATGTATTCAAATAAACATACATTCAAGGATTTAGATATATAATTGATTATGTATTACAAATCAACGATTCAGCACAGACTGAGAAAACGCTGAGGTTCCTGACATCGGGTGGTCCGAGGAGTCAGTTACCCTAAAGGGTCCGTTCTTATGACCTCACCCAACGGTAAAGGATGAGGTCTTGATTACATGTTTATTCGAAGTTTATTTCCAGAAATTACGATGTGAAGGATTAATATAATATGACTTAACACAAACGTAGAGGAGATGATCTGATATTAGAGAGTACTTCGGTGTGGCAAAGAATGGGTAAAACTTAGAGGGTGTGTCATCGTCTCACCACCGAGGAGGACCGAGTCACTTACCACAAGTAACTGAGTGACTCACTTACCTACCTACCTACTTACGGATCTCGTCTCGATACGGGAGTCCTACACTGAGAAGGTCCACCCCAAAGTGGGGGATTCGGTTCGGTACTGACATCTCCTGAATCGTCCTAGTTACTCCGAAGGATGGGAAGGACTAGGGTGACTCCAATGGTTGTCCGTCTCTCTACCGACCGATGGTTGCCTATGACAAGTTACTTGTTTCTGCAGACACCAGAAAGCCGACGGGCAGACCGTGGAACGTCCTTTCACTTTGCCTCACACTTTGTGTGGACAAGAGAGATCGGAAAATTGACCGTCTCGAAATTAACGGTTCCCCTCCAGGTTCGAAACTTTTTCGGTCCCTTAATTAACACACAATTATCTACCTACACGTCCCCAACCCACCCCCCCCGTTGGACCCGCCCCTTCCCCCACCCCTCGTTATCTTGTAAGACAGGAGAACCGGAGAAATAAGGAGTGATGACACACGGATCAACTTTCGGTCTACCGGGTCTGATTTTCCTTTTGTGTAAGTGAAACCCTTCTCTTTAGAATCTCGTACGAAGATCACTCATTACTAGGACCCGCCGTAGAGGTTTGGACCTCGACAGGAAACAAGGAGTATAAAGTTTATCGCTTACCAGTTGGGGTCAGTTCCGTAAGTTCCGAGAAACCCCAAACACCCAAAGTCGGGAGTAGGGGAGGAGAGAGACAGGTTTAAAGAGAGACAGGAAGGTTAGAATCACGTGTAAAACCGGAGACATGACAACGATAATAGAGACGTTTTACGGTAGAAGGAGAAGTTAACAAAAGTATCATCATTTTTCAGGTAGACGTTTACGTTCTTTACGTCCAAACTAGGGACCCAACCCTTCTAGGGGACCTTCTCCTTTGTCGTTGGGTGAGGTCATAAGAACGGACCTTTTAGGGTGCCTGTCTTCTCTGACCACCCGATACCAGGTACCCAAATGTTTCTCAACCTGTGTTGACTCGATGACTCGTGAGTAAGAAAAACAAACAAAAATAAAAACAACCCGAGATCTCCTTTCCAACCCTTTATGCAGACGTTCAAAACGGGGTGATCCCTCTACAGGTAATACTAAAAGGACCCTATCGAGAGTCTCGAGAGTCTCGAAAACGGAAAAGAACCTCGACGACGAGAACGAACGACCGCCATCGGAGAAGTCCAGGGGACGACACACCGAGGAGGAACCTTCTGTTAAAGAAGAAAAACCCCCCTGGGAGAACAAAAGACTGAGAAGTCCCAGGATTGACCAAGGAGAAATCCCTTTCTAAAGAAGGAAAACCCTTCTGAAGGTAAGAAGGATTTCGTGAGTAAGAAATCCTGAGGTAAATTTGCGTAAAGGAAGTTCTATAGAGACTCTGGGAAATTGAACCCGGTAAAATTCTGAAAGGGAACACAAAAAGGTGAAGGAAAACGTGATTTCTATATGTTTGAAATTTTGTATTGAAACGAATAGTTTAATGAATAATAAAAATTTTGTAAACTAAATATTAACCGATTATAAAAAACCGTTTATTAACAAATAGGAACCTTTAAGACCATTTCATTTCTTTGAATCGGATATCTAACAAAAGTTAAACATTACAGTAAAATATTTATAATTTGAATTGACAGTAACTTCTATGTATGAATATTTAAACCCCAAATATAAAAAAGAAATGTACAATCCTTCGGTAATGAGAAAATACCGGGAACCTTTCGACCCGAAAAAAGAACTGGTGTCCCGAAAGACTCGGAGATTACATTATGATTAAAACTAGTTTAAAGTCGATGGACGACCTTTATCTCCATGTCTCCTATACCAATGTTGGTTGGTTTTTTTACGGTGTTAACACTTGGACATCCTCTTCCTTTAGCGTTAGGTGAGGTCACAAGAACGGACCTCTTAGGGTCCCTAGCCCCTCGGACCACCCGACGGCAGATACCCCAGCGTGTCTCAGTCTGTGCTGACTTCGCTGAATCGTCGTCGTCGTCCGTGACTTATCATACGGTACTTTTGTATCTTCAGTTTGTTCAGTGTAATATTCCCCATTAAATGTTTGAATAATATTATTAACGTCTAAAAATATATGATCATCTAATTTCACACACACACACATGAGTCGACACAGACTGTGAAGAGCTGGGGACACCTGACGTCCGGTAGTCCCAGGGGACACGTGCCTTAAGAGGTTCCTTCTTAAGACCTTATCCAACGGTAAAGGATAAGGTCCTCTAGAAAGTCTGGGTCCCTAGTTGGACAAAATAACAAAATGAAATATTAAAAATTATAGAATTATAGGAAAGAAAGAAGACTAGGAGTGTTATTATGACTTTCGACCGTTCCGTCTCTGACGATGGAAGACACACACGTACACTTACACACACACACACACAGACACAGACACACGCACACGTACACGTACGATTCAGAGAAGTCAGTACAGGTTGAGAAACGTTGGGGCACCTCACATCGTGAGGTCTGAGGAGACAGGCATCCTAAGAGGTCCGTTCTTATGACCTCACCCAACGGTACGGGAGGAGGTCCCCTAGAAGGACTGAGTCCCTAACTTGGGTACAGAGAATACGGAGGACGTAACCGTCCACCCCAGAAATGGTGATTGTGGTGGACCCTTCGTGATCGTGGATCTTTTAATTCTCATATGTTTAACATTTTCTATGTTTTATGAACTTATTCTGTTAATGTTCTAACTACTATATTTGTGGATGTTTTGGAGTGTGAATTTACTCTGATGTGTAACAAGTATTCGTTTGTGTCTTGTTCCACAGATCTTCTGTAGTATGAGACCACTCCAATAGGAGTCTGGTTCGTCGTGTTTACTTCCTCCTTATGTGAGACGAATCAAACCGTTCTTACCGACTTCCTCCGACAGTGGTCACCACAGACCTTTCCAAAATATCTCATCCGAACTTCCTTAAGTGAACAACTCAACCACTCCTTCCCTTCTTGTAAGGTCATTCATCTTGATCAAATATATCTGTTTTTTCAAGGAAGGACGATTCCCCTTTCTCGTTCATGAAGACACACCGATTTCATGTCACTTAAAACTCTTTTCTGTGGCCCTTGGATTCGTCACTGGTTCCGTCTCTTCCGAAGTGTCCTGTCTATGTTCATATATGAAATGGGACACCACATCGTCAAAGGTTTACCGTCTATGGGTCTGGACCGGTGGTACTAAAAACGACATAGATAAGTGGTTAACGTAAAGTAAGAAGAAGTCCAGTTGGTTGAGATTTTGAGTTCATATAAATAACTTTTTCCTTTAACATATAGTGGAGACATGTACTTGTTGGTAATTGAAACAACAATTGTCTTCAATTAATAAATTTTCTATGTCACTTTCATGTTATTCTAATGATGTAAAATCTATGTATACACCTGATACCACTCGTAGGGTATAAAGGAAAGGGATCCTTTTCGTATTTGAGAATTACACGATGGTGAGTGCCCAATAACAGACGTAAGTACGAGTCAGCGAAGTCAATACAAGTTGAGAAACGCTGCGATACCTGACATCGGGAGGTCCGAGAAGAACAGGTACTCTAAGAGATCCATTCTTATGGTTTCACCCAACGGTACGGGAGGAAGTCCCCTAGTAGGGCTGGGTCCTTAGTTTGGTGTTAGAAGACGTAGAGAACGTAACGTCCGTCTAAGAAATGGGTGACTAGGTGGACCTTTCGGGAGTAACCAATAACAAGTGTGTACTTTTGTTTAATTACGTTTCCTTTTTTATAGATTCCCACCTTAGTGTCCTGAAAGTCCCATTCGGTAAATGAGCTTAGTGTATCCATTGGAAGTGAAGTGGTTTACAAAGACGTATATAATCCGTTTAATGTAAAGATAGAGTCAGGTGTCTTATTCCATTGTTATTTACGGGAGAATTAATTGTCTCAATACTACTCTTAAATTACTCAGACATATCGTCAAACCTCACATCAGACTATAAATCACTTACGAACAATGTTTGTTCCGCGAGACCACTTACACGTGTGAATTAGGAGTATCGTCGGGATACTCCATCCATGAGAATATCAATGGCAGAATGTCTATTACTTCGTTCTGAGTCTCTCAGAATGTATTATACCGATTCTAACGTGTCTTCCGTTTAGTCTCAATCTTGAACTTGAGATTGGAAGTACCGAGAATTCAAGAGCTACAATCAGGATTGTTTAGAAAATAAACTTATCAAATAAAAGGAGAAGAGTCTCCGAAAAGGAAAAGTGGTCTAAAATAAATCTACATCTCCTAACCACAATAATTATAACGGTCCGTCTCCCTTTTGTATAAGTTTAGACTACTGATGATCAACTGACCTATTAATAAAAGTATGAAACGATTCAAAAGTTTCAACAATTCGGTGTAGATCAGTAACTCATTGTTTCTGGTAAGTTAGTTAAGTCCGTTTTTTTAAAAGTGTAAATTGGTGACTTGTTGGAGGGAACTTCTACTAGACTAAAACAATTTTCTCAGAGTTCTTCATAAACCGAATAGTACAAGAAAAGGAACACAACCTACTATCTTTCGAGTTCCACTTTGACATCGGAAGGTAGATGTTAACCTAGCAAGTGACTGGAATGAGGATCAGAAGAGAATAAAAGTTGTAATAACAGAGAACAGGACTGACGGGTAAATAAATAAACTCTATTTAAGGAAAAAATTTTAAATTTGAATTCCACATACTTCATAGAAATTTCATATACTTTCATAGAAATGTTGTGATACCGAGGGGACCACCGAGTCGACCATTTCTTAGGTGGACGTCACGTCCTCTGGGGCCAAACTACGGCTCTAGTCCTTCTAGACGACCTCTCCCCTATCCGATGGGTGAGGTCGTAAGAACCCGAAGGGACCACCAAGTCGATCATTTCTTGGATGGACGTTACGCCCTCTGGACCCAAACTAAGGACCCAACCCTTCTAGGGCACCTCTTCCCTTATTGATGGGTGAGGTAATAACACCGGACCTCTTAAGGTACCTGACATATCAGGTACCCCAACGTTTCTCAGTCTGTGGTGACTCGTTGAAAGTGAAATGTTGTGATATGTTAATTCTAAGGTCGTCTTTAGATCTGTCAGTACATACATTTATACAAGTAAATAACATCCAATTAAGAAAAGGTAAAAGTGTTTTAAAGACTTAGGTCCAAGTATTAAGGTGTCTTTACAAACACTAACATCAACCTCGATTTACGAAAGAAGGTGATCTTTGGGTAGTCAGAAGGAAAAGGAAACAAAAGTAATTTAGACCCTCAAGTTCAATAAACTGTTCATTAGGTAAATGAAGGAACAAAGTTAATAAAACAACATATAAAAAGATTCGATTGAATTTAAGAAAATTCTTCCACCTTGTATTTATATCGTTAATTAATAAGGTAATTGTTTTACTCATCGGGGCCCAGGTAAATGGACGAGGGAGTTAGTAAAGGACCTAACCGATTAGGTGTTCTTTTACACGTGTTGCGGACTTTTTCTTTTAGAAGCAAGACAAGAAGACTTGGTAGTTTTACTTATCAAACAATGGTAATACTCTTTAATTTTTTGGATTAGTTTAGATTCGATAATTAGATAAAATACGGAGAACTCCCCAAAGGACTCTACAACTAACTTGTGAACAAAATAAAGATGATTATTTCTCCGGGTCTCCGAGAGAAACCTTCCCGGCCTCCGTCCTGGGTACTCGTTTCTTGGTTTCTCCAAACGTCCGAGGTTGGTGGTTCGACCTTCGTCTCCGGGGACCGACCTGGTCCTAGGGTAAAGACACACGCTTTTCGTCTCGGTCCGTGGTCTGGTCCCGGACTCCATAGGCGACTTTCAACTTGGACAGGAACATGTTGTTCCGTGGACCAAAGATGGACTAGATTCCTCAGGCGTCTCGACATAGAGAGGTGTCCACCCTCCCGAGGGGAAATTTACACACTCCATGAGGTCTTGACAACGACAATAATAATAATGAAAAAAAAAAAAACTTGACCTCTTTCTAGGAAAAGAGAAAAAAAAAAGAAAATAAAAAATTGAAATGTTATAACATAACCAAAACGGTATATAGTTGTACTTAGGCGGTGTCCATATGTGTACAAGGGGTAGGACTTGGGAGGAGGGAGGAGGGAGGGGTATGGTAGGGAGACCCAGTAGGGTCACGTGGTAGGGGTTCGTAGGTCATAGTACGTAACTTGGACCTGACCGTTGAGTAAAGTATATACTATAATATGTACTAAGTTACGGTAAGAGGGTTTAGTAGGGTGGGAGAGGGAGAGGGTGTCTCAGGTTTTCTGACAAGATATGTAGTCACAGAGATAACGACAGAGCATGTGTCCCAATAACAATGGTAGAAAGATTTAAGGTATTATACGTAATCATATGACATAACCACAAAAAGAAAGACCTAAGGAAGTGAGACATATTATCCGAGGTCAAAGTAGGTGGAGTAATCTTGGCTAAGTTTACATAAGAAAAATTACCAGTTCATTATGAGGTAACACATATACATGGTGTCGAAAGAATAGGTAAGTAGACGACTACCTGTAAATCCAACGAAGGTACAGGACCGATAATATTTGTCACGACGCTACTTGTAACCCCATGTGCACAGAGAAAGTTAAGACCAAAGGAACCACACATACGGGTCGTCACCCTAACGACCCAGTATTCCGTCAAGATAAAGGTCAAAAAATTCCTTAGAGGTGTGATAAGAGGTATAACCGACATGATCAAACGTAAGGGTGGTTGTCACATTCTTCCAAGGGAAAAGAGGTGTGGGAGAGGTCGTAAATAACGAACATCTGAAAACCTAGCGTCGGTAAGACTGACCACACTTTACCATGGAGTATCACCAAAACTAAACGTAAAGAGACTATTACTCCCTGCAACTCGTAGAAAAGTACACAAACAATCGGTAGACATACAGAAGAAACCTCTTTACAGATAAATCAAGAAACCGGGTAAAAAACTAACCCAGTAAATAAAAAGACCTTAACTCGACATTCTCAACGAACATATAAAAACTCTAATCAACAAACAGTCAGCGAAGTAAACGATAATAAAAGAGGGTAAGACTTCCGTCAGAAAAGCGGAACGAATATCAAAGAAAACAACACATCTCCGAAAATTCCAATTAATCCAGGGTAAACAAATAAAAACGAAAATAAAGGTTATAGGACCCTCTACCCAGTATCTCCTAGGACGACCCTACATACAGCCTCTCACAAAACGGATACAAGAGGAGATCCTCAAAATATCAAAGACCAGAATGTAAATCTAGAAATTAGGTAAAACTCAAATAAAAACACAGACACAATCTTTCACAAGATCAAAGTAAGAAAATGTTCACCAACTGGTCAAAGGGGTCGTGGTGAAGAATTTCTCTAACAGAAATTAGGTAACATATAAGAACGGAGGAAACAATTTCTATTCCACAGGTATCCACGTACCTAAATAGAGACCCGAAAGATAAAACAAGGTAACTAGATATAAAGACAGAAACACGGTCATGGTATGACAGAACTACTGATACCGAAACATCATCTCGGACTTCAGTCCGTCCAACTAAGGAGGTCAAGGTAAGAAGAAAGAGTTCTAATGAAACCGATAAACTCCAAAAAACATAAAGGTATGTTTAACACTTTAATAAACAAGATCGAGACTTCTTATGGCAACCATCGAACTATCCCTAACGTAATTTAGATATTTAACGAAACCCATCATATGAGTAAAAGTGATATAACTAAGAAGGTTAGGTACTTGTACCATATAAAGAGGTAGAAAATCACAGAAGAAACTAAAGAAAGTGGTCACAAAATATCAAAAGATATATATCCAGAAATCAAAGAAATCCATCTATATAAGGATTCATAAAATAAGAAAAACAACGTTACCACTCACCTTAACAAAGGAATTAAAGAGAAAGATAAAAGAGTAATAATCACATATTCTTACGTTCCCTAAAGACACACAACTAAAATATAGGACGTTGAAATGATATAAGTAACTAATCAAGATCATTAAAAGACCACCTCAGGAATCCCAAAAGATACATCTCCTAGTACAGTAGACGTTTGTCACTCTCCAAATGAAGAAGAAAAGGTTAAACCTAAGGAAAATAAAGAAAAAGACGAGACTAACGACACCGGTTTTGAAGGTTTTGATACAACTTATCATTACCACTTTCACCCGTGGGAACAGAACAAAAAATTTGTGGTTCACCCAAATCCAGACTAATGATCACTAACCGTTCCAACAATTTAATCTCCAGACAACACATCCCGACCCATAAACGGACACAGAGGGTCCTTTCCACACAGGGGTTCGGATATCCTCTCTTTAAGGAAAAGAAGACCGATCCGTCACGTTGAAAGGACTCGTCCTCTCTTGAATAGGTCCGTGTCTCTCCGGTAATCGACCTCGAGACTACGTCACAGCAGAGGTTGAGGGGTCCTTGGTAGTCTTTAGCCCGAAAGGGTCTCAGGTAGAAAACACTAGGTCCCGTGAGAAGATGGATTTCTAATTTCCCGTACACTAGACCCGAACGTAACATCGGAGACTAAATTCTTTGAAAAGGGTGCCAGAAAAGGATGAAAGGAAAATTTACGGGAAGAAATTTATCGACTACCACTAATTTCTATTTATAAACCTGAATAATGTGTAATAAAGATTACGACCTCTTTTCGTAATCTTTTCAGAAAATACGTCTCCACGGGTTAAAAAAACCGGAGTCTTACGGATATGTAAGAATTTTTAATAATATCTGTACTTTCTCGAAACCGACTATACATGACTAAACACAACTATACAGGCATAGACGATAAAATCTCTAAATTTACTTCTGGAATTTTCATGAATAATTAGTTGACTCCCTATCATTATTATTTGTACGATACATAATTGTATTTATGTTAAAAATACTTTTATTGATTTCTTCGAATTGTTTTCCATTGCTCTTCTCAGTATAACGAGATATTAAAAACGTTTAAAGATTTATCTTTAACTATCTTCTTAAAGATCTTTCTTCTGTCAACCTAAGAATATTAACGAAGGAGTAAGACAGACAACACTATAGTGTTCAGTACATCGAAGATCTTTTGAGGTGAGTACTCTTTTACTCGTACGTTTTCCGTTTTTTATCGTCATAATACTTTCATCGAACCTGAGACGTCCAGTGAAGTCCCAGGGTGGTTGACTGATGACACATAACAGGAAAGAGATTATGTTTCCTCTATTTTCTTTGTTCGGGAAACCTCATAAACTAAAATAACTCGGTAGGTAAAAACTTATTACTTCTAGTAGGTTAAATAGGTTTGGGATCATAAGTAAATCCAGAAAAGTACACCCTGAGTAAAAGTGGTTCAGGTGGAAAGATTGAAACTTTATAGGAGTCCAAGAGTCTCGGAGGTTGTGTGTTTACTGAGAAAATCAAGATCGAAATTTGAGAACCCTTTCTCGAGAGAACCAAGTGGACTCCGGTAAAGTGAGACCAATTTCTAATCCCAGTCCTAAATCCTTATACTAACGAAACAAACTTAGTTCTGGTTTCCTGGTACCGGTTCCAGAACTCCACTGTGACTTGGTGTTAAGTTATACATCTTCAACAAACCCTAAACTCAGATTCCGTACACACATATATACACACGAAACATACTCTCTTCCTAATTCTCTTCACCCTGTTTAAATCTAAGAGGACAAATTACTAAATAAATTTGACGGGAGTTGTAGGAGAGAATAACGGGGGAGACAACAGGGTGAAACGATCTGAGTCGTCGTCCTTACGAAGACAAGGGAAGTAAGTAAATTTGTGAAGTTTCCTGTAAGTGGGTGATTATAGGACAACTACCGTCGATAACTGAAGGTCCTTTCCTCAAGGACCTTAAGTATTTACGTTCTCATTTTGTTTCGTTCCCCGTATCAGACCTCGTCGGGGGTAGGGCGCCCCGACAAGTTCTCACAGATCCCCTGAAACGACAATAGCCAGTTAGAAAGGAACGGTAGACACGGAAAACAAATATTACGTCAACTAATTTTAGAGGACATAAATTGGATCGATAAAGTTCAAGTTATTATTCCCCTTTAATCGAGGTCCTAAAGGTACTATTAGTAAACCCAAATTGAAGTTCCCAGTCTTGGGTTCGTCTTAAAAAGTTCGACATAGACGAGACGACGAACAAGATACAACGACGCATTTCGAATACCTGCAGAAATAGACGACGTTCCCGAAGACCCTTGAGTTAGACCTGAGTTTCTAGTTTACGTTTGTAATATGTTGAGTCTCCCGATTTAATTCGGTCAATTGGCGATCGTTTCGAATTGAACTCGGTCACTTTTACTCCTTGATTTTATTACGAAAGTATAATCATACGACGATTCAACGACGATTCAACGAAGTCAGCACAGGCTGAGACACGCTGGGGTATCTACCGTCGGGTGGTCCGAGGGGTCAGGGACCCTAAGAGGTCCGTTCTTTTGACCTCACCCAACGGTAAAGGAAGAGGTTACTTACTTTTACTTTTCACTTTAACTTCGGCGAGTCAGTACAGACTGAGAATCGTTGGGGTACCTGACGTCGGATGGTCCGAGGAGGCAGGTACCCTAAAAGGTCCGTTCTCATGACCTCACCCCACGGTAATATTTGACTACAGGTCTCTTGGAAGAGGATTTGGTGAAGTAACTACTCCTTCTCAGTAACAACTGTAAATGACTGGACCGAGAGTCAACCCTACCTCCTTCATTCATAACAGTGATAGTAGTAAGGTACTCCTTTGACTCTGAACCTTTCCAGTCCAGCAAACGAGTCTGATTAATTAATCATTCTGCACCCAACTTTTGAACGAAGGTTTGACAGACCAAGGAGACGAACTGGTCAATTGACGACGTCATAAAAGACTTCATCGATCCCACTTACTTTCCGTAAGGTTCGTTACTACAAGGTGGTTCAAATACAATGGTTGATCCCTTTCGAACAGACAAAAGGGAGGGCCGGGTGGAGTGGACAGGGTTCGGGAGGTCAAGGGTGATCTCCTATTCGAGATACTTCTGTCCTCGAAACAAACAGAAAAAGAGACATCTTCGGGGTCACGGATCTGTGTGTCTGTACGAGTCATTTACGGATGTTACTTACTCACTTACCTTTTTACTTACTTATGTACTTGTTTATTCACCTTAACGGTGTACCTATGATTAAAGACTAAATAAGGGTCCACAACGATCACCATTTCTTGGACGGATGGTTACGTCCTCTACGTCCCCTGTCCAAGCAAGTGACCGAGTCCTTCTAGGGGACCTCCTCCTGTACCGTTGGGTGAGGTCATGAAAACGGATCTCTTAAGGGTACCTGTCTCCTCGGACCACCCGAGACCAGGTACCCTAGTGTTTCTCAGTCTATACTGACTTCACTGTATCGTACGTACGTACAGAGTCCTGTCTGTCATCGAAGAGTATAGTGAGAAGGGTCTTATTCCATCCAAAAGTAATGACCCTTTTTGAGTTCGAACCATAATTACGGTCAAAAAAAGGAGATGTTTACTTATGTAAAATAAATCAAGGGTCTATAAATGACTCAAGGACGACCCATGACACGAGCCACGACTCCAATATTTTAACGTGTTCCGAGCCAGGTGTAAGAGTGTCTTATATATCAGGTGACTCCCTACCACGTCGTCGTTTACCCGTTAATGTTTAGTTATACTATTCACAATACCCAAAGGGACCACCAAGTCGACCATTTCTTAGGCGGACGTTACGTCCTCTCGGTCCAAGTTAGGGACCCAGTCCTTCTAGGGGAGAACTTCCTTTACCGGTGGGTGAGGGCAAAAGAGCGGACCTTTTAGGGTACCTGTCTTCTCGGATCACCCGATGTCAAGTACCCCAGTGTTTCTCAGCCTGTACTGAATTACTGATTTGGTGGTACTATTCACAATCCACCCGTTCAACACCACGAGACCCTCCACGTACCTCCTCGCGTGAGTTGGTCTCCGTTCCCACTACCTCTCCTCCGTTAGACTCTTTCGAAGGTCCTTGATCACTGGGCTTTTATTTATCCCTAACTCGTCCCTTAACAGGTTAGTACCCAATTTATTTTTATCCAAAAATTTTGGTGTTGAAAAGTGGAAATTTCTTATACAGAGAAGATATAAAACTCATGATAGGGCTTTCTTGAGAGATCGTTAATTTGCCTCAGAGGTAGGTTGTAGTCTTACCTTAACCCTTACTTCTATAAGACTATCAATACACAATTTGTTAAGATAACAACTTGTCCACACATCGCGGAAAACAAATGTTTCCACTTCCCAACCGTGTCAGAGTGTTACCGGGGTAACAGTCTTACCGAGAACCTACACACTATTGGTGTAGGTCTTACCGATCTGGGACCCAAGTCCCACCCCGTCTCGTGGGACCTTCCCTCTCTCGGGTCTTCGACTGTCTATTCTCCTCCTCCTTTGCCTTTCCAGGTCCCTCCACCTGTTCCACGTGTACTGACGAGGACATCACTTACTACTTACTCTTCGACTTCCGGACACCCCGGGGCGAATGTGACCGACCTCACCTACCCCTGGACCGATTCGTCTACCCTCTACTCCAGTCCACCCTTAACTCCCGTAACTGGAACTTGTAGTTCTTGTGAAGAGAACCTTCCAGATCCTCTCTCCGACGATGGACGGGATAGTATACAGTACGAGACGAAGTTCTACGGACCTGATCTCCAAGTAACCCCCAACTTTAGGTCGGGGTAGAGAAGAGGAACGACCCCCCGACACCCTGAGGTCCGTGGGTCTCCCCTGTGGAAGGAGATTAAACGTGTTTCTGTGGTATACCCGATCGTCTCAGGGCGTCTACCTGGTACGGTCACTGAATGTCTCGTGGAGTAGAGAAAAGAGTCTTTCTTTAGTCCACGTCGATTCCTACCCCTTCTTCCTTCTTACGTTCTTGTGTCTAAAACCCTAGATTCATGTCTTGTAAAAATTGTCAAACCGAGTGATGAACTAGGGGTCGTGGATGTCGTCCAAGACCGTTTTTCAAATTATTTATAAACAACTTACTTACATACTTATAGGTCTACTCGTAATTCCGCGCCCCTGATCCTCACTCCCGCGAGGGTCTACCACCACCTCCTCGGGTAGACGGGGTCCGTCTTTCGGTTCACTCGTAATGTGTAGGGTAGGGACGTCGGTCCTCTCGATCTGTGTCTCACCCCGACCGAGGTGTCGAGACGGGTAGTCGGAGTCCGGAGTCCAACCGGAGTTGACCTCTAAAAGTGTCGACCCCCGTGACGTCCTTTGACAGTGTCAAATATCTCATTTCCGAAACTTCAGTCTTTAACGACTACGGTTTGGATCGAGAGACGTGGTCGAGAGACGTGCCTGGTGAATTCGAGCGACTCGGCGCCAAAGGAATAGGCATTGTACCCTTTCTTCTTCTTATGCTGTATTACCAATTCTAGAAGGTGAGAAGTAAAATTAACGGACGTAATATTAGAGTTGAGGTAGTGGATGTCGATTCTGAGGGACGTGAAGTCAAGGGAGTAAACATTTTTTGTTTATTATTTACACGAAAGGAGTATTACAGTGACACCCGTAAGTCACTCAGTTATGTCTGTCTCGTAAGTTTTGTCACCCGCTGCCAGGGGTAGCTACAGTAAGGCTGACACCAACACTCACTGACACCCCTGTTACTTGTACGAGTCGTGTCACGGACAGCACGACATTGAAGGAGGGCGAGGGGAGGAAAGTAGGGGCGGCAGTAATAGGTTACCGACAGGGGACGTTTGAGTGTCTTCTAAGGTAACCTGGAAGTACCAAAAGTAGGGTTTAGTATTCGTGAAGAAGGTTTGGTATTCGTGAAGTAGGTTGGGGCGACCATTCCCTTTTCCTCCTGAGAGTTGGAACGGAAAGGACAAGAAATGACGGAAAAGGACGACTGCCCGTCGTCCGGAGCCTGTCTGGGACACGATTTCCCCTTCTACTCGACTGAAGTCTATAACGAGATAAAAAGACGGAGGGAACTCTAAGACCCTAGGGGTGTCTGTCCAAGACCGGAGCCATCGTGTAGGGATTGGAGAGTGTCTTGTACCTACCGGATCAGAATAAGAAGGGATAAAAGTCCACCCATAAATACCAACATCTAATACAGTGTCGTGGTCCCATCCCTTTGGAGGACGGGACGACCAATGACATCGACATGACAGGGGACACGGACCGTACACTGTCAGTGAGTCTGTACACCGGGTCTTGGTTTCCTTCCTTACGTTGGTCAGGTTCCAGTCTAAAATTCTCGACTCGAAATTGGTCGAGATGAGTTGGGATGGGAGAGGAAAGGAATGGGATGCGACACAGAATCTGGAGTCGGTAGACTTAAAACAAACCCAAACCCCCAAAATGCGTAAAAATGACATCATTCTTTGTGTTAATACTTTAAGTGGTGGAATTGGTAAAAGTTCACACATCAAGTTAACAGAAATTCATGTAAACGAAACGACACTTTGTTGTTAGACTCAAAATTTCAAGTTACTGTATTGTGTTAAATACAGATAAAAGATTCGCGAGTACTTGTACAACTCGACAACTGTAAAACTTAGGGAAGAGTCCCACCCCAACAAACGAGAAGACGATTTCAAACAATAGGTAACACGATTTGTTAGTCCGGACAGAGTACATATATTTGTAGTTCCTTTTTCGTCTTTCTAAAGTCAAGACATAAAACCAAAACGTCCCCGTCTTGGTATACAAATGCTTTATGTCATAGACTAAGTTTAAAGTGACGGGACATCCTTGATTTATCCTTGAAATCGTCTTAAAAGGTTTAAAAAGTGTAGTTCTTTTTTATGAGGAAAAATTTAATCTCTTTTGTTACACTTGTGTAAAATTATCAAAATAAAAAATAAAAATTATGAAAAGTTCACTGTATTTTCTAAAGGAAAACCCCCCCAAAAATCTGTTAAAACTGAACTAATGAACTAATGTCTACCACTGACGTTGGTACTTTAATTTTCTGCGAATGAGGAACCTTCCTTTCAATACTGGTTGGATCTATCGTATAAGTTTTCGTCTCTGTAATGAAACGGTTGTTTCCGGGTAGATCAGTTCCGATACCAAAAAGGTCACCAGCACATACCTACACTCTCAACCTGACACTTCTTTCGACTAGCGGCTTCTTAACTACGAAAACTTGACACCACAACCTCTTCTGAGGACTCTCAGGGAACTTGACGTTCCTCTAGGTCGGTCAGGTAAGACTTCCTCTAGTTGGGACCCTAAAGAAACCTCCCTTACTACAACTTCGACTTTGAGGTCATGAAACCGGTGGAGTACGATTCTCAACTGAGTAACCTTTTCTGAGACTACGACCCTTCCTAACCCCCGTCCTCCTCTTCCCCTGCTGTCTCCTACTCTACCGACCTACCGTAGTGACTGAGCTACCTGCACTCAGACTCACCTGAGGCCCTCAACCACTACCTGTCCCTCCGGACCGTACGACGCTAAGTACCCCAGCGTTTCTCAGCCTGTACTGACTCGTTGACTTGACTTGACTTCACTTGACTGAACTAATGGACTCTTTTTGTACGTGTAACGTTTTTTTTTAAGTCGTACATCGTTTACACTAATTCTTTCATTTTCATTAAAATTAAGGTTGACATAACCGCTGGTAACAAGTGTAAGAAGATCTGGAAGGAACTTTTATAATTGTGTGTTACTATGTTAGTATGAAGTTTATATTAAACCACGTGTAAACAAATCTGAAAAGGGAATTATAATATGTTATAGATAAAATATCATCAGTCTCTAATATAATATATATAATAAAACGTTGAACGTAGAAAGTAGATTTATAGAACCTGTAGAAAAGTACAGTCTTGTGTGTCTAGGAAAAATTTCCAATTTATCATAGAGTAACAAATATGGTATTGGGTAGATAGTTCAGGACAGGACTCTCTGTGACCCGGTAAAGATCCAAAACGACAGAGACATTCTCTCGTACCTCCGGTAAGGGAACGGTGTGGACAACCAAGTACCATTCTCTGTCTCAGGAACATGAAAGAGAGGACCCAAAAGGTAAGGGAAGGTAATCGTACTGAGGAACCCCGTGGGAGACCCATCGAGACTCGGAGGAAGGCCCCTCATATTCATGAGAAACAGTTCAAGACGGGAGCCCCGACAACACTCCTGAGGACTCTAGTCTATACGACTCCTGAAACGTAAGGCAGTTATTGACCGCTATATATTTATGTTTTACAAAAGTTAAGGTTGTCTCAACACCCTAAGGAAAGTCCTTCTTCACTCCCGGGTAACTCTTACATGCACAACTATATTTGTGTGTCGAACAGGAAGGACAAGATCCACTACGGGACCTCTCACCTCTCGAGCGGGTATGAGTCCAGTCCGTGCCCAAAGAAGGACCCACGACCACCGACTTTGCGTCCCCTTAGTATGTCCGGTGATCATCTCCCCGACGGATACCCATAGCGAGTGGGTCCTAAAATCTACTTTTACTCGTGTAAGACTGAAAGACTCGAGAAAAGTTCGAGGAGACGAGTTATGAGTTAATGACTCGTCGATGGGACTCGGACTTCTCCTCCCTCTTAGGTCGTCGTCTACGTCTCAGGAGCGGAAGGCCTTCGAATGCCAGATTATGTATTGGGCCTACCGTCGATACCGGAGGTATAGGAAACTCTATATCTTCTTAACCCAAGCTTAAGGGTTTAGGTACTGGGTGTCTTCGGGTCTCGGGAGGTCCAACACACGTTTGAGTGACAGTCGGGACTGGGGGAGAGGAGTCCTAGGGACGAAGGTACACCTGTGGGAGACAGACACGCAGTCCCTGGGTCCCACTTACGCTCGGAGAGGAGAATAAGGTGTCTCCGGGAGAAGAGGGATTCGCAAACACTCAAATTGGTTGAAGTGATTTACAAAAACTCCATATACCATCCTTATATGGTGTCTTTAAGTTTACCATTGTTGATTGTGAAGTCACCGCGTACGAGATACGGTCCGAGACTACCCTCGTGAAATGGACTATTGCGTGTATTTGGAGGGTTATTAGGATACTCCACCTATAATAGTAACAGGGTAAAGTTTCTATTCTTTTCTTTTGTATCGTCTGTGACACCCTAGGAGGGACATAGGGACGTCGGGAGTGGTAAATTCGTGTATAGTCCGGTTCAAGGTTGACGGTGGTAGTGACAAAACTCTCGAAAGAGACGGGTGTACATGATCCAGTCCACATGGCCCCTTAATGACGGGGGCTTCCGTTGGAAGTCGGTTGCTGACTGTCGTCAGACATCAATTGAGGGGACCGAGGGAACGGGGAACTCACACTATTGAGTCTCCGTGTACAAGATGACAAAGGGTCCTCCCGAAGGTGGGGTCGAGAAGTGTCACCATTGAACGAATTATTGTGTGAATGACCGGAAGAAGGGAGAGGGTAGAGTAAATGGGTACGCATAAAGGGTCTTAGTGGAGGTTTATTTGATGCACGAGAGTCTACCAATAAAATCTCAGACGAGGATCCCTTTCGATGTACCTCTACGACTTAACACATAGGTTCCAATATGTTGACGGACCTAAGTTTGGGTCCCGCAGAGGAAACCTGAGACTAGAAAGAGTGATGTAGTGCGTCGGAGAGGTGAAGGTTACCTTACGTTCCATATGGGTAAATTTCCGTAAAGACTGGTTTTACCACCTCATCCTCTGAGGTCGGAGACAGGGGTGTTTCTAGTTGTTAATAGGTCCATAGGTAGTTGTGTTTATCGAAACCCTCTCGAGTTCTCAGGTGAATTCTTTGGAGTCGTTGTGGCGGGTCGTTTTATGGACTCTTATTGGCATGTTTTTCCCTTCTTTCGTTGAAGTAGGACAGACGTAGTGGGGTAGAGAATCCGGACAGTACGAGTTGTAATCCTTACTTGACGGGTCGATCTTTCTCAAGGACTACGACCCGTTCCCTCTCGTCCCACTTTTGGTCGAGGGGGTCAGAAGATCCTTGGACACATCCCTGGGTAAAGTAAGAGTGGGAAAATGGGTCTCCGTACTTCGACTCTACATACCTTTGCTGATCCTTGTTCCTTCTTCTCGTCCGTGGTACTCACAATCGGTACGTCACCTTCGTTGGTGTCAAAGGTCCCCAGACGGGACGTCTTCTGGGTTCGTCGAAACGGTGACTTCTTTGACTGTGGGTCGTGTCGGTGACCTATTGAGGACGTCTAGAACAGGGACTTCAAAAGGGCGGGGCCCAAAAACGTAAGTACCTACGGTCGGGGGACTCAGGAAGAGGTTTCGTATGATCACCGAGACCCCCGGGACCGCCAGTCGTACGAGAAGAGACCACGTCCAAGAACGAACCCGTGTACGCGTCGTTATCTCCGACCACTGTCCTCTATTCAGTGAATAGAGGGATGAGAGGTGACCTGGGGTCCTAAGTGTGACCGACGGTCGGGACCGGAGACACCGATCCGTTTACATTCTGTCGTCACTCTGAGGTCGTCAACTGGGGGGACGACACACGTACGAGTCCCGATCAGGGAAGTCACCACGTGGACGTCGGTGGTTGGACTGGTGGTGGTGACTAGAGGTGACAGTTCGTGCACGGTCCCACTCTCGGACGTTGATGTCCTCACGGCCGAGGGTGGCGACGGACATCGGGACGTAGTCCGGGACTACAGTCAGTGACCGGACTAGCGACCAGTCAAGATTTTGATCGGGACATCGAGACGTCGACGCAGGACGGTCGGATCGAGGACAGTGACCAGAGATAACGGTACATACATGAGTCCGTTCTGGGACGTGGGTCTCTTCCCACACGGCTGTCGGTCCCGGGGGTTTCGGTGATCATACGGGTGTCAACCGAGGTCGGGAACGTAGACCAACATCGGGGTGAGTGATGTGCACACAGACGTCGGTCGACGATGGTAATTTGCCCGAGGACGTCGGCCGGAGGAGTCGATTCACACACATGTGGTGGTCGAGACCGGTGACGGTGACGAACGGGACCAGGGATCGGGGACCTGGGTCTCCGTGGTGACTCCTGGGATTGAAAGAATGTCCGTGATATTTTGGGGTCTTCGTGAGAGGTTCCTGGTGTGTTCCGTTAAAACAAGAAGTCTTTACTTTCTCTCCATTTCTAAGAGGGTCTGTTTGTTTTCGACTTCCTTGAGTAGTGTTGATCTAGACGAAATGTTCTTTACGACATTCCTTAAGAAGTTCGACTTCATTTTCCTGTAATTAATCAGGTATACTTTTATACTTTCACTTTCACAGTCAGCAAGTCAACACAGGTTGAGACGTTGGGGTACCTGACATCGGGTGGTCTGAGGAGATAGGTACCTTAAGAGGTCCGGTCTTATGACCTCACCTAACGGTAAAGGAAGAGGTATGTGTTTTTACATTTTGTGTGACGACCTTCATTCATATATCAGTTTTGGTCTTATGAAATTATACATTATACTGTCAGGAGGAAGGTATTCCTCCACTGGACTCAAAATATTTCTACTTATTTTCCATCTACTCATCTGATTGACAGGTAACATCTTATTACTTCTGAAAGGGGGACTAAACATCGGGCACGATCTGACTTGGTTAACGGTTGTATTTCTTCGGGACCCTTCTTCTAAAACTCCTGTGGTCTATTCTGAAGTTAGATTCTGTCTCCCTAAACATACCTTTACGAATCGGAGAACGGTCTTCCTTTCCACTCATTTCCGGGAACGTAATAATACCACGAAAACAGATATTCATTGTCTGATAGACTGGTTATCCAATCCGATTTAATATTTCTACGAATTAATAGAGTGTAAAGTTCTTCGGACCTCCATCTACAAGGTCCCGACAAACTAACAAGTTTTCTAGTATTTCCTGGGGTCAGAGAAAGGTAGACATCGAGACGGTAGGAATCACACAATCGAATATAAAGAGGAGTACCAATGATCTACCGACGGATTCACGTTTTATAGTGTAGAAGTATTATGTAGTCGGACTCGTCTCTCCTTCCTTTCGACCAACACCCTTTACCTGAGAGAAGTACCTAGAGATAGAATAGTCTTTCCTTCTGAGAAGTTCTTTAGGGATGTCTAGAAGAAAAGTAGGACAAAGACCAACCTATGTGTGTTAGCTAGTGACCATTTCTCCTTCCTCTAAGGGTATAGATCGAATCTAGTTACCACTAGTTGGGGACCTCGATGTACGTAACGGTGAACTTGTTTTGGTCTCAAGATAATAGTTCTTTCTCCATTCTTTACTGAGAAAGTAGGGAATTCCTTGGTTTTCACGAAGGGTATCGGATCCTTTGTACTGACCTCTCGGTAAGATTAATCCTCACGTCCTTACACAATGAAGAGTCCCGAAAAGGAAGTGAGAGTCGGTTCTTGAGGTAAATTCTGTTTGAGAGGTTGTATAGAGGTGTTAGATGAACCGGGGAAAAAAGTAAGGAAGGGGAGTAACCTCCAAAGAGAAAATGTTGGACACAATACAACACGTTCAATGAATTGGAGAAACTTGGAACTATAAAAGTAATATTATAGATCGAAGGTCCTAACAAAGTCCATACTCCACTATATTGTTTACACTTCCGGGGAGTGGACCATGGACCGTGTATGATTTACACTTTATTTACAATCAATTTATCATCACTATCCCAAACATATACGACTACTGGTCTGAGATTTACGAGTATTGATTCTCGTGTTACCTTGGGAACATCCCCTGAAACATCACAGGCATACGACTCGACTGGTAGTCGGTTGACTATGAATAACACACTCAAGGGAAACAGATGTTACAGTCAATTTTAGAGGTACGGATCATTCTTCTTAGACGGACATGACCGTTAAACCTCGTCAAACCATTCCCTCTATATTAACACCAGTGGATATTTTGTCCAATAGTCCCGACCTTTCGTCGTTGTCTTGTCTCACCCGTTACTTCCTCCTCCCCGAAAGATTGGTAGACCCCACCCACAACCAGGTACTGAGATAAAGTGGCTATTAACCCTGGAGCGGAACTTCAATCACGAGGAGTTTGAGGGGTAGTCTCCTGTGTAAGGACTCCCCTGAATCTCCACGGGGAGTGGGACAGGTCCACTCGGGACAGACACTCGGGTCAACGTACGGACCCCGGTCTACCGAGAGTGGGTGAAAGGATAGAGTTGTAATCCCCAATGACGACTCTCCCCTAACACCCGATTTGGGTCGACACACTTCCCTTCCCCTTCTTGTGTCCTCCTACAAACGACCAGATCTAAATGAGAACTAGTCCGTTATACAGTCAAGAATGTATGTGTAGAGGTACAAGACGGGAGAGGTTTTGGTTGTTAGAGTTTTGTTACATGTGGTTGTGTATTAGATTTGTGAGGTGAGACCCAGTGATCAGATTCATTGGGCATTTCCGACAACCGGGGCCAAGTCGAGTTACGAGATAAGTAGAGTCACGGAACAGGTCGAGTCACGGACAGGTCTTCGTATCGACTTGACGAAACGTCTCAGAACGATGGGTTTCACTCCAAGACCGAGTCCTTGGAATCGTAGGAGTCCCTCGAACAATCTCTACATCTTAGAGTCCAGGGAGGGGTGGGTGACTTGAACTTAGACGTTCAATTCTAGGGGTCCATTAACTACACGTGGAATTTCGACTTCTACAAGGCCAGAGGGATTGGACGACGGATCAGAGGAATAGTGACTACGATCTGTGACATCCCGAAACGTCGACTCTTACACCGAGGTGGCCATTCAGTCCAAAAAGATTAGAAGTGATCCTAGGAAGAAATTAACCCGAAGGGACTATCGAGTCAACCATTTCTTAGACGGACGTTACGTCCTCTGGGACCAAACTAGGGACCCAACCCTTCTAGGTGACCTCTTCCCTATCCGATGGGTGAAGTCATAAGAACCCGAAGGCAACACCGAGTCGACCATTTCTTAAACGGACGTTACGTCCTCTGGACCCGAGCTAAGGACTCAACCCTTCTAAGGGACCTTTTCCCTTTCCGATGGGTCAGGTCATAAGCTTCCGGATCTCTTAAGGTACCTGAGATATCAGGTGACCCAACGTTTCTCACCCTGTACTGACTCGCTGAAAGTGAAAGAAGTGAAGAAATGAACTGTCAGTAGTCTTGGAACAACAGGTATTTCTCGGTGATTATGATGAACTCACAAATGGTTAATATGTGTACATATGTATACTAAGGCCTCTTCCGTTACCGTGAGGTGAGGTCATGAGAATGGACCTTTTAGGGTACCTACCTCCTCGGACCTTCCGACGTCAGATACCCCAGCGACTCCCAACCTGCACTGACTCGCTGAAGTGAAAGTGAAAAGTGAAAGTACGTAACCTTTTCCTTTACCGTTGGGTGAGGTCACAAGAACGGACCTCTTAGGGTCCCTGCCCCCTCGGACTACCCGACGACAGATACCCCAGCGTGTCTCAGCCTGTGCTGACTTCACTGAATCATCATCATCATCATATGTATACTAAGTAATGTACGATTCTAGTAAGTGAGATACAATAAAACCTTAGACGGTAAAGGTGATTCGTTATTTTGTACGGATAGGTACCGTGACACGTCAGAAAACAATATAATTAAAATTGGGGACTTACCTTCAGATAAACACCTCTACATAACACAACTTAAAGTAGGTAAGAGTTGACAATGGGTAGTGTCAATAAACGTAAAAATAATTCTTATTACAATTTCACTTATAGTGACTATGATTTAGTAACGATGATGGAGTCTCGGTCTGGATATCTACATACCCCTGAATTATACACTGTTTCACCTCAGTGTCTATTTTTTCTTTTCCAATCCGTCTACTTTACGATGACCCTTTTGTCTTTTTTTTAATGATCATGGAGAGGAAACTGATGTGCGTTCCCATTTGAGGTCCACTATTGTTACTGGATTTACACTGTACATTTTAGTGTGTTCTATTTTAGGACATAGGACCCGATACCTACCTGAAACATACACTTTTACTCTTTTTTTTCCTATTTGGTACTCCATTTTTACATTATATAAATTAATACAAGTAAAGTTTTTAAAGATAAATTATCTTCTATGGTACTTGTTCTGTGTTTGTCTGGCCCTCTTCTATGACCATTACGGATTTTTGAGTGTTTACTCTTTTCTGTCAATTACAGCTCTCAGTCCTCTCTACATCCCTATTCTGGTACGAGATGACGACCACCCTTCTACCCGATCACGACTAAGGAAGGTCTCAGTAGCCGGTTCTATTTCAGTTTGATTCATAAGTATATGAGACTGTCGGGCCGTTAAAGTGGGTACCTATCTCTCGTGTTTCTTAAAGAATGGGTACAGGTATTTCTTTCTAAGTACTCCGGAAGTAGTGTCTCAACACATTACTGTTCTTTATCCTCCATTGACCCCACTTGTAGGGGTCTCTCATCTTTCCGTTTTACGCAACGTATACCTCAAATACACCTTCAATCCTCTTTGTCTAGAACAATGTACATCGATGGGGGACCTAGAAAGTTTGTGTCACCACCCACTTTTACGTTATTTGTCTTATTCAATACATGTTTCTCACCAATTCTCTCACTTTTATATTTTTTGGATGTTTTGTTACGTGTAAAACGTTCTCGTTCTCGGGTACGTTTGTTTTTCTACGTAAAATTTGTGTTATCGGAACAGTTTCCTTCCTCCCACTTTCTTTCCTCCCCCTTAGCTCCTCTTGTTTCCTTTAGTCTCTCTTCGGAACTTCCTAAGTCTCCGAATACTTAATGAGGTGGGAATCCTGGACTTCGCCCCGTTTTTAGAAATAAGTATAAGTATTAATAAAATCTCTTACTTAAGGGTCTTCATTCCACTGAAGTGGAGTAAAACTTCAAGACTTTTTCTACTTTTTCCTCGGGTCTCGGACCTCTTCCGAGAACTCGTCTCCCAGGAGTGAGATGAAACTTTCGCTCTCGAATCCCTCTACAGGGAAAAGAAGATCCCACACCCTCTTACAGTCGGGGCCAAAGGATCGACCCGGTTCTCTATTCCCCCGTTCCCTCGCTTGAGTCGTCGACGAGACTCAGACCAACGACTATTTGGGACCCCCTTAGGCTGGCGCACACACGTCTAATAGAGTCCCGTCGTAGTCTAATCGGAACGTGCAATCGTAGTGTCCTAGAATCTGAGTCTCACCTTCCCGAAATAGGAAGGTGTGCAGCGACCTCGGGGATATTATTTATTGGAAAGCAGGGACGAAGTGGTCTCCCGAGTCACCATACGCCGCCGCAGGTGGGGTGAGGTAAGAGGCTCGGACGTCTGGACGTAGGAGGTCAGGAACTACGTACGTACCCTCAGGTCTGGGAAGTGGTAGGGTTGTCTAGGGAAACCCACATCCAGTCGGAGAAAAGGAGAGATAGTGGAGACCAGTGAAGTTTCCGTCGGAGTGACCCTAGAATGGCGGGACTACCGGTATAGATTAACTTCTTGGTCTGACTTCGAGAATGCGTGACTGACCTCTGGTAGCTGTGGGTCTGACATTCGGACCGTCAAAATGGGTGTGACAAAGTCCAGTTCCTTAACACGTATGTTCGGTCCGTTTACGTCGGGTGCTCGGGTCTCGATTCCTGTTATAAGATAAGATTTCGAACATTTTCTACTTTTTCTTTTTGCTCTTATCCGTTGTCTCTCCCATGGACTGGGTGTCTCGGATTTGACGAAGGACAGCCCGGGAAATCTCTTTTTCAAACGTCTCCCGACGGGATCTTGGAAGGGCTAGTCGTCGTAACTAGAACGAACCTTCGAAGAATGTTTACGTCTTATAGACCGAGTAGGGTCTTGAGGACTTAGTCTTGTACCTAAAAAAACTGTTTTCGGGACCCACTAGACACTTGTGTGTCTCTCCGGACCCGTCGGAGTCAGGGTGGTCCCACGAAGGACCCAACCCGACCCTATTCTCCATCCGAGACCTCAACTTGACGTACCCAAGTGTAGGAGGAGGTGGTGAAGGAACGACTTATTGACCCCCTTCAGGAAAGTAGAAATAGTTTAGGACAAAGACTTAGAGACTTTACCCTAGTAGTATCAATATTAATGGTGGACTTTCCCAAAAACACTCCGAACTTAATCTCCTTGTTCGGGTGTCATTAGAAAACTATTTATAACCTAAAATACAGACGAGACACCAAAGATCACAGTCCGAAAGGTCCACCGAACCACCCATTTCTTAGGTGGACGTTACGTCCTCTGTGTCCGTCTACACCCAAGCTAGGGACCCAACGTATCTAGAGGACCTCCTCCTATACCGTTGGGCGAGGCCATAAGAACGGACCTCTTAGGGGTACCTGTCTCCTCGGACCGCCCGACGTCAGGTACCCCAGCGTTTCTCAGTCTGTGCTGACTCACTGACTCGTGGGTGAGTGTGATATCAAAGACCACAGTAGTGGGACCAAGGGAGACGGAGTCTTGTCCCTTTACATGAAACGTATCTAATGGGTCTCGGATACGAGACTTCCCGACCTCACAAAGGAGTCTTCGACCCGATACGTTTAGGAGGGTCAGTCGTCCACTCCTCCCGTCCCGTTCGTCCGTGAGTCGGGGTGGAGTAGTCCGACCGAGAAAGGACGTGTTCGTCTCCCTTTGTTGACGAAACTCTGACACCTGTTAACCGAACACACCGGACTCAATCTTCGAGAACAAGGGGACTCTTTGTCCGTCGTGGACCCAGTTTGATTTTGTTCCAATCTTCTGTTCTCGTGTAGGACGGGAGGTGGGTCTTCGACGGTGTTCGTCCGACGGACGGCCCACTGGACTTGAGGGTACCCGGACGGAATCCGGTATTTTGACAGCGAAGCGAAAGACTAAACGTAAATCATAGACGAAAAGGACGTGTCCCAAGTTTACCTTTGACGGACCGACCGTCCACCCTCGTCTTCCATCTCTCCTTCTACCCGTCTAGAAATTTACTTCTCCCCGAACCTCTTCGACACACGAAGGTTCTATCCCACGACAAAGGCAAATCTAAACGGTTGACAACGAGACTTTCTTCCGGAGTCTGTTTCCCTCTCGAGACACGACCCCTCCGGGGGTCCTCCCTGCTCACAAATAAAATATGTTGTCGTCCTCGGCGCGAAGGACAAACTGAAAAACTCCCGACGAAGAATCCTAATTACTTCGGGTAGGTTTACAAACGTTCCTATGTAGAGACCTTTTCCGTAAACAGGGGTACGTGGTAAATGAATTATTGTGTATGTGTTAAGTGTGGCTCAGTGGAATCGTGTTTCGTTAAGGGAATAACACGTAACATTTATATATATTACTTTTTGGTCGTGTTTTGACTCGGACATCAGAATTCTGGTAAACCGTTTAACCTTCCTCTGAACTGTACCATCTCTATGGTGATACTTAAAGATCGAACCCGGGAAGGTACTGGATCACCACACCGGAATATATTATGGAAATAGAGAGGTACCCGGAGTTAAGGGAGTAGAATTTTAATTTCATCACTCAGAGTGTCCACTACGTAACTCGAGATTCTGCGGGTAACCGTCTCCCCTCGCGACGGTGTCGTCAACCCACCTTGGTGTCACTTCCTCCACTACACACACACACATACACACACACACATACACACACACACACACTACACACACATAGACACACACACATAGACACACACACACACAACCCACCTATATCCCTAAGTCGGAAAAGGTGCGAGAAGTCGGTCTTGTCGAAGGAAAAGAGGACAAAATGTGTAGTTCGTAACCCTCATAGACAAACTTCTTTCCCAGAAGACCCGATCAAGTCAAGTCAACTCAGCGAGTCAGTACAGGCTGAGAAACGTTGGGGTACTTAGCGTCGTACGGTCCGGAGGGACAGGTAGTGGTTGAGGGCCTCAAGTGAGTCTGAGTGCAGGTAGCTCAGTCACTACGGTAGGTCGGTAGAGTAGGAGACAGCATGGAAGAGGGGGACGGGGGTTAGGGAGGGTCGTAGTCTTAGAAAAGGTTACTCAGTTGAGAATCGTACTCCACCGGTTTCATGACCTCAAAGTCGAAGTTGTAGTAAGGGAGGTTTCTTTAGGGTCCCGACTAGAGGAAGTCTTACCTGACCAAACTAGAGAAACCTCATGTTCCCTGAGAGTTCTCAGAAGAGGTTGTGGTGTCAAGTTTTCGTAGTTAAGAAGTCGCGAGTCGGAAGAAGTGTCAGGTCGAGAGTGTAGGTATGTACTGGTGTCCTTTTTGGTATCGGAACTGATCTACCTGGAAACAACCGTTTCATTATAGAGACGAAAACTTATACGATAGATCCAACCAGTATTGAAATGAAGGTTCCTCATTCGCAGAAAATTAAAGTACCGACTTTAGTGGTAGACGTCACTAAAACCTCGGGGGGTTTTATTTCAGACTGTGACAAAGGTGACAAAGGGGTAGATAAAGGGTACTTCACTATCTTGGCCTACGGTACTAGAAGCAAAAGACTTACAACTCGAAATTCGGTTGAAAAAGAGAGAGGAGAAAGTGAAAGTAGTTCTCCGAAAACTCAAGGAGAAGTGAAAGACGGTATTCCCACCACAGTAGACGTATAGACTCCAACAACTATAAAGAGGACCGTTAGAACTAAGGTCGAACACAAAGAAGGTCAGGTCGCAAAGAGTACTACATGAGACGTACATTCAATTTATTCGTCCCACTATTATATGTCGGAACTGCATGAGGAAAAGGATAAACCTTGGTCAGACAACAAGTTACAGGTCAAGATTGACAACGAAGGACTGGACATATGTCCAAAGAGTTCTCCGTCCAGTCCGCCAGGCCATAAAGGTAGAGAAAGTCTTGAAATGTGTCCCATAACACTAGGTGTGTCAGTTTCCGAAACCGTATCAGTTATTTCGTCTTTATCTACAAAAAGACCTTGAGAGAACGAAAAAGGTACTAGGTCGCCTACAACCGTTAAACTAGAGACCAAGAAGACGGAAAAGATTTTGGTCGAACTTGTAGTCCTTCAAGTGCCAAGTGCATAACGACTTCGGACCGGACCTCTTAAAACTCGATTCATTTCTGAATTTTTAGTGAAATCGCTAGTGATTTCAACCCAACAACAACAAATCAACGATTCAAAATAGACTGAAAAACGTTGGGGTACCTGACATCGGGTGGTCCGAGGAGACAGGTACCCTAAGGGGTCCGTCCTTATAACCTCACCCGATGGTAAAGGACGGGGCCCCCTAGAAGGGCTGGGTGCCTAACTTAGACGTAATGTTCATCTCCGAA
The DNA here is from genome assembly GCF_055505025.1 of Bos grunniens. Taxonomy (NCBI): domain Eukaryota; kingdom Metazoa; phylum Chordata; class Mammalia; order Artiodactyla; family Bovidae; genus Bos; species Bos grunniens. Next base: position 31,943,136 of record NC_141193.1, read on the forward strand.
ATGGCGACTTGGTGTTCCCTTCTACTATGGATTAAATAGTAGGTGTCACCCTGTAAGACTCTAACTTTTCCTCTCCGATAATTATTAATGTGACCCCGTTGTCTGAATTCACCCTCATCGGGTCTGTTTGTCTCTACATACAAGTCAACTGGTGACTTAGGATAATGTCGTCTCCCGGAAACGAAGAGATCGAATCTTAAGATACCGAACTAACTCGAGGAGAAAAATCGTGGTCCGTACCAAGACACTCCTCGGGACCCCTGTCTCCGTAGTACTTGTCGGAGACCGTTACTTCAGTAGTCCACTGTCAGAGTTCCTGTCGTCTGTCACCCTCTATCGTGGCACTAACGAGTGGTCTTGTACGTGACCTTCTTTACGTACTTCGGTGCACGTTTATCTAGTTTGACGGTTGTAGACAACCTAGTATCTTTTCCGTTCTCTTAAGGTCTTTTCGTAGATGAAGAGGAAAAAATTGATACGGCTTTCGGAAACTGATACACCTAGTGTTGTTTGACACCTTTTCAAAATTTCTCTACTTTTATGGTCTGGTGGACTGGACCGAGGACCCTTTAGACATACGTCCAGTTCTTCGTTGTCAATCTTGACCTGTACCTTGTAGTCTGACCAAGGTTTAATCCTTTCCTCATGCAGTTCCGACATATAATAGTGGGAATAATAAATTACATATACGTCTCATGTAGAACGTTTTACGACCTGACCTACTTCGTGTTCGACCTTAGTTCTATCAGTCCTCTTTATAGTTATTGGAGTCTATACGTCTACTGTGGTGGGAATACCGTTTCGCTTCTTGACTTCTCGGAGAACTTTTTTCACTTCCTCCTTTCACTTTTTCGACCAAATTTTGAGTTGTAAGTTTTTGATTCTAGTACCTAGGGTAGGGTAGTGAAGTACCGTTTACCTACCCCTTTGTTACCTTTATCACCGTCTGAAATAAAAGAACCCGAGGTTTTAGTGACGTCTACCACTAACGTCGGTACTTTACTTTTCTGCGAACGAGGAACCTTCTTTTCGATACTGGTTGGATATGTCGTATAATTTTTCGTCTCTGTAATGAAACGGTTGATTCAAGGCATCAGTTTCGATACCAAAAAGACGATCAGTACATACCTAAACACTCAACGTGGTATTTCTTTCGACTCATGGATTCTTGACTACGAAAACTTGACACCATGACCTCTTCTGAGAACTCTCAGGGAATCTGACGTTCCTCTAGTTTGGTCAGTTAGGATTTCCTTTAGTCAGGACTTATAAGTAACCTTCCTGACTACGACTTCGACTTTGAGGTTATGAAACCGGTAGACTACGCTTCTTGACTGAGTAAACTTTTCGGGACTACGACCTTTTCTAACTTCCGTCCTCCTCTTCCCTTGTTGTCTCCTACTCTACCAACCTACCGTAGTGACTGAGTTACCTGTACTCAAACTCGTTTGACACCCTCAACCACTACCTGTCCCTTAGGACCGTAAGACGTCAGATACCCCAGCGTTTCTCAGTCTGTACTGACTCACTGACTTGACTTGACTTGACTGGACGTTTATTGTCTACTGTACCCAAGTCGGACCAAGACCAAGTCTTAGTACACTCTTAGTATTCAAAACACCGTTTTTGTAGTTGCTTGGTTGGTCGTTAATGGGCTTTCACGGGTGTTTCTTGAGTCGGGGTCCCCATCCCACCCCACACTTTCCAATACGTTTGACGGGTTTAGTGCCCAGTAGTCTCATCTCCTTTGACAGAAACCTCCTCTTTCAGTGCTCCGTCTTTCTTCCAAAAGAAAGGGTCCGTCCAACAGTCTACCTCACAACACGATTTCACCTTCTTAGAACCACCCTAAAGACGTCTCTTTCTTTTACGTCCCTCACACCTAGAGAAGGGGGGGGAGGGGGTGGACGTAATGTGTCCCAGACATTCCTGAGGGACGGGGTACTCCGAATCTAGGTCCGTGTAAGAGGTAAGTGAAATAATTCTCAGAGTAGGAAACGGGTCTGTAGTCACAAACACCAACACTACAGGATGGATCGCCAAGACGAGGTCGTCTGAGAATGTAACTTCCTTTCGAGACTCAGAGTGACTCCCACTTCAAATATCGTCTTGTCGTGTCACTCCTCTCCTGACTACTACATTATTCAATATTGTTTCATATATCTTCGACGAGTAAATGAGAACTAATGAAAAAAGACCAACGAAACATCGACCGTTTATCACCAATCCTTGAAAAACTGATCCGTATACTGTACCTTGTGGGACTAGACTTGAAGAGGTGAACGATCCACCCACTGTACCCGTCCATAACATTGGACAGACTTCGAACCAAAAGAGTAGACAGTTTACCCCTATATATTGAACAGGACAAAAGACGTGTCCCGACCACTTACAGGGGTACAGTGGTACTGAGACGATAGTGGTACTGTAGGGGGTAGGGTACGGGTCTTCCCAAGACATCAAGGGATCCCTAATAAAAAAGCACCTTTCTTTGAACCAAGATAAGTTTGAGACAGGGGGAACGTAGAGACAGGAACCAAGAGGAGACGAAGGTCAACACTTTGTGAGGTAAAAGGAATGAAAAACGTCTTTTGTCGAGAGAAAGGAGTACAATTATTCAGTCTTAAACGGCTGAGAGTCTTCCTGAAGTGTAGTCTCGGGACTTTTAATTTTCAATTCATAACCTGAAACTAAAGACACTTAGTCTTAGAACCGGCAAAGACGGTTAAATCCTGAGACACACACACACGATTCAGCGAAGTCAGTACAGGCTGAGAAACGCTGGGGCACCTGACATCGGACGGTCCGAGGACACAGGTACCCTAAAAGGTCCGTTCTTGTGACCTCACCAACGGTAAAGGAAGAGGTCCCCTAGAAGGGTTGGGTCCCTAGTCTGAGTGTAGAGAATACAAAGGACACAACCGTCCGTCCGAGAAATGGTGATCACGGTGTCTTATAATAATAGAGTGACATTAAGTACGAGTCCGGAGAGGGAGAAGAACCAAGAGTCGTCACACCTTTGTAAAAGACAAAACGTCTTATCAAGTCGAGGAGGCCAGGGATAGAGGTTCGAGTTCAGACTGAAGAGAACAGTCGAGGTTCTGAACCTTGAGTGATTGTACGAACCGATTTGTTATGTGGTACGAGGTATACCAAAATTTATTCATTCAAAGAGAAGAAAATACATTTCTACTATATCGTAGACTGAATCCTTACCCCAACCTTAGGTACCCGATCCTCCCGGGGTACACGACTCGAGTCCCTCTCTGACGACCGGTTACTTTTGTACAGGGGACGTCGATGACCGTCTGGCTCTCCCCGGATCGTAACCCTCCCCCGTCCGTCCTGGTTCTCCTGGTCGTCCGGGACGAGACACGGGAGACTCTCCGTCCGACGACCGAACCGACTTTTTCTTTCACTTTAGGAGTCGGTGGAACTTCCATCCCCTGTGGAGTCACCTCTATAGGTTGAATTCTCCGGTGTAATGCACACCGTGACTCAGGAAACAGAAGAAAAAAATTTTGAAATAAATTGGTTTACAAAATTTTAAGTAAGTAATTAAATAATAAGTAAATAAATAAACCGACATAACCCAGAATCAGTACCGTGAATCCTAGAAGTCAGAAGTGACACCGTACGTCCTTATAAAAAAATTACCGTCGTACTTGCTATATATACATATATATATATTTCAACACCGTACGTCCTACAAATCAACACCGGACGTTTGAGAATTAACAACGGACACCCCAGGATCCTTAGTTTGGGCCCCGGGGACGTAACCCTCGTACGTCAGAATCGGCGAACTACTGGTCCCTTAAGGATCAGGGAACGGAAGATAAGAAACTATTTGAGGATTGTAGTTTCGTCAACCCTCACCCTGTGAGAGAGGGAGGAGGAAGATCGATCGTAGTCTGGGGGTTTGGGTTTGGAAATGTGTACTGAAAGAAAGGCATCTTTACTCTCCTTGGGAACCACACGACGCCCTCCATCGTGTAATCTGAAAAGTGATTAGAGGGTAACTGATTAATATAGTGACGTTTTACACAAACTTTTGAGAAACATTTGACTTTTTACCAATACTTCCTACTTTCCCAAATTAAACAGTAATAGCGAGTCCACCCTAACTAGGACCGAGCTACGATGTGGTATCCCGTCCTTCCCGGACCCCTCGACGATCGTAAACTAGTACACACTTCCCGTTTTTTTTACTTCGGTCAAAAAGTGACATTGAAGTGACATTGATTAGTTTTACTCTTCTGGGTCCCGTCACCCCGTGTTATATAACCGCGATATCGATTTCCAGAATATATTTACGATTGTTCCGTTCTTACCCTAAGCCGACCGAACTGGCTCCGCCGTCCCTCGTCTCAGACGTCGAGGGTATACGAGGGTATCGTCACGGTAGAGTAACATTAAACGCCTATACACTCCGAGACCTACGTGTATGGACCCCCATCCCCGCGTCTTCCCTTCGTCCACGGTGGATTAGCCATATTATCTAATTTCGACCTTAGGTGTGCCTACTGAGGTCAAAGTTTCTACGACAATAGACAAAACACGGGAGGACAAACAAAGCAAATGAGGAAGAAGGATATCGTAAAAGACCCTCTTGAAAATAAAGTTCTTCCTGTTTACATCAGAGAAGTCCCCACCCATGAATGTTCTTACCCGGAGTCTGTCTAGTCCGAACTCGGGGGTCGACCCAATTGAACTCATTTATATACATCGAAGAAACTCGGAGTCAAAGGAGTAGACGTTTTGCACCGATTACTCTCACGGGTCCATAGAAATCCCTAAGTAACTTTATGTACACATTTACGAGTCGAGTCTCGAACAGTTTATCTTCCACGAGTTATTCACCATCGATGATAATAATAGTAGCAATAATAAAAAACCAACGAATAAGTAGACCAGTACGACTCATTCCTTGAACTTGACCCTGACTGGATCGTCCCGTGTATCCGATCTCAACGACGTGGTAGTATACAAAATAAAAGAAGAGGATCTTTTGTTTCGTAGGAAACTTTCTTCCTTAACGAAAGTAAAGGGTACCCTTCATTAACGATGTTGGGTGCTCATTTACGTCGGATTACCGATCTTACACTGTCATCGATAGTTCTTACTTTACAAGGTATTTGTCGTGACGGAGGATTTTAATGAGTTTAGAGTCACGAGACGAACTCAGGAGAGAGGGTGAGTAAGAGACGACGAGGAAGAGTTGGAGGAAGGTAGGGGCTAGGGATTTCTCGCACCCCGACAGGACCCTAAAGTCTATTTCGAACTTCACGATCGACACTGAGACAAGGATCGTCGGGCCTCTTACCCCGTCCCCCGCCTCCCAGGACTCCCACGGTTTCCGTCAAACGATTGTCCGTTTCGTCGCCTGGTGCGGAGTCCGTAAACGTCTCTTTGTAGTAAAGTAGAGTTTTGTAGACGTGGAATAAAAGGGATCCCAAAATGAGATTCGACTGTTTTCTACGGTCTGTGGGGGTGTCTAGGTCGCTGTATAGAACGATAACAACTTGTTTGTAGTCAATCCAAAGACGGAACCTCGGCACAGTCAGACTTATCCTTTGTGAGGTTGTAAGAATAGTAGCGACTGTGTGAGACATTGAGTTGACGACTATCACAGTCATTGCGGAGAGGGATACCACCCCCCGAGAAGAGGGTGAAGAACCTTTCGTAACAAGAGTCCGTCCGGCTTATTACTTCCACGGAAACCTCAAATACAGATGAAAGAGCCTTATTCGTTCTTAGGGTACTAGTTACGTTACGTGGAACACCTATGTGTTATTTACAGTTGCTTACGTTATAAAAACCTTTGTGTGGGTCTGGAATAAAAAGTAAGACGGGGGAGTCATTATTACCCTCGAGACTGAGATTTACTCGTTGTTTACAGTACGGAAGTAAAGTGTCTATTTCTTTGATTCCGGACCTCAAAAATTTAATAAAGGGACTCCGGTGCGTCTGTTAATCGGCGTTTCGTCTCGGACTTTGGGACTTGAATCCTGAAGTTCCGGTCACGAGGAACGTAGTGCCGAGTGACCGATGACGGTAAGTAAAATAATGACCAAGGGGTTCACCAAGAACAGAGACAGAAGATTTAACCTTCGGTGTATGTCGAACTCTGTAGTAAACAAACTGGGGACTTCACAGTTTCATAAAGGACTTAATCAATTAATAATAATAAAAAATCAAATTCAAAAAGAGTTCGTAGATGTAAAGACCGAAAGCGAACTTTACACCTGATAGACTGTTGTGACCCAAACGTCAGAACACTCAACTACCTCGACCCACCGATAACAGGGGAAGGTGATCTTGAGCGGGAGAACGGTGTCTGAGGTGGTGAGGGATAACAGAGTGTCGGTCGGAGGAATTGGGAGATGGACGAACCGACGACCTACATAAACTTACACTAGAATACATCTGTAGTACTGTTTGTTGAAACATCTGTAATAACGGGGTTGGATCTACCTATAGTCGACCCCGGAGGGATAAGGAGTACTCGACGGACTTTAACGGAACTTAGGGGTTAAACTACTGAACTCTTTAGATTCTGAAAGGGTCATTAACACACTTACGAGTATCTAATTATAAGAGTGCCAGACGAAACGGAGATCGCGAATACCAAAACTGAGTACTGTCGAATTTTCCTAGTTCTCAGAAGGAACCAGAGGAGCGGAATGGGGTTCGTCAAGACATAATACTCACCTGACGTTACTATATCCAAAAAAACCTCACCCACCAATTGTCTCATTTCTGAAGTTATCGTAGGGAGTGTCGTGTACATTGAACTTTTAAGTAGGAAGTATTTAAAAAAAGGAAACCGGAGAGAAGGTACCTTTCAAGACAGTAAGACAGAGGAGGGGACAAGGGGTCAGGGGTTGGACAAATTTTAAACGAAGAGGGTTATCGTCTCGTTAAGTGGGAAGAGGGTCTGTACGACAACGTTTGGGTAGTTCCACGAGTATCTCGTTTCCAAGGAAGAGACAATTGTGACAGGTACCGAGAAATCTCTCCAGTCCTAAGATCTATGGTTTACAAAAGACCAACGTGAAAGTTACGGTAGATGGTGACACGTAACCGGAACTCCTTTATTGAAGGGTCCGAAAATCAGGACCATACTTAGTCGGACTAAGGGACTAAAAACTGTGTACATTTAGTAAGTCAGGATTTATAGTGTTAGGATCTCTAAATAGACGAATGTACCGATGGAGGGGATAACCCGACTGATATGTGGAGGACTTCAGTCCCTGTCACAGAATAAATAGAAACCTAAAAGTAATCAATGTGTCATCCCTCCCATCTCCCATTTCAACCACTCGTCTCTTGTGTCTTATCTATAAGTCATTTGTTATCGAAATGATAACAAATTGTTATCATTATCTAAATTATCTATATCCATAAGTCTTATTGTCTTATCCATAAGTCATTTGTTATCGAAATGATAACAAATTGTTATCGTTATCTAAATTATCTAAATAAATAACAAATTTGTTATCTAAATGATCACCCGACCTCCTTCGTGTTCGACCTTAGTTCTAACGACCCTCTTTATGGTTCTTGGAGTCTATACGTCTACTGTGGTGGGAATACCGTCTTTCACTTCTCCTTGATTTTTCGAAGAACTACTTTCACTTTCACCTCTCACTTTTTCAACCGAATTTCGAGTTGTAAGTCTTTTGTTTCTAGTACCGTAGGTCAGGGTAGTGAAGTACCGTTTATCTACCCCTTTGTCACCGACTGAAATAAAAAGATCCGAGGTTTTAGTGACGTCTACCACTGACGTCGGTACTTTAATTTTCTACGAATGAGGAACCTTCCTTTCAATACTGGTTGGATCTATCGTATAATTTTTCGTCTCTGTAATCAAACAGTTGTTTCCAGACAGATCAGGTCCGATACCAAAAAGGACACCAGTACATACCTACACTCTCAACCTGATATTTCTTTCGACTCACGACTTCTTAACTACGGAAACTTAATACTACAACCTCTTCTGAGAACTCTCAGGGAACCTGACGTTCCTCTAGGTTGGTCAGGTAGGATTTCCTCTAGTCAGGACCCACAAGTGACCTTCCTGATTACGACTTCGACTTTGAGGTCATGAAACCGGTGGACTACGCTTCTCGACTGAGTAAACTTTTCTGGGACTACGACCCTTTCTGACTCCCGTCCTCCTCTTCCCTTACTGTCTCTTACTCTACCAACCTACCGTAGTGACTGAGTTACCTGTACCCAAACCCACTTGAGGCCCTCAACCACTACCTGTCCCTCCGGACCGCACGACGCCAAGTACCCCAGCGTTTCTCAGTCTGTACTGACTCGCTGACTTGACTTGACGTCGTTATCTACTTCTTTTCTCCTTCCTCCTTTCCTTCTAACCGGAGAACCATACCAACGTGTACAACAAGTGACGTATTCCCCGTGGTTGACTTATCTCTTTTTCCTACGACCTTCGGTCCGGTACGAGCGTGTGTGTCGGTCTTGAGGGCACAGACAGTCTCTTGAGGACACAGACAGTGTCCTCACACAAGGAGAAGGTAAACGGACAGAACGAGGGTAACCAACGGAACGAGGTCGTGTCCGTGAAGATTCAGAGTGTTTCCACGGTACAACACGATTCAGTGAAGTCAGAACAGACTGAGAAACACTGGGATACCTGACATCGGACGCCCGAGGAGACAGACACCTTAAGAGGTCCGTTCTTATGATCTCACCCAACAGGAAAGGAAGAGGTCCCCCATAAGGACTGGGTCCCTGACTTGGGGGTAGAGAATACAGAGGACGTAACCGTCCGTCCGGGAAATGGTGATCGCGGTGGACCCTTGCACAATTCCACGGTATGCCCGACTCTCGATTTGCACTTTTGTAAAACGGACCCTTAACACTTAAAAACTTGTGGAGTTAAACACAACTTACGGTTCTTTTAAGGGTATCGACATAGTTCTAAACGGTATGACCTAGGACTATTACTCTGGTCTAGGATGAGGGGTGTCTTATCCTAGATGGTTGACGTTGTCCTTAGTGGGGGATGGGGTTTAGATTTCTTTTACCTCGTAAACCCTAACCTTTATTCATGTTAGGGGTGGGAAGACGGCTGGGGGTACGGAGTCACCTGGGCAGGACACTGACACAGCAGTCGTTCATGACCCGTCATCAAGGTCCGGACGTGGCAGGTCCGGAAAGGCCCTCTTCGTGCGAGTCGACCGTCGCCGAGTTGGAGCGCGAGGTCCAAGGACGCGAGTCGGACAGTGGAGGGTATTGGGTCCGAGACCGACCCCTTCTCGTAGACCGTTCCTTCACAGACGACCGGGTTCCCCACTTAAATCCAACGTAAAGGTCCGACTCGATTCGTTATAAAGTCGACTCGAGGCCCTTCCGCCCAGGTCGCCGGCGGACACTTGGGTGTGCGTCGACTCGGCCCTGAGTCTCCTCCACTGCGGGCGTCCGGGGCCCCGCCGAGGAAGCGACGCCTAAGCCGGACCCTCCTCTCGCCGCCACTTTGGGACGCGCCAGGGACGGAAGGCGAGGTCCTACGACGACATACGGTCCTCCATGCTCCACCTCGTCGATCCGTAGTCGCCGCGTAGACGGGTCCAATCGGAGAAACACTCGGGCGCAGTAGAGGGTGGGACCTACTCTGCGTCAGAAACACGAAGAGAAACCCTAAGTCCACGGAAAGGCAAGAGTCGTTCGGTTCCAGCACCGACTTCTGAAGGTCTTTTGTATTGGTGTCCTTTTCCACGGAGAGTCGATACGAGAAGATACCTCATCAATCCTGGAGTCCTGGGGCCGAGAATTGTTTAGCCCCAACCTTCCGACCGAAGGGATGTACGATCGATCAATAAACTAGAGAGACCCGAAGTCATGGGGGACGACTTTTTACCCCCAATAGAAGTTATGTTGGATAACCCTCCCGAGAAACTTTTGACTCATTCCTTCTGACAAGGTTCGTGAATCGTGTCACGGGTCGTCCGAGATTCCAGGTGCACCACTACCACTACATATTACAACTGAGGTTTAGTCACTGTATGGATATTAGAGAAAGAGATTTCGGAGTCGATGAGGTTCACACCAGACACCTGGTCGTCGTTCCCGTAGTAGACCCTCGACCAATCTGTAGGTCTTAGAACCTGGAATGAGGTCTGGAAGACTTAGTCTTAGACGTAAAATTGTTCGTGCAACTTCAAACTCTCCGTGACGAGATCTTGTAATGTTCCAATGGGTAAGATTGGTTTTAAGCCGATTCCAGTCACTCTCGTACATTAAGTCTCACGTAAATCCGTGGGGTCCACAGGAGAGTTACTGAAATAATAACATAGGTCCCGGAGTGAGATCGTCGTTTCGTTCTGTTCAGAGCTGTATTTCCTCCCTTTTCTCTTGATGCCCTTAGAAGAAAGTGTAAAGAAGTGAGCAGGTTGGGCAGATGGAAGGGAGGTGAATGAGGAGAAGCTGGAAGCCTGGATGACCCGCAGTCTGGGCTATCAGCCTCCCTGAGGCCTCCAGGTACCCCTTCCACCCCTTTGTGATTAGTGGGAACCAACATGGTGGGGCTCAGAGAGTCTGAGGCCCGGAATCAGCCTGATTCACTTCTGCACTGCATGGAGATACAGCCTTAGGGGTCCTGGACCTGGATCTTCTTTATAGGCTTCTTAGGATTCTGGGAACCTGGGCCAAGGCTGACACTGTTCATTCATTCATTCAACAAATATTCACTGAGTGTCTACTAGTGATAGGTACTATTCTAGGTAAGACGCAGATTTCTGCCCCCCAGGTCAAGCTCTTTTTAGGCTGTTAGTTAAACTGTAGTTCTAGGTAAAGTTAGGTGTGTGATGTGGTGGGATCCTTGGTGAGGGGCCCCTCATTGCCACAGCTGCTGCAAGTATTGGTGGCTGAGAGTTCTCAGCTCAGTACTCCTTGGGATGTCCTTGACCACAGTCACATTGTACCCTGGGCAGCCCCAGTTCAGGGAGTGGGGTGCTGGTGGATGTCTCATGGGTGGGAAAGGGGCATTTGAACCTAATTCAGAAGAATTCCGAAGGACCAGTGTTTACCAGTATGATTGAGGCCAGCATTGTGACTGCAGGACAGAACCACGTGTAACTTTCTGTGTGATCTTGCTTCTGTCATCCCTCATGGGTCTGAGCACAGTCCTCATCAAACAGTTGCCAAGAAATCTCAGTGTCAGAATTTCTTTCCAGGGAATAGACCTAAGAAAATGATTTTTTTCAAAATATCGTCTATGCCTAAGGGCTTCAGGCTATGGCAACGAACTACAGGTAACTAACTGATTCAAATGGGTACATTTGCCTTTTTTAGAAAAAAGTGATTTTCTGGAAACTTTTTTAAAAGCTCATAGATTGAAGAGATTCTTTATCAGCTGAGCCAATAGGTTCAGTTATAAAGGTTTACCTTTTTTAAGAGTATAAAAACAATTCTAATCTATAATGAATATATAAATATGATCTCACTGTAAAAAAAAGTGAAGAGTATTGAAAAATATACAGTGAAAGTTGAAAGATGTTTTCCATTTGTGTCCTTTCTCTTATTCAGCTCTTTTCCTCAAAACTAATCACTGCTTGGGTATATCTAGATAAACTTTTTGCTCAGCATTTGCACACATGTAGATGTATATAAACATACTTCTTTTTATAACATAAGTGAGATTAAATTGCTTAAAGCATGTGCCTTTTAAAATCTTAAAGCTTGAAGATCTTTTTTAATTGCTAGCTTGCCAACACAGGTCTGTATAGTCAAAGCTATAGTTTTTGCAGTAGTCACGTATGGATGTGACAGTTGGACCATAAAGAAGGCTGGGTGCCGAAGAACTGATGCTTTCAAACTGTGATGCTGGAGAAAACTCTTGAGAGTCCCTTGGACAGAAAGGAGATCAAACCCGTCAATCCTAAAGTAAATCAACCCTGAATATTCATTGGAAGGACTGATGCTGAAGCTGAAACTCCAATACTTCGGCCACCTGATGTTAAGAGCTGACTCATTGGGAAAGACCCAGATGCTGGGAAAGATTGAAGGCAGGAGGAGAAGGGGGTGACAGAGGATGAGATGGTTGGATAGCATCACTGACTCAATGGACATGAGTTTCAGCAAATTCCAAGAGATGGTGAAGGACAGGGAAGCCTGTTGTGCTGCAGTCCATTAGGTTGCCAGGAGCTGGACACAACTAAGTGACTGAACAACAAAGATCCACCTAATGCTTTTTAATGGCTGCATAATATTCCCCAGCATGGGTATCAACTTCTCTGTTGGCTCAGCTGATAAAGAATCTGCCTGGAATGGGAGAGACTTGGGTTCGATCCCTGGGTTGGGAAGATCACCTGGAGAAGGGAAAGGCTACCCACTCCAGTATTCTGGCCTGGAGAATTCAATGGACTGTATAGTTCATGGGGTCGCAAAGAGTCAGACATGACTGAGCTACTTTCACTTTCACTGGATATCCCATTTAGCCACTCCCTGGAATGGAGACTTTTAGTGCTCACCCACATCTAGTGTTTTCTCCTCTGAATGTGTGAAAGGATTATACTTCCTGCTCATTGTAGTTACTTGGAGCCACACGACTAACTCCACTCAAGAGTGGAAATGCCCTGTGTCACTTTGGGGCTAAAGTATTTAATAGCAGGCGTATGGTCCTCCAGCACTCTGTTCCCATGGATGGAGGAGCCTGGAAGGCTACAGTCCATGGGGTGGCAAAGAGTTGGATATGACTGAGCAACTAACACTATAGCAAAGTGGTAGAGGGATCCTGTGATATGCATGAGCTGAAGCAATCAGATCAGATCAGATCAGTCGCTCAGTCACGTCCGACTCTTTGCGACCCCATGAATCACAGCACGCCAGGCCTCCCTGTCCATCACCAACTCCCGGAGTTCACTCAGACTCACGTCCATCGAGTCAGTGATGCCATCCAGCCATCTCATCCTCATCCCCTTCTCCTCCTGCCCCCAATCCCTCCCAGCATCAGAGTCTTTTCCAGTGAGTCAACTCTTCGCATGAGGTGGCCAAAGTACTGGAGTTTCAGCTTTAGCATCATTCCTTCCAAAGAAATCCCAGGGCCAATCTCCTTCAGAATGGACTGGTTGGATCTCCTTGCAGTCCAAGGGACTCAACAGTCTTCTCCAACACCACAGTTCAAAAGCATCAATTCTTCGGCGCTCAGCCTTCTTCACAGTCCAACTCTCACATCCATGCATGACCATAGGAAAAACCATAGCCTTGACTAGATGAACCTTTGTTGGCAAAATAATATGTCTCTGCTTTTGAATATGCTATCTAGGTTGGTCATAACTTTCCTTCCAAGGAGTAAGCGTCTTTTAATCTCATGGCTGCAGTCACCATCTATAGTGATTTTGGAGCCCAGAAAAATAAAGTCTGACACTGTTTCCACTGTTTCCCCATCTATTTCCCATGAAGTGATGGGACCGGATGCCATGATCTTCGTTTTCTGAATGTTGAGCTTTAAGCCAACTTTTTCACTCTCCACTTTCACTTTCATCAAGAGGCTTTCTAACGCTGAAGAAGCTGAAGTTAAACGGTTCTATGAAGACCTACAAGACCTTTTAGAACTAACACCCAAAAAAGATGTCCTTTTCATTATAGGGGACTGGAATGCAAAAGTAGGAAGTCAAGAAACACCTGGAGTAACAGGCAAATTTGGCCTTGGAATACGGAATGAAGCAGGGCAAAGACTAATAGAATTTTGCCAAGAAAATGCACCGGTCATAACAAACACCCTCTTCCAACAACACAAGAGAAGACTCTATACATGGACATCACCAGATGGTCAACACCAAAATCAGATTGATTATATTCTTTGCAGCCAAAGATGGAGAAGCTCTATACAGTGAGCAAAAACAAGACCAGGAGCTGACTGTGGCTCAGACCATGAACTCCTTATTGCCAAATTCAGACTTAAATTGAAGCACGTAGGGAAAACCACTAGACCATTCAGGTATGACTTAAATCAAATCCCTTATGATTATACAGTGGAAGTGAGAAATAGATTTAAGGGCCTAGATCTGATAGATAGAGTGCCTGATGAGCTATGGAATGAGGTTCATGACGTTGTACAGGAGACAGGGATCAAGACCATCCCCATGGAAAAGAAATGCAAAAAAGCAAAATGGCTGTCTGGGGAGGCCTTACAAATAGCTGTGAAAAGAAGAGAAGCAAAAAGCAAAGGAGAAAAGGAAAGACATAAACATCTGAATGCAGAGTTCCAAAGAATAGCAAGAAGAGATAAGAAAGCCTTCCTCAGCGATCAATGCAAAGAAATAGAGGAAAACAACAGAATGGGAAAGACTAGGGATCTCTTCAAGAAAATCAGAGATACCAAAGGAACATTTCATGCAAAGATGGGCTCGATAAAGGACAGAAATGGTATGGACCTAACAGAAGCAGAAGATATTAAGAAGAGGTGGCAAGAATACACAGAAGAACTGTACAAAAAAGATCTTCAGGACCCAGATAATCACGATGGTGTGATCACTGACCTAGAGCCAGACATCCTGGAATGTGAAGTCAAGTGAGCCTTAGGAAGCATCACTACGAACAAAGCTAGTGGAGGTGATGGAATTCCAGTGGAGCTATTCCAAATCCTGAAAGATGATGCTGTGAAAGTGCTGCATTCAATATGCCAGCAAATTTGGAAAACTCAGCAGTGGCCACAGGACTGGAAAAAATCAGTTTTCATTCCAATCCCAAAGAAAGGCAATGCCAAAGAATGCTCAAACTACTGCACAATTGCACTCATCTCACACACTAGTAAAGTAATGCTCAAAATTCTCCAAGCCAGGCTTCAGCAATATGTGAACCATGAACTTCCTGATGTTCAAGCTGGTTTTAGAAAAGGCAGAGAAACCAGAGATCAAATTGCCAACATCTGCTGGATCATCGAAAAAGCAAGAGAGTTCCAGAAAAACATCTCTTTCTGCTTTATTGACTATGCCAAAGCCTTTGACTGTGTGGATCACAATAAACTGTGGAAAGTTCTGAAAGAGATGGGAATACCAGACCATCTGACCTGTCTCTTGAGAAATCTGTATGCAGGTCAGGAAGCAACAGTTAGAACTGGACATTGAACAACAGACTGGTTCCAAATAGGAAAAGGAGTATGTCAAGGCTGTATATTGTCACCCTGTTTATTTAACTTATATGCAGAGTACATCATGAGAAACGCTGGACTGGAAGAAACACAAGCTGAAATCAAGATTGCTGGGAGAAATATCAATAACCTCAGATATGCAGATGACACCACCCTTATGGCAGAAAGTGAAGAGGAACTAAAGAGCCTCTTGATGAAAGTGAAGCAATAGAGGGGTGCTATAAACATGAGATGGGCTTCCCAGGTGGTGCTGATGGTAAAGAACCCACTGCCAGTGCAGGAGACATAAGAGATGTGGGTTCGATCCTGGAGCCAGGAAGATCTCCAGAAGGAAGGCATATCAACCCCCTCCAGTGTTCTTGCCTGGAGAATCCCATGAACAGAGGAGCCTGGCGGGCTACAGTCCATAGGGTCACAAAGAGTCTGACACGACTGAAGTGACTTAGCATACACTCACTCATAAACCTGAGGCATGACTCTTCTGTTGATATTTATCAATGACAACAATTGTTTTCTGAGTTCTGGATTAGGCCCTTGGAGTCATGGAATAACAGATTGTCAGAAACTCATTTTACAGATGAAGAACCTGAGGCCCACAGAAGCAAAGTGACTTGCCAAGGTCTCCTGACTCCTAATCTAAAGCTGTGCCCATTCTCTCAGATTGTCTGGCTGATGGGCCTTTTCAGCTGTACCAGATGCTCATGAAGACTTCCAGGTGCAGAGTGAGGGAAAGGTGAGTACCTGTCCTGGCAGGGAAAAAAAATATATATAGTCCACACCTTCAGAGGGTTATACAATCTAGCTACTGCTAATTTCTTTCTAAAATACTATTTGTATCATTTGGTTAAAAGCTTATTTTCACAGAAACCAAAGGAAAAATCAGCTTATGCTAGACTTCAGTACATCATACCTAGATGTTTGAAAAGTTCATTAGTGTGGTGATTTTCTTTTTGGGGGGCCATGCCAAGTGTCACGTGAGATCTTCCCTAACCAGGGATCAGATGCATGCCCCTTGCATTGCGAGTGCAGAGTCTTAACCACTGGACCACCAGGGAAATCCCTAGGGTGGTGATTGTCTAAAGAAATTTGAAGCTCTCTAGACACGAAGCTGTTGCTAAATTTTAGAAAGTAGGGTATGCTTCCTTGTATTGACTATTCATTCAGCTGTTTCACTTGTATTATTGGGGATAAAAAAATTCCAGTGTCCATCGAGAAACTCCTTGCTGTATGAATTAGTCAGTCTTTCTTTGCAGAACCATTTAGATAGCTCTGCAAATATTAAAGGGCAAAACATATTGAGCCTATTAGCCATATTCCTTAAGCCTCAATCTTTCAAAAGTAAAATGGAGACAATAATATGACCTCATAGGATTGTTGGGAGGCTTGAAGATAAAGCACATGAAGAGTTATATCTGCCTCAGAGTCAGTAATGGATAAGTGTTGGCTATTATCTTTCCATTCAGTGCCATGCCCCGTTCCTTATTTATCAACAACCTGGGTGTCTGAGCAGCCATATCTGAGAAAGCAGAACCATAAACCACAGCCATCTGCCTTTGTTTTGAATATTTCAGAAACCGATGAAGCCTGAAGAATAAACGAGGCATTAATCCTTGCATATGAGTCATGGACTGCCGTTCATTGTGTTTCATGCCCACCGTAGAGCACTCGCCTCTGCTCTCTGGTGTCACCTGAGATCTGCCGAGATCTCGGCAATTCAGAGCTTTGAAACCGGTCCCACGGCACTCATCCAGCTGCCCACCCTCCATCTTCTTGCTTCTCATCTCTTTGAAACCCTGAATTCTCTTCTGTCTTTTATTTAGGCTGGCTTACCTGTTCTACTCTGCGAAGAAGCACAGATTCTCATGGGTAGAAATGAAAAAATCCCCCTCATGCTTAGGCAGTCAGGAAGGGATGAATGGGTGGCTGGCTGGCCGGGGTCAGGAGACTCTGGCTTTATCACTGTCTCTTTTACGGATTCAGATGGACCTTAATTTCTCTGGGCCTCAGTTCTCTCCTCTGGAAATGAGGCAGGCAGGGTTGACAGAGTATACCTGCTCCTGGTTGGCCTCCTTGGGCTCTTGCGAGAATGAATGAGATTATGTCTTGCAGGTCATTGGAGTTCCTGAGAGAAGGACACTTTCTAAAATACAGGGCATGATTTTGTGTCACTCATAGGAAGAGGGAGGCTGAGGTTGTCTGGGGCTGTCCCCATCACTGTCATTGCAATGAGGCTTTAATAAGGGAGGCAGATGCTTGCCAGTCAGAAGGGCCAGGTCACAGGTGTGGGTTCTCTTTGAGGACATGTGTGAGCTTTAATAACCGCCTGGGGGCAGGGAGCAAAGCAGAGCCAGAAATCCTTTCTTCTTCTTTAAGGATGCTCTCCTCCCCTCTCCCCCAAGTGGGACTCCTGAGCAGGCTGCTGGCAGGCACTCAGCGAATGTTTGTGGAATCGAATGGAAGTGAATGTTGACAAAATTATCTTCCTTAGAAGAGCGCTGGCCACGCGTTGCATGTTTGCTGACACTTGAAGTGATTATGCACTAAAGGGTGCTCCCTAATGTATTGGGCTGTGTGTGGGGTGGTGGGGCGTGTGCCCTCTTGGTCCCTGCTTCATTGTTGTCACTTCCGTGCGAGGTTGTGGAAAGAGAAGGGACTGTCAGGTGGGCCCAGTGATCCTGCGTTGCTGGGAGACAGAGCTGTGAGGAGCTGAAGGTAGGCAGAGGGCTAGCATCATCAGAATAATCTGTTTCATATAAGAAAGGAGTTGCTGGGAAGAAGGGCCCAAGACCAGTGGTCAGAAGAGAGATGAGAATAGGATCCCTGGGGTAGAGAACCCAGGAAGATACATGCAGTATCTACTCGCAGCCTCTTCACCCTTTCTTTCCTGAAAACCGAAGCCATTTGACCTTCACTAACAGACCCAGCCGGAGAAGGCAATGGCACCCCACTCCAGTACTCTTGCCTGGAAAACCCCATGGACGGAGGAGCCTGGTAGGCTGCAATCCATGGGGTCGCTAAGAGTCGGACACTACTGAGCGACTTCACTTTCACTTTTCACTTTCATGCATTGGAGAAGGAAATGGCAACCCACTCCAGTGTTCTTGCCTGGAGAATCCCAGGGATGGGGGAGCCTGGTGGGCTGCCGTCTATGGGGTCGGACAGAGTTGGACATGACTGAAGCGACTTAGCAGCAGCAGCAGCAGCAGCAACAGACCCAGCTTTACTCTGGAGCTCCCACATCAAAATCCTCATGTCTTTCATAGAAAACAGACATGTTTGCCAAGGGGGAGGGATGGATTGGGAGTTAGGATTAGCAGATACAAACTGTTATCTATAGAATGAATAAGCAACAAGGTCCTACTCTATAGCACAGGGAACTATATGGAAAGAACGTGAAAAAGAACGTAAATATATGTATAATTGTATCACTATGCTGTACAGCAGAAATTAACAAAACATTTGTAAATTAACTGTATTTCAATAAAATAGATTTTAAAAACTTTGTGTCTTTGACATTAAATAGAATTGAATTTAGATCCCAACTCTGCTTCTTGGATAAATATTTACATTCTCTCTCTTTTTTTTTTCTATTTTTTGGCCACATGGCATGAAGGATCTTAGTTCCCTGATTAGGGATCAAGTATATGCCCCCTGCAGTGGAAGCGTGGAGTCCTAACCACTGGATTGCCAGGGAAGTCCCACACTTACATTATCTAAGTCTCTATCTTCATCTGTCAAATAGGAGCAATAATATCCACCCTCCAGAGTTGTAGGGTGGACGATGGCTATCACAAGTGAAATTCCACAAATAAGGATTAACAGCAGTGGAAGGAAGATAGTAGCTGGATTTTTTGAGATCTGGTCTTATATACAAGATCACTGTGTTATGAGATGTCCGAGGACCTGCCTTGGTATCCTGCCTGATACCCACAAAGACAGCAGTTTCATCTTCCATCATCCTCCCTGCAGGCATCTCTGTTGAGCCCCATTTCTTTGTTTACTGAGCATCGCCAGTCTGTCATTCATCCTCTACAGAAATATAAAGGGTAGCTTACGTTACAGCGGGAGGAGATAGGCAACAGATAAAATAAACATGTAAAATATGTTAGATGGTAATAAGGTCTTTAGGGGTGGGAGGAGGGTTGGGATAATGCAGAGAATCCATGGTGGGGTTGCATATTTAGAGAAAGTGGTCTGGAAAGAAAAGGCCTCACCAAGAAGCGTGCATTTAGATAACAATCCTAAACTGGAAGTCATGTAGAGATGTGAGAGTTGGACCATAAAGAAGGCTGGGTACCGAAGAATTGGTGCTTTTGAACGATGGTGTTGGAGAAGACTCTTGAGAGTCCCCTGGACAGCAAAGAGATCAAACCAGTTAATCCTAAAGGAAATCAACCCTGAATAATCATTGGAAGGGCTGATGCTGAAGCTGAAGCTCCAATACTTTGGCCATCTGATATGAAGGGTCAACTCATTGGAAAAGACCCTGATGCTGGGAAAGATTGAAGTCAGGAGAAGGGGATGACAGAAGGCGAGATGGTGGGATGGCATCACAGATTCAATGGACATGAGTTTGAGCAAACTCTGGGAGATGGTGAAGGACAGGGAAGCCTGGAGTGCTGCAGTCCATGTCACAAAAAGCTGGACACTTCTTAGCGACTGAACAACAACAAAAAAACTGGGAGTAACTTCTCCAACTCTGCCTGCCTGCTCTAAGACTGCCCACTGTCTGGTGCCACACATCTGGATATGCCTTTCATTCTGCAGGATAGCCTGGCCTTAAAGCCAGCATAAGACCAAGAACCACATCAGAAAGGATCCTCGTGTTTGACAGGCCTTAGGCAGGAGCGGGAACAGAGGGGCAGATACTGGTGCAAACACCTGGACAGCCCTGCAGACTGAAAGTGGAGGGGATGGGAACTTCTCAGAAATCAGGATCAGTGCTTTAGACTCTCACTTTGGAGGGATTGAGGGGAGGAGGAAAAGGGGATGACAGAGGATGAGATGGCTGGATGGCATCACCAACTCAATGGACGTGAGTTTGAGTGAACTCTGGGAGTTGGTGATGGACGGGGAGGCCTGGCGTGCTGCAATTCATGGGGTCGCAAAGAGTCGGACATGACTGAGCAGCTGAATTGAACTGAACTGAACTTGCAGTGTGGTTGGACCCTATCAATGGCATCACAGCTTGTTAGAAATGCTGAATTTCAGGCCCAGCTCAAACTGATTGAAATAGACTCTGTATTTTAATAAGATCTTCAGGTGATTCATATACACGAAATTTCATCTTTGCGGAACAGAGAATGCTGCATGTGTCTACCTGATTGGTATGAAGTTTATATGCTAAGTTTCCTTTGCTGCACTCCAGGAGAGCTGGGCAGTTGATAGTGTAGTAGAGATATATGGAATGAGAGAAGAAACCACCAGAGGATAGAATAGCTTCACAATCTTCAAAGAGCAAAGTTCTTTCTATAGTTGCTCTCTGTTTCCTTCCCTGGATAAGTTGACTATCTCAGTTTTCAAGCCACATATATATTCCAAGCACGGAGATGGGAGAATGAGGTGAGAGAAGGACCTTTTCCACTCCTTTTAAGAGTATGACTTTGGTTACATCCCATTGATGGTGATCTTAGTCATATGGCCACACATAGCTGCAAAGGAGGCTGGGAAATGCAGTCCTTAGCTGGGTGATTAGCTCCCCAACTTCTATTACTTCTAAACCATAGGAAAAAGAATGGATTATCTGGTGGTGATAACAAGCCATCTCTGTCACACCAAGGAAAAGAATCACTGGGGTAAGCCATAGCCTAAAGAGTAGGTGAGAAAAGGTCTGAAATATAGGTATTCAAGTATCTTGGATCAAGTTCCCATCAAATATCAACCAGAAGAGAGTTCCTACACCAGTTCTGAGTATCTAAAATGTGCTCACTCAAACTATTTTGAGATAGTATCACTGGTGAACTTATACTGGGTAATGGCTAGTATACCTTCTGAATGATTCATACCCTTGCCATACCAGTTGTTAAATATTTTTAATATCACCTTGCTCGCATCTCTTGCAGTTCTGCGAGGCCAAAATGGGATTTCCTCTCACTCTCACTGCTTCACTTTCCTGAGAGGTTGAAGAGATGCAGTAGGTAAAAAATTATAATTCCTAGTATGCTTCAGGGCACCTTTTTCTTCTCCCCCCATACAGAATTTTTCTTTACCTTTCAATTTAATTTACAAGTGCAAGGATACAATTGTCACAGTCTATTTCCTCTACACCCTCCTCCAAGCCCCTGCTTTCTGTTCATTTAGAGAACTGCAGTCTCTGAAGAAGAAGTGGTGTGGGTTGGGGGAGAAAACGGTAGTCTAGGGGCCTCTGAAACCAGCATCTAAGTAAACAGGAGGTGGCTATGGCGTTTCTGGTGAGGATAGGATTTGTGTTTCTGAGTCAAACATGACAGGGAGCTTAGGGGAGGTAGGGATTGTTTGTCTATGTGTTTTGCAACACGGCTGCTGCATTTAGCCACATGGCCCAGCATCCTGGTCTCGTAGACTAGGGTGAGAATGGTGCCCCATGGGTGGTTGCAGCTCCTGTACCACAGAGGATCTTTGCTTCAAGGTGTAGTCTGCCATTGATTTTTTAAACTTTATTTTGGCTTCACTGGGTCTTGGTTGTGGCATGTGGGCTTAGTTGCCCCACAACAGGTGGGATCTTAGTTCCCATGCTGTTGCTGCTAAGTCACGTCAGTTGTGTCCGACTCTGTGTGACCCCATAGATGGCAGCCCACCAGGCTCCTCCGTTCCTGGGATTCTCCAGGCAAGAACCAGGGATCTAACCTGTATCCTCTGCATTGCAAAGTGGATTCTTAACCAGTGGACCCCTGGGGGAAAGTCCCTTGCTATTTTTTTTTTTTTTCAATCCAGTTCCCTAGGCCTTGTAGATAAGAACTTTGTTTAGATTCCAATAGATTAAATGACAATTCTGATTTGGGGAGTTGTAAGATTTCAAATTTTCCTGCCTCTCTGTGTATGTTTTATTTGAGTTTTAGAAAGACTATGCCGTTTTACCAAGAAATATATGCCCCTCCCCTCCAAAAAGTCAGACTGGATGAAGCCATGGTTTTCACTATTTTTATATGAGTTGGAGATCAGGGCCGTCATGTGAGGTTGTGTAGCAGTGCACCCTGTTTCTGGGGGCAATAATGTTAAAGATAACACTACTCTGCGAATAAAGAGTTTTGTGATAGTCATTGGCATAAAATTTTCTGGGTGTGGGACTGGAGTTTGTTTTAAAGAGATACATTTTTCACTGTGGTAAAATATACCTAAGAATTTTGATCACTTTAACCATTTTTAAAAATTATTTATTTTTGGCTGCTCTGCGTCTTCGCTGCTGCACACCGGTTTTCTCTAGCTGCGGTGAGCGGGAGCTGCTCTTGGTTGCAGGGTGCAGGCTTCTCACTGTGGCGGCTTCTCTTGTTGTGGAGCATGGGCTCCAGGTGTGTGGGCTTCAATAGTTGCAGCACGTGGGCTTAGCAGTTGTGGTACACAAGCTTAGTTGCCCCGTGGCATATGGGATCTTCCCGGACCAGGGATTGAACCGGTGTCCCCTGCATTGCAAGGCTGACTCTTAACCACTGAACCCCCAGGGAAGCCCTAAATATTTCCAAGCATACAATTCAGTGGTATTTCATACACTTATAATGTTATATAACCTTTGCCACTATCTTTACCTGAAACTTTTTCATCATCTCCAGTATAAACTCTGTATCCACTAAGCAGGAACTCCCCATCATCACCCTCCCCTCCAGCTCCTGGTAACTTCTACTTTCTGCCTCTATGAATCTGTCTATTCTAGATACCTCATATAAATGGAATCGTGCAGTATTTCTGTATCTAGCTTATTTCACTAAGCATAGTGGCCCACCTCATATTGTAGAATATATCAAAATTTCATTCCTTCTCATGGTTGAATACTATTCCATCGTGTGCATACACCATATTTTGTTTATCCATTCATCTGTCAATGGACGCAGGCTGTTTTCACCTTTGGGCTATTATGAATAATGCTGCTACGGACAGAGGCTCTTTTTGAGCCTCTGCTTTCAGTTCTTTTGTGTATATTTCTAACAGTAAAATTTCTAGACCATACGGTACTTCTATGTTTAACTTTTTAAGGAATCTCCAAACTGTTTCCCACAGTAACGGCACCATTTTAATTTCCCCACCAACAGTGTACAAAGGCTCTCACTTCTCCACATAGTCACCAATATTTTTTTTTTTAATTGTAGGCTATCTGGTAAATGTGAAGTAGTATCTCATTGTGGTAAGACTGGAGTTTTGATTAAAGTGTTGTCAAAATCTTAGGACCAATGCAACTATTTTTAACAGACCAAGGAAATCCTCATGGCTGCAGGCTCCTGGACAAAGCACAGGAGATTGAATGTCTGCAGGCAAATTTTTAAATGTCTGATGAAGGAAGGTGGGTGCCAGGATGGGGGATGCTGGAGACATTATCCGGGCTACCTGTCCTAGATACGTTTTATAGGCTACACACAGGAGCAGCCTAAGAGCCCTGCAATCATGTGATGAAATGGGACAATGCCACATCCTACCACTCAATTTCAGAATTGTGTGCAACCACCCGGGGGTTTAAAAAGAGAGAGAGATTTCCTTGTCTGGGGTCTCCAAGTACATATCAGGGAAGGACTGTACAGATTACAAGGGATTGCAAAGCCCACAATGCTAAAATAAGAACAAAAAAGCATGTAATTATTCAAGTGTGTTAGTTGGGATATAGGTTTGGCTGCTCTGAAAAAGGCCCAAATAACAGACATCAGGAATTGGTCTGGGAATCATGTGAATAAACATGCCCTTGAGCTGCAGCTCTGAGAAGGAGATTCAGTATCCAGGTGAACGAGGAATGGAGCCAAAGACCATCCTTAGACCTGGTCCCCATATTCAAAGATGAACCTAAAGGAAAGAGGGCATAAGGCCTATAAAAATATTACTAAGGAAGAAAATAAAAGAAAGACTCAGAGGGACAACAAACTTTTGAAAATAATTTATAAGAATCAGAGGAACATTTTGAAAACTCACTGAGCATCCTCAATGGGATGCAAAGAAATCCTACAAAACAAGAGCAGAAATGCATGTGGAAAAAAACACACTAAGATAAAAAGTGACAACTGAAATATCAAGTAGGCCCAACCTATGGGAAATAATGACAAAGCAACTTTTTTTAGCTTCCTACTATCATTTTCCCTCATTTAATTTTTTAACATGAAAAATTTGAAGCATATGTAGAAGTAGACAGAATAATGTTATAAACTCACATGTTCCCATCACCCAGCTTTAACAACTTCCAGCTTACAACCAGCTTATCTAAACCTTCACCCTCCTACCCTCCATGGCTGTTCTTTTACTTCCTATCTCTCCTGTATCCTCCTATTGTAGAAAATACATCAGGAATCAGACCGCTTCTCACCAAATCCTCTGCCACCACCCCAGTCCAAACCATCCTCACCCGCTGCCTGGATAATCTTTGTTTCAACTTTCGTTTTACTAAAAAACACAGAAAAATGCACAAAACAAATATAGAGGTTAGAAGTATTACCCTTGTAACCACCACTTAGAATAAGAAATTGAACTTTGTCGCTGATCCCAAAGTGCCCCATCTGTGCTCCATTCACCCACAAGCCCCTGTCTCCCTCTGAATTAGTTTGCTAAGGCTGACACAGAACGGGTGCCTTAAACTACACAAATGAATCCCCTCATTGTTCTGGAGGCTGGAAGTCCACAGTCAAGGTCTGGCAGGGTGGGTTCCTGCTGAGGCCTCTCCTCCTGGCTTGCAGACAGCTGCTTTCTTGCTAGGTCCTCACCCGATCTTTCCTCTGTGCATATGGGTGTTCGTGCTTAAATCTCTTCTCCTTATAAGGACACCAGTCATTAGGGATTGGGGCCCACCCTAAAGACCTTATTTAACCTTAATTATCTCTTTAAAGACTCTTTCGCCAAATACAGTCACATTCTGAGGTACAGGGTCAGAACTTCAGTGTGTGCATTTGGTGCATGGTGGGCGGCACAATTCAGTCCATAACACCCTCCAAATGCAATCTCTATCCTGACTTTTACAATAATCATTTCCTATGTTTCTTTACGGTCTCATCAATCAAGACACTAGAGTTCAGTCTTTCTGATTTTTTAAAACTTGAAATGTCACTAAGTCTTTTTGAATCTGCAAACTTCCTTTCTACTATTTTCTTCCCTTATAATTTATCTGTGAAGAATCTGGGCTGTGTGGCCTGCCGAGTGTCCCAGAGTCTGCATTGTGCTGACTGCTCACTCATGGTGCGGCTCGGCGTCTGCTTCTCTCCTCCGAGTTTCCTAAAAACGGGCAGCTGAATCCAGAGACCTGAACAGACTTGGGTTTGATCCCTTTGGCAAGTGGTGTGGCAGATCAGCTTTCTTGAAGTACACTAGACATATAGCAGATTTCACCCATTCACAGTGTACACTTCAATGAGTGCTGGCCAATGTATACAGTACACAGCATCACATGTGGATATCCAGCACCACAATATATTGCTGTTGTTCAGCTGCAAAGTTGTGTCTAACTCTTTGAGACCCAATGGACTGCAGCACGCTGGGCCTCTCTGTCCCTCACCATCTCTCAGAGTTTACCCAAATTCATGTCCATTGAATCAGTGATGCCATCCAACCACAGTATATATGGTGCCCCAAATGTATAGATATATACAGCTCCATGATCAAGTTATACAATGTTCCTGTCACTGAAAAGACTCTCCTTAGGCCTCTTTGCAATCAATAACTATCTTTCCCTCCCTTTTGGCCTCTAAAAATTACTGATCCGTTTTATGTCACTATTGTTTCCTTCTTGTAGACTTTCACGTAAATATTATCATAACTATAGTCTTTTCTGTCTGATTTCTTTCACTTAGCAGAATGCATTAAGATTCAGCGATGTTATTGTGTGTATTTGTAGTTTATTCATTTTTATTGCTGAGCAGTATTTTGTTGTATGGGTATATTACAATTTATTTTCTATTCATCTGATGATTGACATTTAGATTACTTATAGTTTGAGCTATTAGGCATAAAGCTACAGTGACAATTTGCATGCAAATCTCTCTCCAACCTGTGTTTTCATTTCTCCTGAGTTAATACCTGGGAGAGGAACTGCTGGGTCATTTGGTAGGTATATATTTTACTTTATAAGAAAAGGCCAATTTACTTCATAAAGAGGCTCTACATTCTGTGCAGCATAGCTGAGACTTCCCATTGCCTGCCATCCTTGCTAACATTCAGTATTGTAGTATTTTTAATTTTAGCTATTCTGGTGGATGTGTGAGCTATCACATTATGATTTTAAGTTTTACTTCTCTAATTATAAATGATGTTGAGCATTTTTATGTGTATATTGCTTTTCATATATACATGTATGTATATATGTGTCTAAATCTTTAGTGATGTATCTGAGTTCTCATCCATTTAAAGCATTTTTACTTATTTATTTGTTTTTAATTATGGTATAGTTGATTTACCATATTATATAAGTTTCAGGTGTACAACATAGTGATTCACAATTTTTAAAAGTTATACTCTATAGTCATTTCATCCATTTTAATTGTCTTCTTATTGAGTTATATGGTTCTTTATATAGATACCAATCCTTTATCAGATATATATTTTACAAATAATTTCCCTCAGTTTACAGCTTGCATTTCCATTTTCTTCTTTTTCGATATTTAGTTATTTGTTTACTTTTGGTGGCACTGGGTCTCCATTGCTGCGTGGGATTTCTCTAGTTGCAGCGAGCAGGAACTACTCTTCATTGTGGTGCTCGGGCTTCTCACTGCAGTGGCTTCTCTCGTTGCGGAGCATGGCTCTGGGGCCCTTGGGTTTCAGTAGTTGTAGCACATGTGCTCAGCTATTGCAGCTCTCAGGCTCTAGAATGCAGGTTCAGTAGTTGTGGCACAGGGGCTCTTGGTATCTTCCCAGACCAGGAATCTAACATGTGTTTCCTGTGATGGCAGGTGGATTCTTTACCGCGGAGCCACCAGGGAAGACCCTCCATTTTCTTAAAGCATCATTGCCTAATGTGGTCCCATTTTTTTTCCCACTTGTGCAAATGATCGTTCTTTGCCTGGTGCTTCAGTAACTCACCTGAGCACCCTAAGAACATCTTTAAGTAAAATGGGTTCAAAAGTTCCAAGCTCCGGTTTCCAGATCAGAGCCTGTTTGCATGCTGGAGAACTAAGGAGAATGTCTCCATCTTTGCCATGATGATCTCTGCCGGCCCACCTGCTGGTCTTGCTGAAATCTCCCGTAATTCCCTGCAGCCATAACCCCGAGTCAGCCCTGCCTCCTTGCTGGGTCCCAGTTCTTGCAGCTGTTCTTTCAGCGTAAGAGCCCATTGAGGTCCTAGTTCTCAGAAAATTATTAATGCTGCTTTCCAATCATCCTTACTATTTTTTTCCCTTGCTATTTTCTTTCTGTGTTAAGGCAGACTGAGGCTACACATGCAGATTCTCAGTTCACAATGAGTTGCTCTCGTAGTTACTTTTAAATCCCACTTTTCAATGATGGAAAAGTTCCACTGCCACCCCAGGCTGAGTGTTATCAACATTCATTTGCATATAAGAAAACCTGAAGCAATTGTGAAAGAAAATAGGCAAATGAGAACAGGCTTGTTTACAGCAACAGCAGACATGTCTCACATTTACTTTTCCAGAAAAGGCCAGAATGCAGTTTTTGCTTCTGTGTGTAGGTGTAATCTATGCACAGCTCTTTACATTGTAATCAGGCTGAAGGTTATACATTTTGGGAGCTTTCTTTAAGAAAGAGAATGCAAAAATATATTACTTTTGCAAACTTTACCAAAACATGTGAGTTATGTATAAATTACTAGCCTGTGTCCCACCCCCATCCCATACTCACAGACCCTCAGGGCCTTGGAAGAGGCCTGTGCAAATCAGAGACCCCAAAGCTTAACCCAAAGCTTATGTTTTATTAACTTCCTAGTAAATATTCTTCTAATTATAATGAACCACTTAGACATTCACTTGTTTGCTGTTTTTCTCTCTCAGCCAGGCCTGGAACCACAGTATGTGTTCATCACATGTACCTCACATTCCTATCACAGTGCTTGTTTATAGCAGACAGTCAATAAATATTCGACAAATGAAATTGATTACTGGAAGGTAGGAAGGAAAGATGAATGAATATGGTGATAGACTCAAATGCAATCATGCTCAAACAGCATACAGAAAGCTGAGAAAGGTCAAGGTGGTTAATAGATAACCATGGGTGTCCCATTCTGAGGGAGCACAGGTCATCGTGCCCAGGGACTGGCTCCTCTCCAACCTCCCTCCTAGGGCCTCTTGTGACAGCCAAGACCTTTCCTCTACCTAGAGTGCTGCAGATGGCCTCCAGTGCTCTTAAAGTCCTTGGCCCAAGACCTGCAGCTGTAGGGCCTTCAACTAGGTCCAGGGTTGTGTGACCTTTGGAAAGAACTTCAAGGCTTATTCTTTCCTATAGACTTGTCTGCACAAGACATGATAACCAGTGACCTTTTCCGAGGACACTCTTAGAGTTGTCACTGGGAGAAGGCTTACAGAATTGTGGTTAAAAACCTACCTCCCCTGTGAGCTTAAAATACCTCCTGACATTCCCCCTGGGAGAAGGCTCCCAGCCAAGCACAGTCTGTAAGAGCAGTCATCTCTCAGCAGTGACCTCTGGATAATTCATGATGAGATCACAACACCCCTTTTTAAAAGAAGTGTCATCAGCAGACCCCATCTAGAGAACAGGGTGATGTCTTTGCATGCATCACACAGGGTTTGGTTCTTTGTGGGGGCTCTCAATACATTGCTGAAATGCTAATAATGCATTTTCATTTCTTTGTCTCTGCCTCAGGCAACTTTGCTTTGATGCTTTCAGAATCTGGACATGTGAGCTAGGGTTAGGACCTTAATTATGACATGATATTAGGCATATTTAGAAAAGCCAGAGTTGTAAGAGGAAGGAATGTAATAACAGGGATTTAGAGATTAAAGCAATTTAGGAGACAGAATACAAACAAAAGTAATAGAAATGAAACTTGACATGGATCTTAAGGGAATACTGCAGTGCAGAACCACAAGAACACAGGAAAGGGCTGCTCCATGTTCCAACAGGGCTTGGCTGGAATAATCCAGAGATTAGAGCTAGGCTTTTATAGACTTAATCCCTGAGTTCGAATCCCACCTCTGAGTCTTACTACTTGTGTGTTCTTGGGCTAGTTCAGTGCCTTGTCTGAATCTGTTTTCTAGATCTGCAATGAGGGGACTAATAAGAGTACAACCTCATAGGGTAGGTGATGTTTCAATGAGATAATGTGTGTATGTTGCCTAACATTTTCTGGTCCTTAGCACTCAACAAAGGGTAGTAACTAATCATCATGAGGAAACCACAACACATTTAGAATTATGGTCAAATCTATCTAGCCACAAAGTAGCAATATGCTTTGTAGAGAAGGGTTCTGAGCAGTCTGACTTCAGTGCTGGTACCAGGTTTTAAAGCAGTCTTTGTAACCTAGCTCCAGCTCTTCACAGCCACAGTTTGAAAGTGGTCTTGTGTATACAGAGACGCAGAGGGAGATACACCTGTCTGTGACTTTAGAGGTAGGTGAACTAACTGCCAATCTTGACATGGCCCTTTGTTGGCTTCAGCATCTCATAGCCATTGACTGGCAGTGATCTTTCCTGCCCAGGGACCCAGAGGGAGTCACACCTGTCTGTGCCCTTGGAGGCAGGCCTGACAATTTCTACCCTTATCTTGAAACAGCACTTTAACTTGGCTCCAGCCCTCTTAGCCATGCTCCAGGAGGGGTCCTGTCTACTTGGCAAGGGGCACACCAGTCTGTGCTTCTAGAGGCAAGCCTGAAGACCTCTGTTCCAGCTATGGATGCTGAAGCATCCAGGGATTGGTTCTAGCCTCTCCCAGCTGTGGTCTAGGGCTGATTCTACCTGCCCAGTGACCTGTCAGGAAGGTGTCAGGGGACCCAGCAGAAGCCATACCCACCTGTACTCTGGTAACAGGCCTGCTGTCTGCAGACCCTGAAGTTGACTTTTGTCCCAGTACTAGCCTTCCTTGCCAAGGTCTTAGAGGCCATCTTATCCACACAAATGTCAGACAGAATCCATACCTGCCTGAGCCCTGATACAGACTCACAAATTGCAGACTTCACTCTTGACCTCGCAGTAGCCATGGGACTCAACCCTGATCAACTACAAGTCCAAAGGTAATCTCATCAGCCTGGGGATCCAACAAGATAAGTCTTTACCTGCAAAATCAGCCTATAAAGACTAGAAGAGGTGTTTGCTCCTTCAAAAGCACAGACATCAATGCAAGGCTTGGATTAAGAAGAATCTGGCAAACCTGACACTACCAAAGGAAGTTAATAAAACTACAGCAGTCAACCCCAAAGGAATGGAGGTCTATGAATTGCCTGACATAGAATTCAGAATAATCATCTTAAAGAAGCATAATGAGATGAAAAAGAACACAGATAACTAAACAAAATCAGGAAAATAATGCACGAGCAAAATAAGAAGTTTAATAAAGAAATAAAAAACATAAAAAAACAATAAAATAGAAATCTTGGGGCTGAAGACACAACTTAAAAATTCAATAAAGAGCTTCAAAAGTGGACTCAATCATGCAGAAGAAATAATCATCAAATTCAAAGACAGTTCATTTGAAATTAATTAGCTAGAGGAATACAATGGTCTGAGTGTATAGGTTTCAAATTCATATGTTGAAATCCTAATGCCCAATGTAATGGTATATGAGGTGGGGTTTTTCAGAAGTGATTAGGTCATAAGGGTGGGGCTATCACCAATGGGATTACAGGATTAGACTACTTATAAAAGAGACCTCAAAGAACTCCTTAGCACCTTCCATCATGTGAAGACTCTATGAGAAGAGAGACTTCTGAAACCCAGACAAGAGCTTTCATTCAACCATGCTAGAACCTTGAGCTCAGACTTTCTCTCTCTAGAACTGTGAGAGAGATATTTCTGTTATTAATACGCCATGTCTGTGGTATTTTGTTATAGCAGCCTGGACAGACTAAGAAAGGAATGAAAGCAACAAAAAGAATGAAGAAGCACACAGAACCTATAGGACACCATCAAGCAAACAAACATATACAGTATATGAGTCAAGAAAGAGAAGAGACAGAAAAGGGAGCAGAAGTTTATTTAAAGGAATAATAGCTGAAAACCTCCTAGATTTTAGGAGATATAGCCAGATACAAAAAGCTCAAAGGACCACGAGCAATTGCAACCCAAAGGTTACCCTAAAACAATATAATTAAATTGTCAAAATCAAAGACAAAGAGAGAATTTTGAAAGCAGCAAAAGAAAGAAACCAGTTACTTATAAGGAAATACCCATAAAGATATCAGTGTATTTCTCAGCAGAAATCTTGCAGATCAGGAGGGAGTGGCATGATATGTCACCATTACAGTATTCTCAGTTCATTTGCTCAGTCGTATCTGACTCTTTGCAACCCCATGGACTGTGACACGCCAGGTTTCCTTGTCCATCACCAACTCTGAAGCTTGCTCAAACTCATGTCCATTGAATCAGTGACGACATCCAACCATCTCATCCTCTGTCATCCCCTTCTGCTCCTGCCTTCAATCTTTCCCAGCATCAGGGTTTTTCCAATGAGTAAGTTCTTCACATCAGGTGGCCAAAGTATTGGAGTTTCAGCTTCAGCATCAGTCCTTCAAATGAATATTCAGGACTGATTTCCTTTAGGATTGACTGGTTTGATCTCCTTGCAGTCCAAGGGACTCTCAAGAGTCTCCTCTAACACCAAATTTCAGAAGCACCTATTCTTCAACACTCAGCTTTCTTTATGGTCCACCTCTCACATCCATACATGACCACTGGAAAAACCATACCTTTGACTAGATAGACCTTTGTTGGCAAAGTAATGTCTCTGCTTTTTAATATGCTGTCTAGGTTGGTCATACCTTTTCTTCCAAGAAGCATCTTTTAATTTCATGGCTGCAGTCACTATCTGCAGTGATTTTGGAGCCCAAGAAAATAAAGTCTGTCACTGTTTCCATTGTTTCCTCATCTATTTGCCATGAAGTGATGGGACCAGATGCCATGATCTTCATTTTGAATGTTGAATTTTAAGCCAGCTTTTTCACCCTCCTCTTTCACTTTCTTCAAGAGGCTCTTCAGTTCATCTTTGCTTTCTGCCATAGAGTGGTGTCATCTGCATATCTGCATATTTCTCCCAGCAATCTTGATTCCAGCTTGTGCTTCATCCAGTGCAGCATTTTGCATGATGTATTCTGCATATAAGTTAAATAGGTAGAGTGAGAGTATAAAGCCTTGATGTACTCCTTTCCCAATTTGGAACCAGTCCATTGTTCCATAGCTGGTTCTAACTGTTGCTTCTTGACCTGCATAAGGATTTCTCAGGAGGCAGGTAAGGTGGTCTGGTATTCCCATCTCTTGAAGAATTTTCCACAGTTTTTTGGGATCCACACAGTCAAAGGCTTTGGTGCAGTCAACAAAGCAGAAGTAGATGTTTTTCTGGAATTCTCTTACCTTTTCTATAATCCAACAGATGTTGCAATTTGATCTCTGGTTCCTCTGCATTTTCTAAATCCAGCTTGAACATCTGGAAATTCTCAGTTCATGTATTGTTGAAGCCTCACTTGGAGAATTTTGAGCATTACTTTGCTAGCATGTGAGTTGAGTGCAATTGTGCGGTAGTTTGAACATTCTTTGACATTGCCTTTCTGCAGGAATGGAATGAAAACTGACCTTTTCCAATCCTATGGCCACTGCTGAGTTTTCCAAATTTTCTGGCATATTTAGTGCAGCACTTTAACAACATCATCTTTTAGAACTTGAAATAGCTCAGCTGGAATTCTATCACCTCCACTAGCTTTGTTTGTAGCAATGCTTCCTAAGGCCCACTTGACTTTAGACTCCAGGATGTCTGGCTCTAGGTGAGTGATCACACCATCGTGGTTATCTGGGTTATGAAGTCTTTTTTGTATAGTTCTTCTGTGTATTTTTGCTACCTTTTCTTTATATCTTCTGCTTCTGTTAGGTCCATACTGTTTCTGTCCTTTATTGTGCCCATCTTTGCATGAAATGTTCCCTTAGTATCTCTAATTTTCTTGAAGAGATCTCTAGTCTTAAAAAATAAAAATCTTAGAATTTTTTATTTCAACTTGAAGAAATGTTGAAAGGAAAAAAGAAACAAAAAATAAAAACTGATAATGAAGAAAACTACATGCAACAAAACTATCCTTCAAAGACTGAAGAATAAAGACATTCCCTCCAAAAAAGCTGAGGAGGTTTATCACCATTAGATCTTCCTTACAGGAAATGCTAATGGGAGTCCTTCAAGTTGAAATAAAAGAATGCAAGCAAACCACATGAAAACAGTGTTAAAAATCACTGGTAAAGGTAAATACAAACTTAAATTTAAAATATTCTAATGGTGGTATATGAATCATTTTCAAGTCAATAAAAAAGTTAAAAGACTGTCACAATATTAAAAATAATTGTAACTACAATAATTTGTTAATAGGCAAACAATATAAAAATATGTAAAATGTGCTATCAATAGCATAAAATGTGGTATGGAGGGAATTAAAAGTATACAGTTTGTATATGAGATTGCAATTAAGTGATTATCAGCTTAAAATAGCTACATAACTATAAGCTGTATTATATAAACCTTACAGTTAACTACAAAGCAGAAAACTTATAAAAGATACAAAAAAGACATAGAGAAAGAAATCAAAGGGTACCATTACAAAAAATCAACAAACCACAAAAAGATAGTAAAGAGAAAGAAGGGAACAAAAGATTTACAAAACAGAAAATACTTAACAAAATGGTCATAATAAGTCCTTACCTATCAATAATTACTTTGAATATAAATAGATCAAGTTCTCTAATCAAAAGACAAAGAGTGGCTAAATGGATTTTAAAAAGACACTGATGAAAAAAATTGAAGACAAAAATAAATGTAAAGAGATCCTATATTCATTACTGGAAGAATTAATATTGTTAAAATGTCTATACCCAAAACAATATACAGATTCAAGGTAATACCTATAAAAATTCCAATGACAATTTTCACAGAAATAGAAAAAAAATAATTCTAAAATTCTTTGGGACCCACAAAAGACAAGTAATCCGCAAGTAATCTTGAGAAAGAAGAACAAAGCAAGAGGCACAGTTCCTGGTTTTAAGCTAAATTGCAAAGCTATAGAAAGCGAAGAGCATGGTACTGAAATAAAAACAGACACATAAACCAAGTGAGTAGAATAAAGAGCCCAGAATAAATTCACACATATATGGTCAAGTAATCTTCAACAAAGGGACCAAGAATATGCAATGGGGAAATAATAGTCTCTTCAACAAATGTTAGGAAAACTCAACATCCATATATGAAAGAGTGATATTAGACCCTTATCTTGCATCACTCACAAAATTTAACTAAAAATTGATTAAAGACTTGAATATAAGACCTGAAATAATAAAACACTTGGAAGAAAACATAAGCAAAAAGCTCCTTGACACTGGTCTTAGCAAGAATTGTGTATAATATTAAAAGCAGAAGCCACAAAAGCAAGAATCTACAAGTGGGACTACATCAAACTTAAAAGCTCCTGTACAGCAATGGAAGCAATCTACAGAGTGAAAATACAGCCTTTCAAATGGGAGAAAATATTTTTAAATCGTGTATTAGATAAGCAGTTAATATACAAAGTATATCAGGAACTCATACAACTCAACAGCTATAAAAGCAACCTGATTACAAAATAGGCAAAGAATCTAAATACACGTTTTTCCAAAGAAGACATACAAATGGCCAGTAGGCATATATGAAAAGGTGCTCTATGTCACTAATCATCAAGGAAATGCAAATCAAAACCACAATGAGATATCGCTTCATACCTGTTAGGATAGCTATTATCAAAAAAAAAAAAAAAAGCAAAAGATAAATGCTTTACAATGAATAAGGACAAAACAGAATTTTTGTACACTGTTAATAGGAATGTAAATTGGTACAGCCATTATGGAAAGTAGTATGGAGTTTCCTCAAAAAATCAAAAATAGATCTACCATATTACTCAGCAACTCCACTTCTGGGCATATATTTTCAAAGAAATGAAAACAGCATACAGAAGAGATATATGTATTTCCATGTTCATTGTACTAATACTCGTAATAGCCAAGATATGGAAACAACCTAAGTGTCCGTCAATGGGTGAATGGATAAAAATGTGGTATATACATATGTTCAGCCACAAAAGAGAAGGAAGTCCTGGCTTTTGCAACAACATGGAAAACTTTGCTAAGTGAAACAAACCAGGCACAGAAAGACAAATACTGCCCAATCTCACTTATATGTGGGATTTTAAAGTGTTGTACTCAGAACCAGAGTAGAACAATAGTTGTCAGGGCTGGGGTTTGTAAAACTGGGGAGATACTGGTCAAAGAGTACAAACTTCCAGTTAAAAGATGAATAAGTTCTGGGGATCTAATGTACACCATAATGATTATAGTTAATAATACTCTAACGTATACTTAAATTTTGCTAAGAGTGTAGATCTTAAGTGTTATCACTACATAAACACACACACACACACAAATAGGAACAAAAAATTTTTTCTTTACTAATGTTTATATTTAAAAAAAAGAAAAATTGAAAAAAAAGTGATTCCTATTCCCCCTTTTTTTTAAACCACATTGGTCTGTTAGGTTTTATTCATAGTGGTAATCATGATAAAATATGAAATGTCCTTGTTTCTTTGTGCATTTGTTTTTGATGACCTCTCCAACATCCCGCCCCCCAATGTGTGACTATAATCTTCATAAGAGCATGGTACATGACTACTTGATTCACAGCTGTATTCTCATAGGTGGAACAATATCTAGCACACAGTAGGCTCTCAAAACACATTTGATAGATAAATGAATAAACGAATGAATGAATGAATGAGCACGAATTAACCATTTGCATGAACCATACAGACCAGAAACCCTATCTCCTAATGTATCTTTTTGATACATAGGTTTCTTCCCTATTAGATTGGGGATAGGGTCTCACAAGCTGTCATGAATTTTGCTAAGCAAAACACAGACAAACTGGGATTGGAGGTGAGTTTTGAATTGTCGGTTAAAGTAAAGAAGCAATAATCAGGCTGGTAAACATCTCCAGGAGCAAAGGCTTAGGGTTAGTGTTTTGGGACAAAATGGCCAACTATGAATTAGGGAATCTAGGGGTGGGGTATTTGACCCAGCACAGCAGGTGCCTGAGGTGATTCGGGGTGTATAAGATGAAAAGATTGTTCAGTAGATGCTAAGTAGGAAGAATCTTCATAGGGTGTCTATCCTCAGGGTGGATGCCAATAGGAAGGGGAGGCTACACTCCAGGTTATCATCGAGCAGAGTATGTATGGTGTTGTCATTTGCTGTGGATGCGGCTTTCCTCCTGGGCTCCAATTTCTTTATTCAATAGTTGCTAAGCAGAGTCATAACACTTGAACTTTGCTCTTAAAACTGGAAACGGCAAAGAATCATTGCAAGTACGATATGGCCTGTTTTCTTTGAATGAAGTAGATGAATAGTGATTACAAGTGGAGATTCAAATCTTCAGAGAGCAAAGCAAAGACTTATTGACAGGAACCGCCTGTTCAGAGAGTAGCCAGGAGAGAAAGACGTAGATAGTGTGTCTCACTGCCCCTGACCTATGCCTTCCTCTCTGCCTCCACCTGATTCTAGTTACAAGGCCAGAAACCTGGGACCAAGTACCTTACCATGTGGCCAAAGGCAAAAAACACTGGCTGGGGGTGCAGAGCTATTTAGTTCAGTCAAAAGGTGACTCATTTCCAAGAAAATATTTTTGTTTTGATTTTTCAATCAAAATTACCTTCAGCCTTTATGTTTATTATTTTAAGTATCAGGAGTGTGAGAAGTGGTAGACCAGTGGTCTTCTGAAAGTTTAGACTTTCTCAATACAAGCTGATTTTCTGATACCAGCTGTGAACCTTGGCTGTATATATCACATTTTTCCAAAAGGACCCAAAAGGAAGAAATATGTGCAGTTGGACTGAACATATTATTTGAGACAGGATGACTTGGATTTAAATTCAAGATCTGTAATTATACTTTATTGAAACAAGAAGGAAGATATTTTCTTCTGTGGATTGTGGTTATTTTAACATTACTAAGAAAAGACAAGTATTTAGTTGCCTGTTTCTTCTTTTCTTTTGATTTTGATGAAGTGAGTGGCCCTCAAAGTGAAATGAACACTAGAATTTAGATCTAAAGTGATTGCAGCAAAGGTCAATGAGAAGTGAGAAGATATTGTTGGGTTGAGGATAATGCAGACCAGCATGCTTTAGTCACTGTTCTCCGAGTGGCATTACACAATAACATCCCCCTCTCAAATGAGAACAAGATTCAATTCACTTAAGATCAAATTGATGGAAAATAATACAGCTATATTGATTTACTCAAGATTAAGCACGCTGGAAAGAAATCACTATAATCTGGAAATTGTAACAGTGGAAAGAAACAGAATGGAATTTAAGGTGCAATTTGGAAGGATGATGTGGTAATCATGTAAACAGAGGCCCAAGTGGAATATTGAGGAGGAAAACACAGGGTGATTTGAAGTGATGTATGATTGCACTCACATAGCACCGAGTGAGTGAAATGCCCAGTGCTTACTCCCCAAGAAATCTGCATTGTGAGAGCTGAAGGTGACTAGAGCATCTGCTCTACTGACACATTGTTCTAGGCTGGAGAAAGTTTGGCTGCTTTGACTGATAGATTTCCTTTGCATCACAAAGGAACCCAAAAGACAGGAAGGAAACTGTTCACTATGGACTGAGATACATCAGGTTATGGGACAGGACTCTTCCCTAAACGTAAAATTGGGTCTGTTCTTCTTGCTAGGTAGTTTACAGGAGTTTACAGGAGAAGGACTGTAAATTGTGGAGATGATTTGTTGACATTTTGTTTGAGAGAGAGAGTTGAGCTGGGATGGATCGTGAGTATAACAGGGTTATAGGGGCAAAGGAAAGGACATAAAAGATCAAAACAAGCTCTTGACCTCTTCACACATGCCTGAAATACTGACTGTGGAAGGAAAGTGAGAAGGAAAAATTGGCCTTATTGAATACCAGGAAACCTGAATATATGATCCCAATTGGTCCCAACAGCCATGATATAATAGGATTATTATCTCTTTTTTACAAAAAGGATAGTAAGACCGAGACAGACTGCAATGGTTAATTACACATCAACTTCAGTGTTTGACCAGATATTTGATCAAACATTATTCTGGGATGGCATTTTGAGATTAATGTTTAAATCAGTAGATTGAGTAAAGCAAGATTGCCCTCCCTGTTGTGGGTGGGCCTCATCCAATCAGTTGAAGTCTTGAATAGAGCAAAAGGGCCAACCTTTCCATGAGTAAAAGAGAATTCTCCCAGCTTGACTGCCTTTGAACTGTGACACAGGCTTTTTTCCTACCTTCAAATTTGAACTGAAACTTCACGCTTCCTGAGTCTTGAGCCTGCTGGCCTTCACATTGGAGCTACACCATTGGCTCTCCTCGGTCTGAAGGTTCTGACTCACCCTGCTGATCTGGGGACTTCTCAGTCTCCACAGTCACATGAACCAATTCTATGTATATATGTGTGTGGGGAGGTGTATACACACATATGCACATATATACACACACCCACACATATATATGTACATATCCTATTGGTTATGTTTTTCTGGAGAACCCTGATGGAGGGTAGTAGAGCCAGAATTCCAACACAGGCCTGTCTGTCTCACTTTAAATTCATGTTGAAAAGTAAATAGGTGATAACAGATAAATGTAAACGGTGATAAACCATATCCAGCTGAGAGCAGTTTTAAACTTGTATGATTCTAGACAGGGACAGGGAAAAAGCGTAAGTATCAAAACCCTGAGATCTAAAAGGAACAAATGAAAATATAGGAGGAGACTAAAAAATGGAGCAACTCTTCAAATTTCTCCTGGGTTCATCTTCTCTCATACAAGATGGAGAACAATGTTTTTAATCACCATTTCTCAAGTCCTTCCTATGATCAAAGACTTTCCACACACCCAATGTTTAAAATAACCTTGTGGGATAGTAATTCTTATTCCAATTTTGCATATTAATTCACACAATTACCAAATGGCACAGGCAGGATTCAAACTCAGGTTGCTGGCTCCAGACCCCACATCATTCCCATGTGGTCTGACCTGTGCTTTGGGGGCCTGAGCCTGAAGCAAGGTGCTCCCAGCCCATCACCCTTAACATTTAATCGGTGCTGATGTTCCTTGCAGGAGAAGTAGTTGCCAGACATGTGTAAAAAGACATAAATATTATATTATTTCCTAAACCAAATCCTGGATTAAATTCAGACTAATCATCTAAGCGATCAGTAGGTAAGAAACCTGACTACAGAAAGAAAGAAAACCAAGAAAGGGAAGAAATTTTATCAAGGCTGAGACATTCACAGCAACTCAAGCTAAATAGGTGCTTGCTAATAATAACTTTGTTCCTGTGAGTTATGAAAGTATATGTTCTGAAAATATAAGATAAATTTTATCCATTTAGAAGTCCTGAGCCTTAATAATTACAAAAGAATCATTGTCATGAAGACAATGAGTCAATAATATTAAGTCTTTTTTTGTATGTGTTGAGCTTTGCTGTAAACATCATAAGGAACCAAGGGGTGCGGGGCTGGGGTTCGGAGGGAGAAATCGCCCCTGATTGGGAATAGAATAAAAATAAAAAGCAACTTTTGTATATATCTAATTTCATGGAATCTAGGATGATTTCAAGTGTGTGATTCAATATTATTTTATGTACTGCAAAGAAAGAAAAATTGCTGGCAAGTATAATTGGGAGACACCGTGCATTATAAGATGTTCTGATTTCAGAAATGTTAAAATGCAAAAAAGCGTGTCTCAGGTTCAAGTGAATATCATACTTAGCAGAGAGGGAGAGAGAAAGAACTCATTAATGTTCTTTAAGGCCAAGAGTCAGAACAAGTTTTTTTTTTCATTTTGATCTTTATTTTTTTATTGAAGTACAGTTGATTTACAATGTTGTCTTGGTTTCAGGTGTACAGCAAAGCCATTCAGATATATATACACATATATATTCTTTTCAGATTATTTTCCATCATAGGTTATCACAAGGTGTTGACTATAGTTCTCTATGCTGTATGCTTGTTTTTCTGTTTTATATATAGTACTATATATTTGTTAATCCCAAATTCCCAATTTATCCCAGCAAATATTTAGACAACAATCTCTGAATTCACTTAGTCAAGCTCTAATTTTTATGTATCAGCAACAGATTTCATTTTTATGTGTCAACACTAGATTCATTTGGACACAATTCTTAAGTAATAAGAAAATATGGACCCTATTTTTCCCATGAAAATATTTTCAATTGTGTGCAAGAAAGGAATATGTTTTAAACACGAATTTGCTCAAACTCTGTATTTATGAATTCCTATGAGATTTTTTAAAAAAACAAAACTAAAACCCACTTGTATGTTTCTTTGATCTGTTT
Source organism: Bos grunniens (assembly GCF_055505025.1). NCBI lineage: Eukaryota > Metazoa > Chordata > Mammalia > Artiodactyla > Bovidae > Bos > Bos grunniens. The sequence goes on from NC_141193.1 coordinate 31,983,920, forward strand.
TCTTTTTTTTTTTTTTTTCATGGTCAACTCCTAATTTAAAAGAAAAATTCTCCATCCATTAAAAAAAGTTCTTACCACTTCAGAAAATGTCTTTCTATAGGTCATCCTTGTTCACCACCATCATTCTAATCTTTCATCATAGAACAGAAAGTCCGAAAATGTCAACATTATATGTCAAGAACTTCAAAAGCATAGATTTCTACAGTTTGACACTGTAACTCTGAGACAGGGAAATGGGCTTTGTGAAGGAATATGTTGTATTATAACCCTTGTGCTGTAGGCATCAGTGACTCAGGAGGTTGATTGCCTTCTGGGATCAAGCACTCTCTTCTTCACTCAGACCTCCTCTCTGAAACCTGGAAAATACCCTCCTACTAAATATTCTGCCCTTTTTATTTGCAAGCATTTCAACAAGAAAATATTAGAAAGGAGTTTAGTTAACCTAAAGAAAAAAGAAATGTCCGTTACGTTCTCAGTAGAAGACATGGTTACTGAAAGTTTCCACTATGAAAATTGCTCAGAATCTTGCAAGATGTATTTCCCCCAAAAAAGATCTTTCCATTAGGGGGTTCTCAGGGATCTGTAGCACCCAGTTCCTTTAGTGAGATTTGCTCACCTGCCTAACTGGCAGGGCCACCTGGCTGGTGTGAATCCGTGTTTTATCCCACTATGCTTGGGTGTCCCAGGCCAGTGGTCCTCAGAATAGCTTTGCTCTCTTTATGACAGTTGTTGGATGATGTTTCCAGGAAAAACATCCTCTTTAATGTCTTCCCAGATTATTCATTCAGCAAATCCTATTTTACAGACACGGTTTAAGCACTGCGATTACACAGCATGGACAGATGCAAAGTCTGCCTTCATGGAGCTTGAAAGTAAAAGTGTTAATCACTCAGTCATGTCCAACCATTCAGACAGTAAAGGACCTGCTTGCAATGCAGGAAATCTGGGTTTGATCCCTGGGTTTGGAAGATTCCCTGGAGAAAGGAATGATAACCCACTCCAGTATTCTTGCCTGGAGAATTCCATGGACAGAGCAGCCTGGGGAGTCCATAGCGTTGCAGAGTCAGATATGACTGAGCAACTAACACTTTAACTTCACTTCCACTTTCCTGGAACTTATTTTAGTTAAAAAAATACAAAAAAATAAGTAAACATTAAAACAAGTACGGCTATAATATGACAAATGGCAGTAAATGCTACAGAGCAAAAGGCAAGGAGAATAACAGGACCAAGAGAGCAGTTTGCTATTGAAGGTTTTAGTAATAAGAGGGCTTTTCCGCAGATACCTACAGGAAACGATGTCATACGGGGGAAGGACATTCCAGAGCATAAAACAAATTCAAAAACCCTATTGTCACTTTAGGAATTGGAGGCAAAGAGGGAAAATGGGAGTGGAAGTGTGGGATTTGGACAGAGTATTAATTAAAGCTTTTAAAAAACATTTAAAGGTAGTAAAAATTTTTTTTTACAAGAGAAAATGAATTTATATGTATGTCCTACATTTTGATCTTCCTTGGTGGCTCTGAAGATAAAGAATCTGCCTGCAGTGTGGGGGATCTGGGTTCTATCCCTGGGTCAGGAAAATCCCTGGAGAAGGGAATGCCTATCCATTTCAGTATTCTTGCCTGGAGAATTCCATGGACAGAGAAGCCTGGAAGGCTGCAGTCCGTGGAAAGAGTCTGATGTGACTAATTGAACAGGACTTTCACTTTCATTCCAAAAGTAATATTAATATAGCAAACAATATCTACTATTAAAGAACACATAAAAAATAGACCCTGTTATTTCTCATCTAAACAGATCTCTAACATGTAAACATGAATGGAATATTAGAAATTTCACCTGAATCATTATCTCTTTGATATAGTCGTGATAACTGTTATATTTTTACTAACATGTTTATAGAAGGAGTTGGCAAACTACAGCTTGTGGGTCAAATCTGGTTCACCATCTGTTTTTGTGTGGCCTGCTAGCTAAGAATGGTTTTTACATTTTTTCTTTAATATTTATTTAATTTTTGCATTTATTTATTTGGCTGTGCCAGGCCTTAGTTGCAGCATGCAGGGTCTCTGATCTTCACTGCAGTATGCAAGGTCTTTAGTTGCAGGATGAGGATCGAATTCCCTGACTAGAGATCGAAATCAAGTCCCCTACACTGGGAGTGTGGAGTCTTAGCCACTAGACCACCAGGGAAGTCTCGGTTTTTACAGTTTTAAATGGTTGGGGGAAGTGGGGAAATGGGACTTTACAATTTTAAATGGTTGGGAATCCAGGGAAGAGTAATATTTCAGGACATGTAGAAATTGTATGAAATGTAAATTTCAGTGTCTTCAATAAAATTTTATTGAAACATAGCCTTAGCATTCATTTACCTACTGTCTATACCTGTTTTGGAGCTTCAGAGTTGAATAGTTGTGACAGAGACTGTGTATATGCTAGAGATAAAATATTTATTGTCCAGTCTTTGTCAGAAAAAGTTTGCTGACCTCTGGCTTATAGCATCTTTTTTACTTTCATGTTTTATGGATGTAGATACCTTGGATTTAGGTAGCTTATTGAGATAAAGTTATATATGATAAAATGCATCTATTTTAGATGTACAATTTAATGAGTTTTGATAAAGGTAGCAGTCATGTAACTACCACCAAAATAAATACAGGACATTTTCAATACACCAGATATTGCCTTACAGCCCTTTAAAGTCAATCTTCTTTCCAGCCCCCTAACTCCTGGCAACCACTGATCTACTTTACATTACCAGAATTTTGCTTATCTTACAATATTATATAAATAGAATCATAGAGCATATAGTCTTTAGTGCTTTTCAGACCCTACATGATGCAGTACTAGATGATGAATCATGAGTTCATTCCTTTTCATTGCTAAATACTATCCCATTGCATGGCTATGCCATAATTTGTTTATTCATTCATGTGTTGATGGGAACTTGAACTATTTTTGGTTTGGGGATCTTATTAATAAAGCTGAAAGGCTTTGCATGAATATATATTTTTATGTCTCTTGGGCAAATATGTATTATTAAAAACAGAACTGCTAGGTCTTATGGTAATCACTTAGTTTTTAGGAAGTTGCCAATCTTTCTTCAATATGGCTATATCATTTTGTATTCCCAGCAACAATAAGTGAGATTGCTCTATACTCTATTCAACTCAGTTGATATTGTCACTCTCTTAAATTTAGTCATTCTGGTAGGTATATGATGATGAAGTGAAAAGTGAAAGTGAAAGTCACTCAGTCATGTCCGACTCTTTGTGACCCCATGGACTGTATAGTCCATGGAATTCTCCAGGCCAGAATACTGGAGTAGGTAGCCTTTCCCTTCTCCAAGGGATCTTCCCAACCCATGAATCAAACCATGGTCTCCTTCATTGCAAGTGGATTCTTTACCAACTGAGCTATAAGGGAAGCCCATATGATGATACATCATTTGGTTTTAAGTTGTATTTCCTTAATGGTTAATGGTTTGGGGAATCTTTTCGTGTATTTGTTTGCTCAGCCCAAGGGAGGCACTGGCCAGAGACCAGGGAGCAGAAGGAAGAGAGACCTCCCTCCCCCTCTCTGCTTGTGGGGGCAGCTCTAGGAGTGGCCGGGCAGCTCTTCATGGCTCCCTCTCTTGCCAGGGGCCCTGCTCTGGCTCTGATGCCCCCTCTGCCCTTTTCCCCTCCAGCAGTCAAAGTGGTAGCTACTCCCCACTGTTGCTCATCTCTGGGTTGCTTCAATGTCTCCTATGTGGCTTTTAAACTTTTCTGACACCTTTGTAACTAGTTCTCCATATTAAGTACCCTCTATAAAAACTACCTGGGGTGGATTCTGTTTTCCTTGCCAGACTGTAAGATTGGTACAGATACCCCAATCATCACTTCCTTCTCCTCCTTTCCTGCACTAGCAGAGGAACTGGGGGGGGCGGGGGGACAAAGCCCCACTAATTCTGCTCAAGGGATTTGTCATCACAGGCAGGGAAGGGGCTTCTGGGCTCAGTGGCATAAATGTGGACAGAAAGCCCTACTTTATTCCTTCATCTTAAGCTCTTGCCAATAACCCTGAGTGTGACCTGGTGATAAGCGCTGGTCTGTATTCCATCAAACCAAGAAAATATTGCATTCAAGTATTCTTCACCTATAAAAATGGCAATTTCACTTGACTCTACTTAATAGAGAAAGAAGCAGATAAGGAATAGATAACAAGTAAATTGTCCATGATGACTTACAGCAAATAATAAGGCTAACACTTACTTTTTAACATGTGGAAGGCATCCTAAGGTACTTTAAATAGTAGTAACACTGGAAAATTCATCCACGATGCCTGATCTAAGTGTTTTGTGTATATTGAGTCATTTAATCTTCAAAAAACCCTGCAAGGTCAGTACTACTTCGTCCTGTTTTATAGATTAGGCACAGAGAGGTTAAATAACTTGCCTAAAGTCACACTATAAGTGGCAGGGTCAGGATTTCAAGCCTGGGAGCTTGGCTCAGAAACATATTCCCTGCCCCATGACACTATACATTGTCTTGAAGCAGATATTGTTACATCCACTTTACAGATGGGAAACTGAGAATCAGAGAGGTTGGACAACTTGCCCTAAGTCACACAGCTGCTGCTGCTGCTGCTGCTAAGTCGCGTCAGTCGTGTCCGACTCTGTGCGACCCCATAGACGGCAGCCCACCAGGCTCCCCTGTCCCTGGGATTCTCCAGGCAAGAACACTGGAGTGGGTGGCCATTTCCTTCAACGCATGAAAGTGAAAAGTGAAAGTGAAGTCACTCAGTTGTGTCCAACTCTTTGCGACACCATGGGCTGCAGCCCACCAGGCTCCTCCATCCATGGGATTTTCCAGGCAAGAGATGTGCTAAAATGCCATTAAAACCCAGTGCCATCCAACTGCAAAGCATAAATGCTCCCCCCTTCCATGTTCCATCTCTCTCCGGCTTGCCCTGAGAGGTCTCTACCACTCCTCTTCACTGGGCTCCCTTGTCTCTGCCACAAAAGATAATAATGTACATATTTCATTGCATCTGCACATCAAAAACTCTTGCAGCATTTATTGAGTTTTCTTCTCTGTGGTGCCCAGGAGACTTACTTGTGTGTATAACCAATTTCGAAGTAAATCACTGTGTTTGTGTTAAGACCTCTGCCACGTACAGGGTCTAAGTAGCTCTTTTGTTCCCAGACCTGTTCTCACTCCCTCTACTTACGCCTTCAAAAATTGGGCATTTAATATGGCCTTGATTACACAGTTTATGTTTTATATTTGTGTAGTGCCAAGAAACACAGGTATTATTTCTATGCATAGTAAGCTTCTATTCTGTTTCTTAGAAATGCAGGGCAGGATTTGTATGATATTTTTCTGTTCAAAGATCAGAAATGTTAATACGAAAGATCAAGATGTTAATACTATCAACGTTGAACTGCAAGGGGTTGTAGTACTTAAATTGGCCACAGGAGGGCTCTATTTCTTTGTCCCGCAGGTCCACAGCAATAACAGCTTTTGGGGCCACAGATGTGAAATGCTATTCTGGACACAGTAATTAAACCACACGTAGTGCAATTTATCAAAAATAAGTGAAATTGTTTGTTTAATGGAATTATAAATTCTATCATTTCTTTAATCTCCAAACACAAAGAGGAAAACCTTTTAATAAAATGAATTTGTTTTCCAGCAGGAATTCACAGGAATCTCCCCATTCCTATTTGGATAGTAGTCTTGAAAAATACTAATTCCATATTAAATTACTTAACCCCCCCCCTTTTTTGTGATTGAGTGTTCCAATGAATCTTTCTGAAAAAATGGATAATAACTGAAATGCCGCCTAATCTTGAACGTCATTCTAAGGCTGGATATCAGTCAGGGTCTATGCAGGAAAACAAAAACCACATTTGAAATTTCAACAGAAAGAATTGAAGATGGAGAATTGATCACACAGGTGTGAGAGGGCTGAGGGAGCAAAAAGGGGACAACCGAGGTAATCAACATCATTACCGGTGAGAGTAGCAACTGCTCTTGGGGTTGAAGAAACAGAGGAGGAAGTGGGATTATCAAAACCTAGATGCTCCAGGGAAGGGACTTGGTTATGCCTGTACTCCTAAGAGGGTGAAAGGAAGCTGCTTTAAGCAACTCTGACACTGGATGGACCTCGTCAATGCCAAGGTGAAGGGTCCCTGTGAGGCAAAGTTCCTAAGAGCAGCAGGTCTCCACCCTACCCCAATTCCAGCCTTTTGGTATCTCGCTAGTGCCCCCTACAGGCAGAGCACAACCAGGAGCCAACTGTTCAAAGAGAGGGGTCAGTCCTCACATCACTGAGCAGAACATCAGTTCAGTTCAGTTCAGTTCAGTGACTCAGTCGTGTCCGACTCTTTGACACCCCATGAATCGCAGCACACCAGGCCTCCCTGTCCATCACCAACTCCCGGAGTTCACCCAGACTCACGTCCATCAAGTCAGTGATGCCATCCAGCCATCTCATCCTCTGTCATCCCCTTCTCCTCCTGCCCCCAATCTCTCCCAGCATCAGAGTCTTTTCCAATGAGTCAACTCTTCGCATGAGGTAGCCAAAGTACTGGAGTTTCAGCTTTAGCATCATTCCTTCCAAAGAAATCCCAGGGCTGATCTCCTTCAGAATGGACTGGTTGGATCTCCTTGCAGTCCAAGGGACATAGAAAGGTAGTTTTGGAGCGTGGATCACTCCCTTGGCTATTCAGCTAAGGTACACACTTTTCCTACATGTTTAAAGTTCCATACAAAAATGATAGCTTCTTGGTTTGGCTGTAGATGATATCATGTTCATTACCTTTTAGTATGGACATGGGTGTACTATGTAATGGGTTTTCCCAAGTGTCACTAGTGGTAAAGAACCTGCCTGCCAATGCAGGAGATGTAAGACACCCAGGTTTGATCCCTGGGTTGGGAAGCCCCTGGAGAAGGGAATGGCAACCCACTCTAGTATTCTTGCCTGGAGAATCCCATGGACAGAGGAACCTGGTAGGCTACAGTCCATAGTGTTGCAAAGAGTTGGACACGACTAAAGCAACTTAGCATGAACTATGTAATAGGGACTTCCCAGGTGGCGCTAGAAGGAAAGGACTTGTCTGACACTGTAGGAAACATAAGAGATGCAGATTGGATCCCTGGGTCAGGAAGATCCCCTGGAGAAGGAAATGGCAACTCACTCCAGTATTCTGACCTAAAGAATCCCATGGACAGAGGAGCCTGGTGGGCTACAGTCCATAGGGTTGCAAAGAGTCAGACACAACTGAAGCTACTTAGCATGCACGTACATAAAACAGCCACTTCCAAAATCAGATTCTAGCTGATGTACTATGTAATACCCTGGAGAATCCCTTAGTTCTAGAGAACGGTCTTGTATAATAGGAAACTGATGTCCCTCAGTACATAATGAGGATCCACCAGTACAGAAACCCCTTCTCCCCTAGCAAGTTCAGCAGGAAGGGGAGCACCAGTTGGCAGTCATGGCTTTCACATCAGTGCAGCAGTTCCATGTCACCTGATGGAAGCTTTTCTCCGTATGAAATTGGACCTCAGAGACAGAAGAGCCCAGAGTTGCAGGCACGGAAAGCAAATATGCTGTGACTGGATATTCGGTGACATAGTGAGAAAAGCCACTCCCACTTTTACCCTTGATCCTGGACCTATGGCTTTGGGAGAAATGTATTGGCAACTGATTCAAAGCATATGTGCTGCTGCAGCTAAGTCACTTCAGTCGTGTCCGACTCTGTACGACCCCATAGACGGCAGCCCACCAGGTTCCCCATCCCTGGGATTCTCCAGGCAAGAACACTGGAGTGGGTTGCCATTTCCTTCTCCAATGCATGAAAGTGAAAAGTGAAAGTGAAGTCGCTCAGTCTTGTCCCACCTTCAGCGACCCCATGGACTGCAGCCTACCAGGCTCCTCCATCCATGGGATTTTCCAGGCAAGAGTACTGGAGTGGGTTGCCATTGCCTTCTCCGCAAAGCATATGTGGCATCCTATTAATTAGAACTCTGACCTTCAGGTGATTCTCCCAAATTGGGCTGTAACTGAGTCTTCCACAGCCCATTCTGCCTTCTACAAGGCCAGCTGCTCCTGGGTGATGGGGTACATGGTGAATGTCGAGTCGTGTCTGACTCTTTGTGATCCCATGGACTATATAATCCCTGAAATTCTCTAGGCCAGAATACTGGAGTGAGTAGCCTTTCCCTTCTCCAGGGGATCTTCTCAACCCAGGGATTGAACCTAGGTCTCCCGCATTGCAGGCAGATTCTTTACCACTTGAGCCACAAGGGAAGCCCCTGATATGTGGTGAGCCCAGGGAATTTCATGGTGTGAACCCCATGCAACATCTTTTTCTCTAAGACCTGAGTCCCTTGGTCAGAAGCAATGCTATGTGGAATTCTATGCATGTAAATAAGGCATTAAGCAAATGCGTTGATGAAAATCTTCGTTAAGCATGGGTTTTTTGATGGCCAGTACACATGTTGGCAGAGAATAAGCTGTTGGATAATAGCGTCCAATAAATCAAGTCAGATTTCACCCTCTGTCCTGTCCTTTACCATCTTCCCTACTTTCTTTTTTTGTTTCTAAATGAGATTTTCTGTTTATTTGAGGACAGATATTTATGAAGCCAGAGCCTTGTTGATGCTGAGCTGAGTTTTCACCGTTATTGATGTGAGTCAAGTTTTCACCAGAAAACTTGACAGAGACACATGTCTGTGTCAGAAAGTAAAATGGGGAAGGACAATGGGAGGGGAGGTCACACGTGCATTCAGAGGCAAATGTTTGCCTAAGATTGACTTGGCTTCAGTCTCAGTATTTATTTTGCTGAGCATCATGATTTCATGAAAAATGGTTATTCCACACCCATGCACGTTCAATTGTCACCTATATTTGTGCTTCTCTAAGGAGAAGTATGTAAATACATTGCTTTCCCTCAAAATGACCAAGGACTAAAGCAATTTTCTATTTGTTCAATATTGTTATGGCAACACTGTTGATGTTTGGTGCTAGTTTTCAAGGTGATAATACCTTCAATGTTTTGTGCTAATACCAGACACTAACCCTGCTTGGTGTTTTTACAAGCATTTAAAGAACTGAAACTCACTCCACCCCTGAACATCTTAGGACTGAAATTGTAAGGACCAATTCACAAGTGAGTGTTTATCTAGAAGACACCATCCCCAAGCATCAATTCGGTTCTAGATGGTACCTTGCTTTCCTACAGGAGAAAAAAAAAACCCACCTTCTCTCCTTCTACTTTAGTTGGTTGACTTTTTCACATTTCAGTAGCTTGTTTTGTGGTCAAATTCCCTTCATTCTTATGACTATGGAAAGAAGAAGGTTGAATTTTCTTTAAATATATGTATTCATGATTTTTTTCCCACCAACATTTAATGAGGACCTGCTTTATACTGAGCACTGTGTAGGCACTGAAGATACCTCTGTTATCTTGCACACCATCCTCAGTGAACCAGGAGACTGACAATAACAGAAACAAAAAACCTAATTCCTTGCGTCCTCTGCTCATGGGGATTCCAGGCTCATCCTTGCCTCTCCTGATTTGGGGATGTCCACATGCTTGCAAACAGCGGACTTCCTCTACTTCGCTCTAGGCTGACATACTTTGCATGACCTTGAATTCACCCTCTGTGACCTCACTTCTGGGGAACAAGTAAGGGAAGCACTGGTAAACCCTGACCATTGAAACCAGAACAGCTAGCTCTGCTGTCAGAGTCAAAGGGTGAGGGCAAGGCCAGAAACAGGAAATGACGCTGAAGCGGGCAGGAGCTGTGGGAAGTGAAGAGCGGGGGTCTAAATCTTGCCTTTTATAGGGTGTGGAGACAGGGCTATCACTCAGGATTCTTCACTTTGCTCACTGTCAGCTCCTGGGCACTGCATTCACATAAATCACAGTGTGGCTGGCAGCAGCTCAAGATGTGCAGTGCTCGATCTACGCAACTGTGCTAGCCTGGCTCCCAGGCCTGGTTCGTTTTACCTTGGGCACTAGGGCTACTGTAGTGCCTGGAGGGCTTCACTTGGAAACCAGGATGGGGCAGACATACCAGCATCTTCCTCACCGCTCCATTTCCTTCTGCATCAGAATATGTCAACTCTTTTCCACGTCAGTAGTTTTACCCACTCTCAGAGCTACTGCTGTGCTTAACCCTTGGTTTTATACTGAATCTAGTGATATCCACATTGCATTTATCTCAGCCTTTTTTTCTTTTAAAGGCTGCTTCTTCCTGGAAGAAGGCAGTCTGACGATTCTCCCACTGTGGAGCCTCAGTTCTCTTTAATACCTGCTTCAGTCCTCAGGCTTCAACTTCAACTTGGCCTTCAGCAATTGCCTTTCCTTAATGAGCGTTGTTCTCCTGTGCTGCCTCTGGAATATTCATATTAACTCCTGTTCCCGAAGCTGAACCAGTACTCAGCTTCTAGCTAAGTGTCTTTCCCTGAGGATATTTGATTCCTCATGCAAGCTGATGCCTCAACCCTTTATTCAGGTCCTCTGGTAGTCATTAGGCTAACTCACTACTGTGTCATCCTTCCAGGCATATGGTAGGATTGCACTTAACCCCCCTCTTAGAAGTTCCATGTAGCATGTGACTTGTTCAGTCAATGAAATGTGACAGATTATGACACTTCTGGGCAGAGGCTTTAGAATCTGGGGCATAATATGCCATGCCCTTTCCCCTGATGAGATGATCAAGAAGACACATGTGATGGTGAAGCCAAGAGTATCTGGGTCCTTGAACGACTAATGAGAGCCTGCCTGACAACCACGTTGGACATGTAACATGAGAAATAAACGTGGGTTGTGTGAAGAAACTGAAATTTTGAAGTTACTGCGGCCAAACCTTACCTATCCTGACAGACACAAGGTCCCTGAAAGTCTGGAACTGCAATGAGCACACACAACTCAGGCTTTAGTGCTCTGTGCTCTACCAAACCGATATGGTAGTCCAAAAAGCAGCCAAGTGAAAACGACAGCAATTATCCTTTACTGAAATCATTTCTCACCTTCACAGTCATCACTTCTGCCATCTTGAAAGAGGTCAATAGACTGATCTTGGGTGCTGTGACTGCCACAGTGATGCAACTGCAGAGAGGGAGGAAAGAAGGACAGTGGCACGCTGCCTTGCAGTCCTGGCTTACAGAAGAACTAAGCTGTTTCCAAAGGGCTTTATGGTTCACCTAAGCCAGAACAACAGGACTCTGGCTCATTGTCTGGAATGACAAAAGCAAACATCATTCCTGAGGCAGGAATATAACAAAAATGCCAAAGTTGGAAAGAGTGACTGTGCCCAGGGTTTCTTATTTGATTCCTTTGCTCCCAATCTTTCCTTTCTGCTCGTCCCCAGATGGGGACCATGATCCGTGATGCTCTCATCCAGGTATGGAATCTGGAGATTTATGACTATAACCAACAGATTATAACAATTTTAACATAGTTAAAATTGCTAAGTTGGCAAATTTCATTTTAGAGCCCTACCCTCCTCAATTCTCAGCCCTCTGAATATTCCCTGCTATATCAAGGCTCCTTCTGGAAATGCTGGCTATCAAACAGCCTCCCTTGGACTGTTGTTAGCTGGTAACTACTTCAACAAACAGCATTGCAGCATCTCTTCATTCTGCATGCCTCATGTGAGAGGCTCTGGGGGTAGAGAGATGGTAAGGTCACTGACTTACAGCCTTGCGCAGGGCTGATGGGTCATGTGCAATGGGCCCAGTCCAGCCTGCCACAGGCTTGGTGGAGTTTCTTGGAACACAGCCATGCCCATTCACTCACATGCCATCTGGGGCTGCTATGGGACTACCTCTGCAGAAGTTAATATTGCAGTTGCAGTGGAGACCATGTGGTCCACATAACCTAAAATATCTACCATCTGGTCATTTTCAGAAAAAGTTTGCTGACCCCTGTCGAGTGGACAATTGGCCTTCTAGGGGAGTTTGCATTGTTGTCACGGTTCTCTTAAAGGACAATTCTGTGAGACTCAAGGGTATTATGTTAATGGGGGAAATTCAGGCATAGGGAGCTATTTTGAGGAAGGAAGTCATGTCTAGCTGCTGTCAAACCATACATGTCAGGCAGCTGCCTGCTCTATCAGTCCAGGAAAGTGGAGTACTGCTTCCAAATCCCTGTGCAAAACAGCGTGCGTAGTGGAGCAGAGGCTGCTTGGCTTTCATGGCTGGGGCTGGTTCCATGGAAGAAGAGGCGAGCACATCCTCTCTGTTGCTCCGGAGGCCCCTTGGCTTCAGGGTGGCCACAGGAGCCGAGTCTGCCTTCTTTACTCCTCTGGGTTTTCTGATGACGGCAGAGTGAATGATTTGTGAGCACTAAAGAAGGGTTTCATTCATAGCTCTCTCTCTCCACCGGCACAAATGGGGAGTTTCCATTGTTCTTTTTTTTTTTTCCTGCTCAGGGGAAAATGGAAAAAACCAAGGCAGGCTCGGGTGGGAAGGCTTTTCCTGCACTGTGTTCACTCCAGGAGTAAGAAGATGGCTGGCTACCCTCTGAATCACCCAGGCTGTCACTGGCCAAGAAGAATCCTGCCCCTGAGAACAGGGGCCAAGCAAGTTTCCTTGCCAGAAGGTCTAACATCTTCTAAGCAACTTGGCCAGTGCTTACTCCTGAAATGGGGCCTGGGCTGAAGCCTCTGCCCTGCATGCGTGTCACCCGGGGGAGGCTGTCAGCACCGGGGCTGTGACTCCTCCCAAGGCTGCAGATGACACTTCTGGCCTGAAGCGAGCTGAGGAGGACCTCTTCTTATTCTGTGATGCTAAGGGGAGGAAAAGCACACAGGGCCTCTGAGCCCTTCTTCCTCCTCTGATGTTGTCATGGAAATGTAGTCATCTCAGCAAACGGGCGGAGTGTCTGGAGAGCGAGGCCATGTCCTAATAGGAGCTATGAGAGGATGTGGTCGCATTACTCTCAGAAACCGTGAAGGAGAGACAGAAAAGTAAATAACAAAGTTTCAAGCAAGATGGATAGTGTGAAGTCTAGAAAAGGCATAAATCCTAGATTTTAGAGAAAGGCATGTCTAGGTTGAAATCTCAACTCTGTGACTTACCAGCTGTGTGACTCTGGGTGTATCCATGATTTCATCCAAAGAACACTAATTGATGGCTTACTATGCACCAAGAATCCTTTTAAGAGCCAAAGATTCAGACTGGCCCAACTTAGAGGAGGTGACCTTTCTCAACCTCACAGAACTTACTCATTCTAATGGAGGAAGACAGACAATAAACTTGAGACACATAAATTAAAAATATAATTTCAAAGAGTGATAGGGGCTGTGAAAAAATGGAATGAAGTGCAAGAGTGATTCAGAGTGCTAGCTCTTTAAGAACGAATGGTCAAGGGAGGCTTCTTGGAGGAGGTGACATTTGAACCAAGATCCAAGGAAGGAGGAAGAGGATTGCAGGAAGAGGGGAGTATTAGTGCAAAGTGCACTGCTCACTTGAGGCTCTGAGCATCAGCTTTTTTGTCTATAATTGGGGGAAAATTCACTTAATGGGATTGTTGTTATATAAAAACAAGGGCTTCCTGGGTGCCCCCCCTCCCAAATCCAATGGTTAAATGAGACAACACATGCCAAGTATTTAGAATAATCTTTTGTGCATACATGAATGAATGAATGGTGAGAGGGCTTTGAGGTAGTAAGTACAACATGAAATTGAGTTTGTTTGGGAACTTGACCAGCAGGAATAAACACAGAACCCCAAACGGCTGACCTTTCCCCGAGTAAGAAAGAATTTCTCCTGTCTATGCCTTCTTTGAACTAGGGCTCACTTTTTTCCTAACCAAAACATCAGCTCTTCCTGAGCCTCAAGCCTGCCAGCAATTGGATGCACTTACCCCTTCAGCTCGGAGAAGGCAATGGCACCCCACTCCAGTACTCTTGCCTGAAAAATCCCATGGATGGAGGAGCCTGGTAGGCTGCAGTCCATGGGGTCGCTGAGTCGGACCTGACTGAGCGACTTCACTTTCGCTTTTCACTTTCATGCATTGGAGAAGGAAACGGCAACCCACTCCAGTGTTCTTGCCTGGAGAATCCCAGGGACGGGGGAGCCTAGTGGGCTGCCGTCTATGGGGTCGTACAGAGTCGGACACGACTAAAGCGACTTAGCAGCAGCAGCAGCAACCCCTTCAGCTCTCCCAGTTCCCAGGTCATCAGATCAGGTGGAAACTAAACCATCTGCTCTCCAGTGCCTTCAACCTGCTGACACAGTCTTGCTGATCATGGGACTTGCCAGCTTGCATAACCATGCATTGCACTGTGGTGCTGGAGAAGACTCTTGAGAGTCCCTTGGACTGCAAGGAGTTCCAACCAGTCCATCCTAAAGGAAATCAACCCTGAATATTCATTAGAAGGACTGGTACTGAAGCTCCAGTACTTTGACCACCTGATGCGAAAAGTCAACTCATTGGAGAAGACCTTGATGCTGGGAAAGATTGAAGGCAGGAGGATAAGGGGGCTACAGAGGATGAGATTGTTGGATGACATCATTGACTCAATGGACATGAGTTTGAGCAAACTCTGGGAGATAGTGAAGGACAGGGAAGCCTGGTGTGCTGCAGTCTATGGGGTCTCAAAGAGTCAGACAGGACTTAGTGACTGAACAACAACAAAATAACCACGCAAGCCAATTTCCTGTAATGAATCTCTCTCTCTCTCTCTTTCTCTCTCTGTGTATCCTATTGGTTCTGTTTCCCTGGAGAATGCTGAATTAACACAAGGGCCCATTCGGAGGGATTCCTTTGTTTTTTTCTAAGATTCTTTTTTTCTTTGATGTGGACCATTTTTCAAGTATTGAATTTGTAAAAATATTGCTCTTGTTTACTGTTTTGGCTTTTTGGCCACGAGGCATATGGGACCTCAGATCCCTGACCAGGGATCGAACCAACCCCATGCATTAGAAGGTGAAGTTTTAACCACTGGACCACCAGGGAAGTCCCCAGGATCCCTTTTAATTTAATCACATCTATAAAGGTCCTATCTCCAAATAAAGCCACATTCTGAGGTATTAGGAGTCCTGGTTTCAACATATTATTTTGGAGAGGAGTATACAGCAAGCAAATCATCCTTTATGTGTTCGCCGTTGTTACCTGCAGCTGAGACACCTAACTGCTTACACAAGGTACAGATTCACATACCAAGGTTGATGATGCACAGGAAGGAATCTTGCTACATCTCCTTGGTAGCATGTTCCAGTTTCTTCCAACTTTGAAGAGTCATTTGATGATAGGCTTGGGAGAAAGCAGGTCTCTAAGGGTGTCAGTTTGATGACTGATTTTGGGGCATCTCTCAACCATGTTTTAATTTGCCCGTTTCCAGCTAACATTAAAATGACATCATGCACCCCGGATGTGAAAGTCATTCCAGACACGGAGTCATCATCTGCACGTTGGGGCTAAGGAGGGGTGTTCAGCAGCCGTGGAGAGGCAGCTCTCTTCAGCCAAACTTACTGAAATGTCCGAATTCTTGCCTCCCAGCCAATGTCAGCTGCTAATCTGTATGAATTAATGCAGTAATAATTGAGCTGTATTCAGCAAGCACTAATTTCTTTCACTACATCAAATCAAGCCTCATGACTGTTTCGAAATAAACATGCCATGCTCGGAATGCTGAATCCCTGTGCCGGCAGCTGGGCTCTGGATGGATCTGGAACGGGTTCAGGTAAAAGACGGGGCTGTCCAGTGGTGAGAGTCATTCCTGAGCATAGCAGGCAGGTAAGACGTGAGCCCATCCACATTTTAAAGGGTGAAAAGAAGCCAAGCTTCAATTCTTGCTGGTATCCAAGCAGCATTCACCAGGCAGCATCCTTCTACCCCCTTCCTTCTTCAGGAGCTTCAGTCTCCACAGCGCAGGAGAGAATAGCCCGGCAGCTAAGATCGCCAGGTGAGCGGCTGCTCCTCAGACCTTACTGAGGGGGGCCTCGTGGTGTCGCTGCAGGGAGAGACCAAGAGAGAGACCATCTCAAAGACTGACAGATCAGACTGCAGATAAACCTCAGAGGAAGTGCCTGACAGCCTCTCACAAGAGAGGAAACAGGAAAACCAAAGAGACCGTCTTCAAGGCAGGGAGCCAGAGATGCTTTCCTTTGTTCTGTCTGCAGGAGGGGAAGTGGAAGGAAGAGCAAAGTCTAGAAGGACAATGAAGGAAGTAGGGCAAGGATGGACGAGTTATGCTAAAGAGCATATATGGAAGTTCTCCAAACAAGAGAGCCAACAAGTCAGTGGGAAGTTTAGATGTTCCAGTCTGATCTCTGGGCAATGCTTTCAGTAGCATCATAGAGACCGATGTCACCTCACCTCTTCTCACTCTCACACCTTCATTATTATTGTGCCAGACCCTGAGCTGCACACAGGTTCTGGGGTGGGGGCGGGACGGTGGGCAAAGCCCTTGGTTTCTGTCTTCTCTCGCTTCCATTCCTATCCCTTCTCTCTGTCTCTCTCCCTGTGTCTTCTCCCTCTGTCTCTATCTCTCCTCTCTCTGTCTCTGTTTCTCCCCTCCCACCTTCTTCCTCTCCTCTCCATGACTAGGTTCTAAATAACTTTGGGGAAAATTAATATTCCATTCAGTGGAACCACTGTCCACTAACCACTTACTAATTATTTTCCAAATAAGCAATTTAGGACTGAATTCCACATCTTTTCTCCTCACATTGGTTGTACTGTGTAGAATAAGGGTCTCCCCCGCCCACCTGACCCTGGGTGCCCCTCTCAAGCTCTCCCCCCAGCCCCACCATGTCTGCAGCCTCCTACCCCACCCCCCTACTCCCCACTAGCTGCTTATCTCTGGCAAGCTTAGAATGTCAGCGCCAGTAAAGCTCCTTTAGATTTCTCTCCTCTTCCTTCTGTCCTTATCCTGTCAGTCAGGATGAAAGAAATTAAGTCGTGTAAGTCTGTGCGTTTCTCTGTGATCCTAGCTCCCAGGACTTAGAGCTGCCTGCAAGTTCCCACATCACCTGGGTGTGGGTTCAGACATGAAAAGTTTCAGGAGTTCTGGGAAATGAATGTCATGGTGTTCTCAAAGCTCCAACTTTCCAGTCCATACTTTGGAACGTGGAAAGTAGGCTGTGAATCAAAGCTCCAAGGAAACTGCTTCTGGCATTGGTGGCAATGAGCCAGAACCCATGCGGGATGAGACTCCTGGGCCGCCTTCCCCTCTCGGGAGCAGCATCACTGTATATGGCACACAGGTTGTGCACTGCACAGCATGCTGCTGAGGGGGCAGCTCCTGTTCAGTGCTTGGTCAGCTCACCAAGGTGCCAACTCCTATGTTTTCCAGCAGAGCCACGTCTGCTTCAGGCAAGGAGTTATTTTTGTTAGGCACTTGCCATGTAAGAGAAACCCAAGTAAGATGGTAAGTGTTGCGAGAGGGCATCAGAGGGCAGACACACTGAAACTATAATCACAGAAAACTAGTCAATCTAATCACATGGACCACAGCCTGATCTAACTCAATGAAACTAAGCCATGCCATGTGGGGCCACCCAAGACGGGCAGGTCATGGTGGAGAGGTCTGACAGAATGTGGTCCACTGGAGAAGGGAATGGCAAACCACTTCAGTATTCTTGCCTTGAGAAGCCCATGAACAGTATGAAAAGGCAAAATGATAGGACACTGAAATAGGAACTCCCCAGGTCAGTAGGTGCCAAATATGCTACTGGAATTCAGTGGAGAAATAACTCCAGAAAGAATGAAGGAATGGAGCCACAGCAAAACAATACCCAGTTGTGGATGTGACTGGTGATAGAAGCAAGGTCTTCTGCTGTAAAGAGGAATATCGCATACGAACCTGGAATGTTAGGTCCATGAATCAAGGCAAATTGAAAGTGGTCAAACAGGAGATGGCAAGAGTGAACGTCGACATTCTAGGAATCAACGAACTAAAATGGACTGGATTGGGTGAATTTAACTCAGATGACCATTATATCTACTACTGCGGGCAGGAATCCCTTAGAGAAGTGGAGTAGCCATCATGGTCAACAAAAGAGTCCAAAATGCAGTACTTGGATGCAATCTCAAAAACGACTGAATGATCTCTGTTCGTTTCCAAGGCAAACCATTCAATATCACAATAATCCAAGTCTATGCCCCAACCAGTAACACTGAAGAAGCTGAAGTTGAATGGTTCTATGAAGACCTACAAGACCTTTTAGAACTAACACCCCAAAAAGATGTTCTTTTCATTATAGGGACTGGAATGCAAAAGTAGGTTGTCAAGAAACACCTGGAGTAACAGGCAAATTTGGCCTTGGAATACGGAATGAAGCAGGGCAAAGGCTAATAGAGTTTTGCCAAGAGAACGCACTGGTCATAGCAAACACCCTCTTCCTACAACACAAGAGAAGGCTCTACACATGGACATCACCAGATGATCAACACCGAAATCAGATTGATTATATTCTTTGCAGCCAAAGATGGAGAAGCTCTATACAGTCAGCAAAAACAAGACCGGGAGCTGACTGTGGCTCAGATCATAAACTCCTTATTGCCAAATTGAGACTTAAATTGAAGAAAATAAGGAAAACCACTAGACCATTCAAGTATGATGTAAATCAAATCCCTTATGATTACAGAGTGGAAGTGAGAAATAGATTTAAGGGACTAGATCTGATAGATAGAGTGCCTGATGGACTATGGACAGAGGTTCGTGACATTCTACAGGAGACAGGGATCAAGACCATCCCCGTGGAAAAGAAATGCAAAAAACCAAAATGGTTGTCTGGGGAGGCCTTACAAATAGCTGTGAAAAGAAGAGAAGTGAAAAGCAAAGGAGAAAAGGAAAGATATAAGCATCTGAATGCAGAGTTCCAAAGAATAGCAAGAAGAGATAAGAAAGCCTTCCTCAGTGATCAATGCAAAGAAATAGAGGAAAACAACAGAATGGGAAAGACTAGAGATCTCTTCAAGAAAATCAGAGATACCAAGGCAACATTTCATACAAAGATGGGCTCAAAAAAGGACAGAAATGATATGGACCTAACAGAAGCAGAAGATATTAAGAAGAGGTGGCAAGAATACACAGAAGAACTGCACAAAAAAGATCTTCATGACCAAGATAATCACGATGGTGTGATCACTGACCTAGAGCCAGACATCCTGGAATGTGAAGTCAAGTGGGCCTTAGGAAGCATCACTATGAACAAAGCTAGTGGAGGTGATAGAATTCCAGTGGAGCTATTTCAAATCCTGAACGATGATGCTGTGAAAGTGCTGCACTCAATATGCCAGCAAATTTGGAAAACTCAGCAGTGGCCACAGGACTGGAAAAGGTCAGTTTTCATTCCAATCCCAAAGAAAGGCAATGCTAAAGAATGCTCAAACTACCACACAATTGCACTCATCTCACATGCTAGTAAAGTAATGCTCAAAATTCTCCAAGCCAGGCTTCAGCAATACATGAACCGTGAACTTCCAGATGTTCAAGCTGGTTTTAGAAAAGGCAGAGGAATCAGAGATCAAATTGCCAACATCTGGTGGATCATGGAAAAAGCAAGAGAGTTCCAGAAAAACATCTATTTCTGCTTTCTTGACTATGCCAAAGCCTTTGACTGTGTGGATCACAATAAACTGCGGAAAATTCTGAAAGAGATGGGAATACCAGACCACCTGACTGGCCTCTTGAGAAACCTATATGCAGGTCAGGAAGCACCAGTTAGAACTGGACATGGAACAACAGACTGGTTCCAAATAGGAAAAGGAGTACATCAAGGCTGTATATTGTCACCCTGCTTATTTAACTTCTATGCAGAGTACATCATGAGAAATGCTGGGCTAGAAGAAGCACAAGCTGGAATCAAGATTGTTGGGAGAAATATCAATAACCTCAGATATGCAGATGACACCACTCTTATGGCAGAAAGTCAAGAGGAACTAAAGAGCCTCTTGATGAAAGTGAAAGAGGAGAGTGAAAAAGTTGGCTTAAAGCTCAACATTCAGAAAACGAAGATCATGGCATCCGGTCCCATCACTTCATGGGAAATAAATGGGAAATAGTGGAAACAGTGTCAGACTTTATATTTTGGGGCTCCAAAATCACTGCAGATAATGATTGCAGCCATGATATTAAAAGACGCTTACTCCTGGAAGGAAAGTTATGACCAACCTAGATAGCATATTGAAAAGCAGAGACATTACTTTGCCAACAAAGGTTCGTCTAGTCACGGCTATGGTTTTTCCAGTGCTCATGTATGGATGTGAGAGTTGGACTGTGAGGAAAGCTGAATGCTGAAGAATTGATGCTTCTGAACTGTGGTGTTGGAGAAGACTCTTGAGAGTCCCTTGGACTGCAAGGAGATCCAACCAGTCCATTCTAAAGGAGATCAGTCCTGGGTGTTCTTTGGAAGGAATGATGCTAAAGCTGAAACTCCAGTACTTTGGCCACCTCATGCGAAGAGTTGGAAAAGACTCTGATGGTGGGAGGGATTGGGGGCAGGAGCAGAAGGGGACGACAGAGGATGAGATGGCTGGATGGCATCACTGACTCGATGAACGTGAGTCTGAGTGAACTCTGGGAGTTGGTGATGGACAGGGAGGCATGGTGTGCTGTAATTCATGGGGTTGCATACAACTGAGCAACTGAACTGAACTGCCATGCTATTAGCCCTGGGGTGGCACCTGCTTAGAGGGAACAGTCTTTTTCAGATTCTACACCAGTGCTGATTAGGTATATAGATGACAAGATAACAAACTGATTGCCTTGTTAAAGTTTAAAAATATTAAATGTTTTCAGTGCTGATTAGGTATATCGATGAGATGATAACAAACAGATTGCCTTTTTAAAGTTGAAAAACATTAAATGTTTTCAAAACATTGCTTTTTAGGGTGTTTTTTAGAAGTATTATAAATTTAGTGCAGTGTCTTATGCCTTCTGTATGTGAAAGGTATATAATAATAACAAATATGTTATTATATAACATATGACAGTAATATGCTAATGTTGATAGTGAAATTTAACATCTGCCTTTTTATCTAGATTTGCTTCCTCAGTGTGCTAATAAATTGATATAATAGTTATATTATGATAATATAATATATAATAAGAAGAACAATAACTTCCCTGGAGTGGCTCAGATGGTAAAGAATCTGCCTACAGTGTGGGAGACCTGGGTTGGGAAGATCCCCTGGAGTGGGAAATGGCACCCCACTCCAGTATTCTTGCCTGGAGAATTCCCTGGACAGAGGAACCTGGTGGGCTACAGTTCATGGGGTCACAGAGTCAGACACCACTGAGTGACTAACACTTTCACTGTGTGCCTATACATTTTGTCTGCAATTCTTCCTTCCCTGAGGTTCACTATGGGTACTGTATTCTTCCTACTCCATTGACTTTGGCTTCAGTCATATTATGTTTTGACCAATATAACATGGGCAGAAGTAAGAATGTGCCAGTTACAAGCTGAGCCTGAAAGAGGACTGGTGAGTTTCTGCCAGCTTTCTTGAGGCTCCTTCTTCCACCATGAGAGGAACATATCCCCCAGTAATTGTTGCTTTTTGACCTGAAACCAAGACATATTGAGCCAACCTGAACTTGACCCAGAGCTGAGTCCAGCCAAGTTCAGGCAAGTACCGCTGACGACAGCCAAATCACCGGAAGAGAACCATGCGTGTGAAATGGATGACCATCGCTGTAAGTCGTGGAAAATCTGGGATTGTTTGTTATGTGGCATTATCACAGCGACAGCAGATGCCTACAGACCCTGACTTTTTTTAACAACGTCTCACAACCACTCTTTAAGATATGTGTTTCTATTTTACATAAAGGAAAATGAAGGTCCTGAGAGGTCCAATAACTTATTTAAGTTAAAAACTGTTATAACCACCAGTATTAACATTCAGGTCTGTTCCAGTCCAAAGCCTGACATGTTTCCATCTCCACCTCCCTTGTACAACTGACCCTTAAAACAACACTGGTTTGAGCTGTGCAGGTCAACTTATACATGGATTTATTTAAATTAATATATTAGAAAAAATTTTGGAGATTTGTGACAATTTGAAAAGACTCATAGATGAACCATATACCCTAGAAATATTGAAATGATTAAGAAAAAGTTAGGTATGTCATGAATGCATAAAATACACTAGTCTAATCTTACATAGGTAAAAGGTGAGTGGTATTTAATGTAAAATTAATGTGTTAGTTTTCTTACTGTTTTATAACTTTGCTTTCAAAGAATTGCATATATGACATACATGTCATATATATAATGTACATATGTACAGTGCAACTCTCTTGTAATTAGAGAAACTGCATATCATTCTATCGTCACAAGTCAGTGGTTTTTCAAAAAAGTCACAGTTTTCAACACTGTAATACTGTATGCCATAAAATTTTTATTACAATAAATTCATTAGTGTACAGGCTAGGCTACTGTGAAGCTATTGTATCGATTACACCACACTACCATAAAGCAATCATATTGCTTCTTCTTTGTTATCAATACATGACTCATTATACCAGTAAATAAATCTGAATTTTTTCACATTATCTTTTCATTGGTGTCTAGCATTAGTAATATGCATACATAACATCTACAGTGTTTTGTATAAGACAATATTGATGCAGATATTGACAGACAATTCATCTTGTAAACAGATGACATAAATGTACACTATTGATAAAAACAGTACTGTAAATATGTTTTAAGTTTCTCTTTATAGCATCTTTTCTCTAACTTACTTTATTGTAAGAATACACTGTATATAATACATTTTTGTTGTTGTTGTTGCTTTAGTTGAGTCCCACTCTTTTTGACCCCGTGGACTGCAATCTGCCAGGCTCTTCTGTCCATGGGATTTCTCAAGCAGGAGTACTGGAGAGGGTTGCCATTTCCTCTTCCAGGGGATCTTCCTGACCCAGGGATCGAAGCTGTGTCTTCTGCAAGTCTCTTGCATCCAGGTGGATTCTTTACCACTGAGTCACTGGGTGAAGTTGTCTTGCAAGGTTATACAGTACATATACAAAATACGTGTTAATGGACTGTTTATATTACCAGTAAGTCTTCTGGTTAACAGTAGGCTATTACTAGTTACCTTGGGTAAGTCAAAACCTGCACGTGGATTTTCAGCTGCATAGGAGGTTGGTACCCATAGCCCCCATACTGTTCACGGGTCAACTGTATTGTATCCAGAATACTGATGTTATCTTGCCCCTAGAGTTCCTTAACTAGCAAAAATGACACAACTATGACCAGTAAGTCTGAGTCCTACTTACAAACGCAGGGAGAGGCACTAATGGGTTTTTGTTTCGCAGGACTGAGTTCAAAGGGTCCTTCTGCTCAACTGTCAGTCCCACACGGCATCCTATTAATATTAAACAGAATCCATCCTTCCCCTTCTTTTCTATCCACGCCAAACTTCTTGTTATTTGAAGTCATATTTAGCAGAAATAGCAGATCCCTGTTTCTCTAGACTGACATGACCTGAGATTGAGGTAGAGTTTAATTTGGTATCTTTGTTGTCAGTATAGTGAGCCAGAACCTGAATCAGATCATTGAACCGAAGGATGACTTCTCTCTTCGATAGCACTTTGGGGAAGCAAACAAAAACAAAACCTTTGATGTATTGTTAAATGAAAAAAAGCAAGATGTAGAACAATGTGTATTGAACGTTATTATTTGTTGTATTTAAGACGCATATCCATATATGAATGCTTGTATCTATATAGGATGTCTCTGGAAGAATGCTCTAGAAACTGTTAATAAAGATTACCTCTGGTAAGGGAACTGATGGCTGGGACTGGGGTGGAAGCTGGGGCAAGGCAGGGGGAAGGGTGCAAGAAAAAATTAATTATTTTTCACTGACTACTCCTTTAAAGCTTTATCAATGGGTGTGCATGTTCTAACTACCCCTCAAAATAAAGATTAAATTTCTTAAAGGAGAAAAGTTTACTTCCTCTGGCCTAGCTCCTCGTTTCACGGCAATCAGACTGCGTCTCTCAGGACTCTATACCTTTGATTTTGAACAGACTTGGGAGGAGGAGCTGGCACAAGAGGAGGCGGACCTTCAGGCACATTTCCTTCCCTCCATAGATGAGGCGCCCCCCCCCCCCACACCCCCATCAACATCTTCGGAGTCTCCACGGACAAAAAAGACAAAATGAAGGGGCAGGAACCAGAGCCTATTGCTTTGCACAAGAGAAAGTGATCAGCTGTTTTCTTTAAAACAGAACAACAACAACAAAAATCCTCTAATCTCACTCTGAGTTACATTATGAACATTGCAAGAGTCAGTGCAGAGAGTTCCACCTGCCAGCCAAGGATGTGTTTCTGTTAAATTTTAATCACAACACTAGAGTTTATTAATTGTTTCAACAAACAGACATCTACGTCCATTCATTAAAAAAAAAAAAAAAAAGGAGGGGGGACAGGGTAAATAAATCAACCTTCAGATCGCGTTCTTCTGCAAACACCAGCTGCACCGGAACAGGAAGGCAGCCTGTGAGCAGACTCCCACTGCAACCCTTGCGGGGCTGTCCGCGCATGCGCCCGGAGCCTGTTGCTGTGTCTTACGGCCCACAGGAAAGAACCTCAGCGGAAATCAAGAAGGCAGAACAATTGTGTGAACCTACCTCCCCTTCTTACCCTCCAAACATCTGGCTCCTGCGTGTGTCACCTCTTTGATTCAAACCTGCCCTGGGATTATTGATAAAGAAAATCTCCATCTGGGATTGGAAGGGCGGGGTAGTGGTGGTGTGGTGGGCCAACTACTTCTTCATTAAAGAACAATTAGTATAGGTTCACTTTTTGAAGCAGGTTGGTTATAAACTGTGTTTTTGAAACTGTCCAACTAACTCTTTGCAAACTTTTATGGAGAGACTGAAACAAAAGCTGGAAGCAAAGAGATAGCAAGAAAAGCCCCTACGACTGGGCTATGGGAAAAACTTAAACAGCCAAGATGCCATCTTGGTATTGCAAGCCATAGGGAACTCTGTGTCTTTTAACATAATGCGTTTATAAACACAGATGTCAGGGATGACAAGTTTATTTTTGTAGTTCCACATCTTAGGGTTCCCCCAGTTGATTCTTTTTCTTACCTTCTTCAATGTCAGAGTAGCCAAACAGGATTCAAGTGATGTATCTTTGATGGCTTGCTTCCCTGAATTGTCTCTATTCAATTTACAGGACAGACATTTAATTCCACCTGTGGTCTCAGCAATTTTGCAATTGTCACAACCATTGTCCTGCTCGTTTCATTTTACTGAGGTGCTTTGGATAACAACCTCCTGGACTTATTTTGAATGCAGTTTGATAGTAATGTTGCCTGGAGATCAGCTATTAAGTTTATGTGCTTGTCAACTTTTAACTCTATGTCTAATTTTAAAATGATTAGAACCACTTACATTAGGTTGGGCTCCAGTGTTAAGTTGCAG
Organism: Bos grunniens; assembly: GCF_055505025.1. Lineage (NCBI taxonomy): Eukaryota > Metazoa > Chordata > Mammalia > Artiodactyla > Bovidae > Bos > Bos grunniens. The sequence continues at coordinate 32,009,311 of NC_141193.1, forward strand.
GCAGGACTTGATGATTGCAGGCTGCATGCTTAGTCTGCAGGGCACTGCTTTCCCTTCTCTTTTCCGCCTCTCTCATTATCAGCACTTGCACCCAGAGACGGGTGGATGGGTGGATGCAGCAAGTGAGGGAAATAAAGTGCTGCTGAGCCAGCACCACGGGAAGAAATTTAATAGGGTTAAATGCAAAGTCGTGCATTTAGACTGGAAAAAAGAAATCAATTGCACACTTTTACTGTCTGAGCCACCAGGGAAGGCCTTATTGCACACTTTTAGATTGGGGGAGACTGAGTTGGCAGCCACATACATGACAGAGATTTGAGAGCTTAGTTAACTACAAGCTTATTTTTAAAAAATTAAAAATTGTGGTAGAACTTACAATGCACTAAAAAGCACTGTTCTAAACACTTTACAAATATTAACTGTTTTCATTCTTTATGAGCAATGTTATAAGATAAGTACTATCAATAAGCCTAATTATCAGATGGGAAACAGGCAGAAAGAGACTAAATAATTCACATGTAGTTACATAGCTAGAAAATGCCAGCTGCTGCTAAGTCGCTTCAGTTGTGTTTGACTCTGTGCGACCCCATATGCATGGTCATAAACCATGGTCATAAACCAAAGAATGAAGACAATCTCCTGAAGCTGGAAAAAACAGGAAAACAGATTCTCCCCTAGACCCTCCAGAAGGAAACAAACCTGTCTACCCATTTTAGACTCCTGACCTCTAGAATTGTAAGTTAATAAATTTGTTGTTTTAAGCCAGTAAATTTGTTATTGCAACAATAAGAAACTAATCAGTTCAGTCACTCAGTTGTGTGCAACTGAGTGACTGAACTGAAATGCTTACTTATAAGCATTTTATAAACCAAAAGGAAATTAATTAATTAACCTTTATAGAATCTCATAACTCATAAAAATTTACTCAAAACAAAGAGCAAGCTTTGTAGAATAGAAAATGGTAAAATGTTTAGACAACAACTTAGGAAAAGATCTTTGGGGTTGGAGCTTGGTGAAGATTTCTTAGACATAAATCCAAAAACGTAATCCTCAAGAAAAAAAATGATCAACTGGAATTAATAAAAATCAAAGCAAAATTTTGATCTACAAAAGGCAGTTCAAGAGGAAATAAACAGGTTATAGACTTCAAGAAAATATTTGTAAACCACGCACCTATCAAAGATGTATCAAAAATAAAGAATTCTAAAACTTCTATTGTAAAATGGTCAAAAAATCCAAGTAGAAAGTGGAGAAAATTTAAAAAGGGAAATTTCTACAAAGAAAATCAGTTCAGTTCAGTCTATCAGTAGGACTCTTTGCAACACCACAGACTGCAGCTTGCCCGGCTTCCCTGTCCATCACCAACTCCCAGAGCTCGCTCAAACTCATGTCCATTGACTCGGTGCTGCCATCCAACCATCTCATCCTCTGTCATCTCCTCTTCCTGCCTTCAATCTTTCCTAGCATCAGGGTCTTTTTCAATGAGTCAGTTCTTCACATCAGATTAATACACCACCCAAAACATCAATTTCATATCTATCTGTAGATTCATTTTTTTGCTCTATGTATGTCGCTATCCTTTGCATACTCCTTTAAACTGGTAGCAGCATCTTATTGATTTTATCTTTAATCAATGAACTAAGTAAAAAATTTAAATGTGTTAAAATATATATATGTATATTTTTGACAGTCATTTCACCACCTTCATATCTGGGTTGTTACAACAGATTCCAAAATTTTCTTCCCATTGTTCTTCCCATATCTCACCTCTCTACTGCTGACATTGTGGCTAAAATATTCCTTTCAATACAGAAGTGCAATTTTCATTCTTTGGCTCAAAAGTCTTGTGCTGACTCCTGATGATTCCTCTCAAAGTAAAAGTGAAAGTTGTTAAAATTGTTTACCAAATGGTGTCTCAGTCTGCTCCAACTGTCCTGTCCATCTGGATGTTTCTTAAACACAAAAGGCATGTTCCTGCTTCAGATCTTGTCTCCTTGATTTTCAAAGTACCGTTAGTCTTACCCTCAAATACAGACATGGTTCACTCATCACCTCCATTACATCTTCCTTAAATATAATTCTCTCAATGATTAATATGCTGTTCATTCTTTAAAAAAATTAATTCCTTTAATTCTCAATTCTCCCTTGATTCATTTATCTCTGAAGCTTAAATTGCTATGTATTTTTTTCTTTTTCTTTTTTTATTGAAGGATAATTGCTTTACAGAATTTTATTGTTTTCTGTCAAACCTATGGGGAGGGACATGGGAGGGAGGTTCAAAGGGGAGGGGATATATGTATACCTATGGCTGATTCATGCTGAGGTTTGACAGAAATTGCTATGTTTTAAATTAACTATTTTATTGCCTATTTTTCTCCACAATAATGTCAACCCCAGAAGAGTAAATGTTTTGCCTCTTTTGTCATTGTGCTGTACTGTGCTTAGTCTCTCAGTCGTGTCCGACTCCTTGTGACCCCTTGGACTGTAGCCCACCAGGCTCCTCTGTCCATGGGAATTCTCCAGGCAAGAATACTGGAGTGGGTTGCCATGCCATCCTCCAGGGGATCTTCCCAACCCAGAGATCAAACCCATGTCTCCCTCATTGCAGGTGGATTCTTTACCATCTGAGCCATCAGGGAAGCCCAAGAATACTGGAGTGGGTAGCCTACCCCTTCTCCAGGGGAACTTGCTGACCCAGGAATTGAACCAGGGTCTCTTGCATTGCAGACGGAGTCTATACAAGCTGAACTACCAGGGAAGCCCATTACTTCATACCAGTGGTCTGTAAATAATCATGTATATAAAAGACAGGGTTGTATTACACAGAGATTAAATAAAGCAACTGAAAAATGCAAGGAGACCAGGAAAAAATGAAACAAATATATTAGAACATAGGATTGAAGGATTAGCAGTGTAATATATGATAAAGAAATAGAGCACCTGTTAATAAAGAGTTCATAAAAACAACATATCATGTGAGGAGAGAAAAAAATATATCCAATACACACTATAAATCCTGAACAAAGATAAACATCAATGCAAATGGTTTGCTATAAATATTTTAGAAGAAATTGTTAGGTAATGATCTTCATGACTTTGAGATGTGAAGAAATTGCTTCAATGACTCACTTAAAAAAGGTATAGAGGAAATGATGAATAAATTTGACCCCATTCTATGTCAATGATAAATTTAACTCCACTGTACATTGATACATTTTTACTGTGTAAATTAAGCAAAATTCAAAGACTATTCAGAGATTGAAAAAAAATAGCAATACATTTTTCTAAGTAAAAACAGTGAAAAAGTGAACGTTGCTCTTTGCGATCCCATGGACTATACACTTCATGGAATTCTCCAGGCCGGAATACTGGAGTGGGTAGCTGTTCCCTTCTCCAGGGGGTCTTCCCAATCCAGGGATTGAACCAAGCAAAATTGAAAAACTAATCAGAGGTTGGGCAAGATATTTTCAACAGACTAATTGACCAAAGGACTGTTATCAAGATTATCTAAAAAATTCCTGCCAAGAAGTAAGAGACATACAACCTAATGGAAAATTCTGGATATGAAAAGGATTTGAAAAGTCAGTTCAGAAAGAGGAGAGTCTAATAGACACAAATATGACAATATAACTAGGAATCAAGAAAAGGTATCTCAAAAAAGAGAAATACCAACATAATGCTAAAAATTCTATGACCAGATTAAACAATGTTTGCAATAATTGTAGACAATAGGGACTTCCCTGGTGGCTCAGAGGTTAAAGCATCTGCCTGCAATGCGGGAGACCTGGGTTCAATCCCTGGGTCAGGAAGATCCCCTGGAGAAGGAAATGGCAACCCACTCCTGTATTCTTGCCTGGAGAATCCCATGGGTGGAGGAGCCTGGTGGGCTACAGTCCACAGGGTCGCAAAGAGTTGAACATTACTGAACGACTTCACTTTCACTTTCACTATAGCATTTATAAACTACTGATTGGACTATAAATTTTTAAAATATTTTCAGTATTTAGCAATATCTATCAAAATTGAAGGTACACATACCCAGTTAATAGCAATTTCACTTAGATATCCAAATAAGGAGGCCTTAACATTCCCTGAAGTTTGACTACACATTATTTCCTAAGTATAGGTAACTGACTTTTTAAAAACATTTTTTTTACTACAATTATTTGAAAAAACTTGCAGTTATAAATTCTTTCCTTTTTTGCCCTTTTTAGTAAATCTTCTCCCATGCTCCTGCCAGTTTTACGACTCTAGGATGACTTTCTCAAGAATCTGAGACCCATTCATCTGAAATCATCAAGAGAAGAGTATGCCTGTCTCCGAGCTTCTGTAGAAAGTTAGGAACTTAACTTTTGATAAGGACGGTTAGCAATACAGATGAACTAATCATAGAAATAAACAACTGAAAACTCAGAAATGACTCATTGTGTTAGCCCACCCCATTGACCATGTACCCCTTAACCCCTCTTGTATTTTTCCGTCAGCCCACTCTGTGCTTAAATCCTTCCCGTGTTTTGTTTCAGAAGAATTGAATTCAATTTTGTACATTGTATAGAGCTGAACAGTATTTTCTTTGGCTGTAACTCTGCTTGATACAATACTTCTTTCACAGTGTATAGATGAATATTTGGTATAACTACTTTTATGGCAGAAAGTGAAAAGGAACTAAAAAGCCTGTTGATGAAAGTGAAAGAGGAGAGTGAAACATTTGGCTTAAAGCTCAACATTCATAAAACTAAGATCATGGCATCTGGTCCCATCACTCCATGGAAAATAGATGGGGAAACAGTGTCAGACTTTATTTTTGGGGGGCTCCAAAATCACTGAGATAGTGATTGCAGCCATGAAATTAAAAGATGCTTACTCCTTGGAAGGAAAGTTATGACCAACCTAGATAGCATATTCAAAAGCAGAGACATTACCTTGCCAACAAAGGTCCGTCTAGTCAAGGCTATGGTTTTTCCTGTGGTCATGTATGGATGTGAGAGTTGGACTGTGAAGAAAGCTGAGCGTCGAAGAATTGATGCTTTTGAACTGTGATATTGGAGAAGACTCTTGAGAGTCCCTTGGACTGCAAGGAGATCCAACCAGTCCATTCTAAAGGAGATCAGTCCTGGGTGTTCATTGGAAGGACTGATGCTAAAGCTGAAACTCCAGTACTTTGGCCACCTCATGCGAAGAGTTTACTCATTGGAAAAGACCCTGATGCTGGGAGTGATTGAGGGCAGGAGGAAAAGTGGATGACAGAGGATGAGATGGCTGGATGGCATCACCAACTGGATGGACATGAGTTTGAGTAAACTCCAGGAGTTCGTGATGGACAGGGAGGCCTGGTGTGCTGCAATTCATGGGGTTGCAAAGAGTTGGACATGACTGAGTGACCAAACTGAACTGAAGTGTATATTAGCCAAAAATTAAAAACTGAAATGTCTCTGAAAAAAGGAATGAAGTAATTTAGTATGTGAAGTGATACAAAAAAAATTCTCTTCAGTAGGCAAAATGAACTAGATTTATATTACACAGCACTGAGTGAAAAAATAGGAAGCAAAATATATACTGAATATTGTTATAAATATATAGCAAAATATATATTTTAAAAATATTTTAATAGCATAAATTATATATTTATAACATATAAATGATATTATATTAGCCCCATATTAGTCCTATGAATTGGTCCCATATTCATCCTAAGGTTCTGTAATAGGTCCATGTAAAGGAAAATATAAAAATTTGAATCTGTATACAAGTTTCAATATACTATCCATTCTAAACTCCATCCCTATGGCAAAGAAAAAGTTTAAAAGATGGATAGAAAAATAATTAGCAATATCTACAATATAGCCAGCAAATTCTGTGATAAAAAACCAACTCTAAATTTTATGAAGATGACAGCTGATCTTTTAACCTCAGTTTTAAATGTATTTCCACATTTCTAAGATTCAGGATTTTAATATTTGCATAAATAAAAGCAACATGAATAATATTTTTGAACTTTTAATTTCAGATCTCAAATCTTAGTTTATCACTGAGAAATATGTATTTCACAAGGAAGTGTGGTGGAGGACGTAATGAAAATGTACATAAAAAACATGACTAAAACTAGAATTATTCTGTCTAATAAAAGATGTGAATGTTGCAGGTGCTTGTCTGAGAAAATTACTCAGTTGCTCTGAGCTCAGTTTCCTTGATTATAAAATCAAGCATGGATGACAGGGCACACAAGGTCCCTTAAAACTTTGACATGAATAAAAAGGACCTAATTTATTCAGTGACAAGTAGCTTATCCTCTGGTCAAATGTTCCTTGATTATTACAAAAAGATACGTTGTTATTGTACTTCCATTACTTTCTCCAAGCATTTTTCCTCACAAAGAACATATTAAATACTTTGATAGAGTAAAAATAATTTTCTAACCAGGTACTTCTTTGTTAATATCCTGCCATTCATTTTTTTATTCCTCCAGAGAGTACTGAGGAAATATATATAATTATATAGACAAAAATATATATAAATATAGACAAATAATATAGACAAAGTTACAAAATTATACTCTTCTTTACCATGTGCTAAATAATGTAACAATCTCTTCCTACAGTGATCCTATCCATCTTTTAAGCAACAGAATATTAATAATTGATACCAAGAAGGAATGGTGAATGCCAGATCCAAAATTAAACAAATTACTTCTTTTTAAATTTTTTTTCTTTTTTTAATTTATTTATTGACTGCACTGGGCCTTAGGTACAGGATCTTCGATCCTCATTGTGCCATGCAGGGTCTTTAGCTGTGTCTTGCGGGATCAGTTTCCCTGACCAGGGATTGAACCCAGGGCCTCTGTCTTGGGAGCTCAAGGTCTTAGCCACTGAATCACTAGAGAAGTCCCACAAATTACTTTTTAAAATAAAGTATTTTTTCATGACACTGCTTTGATATGGAAAACTCATATTTCAGAAAATGACATACAGATATCTAATGAGCAATTGATAGTCTTCAGAGAAGCAAAGTATGTTTATATAAACTGAAAGGCCTTCAGTGGATTTGCCCTTATTTTTCTCGTGAAAAGAAATGGAGAAATTATTGTTGATAATCTCTTGAAATGGGGACACAGTGTGTGGAAATGGGTTGCCAGACAACATTTGAATGAAACTCTCTAGTGTAGGTTATAGAAAAATATAACAATAGAAAAAAGTTGCAATTATTGCTATACTGACCTATGAGTATTTCAAATGTACAAAAACTTACAAAATAACAGATTATATTATTTAACAAACAATAGCATTTTGCCAAATTTATTTTAGGCTTTCAGTAAGGTCGCTTAGTCATGTCTGACTCTTTGCGAGATCATAGACTGCAGCACGCCAGGCTTCCCTGTCCATCACCAACTCCCGGAGCTTGCTCAAACTCATGTCCATTGAGTCAGTGATGCCATCCAACCATCTCATCCTCTGCCATCCCCTTCTTCTCCTGCCTTCAATCTTTTGCATCAGGGTTTTTTCTAGTGAGTCAGTTCTTCTCATGAGCTGGCCAAAGTATTGGAGTTTCAGCTTCAACATCAGTCCTTCCAATGAATATTCAGGACTGATTTTCCTTAGGATTGACTGGTTAGATCTCCTTGCAGTCCAAGGGACTCTCAAGAGTCTTGTCCAACACCACAGTTCAAAAGCATCATTTCTTCAGTGCTCAGCTTTCTTTATAGTCCAACTCTCACATCCATGCATGACTACTGGAAAAATCATAGCTTTGACTAGATGGACCTTTGTCAGCAAAGTGATGTCTGTGCTTTTTAATATGCTGTCTAGGTTGATCATAGTTTTCCTTCCAAGGAGCAAGTGTCTTTTAATTTCATGATTGCAGTCACCATCTGCAGTGATTTTGGAACCCCCCCAAAATAAAGTCTGCCACTGTTTCTGTTGTTTCTCCGTCTATTTGCCATGAAGTGATGGGACCAGATGCCATGATCTTAGTTTTCTGAATGTTGAATTTTAAGCCAACTTCTTCACTCTCCTCTTTCACCTTCATCCAAGAAGCTCTTTAGTTCTTCTTCACTTTCTGACATAAGGATGATGTCATCTGCATATCTGAGGTTATTGATATTTCTCCCTGCAATCTTGATTCTAGCTTTTGCTTCATACAGCCCAGCATTTTGCATCAAGTACTCTGCATATAAGTTAAATAAGCAGGGTGACAAGTTGACTCCTTTCTCAGTTTGGAACCAGCCTGTTGTTGCATGTCTAGTTCTAACTGTTGCTTCTTGACCTGCATACAGATTTCTCAGGAGGCAGGACAGGTGGTCTGGTATTCCCATCTCTTTAAGAATTTTCGACAGTTTGTTATGAAAACTTTATTCTAAAAATTAATATATATGTGTATACTTATAAACATTATCCAATAATTATACCTAAATTATGACTGTGAAATATCATCAAAATTTCATCTGCAACCTCATACTCATTATCTGTCAATCTATTAATACTCTATCTTGTGAGGTCTTTTTCTGGTATGTATGAGCAAACACTGCCATACTTTGCAGAGACAAAACTTCCAGAGGACAATTTTATGAGAGTAATTAGGGTCTATTGGCATTGTGATTTTACTCTAAATTTTCTCTCTAAAAGACTTGGAAAGGGTAGGGGGGGAGTGCATTTAAACAATAGTCCTAGTTTTTTAAATGGAAAGGGCCAGCCAACATATTCATAGAATAAACAGGAACAAACTGATTCCCATTGAAAAATCAAAATTTCCACTTCTCTACTACCACCACCTTTGTTCAGTCTACAATGTTATTTCAGATAAACTTACAGTTAACTTCATCTCTCAGAGTGTAGTACCTAATTGTGTTGCTTTTTTTTTTTTAGCAATCATAGTTTAAAATTTTTTAACCAACTAGTTTAATTTATTAACCAACTAGTTTAATTTATTAACCAACTAGTTCTAAAATTTATACAAAGCACCCATTGAAATAATAGGCAGAAGACATATAGATATAAATTCATAGGAATTCAGAGAAAAAACAAGCTCACAGCTGGTGACTAACAACTTCTCAACTAAATAATTAAACAATAAAAACAGAAACAAATCAAATGACAAATTATTAAGACAATGTATATTGATGAGCACAACTTTACCTGGTGACTGTGACTTAACATTTTCTAAGATGAGCGAGTTGTTTTGCTTATGACTACTCATAACCTGACAACTGACTTGAATTTAATTTACTATCCTTGCTGACTTGTAACTACCATGCATTAATAAATTCCTTGTAACTGTACTTTATCATTTATGTTAAAATTTGATTTTATCATTTTTCACAAGAGTCATATGCTGCTTTTCACTCTGCGTCATTTTTTTTAGTGTAAGATTGATATTTCCTAAAATACATTATTATCAATGTATTATGATCTTCTAAAGAGCTTATCCCTGTGGGCCTATGGGGAGAACTTAGAGAATAATTGATGATTGTCAATGTTACTGTTTGAGACACTCACTGTACCAACTATAGTTCTAATACTAAGTGTGCAGAAAATTTCTTACAAGGAAAGGATAATTCCTTCAGGTCCAGTAAGAAGCTTAGAGTTCCAATGTAACTTTAGCTTATTCCTTGTTTTTATTTGAAGTTTGTACCTTCTCACTTAATAATTAATTATTCAGGCTTATAATGATTGTTTCAGTTTGCCACACAGGCATTTGTTGTTCAGTCACTAAGTCGTGTCTGACTCTGTGACCCCATGGACTGCAGCATGCCAGGCTTCCCTGCCCATCACTATCTGCCAGAGCTTGCTCAAACTCATGTCCATTGTGTCAAGTGTGACATCCAACCATCTTATTCTCTGTCACCCCCTTTTCCTGCCCTCAATCTTTTCTAGCATCAGGGTCTTTTTAATGATTCAGCACTTTGCATCAGGTGGCCAAAGTATTGGAGCTTCAGCTTCAGCATCAGTCCTTCCATGAATATTCAGGATTGATTTCCTTTAGGATTGACTGACTTGATCTCCTTGCTGTTCAAGGGACTCTCAAGAGTCTTCTTCAGCACCGCAGTTCAAAAGGATAAATTCTTTGGTGCTTAGCCTTCTGTATGGTCCAACTCTCATATCTGTACTCATTTTATTTCACTTGGTTGTATTGAGCTTCACAGATACTCCTTTTTTTTTTTTTTTACCACAAATTGAAGGTTTGTGGGAACCCTACATCAAGCAAGGCTATTGGTGTCATTTTTCCAACAATATTTGCTCACTTTGTGTCTCTGTTACATTTCAGCAATTCTCACAATGTTTTAAGCTTTTTCATTATTGTTATATTTACTATAGTGATCTGTGATATTTGATGTCACCATAATAAGTTTCTCCTCCTTCCCTCAATCTTTCCTAGCATCAAGGTATCTTTAATGAGTCAGCTCTTATCAGGTGGCCAAAGTATTGAACCTTGCCTATAAAGATACTGAACTTAACTGCTAAATGTGTGTGTTATGTGCCTGCTCCACTGACTGACTGTCTCCACTTCTCTCTTCCTCTCCTTGGGCCTCCCTATTTCCTGAGACAGAACAAAATTGAAATTAGGCCAATTAATAATAATAACAATACTCTCTCTAAGTGTTCAAGTGAAGGGAAAATTGATATGTCTTTCACTTTAAATCAAAAGCTAGAAATGGTTAAGCTAAGTGAGGAAGTCAGATCAAAAGCAGATAAGCCAAAACTGAGCCATCTTGCACCAAACAGGTGCAAATGTAAAAGAAATGCTCTTAAAGGAAATTTAAAGCGCTATACCAATGAACACACTTGTGTTAAGAAAGTGAGACAGCTTTATTGCTGATATGGAGAAAGCTTGAGTGGTCTGGAGAGAAGATTCAGTCACACCATTCTCTTAAGCCTAATCTAGAGCAAGGCCCTATGTCTGTCCAGTTGTATGAAGGCTGAAAGATCCGAGGAAGCTAAAGAACAATAGCTTGGTTCATAAGGTTTAAGGAGAGAAACCATTGCTGTAACCTCCATACAAGATGAAGCAGCAAGTGCTGGTATAGAACTTTGCAGCAAGTTATCCAGAAGATCTAGCCAAGATAATTAATGAAGGTGGCTATTACCAAACAATAGATTTTCAGTGTAGATGAAACAGTCTTGTATTAGAAGCAGGGACTGTCTAGGGCTTCCATAACTAGAGAGAAGTCAGTGCCTGGCTTCACATTTCAAAGGACAGTTTTGTAAGGGGCTAATGTAGCTGGTTATTTGAAGTTGAAGCCAATACTTATTTACCATTCTGAAAATCCTAGGGTCCTTAAGGATTACTCTGCCTGTGCTCTGTAAATGTTTTGGAACAAGAATTTGGATAACTGCACATCTGTTTACAGTATAGTTTAGAAGGCAATGGCAACCCACTCCAGTACTCTTGCCTGGAAAATCCCATGGACAGAGGAACCTAGTAGGCTGCAGTCCATGGGGTCACTAAGAGTCTGACACGACTGAGCAATTTCACTTTCACTTTTCACTTTCATGCATTGGAGAAGGAAATGGCAACCCACTCCAGTATTCTTGCCTAGAGAATCCCAGGGACGGGGGAGCCTGGTGGGCTGCCATCTATGGGGTTACACAGAGTCGGACACGACTGAAGTGACTTAGCAGTTACTGAATATTTTAAGCCCACCATTGTGAATTAGCACACAGAAAAAACATTGCTTTCAAAATATGACTGTTCATTGACAACAAACCTGGTCACCCAACAGCTCTGATGGAGATGTGCAGTGGGATTAATTTCATTTTCATGCCTGTCAACACACTGTCTATTTTGCAACCCATGGATCAAAGAGTAATTTCAATTTTCAAGTCTCATTATTTAAGAAATACTTTTTATAAGGCTATAGCTTTTTTCTCTGATGAATCTGGCAAATTAAAAACTTTCTGGAAAGGAATGACCATTCTACATGCCATTAAGAACATTTGAGATTCCTGTTAGAGGTCAAAAGATCAACATTAATAGGAGTCTGGAAGAAGTTGGTTCCAACCCTCATGGGTGGATCTGAAACTTTCAAAGCTATCTGCAGATGTCACAGAACTAACAAGAAGTAGAATTAGGAGAGGAACCAGAAGTTATGACTAAATTGCTGTGATCTCAGGATAAAACTTGAATAGATGAGGAATTACTTCTTATGGATGAGCAAAGAAAGTGTTCTTGAGATGGAATCTACTCCTAGTGAATATACTGTAAAGACTATTAAAACAACAAAAGATGAGAATATTATTAATACATAAATTTAGTTGACAGGGTTTGAGGGAATTGAGTGCAATTTTGAAAGATGTTCATCTGTGAGTCAAATGCTATTAAATGGCATAAAAGGAAGAGTCAATCAGTGTGGCAAACTTCACTGTTATCTCATTTTAAGAAATTGCCATAGCCACCCCAGCCTTCAGCAACCAATACCCTGATCATTCAGCAACCATCAACATTAATGCAAGACCCTTAACTAGCAAAAGGATTATAATTCATTGAAGGTTTAGATGATGGTTAGCATTTATTTTCTTTTTTAATGGTAATTTTTAATTAAGGCATGTGCATGTTTTTCACATATAGTGCTGCTACTGCTAAGTCGCTTCAGTTGTGTCCGACTCTCTGCGACCCCATAGACGGCAGCCCACCAGGCTCCCCCGTCCCTGGGATTCTCCAGGCAAGAACACTGGAGTGGGTTGCCATTTCCTTCCCCAATGCATGAAAGTGAAAAGTGAAAGTGAAGTCGCTCAGTCGTGTCCGACCCTCAGTGACCCCATAGACTACAGCCTACCAGGCTCCTCCATCCATGGGATTTTTCAGGCAAGAGTACTGGAGTGGGGTGCCATTGCCTTCTCCAAGATATAGTGCTATTACCACTTAATAGTCTAGACTATCGTATAAACATAACTTTAACATGCACTGGGAAACCAAAAAAAATGTGTGACTCACTTTATTGCAATATTTGCTGTATTGTATTTGGAACATGGGGATATTTGGAACCAAACCTTCAATATCTCTGAGGTGTGTCTGTATTGATTTTATTTCTCAGAAGTACAAAATTAACAGAGACTATAAACTCCTATTCTCAGCAAGATGGCAGCTATCGTTTTCCAATTCTCCACTAATGACACTATAAAACCTGGAAATAAAATAACAGACAAACAAAGAATGATGCTGACACGAATGTTTAGAAGAGGAGGATGAACTAGGGATCACAGGGCTGGAAGAACAGCATCTCAGGGCCTCCATTCTGCTTTAGAATACAGAGCAGACCCACTGTCTTCCGAACTTTAACAAAGCAGGAGAAAAAACCCTTTCACTATGGGTTGTAAGGAAGTCCCACTGCAAACATGAAGAAAACTATTCTCTGGCGGGTGATTCCTAACAAAAACAAGTGTCTTGACTTTGGGAGCACTCTCAGTCTACAGGATCAGTAGACTTCTTTTGGGATTGAACTAACGTGAAGAAGCCATGGCAGGGGGCCTTCTTTGTCCCTTTGTGGTACAAAGAGTCAAGGGAAAGGGTCCTCCATCTCCCACCTAAAGACAGTTGTGTGGCCTGACAAAGGGGCTTCAGTGAAGTGAACCAAGGAAGTGCTCTATTCAGATGGGTCACTGTCTCCCATCCCCCACTTAGAGGCACTGGGCAGCCAAGCTGGAAGAAGTACCTTTTGCCCCTGAAGGCAGAAAATCAGCAGGGGGTAGCAGGCAGCATAAACAAGGATTAGCATTAACCCCAAGAACACACACAAAAATTGAGACCAAAGGTATCATAAAGGCTCTAAAAGCTAAATTGGTACTAGAAACACAGCCCACACAAATAGAACAAATTGCATGCATATCTCAACAGGCTGACTATCTGCTAAAGTAAAAGATTTAAATATAACACAGTCTTCTAGCATAATAGCCAATATGTGCAGAATTAAATTTAGAAGTATTAATTGTGCCGAGGATCAGGAAATTCACAATTTGAATGAGTCACAAGCAATCAGTGCTTGCTAATATAGAGATGAATCAGAGATTGGAATTATCTAGCAATGATTTTAAAGTTGGCCAGCACAAAATGTTTTAAAATCAATTACAAATAACCTTGAAGCAAATATATATATAGAATCTACAAAAGCAATAAAGGTATGAAAAAGAACCGAATGGACATTATAATACTGAAAAATGGAATACAGAAAATTAAAGTGAAGAGGTTCAATAGCAGAATAAATATGACAGAGGGAAGACTCAGTGTACTTGAAGATGGAATAGTAGAAATTACCCAGATGAACAAGAGAAGGAAAATACACACAAAAGAGAAGGGAACAAAGCTTTCAAGATCTGTAGAAAGATAATCAATAATCCCCATATCTGTGTTATCCAAATCCTAGAAAGAGAGGGAAAAGAAATTAAAACTGAAAAAGAAAAAGGGCTAAAAATTTCTAAAGTTCAATAAAGGACATAAACTTATAAATTAAGAAAGCTGAGTCTATTGAAAAAAGGATAAGTGCACAAGTATTCATGCTAATACACATCATAGTTACATTCTTGAAATTTAAAAACAAAGAAAACTGAAATTTAAAAACAAAGAATTGTAAACAATGAGAGATAATGTCCATTATGTGTAGGGGAACAGTGATTTGAAAAACAGTTTTCATGTGAAATCAAGGAACTTAGACGAGGTGTTATAACATTTTTCAAGTTATTAAAACAAACAAAAAACTGACAACCTGAATTCTGTGGCTAGTGAAAATATCCTTTAGGAATGAAGAGGGAATAAATAATTCCCAGAGGGAACAAACCAAGAGAAGGTATCACCAGCAGATTTCTCTTTAAAAAGTGATGAAAGTTCTCCAAAAAGAAATACAATAATTCTAGAAGTCTTAGATTTCCAGAAAAAGAATGAACAATAGAATTTATAAAATAATGGTAAATACTGTCCTCTTCACAGATTTTTGAAATTCAAACTTTATGTTTGAAACAAAAATGAGAACGTTGTCAAGGGTCTCTAAATAAATGGAGAGGAGATACTCCGTATATTTGCATTTCCAAACTTAGAATAAAGAAACCTAAAAAGAAGCAAGAATCTACCTTTCATTTGCAGTGATACAGTGTTGTTTCAGAACTGTGCTATACTTAGTCACTCAGTTGTGTCTGACTCTTTGCGACTGCATGGGAGCCTGCCAGGCTCCTCCATCCATGGGAATTCTCCAGGCAAGAATACTGCAGTGGGTTATCGTGCCCTCCTCCAGGGGATCTTCCCAACCTAGGGATCGAACCTGAGTCTCCCACATTGCAGGTAGATTTTTTTACCATCTGAGCCACCAGGGAAGCCCAAGAATACTGGAGTGGGTAGCCTATCCCTTCTCCAGGGGAACTTACTGACCTAGGAATCAAACCAGGGTCTCCTGCATTGCAGATGGATGCTTTACCTGCTGAGCTACCACTGAAGCCCAAGATTAAAGTTCTAACCCCTCAATAATTTCATTAAATATAAGTGATCTACATATAAAAATTACAGACTTAGCAGACTAAATAGAAAATAAAAGAGGAATTGTTACGACTATATGTTTTCTACAAGAAGCTTACCTCAAGTACGTAGTAAAATTGAAAAAATATATGATACATGTATCACTAAAGAAATAGCGACCATTATCCCAGATGAAATGGCGGATACAGCTACTGAGCCTGAATCATTTAGAAGATAAGGAAATATTATAAGCCATTTCATGTACATAAATTTGCAAAATTAAGAAAAATGGACTAGAAAAGTCCTCAAAACCAGAAGCTACCAAATATCTGTCAAGATGAAATAGACAATCTAAATAAACCTAGAACTGATAGCTTATGGTGAATGATGTTGGATTCGTGATCTCCAAAGAAGAAGGTTTAGCTTCGGGACCAGAGACCAGCCTTGACAACTGAGGGCTCTTATGTGGCAGAAGTTTTATTACAGTGAAAAGGCGAGAGAAAGCTTCTGACCCAGACACCAGAAGGGAATGGAGAGTGCCCCTTTGCTAGCCTTTAGCAAGGGAACTACATACTTTTCAATCAGTTATTACAATAAATCAAGAGAATGTCTCAAGGCTGTAAAAATTTTACCAGACCCACTCCCACAATTTACATTTTAGGATAACAAGATTAGAACTTAACACTAGAAAGATCCTACCAGACCCACACCCATAATATATATTCTAAAATATCAGGATTAGTCAGAAGGTTTTCAGGAAGGAGAAACTGTCCTCAAGCAGGATACATTGTTGTTATATAATCCCTAGAAGGCAATGGCACCCCACTCCAGTACTCTTGCCTGGAAAATCCCATGGATGGAGGAGCCTGGCAGGCTACAGTCCGTGGGGTCGCAAAGAGTCGGACACGACTGACTGAACGACTTCACTTTTACTTTTCACTTTCATGCATTGGAGAAGGAAATGGCAACCCACTCCAGTGTTCTTGCCTGGAGAAACCCAGGGATGGGGGAGCCTGGTGGGCTGCCATCTATGGGGTTGCACAGAGTCGGACACAACTGAAGTGACTTAGCAGCAGCTGCAGCACAGAGTTTAAACTGAGTAGTTTGTTGTGTAATCATCAGTTCCAGGCTTAGAGAAAAAAACTGTTTTATGTGACTAAGACTAAGGAATGTAAAGGAAAAGAAAGTTTGTCCTTTCTTCCTCCTTGAGAATTCCAGACCCCTATCTCCTCCTTGAGAACCCCAGACCCCTCTGTCCTAGGGGACCCCTGGACTTCTTATCAACCTGCCCAGGACTTGACTCGCAGAACCTTTAAAGACATTTAATCCATACTTTAAAAGCTCCTGAAATATAAACTTCTAGTCTCAAATGGTTTCACTAGAGAATTCTACCAAACATTTAAAGGAGAATCAATGCTCATTTTATACAAGCCCTGTCAGAATGTAGAAGAGAAAACACACTCCAATTCAAGCTGTGAGGCAAATATTACACTAAGACTAAAACCAGATATTGTATCAAAGGAAAACACACACACACACACACAACTATACACTTCATGAATATGTTGTTGGTGAGGAAGAAATCTGTACATTTATATGAGCAGGCAGATGAAGAGATGTAAGCTGTGGTTGTTTTTCAGTTGCTAAGTCGTGTCTGACTCTGTGACTCCATGGACAGCAGCATGCCGGGCCTCCTTGTCCTTCACTATCTCCCAGAGTTTGCCCAAGTTCATGTTCATTGAATCGGTGATGCCATCCCACCATCTCATCCTCTGTTGCCCTCTTCTGTTGCCCTCAATCTTTCCCAGCATCAGGGTCTTTTTCAATAAGTTGGCTCTTCACATCAGGTGGCCAAAATAATGTGGTTTCAGCTTCAGCATCAGACCTTCCAATGAATATTCAGGGTTGATTTCCTTTACGATTGACTGGTTTGATCTACTTGTTGTCCAAGGGACTCTCAAGAGCCTTCTCCAGCACCACAGTTCAAAAGCATCAGTTCTTCAGCACTCTGCCTTCTTTATGGTCTAACTTCCACATCTGTATATGACTACTGGAAAGACCATAGCTTTAACAAACAGACCTTTGTCAGCAGAAGCAATGTCTTTCTTTTTAATACACTCTCTAGGTTTGTCATAATTTTCCTTCAAAGAAGCAAGTGTCTTCTAAGTTCATGGCTGCAGTCACCATCCACAGTGATTTTAGAGCCCAAGAAGATAAAATCTGTCACTGTTTCCACTTTTCCCCCTTCTATTTGCCATGAAGTGATTGGGACCGGATGCCATGATCTTTCTGTGTGTGTGTGTTTATATTGAGTTTTAAGTGGCTTTCTCTCTCCCTTCTTTCACTCTCATCAAGAGGTTCTTTAGTTCCTCTTTGATTTCTCCGATTAGAATAGTAACATCTGCGTATCTGAGGTTGTTGATGTTTCTCCCAGCAGTCTTGATTCCAGCTTGTAACTCATCCAGCTTGGCATTTCACATGATGTACTCTGCATATAAGTTAAATATATATTGCATATAAGGGACAATATATACCTTGACCTACTCCTGTCCCAGTTTTGAACCAGTCCATTGTTCCATGTCTGGTTCTAACTATTAATTCTTAACATGTATACAGGTTTCTCAGGAGGCAGGTAAGGTGGTCTGATATTCCCATCTCTTTAAGAATTTTCCACAGTTTGTTGCGATGCACAGAGTCAAAGGCTTTAGCATAGTCATTGAAACAGAAGTCCATGCTTTTCTGGAATTCCCATGCTTTCTCTATATTCCAATGAATGCTGGCAATTTGATCTCTGGTTCCTCTGGCTTTTTTAAACCCAGGTTTTACATCTGGAAATTCTGAAGCCAAGCTTGAAGGATTTTGAACATAATCTTACTAGCATGTGAAGTGAGCACAATTGTCCGGTAGTTTGAACATACTTTAGCACTGCCCTTCCTTGGGATTGGAATGAAGACTGACCTTTTCCAGTCCTGTGGCCACTACTGGGTTTTCCAAATTTGCTGACGTATTGGGTGCAGCATTTTATGGGACAAAAGGAGGTTGTTGTCTTTATTTGGCAAAGAAGATGTTTATTCTCAGGCAACTTCTTTTGCTTAAATCTCAATGGAGCCATCATGACAAAGAATTGGGGGAGTGTTGGGTGGTCTTAAGTCATATGTGAGTGTTTTCCAGGAGCAGTGGGATAGGCTGGCTATGTACATTTAGATCTTTGAGGCAAATCTTCAGCTCAGTTCAGTCGCTTAGTCACGTCCAACTCTTTGAGACCCCATGGACTGCAGCATGCCAGGCCTCCCTGTCCATCACCAACTCCAGGAGTTGATTTCAACTCATATCCCTTGAGTTGGTGATGCCATCCAACCATCTCATCCTCTGTTGTCCCCTTCTCCTCCCGCCCTTGATCTTTCCCAGCATCAGGGTCTTTTCCAATGAGGCAAATCTTAACAATCAAAATCTTTGTTTAAAGGAGAAAGTTATGTGCATCCATAATTCTCTTTTATTTCAAATAAATGGCCTAGTTGTATAAAATTGTTATAAAACATGAAAAAGGGTTGCACTATCTTGTACATAGAGGTTATTATTATTTGTGAAAAAGAATTTCAAATGATATAGACAAATGTGAGAGGTGTTTTGGCTGAATATTTTAATTAAACTATTTTCAAACACACATTATGCAGTCCTTAAATGTCTCAAATTTAAGATGAACACTTTTTAATATTTTTACAAAATTTTCCAATAACTCAATTCATTCTCAATTCACAAATGCCATCATATAACTTTGAAAATAGCTATAATTGAGGCTTTCAGCACACAAATAAATGACAGGTTCTTGATTGTTGAAAATGACAGATTAAACATTCACTGAAGAATTTTCTTTTTATTCATATATATGCAGATCATATGGTAAAAAGTATAGAAACCTAAATTTGCTTTATTTTATTCTTTTTTTTTTTTTTGGAAAGTAGTATTGCCCTATTAATATTATAATTATGTAATAATAATATTTTTATATATTTCATATAGTGTTGAAACATAATAATGTTTTTTATTCTTTGGGAATGAAGCCAATTGGGAACCATGTAGACTCAACTTTCCAACATTTAACTTTCAAATGCATATATTTTATTCTTTAAATTCATGAATTATCAAGCAGTAGGGAGGCAGTGTGATCTAAAGAAGAAAAAATATATATATATTTTGATCATAACTGAATTTGAGAACCATTTCCTTTTACTTGGGTACATTATTTAACTTGAATATCAGGTTTTCACCTTTAATACTGGCAACATCATCCATTGCACAGGATTGTATGTAATAACAATGCACATGTAAAATGGTCTAGAGCATGTTATAGAAATTGTTCATTTTTTCCAGTGTATTCTTTTTGGTGGTGGTTTAGTCACTAAGTCGTGTCTGACTCTTGTGACCCCATGGACTATAGCCTGTGAGGCTCCTCTGTCCATGGGATTTCCTGGGCAAGAATACTAAAGTGAGTTGCCATTTCCTTCTCCAGGGGATTTTCCTGATGCAGGGATAAAACCTAGGTCCCCTGCATTGTAGCCAGATTCTTTACCGAATGAACCACCAGGGAAGCCCATATACTTTCAGTTCAGTTCAGTCACTCAGTCGTGTCCAACTCTTTGCAGGCCCATGGACTGCAGCACGCCAGGCCTCCCTGTCCATCACCAACTCCTGGAGCTTACTCAGACTCATGTCCATTGAGTTGGTGATGCCATCCAACCATCTCATCTTCTGTCATCCCCTTCCACTCCTGCCTTTAACCTTTCCCAGCATCACAGTCTTTTCCAGTGAGTCAGTTTTTTGCATCAGGTGGCCAAAGTAATGGAGTTTCAGCTTTAGCATCAGTCCTTCCAATGGATATTCAGGACTGATTTCCTTTAGGATGGACTGGTTGGATCTCCTTGCAGGTACAAGGATAACATGCCTGTTATTAAAAGAATATGTAGTGTTTGAGAAGCCTGTGTTTTTAGAGCATCTGGGATATACTTTATGTGTTCCCTTACTCTTCCTAACACCAACCCTTGCATACTCTAGTTTCATTTTTCCCCCCAGTACTGACTTTCAGTGATCTTGGCTTCATCTCAGTGCCCAAACTATTTTACTTTGGATTATGTCCAACCTTTGCAAACAGACCCAAGCTAGGAATGGAGTTCTTAATGTTTAGATTGCATCTCCAAATCCTAAAACTTCACCAAGATGTATCCTGAGGAAATGATTAAAGCCTTTTCTCTCAAGGCTGATAATACTGGCTTCATATATAATATAAATGGAGAAAAAAAGACCTCAGAGAAATTGGAATATGAAATTATGGTGTCAGATGGGAGAGAGCAGTAAATCAGGAAAAAGTTAATTCTCAGCAGAGCCATTTATTTCAGGGTATGGAGGATGAAGGCATAATCTGATGGGCTAAAGAGAATTTCATTTATGAGACAGTGTACATTTCTTATTGTATTTTGTAGATACTATCTTGAAGAAAATTTGAGATGTTTACACAGTTACAGAACAAATACCTAACATTTTATGCGTTATGATTTTATGATTGACATGATTTAATGCCATTTTATATTCTTTTTATATTTTTGTTTTATATTCTATTACTTATGGAAATTTATTGTGTATGTACATTTTATCCTAGAATATAAGGCTGTTATCCAAACTGCTGTTTGTTACATAACATAGACATTGGAAAAATATATATGGCTAGATGGGATTCCCGTGATGCCTCAGATAGTAAAGAATCTACCTGCAATGCAGGAGACTTAGGTTCATCCCTGGGTTAAGAAGATATCCTGGAGAAGGGAATGCCTCCCACACAATTGTTCTTGCCTGAAGGATTCCATGGACAGAGGAGCCTGGGGGGCCGCCGTCCATGGGGTCGCAAAGAGTTGGACAGGACTGTTCGACTAACAGTTTCAATTGCTATAGGAGGAAAAAATGTGTTTTATTGTTAGTGGTTGACTAAGTTAATGTGAGGTTTGTTTGTTTGTTTGTTTGTTTTAAGGGCAAGCTCTACTTTGGACAGGGAATATGACACTGAGTAGCAATTAAAAAAAAAAAAAGTCCAATGCCTGTTCTCTTATTATGTCTACTTACTATGTTTACTATTGAAAGGTTGTTCTGAGCCATGAAAGATGCTGGGATTCCTGGCCTCCAGAGGAGAGGAATTCAATCTGGGGTCAGAGATGAGGCTTGATTGCTCAGAGCTTTTGTGTAATAAAGTTTTGTTAAAGTATAAAACAGACAGACAAAGCTTCTGACATAGACATCAGAAAGAGTGCCCTCCTGCTTCTGCCCCCCTGCTAGTCTTTAGCTGGATGTTATATAGCTAATAGCAGTCTGCTAATTGGAGAAGGAAAATGTCTCAAAACTCAGAGACTGGCACCAGCCCCTCACCCCCAACATGCATTTTGAGATAACACTGGCACAAGGTGAGTTGTTCTGGGCAGTAAAATGATTGATGTGAATCTTGAAGAAAGGCAGGTTTCCAAGCAAAGACAGGGTCTCATTATCATAGCTTAGAACATTTGCATGAATAAAACATACTGGTTTGTCAGGTCAGTTCTGAGTCTTAGGCCAAAAAGACTTGAAGACAGAGTCTAGGGTAAATACATAGTTCATTAACAAAGCTTAAAACAAATATTTCCATAAGAAAAATGCATTGGCTAGCTCAAGATTTGAGAAGACTTAAGTTCAGGTAGAACCAGGTGTCCTTAAGGCAACACAGAATTTTAAAAGAAACCTCTTTCTAAATTCGTATAGAGAAGGGGAAAAAATCTAACACCTGTAGTTTGTTTTGTTTTGCTGCTTAAGAGAAAGACATTTGAATCAGTTCTAATGAGGTGGATGAAACTGGAGCCTATTATACAGAGTGAAGTAAGCCAGAAAGAAAAACACCAATACAGTATACTAACACATATATATGGGATTTAGAAAGATGGTAACAATAACCCTGTGTACGAGACAGCAAAAGAGACACTGATGTACAGAACAGTCTTATGGACTCTGTTACAGAGGGAGAGGGTGGGAAAATTTGGGAGAATGGCATTGAAACATGTAAAATATCATGTATGAAATGAGTTGCCAGTCCAGGTTCGATGCAGGATACTGGATGCTTGGGGCTAGTGCACTGGGACGACCCAGAGGGATGGTATGGGGAGGGAGGAGGGAGGAGGGTTCAGGATGGGGAACACATGTATACCTGTGGCGGATTCATTTTGATATTTGGCAAAACTAATGCAATTTGTAAAGTTTAAAAATAAAATAAAATTAAAAAAAAAAAAGAGAGAGAGAGAAAGACAAAAAATGTCTGACACTTGCAGCTTATTTCCTCAGTTTGGAGACCCCTAGGCTTCCTTCCTGTTATCCTATGACTATGATTTGTGTAACAAATCAGTCCAACATTTAGTGGTGGAAAATAAAATATTATTTCACACATGGATTCTGTAGGTTAAAAATTCAGAAGCACTACAGAGATGGCTCCAGCGGTGTGCTGAAATTGGCACTCACTGAACAGAGAAAACCTGTTGTGTGTATTAACATCTTTTTCCATCTTCATGTTCAGAGATGGCACCTTCATAGCTTGAAATTATCAAACCAGCTATGGTGAGGATTTTCAGATGGAAATGGGAAAATTCTACAAACCAGGACTCCTTCTCTCATCCCAGAGAAGCAGTTGTTGTATTTACCTGCATATTAACAGTGCTTCATCTCCTACACGAAGTCTGGGGACCCAGCTTTTATGATTCCAAATTTTGGTGGTTACTTGACTAGTTAGGAACATTGTAATGACTTATGTGCATAAAACCTCCACTAAAGAGGTCTTAAAGGCTTCTGTGTCAGTTCTCAATGCTTTGTGTCCTAGATAATACAGAAGATATAGAAGTCCTACATAATATGTCTATTCTAACATTCTGATCTTCTTGAAGCCATTGGGTACTGTTCTCTATGGTATTACACAGGAGTCATGACACCTTGACTTAATTTGGGGTGATCAATCTATGGATCTATATTTTGATTAACCAGCCAAGTAAACTCTTAAGGCCACCGCCAAGCACTCAAGTTGGTATATTGATTTACAAACCTGTGCTGAGAGATTGGCACTAAGACAAAGATTGGTTGAGTCAGCCTTGTTGCACACAAATTTAGGAGCTGTGAAGTGCCTAGTTTCTACCTAGTGGGTCACAGAAGTCTGTGGGCTGAATGTGAAACCGAGAGAACTGATATTGACTTTCAGAGAAATGCAGAGACCAAAGCAGCAGGAACCCATGAGAAAAATATTAGTGTTAATTGTCTTTATTCCGTGTTCTTTCCGAGTTCCTTTGCTACACTTGCTTTGATGGAAAACTGTGTATCATTATCAAGAGATTCTCTGAGTTTCTTTTAGCAATGTTATATTGGTTTCTACTAAAATTTTCCTGGTTTATACATGTTCTACATTTGAAATTCCCAGTTCAGCAATATAAACCTGGCCAAAACTTCCATCAAGTTATTAATATCTCTATTTTAGAGTGGACATGTAGTAGCAGTGCCAAATTCTCAAGACTGCGTGTCTTCTGCAGCTTCCTGAAGATGAGCCAGAATGCTCTTAACTGTCCAAAGAAAAGCAGGGTTAAAAAATCTTTTTATGAAATGATGCAATATAAAGATGAAAGAAGGAACTCTGGAGCCAGACTGCTTTGGTCAAATTCTGGTCCCATCAGTATAAACTGTCTGACCTTGCATTTTTTTTTCCCTGTATCTTTGAACCTCAGTTTTCTTATCTTTCAAATAAGGATGATGATAAAACCTATCTCAGAGTTGTTGTGAGAAGTAAGCAAGGAAAGAAATGTAGCCGACTTAGAGTGCCTCAAATAGAGTAATCAGTGCTAAATTTACTTTTTTTCACACTGATCATATAGGTGTATCTGTGCTATTTGGCAGTATAAATGTAACCAATCTGACAGGTTAAGAAATCACATACACATATACACATAACTCCACGCCAAACCCCGCGTACACTTACCTCTCCTTCTTTCTCTTCCCCTCATTAACATTGTTGTTGCTGTTCAGTTGCATCCAGCTCTTTGCAACCCCATGTACTGCAGCACACTGGGCTTCCCTGTCCTTTATATCTCCCAGAGTTTGCTCAAACTCACGTCCATTGAGCTGATGATGCCATCCAAACATCTCATTTTCTTTTGCCCCCTTCTCCTCCTGCCTTCAACCTTTCCCATCATCAGGGTCTTTTCCAAGGAACTGGCTCTTTGTATCAGGTGGTCATAGTATTGGAGCTTCAGCATCGGTTCTTCCAATGAATATTCAGGGTTAATTTCCTTTACAATTGACTGCTTTGATTTCCTTGCTCTCCAAGGGACTCTCAAGAGTCTTCTACAGCACCACAGTTCAAAAGAATCATTTCTTCAGTGCTCAGCCTTCTGGATTGTCCAACTCTCACATCCATACATGACTACTGGAAAAACCATAGCTAGACTATGCAGACATTTGTTGGCAAAGTGATATCTCTGGTTTTTAAGAAAATCAAATCTATCACTATTCCCTCTTTCCCCCATTTATTTGCCATGAAGTGAAGGGACTGGATGCCATGATCTTAGATTTTTGAATGTTAAATTTTAAGCCAGCTTTTTCACTCTCCTCTTTCACTTTCATCAAGAGGCTCTTTAGTTCCTCTTTGCTTTCTGCCATTAGAGTGGTATCATCTGTAAATCTGAGGTTATTGATATTTCTCCTGGCAATCTTGATTCCAGCTTGTGATTTACCCAGCCCAGCATAATGTACCCTGCATAGAAGTTACATAAACAGGGTGACAATATATAACCTTGACATACTCCTTTCCCAATTTTGAACCAGTCCATTATTCCATGTACAGTTGCTTCTGGACCTGCATACAAGTTTCTCAGGAGACACATAAGGTGGGCTGGTGTTCTCATTTCATTAAGAATTTCCCACAGTTTGTTGTGATCCACACAGTCAAAGCCTTTAGCATAGTCAATGAAGCAGAAGTAGATGTTTTCTAGAACTCTCTTGATTTCTTCATGATCCAAGGAGTGTTGGCAATTTGATCTCTGGTTATTCTGCCTTTTCTAAATCAAGCTTGTATATCTGAAAGTTCTGGGTTCATTTGCTGTTGAAGCCTGGCTTGAAGGATTTTGAGCATTACCTAGTTAGGACATGAAATGAGTGCATTTGTGTGGTAGTTTGAACATTCTTTGGCATTGCCTTTCTTTGGGATTGGAAAGAAAACTGACCTTTTCCAGTCCTGTGGTTATACATTTTAAATAGATAAGTAGGAATTTCTTGTTTCTTTCATAAATAAGAATTTCTTAGGTTATGCATGTGTATGTGTGTATATATGTTGTTTAGTTGCTCAGTCATGTCAGACTCTTTGCAACCCCCATGGACTATAGCCTACAAGGGTCCTTTGCCCATGGGATTCTCCATGAAGTGGATTGCCATTTCCTTCTCCAGGAGTGTGTAAATATGCTTTTGCAAAATAATTCTACTACAAGAGAATTGTGTGAATAAGCATATCTCTTTTTTTTCCCAGAGATTATGACATTTTACAAGTTGAACAAATAATATTTTCATACTCTGCAATGCCTGTCATTTCTTTTTCAATAGTTCCAACTATGATTATGTATCTAAATTATGTTGGTACATAAGTCTTTGAGAAAAATAGTAGTAGTATCCTAATGCCTATGAGGTATTGGTTCAGCAAGGTGATTTATTTTTCCTTGTTTTCTTATCACATACTAATATGCCATTAGGTTTTGGTGTATTAACAAGGAAAATAAAGAAGCGTCAGAAGAATTAGCATCAATATTAATAATGCTGCTACAACTCCTGAAGACTGTAAGCATTGTATTTCCAAGAATATGTTTCTTTGGCTGACAAAAAGTCCTACAAAAATATAAACTAGGGCATAACTTCTAGAAATTACACTCTAAGGAACAAGCAATTCATGGACACAAGATATAAAAAACTAAAACTTATCATCATATATCATCAATATTTAAATTGTTCTCCAATACTCATATTATGTCTAAGGCAATGTAAAAATTCTTTGTTTTCATTGACTCTGGAAATCATTTATTCTTTTATATGTATATAAAAATTAAAAATATATATATATTCTAGTTATATAATACATTCTAATTCCCCATATAACTTGTCCATAGCATGTCTATAAGGAATACCAAGTGGTGTTGACTACTCATCTATCATCATCTGTTATCTATTTATCTATTTTGAATGTATGCCAATCAACCCTAAACTTTGGAATTTTTCCAATACCACTGTATTAGAAACATCAAATCTTTGACCTTCTTATCTATCTATGGAAGACAGATTTCTTCTTATTTCTCGTGGAAGATCACACAACAAAAGGCCATTGCAGGAGAAAACTATGCATTTCATCCTGCTTTCAGAGGCTCATTGAGGGATCGGGTGATTTCCACCAGCTCAGTGAATTTCACAAGGTTTCTTCCAGTTAGAGTATGAGAATCTTAGATTGCAAAGCTGTAAGAGAACTTACATATAACTTGGTAAATAAGAAACCTGAACTTTAACACTAACCATGTTCTTAACTGTAATGCATACATGAGTATTTATATAATACATAAGTTGCAAAAATATGTAGCAAATGTATGTGTAACATATACACAAATGTTACATTTATATAACACATATATGGATAGTTTTATGTATTTCCCTATGACCTAAAGAATCAAAACTATATTTTCCCCATTGAGTTTTGAAGATATCTATTTTCCCGTCTTTCATAAAACTAAAATTCTACAGAGCTGATTTTTGACAGATAATCATGCACTTCTGAGACCTGTAACTCTACCAAGATTGCTCTTCCAGAATGTTTTTGTGACAGTCTCATTGTAAAGCAGACAGGAAGATAGATGAAATAACAAGATACCATTTATTTATAAGAATTGTTTTTTCATTGATTGACATCTGAACTCAAAGGATATGTGGTTTCATTTTCCCCTAATAGGGTAAATCAAGTCTTTCATACTAAATTCTTCTGAATCAAATATCCTTTTTTTGACCTGACAAAGTAGAGACTAGTTTCTACCTCAGGGCACAAAGCTTGTAATATATCTCCTTACTCCAAATTAAAATGAGAATGATTTGCCATGCAGTCTGGAACAAACCAAATAATCTGTCTTCTATTGTAGCTTTTCCTTAATTAATAGATATCCTAGAGACTGGTAAAAAATTAGAATACTTCTAATTTTTCTTATTCTTCCCCTGTTGTCTTTTTGGAACTTACTGGTACAAAGCAGTTTGTTAAAAATGACTAGATTTCTTGGCATGGATGTTAACAACAGTGAAATATGTGTTGAAAATAGAACTAAAGAAATGAATTTTTTTTTACTATAATTTGAAGTTTCAGAATGAGATAGGAAGTTGCTGATTGTTTTGCCTGTTCTATTATAGGATTTGAAAATAATTTTTAGATCTTTTCTTTATGAACTAAGAATGACATCAAACATGTAGCCAAAAAGCAAACACTAAGTTCCATGAATGAAACTTTCTTAAATATCAAGTACTACATGTCATTTTCAAAGAAAACTTCAATTATGGCCAAAACTAAATAATGTTTAGAATATCCCATGTATTTAAAAAAAAAAAAAAGATAATGCTCAGGCATTCTCATCCAAAAGATTTAGATGATTCAGGCACCATCCTTCAGCTTTATAGCCAGCTATCTAAAGTTTTAATTGTCCTCCATTATAACTGGAATGACAAAGGAATAAAATCACAAGAAAAACCTTTGGATGTTGAGTAATATTTCAAATTTTCACCAGCCACATGCAATTTGTTGAAATCCATATACAGTTAAGTATGACCTTGATGCAAATAGCTTAGTGAAGAGTTTCACTTCCAACAACATTAAGGAAAGCAAGGAGCAATAATACAAAATGCAAAGATTTACTAAAAGGCACCGGGAAATAGTATATGCTCAGTTGTTCAGATGTGTCCAACTCTTTGATCCCATAGACTAGCCCACCAGGCTCCTCTGTTCATGGGGTTCTCCAGGCAAGAATACTGAAGTGGGTTACCATTTCCTCCTCCAGGAGAAAATAGTATATAAGCAGTGTTTTTCCCAGAAACTTCAATATAGAAGGTAAAAATTATGTAGTATGTTTGATAATACATACCAGAATGCGAATTTCCTTCCATTTGGCAATGTAGTCTTACTTGCTTTTCTTGAATACTCTGCAAAATTTTACTTCTTTCTGCCAGAGTAGGATGAGGGAGAAAACTTCACCTGGGATGGTTGTCTGTTCACAGATACCTTCAGGATCTAGTAGTCTGCATGTTAAAAGAAATCTGCAAAGGATTCTATGCAGATCGTTCTTTATTATATTCTAAGTGTGGCCCATAAACAAGCATATTAGTACCAAGTGGGATTCTTTAGAAATGCAAAACAATCCCTTTCCTCTTTACTAATGGAATCAAGATCTGTATTTTAACAGGATCCCCGAGTGATTTTTGGACACATTAAATTTGAGGGACACTGTCCTGCAACATATGCAGAACTGCTCATCCAGACCATAACCTAACATTTTCCAGCTATTAAGATCCATTGTTGAAGATAACCTACTCTACAGTCCATGGGGGTCACAAAGAGTCGGACACAACTGAGTAACTAACACACACTCACACATTGCTGAATGATTCTAATCATTTTAAAATTCTTACATTAAGGCAAATTCTGCTTCTTTCTTTTATCTATCAAATTACTCAAAGTTCCTTTCTCTAGCTTAACTCCAATATCCTTTTTGGACAGATATGGTCAGGTGACATCTTTTCTTTCCCTTTCTCCTAGTTATTTCAGCCATTGCTCAGACTACATACTATTCACATCATTTTGAGTATTCTATTCTGAACTCTATTTTGGTGATTGTCACCAAGATAAGAGAATCAGAACCGAATCCAGGGTTCAAGGTTCGGTCTGAGTAAAGAAGTGAGAGAAATTAACGTTTATGTCATTCTCAAAACTGTAAAGCTATTATACTTGCCTGTGTTTGAACTGATCTTATTTTGGGGATAAAGAGAGAGGAAAATACATCATCTTGTTATCTCATATTGAGTTTATAAATATCAAGAACCCTGTGTGCTTTTCAGTTTCTGACCTAGTGCTACGTCATATCGTTATTTTCTACCTCTGTCTTCATATTGGCTTGATATTTGGACCAAAATACAAAACATTCTTAAGACTGACCATGCAAAGTCATGTGCAAATATCTGTCTCTTTCCCTGAAGTAGGTTCAATTGGCTGTAATTCTTTATCCCTTTAAAATTCAGTACATCAATCAGCCAACTTATGTGATTGAAATCATCATTGTTTCATCTTAAGACATTTCTGTTCCTTTTACCTTTGTCTCATTTAAAGTTGAAAATGTATCATTAACCACAAATAAGAAATTAAGATTTTATCTGTTTTTCCAAAGAGCAGTTCTTCAATTTATAAATTGTATTGAATAACTCTGACTATACATAGAATAAATTTTTTTCCCTCTGATGCCCAAGATGTACAATACCCTTTATCAATCTACTTAATAAATCTTTTTTTAAAAAAATATGTATACTTTGGATTCAGAAGCTACATGACTTGAATTTAGGACTACAAAATGCCAGAATCTGGGCCTCAGGGCCCAGTGAGTCATCAATGTGTTGTCTCATTCCTATGCTTGTGACAGACATTGCTCACCTTTTAACCAAATCCGAGAAGTCGGTAATTGTTTATAAAAAATAGGTTGATTGTATATAAAGTATTATATAACACGCATGTCTGAATGTTTTTTAACACAATTTTGGATGATGGAAGCACTAAAGCAACATTTTGAGATCCTTTGATATTTAGATATTTGATGCATCTTTTTCCTGTTGTTAAAAATTTCTCTTTGAAATGATTCTTTTAGCTGAGATCAAAAGCAGTTCCAGAAAGTTGACCAGTATCTGAGAGTAAAAAGCATCCTATTTCACACCAAGGATCTCAAATTATTGCATTGCCTTCATTAAATTCACATGGTTATCCAGTCAAATGTAGGTTCTTACATCATTAACATATGAACAATGACTATATATATATATATATATATATATATATATATGAAGGAAGAGGGTGTGTATGGGAGATGTGTCGAGAATAGTCCCCATTTAGTTTTTATAAGTGATGGGATTAGGGACACGGTAGGCCCACCAAAAGACATTTTAGAATATTGACTATTTTAAGCTGATTTAATCTGAGAGGGCACAGGTGCAGGGAGGACTTCCTGACCTTCCCCTGAAGCAGGTCATGAGACTCTCATGTCTCTTGCAAGAGGTTGTCCTCCCTTGAGATCAGAAGAAAGGAACATCTTCTCTCTGAAGACCCAGGGACACAGAGGAATCTGAACAAACAGGCCTTGCTCAGTTTCTCCCTGTTGCCTCCATTTAGCACATACTCATTTAGTTCTATCACATTTTTTCATATTTCATCAACACAGAAACACACAGAAGAAATTTTTCTTATGAAGGCTTAAAATTTCTTAAAAAGCACTTAAAATTATATTAAATAAACATGGTTTTTTCTCTTGTTAATCTGTCTGTAGGGGCCCTAGCCAAGATTTTAGAAACATAGAAGGAAAACATATTTGTCCTTCCCTACAGAGGTGTTTAAACATGTTTGTTTCATGTTTTTTCTTTTTTTTTTTAATTAATTTTATTTTATTTTTAAACTTTACATAATTGTATTAGTTTTGCCAAATATCAAAATGAATCCACCACAGGTATACATGTGTTCCCCATCCTGAACCCTGAACCCCAAAGCATGTTTGTTTCAATACTTGCCTTTTCCCCAGTCCCTGTACACAAAGAGAAAGCATGCAGGTTTTGTTAATTCACTGTTTGTGGCTATGAAAATAATCCGAGTGTGTGTGTGTTTTCATGATGATTGATTAAGCATGAATGTAATTTTATGTCTGCAGCCTTTTGTTGCCCTGCCAGAAATAGACTGTCACACAGCAAGAAATTTATGTTGGCCTCCAATTTTGAAGCCATTACAATTTCTAAAATGGTTTCTGAAGTTAACAAATGAGGTCATTAACATTTTGTACAAAATGAATTGTTAGGAGATGGTTTTGTTCTTTGGTTTTCTTCTGTGTCAAGTTCCAACTAAACGCCATTAAAAGGTTGTCATTTCTGACATTCTATATTTCAGAGTATATTATTTGGTTAATGTGTCTTAAAGTGTTCATAATGGTAGGTCTTTCTCCTATAATCTCCTAGCAATAATTCCTTAGATGTTAGATTCATGTTCAGTTTTTTTTTTTTTAGCATATTATATATGGATTTGTACATTAATGATAAAACTCAATAAAGTATTTTCCTCAAAATCTTTTAATATGTAATGTATAAACACAAAATTCCAAGCTTTCTATCTTGTTCTCTAAACTTTTCACTAAAATTCTTTACTCTAGCCCCTTTTAGTTTTTTCTGCCTCAGATAAAGAGGGTTAAAAAATAGTTATGAAGCTAATAAGCATCTTGAAGTTCACATCTATAGCTCTGATCCACTAGAAGAATGAGATTTAATCATAAGATTAGAAAATTCTCATTCTACCCCACCTATTACCATAACACCAATAAAGTTCTAGTGTGATAACAATAGAGGTTCAACAAACTGTTACAACACACACACTATCTAAGGACAATTTCTTATGAAAACCCGAAGATAACAGGTGAGAATAAACAAGGACCCTAGAAGTATTTGAAGTGACACTTAAAATTACAGCAAACATTAAAACCAGCCCATATCCAATTCACAATAACATAAAGTCTTACACTACAGGACTGCTAACCTCACTTTTTCTGTTACCCAATATATCATGCCTGGCTTTCAACAGAAAAAGTACATGGCATATTAAAACAAAGGAAATCAGAGTATAATTAGTCAAAAAAAGCGTTAGAACCAAACTCAGACACAATCTGATAGGGAATTTAAAATAACTATGATAAATATGTTATGAACATAACAATATATGCTATGATTTTTGATGGAAAACAGACAAGGTGCAAAAACAAATAACATAAACAAAGAGTTGGAAACAATAAGAAAAGATCAAAAGGAAACATTAGAAATCAACAACAATGCTTTCAAGCCCATCAGTAGACTGAAAATAACTAAGATAGAAATCCATGAGAGTGATTATGTATCAATAAAAACTTCCAAAATTGAATTTGCATGAGAAAAAACATTTAAAACAATAGAACAGATCATCAAGAACTATGGGGTAATTTTAGAAAGTGGAAAAATAGAAGCAATTGGAATACCAGAAGGAGGTGAAAGAAAAAACAGAAGAATGTCTGATGTGATAATGACCAAGAATTTCCAAAATTGATGACAGACATTAAAGAACAGATGCTGTAAGTTCATAAGACATCCATCAGGGTTAATACCAAAAGTCTATACTGAGACATAAAATATTCTAACTGCACAAAACTAAAACAAGAGGGATGGTATGGGGAGGGAGGAGGGTGGAGGGTTCAGGATGGGGAACACATGTATACCTGTGGTGGATTCATTTTGATATTTGGCAAAACTAATACAATTATGTAAAGTTTAAAAAATAAAATAAAATAAAATAAAACAAATTAAATTAAATAAAATTTAAAAACAAACAAACAAACAAAAACAACAACAGAGGAAGGAGGAAAAAAATTTTACCTACAGAAGAACAGGATCAGACTTCACAATAGGAGTCATGTAAAGAGGGAGAAAGAGTAGGGAAATATTTAAAATACTTAAGGCAAAAAACTCACCTTTATAGAATTCCATAATAAATTAAGATATCCTTCAAAAATGATGGAGCAACACTCCATAACAAAAACTGAGGGTGTTCATTGCCAGCAAGACTGCCCTGTAAGAAATGTGAAAATATTTTCTTCAGTGAGAAGGAAAATTATATAGGTTAGAAACTCCGATCTACATAAAGTGTCAGAGAAGGAATAAACGAAGGGAAAATAAACTCTTTTTGCTTCTGTATTCTAATTTTATAACTAAGAGATAACTGTTTTCAAAGTAATAATAGAATTTGTGTTGGGTAGATTTAGCATATGGATCAGTGAAATGAATCACAGTAATGCCATAGGTATGGGAAAGAAGACTTGAGAAATAGAATGATGAGACCTATGTAGAAGGCACACAGGAGTGAAACAAAATGGCTCACAATGGCCAAAGTTTAAACAAGTTGAATAACAAGAAAAAATAGTATTGGATTATGAGTTAAAGGTAAAATAAACATCCTTGAATCAGTGCTGATACAAATCAATGATTAAGTGAACGCATAAGTGGTAGAGAAGAGATAAACTTCCTAGGCACACTTCTGAACAATTTATGGAAATTCTCTTCCCTCAAGGAGATGGAGTGCATCTCCCATACCTCAAGTTTGGACTGCACATAATGACTTCTTCCCAAAGTACAATATATGGAAAAAAGAAAAGGAAAAAAGTAACAGTATACAAACATGATAAACACTATATAAGTCAACTCAACCTTGATCAAGGTCAAAACAAATAGTGGTAAAACATGTGGTGTGTATGTATCCTTGATATGATGTGATAAAAATGGCACTGCTCCTGTGTTATATTCCTCTCAAAAACTCAATCCCAACCTAATCTTTAGAAGAGCATTAGACTTATTCCAGTCAGGAGAATTATTCCAATCCTGACATTGTATAAGAGACAGGGAGCAAGACCATCCCCAAGAAAAAAAAAGGCAAATAAGAAAAGTGGCTGTCTGAGGAGGCCTTAAAAATAGCTGTGAGAAGAAGAGAAGCCAAAAGCAAAGGAGAAAAGGAAATATATACCCATTTGAAGGCAGAGTTCCAAAGAATAACAAGAAGAGATAAGAAAGCCTTCCTCAGAGATCAGTGCAAAGAAATAGAGGAAAATAATAGAATGGGAAAGACTAGAGATCTCTTCAAGAAAATTAGAGATACCAAGGGATTATTTCACGCAAAGATGAGCTCAATAAAGGACAGAAATTGTATAGGCCTAACAGAAGCAGAAGATATTAAGAAAAGGTGGCAAGAATACACAGAAGAACTGTACAAAAATCTTCATGACCCAGATAATCACGATGGTGTGATCACTGACCTAGAGCCAGACATCCTGGAATGTAAAGTCAAGTGGGACTTAGAAAGCATCACACGAACAAAGCTAATGGAGGTGATGGAATTCCAGTTGAGCTCTTTCAAATCCTGGAAGATGATGCTGTGAGAGTGCTGCACTCAATATGCCAGCAAATTTGGGAAACTCAGCAGTGGCCACAGGACTGGAAAAGGTCAGTTTTCCTTCCAATCCCAAAGAAAGGCAATGACAAAGAATGCTCAAACTACCACACAATTGCACTCATCTCACATGCTAGTAAAGTAATGCTCAAAATTCTCCAAGCCAGGCTTCAGCAATACGTGAACTGTGAACTTCCTGATGTTCAAGCTGGATTTAGAAAAGGCAGAGAAACTAGAGATCAAATTGCCAACATCTGCTGGATCATGAAAAAAGAGAGTTCCAGAAAAACATCTATTTCTGCTTTATTGACTATGCCAAAGCCTTTGACTGTGTGGATCACAATAAACTGTGGAAAATTCTGAAAGAGATGGGAATATCAGACCACATCACTTGCCTCCTGAGAAACCTGTATGCAGGTCAGGGACATGGAACAACAGACTGGTTCCAAATAGGAAAAGGAGTACGTCAAGGCTGTATATCGTCACCTGCTTATTTAACCTATATGCAGAGTACATCATGAGAAACGCTGGGCTGGATGAAGCACAAGTTGGAATCAAGATTGCCGGGAGAAATATCAATAACCTCGGATATGCAGATGACACCACCCTTATGGCAAAAAGTGGAGAACTAAAGAGCCTCTTGATGAAAGTAAAAGAGGAGAGTGAAAAAGTTGGCTTAAAGCTCAACATTCAGAAAACTAAGATCATGGCATCTGGTCCTATGACTTCACGGCAAATAGATGGAGAAACAGTGGAAACAGTGACAGACTTCATTTTTGGGGCTCCAAAATCACCGCAGATGGTGACTGCAGCCATGAAATAAAAAGAAGCTTACTCCTTGGAAGAAAAGTTATGACCAACCTAGGCAGCATATTCAAAAGCAGAGACATTGCTTTGCCAACAAAGGTCCATCTAGTCAAGGCTATGGTTTTTCCAGTAGTCATGTATGGATGTGAGAGCTGGACTATAAAGAAAGCTGAGCACCAAAAAATTGATGCTTTTGAACTGTGGTATTGGAGAAGACTCTTGAGAGTCCCTTGAACTGCAAGAAGATCCAACCAATCCATCCTAAAGGAAATCAGTCCTGAATGTTCATTGGAAGGACTGAGGTTGAAGCTGAAACTCTAATACTTTGGCCACTTCATGTGAAGAGTTGACTCATTTGAAATGACCCTGACTCTGGGAAAGATTGAGGGCAGGAGAAGGGAATAACAGAGGATGAGATGGTTGGATGGCATCACCGACTCTATGGACATGAGTTTGAGTAAATTCCGGGAGTTGGTGATGGACAGGAAGGCCTGGCGAGCTGTAGTCCATGCGGTCTCAAAGAGTCAGACATGACAGCGACTGAACTGAACCAGGGGAATTCTACAAAATACTTGACCAGTACTTGTCAAAACTGTCAAGGCCGTTCAAAATAAGACAAGTCTGAGAAACTATCACAGCCAAGAGGATCCTGAGGAGACAAGACAACTAGCTGTGATGTGTATCCTGAATAGAATTCTGGGACAGAAAAAAGATATTACATCAAACCATAGATATCTGAATAAAATATGGTCTTTAAGTAATAATGATATATCAATATTGGTTCATTAGTTCTAACAAATGTACTATACCAATGTAAGGTATTAATAATAGGGGAAACTGGGTTGTAGGGTATACAGGAACTCTCTGAAATATCTGTACTTTTCTGTAAATATACACTATTTTCAGTAGGGCTTTCCAGGTGGCGCTAGTGCTAAAGAGTCTGCCTGCCAAAGCAGGAGAGGTAGGAGACTTAGGTTTGATCCCTGGGTCAGGACGATCCCCTGAGGAGGGCATGGAAATCCACTCCAGTATTCTTGCCTGGAGAATCCCAGGGACAGAAGAGCCTGGTGGGCTACAGTCCATAGAGTCTCAAAGAGTTCATTACGACTGAAGCGATAGCACACACGTGTCCATGGAGTCGCAACGAGTCGGACACGACTGAGCGACTTCACTTTCTTTCACTTTCACTTTATTAAAAATTAAATGAATTATCAAGCCATGAAAAGACATGGAAGAACTTTAAATGATTATTACTCATGTAAAGCCACCCTTTACTTATTAGAGTGAAAGAAACCATCTGGAAAATAGTACATACTAAATGATTCCAACTATATGACACATTCTGGGAAAGGCAAAATTATGGAGAGAGTACAAAGGATCAGTGGTTACCATGGGGGTTTATTGTGGTGGACGGGTTTGGGATGAATAGGTGGAGCTCAGAGGATTTTTAGGGCAGAAAAATACTTTGTATGATACTGTAATGATGCATATGTTGTCACTTTACTTTTGTCCAAACCCATAGAATATACAGTACCAAGAGTGAACTTTAATGTACACTGCATGAGATTATTCAGATTCTTAATTTTAGAATTGTGAGAATTGTTTAAACTCTCTTTGTATCAAAGCATGGAATATAATTTTATTTCCTTATCACTGCTTTCTGAAGGAAGGAATAGTTTATTATTCTACAATTATTCAAAAATTACCTTTTAAGTTTTATGAAGAGAATGTCAGAACTTATTCCAGCAATACAGCATCACATTGGTATGCATACGCCAAAAAAAAAAAAAGGTTAGTAAGACAGTTCTCTTCTAATTACTTTTACAATTGTGTATACTTTTAATTCTCCTGAAAATAAAAATTCCATCATTTAGAATGTAATGTATTTCCTTCAGATTTGAATACGAAAGTTACAAAATTGAAACTTTCTAGGTGCTTTGTCAAAATCATTCATATTTTTCTTAAATATAACCCAAACTTAATTGACATTGGAGTTGGAAAATCTAGACTTTCACAAAAGGGGGAAATTCCTGAGTAAGAAGGATCCTGACATATGTTTAGCCTCTGCCTTTATCACAGTGTCAATAAAAGAAAATTTGGTTATTCAATTTAAATGTGATAAAAATTATCCATGAGTAAGAAATTATTCCAGCTATGAAGTGATGAGTTTTAAAAACAGGCATCTCACAGTACAGCATGGGCCACCTCATATGAATGGGGCATATACAGCTCCACCTGGGAAGCAATGGCAGATAGCAAGAAAGAGAATGCTCTAATCAAAGACAAGCACCTGCGCAGCGGGCCATTTTAAACTGGGAAAAGCTAGTCATTTGCATATAGGCCCTCATGTTAACTTAAGAACATCCTCAGTTTGAGGTAGCAAGAAGAGGGGAGTGGTAACAGGAAGAGGTAGCGTAAATTAGTACATTACAGGGCACAGAGCCTGAAACTCCTTGGAGAGATGGGCTGACCCTCTGTGGCATTATGCTTATGATCAGCTAAGTCTGTGGCAAAGTCCAGAACCCAGCTCCCAGGTTTCTCAGTCTTGATCTTTTTTCCAATCTATCAGTTACTAATCTATCCCTTAGATTTTCTGCCTTTTTAAAAAAAATCTTAACCTATCACTTTTTACTAAGAAGTTCATGAGAGTGAATTGACTTTTGATGAACTGCTCCTCTAGGTTAAGGCCAGTACATCATGCTGATGGTTGGATGGCATCACCGTCTCAATGGACATGAGTTTGAGCAAGCTCCAGGAGTTGGCAATGGACAGGGAAGCCTGGTGTGCTGGAGTCCATGGGGTCGCAAAGAGTCAGACACTCCTGAGCTGCTGAACTGACTGACTGAATATACTTACCTCTCATGACAACCCTTGTGAACTAATGAGACAGATATTACTGTCCTCATTTAACATGAAAAAATTGATTCATTGAGGCCAGGAAGGTGACAATTAAAGTGTTACAGGGTTGATTTTGAGATTTGATTAATTACTCTCTGCTTATCAGATTCTTAATGGTGATTAGTAGTGATTACCTAAGCTTAAAATGAGCAGATATGGAGGATGTTTATTCTAGAGGCTAATAGAACTGTCTAAAAATCAGTGTGGTTCCCTCAAGAATTATCCTAACACCACAGCTTGGGATGTTACTTTTTCTATTATATCCACAGAGTTTTTGAGTATCCATTCATTAAGCATTCATTAAGTATCTCTGGCATTATAATAATTGTTATCAACTTATTAATTAATATTTACTTAATTGCCTTTTGTGTTTAATAGGGTCTTATCTAGATGCATAATGTTTACCAGTAATTACTTAAGCTTAAATCTGAATAAACATGGGTTTTGTTCTCCAGAGGTAAATATAGCTTTATTACAAGCTTAATTTGGCACTCAGAGACATAAAATTCTACCTGTAATAGCACATAAAGCCTTGGGCATACTTTCTGGATGTGTATATTTTAAGGTCTAGAAAACTAGTCTTACAGCCTCCTATCACTGGGAGTTTTTCAGTTTTTAGTTTTTCTTTTTCACTTGCTAAGGAAAGTTTTTTTTTTAAATAATTAAAGAGTTCTTAATTCTGCACAAACTATGCAGTGATCACTGTTGGTATCTGGGACCCATTTGCAAACAAAACATGGATCCATTTCTCATGGTTTTTATGTTCTTCTAAAATTCACAGATCTCTAAAGGAAGCCACTTTAGAAATCACCCAAATATTTGCAGCGTTTTTTTCCTAATGAGAATCAGAGGACTCTATAATATTCATGCAGTGTTAGCATACTCAGAATTCTCTGAGGAGCAATCATTATTGTCCTGTGCCTATTTTGATTTCTAAGACCTGATTCTAAGAACCAAGCAAAGTGAAGCAGTCTGGACATTATTTTTACCTATGGCAATCTCAAGAAGTTTTTTAACCTTAGATTGTGCAAGATATTCAAGAGATGTCTTAAAATGACAACACTCTAAGTGATTTGTCAGTATTACACAGAAATAAATAAGGAAACTGAGATCTGAGAAGACTCCAAAATTCATATTTGTTTTCATACATATTTTCCTGTGAGAAGACAGAGGGACAAATCATTATGCTTAACTCAGGAGATCAAGGAAGTCTCCTAAGAGAGGAAATGGTGGCATGCCATTTTAGCAGAGAAGAATAATAGTAACATTTAGAATGCTATTCAGAAGAGTAACACATTTACTGTAAGTCACATTTTGATCTTAATACTGTTGATGTTCAGTTGCTAATTTGTGTCCCACCCTTTGTGACCCCATGGGCTGTAACACACCAGGCTTCTCCGTCCTTCTCTATCTCTGAAGTTTGCTCAAATTCATGTCCATTGAGTCAATGATGCTATCCAATCATCTCTTCTGCCAACCACTTCTCCTTTTGCCTTCAATCTATTCAAGCATCAGGGTCTTTTCTAGTAAGTTGACTCTTCATATCAGGTGGCCAAAGTATTGGAACTTTAGCTTTAGCAACAGATTAGTTTGATCTCCTTGTAGTCCAAGGGGCTTTCAAGAGTCTTCTTCAGTATCACAGTTTGAAAGCATCAATTCCTCAGCACTCAGGCTTCTTTATGGTCCAATTCTCACATTCGTACATGACTACTGGAAAAACCATAGCTTTGGCTATATGGACCTTTTTTGACAAAGTGATGTCTCTGCTTCTGAATGTGCTGTCTAGGTTTATCATAGCTTTCCTTCTAAGGGGCCAAGTGCCTTACTTTCATGACTGCAGTCACCATCCACAGTTATGTTGGAGCCCAAGAAAATAAATCTGTCAGTGGTTCTACTTTTTCCCCTTCTACTTGCCATGAACTGTTGGGACCAGATGCCATGATCTGTTTTTTGAACATTGAGTTTCCAGTTAGCTTTTTCACTCTCCTCTTTCATCCTCATCAGAAGACTCTCTAGTTCCTCTTCACTTTCTGCCATTACAGTGGTGTCATCTGCATATCTCGTATGTATACCTGCATTTCTCAGCAATCTTGATTCTAGCTTGTGATTCATTCAGCCTGATATTTCATATGATGTACACTGCATATAAGTTAAATAAGCAGGGTGACAATATACAATCTAGTTGTACTCCTTTCCCAATTTTGAATCAGTCCATTTTTCCATGTCCACTTCTAACTGTTGTTTCTTGAGCCATATACAGGTTTCTCAGGAGACATGTAAGGTGGTCTGGTACATACATCTCTTTAAGAATTTTCCACAATCTATTGTGATCCACAGAGTTAAAGGCTTTAGTTTAGTCAGTGAAGCAGAAGTAGATGGTTTTCTACAACTCCCTTGCTTTCTCCATGATCCAATGAATGTTGGCAATTTGGTCTCTTGTTCCTCTTAATACTGTAGGACTGGTAAAACAGACTTCCTTAAGATTTGAAAAGGAGTGTTAGAAATGCAAAAATGTGTATACATCTGCCTTTCTGAACCCAGTTTACCAAGATAAAGCTTGTTTGTTTGGTAAGAAGTATATTCATATCCAGGCTTCTTTTGACATAAGATCTGAAGAGTTTACTCCTTTCTCTAAAGATAGGCAACTGTGATGGCAAAAATCTTTAACCAAGGTCTCAGATACTGACATACTTCTCCAAGCAAACAATTTATAACTGTTCTTCCTGAAAAAAAATATATTGGTGTATTGCTGATCTTTGATATTTGCTGATTATGCTTTATGTTGGTGATTTTTGCTTAGGTTGATATTATCTGACATTTAGCCTCAGATGAGGAAATATACTGTAAAATAAAGCAGAATACCACTTTTCAACAATTTAGAAATAAACTCTATAACTGATCTCAGAGATCTTTCCTATCTTGAATGTGAGTGAAAATGTGATTTTTTCCCCTTGAATTTAAACTAATTCTAATTAGTTTAATTCTAACTAATGTTAGAATTCTAACTAATTCTAACTAATGTTCATATCGAAAACCTTGTTTTGTTTGAACCAATTTACCTGAGTTTTGGGGAAGTCTACCTCTTACTCCTTTAGGGTTGTTTTTTTTTTCCATTAAAAATGTCTTCATTTAAAAAAAAAAAAAAAAGGACATCTTCATATCACTCTTGTCTTTTAATAAAGAATATTTTATTAAATTTTATGTGTGCATTTAATTTTTAAAAATATGTTCATTAAAAAGGGGTCAAGTCTTAGCTTGTTGCTTTTTTTAAATAATTGATGTTCAATTTTCATCTGTTTCAAATAGTAAAAGATTTGGCAAAGCATTTGTGTTACTACCTAGTGGTAGTTGCATTGATTTATTGAATATTTGAGCTTCCCAGTTGGCGCTAGTGGTAAAGAACCTGCCTGTCTATGCAGGAGACTTAAGAGACACAGGTTCAATCCTTAGGTTGGGATGATCCCCTAGAGAAGGGCATGGCAACCCACTCCACTATTCTTGCCTGAAGAATCCCATGGACAGACATAGATAGCCTGGCAGTCTACAGTCCATAGGGTCACAAAGAGTTGGACATGACTGAAGTGCTTAGTATGCATGCACTCAATATTTACCCTGTTGTAGGGCTTATCGTTGTGGTGGTGTCTCTTGCTGTGGAGCACTTGCTCTAGGCACATGGGCTCAGTACTTGTGGTGCACAGGCTTGATTGCTCTGAGCATTTGGGATCATCCTAGACCAGGGATCAAACCAGTGTCCCCTGCATTCGCAGGCAGATTCTTAGCCACTGGAACATAAGGGAAGTCCTTCAATCTGTTTTAATTTCTAAGCCTAATCAAATCCTTAAAGCAGACATGAGGAATAAACATATCACCTGTAGAGTACATCATGCAAAATGCCAGAATAGATGAATCACAAGCTGGAATCAAGATTGTCAGGAGAAATATCAACAACCTCAGATATGCAGATGATACCGCTCTAATGGCAGAAAGTGAAGAGGAACTAAAGAGCCTCTGGATGAGGGTGAAGGAGGAGAGTGAAAAAGCTGGCTTAATGAAAACTCAGCATTCAAAAAACTAAGATCATGGCATCCAGCCCTATCACTTCAAGGCAAATAGAAGGGGGAAAAGTGGAAGCAGTGGCAGATTTTATTTTCTTAGGCTTCAGGGTCACTGAGCATGCTGACTGCAGCCATGAAATTAAGACACTTGCTCCTTGGAAAAAAAGCTATGACAAACCTAGACAGTGTGTTAAAAAGCAGAGATATCACTTTACTAACAAGGGTCTGTAAAGTCAAAAATATGGTTTTTCTAGTAATCATGTATGGATGTGAGAATTGGACCATAAAGAAGACTGGGCACTGAAGAACTGATGCTTTTGGACTGTGATTCTGGTGAACACTCCTGAGAGTCCCTTGAACAGCAGGGAGGTTAAATCAGTCAATCGTAAAGGAAATCAACCCTGAATATTCACTGGAAGGACTGGTGCCGAAGCTCCAATATTTGGGCCACCTGAGGTGAAGAGCCAACTCATTGGAAAAGACCTTGATGCTTGGAAAGACTGAGGGCAGTAGTAGAAGGGGGCAACAGAGGATAAGATGGTTGGATGGCATCATCGACACCATGGACATGAGTTTGAGAGAACTCCAGGAGATAGTGAAGGACAGGGAAGCCTGGCATGCGGCAGTCCATGGGGTCACAAGAGTCAGACACAACTCAGCAAGTGAACAACGACAACAAATCAGATAGCTACATGTATCAGGCATGATCTCTCTCTTACCAGATCCTCAGATCAGATCAGATCAATTCAGTCGCTCAGTCGTGTCCAACTCTTTGTGACCCCATGAATTGCAGCACGCCAGGCCTCCCTGTCCATCACCAACTCCTGGAGTTCACTGAGACTCACATCCATCGAGTCAGTGCTGCCATCCAGCCATCTCATCCTCTGTCATCCCCTTCTCCTCCTGCCCCCAACCCCTCCCAGCATCAGAGTCTTTTCCAATGAGTCAACGCTTCCCATGAGGTAGCCAAAATACTGGAGTTTCAGCTTTAGCATCATTCCT
The DNA here is from genome assembly GCF_055505025.1 of Bos grunniens. Taxonomy (NCBI): domain Eukaryota; kingdom Metazoa; phylum Chordata; class Mammalia; order Artiodactyla; family Bovidae; genus Bos; species Bos grunniens. The sequence continues at coordinate 32,052,808 of NC_141193.1, forward strand.
TCCAAAGAAATCCCAGGGCTGATCTCCTTCACAATGGACTGGTTGGATCTCCTTGCAGTCCAAGGGACTCTCAAGAGTCTTCTCCAACACCACAGTTCAAAAGCATCAATTCTTCGGCACTCAGCCTTCTTCACAGTCCAAATCTCACATCCATACATGACCACAGGAAAAACCGTAGCCTTGACTAGAAGAACCTTTGTTGGCAAAGTAATATCTCTGCTTTTGAATACACTATCTAGGTTGGTCATAACCTTCCTTCCAAGGAGTAAGAGTCTTTTAATTTCATGGCTGCAGTCACCATCTGTAGTGATTTTGGAGCCCAGAAAAATAAAGTCTGATGCTGTTTCCACTGTTTCCCCATCTATTTCCCATGAAGTGGTGGGACCGGATGCCATGATCTTCGTTTTCTGAATGTTGAGCTTTAAGCCAACTTTTTCACTCTCCACTTTCACTTTCATCAAGAAGCTTTTGAGTTCCTCTTCACTTTCTGCCATAAGGGTGGTGTCATCTGCATATCTGAGATTATTGATATTTCTCCTGGCAATCTTGATTCCAGCTTGTGTTTCTTCCAGTCCAGAGTTTCTCATGATGTACTCTGTATATAGGTTAAATAAACAGGGTGACAATATACAGCCTTGACGAACTCTTTTTCCCATTTGGAACCAGTCTGTTGTTCCATGTCCAGTTCTAACTGTTGCTTCCTGACCTGCATACAAATTTCTCAAGAGGCAGATCAGGTGTTCTGGTATTCCCATCTCTTTCAGAATTTTCCAATCCTGTACTGATACAAATAATGTCCTTGTATTTCTAGTGAATATGCTAAGAGAACCAATAAACATTTTATTACCAAGGAAGAAAACTTCTAACCTTCCATTTCAAGGAAAAAATAAGTATGATGATATGTTTAATTAGGGATTCAGTTTAACTTTTACCTTATCCTAGCCATCAGATTTAATGGAATTAAATTATGGAATTAATGGAATTGTGTGTGAATAAATAGCAACATTAAAACAGTAGAAACTACAGTTTGTAGTACTGAAAGTTATATGTTAGGAGATGCTAACAGTCTGTTCATAAATGTAACTTGAGTAGCTGAGTAAAATACAATGGGAGTTTCAAATCAGGAAGGTTAACTTTAGGAAAAAGAGCATTTTCTTATGTTTGTGTGACTCTTAATGGCATAAATCCCTGTTCTGCTGTAACCTTCAGTAACCTGCCCTGCATCACCCAATATGCACCATACACAGCATGATGATGTAAATATGAAAGAGAATAAAAATAAACTTAAAAAGAGGTAATTCCAAAGGAAACAAATTCATCCTGTCCTGTCCTCATTTTATTACTCTCATTGGCCCAGCACAGATAAAATCAAGCTGTTTGGTGATTCACCAGGCAATGAGAAGACAAACTTTGTTGAGAAGGAGAATATCATGATCAGAGTTATCATTAGGGAGTACGTAGCATAGACCCTGTATCATAAGAGGGGGTCAGTATTGTTAATACACTTATATCAATGGTGTAATGTTATCCTAAGTCTTTTTTTTTAATACAAATTTATTTATTTTAATTGGAGGCTAATTACTTCACAATATTGTATTTGTTTTGCCATACATCAACATGAATCCGCCATGGGTGTACTTAGTTAAATATGTCTCATTTAACATGATTAGTTACAATCTTGCATTTTTTTTCTCTGAATAATCAGATAATGAACCATGGATGATGCATGTATTATTCTTAAAATTCCAAGATGGTATAGTCTTTAGCCGAAGTAAACAGTTTTAATTGTTAGATCTCTCAGCTGCAAGTAAGTTAGATAGAATTTACTAGGGCAGACACATTTCTTAGAGTTTGAATGAGCACTTTGTGCTTGCAGAAGCATTCTGGCATATTGAGTTCTCAGTTGTTCAGGAGTCAGTTGCTTTTGTATGAAAATAGTCAATTATGGATACAAGATATGAAATACAGAGGCATTCAAAAATGAACATTGGAAATTCTGGGCTGGCAACACAAAGTCATGTGACATTATTTTTTCCATCAGCTCAGTTTTGAATTAAGAAAATTAGACTTCTCAGCCACTTCACAGGCACAATGATATTTGTTTTCATCAGAAGCCTTAAAGCAGTGTTTCAGATTTGAAGATTAGGGATAGATAGTTGTATTACATAAATAAATGTACCATGTATTTTCATGCTGACTTTTACTTAGAATGAGATATCTTTAGAATAAATTATTATAAATTATATGAAACAACCTGCCTTATTGTAGAGGTGCTTTACCATGTGTGGGACAAATGCGTTTCTTTCAGTGGTGTCCAACTCTTTTGTGACCCCATGGACTTCAGCCCGCCAGGCTTCTCTGTCCATGGGATTTCCCAGGCCAGAATATTGGAGTGGGTTGCCATTTCCTCCTCCAGGAGACCTTCTGGACCAAGGGATCAAATCTGCATCTCCTGCTTGGCAGGTGGATTCTTCACCACTGTGCCATCTGGGAAGCCAAATACCACTCAACAATGTTGCTGTCTTTCCCTCAACTCCCCAGGTTCCCAAATGCTTTAATATGCTCTCCCAGGCGTAATCTTAAAAAATACAAAATTATTATTTCCACTAAATTATAAAGGTCCTATATTTATCTTCCAAATATAAAATAAATAAAAAATGATCAAATGAGAATGATGGGAAGTGGGGGAAAAATGTAGAAGAAACAAGAGCAGTGAGTGAAGAAGTCTATCAAAACTGGGTGATGGCTAAACTGTATTCTTTCTACTTTGTACACAGTTTAAATTTTCACTGTAAAATGCAAAATAAAGTTATATATATATATATATATATATATATATATATATACAGTATATAAGTAAATATGATACATATCAAGTGTTAGTCACTAAGTTGTGTTTGACTCTTTGTGACTGTGTGGACTGTAGCCCACCAGGCTCCTCTGTCCATGGAATTCTCCAGGCAAGATACTGGAGTGGATTGCTACTTCCTTCTCCAGGGGATCTTCCTGACCTAGAGATTGAACCCAGGTCTTCTACATTGCAGGCAAATTCTTTACTGTCTGAGCCACCAGGGAAGCCCTATATGATGCATATATGTATATAAAATCATATATATGAATAATTAGTAGATTAGGGTTCAAACCCTTGATTGGTTAAAGGTTCTGTGTCTTTGGGTAGGTTGCAATCTTACTGAACCTCAGTTCCTTCAACTGTAAAATTTGGAAAACACTCTTTCAAAAATGTTGCTGTAAGAATAAATAGATTATGTAAATTCTAAATGGAGGTCTGAGTCAATACCTGCCTCTATGTTGTCTTTAATAAATTATAAAATAACTTATCTGCTCAAAGTACCTGTCAACCATGTGCCAGAAAAATGTCAAAATACATAAACTTATGAGGAACAAAAGATGTATGGGGCCCCTAGGATTGGTGATATATAGTAATCCATATAACTGTGTATAGTAACTCTGAGTACCTGCCATAAAATGATGCTAAAACTATAGTTATTACAACAGTCCCCCAGTCACCAAAGCTGTAGAACTAAGGTAAGAAGTTGTGGTCATGGAATTGCAGAACAGCCAGGACTCTTGGAGAGGAGTTGGAAATGCTGAAGTTAGGTTCTATATTCCTAAACTTCTACCTGAACATAATTAAATTTCAACTTTTCTACTTACAAACCTATCCTTAGTAAACCATATATTTGCCAACCAGAAAAAAAAAAAAATATATATATATATAATGCCAACTTTACTTATTTTACTTCAGCTGCTGAGAAACTGTGATGTATGTTCCTGCATGCATGCAAAGTTGCTTCAGTCATGTCTGACTCTTTGCAACCGCAATGAACTATAGCCACCAGACACCTCTGTCCACTGGATTCTCCAGGCAAGAGTACTGGAGTGAGTTGCCATGCCCTCCTCCAGAGGAATCTTCCCTACACAGGGATCGAAACTGTGTCTCCTGTAGCTCCTGCATTGCAGATTCTTTGGGTCTCAAATACTCACTAGTCTCTCCCCTCAGGACTCTGAGCTGTCTCTGATGCGTCTCCTGTCTTTTCACTCTCCAGTTCTTTTATCTCTAAGTGCTTGCCCTTGTTTGCATTGTAAGCTGCTCCAAATCATTTGGTTTAGAGAAAATGAAATTTAAGTCTAAAATAAATACCTTTATAAAAACACATTATATTTAAAATGAAATACAGAGAGAAACGGCTAATGGCATTGCGGTGGGCATGTTAATGAGACAGTGAGATGCTGTATTAGTTTGCTGGTGTTCCCATAACAAAGTACCACAGACTGAATGCCTTAGAACAACAGAAATTTACTGTTTCTAAATTCTGGAGTCCATAAATCTAACAAAGCTTCAGTAGGGCCATGTTCCTTCTCAGAGAGCTAAGAAAATGTCTGTTGAAGGTCTGTCTTATTTAGTTCAGTCATTCAGATCAGATCAGATCAGTTGCTCAGTTGTGTCCCACTCTTTGCGACCCCATGAATCGCCTCACGCCAGGCCTCCCTGTCCATCACCAATTCCCGGAGTTCACTCAGACTCACGTCCATCAAGTCGGTGATGCCATCCAGCCATCTCATCCTCTGTCATCCCCTTCTCCTCCTGCCCCCAATCCCTCCCAGCATCAGAGTCTTTTCCAGTGAGTCAACTCTCATGTCCAACTCTTTGCGACACCATGGACTGCAGCGTGCCAGGCCTCCCTGTCCATCACCAACTCCTATGCAAAAGCATTTCTTCAAAAAATTGTTATGTTTCTCTGAGCAGCAGAATTCAAACTAAGAGTTGAATTTCATTAAAACATACCTCTTCAGTGAAGTTGTGGGGACAAGAGACCTACAAAAATTACCTAGCAATAATCTTAATAAGCCATTGAGTTTTACCATAACAAATAAGCAAATAATAATTGCCAAGTAAAGCTGGTTTATGTTATTTCACAATAGTAACAATAGTAACCTACCATGAAGGCTTATTATAAGCCAGGCACTGTTCTGAACACATTATTTATATTATTGCATTTAAGTTCCATAGCTATGATATAGTTAATACTTTATTTCCATTTTTCTAATTAAGCAAATACACAAGCAGAAATATATATTGCAGTTGTAATCACTGAATAAACATAATTTTATTTTTTGATTTAATGTAACATTTCAAAATGGTTCCCATTGTCTTTGGTTGCCCTTATGATTATATATTTAATGATAAGATAATGATTGTTTGCATAAATGTTCCATTTCAACATCACTGTGAAAATCAGTTATTTCCAGGCTTTTTCTCCATTCTTTTTAAATAATGGACAATGCATTAAGAAGTATCTTAGTGAATTAAAATTTTGTCTTTTTTAAAGTAAAGTTAGAAATACGCACCCCAACAATCTCAAAATTGCATGTAACCAGATGTGAGTACATAAATGTCCTTATAACTATCACTACTTATTACTTGATTGAGTTTTAAAAATTTAACCAACTAACAATTTCTAAAACCATCTCAGTGCTTTTATTTACATCTGTTATCAATTAGCATTTTAATTGTAATATTGTCTAACATTCACATGTATACACATGGTGCCTTGAGGTTGATTAAATATGCATTTTGTTGATTACTCAAAAGGGTGAACAATTTTTTCCATTTGTTTTTCATATTTGCTTCTTCTCTTATGTTAATTGACCTCATTGCATTCATTTAGCTTAAAAAATTCAGCACAAAATGTAGAAAAGTACACACGGCATTTCCTTGTATTCATCATGTACTTGCAAGACTAAAAGGAAAAAAGTTTTCATTTATATTCACAAAGATGTTAGTAATATATCTATTAAGATAACAGTGTTAGGTAGCTAGAATAGCAAAAAGGAAGGAGAGGGTGAAATGTATGGAAAGAGTAACATGGAAAAAAAAAAGAAAAATAAGTCCAAAATATCAGTGGCTAAAAGACAAAGAAAGGAAATAGCTCACAAAAATTTAACAAAGGAAGGTGTGAGGACCAGAGTGAGAACCTCAGGTGAACCAAACAGCCCTCCTGGCTAGCCCAATTTACATAGGGCAGGCTTAGGGGGAGGAGAAAAAAATATATAAAAAGAGGAGCCAAAATTGTGCCTCTAGCTTCTAATCTCTTCACGTCTTTTGGGTCAGCCTGCCCTCGTGCCTCGAGGATGTACTTTCCTTTGCTCGCCAAATAAAACTGAGATGTAACACTGAGCTGTAACACTGGTCCATCTGTCACTTCAAATTTTTGCTGCAGTGAGACAGAACTGAGGAAATTACAAACTCCCCTGACAACAGCATGTCAAGATGTAATGACAAGGCATTTGACAGATAACGTTGATATTTGGAGAATAAAACTTGAGCATGTTTAAAGTTAAACCTCCTCATTGATTAAGCTTAAAGTGTTTAAACTGCAAAATAAAAATGAAAAGTAATTTTCATTAGGCAAAGTCACAAAGATAAATTATATTTCTTTTCATATGGCATTTTAAAAAGATTATAATTCTTATGAAGTCTATAAGGCAAATAGTACAGATGTCAGTTTAAAGTATAACTGGTTACAATGTTTTCATGAAAACATGAATCAGAAGATGAGCAAAATGAGGTTGGAAACATTATAAAGAAAGTGAAAAAGAGGAAGGCATGAGAATAATGAAAAGGAAATCCTGAGTTTTTAAGGAAATACTAAACCATATATTTTAGCCTGCCTAATTCTTTCCCTAATGTTAGCAGTTATAACTAAGCTGCTAGTTAGTTATAGCTAAATAGACTTATAACTAGATTTAGTTATAAATAAAATAATTAGATGCAGAGTACATCATGAGAAACACTGGGCTGGATGAAGCACACGCTGGAATCAAGATTGCCAGGAGAAATATCAATAACCTCAAATATGCAGATGACACCACCCGTATGATAGAAAGTGAAGAACTAATGAGCCTCTTGATGAAAGTGAAAGAGGAGAGTGAAAAAGTTGACTTAATGCTCAACATTCAAAAAACTAAGATCACGGCATCCAGTCTCATCACTTCATGGCAAATAGATGGGTAAACAGTGGAAACAGTGGATAACTTTATTTTGGGGGGCTTTAAAATCACTGTAGATGGTGATTGCAGCCATGAAATTAAAAGACACTTACTCCTTGGAAGGAAAGTTATGACCAACCTAGATAGCATATTAAAAAGCAGAGACATTACTTTGCCAACAAAGATCTGTCTAGTCAAGGCTATGATTTTTCCAGTAGTCATATATGGATGTGAGAGTTGGACTATAAAGAAAGCTGAACAGCAGAGAATTGATCCTTTTGAACTATGGTGTTGGAGAAGACTCTTGAGAATCCCTTGGACTGCAAGGAGATCCAACCAGTCCATCCTAAAGGAGATCAGTCCTGGGTGTTCATTGGAAGGACTGATTTTGAAGCTGAAACTCCAATACTTTGGCCACCTGATGCGAAGAGCTGGCTCATTTGAAAAGACCCTAATGCTGGGTAAAATCGAAGGCAGGAGGAGAAAGGGATGACAGAGGATGAGATGGTTGGATGGCATCACTGAATCTATGGACATGAGTTCAGGTAAATTCCAGGAGTTGGTGATGGACAGGGAGGCCTGGCGTGCTGCGGTCCATGGGGTCACAAAGAGTTGGATGCAACTGAGCGACTAAACTGAACTGAAAATGATTAGATACTGTGGTGACCCAAGGACTAAAGAGCATATAAAACCAAGGAAGGTCTTGGAAAGCAGGAACGGACAAACCAGACCCTATCTTCCTTCCCTGCCCCATGTTTTAACTATTAACGTAATTCTGGTCCTCCTGAGCAGTATAACCTGTTTCCCCTCCTACCCCTTAGGGAGAAGGTATTTGCCTTACTCTTCCCCTACCCAGTATACGTGCCTCATCCAATCAGCAAATGAACTGAAAGGCCCCTATCCCACTCCTTGTACCCTGGGTATAAAAGTGGACTAAGGACTCCGGTTCAATGTCAGTTCTCTCTTGAGCTGGCCCACTGTTCTTACAGCATCTCCCATTCTAATAAACTTTATTTTCCTCTCATTCTGTCTCATGTCTGGAAATTCTTTTCCAACCCATGCCTGGAGCATGAAAGAGACTATAAAGGAATGAAATATCTAAACAACAAGCTTTCCCTGGCTTTGATCAGCCTACCATATAGTTTAACTTGGCCATGTTGAAACATTTTTTCCCTCTCGCATTTATAATGTAAGGCAGAAGTTAAGAACTAAAAGAATATTCTGAAGGAATGAAAAAATCTTCTCTAGAGATTATGATTCCCATTACAGTGAAGAAAATTACCCCTGAAAGTTTAACTCTTCCATCAGTACTGGCATGTTCATTTTTAGGACCCTGGGACACTGTATTTTTGCTTGTTTTTCTTTATTTATTCAGCTGCATCAGGTCTTAGTTGCAGCATGTGGGATCTTAGTTCCCTGGGCAGGAATCGAACCTGCCTTTCCTGCATGGCAAGACAAATTCTTAACCACTGAACCATCAGGGAAGTCCCCTGGGACACTGTTTTATCACTAAGATATTTCTTCTGTTCCCTAAGTATGTCAGATTAGTACCTTTATTAAAGTGACTTACAACTACAAAAAAATAAGTAAATGAGTTTCCTGGAATTTTCAGTTTGGAATGATTTCTAAGAAAGGTTGGATGGAGATTCAATTGTCCAAACTTTCGGGATAAAGTCAGATAGAACCACATTGGAATCTCAATTCCCCTATTCTTGGTTCTATTGCTCTAGAAACTGCCTTAATTTTTCTGAACTGTACATTATTTCTCCCATTAAAAATGGACATGATAGTCTAGTCAATGTTTGGAAAGATTTCAATGAGACTTCTTGTAAATATCATAGACTGTGATCCCTGGGAGTAATGTGTATGTTTGTGTGTGGGGGTGGAAGGGGCCCATCAATTACAATGTCTCTTTCTCTTTTATTTACATTTATAAAGATGGTAGTGGTGGTGCTGGTAGTAGGTCTTGGTATGTCTTCTAAGGGCATTTAAGTCTGTGACTGAGATGTTGAACAGCCTCTAAAAGTCCTCTGTTCTATGTGAGACTCATAATACCTTGAAAACTAAATGGACTGTGAAGATCTGTCCTCTCTCTTAACAGGTAAAGAAATGAAGGCCCAGGGGAAGCAGGGACTCACCAAGGTTACACAGAGATTACGTTAGAGCAAGACCTAACGTCCCACTTCTCTGATTCTCTAAGTGTACATAGGGCTTCCCAGGTTGCACACTGGTAAAGAACCTACCTGCCAACGCAGGAGACACAAGTTCAATCCCTGGGTAGGGAAGATCCTCTGGAGTAGAAAATGGTAACCCACTCCAGTATTCTTGCCCGGAAAATGCCATGGATGGCAGAGCCTGGTGGGCTACAGTCACTTGGGGTTGCAAAGAGTCAGACATGACTAAGCAAGTATATATATGTATCCCTGAAAATCTTTCTTTCCTATGTGTGCATGGGGTACTTTAGATGATACATATGTTATTATACCAGATCTTTTATTTAGATTCATTAATCCTGGATAAATTTATAAATTTCAATCCACTTTGACTAGAAAAATCCACCAGTATTTGACGGGCTTCTTAATGCTTCTAAAATACCGTGTGACAAAATGAAATAAGACCTCTGACTTCTGAAATTATAGTAGGAAAAAGAACTTGATGAATTTACTTAGCTGCAAGTGTGTGCTACCATTTTAGAAAAATGGAGTATGACTCTAAGGATGAAGAAGGAGAAAATGTGGGCCCAGTGGTTGCAGCCCTGTGCACAGAAGGGAAAACCATGGGTACAGAGGGTGAAGTCACAAACCAGAGAGGATTATTCCCAGGATTATTGGGAATTATTGGTGAATCCCAATGGTGTTTGCCCATTTGGATTTCAAACATTTAGGAGGTCAGTGACTACTTTCTTCCTTCCATTTCCTGTCTTTTGAAGTGATATACTGTTATCCTAGGCCTTCTCTATCACTGTAATTTGGAAGCAAACAACATAACTTGTTTTCTATTTTCAGAGGTTGACAAATGGAGATAAATTTTGTCCCAGGAAGAATTATACCCAGACTCTCACCCATACCTGATTGAGGTTATTTAAGTAATGATTTGAGTACTTCTGAGGTTATGGTATTTGAGATTTGGGACCTAATTGGTTTTACAGTGTTTTAAGTCTTTGGGGGATGTTGGTATAGGGTGAATACATTTTGTATGTGGGCTGAACATGAATATTTGTGGACCAAAGGGTGAATCATTGTAGGATGAACAATCAGCCCTAAATATATCTATATCCTAACCCTTGAAGACTGTGAAATTCAACTTATGTGGAAATAGAAGATTTGAATGCATAAAGTTTATCTGGGGTGAGGACATTAATCTGGACTATCTGTGTGACCTCTAAAAGTAATCATTGAGTGTCCCTATAAGAGGGAGCAAGAGAGAGACTTAACAAAAGAAGTGAAGGTGATGTAAAGATGGAAAAAAAAAAAAAAACTGTGATGAGGCTTATATTGCTGGTTTTGAAAACTGGGAAAATAGCCATAGATTGAGGAAAAGCAAGGATGCAGTTCTAGAAGTTGGAAAAAGTAAAGAAAGATTTTTTTCCCCCTAGAAGTCCAGAGAAAGAATGTCTCTGTTGACACCTTGGTTTCAAACCCAATGAAACCCATTTTGAACTTCTGACCTCACAATCTATAGAAAATATTTGTGTTGTTTTAAGTCACTGAGCACTAAATTTGTGATAATTTGTTATGGCAGCAATAGCAAATTAATACATTTTCTATTCCTATATTCTAATCATGTAACAAATATAAGAATTCTGTTAATGTTATCAAAAAACTTACAACCCGATTGAAGAGATAATACATAAATATATTTGTAACTGAACAATACAAAAGAAGGCCAAAATTTTGCAAAGATGATAAATGGTATAAACAGAATTTAAAGATGGTGATACTAATACTAGTGATGATAATGATAATCATTATGCTGGTGACAGTTAAGATTTGTTGAGCATTTAACATATAGACATGTACTGCCTGATACAATTTAAAGTCCTCATGACCTTACTGGAAAGATTCTGAGTGTCCTCGCTTTTCAGGTGAGGAAATTAGGAAGAGAGAGACTAAGTAGTTTTACAGGTGACACGGGTGAAAATGGGTTTTTGCAAAACTGAGGGCAAGATTTTAATCCAGATATGTCTGCCTCCAGACACAAAGCTATAAATCCTATAACTTCTGCTGGGATTGAGAATAATCAGAAGGTAGCTTTCTGGGACTTCCCTGGCAGTCCAGTGTTTACGACTTCACCTTCAAATGCCAAGGATACAGGTTTGATCCCTGGTCAGGCAGCTAAAATTCCACATGCTTTGTGGTCAAAAAAACAAAACATAAAAAAATGCCAGAAGAGATACTGTAACAAATTCAGTAAAGACTTGAAAAAATACAAAAATAGCTTTTTGAGTTGGGTGGAAGTTTATAGATCTTAAAGGTACAATTTATATTGGAGAAGAAAATAGGAATACTCATACATCTAGCCCAGTGATAGGGAAATAAAATTTTCACCTTTTCGTCTCAGCAGTAAGGAGGGTATCTTCCTTGGGCTTATGTTTTCAGAATCCACCAAAGAAAGTGGATTGGAGGACTGACTGTAAATAGTTTCATATATACCACGGCTAATCATGGTTTGAGGAGAAGGAAATGGCAACCCACTCCAATGTTCTTGCCGAGAGAATCCCGGGGACAGAGGAGACTGCTGGGCTGCCATCTATGGGGTCGCACAGAGTTGGACATGACTGAAGTGACTTAGCGGCGGCAGCAGCAGTCTCTTTAAGTTTACATTGATCATACCATCTACCTTATTCTCAGGAGAACTAAGTCTGCAATGAAATTCTTTTCTCTAATGTTCATTGTGTGAAAGTAGAAAGAAAAATGATTTCACTCTGTCCAGACGAATTCAGGAAGCTTAATTTCAGGGCATGAGGATTCATCATTCCATTATGCCAGCTAAATTTCCACAACTTGTGCATGATCACTCCCAAGGCAGATAGAAATGTTAGTGAAGACACGCAAGAAATAACTCCAGTTAATAACAAATGCAGTTACTTTTTCATAAGATAATATTGCAATAAATGGGAAAACATAAGCTAAATCTTCAATTACTAGAAGTTATAAAGCTCCGTAAGCCAAAACTTGGCCCAATACTTTAGCGATTTGTTTCCAGTTATGACAAAAGAAAGAAATTTGTCTGAATAGAACTCTCAGAAGGCTGATCAGCTAACATCAGCTTCTAATTCTAGTCCATTTAGTATTGGAAGATTAATTACTACCTTATGGGGAAAATTTTAATCTTCCTGTTCTTTTTTAAAGGCCATATTTTGTATTGGGGTATAGCTGATTAACAACATCATGATAGTTACAGGTGGACAGCAAAGGGCCCCAGCCATACATATATATGTATCCATTCTCTCCCCAAATCCTTCCCCATCCAAGCAGCCACATAACATTGAGCACAGTTCCCTGTGCTATACAGTAGGTCTTTGTTGGTTATGCATTTTAAATACAGCAATGTGTACATGTTGATTTCAAACTCCCTCACTATCCCTACCCCCTATCCTACCCCCTGGCAACTATAAGTTCATTCTCTAAGTTTGTGAGTCTGTTTCGTAAATAAGTCCATTTGTATCATTTCTTTCTAGAATCCACATATAAGGGATGTCATAAAATATTTCCCCTTCTCTATCTGACTTTCTTCACTCAGTATGACAATCTCTAGGCCCATCCATGTTGCTGCAGATGGCATTATTTCTTTTTAATGGCTAAGTAGTATTCCATTGTATATATGTAGCACATCTTTATCTACTCCCCCCCACCCGCTTTTTTTTAATTTTACAAATTTAGTTGAAGGATAACTGCTTTACAGAATTTTGTGGTTTTCTGTCATACATCAACAAGAATCAGCCATAGGCACACCCATGTCCCCTTCCTCCTGAACCTCCCTCCCTCCCATCTCCTTCCCCACCCCAGCACTTTAGAGTCATAGAGCCCCTATTTGCAGTCCTGAGTCATACAGCAAATTCCCCTTGGCTATCTATCTTACATACGGTATTGTAAGTTTCCATGTTACTGTCTCCCTACATCTCGCCCTCTCCTTCCTCCCCTCCCCCTGTATCCATAGGTTTGTTCTCTATGTCTGTTTTTCCATTGCTGCCCTGAAAGCTAATTCATCAGTACCATCTTTCTAGACTCCATATATATGCATCAGAATACAAAATTTATATTTCTCTTTATGACTTACTTCACTCTGTATAATAGGCTCTAGGTTCACCCACCTCATTCCACTGTAATATGCCATTATATATATGTAGCACATCTTCTTTATCCATTTCACTGTTGGTGGACATTTAGGTTACTTCCAGCTCTTGGCTGTTGTAAACAATGCTGCAACGAACACTGGAGTGCATGTATCCTTTAAGATTTTTTATTCTAGTTCTGTGAAAAGTGCCACTGGTAATTTGATAGGGATTACACTGAATCTGTAGATTACCTTGGGTAGTATAGTCATGTTGATAATATTGATTCTCCCAATCCACGAACATGATATTTATCTCCATCTGTGTCCCCTTTGACTTTTTTCTGATATCAGCATCTTATGGTTTTTGGAGTACAGGTCTTATGCCTCCTTAGTTAGGTTTATTTCTAGGTATCTTATTCTTTTTGATGAGAAGATAAATGGAATTGTTTATTGAATTTCTCTTTCTTAACTTTCATTGTTAGTATAAAGAAATGCAACATATTTCTGTATATTAATTTTGTAACCTGCAACTTAACAAATTCATTGATGAGCTCTAGTAGTTTTCTGGCAGGTTCTTTAGGATTTCCTGGGTATAGTATCATGTCATCTGCAAACAGTGACAGTTTAACTTCTTCTTTACCAATTTGGATTCCATATATTTCTTTTTCTCCCCTGCTTGCCACAGCCAGGACTTCCAAAACTATGTTGAATAAAAGTGGTGAGAGTGGACATCCTTGTCTTGTTCCTGCTCTTAGAGGAAATGCTTTCAGCTTTTCACCATTCAGTACAATGTTAGCTGTAGGTTTATTGTATATGGCTTTTATTATGTTGGAGAAGGAGGACTTCCCTGGTGGCTCAGACAGTAAATTGTCTGTCTACAATGCGAGAGATCTGGGTTTGATCCCTGGGTTGGGAAGATTCCCTGGAGAAGGAAATGGCACTCCACTCCAGTACTCTTGCCTTGAAAATCCCATGGACGGAGGAGCTTGGTGCAGGTTACTGTCCATGGGGTTGCAAAGAGTTGGGCACGACTGAGTGACTTCAGTTTCACTTTATTATGTTGAGGTTATGTTCCCTCTGTGCCCACTTTCTGGAGAGTTTTTATCATAAATAGGTGTTGAATTTTGTCAAAAGCTTTCCCTGCATCTATTGAGATAATCATATGGCTTTTAATCTTTAATTTATTGACATGGTGTATCACACTGTTTGATTTGTAAATATTAAAGAATCCTTTTGCCCCTGGGATAAATTCCACTTGATCATGGTGTTTAATCCTTTTAATGTGCTGTTGGATTTGGATTGATAGTATTTTGTTGAGGACTTTTGTATGTATGTTCATTAGTGATGTTGACTAAAAAAAGATGTACAACTTGAGAGTTGTGAGTTAAGTTTTATTTGGGGCAAAATGAGGACTGCAGCCTGGGAGGCAGCATCTCAGATAGCTCTGAGAGACTTCTCCAAAGCAGCAGTGGGGGAAAGACAATATATAAGGTTTTGGTGAAGGGGGAGTTCAATACCATGAAGCACTCATTTTACAAAAGGCTTTTTGTTAGTCATGAGGATCTGAAGGGATGCACCATGAAGGATTCTGAATGCACCTTCATGGTGAAAGGATTCACCATGAAGGGATTTAGTGCTTCTCTAGATGCAAGGATTGAGATCATAAAATCTGTTCCTAAAAACATCCAATTATCTAAAGACCTGTCCCACCAGATTCCCTGGAGCACAGAGTGCCTCACTCCACCCTGAACTCCCTCAGGGGCTGTTGAAGGTCAACAGCTAGAGCAGCAAGGGGTTCAGTCCCCACAGAGGCAGATGGCAAATGCCTTTGTTGTTCAGTCATTGGCAATGCTCTTGGTGAGTGCCAATTTGTAGTTGACAGTGATATTGGCCCATAATTTTCTTTCTTTTTTTTTTTCTTTTTTGTCTGGTTTTGGTATCAGGGTGATGGTGGCCTCACAGAACAAGTTTGGGAGTTTTCCTTCCTCTGCATAATCTCCCTGTTCTGCATTAGCAAACCTGTGAATCACAATGAAAAAGTCAGAAATTGTGAAAAAAAATTATTATATTTCTTTACTACTTTTTAGAAATGAAGAGATAATATTTTCTTGAAAATATGTAGCTAGCATAAATAAGAGGACTGCTGCTGCTGCTAAGTCACTTCAGTCGTGTCTGACTCTGTGCAACCCCATAGATGGCAGCCCACCAGGCTCCCCCATCCCTGGGATTCTCCAGGCAGTAACACTGGAGTGGGTTGCCATTTCCTTCTCCAATGCATGAAAGTGAAAAGTGAAAGTGAAGTCGCTCAGTCGTGTCCGACCCTCAGCGACCGCATGGACTGCAGCCCTCCATGCTCCTCCGTCCATGGGATTTTCCAGGCAAGAGTACTGGAGTGGGGTGCCATTGCCTACAATTTAGTTTAATTTTTAATCAAAGAGTTTGGGGGAAATTATGTGTTTTGTACTACAGTTAGCTGTGAGAACACAGCCCCATACCTCCAGTCACAGATATATCAGTTCAGTTCAGTCGCTCAGTCGTGTCTGACTCTTTGTGACCCCATGAATCGCAGCATGCCAGGCCTCCCTGTCCATCACCAACTCCCGGAGTTCACTCAGACTCACGTCCATCGAGTCAGTGATGCCATCCAGCCATCTCAGCCTCTGTCGTCCCCTTCTCCTCCTGCCCCCAATCCCTCCCAGCATCAGGGTCTTTTCCAATGAGTCAACTCTTCGCATGAGGTGGCCAAAGTACTGGAGTTTCAGCTTTAGCATCATTCCTTCCAAAGAAATCCCAGGGCTGATCTCCTTCAGAATGGACTGGTTGGATCTCCTTGCAGTCCAAGGGACTCTCAAGAGTCTTCTCCAACACCACAGTTCAAAAGCATCAATTCTTTGGCACTCAGCCTTCTTCACAGTCCAACTCTCACATCCATATATGACCACTGGAAAAACCATAGCCTTGACTAGACGGATATATAAACACTCTTAAATACACACATGCTGCAACATAGATGAGCCTTGAAGATATTACATAAGTGAAGTAAGCCAGAGATGAAGGGACAGATATTGTACAATTCTAACTACATGAGGTATCTCGGGTAGTCAAATTCAGAGAAAGAAATTAGAATGTTGGTTGTTAGGGGTTGAAGAGAGAACAAATGATTATTGTTTAACAGTACAAAGTACTTTCTGATTGGAAAGATGAAAATAGTTTTGGAGGGGAATGGAGGTGATGGTTACACAATAATGTAAATGAACTAGGTGCTACTGAAGTGTACACTTAAAAATGGTTAAAATGTTGAATTATATTCCTCCAATTAAAAAAAATCCTGTGTTGAGAACCAAGTTTTCTATATTTACTGAACCAAATATAATAGAGACAAGATATGAAACTTTGAGTTTTTAAATGTATTAACAACAAGATGGTAACTATACCTGGGAAGAATAAAACTAGAGAAATCTGATCAAGGTCCATAGTGTTCTAATATGCAGATTAGTCACCTGATTCTTACTTCTATCTTTTGATTCCTGGACGCCTGTATTCCAGGTACAGAAGTGATTTCACTGTATGTCCACATGTTTGAGTCATGTACCAAATCCTATTGGAAAGCACCACAGTCTTGTGGAACATTTTCTTCAAGATTAGAGTTAAACTCAGCTTTCAGTAGTTGCCGGGAGCCGGTGAGGCATTCCTCTTGTGACAAAGGTCATGAGGAAGGAGGCTCGGCATACGCAAAGGCGGGATTGAGCCTCAGGAGTCCCCCCGGATATTCTCGAGCATCTTCCCCCAAAAAAACCAGAGTCTGCCTACTTAATGGCTTTGTGCTCTCACCTCTGACTTTACTGGGGGCTGTCCCCTACCACCATCTCACTCTCTCTGTCAAAGAGTTAACTTACAGCTCCAATTAATAAAGTTCCTGGGCAATTAGGAGTGTTTAAATCCAAACCCCTCAGATGGCTCTCTAACTTGCCTGACAAGTTTACCCGGACTCCTACAGCTATGCATACGATTGTTTACAATCTCCCAGCCTCGAGAGGCACGGGAAGCTTAAGATATTCAAATAGCTTAGAGCCTCTCAGAGAGTTAGAAACTGTCAGAATAAGACTAGTAAAAGATTTCATTGATGAGCCAATGCTTGCTGCCAAGTTTTCACATCCCCTGAATTGTATCCTTGAATGTGTATTAATTAATATAGTTGGTATGTAGAAAAAATAAGTAGTGGCCTTGGTGTTAGTAACTTCAGACGCTTAAGGTAATAAATTCTTTCCTTTGTTGTAAACCCATTACACATGCACTCTATAGGAATGCAATTTTATCTTTGGAAGATGGCGCCAAACCTTAAAATAATTACTCTTAGAGAAAATAAGTCTTTGTTGATAAGTCCTTGTCAAGAGTCATAAAATGTTAATAGGCCTTCTGGCCAGAAGATGATGTAAACCACCTAAACCATTTGTATACGATAAATTTGCAGGAAATAAACCCTGGTTTTTGATAAGGATCAAAGACTGCTGACTTTGCATCCCCTATTATCCTCTATGTGTAACTTAGGGTATAAAAGCCCCTGTTAAAAATAAAGCTACGGGCCTTGCTCACCAATGCTTGGTCTCCCCATGTCATTCTTCTCCTTAACTTCTGGCTGAAGTCTCCATCTGGAGCGTGGATATCCTCTGCGACCACTTATTTGCCTGGGCTTCTAAGACCCACTCGAGAAGGTGTCTAAGGTGGGGCACCTTCCGCTATTCGAGAGGGCGCCTGCGGCCTCTGTGGTCAGAGCTAACCTGGTGTCACGGGTTATATTGATTTTCCGCATAAACCAAGCTACTCAGCCTCTTTTCTCCACTGAATTTTCATACTGAGCTATCCTCATTCTATTATTCTCTATATCTTTGATAAATATGTAAATAGTCGCCGACTCCGTCTCCCCTTCGAATACCCTGGGTCAGCCGGGGCTGGACCTCGGCAAGTAGTCTAATTCTTAATTCTTCCAAGTCAACTCCTTTGTTTGCTGGGATTGGAGATTGGAATGTTAATACAACTCCAAACAAACACTCAAGCCAACACGTTAAAGCTCAAGTGAGGGTGTCAATATTGTTGACTATAAAGCCCTAAATATGAATCTCAACCATTAAAATTCCCAAGAAGCTTTCTGCTTTCTCTCTTTGCCTCAGGGTTGGGCAATAACACTTTTACTTGGTCCTTTACTCTATGTACCCTCTCTAGTATTGCCAAAAGTAACAAATTATGCCTGAATTCCTATTTAATTACCGTTGTCAGCACAGTGACAAGGTACCATGGGTGTTTCATCTCCTAGGATTTTGTCCTATACTTTCCAAGCCAACCCTAGAGATAGTTTCATAATCATGATGTCACTGCATGTCCAAGATTATCGTTATTCTGTTTCTACTGGAAAAAAAAAAGGATATTCATTCTTTTGTCAAGTATATAGATAATCCAACCTAGATAACCTAGGATGACTCATGGAATTAAAGCACTAAATGGAATTCCAGAAGAGAAATAGATCAACTTTAAAAGAAATGATTGTACAGCATTTCATGAAAAGCCCATCAGTAGAGCTATAGACAAAGTGACAGTTAATAATAGATAAGAAAGTACTTGGGGTTAGTAGCAGAGAGAAATAGCACCACACTAATGGAATGAATGGAAGGAACTGTTATTAGAGCCTTAGAGAAATCTCCAGTTGTAGATAAGGACTATCAGAGACGAGCTGCGACCTTTGGTAGAGAAACTCATCTTTTGACACAAAACCCAGAAAGGAGAGATCAAAGATATAAATTTTTCTATCTTTCTTTCCCCCTACTATCTTATCTCCTGCTGATCCTTCTTAATGATTAAACAGAACTCAAACCCAAGGTGCAAGGGAACCATCAGCATCGTATTCTTACACCACACTGAGGATACAGGAAGGTAGAGAAAGAACCGATCTAGAAGAACAAAGAGATTATACCATCTGCTCTCATTATCCATGGCTTCTGCATCTGCAGGAATGGAGGGCTGACCATGGGATTGTAGTATCCATGGATTTTGGATCCAAGGCAAGTCCTGGAACCAATCCCCTGAAGATACTGAGGGATGACTGTAATTAGCACAGTTATCTTTCCTTTTCTTGCATGCAACTGCACACCTGGCAGTATTCACAAAATAATGTTTTCTTGTGAATTCTGTGTGCTGAAACTTAGATGTATAGAAGCAGGCCAACTAATCCTCATTTTGTTCCCAAACTTTAAACTTAAAAGTTAAGTACCTCAGTTGGGACTTCACAATTTCATGTATATGTTCTATGAGTTCTTCAGGGAGATACGCAGGCAGAATAGTTCATCAGTGAAAGTGTATTTTTCTTTCTCCCTTTCTTGCAAAACAACTAGGCAAGAAGAGTGCTAAATTATATTGATTAACAAAATTATCATGATTTTAGTAACTCCTATGGGGCAGCAATTGGAAATAAGTCATCAGATACACAGCCCCAAAGAGTTTTCTTATTATGCTACTTTCTTTTCTTTGATATCTGGGATATAATAGAATAAAGATAGAAAGTTTTATGAAATAATACACATTAGCAAATACATTTTTATCCATTTTAAATCAATATCACCTAGTTGGAAAGAGAATTAAGAAAGTTTCTGTAATCTAGCAAGGAAACTATAAATCAACTCCTATACACATTTCTCAATAGGTACTGTGTACTCCTCAGTATACGACTTTCTTGAAAGACAATAAACCTACTACATACATCTTTTTAAAGTTAATTAACTGATAATATTAATAACCATTGTCATTTATGAGTCTACATACTTATTTGCAAATAAAAGAATCATTGTGGCATGTTTAAGCAGAACAGGAATTAAAAAATATATATATTAAGCAACGCAAAGTTCACTTGGTGAGAAGAAAAGATTAGAACTTTGACACTACACAGCCCAGAAAAACATGAATTACAGCTCACTAGTGTTCCTGCAATGACACAGCACACCCAGGGAGTGAACACATTAGCTCATTTTGTTGACAAGGGGCACAGAACTTCAGAACCTCTTCCAATCTACCCCCTAAAGCTGACTGCCTTTGCCACCATCCTCTTTGAAAAATGAATTTGAGACACCTGCTCTCTCACATTATTTTCTTCTAAACAAAATCTCACACTAGTATTTCTGGTTTATAGACCTGATCCACATATCTGCACACCTTCAAGTATACCAGGAAAATAAGTTTCTGATACCTATCTTGGGGGAGAAGACAGCAACCACAGTAAATTTGACAAATCTGGAAAGATTACCCAAAAGAATATATGTCTAGTATGAAGGAACTTGGAGTAAACAGCTGTCAAAATCCTGCTTTAACAAATAAAATCCTCTCTTAAGGAAAGAGACCAAGTGTAGCAAATGAAAATGAAATATGGTTAATAAGAAACTTTTACTACTGTCAGGAAGACTTCAAGGATAGACATCGCTGATTCAGATCTGAAAGTCCTTGTGACATTAGTTTCTCCTGATTTTCAAGCTATTCCATGGAGATAAAGAGCAATCCAAAAATGCAAAAATGTTATTTCAAATCAAGCCACTTCAGTAATGATATGGACATACAAAATACAAGTTTTACTTTAAAGTCAGAGGAAAAATACTTTAAATGTCATAGAGATTTAGGAGACCTAGAAAGGAAATTCGTGTCTCCTTCCTTGTGTTCTATGACAGGTAGTTTAAGATCGAAATAATCAGCTATACAGGTTACCTAAAACTGACAGTGAGAGAACCCATGTGCTGGAGCACACAGGAATAGTCTGAAAGCCTAGAAGTAAACTAATTCCATAAAAGTCTTTAATATTTACAAAAATACCAAAGTTAAATTAAGTAGTGAATGTTCATAATAAATATTTAGGGGAACAAGATATTAATCCCCAAATTTCAAAACTGGATACTAAAGCAGTTTTTCTAAAATTTACCCTGCGTAAGAACACCCTGAGGAATTCTGGTAATTTGCAGATTCAGATTCACTAGGTCTGGGGTGGTATGAGATTCTGCATTTATAAAAAATTTTAAATTGATCCCTATGCTGCTGGTCCAGGGACACACTAGCTTACAAATTTCTGAAAAAAGCATTGTAACTGAGTGCAGAAGGGGTAAACGATGAGATTAGCCAGCAAACCCCTATCTTTAACAATGATAAACCAGCTTCTGTATGACAGGATGTCTCAGAACCTTTAATGAGCTTTAACATACTGAGACAACCAAGGGAAAGAGGAGAGAGTGTAACGTTAACAATTTCTGATTTGACAATGAAGACTTTTGTTCCCTGATTATATTTAAGAATTTATATTCCATGAAACACATTTGGAAGATTTACTACTAAATTTTTAAGAACTTTACGCATTGTTTAAATTTTCTCTATCATTCATTAAATAGTACGTACATTATTAATTGGGCATACTAATTTTAGAAAATATCTAAACCATTTTGTAAGCATATTTATACAAATACACACACACATATATATATATCCACATATATCTGATGTATGTTGGAAAACTGTTTTCTCCTAGAATTTCTTAAAAAGTACAAACATAACTGAAGACTCCACCATTTAGTGGAAAAATTCAAATTGAAAAAAGAAAAGCCTAAAAGACAAATTCATATCCAGTATAGGGCTCACTTGTAAGCTCAGCTTCAAGAGAAAAAGCAAATATAATAATAAAATAATGATGAATTGTACTGGAGAAATTCCCATTGTACTGAAGAAATTAATGAGAATAAATTATCTTTATTTCTTCAAACTATTTTGGAATGCTTACTATAAGCTAGATACACTGACAGATATGATGGTGAAACATATTTAAGTAATGGATTGCATGCAAGCTAATCATAGGTTTCAACATATTATGGAATGCATTTAGTAATTTTAAAAATTATACTTAGGAACTTCTTTCTGTCAAAATTTGCTCAGTTTTCTTAAAGAAGAGACAAGTTGTTTCTAAAATTTATATAGGGAAGCAAAGGACCTATGACAGTTTAAAAAAAAATATTGAAAAATAAATACAAAGTTGGAGAACTTACACCATATGATTTTTAAGTGATGCAGTATGAGATAGAGTAATAACAAACAAGTAGGACTAATGAATAGAGTGCAAAACATTCTCATCAACAGACGAATACATGGCTCTTTGATTTGTAACAGAATTCATTGGTGAAAAAAGACGTTTCTAGCCACAAATGCCACAAATGTTTGAGATAAAAAAAGTACTTGAAATTTTTTATTTCTCCCTGCGTGCTTAGTTGCTCAGTCATGTCCAACTCTTTGTGACCCTATGGACTGTAGCCCACCAGGATCCTCTGTCCACAGAATTTTCCAAGCAAGAATACTGGAGTGGGTCACCATTTCCTTCTCCAGGGAATCTTCCCAACCTGGGGATTGAACCCAGGTCTCTAGCATTGCAGGCAGATTCTCATCCCAGTCTGAGCCACCAGGAATGAACCATTTCTCCATAAGCAGAAATTAATTTGTACATACAATAAGTTTAGATATAAAATATAATACTTCAAAATTAATAGAAGAATACAATGGAGTATATCTATGCTATGCTATTATTTATCTAATACTGCATACTAAATCATCCTAAAACTTTTTACCTTAAACAACAATAAGTATTAATCGATATCTGTTATGGATTATACTGGTCAGGTTTTCAAGGGCAGCTTGGTTGGGTTCTTTCAAGGGATTACAATTGCATGTTTTCTGGAGATGTACTTATGTTAGATGTAAACCCATTACCATTATTCAGTGTATTGTGCTCATTATATTTGTTTTAATAATCAAACAATAATACATGTTTATAGGTTCTCCATTATTTTTATGTAATCATACTAATATTACTCTTTAAAGAATATGTATTTTTACATAGAAGTTCAATGTGTTTTGTATAATGATACAAACTGTTTATTTTATTCCTGCGTGTTATAGTATTTGTGTCTATCTCCCCATCAGACAGTGAGATCTCCAAGGGCATACATAGTTTTTCATGATTCCTTTTATTTTTAGTGCATGGTTCACATAACCTTTTAATGTTTGAGGAATAAATGATGGGACACATCACAGTTACAACCCAGAACACTGATTTTCATGGTGACATCTCAGAGATCATTGGAAGTTAGAATTGAGACAGACAGTGGAGACCTTGGCATAGAGTCCCTCAGCAGCTTCACGTTAGCTATAGCGTACAAAGTATGCTTTTAACACAGATGTTTCCCCCAGAAGAAAGTAGGTATTTCCATTCAGAGGAAAAAACACTGATAAAACTTTTCAAAAGACAAAAGTGATAAAACTTTTCAAAAGGCAAAATGTGTACTGTCCAAAGGGGTCCTTTAAGCAGCACCTATTCCCATCGTAGCAGGCACACCACTCACTGTTCAGTTGCTATAAAAATATTAAATTCAGTTTTATAAGAACTAGAAAAGGGATAGACCTGGCAGTTTACTGATTATTTAAAGATTAAGAATGAAAGACATGAAGACAGGAATGAGCAAACTTGTGCTTAGGAGAGGAGGGGGGACAGACATTAGAATGACACTAGAGAGCATTATTTTGATTTGGCTGTCAGATTGCTTTCAAGTTTTCCAATCCATTTTTCTTAACTATTAATAATTTGCGTACAAAATCCTAAGTAGTTTTTATTAAATCATCTGTCATCACTATACAGAATGATTTCAGTAGACATGAAAATAAAATCATCTAACCAATGAGGGCTAACAAAATAATTTTTTTTACTCAATTCTAGAGGGATTCAAACTGCTATGTCAGAAATGATGTATAGCAATCCTAATGTATTTTTAAGGAATAAATAGGTTCTAAATTAGTGAAGTGCTAGCTTGAACACTATGATAGCCCATTAGATCTTTTTATACTATGACATTGGCATCTCTGAAGATCATAGTTAACTAAAATCTTATCTTAGATCTTTTCATCCCTATAAGCTTGTATTAAACTTTGAGTGTTTCTCATTGTACTGAAGAATTTATTTACAGGGCAGCAATAGAGAAACAGACATAGAGAATAGACTTATGGACATGGGGCGAGGGGAGGAGAGGGTGAGATGTATGGAAAGAGTAACATGGAAACTTACATTGTCATATGTAAAATAGATAGCCAGCGGGAATTTGCTGTACTGCTCAGGAAACTCAAACAAGGGCTCTGTATCAACCTAGAGGGGTGGGGTGGGGAGGGAGATGGGAAGGAGATTCAAAAGGGAAGGGATTTATGTATACCTATGGCTGAGGTTTGACAGAAAACAAAAATTCTGTAAAGCAACTATCCTTCAGTAAAAAAAAAAAAAAAAAAATCCTTATTTACTTTTTCACTCCCATACATAATTTGCAAATGTATGTTCTCAGTTGTTCTTAGACAAATTAATGTATTTCACACTCCACAATCCCATTAAGAGTAAAAACACAAAAAGGTGTTAGACCATAAAACTGAAAAATAGCACAGCACAAAGCTTAAGACATAAGTGCAAAGAAGTGTGGAGAAAGGACTTGAGGAAAATCCAGTGGTATGATACTAATTCGAATAAAAGTTTTGTTTTGTTGTTGTTTTTTTTTTAAGAGTCAAGTTTTGACTTGGCCTGGAAGAGCATACCTAAGTTGGAAAGGGTGCAAATACAGGAGAAAAAAAGACATTGCAAGCTGGGTACTTATGAGTTAAAGGAAATGCTGACAAAAAATGAGCAAATTTGTTGTCAATAGAAGTAATATTATGAAGCATGGTTGTTAATATCTATTGATCATCTGCTATATTCAAAACACTTGCTAAGTGATTTACCTTCATTATATCAATCCACTTAATTATTAATCACATTTTTAAAATTATGGCACCAAGTCCAGAGAAATGAAATAATTTGGATAATGTCAATAACTGGTAATTTAGGAGTCAAATTTCAGGGTTTCAAATCTTATATATTTTACTGCAAAATTCAGATTTTAAAACATAATATAGTCTTTAAATTTTATTTAATCACAAGCAGGTGGGTATTAGATGCTTTCCTCTGAAAAAAGTTTTAATGCTTCATTTGATATTAGTCAAAATTCATTGAATCAAAGTTTATTTTTCTTTAATTATAATTATTAGAGAACATATTTTAGCATCTCTGTTTGGTAATAGTACCCTTGATGTCTTGAGTATTTACTCACCTCTGAATCACCTGCATGCCTTTGCATATCTCTGCACAGTGTCTGATTGCAAAAAAGTCACTGGTGACAAATTGAGAATCTCTAACATAAAGGAGATAAAGGGGATGCAATGCTAAATTCTGGAGATATTCATAAGATAAAAGCAACAGTATTTTTGAAAAATCTGAGTGTAAATTGTGAGTTATGAAAACAGGAGCTTTGTTTGGAATATTCAGAAAGATAGTTTTTCTCTTTTGAAGAAGGGGAAGGCTGTGGACCTTGCTTCCATCACCAGTCACATCCACAACTGGGTGTTGTTTTTGCTTTGGCTCCATGTCTTCATTCTTTCTGGAATTGTTTCTCCACTGATCTCCAGTAGCATATTGGGCACCTACCAACCTGGGGAGTTCATCTTTCAGTGACCTCCCTCAAAAGATCCCATGTATGCACCCCTACACTCAGTGCCCCCAACCCTGTAGCAGGCCACCACTGACCCACACCTCTGCCGGAGACTCCCGGACACCCACAGGCAAGTCTGGAACAGTCTCTTGTGGGGTCACTGCTCCTTTCTCCTGGGTCCTGGTGCACAAGGTTCTGTTGTGCCCTCTAAGAGTCTATTTCCCAGTCTGGTGTAAGTTCTGGCAGCTCTATGGTAGAGTTAATGATGACCTCCTCCAAGAGAGCTTATGCCACACCCAGATCTGCTGCACCCAGAGCCTCTGTCCCTGCAGCAGACCACTGCTGACCCATACCTCCACAGGAGATACTCAAACACAGTTCTGTCTCAGTCTCTGTGCGGTCCCTGGGTCCTGGTGCTCACAAGGTTTGTTTGAGCCCTCTGAGCATCTCTGGCAGGAATGGGGTTTGATTCTAAACATGAATTCGCTCCTCCTACCATCTTGCTGGGGCTTCTCCTTTGCCCTTGGATGTGGGGTATCACCTCACAGCAACTCCAGTGTCTACCATCTTACTGGGGTTTTTCTGACCTTGGACGTGGGGTATCACCTCTTGGCCACAAGCCACTCCAGTGCTGCACAGCCGCTGCTTGCCACGGGAATGTTAGGTCCATGAAGCAAGGCAAATTGGAAGTGGTCAAACAGGAGATGGCAAGAGTGAATGTCGACATTCTAGGAATCAGTGAACTAAAATGGACTGGAATGGGCGAATTTAACTCAGATGACCATTATATCTACTACTGTGGGCAAGAATCCTTTAGAAGAAACGGAGTAGCCATCACAGTCAGCAAAACATTCTGAAATGCAATACTTGGGTGCAATCTCAAAAAATGACAGAATGATTTCTATTTGTTTCCAAAACAAACCATTCAGTATCACGGTAATCCAAGTCTATGCCCCAACAAGTAATGCTGAAGAAGCTGAAGTTGAAAGGTTCTACAAAGACCTACAAGATCTTCTAGAACTAATACCCAAAAAAGATGTCCTTTTCATTATAGGGCACTGGAAATCAAAAGGAGAAAGTAAAGAAACACCTGGAGTAACAGGCAAATATGGCCTTGGAGTACAGAATGAAGCAGGGCAAAGGTTAATAGTTTTGCCAAGAGAACGACCTGGTCATAGCAAACACCCGCTTTCAATAACAGAAGCAGAAGATACTAAGAAGAGGTGGCAAGAATACACAGAAGAACTGTACAAAAAAGATCTTCACGACCCAGATAATCACGATGGTGTGATCACTTACCTAGAGCCAGACATCCTGGAATGTGAAGTCAAGTGGGCCTTAGAAAGCATCACTACGAACAAAGCTAGTGGAGATGATGGAATTCCAGTTGAGCTATTTCAAATCCTGAAAGATGATGCTATGAAAGTGCTGCACTCAATATGCCAGCAAATTTGGAAAACTCAGCAGTGGCCACAGGACTGGAAAAGGTCCGTTTTCATTCCAATCCCAAAGAAAGGCAATGCGAAAGAATGTTCAAACTACAGCACAATTGCACTCATCTCACACACTAGTAAAGTAATGCTCAAAATTCTCCAAGCCAGGCTTCAGCAATACGTGAACCGTGAACTTCCAGATGTTCAAGCTGGTTTTGGAAAACTCAGAGGAACCAGAGATCAATTTGCCAACATCTGCTGGATCATCGAAAAAGCAAGAGAGTTCCAGAAAAACATCTATTTCTGCTTTATTGACTATGCCAAAGCCTTTTAATTGTGTGGATCACAATAAACTGTGGAAAATTCTTCAAGAGATGGGAATTTCAGACCGCATCACCTGCCTCCTGAGAAACCTGTATGCAGGTCAGGAAGCAACAGTTAGAACTGGACATGGAACAACAGACTGGTTCCAAATAGGAAAAGGAGTACATCAAGGCTGAATATTGTCACCCTGCTTACTTCACTTATATGCAGAGTACATCATGAGAAACGCTGGACTGGAAGAAACACAAGCTGGAATCAAGATTTCTGGGAGAAATATCAATAACCTCAGATATGCAGATGACACCACCCTTATGGCAGAAAGTGAAGAAGAACTAAAAAGCCTCTTGAGGAACGTGAAAGAGGAGAGTGAAAAAGTTGGGTTAAAGCTCAACATTCAGAAAACTAAGATTGTGGCATCCAGTCCCATCACATTTATTGGCAAATAGATGGGGGAACAGTGGAAACAGTGGATGACTTTATTTTTTGGGGCTCTAAAATCACTGCAGATGGTGACTACAGCCATGAAATTAAAAGACACTTACTCCTTGGAAGGAAAGTTATGACCAACCGAGACAGCATATTAAAAAGCAGAGACATTACTGTGCCAACAAAGGTCCATCTAGTTAAGGGTATGGTTTTCCCAGTGGTCATGTATGGATATGAGAGCTGGACTATAAAGAAAGCTGAGGGCTGAAGAACTGATGCTTTTGAACTGTGGTGTTGGAGAAGACTTTTGAGAGTCCCTTGGACTGCAAGGAGATCCAACCAGTCCATCTTAAAGAAAATCAGTCCTGAATATTCATTGGAAGGACTGATGTTGAAGCTGAAACTCCAATACTTTGGCCACCTGATGTGAAGGGCTGACACATTTGAAAAGACTCTGATGCTAGGAAAGATTGAAGGCGGGAGGAAAAGGGGACGACAGAGGATGAGATGGTTGGATGGCATCACTGACACAATGGACGTGAGTTTGAGTAAACTCCAGGAGTTGGTGATGGACAGGAAGGTCTGGCATGCTGCAGTCCATGGGGTTGCAAAGAGTCGGACATTACTGAGCAACTGAACTGAACTGAAGGCTATGGATGAAATATGAATCGGTTTGGAGACACAGATCACAAGTACATTTTAGACCTATTAGGTCTGATATGGTTAAATCCAAGTAGGCTTTTCAGGAAAGCATTTGGAATTTGAAAGATATGCCCTTGGAATTCACTACAACAGATGGTAATTAAAGCTTATGCTACATGCAAGCACCAAGACGATACAGAGGAGTATAGAGAGAGGAGGATCAAGTACTGAGACACGGATAATCCCAAGGTTGAACAGTTTGGGAAGGAGAAGAAGTGAAGAAGTGTCAGTCACTCAGTCATGTCTGACTCTTTTCAACCCCATGGACGGGCTCTTCTGTCCATGGAATTCTCCAGGCAAGAATACTGGAGTGGGTAGCCTTTCCCTTCTCCAGGGGATATTCCCAAACCAGAGATTGAACCCCAGTCTCCTGCATTGCAGGCAGATTCTACCAAATAAGCCACTTGGGAAGCTAAAGTTTGGGAAACAATGGAAATTGTCAAAACGTGGACTATGAGGGAAGAAAAGGGAAGAAAAAATGACCTGGAAAACAATCATAGCAACACAGTCCACAGGAAAGCAAGAATATGGTACCTCTGAAGCTGTGTAGGAAAAATACACTGTTTTCCTTGGCTGTCTTGCTCACAGTACTTCTGACATTATACGTATGAAATTTTTTTTTCTGCATTGATCAATTCAATTCAGTTCTGATATTAACTACCTGGAGATAGTGTCATATCCCACAAACTGAGTTCAGTTCCACAAGACCATACCACTTCAGACACCAATTATAATTCCAGGTTGTCACTTGCTCTTCTGACTAGCTATAAATCAGAGTTCTCACAACCCTCTATGGGTTTGATAATTTGCTAGCAATGCTCACAAAACTCAAGGAAACACATATGATTACTGGCTTATTTTATAATAAGGGATATGATCCCCTGGAGAAGGGAAAGGCAACCCAATCCAATATTCTTGCCTGGGGAATTCCATGGGCAGAGGAGCATGGCTACAGTTCACGGGGGCTCAAAGAATGGGACACAACTGAACGAGTGGTTATTATTAAATTATGATGAAAGTTACATATGAACAGCCAGATAAAAGGATACATAGGGTAAAGTTAAGAAGGATCCCAAGTGCAAGAGCTTCTGTTCTCATGGAGTCATGGGGATATGTGTTCACTGGCCCCAAACACTGGAAATTTTTATGGGGCTTTCGTCATGTAGACATGGTGATTAACTCAATTTCCATCCCCTCTCCTTTCTCTGGTATATGGGGTGAGGCTGAAAGTACCAAGCTTCTAATCATGGCTTGATCTTGTGACAAGTTATTCAGGAGCCTATCAAGTGTTACTTCATTAGAACAAAATTTTTCCTACCACCCAGAAAAATACAAAGGATTTAGGATCTCTGTGTCAGGAATAGAAGTTCAATAAATATGTCTAGTAAGAAAAAATTGTCATAAAATGTGAAATTCTACTGATATTATGAGGACGATAAGAATCATTTGTTGCTACAAATGGCATTATTTCATTCTTTTTAATGACTGAGTGATATTCCTGTGTGTACACACACACAAACACATACATACATACACTACCTCATCTTCTTTATCCATTCATCTGTTGATGGAAATTTAGATTGCTTTCATGTTTTGGCTATTGTAAACAGTGCTGCAATGTATATTGGGGTGCATGTAGCCTTTTGAACAATATTTTTTTTCCAGTAATACAGATGGACCTGAAGACTATCATGCTAAGTTAAGTAAGTCAGACAAAGACAAATATCATATGATATCACTTATATGCAGAATCTTTAAAAAATTATATAAATGAACTTACTTACAAAACAGAAACAGACCCAGAGACTTAGAGAATGAATTTATGGTGACCAGAGAGGAAGGGTAGAACATAGGGAGGGATAGATTGGGAGTTTGGGATTGATATATATACACTGCTATATTTAAAATAGATAACCAAGAAGGAAAAAGAAAAAGTCACTGGCTAAATGGCTCAATAACATAGTAGTCACTCCTGTTTACTAGCACTAGTTATAGTTTATCATGCTAACCTTAAATGGGATATTTTTAAGAGGCTGAGTAGATTCTATTTAATTTAGAAATGTGGAATTCATTATATAAAATTTGAAATTACTAATAACCATGCTTATACATGGTTTATAGACTATATAATATAAATAGTTCAAGATATATACATATGTAAAAACATTTCTTTCTCTCCATATATATAATATAAAAGAGAGAGAAAGTGTGTGCTTTTATATACTACAAAAACATACCCACCAAATTCAGGATTGGTTTTACCATCAGAAAGTGAGAGTGCAAGTGAGAGTCACTCAATCGTGTCCAACTGTTTGCAATCCCCTAGACTATACAGCCATTGGAATTCTCCAGGCCAGAATACTGGAGTGGATAGCCATTCCCTTCTCCAGAGGATCTTCCCAACACAGGGATCAAACTCAGATCTCCTGCATTGCAGAGGAATTCTTTACCAGCTGAGCCACCTACCACCAGAGAGGAAAGAAAACATGGAATCAGGGTATAAGAAGAAAACCTGATCTCCTTTACATCTTGCAAAGACATTTTCATTATTAGTCACTTTCAGGCTCTCTTGGTGGCTCAGATAGTAAAGAATGTGCCTTCAATGTGGGAGATCCGGGTTCGATCCCTGGGTCGGGAAGATACCCTGGAGAAGTATGCAATCCCTGGAGAAGGATTGCAATGGCAATCCACTGCAGTATTCTGGCCTGGAGAAGTCCATGGACAGAGGAGCCTGGAGGGCTACAGTGAACGGGGTCCCAAAGAGTCAGACATGACTGAGCGACTAACATGCACACACATAGAGTCACTTTCACGGAGTAAGTCAAATACTGTTGCCCTAACAATCAGATCAGATCAGTCGCTCAGTAGTGTCCAACTCTTTTCGACCCCATGAATCGCAGCACGCCAGGCCTCCCTGTCCATCACCAACTCCTGGAGTTCACTCAGACTCACATCCATCGAGTCAGTGATGCCTTCCAGCCATCTCATCCTCTGTTGTCCCCTTCTCCTCCTGCCCCCAATCCCTCCCAGCATCAGAGTCTTTTCCAATGAGTCAACTCTTCGCATGAGGTGGCGAAAGTACTGGAGTTTCAGCTTTTGCATCATTCCTTCCAAAGAAATCCCAGGGCTGATCTCCTTCAGAATGGACTGGTTGGATCTCCTTGCAGTCCAAGGGACTCCCAAGAGTCTTCTCCAACACCACAGTTCAAAAGCATCAATTCTTCGGCGCTCAGCCTTCTTCACAGTCCAACTCTCACATCCATACATGACCACAGGAAAAACCATAGCCTTGACTAGACTGACCTTTGTTGGCAATGTCTCTGCTTTTGAATATGCTATCTAGGTTGGTCATAACTTTCCTTCCAAGGAGTAAGCATCTTTTAATTTCATGGCTACAGTCACCATCTGTAGTGATTTTGGAGCCCAGAAAAATAAAGTCTGACACTGTTTCCCCATCTATTTCCCATGAAGTGGTGGGACCAGATGCCATGATCTTCGTTTTCTGAATGTTGAGCTTTAAGCCAACTTTTTACTCTCCTCTTTCACTTTCATCAAGAGGCTTTTGAGTTCCTCTTCACTTTCTGCCATAAGGGTGGTGTCCTCTGCATATCTGAGGTTATTGATATTTCTCCCGGCAATCTTGATTCCAGTTTGTGTTTCTTCCAGTCCAACATTTCTCATGATGTACTCTGCATATAAGTTAAATAAACAGGGTGACAATATACAACCTTGACAAACTCCTTTTCCTATTTGGAACCAGCCCTAACAATAGCCCCAGTAAAAAAAAAAAAACATGTCTATACCACAGGCAAGGCTAAGCTACTCTGGTTGGAGACAATAAGGGTGATGATATTGCAGTCCACATGCCCCAGCCCACTCTGCTCAGCACTGAAAATCCTCAAATGATGCCAATGGAAGGAAATAAATCAAATGTATTATATAAAACACCCTGCTTACTAAACATGCAATAGCATTTTATTGTCCACTTGAGAGCCTAGCTAGTATTAAGAATTGTCCACAATAGTAAATATTCAGTAAGCTTCAGTTCATGCATACATAATACACAGGGTGCTCACGTACTCCATCTGATACATTATCTTTGATCCCTTTTATATATCCTGATTATTGTTAGTGTATAAACATAAAATTTTAAAGCAAATATTATTTATATGTCAATGCACCTAGGAAATCTACTAATTTAGAAATAAATAATTCATATTCTTACAGCTTTGGCCTGAACAATAAGGAAAAACAATTTTGAAAAAACTTTAAGAAGAATTTCTCACAAAGTTGAGGTAAGAAATATGCTTTTAATCACTATAGTCACCTAGCCATGTTCCTACAATGAAATGATTTTATTGGCCAGGGATTCTCAGCAGAATAGCAAGGAAAAAGTGGCAGGTGTTCAAGCCTTAATTGAGTAGGTCAGGGCACAAATATCCTCAGCAGTAATTATGAGTGAATTAACTAAATTTTCCTAATGGTCTCACAGCAAATTTATCTTGCCTAGTTACTGCTCTAGCTATAAATTGTTCCTTGAATCATAATGTCTTATATTGCCTGATAAAGGGTTGCACTGGCTTTGAAAATTGCAGTCTTCTGATAATAAAAGCATATTAAAGTTTAATTCAATACATACATCAAATTTGGTTATTGACAGCTAGCTCATTTATTCTTTCAAAACAAGAGGTTCTATGACTCTGTGCATCACCTGTCCTACAATCAGAATTTTAACTAAGATGCTGACCTGCCAATAACTTTCTAGAATTAGAAGAAACAACACCTTAAAAAGTTTTCATCTTTTGCAAGCTGCATCCTGGGATCAAAAGGTTTGAAAGTGAAAAGTTGCATTATGTAAGAGTTGATGAAACAGAATATTTCCATTTTATATTAATCACTGTATAAGATGAATTTCCTTATTACGAGCACATATATCTCATCACTTGCAAGCTCTCATCTTTGAAGGGCACATATCATCTTTTCAAGGATTTTAAGAAATATTTAAACATGCATAGAGCCCAAGCAGTCATATAAAGTCGCTTCTGTAGAGTCAAGTTTTAAACAGGAGGTACTTTCCACAATAAGACATGGCAAACTCTAGTTTTTGATTGAATACTTCTGCAGGTGTTTTTGCTCTCATTTTAAATTTAATTATACTTAGCAGATTCAATGGCATGTTTTCAGCTGAGGGCAATGATGAGCTATTTTTTAGATCTAAAAACAATACGATGCACACATTTTTGTATTTTATAATTTATGTAACCATAATTAGTCTGAGATTGTGAAATTTGCATTTATATCTATTGGAGTTCAATTTTTCCACTTTACAGTTATGTATAGTGCTTTAATCCTATCTCTTGACCTTAGATTTTTACTAACATGCTTTATATTGTTTGTTTCTTAGCCATTTTCTAAAGTTTGGTCCCCAGACTTTCTCTAAATTCTACCCAAAAGTCTTCCAAAAGAATTCTATTCAATTCATAACCTAAAAGTATGGTTAAACTTGGATCATAGCAATTTTGCCATTATTGAATTTTCATGAAGGAAGATTATAAATATTTATTAGAATCATGGTAACTCATTTCTATTTTACAGACTAAAAAATTGTTGGAGATTTTAGCTCTGCACACTTGCTCACCTAAATTTATGATATTGTAGGTTTCCTTTCAAAACTCAAAAGCAAGTTAAATGGATTTGCCTTCTGATAATTTCTCAATATCAATATTAGATTGAAAGAGATTTTTAATGGGAATAAGGGGGAATATAAGGACTTCCCAGGTGGCTCAGTGGTAAAGAATATGCCTGCCAATGCAGGAGACCTTTCAGTCCCTGCATCTGGAAGACCTCCTTCAGGAGGAAATGGCAACCCACTCCAGTATTCCTGCCTGAAAAATCCCATGGACGAGAGGAGCCTGGTGGGCTGCAGTCCATGGGGTTGCAAAGAGTTGGACAAGACTGAGTGTGCAAGCTCTGCACCACAAGGAACCTGGGTTTTCTGCATTGCAGGCAGATTCTTTACCATCTGAACCACCAGGAAGCCCAATAATAAATCAATAATAAATAACATTACACTAGGCAGTACTTACAAGTACATAAATTTGTGTTTTAGAATGGTTGTAGTAGTCATTTGTTCTATGCAGCATTTCACCAAACTTCATATTTGATGCACTCCTAAATATGTGGTAAAAAGTATCTACCTTTTGCTATTTCCCTTTCCCTGACAGCTGTGTCATGGGCATGTGGTCTAAGGTTGGACAACAATTATTCCTATCTGTTATTTTGATTTATAATGTAATAACAGAGGGACATTTTTTTAAAAAGATCAGAGAATATCCATGACAGAGCAACAAGAGTCAAAAATTGTGGAAAGTGACAAATCATGGTAGTTCTAGATAACTGAAAAACTGAAAAATGTAGACCTGGTATAGCTGTGTCTAGGCATGCTGTATCATCCCTGTGCTCTGCTGTGCTTAGTCGCTTAAGTCGTATATGACCCTTTACGGCCCCATGGACTGTAGCCCGCCAGGCTCCTCTATCCTTGGGGATTCTCCAGGCAAGAATACTGGAGTGGGTTGTCATATCCCACTCCAGGGAATCTTCTCAACCCAGGGATCAAACCCAGGTCTCTGCCTTTGAAGGAGGATTCTTTACCATCTGAGCCACCAAGGAAGCCCAAGAATACTGGAATGGGTTGCCAAGCTGTATCTAGGCATTCTGTATCATCCCAGGTTAGTATTTTTCTTTCTGCATCTTAACTCTGCTTTTTCCTTTGTTGAACTAATTAATTGATAAGTTCTGTTTTAGTGATGATCTCTAGCCATTTCCTATTAATTCTAGGAAAAGTTACATATTTTTAGCTAGCTACTCAGACTTCTGCAGTAAAGTGTAAAGTTCTGATTTACTAGAATTATTACATACATTACTCATCAATTTACTTAGTGGTGTTAATGCTACCCACACCAAGAAGGCTTACTGGAGAGGAAAAATGTGTCCCCTGGGGAAAAAAACATCATGATATTATAACCAGAAGAAGGAACAGTAGAGGCTGGCTAGTAAGCAGAAACAGCATATATTTATTACCTTTGATAAAGAGTCTTCTAAACTACTTTTCCTTATATCCCCTTAAACGGAACATGAGCAATTTCAGATTCTTGAGGTACAAAGCATGGGTACATGTCGGGTAAGTCAGTATAGCTACTGGTTTTAAAGTTACAATGTACATTTCATTCAAGCTCACAATCTCTGAATATCCAGAAGAAAAAAAAATTTTCTTAAGTTTTAAATTTTTTTAAGTTTTATTGTATCATTACAATTTGAAAAAATGCTGTGCTCAAGTTGGTCATTTCAAGAAACTTGTATGATAAAAGGCATTGTTAAGAAATAAACATGATACACAGGACAACCGGTATATATTCCACATTTTGAAAACAATTTCATAGAATTTATTTTAACTCAACCAGTTAAAATGCCCCCCAAACCTTCTCATCCCAACAAAACATTCTGCTGTTCTTTAAATCTGAGTACGATAAAAAGTAATAATGAGAAAATGAATTTATGTATGTTGCATAGTACATTAAAGTTTTCACATGTATCATCCTACTAGAATATAAGCTACATGGGGGCAGGGTTTGTTCGTTTTTTTTAAATTCTATATACCCAGTTTCTACAGAGTAATAAAAGAAAAAACAAATGTATAATTTTACTAGTATTAATTAACAAAATAAATTTCAGTTGCTGAGCTGAAAAGAAATATTTTGTTATCCATTAATCAATTATATACAGAGAGAAACTATATATATATGTTTTATAAAGAACCATGTATATATACATATATAGGTTCACATACCCATCATAATATGTAAATATATACATATATAAATATATATTTTATACATATACATATTTATTTCTTTGTAACTCCAATTTGTCTTTCTTCTTTATCATTCTGATTTGTGAAGGAGAAGAACTTTAAAAGTTAGAAGGCCATTAATGAGTTTCTCAAGATATAGGAAGCTTACCAGTTATTCAAAATAAGGTAAAATAGAAACAGCAAATCTTTTAGTTAAATGGGAAACATAATGATAAATGGCTAAATTAATTCTCAAAACTAAATAACAATCAGTGCTTATTTCAGTCAAATAACCACTAACTTTAGGGAATAATTCTGTTTTCTGGATTTCTCTCAGCTCTTTTAGGGAGACAGATTTACAAAGCAGTAATTTCATTATAAGGTAAATATACAGACCTAGAAAGCTCGTCTCATGACCTAGAAGGGAACAGGGCCTAGGTTAGAGTTAGAAACAGCCTACCAGATGAAGTGTCCTTGCCACTGATTCTTAAGGAATTTCAAAGAAGAAAGAATGGAGAGAAATACTTCACTCAAAGGTCAGAAAGACATTACCTTCATGAAAGTTAAGAAAGGTGAAGTTTCTACTTATTTGGGGCAAACGTTTTGAAAATGGCTGAAACGAATTTTCTGTCAGTAGTCTAAACAATTTACATGAAATCCATCTACAGCTGTGCTTCTCAGTGTAAATGGTACTGTCTCCAAAAGGAATTTTGAAAATTGGTGGTGATGATGTAGCCTTGTTAGTAGCACAGGATTGTGAAATACTCCTGGCATGTGGGGTGATGGGCAATAGGGATGACGGGGACAGGAAAGATGGATATTCTGTAAAGTCCTGCCAGGATTGTCCTACACACACACACACACACACACACACACACACACACACCCTGCAAGGCCTTCATTTAGAAAAACAAACTAAAGTAAACCAAACAAACACAAATAAAAGAAACTACTTATAACTACCTTAAACTAGAACCTTATTTTATAAATAAAAAAAGGTTTTTCATAATTTTAGTATACAGGAAATTTTCCAAGCATGCAATTAGCAGGTGAACTTAAGTAGCTTTTTTGTTTTGCTTAGAACATTACCAAGGTGAGTGATGCTTGTGATACTTGAGTTGCTGATATAATGTTATAATATTCCCCTTTTAAATCTTGTTGCTCCGTCACTGCAGTCATGTCCTAATCTTTTGCTACCCTGTGGACTGTAGCCCACCAGGCTCCTCTGTCCATGGGATTCTCCAGGCAAGAATACTGGAGTGGTTGCCCTGCCCTCCTCCAGGATCTTCCCAACCCAGGGATCGAATCTTCGTCTCCTGCATTGCAGGCAGATTCTTTACCACTGAGTCACCGGGGAAACCCCTTAAGGCTTGCTGCATTCATGTAATTCTATATGTAGGCAAAAGTCCCTACTATATTAGTTTTTCCAGATAGCTGTGCTCAGAAATTTGCATACTGAGGTACATATTCATTGTAAATTACTTTCCCTTTATATCTCCTTTATATTACAGTTTGGACCTTATTTTGTTGTTTTTGTTTTTAATTATGTCAGTATGGCATGTATTTTTAATCTAAATTTCCTAATAAGAACTTCTTTTGAAGATGCAGATGTGAATTACACAAGTCTTCTCAAAAACCTGTAGAAACTAAATTCTCAAGGCACTATTACTTTTTATAAATAAAAAGATGATAGCTGCACGAAGCATAAGGAAGCATGGTATATTAACTGTTGAGAGTCACTTCATCCACCTGTGCCAGCTATGTCTTAGAAATGAGAGTAACTTTATAGTGGAGAAAATCTGCTGAGCGTTGCCTCAGTCATGTGATCAAGGTTACCACCAGCAGTGAAAGGTCGTATTGATAGTATGTTTCCCTTATCTGGTGTGTTGAAAATGGTGCTTTACATCATATTTTTCCTCGCAGAACCCATCAGTCCAATCTGATTATGAGAGAAACCCCAGGAAAATTCCAGTAGAAGGGCATTCTACAAAACACTTGAAAACTGCCAGGGTCATCAACAACAAGGAATGTCTGAGAAACTGTCCCAGTCAAGAGGAGCCCAGGGAGACATGATGACGAAATGTCATGTGTCCTGAATGGGATCGTGGAACAGGAAAGGACATTACGAAGGAAATCTTAATAAAGCGAGGCCTTCAGCTAGTAATAATGTATCACTGAAAGTGAAAGTCACTCAGTGGTGTCCTACTTTTTGCGACCCCATTCTCCAGGCCAGCATACTGGAGTGGGTAGATTTTCCATTCTCCAGGGGATCTTCCCAACACAGGGATTAAACCCAGGTCTCCCCAGCTGAGCCACAAGGGAACCCCAAGAATACTGGAGTGGGTAACCTATCCCTTCTCCAGCAGATCTTCCTGACCCAGGAATTGAACCGGGGTCTCCTGCATTGCAGGCAGATTCTTTACTAACTAAGCTATCAGGGAAGCCCAACTATTAGTTCACAAACTGTCAGAAGCATACTGTTGTAATGCAAGATGTTAGCCATAGGGGAAAACTGAGTACAGGGTATGTGGGAATTCTGTATTATCTTCTCCATTTTTCTGTAAGTCTAAAACTGTCCTGAGAAATAAGGTTTGGCTTTAAAAACAAAATTCTTTTAAAAAAAGAAATGGCTAATTCTAAGTTTAGAAGCATTTCCTTTTCTTGAAGTGGAAAAGGAAATGGCAACCCACTCCAGTATTCTTGCCTGGAAAACCCCATAGACAGAGAAATCTGACGGGCTACAGTCCATGGGGTCACAAAAGAGTCAGACAGGACTTAGTGACTAAGCAACCGTAAACAGTCATGGCAGGAGCCTTGACAAGAAGTTACTCTGAGTCCTGTTGGTCAAATGGTCCAGCCCAGCTGTGGCTGTTTTTAATAATACACAATTCTGGATATCTTTCCAAAGAGTGAGATACTCTCTAAAATTCTTGGAATTACCTTTGGCTTAATGGAAATGTATCACTCTACACAGGTGCCTAGAACTGCTGGTTGTTGTTGGAGTGGATTATGAAATGCACCTAAATCTGTGAAATGCCATGTTCATCTCCTTGTCAGCCCTGACTATCTTCCCTATGCTGCTCCAACTTTGCCATCCAAGAATATTATACACATACTGAAACCCAGTGAATTATGGTGCATAATGATCTTGGGACCTGACAGAATGAACAGAGCGGGGACATCAGTGAATTTCTCTTTGCTTTAACTGAGACAAATAGCTTTATTTGGTTGTTTTTGTTCTAATTAAAGTCAATAAAATAGTCAAATGAAAGTGACTGCACCACATAACACATCAGATTCCTTCCAAATCTATGACATCTATGAATCCAAAAAATTCCCACCAGTAAATTCAAAACTTGGACGACTCTAGGCATATACAAACCCAAACCATTCTAGGGATAAAAGAGGGTTCTAAAATGGTATTTTTTATTTTTAAATTTAGTACAAAGCCTGAAATGCAGATTTTGTCATGAAATAAGCTAGAGCCATCCATGCAGACGAGGTGAGTTGTATTTGTATTCTTCTAGCCTTAATCAGATAAAAACAATATTAGTGTCATTTTTTTCTTTTAAACCTCAGCTTATTATCTTATATAATTGTTCTTTTCTACTCCTAGCAGTTAGATTATTTTTATTATATTTTCTAACAGTTTTAAACATTTTCATAAGAAAAAAGTAATAAAACATTATAAATCTCTAGATGCCAGTAAATGATTTAAAGCCATGTATCTAAGAAATGGCTGCTTAATCAAAGGATCCCATTGCCATTTTCTATCTGAAGTGCTGAAGATATCTGAAATACTTTATCAACCTGTTTAACAGCTGTCTGTTATCATAAATGTCTGTCACTTCACTGGCATTCTAGTAAATTTTTATAATGTCTCTATGTCAAGCCTGCAGATCCGTGCCAAGATAATCAGTTATCAGATTGAGAAATGCGTGGTTGATGATGAATCTTAGTCAACCAATACATTTTCTCTTCTTCCTGATGCCAGAAAATGGCTTCAAGCACTTCTTAAAAATCAGTAAGCAAGTAAGTTAATACATATGTAAATGTATAAATTCATAAACCTAGCTATTCCAGTGTTAACCAGAATAATTAATTATCCTCTTCTTCCTGTAAACTGAATATATCCAGTCTGTATGATTCTCTACTTATCCAGCAGGAACTGGATAATGGAACTCCCACCTCATCAGGAATAGAAGATTCACCACTCAGTGTTCTGACCTGGATTTTTGTCCATCTTCTAAAGTAGCCATAAGAACTCTCAGAATATCCAGGATCCTGAAAATACATTCTGGACAGGAAATATATAAACTAACATATGTTGTTAATTTAATAATCATTTCAGAAAAACACAAACTCTGTACTAATGTTTATTAACAGTTCTGAAGTCTCTATTCCAAAATCAATTAGATGAACTGAAAAGTTCCTTAGGAAGGCCACGACATTTTTCAGGCAAAAGGAAGAGAATGTTTTCATAGGCAAGGAAACAGTAAAGAAATTTTATGAATCTATACAGTGATTAACAAGGGTTTTGGTAGAGTGAAATTACTTTTACTCATCAAATGTGTTGAAGAATCAAATGCAGGATAAACAAAGTGGTTTTTTTTTTTTTTTTTTTTTTTTTTGACAGTGGGCACTTTGTTTCTTAAAATCATGACCCCAAGGAAGAAATTTTTTGACTGAAAGCAAATGGATCAGAGAGAGATAAATTGCCTAATTTCCTTCTCTGTTTATATTTGATTTACTAAGAGGAGTTCTCCATCTTTGGGAGAATATCCCTATAAGGTGACAATTAATGGTAGTGCAAAAGTTATAGTTCTTAGTATAAAACCTAACATGGACAAGAATTCTTAAAGATATGAATGGGAATATTAAAAATTTAGAAATGGTGCTTGATGCTCCACGAGACAAAATACTACCATGAATGGCTCTGAAATATAAGTTAGTGTTTCTTCTTGTTTCATTACATGTTTCTGTAGGGAGAAAGTATCCTTCATTGTCTATACTTGCCATATTCTTAATAAGAGTACAGATATCAACTGTGTATTTCTTGAATATTGCTAGAAAGCTTATGTTAGAAAGTTCTGGATACAAACTATATCCTAGTTTTTCACATTTGTTCACAGGAAACCTAGAGTATTCATTGGATCGTAGGGTAGGGGTACCCTGGAGAGGAATTTCTTTGGTGTTAGAGAAAAGAACATGGCCTTTCTTATATTTTTAGGCCCTAACTTAATGACTTATATTTTTTTCTTCCTTTTAAAAGCATGTGTGCATGCTAAGTTGCTTTAGTCATGTCCTATTCTTTGCCACCCTGTGGACTGTAGTCTGCCAGGCTCCTCTGTCCATGGGGTTCTCCAAGCAAGAATACTGGAGTGGATTGCCTTGCTCTCCTCCAGGGGATCTTTCCTATCCAGGAATTGAACCTGTATCTCTTACGTCTCCTGCATTGGCAGGCAGATTCTCTACCACTAGCATCAGCTGGGAAGCCCTGCATAGATTATATATTATCTCTAAATTTTTTCTAGTTGCTTCATATAATATTGATACTGTAAAATATTGAAATACATGGCAATATTATCATTTTTCTGATTTTATTTCCCTTTATAATTGCTAAAATGAATTTATAGTTTAATGTCTATGTAGTACACAGAACCAAACATCTGTATAAGCACTTTAAAATACACTAATCCAGAAGCCAAAAATACATTGTTGGAGACAGATGTTTAGTAATATTTGAAATATATTAAAGGTAACCAGGATTTGGTGCATTTTATTATTAATACTAGCATATTCCATATGAAAATATGATGCTTTATCTACAGAGCAGGCAAACATTTGGAGAGAGATATCTTAGCTCAGAGTCAAATCTCTTTCCTGTTTCCTCCAATCTTTGTAATCAACTGTACTGTTTTCAAACATCTTTGGTCAGAATTTGTATTTTATTTTCTATGACTTGGAAAAAGATGTCAAATTAACTCCTTGGACCTCATTTACTTCATGCTCAAAGCCTAAAAGTCAACTGGCCAGTGTTATTTTTCATCAGTTACCAGTTAAAGTGATAGACATATGGATTAGGATATATTTGTTATTTGTGGATATATAAACATATCCATTGCTTATCAAATGCCATGACAATCCAGAGTGTAGGCAGACATGATTTTTCTTCATACAAATTTAGGATTTCTCTTAAATATACAGAATCCCTAAAGATTGGGACTTCTAGGAGAATTTAAAGACAATATAGCCCATCTATCATATTTTAATGGCAAGAGGAAAAATAAACCCAGAGATTAGGAAACTTGTATAAGGTCACACAACTTTAATCTAAATCTCATAATTTCAAGATTATTAATTTCTTATTTATTCAGTAAATATTTACTGAGGCTGTATTTTCTATGAGGCAATGAGAAGTACTCTTTCTGCTTACATGTACCATTCTCTTTAGGAAGTTCTCTTAGCCAAAATTAAAAAGATACATTTGTTCAAATTTATGTTTTGTTTTGTTTTTTAGTCCTATTCAATTTGCTGGTTTGAAAACTGAAGTGGGTGATTCACTTGCCAAGTTGGGAGTTATGTTAAAAAGAGTATTCTCAACCACAAATATCTGACTCCTAAGCTATTACATGTAATATTTATATCTTATATATAACATTTAGAATATATGCATAGGGTATTTCATTTTGCTACTAGTTCAAATTTTGGAAAAAAAATTATATAGGTCAGAGGAAAATAAGAAAATTTATTTAATCCATGTATGACAAAATATTTAAAACTGTTGATCTATGTATACATGGCCCGCTCTTTGCCTATTACAGACCATGCTAAGGGGTTATGGCAATTTTTCTTACTTAGCTGGCTTCCAGGTTCAGAATCATTCATAATGTAAGATTTTGAGAAGTTCCTAAAAATCAATGTGTTAGAATTCAACCTTGAACTCCTGTCATCAGTGGGTGAGCCCTAGCTGTATCTTCCCACTGGCCAGTCTCTGGACAGCTTCTCCATGATTTGCTTACCATTCTCCTTTGGGACTAATAAGGCACGTTCATTATTTTCACCCAGATGTTGGAGCCATTCCAGTTGGTAATCTACAGAATGTTAGACAGGATACAAGTGAAAACATTCAAGCAGGAAAGCAGGAACAAAGAAAGCAGGGCTTAGACTAGTAAAAGTTATGGTTTTTCCAGTAGTCATGTAGGGATGTGAGAGCTGGAAAATAAAACAGGCTGAGCACTGAAGAACTGATAATTTTGAGGTCTTGGTGCTAGAGAAGACTCTTGAGAGTGCCTTGGACAGCAAGGAGATCAAACCCGTCAATCCTAAAGAAAATCAACCCTGAATATTCATTGGAAGGACTGATGCTGAAGCTCAAGCTCCAATACTTTGGCCACCTGATGCAAACAGCCAACTCACTGGAAAAGACCCTGATCCTGGGAAAGATTGAAGGCAAGAGGAGAAGGAGACAACAGAGGATGAGATGGTTGGATGGCATCACCAACTCAATGAATATGAGTTTGAGAAAACTCCAGGAGATGGTGAAGGACAGGGAAGCCTGGCATGTGGCAGTCCATGGGGTCACAAAGAGTTGGACATAACTGAGTGACTGAACAACAATTCTTGGGAAGGAAGGGTGAATTATAGTGCCTGTCTCCCCTCCCAGCCTGTATGG
The DNA here is from genome assembly GCF_055505025.1 of Bos grunniens. Classification (NCBI taxonomy): domain Eukaryota; kingdom Metazoa; phylum Chordata; class Mammalia; order Artiodactyla; family Bovidae; genus Bos; species Bos grunniens. Next base: position 32,097,067 of record NC_141193.1, read on the forward strand.
GTATCACAGGTTAGCAAGCTGTTCTAAGTAGGCCCACAGAATAATACTACAATTGATTAAAATTTGAAAATGAACACAGTTGGGAAGCATATAGGGGCAGTGGAGTTCTTATAAGTCCTTCTGGGAAAACTATCAGCTCATGGGAATTGCCTTTATTACCGTCATCTCTACGCTAAGTAACTCAGTATTTAATTGGTAAACCACCTCTTTAGCCTCTACATGCTTTCTTGGTAATTACTTTTTAAAAATGTAAATTGTATTGCAGCCCCTAAATCTTCGAGTGACTGGGAAGGTCAGCACTTTTTGAGAGACTACATGCCATATTCTGAAATGTTCTCCATGATGGCCTTTTTTAGAGGGGCATTTTGATATTGGGAAATCACTGCCCAGGGAATTACTACATCCATTCTCCCAATTAAAAGTGTAGGAAAGTCCAATGTGAACCTGCATGGTAAGCAGCAAATTTTATTATAACAATTTTATTGTAGAGTAAAAGAGAGGTCACTGAAGAAAATAGAAACTAATTTTATTCATTAAATACTTTTTAAAACATGCCTTCCTTTTACTTTAATAGTGATGCGATCTGTAATTTCTAAAACAGGAGTTAATTGTACTTTGAATATTTTTTCTTTAGGCACTATATTTAATTGTTCCTGTCTATGCATTAAAGAATGGTTTTCAAAAAATGCATATATAAAATCGTGACAGTCCTACAGGTATAAAATGAATGTGTTGAAGATCTTAGTTACTACCGTATTAGAAAGGAGGCTAGGCAGATATGAAAACCACATTAAGGAAAATGAAAAAAACATAACTATTTATAAATCAGGATACTGAACATTCATGCAAGGATGGGCACAATAAAGGGCAGATCAGAAAGGACCAAACAGAGGCAGGCGAGATGAAGAAGAGGTGGCAAAAAGACACAGAAAAGCTAGACAAAAAAGATTTGAATGACTCAGATAACCATAATGGTGTGGTCACTCACCTAGAGCCAGACATCCTGGAGTGTGAAGTCATACTTAGGAAGCATTACTACAAACAAAGCTAATGGAGGTGCTATAATTCCAGTTGAGCTATTTCATATCCTAAAAGATGATGCTATTAAAGTGCTGTACTCAGTATGTCAGCAAATTTGGGAAACTCAGCAGTGGCCACATAACTGGAAAAGGTCAATTTTTATTACAATTCCAAAAAAGGCAATGCCAAAGATTGTTCAAACTACTGGACAATTGCACTCATTTCTCATGATATCAAGGTTATGCTCAAAATCCTTCAAGCTAGACTTCAACAGTACGTGAACCAAGAACTTCCAGATGTACAAGCTGGATTTAGAAAAGGCAGAAGAATCAGAGATCATTGCCAACATTTGTTCAAACATAGAGAAAGCAACAGAGTTCCAGAAAAACATCTACTTCTGTTTCATTGACTATAGTAAAGCCTTTGACTATGTAGATCACAACAAACTGTGGAAATTTCTTAGAGATGGGATTACCAAACCACTTTACCTGCCTCCTGAGAAACCTGTATGCAAATCAAGAAGCAACAGTTAGAACTGGACATAGAACAACATACTGGTTTAAAATTGGGAAAGGAATATGACAAGGCTGCATATTGTCACACTATTTAACTTGTATAGAGAGTACCTCATGTGGAATGTGAAATGCCAGGCTGGATGAATCACAAACTGGAATCAAGATTGCTGGGGAAAATATCAACAACCTCAGATATACAGATGATACCACTCTAATGGCAGAGACTGAAGAAGAACTCCCCTGTAGCTCAGATGGTGAAGAGACTTCCTGCAATATGGGAGACCTGGGTTCAATCCCTGGGTCAGGAAGATGCCCTGGAGAAGGGAAATGGCAATCCACTTCATATTCTTGCTTGGAAAATACCATGGACGAGGAGCCTGGCCAGCTACAGTCCATAGGGTCACTAAGAGTCAGACACGACTGAGCCACTAACACTGCACTGGACTGAAGAAGAACTAAAGAGCCTCTTGATGAAGGTGAAAGAAAACAGTGAAAAAGTGGGCTAAAGCCAACATTCAGAAAACTAAGATCATGGCATCTGGTTCCATTACTTCATGGCAAATAGAAGGGAAAAAAGTAGAAACAGTGACAGACTTTATTTTCTTGGGTTCCAAAATCACTGTAGACAGTGACTTCAGCCATGAAATTAAAAGACCCTTAATGGGCTTCCCTGGTGGCTCAGAGGTTAAAGCGTCTGCCTGGAATGCAGGAGACCTGGGTCGGAAAGATCCCCTGGAGAAGGAAATGGCAACCCACTCCAGCACTCTTGCCTGGAGAATCCCATGGAGGGAGGAGCCTGGTAGGCTACAGTCCATGGAGTCGCAAAGAGTCGGACACAACTGAGCTTCACTTTCTTTCTTTCTTTCTGCCCCTTGGAAGACAGCTATGACCAACTTAGCATATTAAAAAGCAAAGACATCACTTTGCCAAAAAAGTTCTGTAGAGTCAAAGCTACAGTTTTTCCAGTAGTCATGTATGGATGTGAGCTTTGAACCATAAAGAAGGCTGAGTCCTGAAGAACTGATGCTTTCAAATTGTGGTGCTAGAGAAGACTCTTGAGAGTCCCATGGACTGCAAAGAGATCATCACAGACAAACCAAAAGGAAATAAACCTTGAACATTCATTGAGAGTATTGATGCTAAAGCTGAAACTCCAATATGTTGGCTACCTGATGCAAAGAGATGACTCATTGGAAAAGACCCTGATGCTGGGAAGATAAAAGGCAAAAGGAGAAGAGGACAGTAGAGGATAAGATGGTTAGATAGTATCACCGACTCAATGGACATAAATTTGAGCAAACTCTGGGAGAGAGAGAAGGACAGGGAAGCCTGGGGTGTTGCAGTCCATGGGGTCTCAGAGAGTCGGACACCACTTAGCGACTGAACAACAACATCAATACTGAAATCAATTTAGAAATGGATATAAAACTGATTTGTTCCATAGTAAGGTAGACAAGTCAATTGAAACTCCACAGGACAGAATTTATTTACATATATGTGTACAGGAATTATTTTTTGCAATGGTATCAGTTATCTACATCTTAGAAAGATGTGAAAGAGCACATAGCCAATAAAAGGCATGGAGTCCTCATAGAATAAAAATCAGATAACCCCAAATGATATGTTCTAAATAATTTAATCAAGTTGGTTTTCTCTAAGCTGTGGGCAGGTATCATTTTGAAACCAAATTTATGGATTTATTATTTTATTCTATTCCATTTGTTAAAGATCTTCCTGATACAAGGGTGTTTTTAAACCTATTGATTAAAAAGACTCACCTCTAAAAATAATTGTATGGAAAATTCCAGCAACAGATGCAGTGCTGAAAATTTTTAGATAAAAAGGAGGAGAAGAGAGATAATAAGAGGAAGAAGAAGACAAAGAGGGGGAGGACGAGATGCAGGAGGAAGACAAAAGAAGGAAGGGATGAGCAGAGGAGAGAAGAAATCCAACGACAGCACTGCAGAAAATACACTGTTTGTCAAAGATGCTTACTCATCTCTTAAAAGTAAGATCCAAATGTGAGTTTTATGCCATGGCAATGTTGTATCAGTGAGCAACACATGGAATTCTATGCCTAACCTCTGAGAAGAAACTTCCTATATCTTCATCACTTCTTATTCATAAAACATTCTCAGAAACTTAGATTCTATGGTGGCAAAGATCCTGAAAAACCTAGCCCATTCCCTTTAAAAAAAATGTAGGGTCTTCCTCAGTAGCCTCCAAAAGCAGCCACTTGCATCATATGAAATCATTCAATGAGAGGACTTTGCTACATCCCAAGAAAGGTTATCCTGTTCTTGCTAAATTCTGTTAGAGTCTCCATCTAATGCAAGGTGAAAACATACCTCATAGATTCCAACAGGAAATGCACTGATGGATCAAACCCTTATCTGTAAAGAGGGAAAAGCATGTCTCTTTACCCTCTGTCTCTATCTACCTGTTCTGTTCTCTATGCTCACTCTCTCCACTGAGAATTTAAGTTCCTGGTGTAATAGGTTTCCATTCCCATGAGCGGTTTTGTCTTAAGAAAGACTTCTGTTGGATTTAAAGCTAACTTGGGAAGACATGAGCAAGGCAGAAATACTTGGGCAGGGTGTAAAGATCATATTAATGCCCTGATCTCATAACACTTAGGTGTCTGTAAACTAATAAAAACCCAACGGAAACTACAACTACCAATGAAAGTGAAACTCTTGGTCACTCAGTTGTACCTGACTCTTTCTGACTCCACAGACTATAGCCCACCAGGCTCCTCTGTTCGTGGAGTTTCCCAGGCAAGAATACTGGAGTGAATTGCTGTTTCCTTCTCTAGGGGATCTTTCCGACCCAGGAATCAAACCCAGGTCTCCTGCATTGCCGGCAGATTCTTCACCACTTAAGCCACCAGGGAACAAGTGCCAATACACCATTTTAATTTTTCTTCCGGATTTTTCGCTTTCATTTGGAAATCTCTGCTAACGTATATTCTCCAATCATTCTCCCATCTCCAGAACAAGTGTGAAAATTCCCTGAGTCTACCAATATTTCTAGGTTATCTTGGTATGTTATATGATGTATGGAAATTCTGTGTTTATAAATCATCTAGACATTTTTGTGCAAATAGTCCTTCCTGATATTAATCAGGAAATCTACATGCCACCATTGGGAAGCACTTGGTGTGGGTCCAGGTCTGCAATGCAAGCAGAAATAGAGGGGAAAAGCTCTGAGAAAGACTATATTAATATTACCATGTCAACTGCAGTGCTTCCATGATTTAAAATATTTGGATATTTTAAATGACATCTACACTTAACATTTTCTGCTGAAGATTTTTTACCCTGATTCTTGTTTAGGAAACACAGTTTATGTGGTGGAATAAATGTGTGACTCGTTTTGCTTAACTCCTCCTTACTTAACGACTTGGTCAGTTTTCTTAACCTTGTTGATCATCAACATCCTTGGATAGAAACAGGTGATAACATTAACAAATCCCACTCAGGGGTATTGACAGGAACAAATGTGATTATATTTGTAAATGCATCTTGCAAAATATTTTTACTATATATATGTAGGAAATTCTTTTAAATCAAAGATATGAAAAATCCTTTCTCCTGTAACATGCTGTGCTCAGTCTCTCAGTCATGTTCGACTCTTCAAGACCCCACAGACCGGAGCCTTCCAGGCTCCTCTGGCCATGGGATTCTCCAGGCAAGAATATTGGAGTGGGTTGCCATGCTCTTCTCCAGGGGATCTTCCCAACTCAGGGATCAAACCCAGTTTTCCCGCGTTTCAGGAAGATTCTTTACCATCTGAGCCACCAGGCAAGCCGTTGTCCTGTTACACTGGTTTGCTCTTTTGCTTAAAGAAATGTATTCCTCAATAAATTCTCTGACCATTTTTTTTAGAGTTTAAAATACGATCTTTCTCTAATCAGTAAAGGCATCATACTTTCTTCATTTGGGGTCCTAAGACTGAAAAAGATGGTGTTCTCAGGATATGGGCCACGGTGCTCATGTCAGATCCTAGGCTAAGCCCGTCTTGGTCTTGAGAGTTTGTTTTTCCACTCATTCAGAGGATTTCTATTCTAGTGGGTGCTGCCAAGATGTATTCCCACCAAAAGCCCACAGGGATTCTTTTTCCCCCAGACTATCTTCCACATTTATTTCTTGTAGACTTGTTACATTCCCCATTTTGAGTGTTACAATTTGCTTTCCCATTGTCCTTTTGATTGGCATTCCTGCAGCCATTAGGGATGCAGAGCATCTTGCTTGGCGGCAGAGGTTTGGGTAGGTCTGTAATTCCCTCATAAAGGGTGTGAGGACAATTTACCTTCAGCAGTTGGCTTCCTGAAAATAGGATGTTATTAGAATTTATTTCTCAGGTGCCGGTCACAGGACATTTCCTGAGGGCAGCTGGTATTTAAGGAACCCCGGGCCTTGTGAATTGAGGTGCCTGTGAGCAAGGACGGTCATATTGTTGTTACAGACGATGTCCACAAGGCGGCAGCACTTTTCATGCCCACCTTTGCTCCCGGGGGAAAGCAGAGTCAGGGCAAGTTCGCTTCCTGGGCTGGGAAACAGAGTGGAACATGCCTGAACAAACAGGAGAGGGCTTGAGTCTCACTACTGTTTCCCCCAAAGCATCTCACAAACAGCCCATCTAGACTAATCCCTTCAGGGTGCACAGTACACAGCTGAGGGTGTTTAGGTGCTAGGAGGCTGCACTCTCAGGAAGGAGGCTTGTGTTAGGATCCCCAACACCAGGAGAGCTCTAGGCTAGCTGACATTTGCCTTGAAATTCCTCGGGGCCTTGATGCATCAAGGGACTCTTGTCCTAGCCAGACATAGCACACGGTAGACTTTTAAAAAGTGTTGCAGTGGGACCCAAGCCTGCTCAGCCTCCAGGGATGGGATAGCATCCTAAGTCAGGGAGTTGGACCTAACACAGTGGGCACTGCTTTCCTTCCCTTTTGTTTAACATCTTGCCAACACTCCCTGCAGCGTAGTCCATTTGACAGACTGTGATTATTGTCACCGAACAACTGCTTGATTCAGGTATTAAGTCATCTAGGATTGGGGTGTCTCTATGGATTTGGAGGACTGATTGCCTTAGAAGATCGAGCAGAGTGGTGAGCATCAGGTCCTCGTGCCTTTTTGACCTCAGATACACCTTTGTGTGAATAGAAAGCAGGAAGTTAGGAGATAATTTTTGTGGATTATCTCTTAGAGCTGCAAATTTCTGTGTCTATGTGGATGGAGGGAAGGAAGGAGGAGGATAATCCATGTGGATGATTTATTACAGGTACAGATGTTGTTGCTTTAGTACTTACCCCCTAATTTGTTCCAGGCCCTTCACTTATTTATTTATTTCTAAAACCTTTTTTTTACTTTGAATTCCCCGTGTCACTTTCTTAGGATGTCAATTTGTTGACTTGTATGTCTGTCTCATTTGACCTAGATGAGACCTCTTATACCAGCCTGTTCCTTTGCCTGACTGACTTCCCTTTGCCTTGGATCCTTCAAGGTCCTTGCCTGTGTTTACCGGTGTTATAATTCCCTAATTTCAGTGTCTGTTTTTTATGCTTGAGAAATAGTCGACTGGATATATGTACCACATCTTGTTTAAGCTTTAATCTCTCATTGGAGATTTTGCTCACTACGTTTCTCGGCTACAGGAAGGAGGTAGTGCTGGGTGTTTGTTGGGGCTCCTGTGCCTTTTGATGGATGGTGTTCTCAGGATATAGGCCAAGGTGTGGGAATGTCAGTTCCTAGGCTTAGCCAGACTTGACAGTTTTTTCCCCAGGTACTTGGAGACTGTCCATTCCAGTGTCTGCTGCCAGTGTGCATTCCCAGGGACAGGTTAGGGGATTCTTTTTCTTACAGGATCTTCTCGCATGTATTTATGTAGACCTGTGATGTTGGCCATTGTGAGTGCGGGGATTTGATTTCCCATGGTCCTTTTGATTGGCATTCCTAAAGCAGTTCAGAGAAGGCAATGGCATCCCACTCTAGTACTCTTGCCTGGAAAATCCCATGGATGGAGGAGCCTGGTAGGCTACAGTCCATGGGGTCACTAAGAGTCGGACACAACTGAGCGACTTCACTTTCACTTTTCACTTTCATGCATTGGAGAGGAAATGGCAACACACTCCAGTGTTCTTGCCTGGAGAGAGACAGGGAAGCCTGGTGGGCTGCCGTCTACGGGGTTGCACAGAGTCGGACATGACTGAAGTGACTTGGCAGCTGACTTGGCAGCAGCAGCAAAGCATCTTGTTTGGTGGGGGAGGTGTGGGTTGGTCTGTTTCTCCACGTCCCGCCCCCGCACCCCGCCCCCCAAATGGGGTGATGTCGAGACCAGCTCGACAAACAGGGTTTCCGAAATTGCGATACGGAGAGAGAAAGAGAAATGAGACACAAGAATTCAGAGAAAAGCGAGGATCAGGGGACCGACACCGCTCCATGCTGAAGGTGCCGAAACTGAATCCAAGCCAGCTTTATTATACTTTCAGCCGTGAATGAAAGAATATGCGGGGAGTTAAACTCTAACTCATGTGGCCTTCAGGGCCAAAGAACAAATATCATTAACCATTGAGTAATTAGGAAGCGATAATCAATAACAAATCAGTAACTAAGACTAATATTCTCATCTATAGATTTCCCACCAGATACGTAAAACGTGTGACTCAAAGATGCCAGTTGAGACAGTCTAGGGTCGGTTTTCCGACCCCAGGATCATATCTTGTTTTCAAGACTATGAACTGTTCCCTCCGGACCTGTTCCCAAGAGTCTCATGCCTTATAGCATCCAGTTTATCAATAATTATAAATTTCTTTTGCGGCCCTTGCCGGGGCCTGCTTTTCTTTTATTCTTCCTGTCTCCTACAGGGTGAGGGCAATTTGCCTTTGCCAGTTGGCTTCCTGAACGTCACTGTGCCTGAAATTTGTTTCTCAGGTGCCGGCCACAGGACATTTCCTGAGGGCAGCTGTCATTTAAGGAACCCCAGGCCTTGTGAATTGAGGTGCCTGTGAGCAACGGTGATCATGTTGTTGTTACACACAATGTCCGCAAGGCGGCAGCACTTTTCCATGTCCTCCTTTGCTTCCTGGGGGCAAGAAGATTCTTCAGGGCAAGTTGGCTTCCTGGGCTCTTAAATAGATTGGAATGTGCCTGAGCAAACAGGAGAGGGCTTGGATTTCACTACTGTTTCCTGCAAAGCATCTCGCAAACAGCCCATCTAGACTAATCCCTTCAGGGTCCACAGTACACAGCTGAGGGTGCTTAGGTGCTAGGAGGCTGCACTCTCAGGAAGGAGGCTTGAGCTGGGATCCCCAGCACCAGGAGAGGTTGAAATTAGCTAACTTTTGCCTTGAAATTCCTCAGGGTCTTGATGGCATGCTGGGCTTTTGTCCCAGCCAGTCGTTGAACATTGTAGACCTTTAAAGTGTTCAGAGTAGGGCACCCTGCCAGGCTGTGTGGACCCCACCCCAAATCAGCAGTGGGAGAAAAGCCTCCTCACCCTCCAGGATGGGATAGCATCTCAAGTCAGGGAGGTATACAGTAGGCACTGCTTTCCTTCCCTTTTGTTTAACATCTTGCCAACACTCCCTGCAGCGCAGTCCATTTGCCAGACTGTGATTATTGTCACAAAACAGCTGCCTGATTCAGGTATTGTCATCTATGGGGTATCTCTATGGTTTGGGGGGACGTTTTGCCTTAGAAGGTCGAGCAAAGTGGTGAGCATCAGGTCTTCATGCCTTTTCTATCTCAGATACACATTTCTGTGAATAGGAAAGCAGGAAGACAGGAGATAATTTTTGTGGGTTATCTCTTAGAGCTCCAGATTTCTGTGTGGATGGAAGGAAGGAAGGAGGAGGATAACCCATGGATGATTTATACAGCTGCAGGTGTGGTCGCTTTAGGTATAGACCCCCTAATTCCAGACCCTTTACTATTTGTTTGTTTATCCATTTTTTTTTTTTGAAACTTTTTGACTTTCAATTCTCCAAGTCTCCTTCTGGGATGTCAATTTTTTGGCTTGTATGTCTGTCCTCATTTGGCCTGTAGCAGACCTCACATACCAGGATCTTTCTCTACCTGACTTCCCTTTGCCTGTGATCCTTCAAGGTCCATCCCTGTGTCTCCCAGTGCTATAATTCCCTAATTTAACTGTCTGTTTTTCATGAGTGAGAAATAGACTACCAGATACATTTGTACCACACCTTATTTAAGCTTTAACTTCTCGTTGGGGATTTTGTTGACTGTGTGTCTTTGCTACTGGAAGGAAGCAGTGCTGGAGGTTTGTTGGTTTTATGTGCCTTTTGATCGATGGTGTTCTCAGGATGTAGGCCAAGGTGTGGGAATTTCAGATCCTAGGTTTAGCTGGACTTCATAGCTTTTTCCAGACATTTGGAGACTCCATTCTAGTGTCTGCTGCCAATGTCCATTCCCAGGGACAGGCTAGGGAGACTTTTTTTCTTGTAGACTCTTTTCACATTTATTGCATGTAGACTTATGATGTTGTCCATTTTAAGTGTTGGAATTTGATTCTCCACGGTCCTTTTGAATATCATTCCTGCAGCAATTAGGGTTGTTTGGTGGAGGAGGTTTGGGTGCTTCTGTTCTTTTTCTTTTTCTCCCTAAATGGAGTGAGGACAATTTAACTTTGGCAGCGTCCTCATGAATGTCGGCTGTGTTTGGAATTTATTTCTCAGGTGCCAGCCACAGGATATTTCCTGAAGGCAGCTGTCATTTAAGTAACCCCAGACCTTCAGATGTCCTTTTTATCATAGGGGACTGGATGCCAAAGTAGGAAGTCAAGAGATACTTGGAGTAACAGGCAAGTTTGGCCTTGGAGTACAGAATAAATCAGGGCAAAGGCTAACAGAGTTTTGCCAAGAGACCCCACTGGTCATAGCAAACACCCTCTTCCAACAACACAAGAGACAGCTCTACACATGGACATCACCAGATGGTCAACACCGAAATCAGACTGATTATAATCTTTGCAGCCAAAGATGGAGAAGCTCTATACAGTCAGCAAAAACAAGACCAGGAGCTGACTATGGCTCAGGTCATGAACTCCTTATTGCCAAATTCAGACTTAAATTGAAGAAAGTAGGGAAAACCACTACACCCTTCAGGGATGACCTAAGTCAAATCCCTTATGATTATACGGTGAAAGTGACAAATAGATTCAAGGGATTAGATCTGATAGACAGAGTGCCTGAAGAACTATGGATGGAGATTCATGACATTGTACAGGAGGCAGTAATCAAGACCATCCCCAAGAAAAGGAAATGCAAAAAGGCAAAATGGTTTTCTGAGGGGGCCTTACAAATAGCTGAGAAAAGAAGAGAAATGAAAGGCAAAGAAGGAAAGATATAACCATCTGAATGCAGAGTTCCAAAGAATAGCAAGGAGAGAAAAAAAGACTTTCTTAGTGATCAATGCAAAGAAATAGAGGGAAACGATAAAATGGAAAAGACTGGAGATTTCTTCAAGAAAATTAGAGATACCAAGGGAACATTTCATGCAAAGATGGACACTATAAAGGGCAGATATGGTGTGGATCTAACAGAAGCAGAAGATATTAAGAGGTGGCAAGAAGACACAGAAGAACTATACAAAAAAGATGTTCATGACCCAGATAACCACGATGATGTGATCACTCACCTAGAACCAAACATCCTGCAATGAGTAGTCAGGTGGACCTTAGGAAACATCACTATGAACAAAGCTAGTGGAGGTGATGAAATTCCAGCTGAGCTATTTCAAATCCTAAAAGATGATGCTGTGAAAGTCCTGCACTCAGTATGCAAGCAAATTTGGAAAACTCAGAAGTGGCCAGAGGACTGGAAAATGTCAGTTTTCATTCCAATCTCAAAGAAAGGCAATGCCAAAGAATGCTCAAACTACCACACAATTGCACTCATCTCACAGGCTAGCAAAGTAGTGCTCAAATTCTCCAAGCTAGAATTCAACAGTACATGAACCAAGAACTTCCAGATGTTCAAGCTGGAATTAGAAAAGGCAGAGGAACCAGATCAAATTGCCAACATCTGCTGGATCATCAAGAAACCAAGAGAGTTCCAGAAAAACATCTATTTCTGCTTCACTGACTATGCTAAAGCCTTTGACTGTGTGGATCAAAACAAACTGGAAGATTCAAGAGATGGGAACACCAGACCACCTGACCTGCCTCCTGAGAAACCTGTATGCAGGTCAAGAAGCAACAGGTAGAACCAGACATGGAACAATAGACTGGTTCCAAATAGGGAAAGGAGTAAGTCAAGGCTGTATATTGTCACCCTGCTTATTTAACTTATATCCAGAGTACATCATGAGAAATGCTGGGCTGGATGAAGCACAAGTTGGAATTATCATTGCCTGGAGAAATATCAGTAACCTCAGATATGCAGATGACACCATCCTTATGGCAGAAAGTGAAGAGGAACTAAAAAGCCTCTTGATGAGAGTGAAAGAGAAGAGTGAAAAAGCTGAAAAGTTGAAACTCAACATTCAAAAAATGAAGACCATGGCATCCAATCTCATCACTTCATGGGAAATAGATGGGGAAACAGTGGAAAGAGTGACAAACTTTATTTTTCTGGGCTCCAAAATCACTGCAGATGGTGACTGCAGCCATGAAATTAAAAGATGCTTGCTCCTTAGAAGAAAAGCTATGACCAACCTAGATAGCATACTGAAAAGCAGACACATTACTTTGCCAACAAAGGTCCATATAGTCAGAACTATGGTTTTTCCAGTAGTCGTGTATGGATGTGACATTTGGACTATAAAGAAAGCTGAGCGCCGAAGAATTGATGCTTTTGTTCTGTGGTGTTGGAAAAGACTCTTGAGAGTCCCTTGGACTGCAAGGAGATCCAACAAGTCAATCCTAAAGGAAATTCATTGGAAGGACTGATGCTGAAGCTGAAGCTCCAGTACCTTGGCCACCTGATGGAAGAACTGACTCATTGGAAAAGACCCTGATACTGGGAAAGATTAAAGGCAGGAGGTGAAGGGGACAACAGATGAGATTGTTGGAAGGCATCACCAACTCGATGGACATGAGTTTGAGCAAGCTCCGGGAGTTGGTGATGGACAGGGAAGCCTGGCATGCTGCAGTCATGGGGTTGCAGACTGAGCAATTGAACTGAAGTGAGGTCTTGTGAATTGTACCTGTGAGCAAGGGTGATCATGTTGTAGTTACAGAAAGTGTCCACAAGAGAGCAGCACATTTTTTTTTCATGCTCTCTGGTTCCTTGTGGCAAGAAGATTCTTAGGACAAGTTGGTTTCCTGGACTTTCAAATAAAGTGGAATGAGACCTGAGCAAACAGGAAAGGGCTTGAGTCTCACTACTATTTCCCCCAAAACATCTCGCAAACAGCCCATCCAGACTAATCCCTTCAGGGTCCACAGAACACAGCTGAGGGTGCTTAGGTGCTAGGAGGCTGCACTCTCAGGAAGGAGGCTTGAGCTGGGATCTCCAGCACCAGGAGAGGTTGAAATTAGCTGAATTTTGCCTTGAAATTCCTTGGGGCCTTGATGACATGCAGGACTCTTGTCCCAGCCACATGTTGAACACAGTAGACTTTTAAAAATGTTCAGAGTAGGGCACCCTGCCAGGCTGTGTGGACCCCACCCAAATCAGCAGTGGGACCAAAGCCTCCTCAGCCTCCAGGATGGGATAGCATCCCAAGTCAGGGAGGTTGGACATAATGCAGTAGGCAGTTTTCCTTCCCTTTTGTTTAACATCTTGCCAACACTCCCTGCAGCGCAGTCCGTTTGTCAGACTGTGATTATTTTCACTGAACAGCTGCCTGATTCTGGTATTAAGTCCTCTATGGGTATCTCTATGGTTTGGGGGGCCTTTTTCCTTAATAGGTAAGCAGAGTGGTGAGCATCAGGTCCTTGTTCCTTTTCTACTTCAGATACAGTCTTCTGTGAATAGAAAGCAGGAAGATAGATAATTTTTGTGGATTATCTCTTAGAGCTACAGATTTCTGTGTCTATGTGGATGGAGGGAAGGAAGGAGGAGGATAATTCATGTCGATGATTTTATAGGTACAAGTGTATCGCTTTAGGTACTTACCCCTAATTCATTCCAGGCCCTTCACTTTATCTAATTACTTATTATTTCTGAAACTTTTTGTCTGACTTTGAATTCTCCATGTCTCTTTCTTAGGATGTCAATTTGTTGACTTATATGTCTGTTCTCATTCAGCCTAGATGAGACCTGTTATACCAGGATCTTTCTCTGTCTGACTGACTTCCCTTTGCTGTGATCCTTTAAGGCCCATCCCTGAGTCTCCCAGTGTTATAATTCCCTAATGTGAGTGTCTGTTGTTTATGAATGAGAAATAGTTTACCAGATATATCTACCACATGTCATTTAAGCTTTAATTTCTCGTTGGGGATTTTGCTGGCTGCGTTCTTACTGGAAGGAAGCAGTGCTGGAGGTTTGTTGGGGTGCATGTGCCTTTTGATCGGTGGTATTCTCATGATATATGCCAAAGGAATGTCAGCTCCTAGGCATTCTGGACTTAGTCTTTTCAGGCATTCAGAGCTTGTCCATTCTACTGGCTGCTGCCAGTGTCTATTCCCACCGACAGCCTAGTAGGATTTTTTTTCCCTCCAGACTCTCTTCCATATTTACTGACTGTAGACTTGTGCCACTGGCCACTGTGAGTGTTGCAATTTGATTTCCAATTGTCCTTTTGATTGGCATTCCTGTAGCAATTAGGGATGCTGTGCATCTTGTTTGATGGGAGGGATTTGAGTGTGATTATTCCTTCTTTTTTTTTTTTTCTAACGGCTGTGATGACAGTTTACCTTTGGCTGTTCGCTTCCTGAATGTCAGCTGTTTTTGGAATTTATCTCCGGTGCTGGCCATAGGACATTTCCTGAGGGCAGCTGTCTGTTGTCTCAAGACAACCCCAGGTCTTGAGGTTCCAAGGGCCAATATACGGGAAAAAATGGAAACGGTGACAGACTTTATTTTCTTGGGCTCCAAAATCACTGGACAGTGAATACAGCTTTGAATCTCTTTAAAGATAAATTTAGAGACACTTGCTCCTTCAGTTCTGTTCAGTTCAGTCACTCAGTCATGTCCGACTCTTTGCGACCCCATGAACTGCAGCATGCCAGGCCTCCCTGTCCATCACCAACTCCCTGAGTTCACTCAGATTCACGTCCATTGAGTCAGTGATGCTATCCAGCCATCTCGTCCTCTGTTGTCCCCTTCTCTTCCTGTCCCCAATCCCTCCCAGCATCAGAGTCTTTTCCAGTAAGTCAACTCTTCGTATGAGGTGGCCAAAGTACTGGAGTTTCAGCTTTAGCATCATTCCTTCCAAAGAAATCCCAGGGCTGATCTCCTTCAGAATGGACTGGTTGGATCTCCTTACAGTCCAAGGGACTCTCAACAGTCTTTTCCAACACCACAGTTCAAAAGCATCAATTCTTCGGTGCTCAGCTTTCTTCATAGTCCAACTCTCACATCCATACATGACCACTGGAAAAACCATAGCCTTGACTAGACAGACCTTTGTTGGCAAAGTAATGTATCTGCTTTTGAATATGCTATCTAGGTTGGTCATAACTTTCCTTCCAAGGAGTAAGTGTCTTTTAATTTCATGGCTGCAGTCACCATCTGTAGTGATTTTGGAGCCCAGAAAAATAAAGTCTGACACTGTTTCCACTGTTTCCCCATCTATTTCCCATGAAGTGATGGGACCAGATGCCATGATGTTCGTTTTCTGAATGTTGAACTTTAAGCCAACTTTTTACTCTCTTCTTTCACTTTCATCAAGAGGCTTTTGAGTTCCTCTTCACTTTCTGCCATAAGGGTGGTGTCATCTGCATATCTGAGGTTATTAATATTTCTCCCAGCAATCTTGATTCCAGCTTGTGCTTCTTCCAGCCCAGCGTTTCCCATGATGTACTCTGCATGTAAGTTAAATAAGCAGGGTGACAATATACAGCCTTGACGTACTCCTTTTCCTATTTGGAACCAGTCTGTTGTTCTATGTCCAGTTCTAACTGTTGCTTCCTGACCTGCATACAAATTTTTCAAGAGGCAGGTCAGGTGGTCTGGTATTCCCATCTCTTTCAGAATTTTCCACAGTTTATGACAAACATAGACAGCATATTAAAAATCAGAGAAATCACTTTGCTGACGAAGATCCAAATAGTCAAAGCTATGGTTTTTCCAGTAGTTATGTATAGATATGAAAGCTGGACCATAAAGTGGTTGTATGCTGGAGAATTGATGCTTTCCAGCTATGGTGCTGCAGAAGACTCTTGAGAGTCACTTTGACAGCAAGATCAAACCAGTCAATCCTGAAGAAACTCAACCTTGAATACTCATTGGATGGACTGATGCTGATGCTCCAATACTATGGCCACCTTATGCAAAGAGCAGACTCATTGGAAAATACTCTTGATGCTGGGAAATATTGAGGGCAATAGGAGAAGGGACACAGCAGTGGATGAGTTGGTTGGATGGCATCACTGACTCAATGGACATAAGTTTGAACAAACTCAGGGAGATAGTAAAGTACAGGGAAGCCTAGCGTGCTGCAATTCATAGGATCGCAAAGAGTCAGACATGACTTAGCTACCGAACAACAACAACAACAGGTCCTCTGCCAATTTGTTAATCAGGTTATTCATTTGATACTGAGTTATATGAGCTGTTTTATGTACTTTGGATATTAAACCCTTATTGGTTATATTATTAGCAAATATTTTCTCCCCTTCAGCAAGTGGTTGTTTTATTTTGTCTTGTTATTCTTTGGTGTGCAAAAGCTTTTTGTTTAGTTAGGTTCCATATGTTTATTTTTTACTTTTGTTTCTCTTAGCAGACAAATACAAAACATTTTGCTATGATTTATGTCAAATGTTCTGCCTGTGTTTTCATTTAGGAATTTTGTGGTTTCTAATCTTAAGTTTAGGTCTATAATCCATTTTGATTTTATTTTTGTACTTATTACAGAATATTGAATTCCATTCTTTTACATGTCTGTCCAGTTTTCACTCCAGTTATTGAAGTCTTTCCCTAGTGTATGTCCTTGCCTTCTTTGTAGATCTAGAGTGCATGGGTTTCTTTCTGGAATCTGTCCTGTTCCATTGATCTGTGCATCCTTTTTTGGCCAGCATTGTATGTTTCAATCAGCTTTGTAGTACTGTCTGAAGTCAGGGAATGGGATACCTCCAGATTTAAAGTTGTTGTGGCTATTCAAGGTCTCTTGTGTTTCCATAAAATTATTTGTTCCATTCAGTGAAAACTGCCATTGATATTTCATAGGGGTTGCATTGAATTTCATGTTTCATTGGAGAGTATGGTCAGCTTAACAATATTGATTAATCCAGTCCAAGAACATGGTCTGCGTTTCGATACAGTTGTGGTATTTTCAATTTCTTTCACCACTGTCTTCATAGTTTTCTCAGTATAGGTGTCAAACCACCTTAGGTAAGCTTATTCCTACTTTTTTTTTCTTTTTTATGTGATTGTAAATGGAATTGTTTCCTTAATTTCTCTGATAGCTTGTTAGTGTACAGAAATGCAACAGATTTCTGTATATTCATTCTTTGTCCTGCAAACTTACCAAATTCATTGAGCTCTAGTAGTTGTCTGGTGGCACGTTCGGGATTTTGTGTGTGGAGGATCATGTCACCTGGAAACAGTGACACTTTAATTTCCAATTTAGATTCCTTTTATTGCTTTCTCTTTGATTACTGTCACTAGGACTTTTAAAACTTTTTTGATTACTGTCACTAGGAATAAAAGTGGCAAGTGTGGACATTCTTGTTTCTGATCTTCGAAGACATATTTCATCTTTTCACTTGTGAGTCTGACGTTAGCTGTGCACTTATATACATGGTCTTTATGCTGAGGTAGGTTTCCTCTATACCCACTTTCAGGTTTTATCATAAATGGCTGTTGACCTTTGTCAAAGGCTTTCTCTACATAGTCTGAGATGGTAATATCGTTTTTATTTGATTTGTTACTGTGTTGTATCACATTGATAGGTGGACACTTAGCCATCCTTCCATCCCTAGGATAGAACTCACTTGATCATGATGTGTGGTCCTTTTAATGAGTTCCTGGATTTCCTTGGTAATTCACTGAGGAGTTTACATCTATGTTCATTAGTGTTATGGGCCTGCAACTTTCTTGTTTCTGTGATTTGTCTGGTTTTGGCCACAAGGTGATGCTGGCCTCAGAATGAGTTCAGAAGTGCTCCTTCTTCTGCAGTTTTGGTGGAATGGTTTCAGTAGGGTCAGTATTAACTCTTCTCTAAATGTCCAGTAGAATTCACCTATGAAGCCATCTGGTCCTGGGCTTCTGTTTGTTGGAGTTTAAAATTACTGGTTAAATTTCAATACCGGTAATTGGTCTGTTGGTGTTTTCTATTTCTTCTTGGTTTAGTCTAGAGAGATCATACATTTTGAAGATTTGTCCATTTCTTCTAGCTTGTCTATTTGATTGATACATAGTTACTCATGCTTTAATGCTATCACTTTTTACTCATGCTTTTGCCATCACTTTATGCAAATAGATGGGGAAACAATGGAAACAGTGAGAGACTTTATTTGGGGGGCTCCAAAATCACTGCTGGGAGGGATTGGGGGCAGGAGGAGAAGGGGACGACAGAGGATGAGATGGCTGGATGGCATCACTGACTCGATGGACGTGAGTCTGGGTGAACTCCGGGAGTTGGTGATGGACAGGGAGGACTGGCGTGCTGCAATTCATGGGGTCGCAAAGAGTCAGACACGACTGAGCGACTGAACTGAACTGAAAATCACTGCAGATGATGACTGCAGCCATGAAATTAAAAGACGCTTGTTTCTTGGAAGAAAAGCTATGACCAACCTAGACAGCATATGAAAAAGCAGAGACTCAGCTATTAAAAAAAATACATTTGGATCAGTTATAATGAAGTGGATAAAACTGGAGCCTATTATACA
This sequence comes from Bos grunniens, assembly GCF_055505025.1. Lineage (NCBI taxonomy): Eukaryota > Metazoa > Chordata > Mammalia > Artiodactyla > Bovidae > Bos > Bos grunniens. Next base: position 32,115,558 of record NC_141193.1, read on the forward strand.
GAGTGAAGTAGTCAGAAAGAAAAACACAAATATATATTAAATCATATATATGGGATTTAGAAAGATAGTAATGATGACCCTATATGCAAGACAGCAAAAGAGACACAGATGTGAAGAACAGACTTTTGGACTCTGTGGGACAAGGCGAGGGTCAGATCATTTGAGACGATAGCATTGAAACATGTATATTCAATTCAGTTCAGTTGCTCAGTCATGTCTGACTCTTTGCGACCCCATGAACTGCAGCACGCCAAGCCTCCCTGTCCATCACGAACTCCCAGAGTTCACTCAAACTCATGTCCATCGAGTCAGTGATGCTATCCAGCCATCTCATCCTCTGTTGTCCCCTTCTCCTCCTGCCTCCAATCCCTCCCAGCATCAGAGTCTTTTCCAATGAGTCAACTCTTCGCATGAGGTGGCCAAGGCCAAAGTATTAGAGTTTCAGCTTTAGCATCAGTCCTTCCAAAGAACACCCAGGACTGATCTCCTTTAGAATGGACGGGTTGGATCCCTTTCAGTCCAAAGGACTCTCAAGAGTCTTCTCCAACACCACAGTTCAAAAGCATCAATTCTTCAGTGCTCAGCTTTCTTCACAGTCCAACACTCACATCCATACATGACTACTGGAAAAACCATAGCCTTGACTAGACAGACTTTTCAATATGTTATCTAGATTGGTCATAACCTTCCTTCCAAGGAGTAAGTGTCTTTTAATTTCATGGCTGCAGTCAACATCTGCAGTGATTTTGGAGCCCAGAAAAATAAAGTCTGACACTGTTTCCACTGTTTCCCCATCTATTTCCCATGAAGTGATGGGACCAGATGCCATGATCTTTGTTTTCTGAATGTTGAGCTTTAAGCCAACTTTTTCACTCTCCTCTTTCACTTTCAGCAAGAGGCTTTTTAATACCTCTTCACTTTCTGCCATAAGGGTGGTGCATCTGCATATCTGAGGTTATTGATATTTCTCCCAGCAATCTTGATTCCAGCTTGTGCTTTCTCCAGCCCAGCGTTTCTCATGATGTACTCTGCATATAAGTTAAATAACCAGGGTGACAATATACAGCCTTGATGTACTCCTTTTCCTATTTAGAACCAGTCTGTTGTTCCATGTCCAGTTCTAACTGTTGCTTCCTGACCTGCTTATAGGTTTATCAAGAGGCAGGTCAGGTGGTCTGGTATTCCCATCTCTTTCAGAATTTTCCACAGTTTATTGTGGTCCACACAGTCAAAGGCTTTGGCATAGTCAATAAAGCATAAGTAGATGTTTTTTCTGGAACTCTCTTCCTTTTCCCATGATCCAGCAGATGTTGGCAATTTGATCGCTGGTTCCTCTGCCTTTTCTAAAACCAGCTTGAACATCTGGAAGTTCATGGTTCATGTGTTGCTGAAGCCTGGCTTGGAGAATTTTGAGCATTACTTTACTACAGTGTGAGATGAGTGCAATTGTATGGTAGTTTGAGCATTCTTTGGCATTTCCTTTCTTTGGGATTGGAATGAAAACTGACCTTTTCCAGTCCTGTGGGCCCTGCTGAGTTTTCCAAATTTGCTGGCATATTGAGTGTAGCACTTTCACAGCATCATCTTTCATGATTTGAAATAGCTCAAATGGAATGCCATCATCTCCACTAGCTTTGTTCATAGTGATGCTTTCCAAGGCCTACTTGACTTGACATTCCAGGATGCCTGGCTCTAGGTGAATGATCACACCATCGTGATTATCTTAGTCATGAAGATCATTTTTTTGTACAGTTCTTCTGTGTATTCTTGCCATCTCTTCTTAATATCTTATGCTTCTGTTACCATATGTGAAATAGATGACCAGTCCAGGTTTGATGCATGAAACAGGGTGCTCAGGCCAGTGCACTGGGATGACCCTGAGGGATGGGATGGGGAGGGAGGTGAGAGAAAGGTTTGGGATGGGGGACACATGTACATGCATAGCTGATTCATGTCAATGTATGGCAAAAACCACTACAATATTGTAATGTAATTAGCCTCCAATTAAAGTTAATTAATTTTTAAAAAAAGCAGAGACATTACTTTACCAATAAAGATCTAGTCAAAGCTACGGTTTTTCCAGTATCATATATGGATGTGAGAGTTGGACTATAAAGAGAGTTGAGCACTGAAGAATTGATGCTTTTGAACTGTGGTGTTGGAGAAGACTCCTGAGAGTCCCTTGGACTGCAAGGAGATACAACCAGTCCATCCTAAAGGAAATCATTCCTGAATATTCATTGGAAGGACTGATGCTGAAGCTGAAATGCCAAGACTTTGGCCACCTGATGGAAAAACTGACTCATTGGAAAAGACCCTGATGCTGGGAAAGATTGAAGGCAGGAGGAGGAAGGGGAAGACAGAGGATGAGATGGTTGGATGGTGTCACTGACTTGATGGACATGAGTTTGAGGAGGCTCAAGAGTTGCTGATAGACAAGAAAGACTGGTGTGCTATGGTCCATGGGGTCACAAAGAGTCAAACAGGACTGAGCAACTGAACTGAACTGAATAGTTACTCATAGTAGTGTTTTATGATACTTTGTATGGTATCACCACTTTATGTGGTACCAGTATAACTTAGGAGAAGGCAATGGCAACTCACTCCAGTACTCTTGCCTGGAAAATCCCATGGATGGAGGAGCCTGGTAGGCTGCAGTCCATGGGGTCGCTAAGGGTTGGACACGACTGAGTGACTTCATTTTCACTTTCACTTTTCACTTTCATGCATTGGAGAAGGAAATGGCAACCCACTCCAGTGTTCTGGCCTGGAGAATCCCAGGGACAGCAGAGCCTGGTGGGCTGCTGTCTATGGGGTTGCACAGAGTCAGACACAACTGAAGCGACTTAGCAGCAGCAGCAGTATAATGTCTTTCTTCATTTTTTTTTTTTTAATCAATTAGGGCCCATCTTCCTTTCATGACTGAATATTTTTAAAGGTTTATCAGTTTTGTTTCACTCTTCAAAAAACCAGCTGTTTGTTTCCTTGATCTTATCTTTTTTCAATTTTTTACTCACTTATCTCCTTTGATATTTAAGATTTCTTCTAAGTTTGGGTTTCTTTTATTCTTTTTCTATTCCTTTGAGTATAAGGTTAGATTGTTAGCATTTTTTCTTGTTTCTTGAGGCAAACTTATATCACTACAACTTCTGTCTTAATGCTGCCTTTGCTGCATCCCATAGATTTTTGGATCATTTCATTTTCATTTGTCTCCAGGTATTTTTATTAATTTTATTACTCTTTTAACTTCTTCAGTGACTCATTAGCTCTTTAGTAGCATATTGTTTAGCCTCCAAGGGTTTGTGCTTTTTTCAGTTTTCTTGTTAATTTCTAGTCTCACAGTGTGGTCAGAAGAGATCATTGATATTATTTCTATTTTCTTACTTATCAAGGATTGTATCAGGGCCTAGTGTGTAATATATCCTAAAGAATGTTGCATGTACACTTGAAAAGAGTATATATTCTGATTTTGGATGAATAACCTATATGTATGTATATACACACACATATGTATGTATGTATGTATATACATATATAGAGATGTTGTACAGTCACTTAGTCATATCCAACTCTTTGCAACTCCATAGACTGCAGCATGCCAGGCTTCCCTGTCCTTCGCCATCTCCTGCAGTTTGCTGAAACTCATGCCCATTGAGTTTGTGATGCCATCCAACCATCTCATCCTCTTTTGCCCCCCTTCTCCTCCTGCCTTCAATCTTTCCCAGCATCAGAGTCTTTCCAATAAGTCAGCTCTTTGCATCAGGTGGCCAAAGCTTCAGTTCCTTCCAGTGAATATTCAGGGGTGATTTCCTTTAGGATTGTCTGGTTTGATCTTGTTGTCCAGAGGACTCTCAAGAGTCTTCTCCAGCACCACAGTTCTGGTTTTAGCATTCTAAAAACGCCAAGAATATCAAGACTCCATTTTGGCATTTGGCTCCATAGTTCACATTTTTCACATGATGATTTCAAATATTTAGAGATCAATTTCTAAGTTTAGAGATAGCACAAATGACTTTTTTGTTGGGTTGGGTTGAGTTGGATTTTTATACCCACTTGTTTTGCCTGGTTTAAGTGTTTCACCACATACAGTTATGGAAAGGGAAATGTGCTCCCTTCTGTCTTAAAATAAAGAGATTCCACCACTACATAACAAGTAAACTAGGCAGAATTCACCTGGATTTTTAAAGATTTATGTTTGGCAATTCTCACATTCAGTTGGAAAGCAAAATTGATTCCAACTTACAAAGTAGCACATGGAAGGATGACTTTCTCTCTGGAATTTCTCGGTGATTCCACAGCCATGTGTTCCATGGAAGGGCTGTGTTTCCTAACTTCCCCCTTCCCCAATAAACAATTGAGGAGGAGATGACGAGTGGGGAGTTGTGGGGAGTGGACCAGATTGTCAGTTTAGGACCCTAAGAGGACAATTCATGTTTGACTTCATCCTTGTAATAGAAGGCCGTGGGGCACATTTACAGGAATGATTGTGCCCTCCTGGCTGTCCTGCCACAGCATGTATGGTTTCCATCATGTATGAAGGTCTCTGTGGGCCTCTGTGGCCTCCAGTAGTTGTCCAACTCCCTATCCTGTTATGCGGAACACGATGGCAGGAACTGCTTATAGGCAGAAACCTGCTTGAGAAAATGATCTGTTGTTTAACGTGTTTCAGGGTTCCCTGATAGCTCAGTTGGTAAAGAATCCACCCACAATGTGGGAGACCTGGGTTCGATCCCTGGGTGGGGAAGATCCCCTGGAGAAGGGAATGGCTACCCACTCCAGTATTCTGGCCTGGAGAATCCCATGGACTGTATAGTCCATGGGGTTGCAAAGAGCTGGACACAACTGAGTGACTTTCAATTTTACTTAAAGTGTTTCAGACTCCCCTCTAGCCCCAGTGAGCATTGTCCCAAACCAGTCAGTAGTGAACCCCTGTTCCCATCTTTAAGAGTAAAACCCAGTGCATCTGAAGGTCCTTAGTTGCTGCACAAACATGGTAAGCTTTTTAATTCTGAACTTTCATAATTTCCCTGAATTAATATAGTTTAAATGCAATTTTGGCTTATTGCTGTTTTGTTATATCCATGGAGCTTAACTTTAGGATAAAATTACATTTGAAACGTCATGGTATGAATACAAGCAATGCCTGTGTTTATCTCCTGACTGTGCAGAACAGGGTGATCAGAGTGGAGATGGCTCTGGTCAGAGCACAAGTGCCCTGTTTCCAGGTGTGTTTCCCTCCTGTCTTTCCAGGAGTCACCCACCTGGACTCCATCACTATTTTTCAAGCTCTTCAATAAAGTGTGAATTGTCACTCAAATGGTAAAGAATCTACCTGCAATGTGGGAGACTCAGGTTCAATCCCTGGGTCAGGAAGATCCCCTGGAGGAGAGCATGGCCACTCCAGTATTCTTGCCTGGAGACTTCCAGGGATAAGGAAGCCTGGTGGACTACAGTCCATGGGATCACAGAGAGTCAGACATGACTGAGTGACGAACACACACACCCCTAGAAACTATTAAGCTTGCTTGTTTAATTTTTGTAGTGAAAATACATATTGAGATTGAAAAACCAGAGTGACACCAGGCTTGAGGAGGGTGAGTGGAGAGCTCATGGCCAGTCTTTTCACCTCACCTTGTCTCCTGTAATAAAGCCCTTGCGAGGGTTGGGGTGTAGCAACATAGTTGCATAGGATGCTGAGATGAACAGAGTTGATGTAAATCCCCAAAGACACAAAACTATTAAATTACAACTGGATTTCAATTCAGAAGTATTTGAACAATCAGGACAAAGCTGATACCGGCAAATAAAGGTGGGTTCTCAAAGGACCAATTTTCTAACTTCAACTATGGACTTACTTTTCCTAACATTAGTGCTATAAAATTCAGTACATCAATTCAGTTCACTCAGTCGTGTCTGACTCTTTGCAACCGCATGGACTGCAGCACGCCAGGCTTCACTGTCCATCAGAACTCCTGGAGCTTACTCAAACTTATGTCCATCACATCAGTGATGCCATCCAACCATCTCATCCTCTGTTGTCCCCTTCTCCTCCTGCCTTCAATCTTTCCCAGCATCAGGATCTTTTCAAATGAGTCTATTCTTCACATCAGTTGGCCACAGTATTGGAGTTTCAGCTTCAGCATCAGTGCTTCCAATGAATATTCAGGACTGATTTCCTTTAGGATGGACTGGTTGGGTCTCCTTGCAGTCCAAAGGACTCTCTCAAGAGTCTTCTCCAACACCACAGTTCAAAATCATCAATTCTTTGGTGCTCAGCTTTCTTTATAGTCCAACTCTCACATCCATATATGACTACTGGAAAAACCATAGCTTTGACTAGATGGACATTTTTTGGTAAAGTAATGCCTCTGTTTTTGAATATGCTTTCTAGGTTGGTCATAGCTTTTCTTCCAAGGAGCAAGGGTCTTTTAATTTCATGGCTGCAGTCACCATCTACAGTGATTTTGGAACCCCACCAAATAAAGTCTCTCACTGTTTCCACTGTTTCCCATCTATTTTGCAATACACAGCTTGACTACAGTACTGAGTGGATACATTCAGCCTGAAATGTAGTGACCAACACTCAACAGTATGGCTTTGCTGGGTCTCTTGATTGGTTTGCTACAGGAATAACCAGAAATAATTATTATAAGAATTAAAAAATGGCCTCAACTGGTGGGGAGAGTAGATGTCAGAAGGCTGGCAAACCTTACATATGCATGTGTTATGAGGAAATTTATTTTTAAAGGAGACAGAAAGCAATAATTATTCAGTTAGTATGAATTTTTATTGTGCATTTTTAATCTAAATTTAGAGTGAAATGTCAGTAGGAAAACACATTTAAGAAAAATTTTATATATATAAAAAAAAGTATCTCCTAAATAGTAAGCTTAAAAAACAAATTTTGCCCATTAGCCCCTAAGAGAGCTTCAAATGCAACAACTACCAAAACATTTATTTTAATAATTCATCTAAAATAAATTCCCCAACTTATGTATACAGACTTAATTGTGTCATAGTTGTTGATGATTTCCATGTTGTTTGCATTAAGGCATTTAGAAAGAAAATTAAAATATAATTGGAACAAACTGTAAGTTGTAAAAATCTTAAAGGAAAACATCTTTTCCTCACTATAATAATTCTTTGTCAAAAATATATCATTATTTAGGGGGTAGGGGAGGGAAGGATTGGGAGTTTAGGATTAGCAGATGTGAATTATTATATACAGGATGAGTAAACAACAATGTCCAACTGTATAGGACAAGGAACAATATTCAATATCGTGTAATAAATCTTCAGTTCAGTTCAGTCGCTCAGTCGTGTCCGACTCTTTGTGACCCCGTGAACCGCAGCACACTAGGCCTCCCTGTCCATCACCAACTCTCAGAGTCCACCCAAACCCATGTCCATTGAGTCAGTGATGCCATCCAGCCATCTCATCCTCTGTCATCCCCTTCTCTTCCTGCCCCCAATCCCTCCCAGCATCAGGGTCTTTTCAAATGAGTCAGCTCTTCGCATCAGGTGGCCAAATTATTGGAGTTTCAGCTTCAGCATCAGTGCTTCCAAAGAACACCCAGGACTGATCTCCTTTAGGATGGACTGGTTGGATCTCCTTGCAGTCCAAGGGACTCTCAAGAGTCTTCTCCAACACCACAGTTCAAAAGCATCAATTCTTCAGTGCTCAGCTTTCTTTATAGTCCAACTCTCACATCCATACATGACTACTGGAAAAACCATAGTCTTGACTAGACGGACCTTTGTTGGCAAAGTAATGTCTCTGCTTTTTAATATGCTATCTAGGTTGGTCATAACTTTCCTTCCAAGGAGTAAGCGTCTTTTAATTTCATGGCTGCAGTCACCATCTGCAGTGATTTTGGAGCCCAGAAAAATAAAGTCTGACACTGTTTCCCCATCTATCCGCCATGAAGCGATGGGACTGAATGCCATGATCTTGGTTTACTGAATGCTGAGCTTTAAGCCAACTTTTTCACTCTCCTCTTTCACTTTCATCAAGAGGCTTTTTAGTTCCTCTTCACTTTCTTCCATAAGGATGGTGTCATCTGCGTATCTGAAGTTATTGATAATTCTCCCAGCAATTTTGATTCCAGCTTGTGCTTCCTCCAGCCCAGCGTTCCTCATGATGTACTCTGCACAGAAGTTAAATAAGCAGGGTGACAATATACAGCCTTGACGTACTCCTTTTCCTCTTTGGAACCAGTCTGTTGTTTCATGTCCAGTTCTAACTGCTATTTCCTTACCTACATACAGATTTCTCAAGAGGCAGGTCAGGTGGTCTGGTATTCCCGTTTCTTTCAGAATTTTCCACCGTTTATTGTGATCCACACAGTCAAAGGCTTTGGCATAGTCAATAAAGATCTTTTTCTGGAACTCTCTTGCTTTTTCCATGATCCAGCGGATGTTGGCAATTTGATCTCTGGTTCCTCTGCCTTTTCTAAAACCAGCTTGAACATCTGGAAGTCCACAGTTCATGTATTGCTGAAGCCTGGCTTGGAGAATTTTGAGCATTACTTTACTAGCATGTGAGATGAGTGCAATTGTGTGGTAGTTTGAGCATTCTTTGGCATTGCCTTTCTTTGGGATTGGAATGAAAACTGACCTTTTCCAGTCCTGTGGCCACTGCTGAGTCTTCCAAATTTGCTGGCATATTGAGTGTAGCACTTTCACAGCATCATCTTTCAGGATTTGGAATAGCTCAACTGGAATTCCATCACCTCCACTAGCTTTGGTCCTAGTCATGCTTTCTAAGGCCCACTTGACTTCACATTCCAGGATGTTTGGCTCTAGGTCAGTGATCACACCATCGCGATTATCTGGGTCGTGAAAGTCTTTTTTGTACAGTTCTTCTGCGTATTCTTGCCACGTCTTCTTAATATCTTCTGCTTCTGTTAGGTCCATACCATTTCTGTCCTTTTTGAGCCCATCTTTGCATAAAATGTTCCCTTGGTATCTCTAATTTTCTTGAAGAGATCTCTAGTCTTTCCCATTCTATTTTTTCCCTCTATTTCTTTGTATTGATCGCTGAGGAAGGCTTTCTTATCTCTCCTTGCTACTCTTTGGAACTCTGCATTCAAATGGGTATATCTTTCCTTTTTCCTTTGCTTTTCACTTCCCTTCTTTTCACAGCTATTTGTAAGGCCTCCTAAGGCAGCCATTTTGCTTTTTTGCATTTCTTTTTCTTGGGTATGGTCTTGATTCCTGTCTCCTGTTCAGTGTCATGAACCCCCATCCATAGTTCAAAGCATAATGGAAAAGAATATGAAAAAGAATATACATTTATGTAACTGAGTCACTTTGCTGTTCAGAAGAAATCAACACAACATTGTAAGTCAACCATACATCAATAAATTTTTTAAAAATAGATCATTCTTATCACTCTTTTCATGTTAAATAGATTAGATACTGGATACTACTAAATGTTCTTGAAGGCTCTGACCTTTTATTTTAAATTGGAGTAAAATGAAAGAAGCAAACATACAGACTAATTGAGGTTACTTATTTTAAGTAGAGCCGGAGGTTCAGGTCACAGAGGGGCATTATGTGAGGAAAAAAATGATGCAGAAGTGTCACAGATTTCTTTATATTCTTTATAATACATAATATTATATAATAATATTTCTTTATTGGATATTATTAAAGCCCTATCTGTGCTGGGTGCCTGTAAACTGGAGGTCATCACACCATCTGCTCAGTCACTGGTAATTTAGTGACAGAGGCAGATGAGGATACAAGGAATTCGAACTACAGAAATAATTGGATTCTGTGTATTACAACGTTGTAGTCTGACTGAGGATGGAGAATCACACAGAAAGCCACGTTAGACCTTAGAATACGGTTCTTTCTTGAGAAAAACATGTTTTCTTAACTAAATCCTGAATAAAGGTTAGGGCTTCAGCTTGGCCAAGAGGTGAAAAAAATACTTCGAATCAGAATCAAAATACATGTTCAGGTAAGAAGTCGAGAAAAGTTGTCTCTGGAAAACAGAGTGACTCAGATAGTTTAACTTTTGTGGTAAATACATGTAAGTAAAGAACACAGTAAGTATGTAACAAGAATAACCATTAGTTAAAAGAATAGCTTACTACAGGTGGGAGAATAATATTGTTGTGAAAAATGGAGAAAAACTAGGAGAATTCAGTGTGCAAGATATGATGATTGTATGCTCCTAACCATGAATATGAGTACATATCTACTTCACAATTAGAAGAGAAAGGAAATCATAACATTTCTGCATTTTTATTAGTGGATTATTAAAATTTAAAATAAGGAAGATACTTTGAAAAATATTGGCTTACTTGTTTTCTAAAATATTAATGCTAACTTAATAGTAATGGGTTTTCCAACATAATTTTAAAAGTCAGCAGATTTCAGAATAACCCCATAATTAATTTAGAGTCCTGGAATGATTCATTTTACAGTTTTGATGACTCATTATAATTGAGTTAAACTTCCTACAGATCAGATCAGATCAGTCGCTCAGTAGTGTCCAACTCTTTTCGACCCCATGAATCACAGCACGCCAGGCCTCCCTGTCCATCACCAACTCCTAGAATTCACTGAGACTCACGTCCATCGAGTCAGTGATGCTATCCAGACATCTCATCCTCTGTCGTCCCCTTCTCCTCCTGCCCCCAATCCCTCCCAGCATCAGAGTCTTTTCCAATGAGTCAACTCTTCGCATGAGGTGGCCAAAGTACTGGAGTTTCAGCTTTAGCATCATTCCTTCCAAAGAAATCCCAAGGCTGATCTCCTTCAGAATGGACGGGTTGGATCTCCTTGCAGTCCAAGGGCCTCTCAAGAGTCTTCTGCAACACCACAGTTCAAAAGCATCAATTCTTCGGTGCTCAGCCTTCTTCACAGTCCAACTCTCACATCCATACATGACATCAGGAAGAACCATAGCCTTGACTAGACAGACCTTTGTTGGCAAAGTAATGTCTCTGCTTTTCAATATGCTATCTAGGTTGGTCATAACTTTCCTTCCAAGGAGTAAGCGTCTTTTAATTTCATGGCTGCAGTCACCATCTGCAGTGATTTTGGAGCCCAGAAAAATAAAGTCTGATACTGTTTCCACTGTTTTCCCATCTAATTCCCATAAAGTGATGGGATCGGATGCCATGATCTTCGTTTTCTGAATGTTGAACTTTAAGCCAACTTTTTCACTCTCCTCTTTCACTTTCAACAAGAGGCTTTTTAGTTCCTCTTCAATTTCTGCCATAAGGGTGGTGTCATCTGCATATCTGAGGTTATTGATATTTCTCCCGGCAATCTTGATTCCAGCTTGTGTTTCTTCCAGTCCAGGGTTTCTCATGAAGTACTCTGCATATAAGTTAAACAGGGTGACAATATACAGCCTTGACATACTCCTTTTCCTATTTGGAACCAGTCTGTTGTTCCATGTCCAGTTCTAATTGTTGCTTCCTGACCTGCATACAAATTTTTCAAGAGGCAGATCAGGTGGTCTGGTATTCCCATCTCTTTCAGAATTTTCCACAGTTTATAGTGATCCACACAGTCAAAGGCTTTGGCATAGTCAATAAAGATCTTTTTCTGGAACTCTCTTGCTTTTTCCAGGACCCAGCAGATGTTGGCAATTTGATCTCCCGTTCCTCTGCCTTTTCTAAAACCAGCTTGAACATCAGGAAGTTCACAGTTCATGTATTGCTGAAGCCTGGCTTGGAGAATTTTGAGCATTACTTTATTGCGGGTGAGATGAGTGCAATTGTGTGGTAGTCTGAGCATTCTTTGGCATTGCCTTTCTTTGGGATTGGAATGAAAACTGACCTTTTCCAGTCCTGTGGCCACTGCTGAGTCTTCCAAATTTGCTGGCATATTGAGTGTAGCACTTTCACAGCATCATCTTTCAGGATTTGGAATAGCTCAACTGGAATTCCATCACCTCCACTAGCTTTGGTCCTAGTCATGCTTTCTAAGGCCCACTTGACTTCACATTCCAGGATGTTTGGCTCTAGGTCAGTGATCACACCATCGCGATTATCTGGGTCGTGAAAGTCTTTTTTGTACAGTTCTTCTGCGTATTCTTGCCACGTCTTCTTAATATCTTCTGCTTCTGTTAGGTCCATACCATTTCTGTCCTTTTTGAGCCCATCTTTGCATAAAATGTTCCCTTGGTATCTCTAATTTTCTTGAAGAGATCTCTAGTCTTTCCCATTCTATTTTTTCCCTCTATTTCTTTGTATTGATCGCTGAGGAAGGCTTTCTTATCTCTCCTTGCTACTCTTTGGAACTCTGCATTCAAATGGGTATATCTTTCCTTTTTCCTTTGCTTTTCACTTCCCTTCTTTTCACAGCTATTTGTAAGGCCTCCTAAGGCAGCCATTTTGCTTTTTTGCATTTCTTTTTCTTGGGTATGGTCTTGATTCCTGTCTCCTGTTCAGTGTCATGAACCCCCATCCATAGTTCAAAGCATAATGGAAAAGAATATGAAAAAGAATATACATTTATGTAACTGAGTCACTTTGCTGTTCAGAAGAAATCAACACAACATTGTAAGTCAACCATACATCAATAAATTTTTTAAAAATAGATCATTCTTATCACTCTTTTCATGTTAAATAGATTAGATACTGGATACTACTAAATGTTCTTGAAGGCTCTGACCTTTTATTTTAAATTGGAGTAAAATGAAAGAAGCAAACATACAGACTAATTGAGGTTACTTATTTTAAGTAGAGCCGGAGGTTCAGGTCACAGAGGGGCATTATGTGAGGAAAAAAATGATGCAGAAGTGTCACAGATTTCTTTATATTCTTTATAATACATAATATTATATAATAATATTTCTTTATTGGATATTATTAAAGCCCTATCTGTGCTGGGTGCCTGTAAACTGGAGGTCATCACACCATCTGCTCAGTCACTGGTAATTTAGTGACAGAGGCAGATGAGGATACAAGGAATTCGAACTACAGAAATAATTGGATTCTGTGTATTACAACGTTGTAGTCTGACTGAGGATGGAGAATCACACAGAAAGCCACGTTAGACCTTAGAATACGGTTCTTTCTTGAGAAAAACATGTTTTCTTAACTAAATCCTGAATAAAGGTTAGGGCTTCAGCTTGGCCAAGAGGTGAAAAAAATACTTCGAATCAGAATCAAAATACATGTTCAGGTAAGAAGTCGAGAAAAGTTGTCTCTGGAAAACAGAGTGACTCAGATAGTTTAACTTTTGTGGTAAATACATGTAAGTAAAGAACACAGTAAGTATGTAACAAGAATAACCATTAGTTAAAAGAATAGCTTACTACAGGTGGGAGAATAATATTGTTGTGAAAAATGGAGAAAAACTAGGAGAATTCAGTGTGCAAGATATGATGATTGTATGCTCCTAACCATGAATATGAGTACATATCTACTTCACAATTAGAAGAGAAAGGAAATCATAACATTTCTGCATTTTTATTAGTGGATTATTAAAATTTAAAATAAGGAAGATACTTTGAAAAATATTGGCTTACTTGTTTTCTAAAATATTAATGCTAACTTAATAGTAATGGGTTTTCCAACATAATTTTAAAAGTCAGCAGATTTCAGAATAACCCCATAATTAATTTAGAGTCCTGGAATGATTCATTTTACAGTTTTGATGACTCATTATAATTGAGTTAAACTTCCTACAGATCAGATCAGATCAGTCGCTCAGTAGTGTCCAACTCTTTTCGACCCCATGAATCACAGCACGCCAGGCCTCCCTGTCCATCACCAACTCCTAGAATTCACTGAGACTCACGTCCATCGAGTCAGTGATGCTATCCAGACATCTCATCCTCTGTCGTCCCCTTCTCCTCCTGCCCCCAATCCCTCCCAGCATCAGAGTCTTTTCCAATGAGTCAACTCTTCGCATGAGGTGGCCAAAGTACTGGAGTTTCAGCTTTAGCATCATTCCTTCCAAAGAAATCCCAAGGCTGATCTCCTTCAGAATGGACGGGTTGGATCTCCTTGCAGTCCAAGGGCCTCTCAAGAGTCTTCTGCAACACCACAGTTCAAAAGCATCAATTCTTCGGTGCTCAGCCTTCTTCACAGTCCAACTCTCACATCCATACATGACATCAGGAAGAACCATAGCCTTGACTAGACAGACCTTTGTTGGCAAAGTAATGTCTCTGCTTTTCAATATGCTATCTAGGTTGGTCATAACTTTCCTTCCAAGGAGTAAGCGTCTTTTAATTTCATGGCTGCAGTCACCATCTGCAGTGATTTTGGAGCCCAGAAAAATAAAGTCTGATACTGTTTCCACTGTTTTCCCATCTAATTCCCATAAAGTGATGGGATCGGATGCCATGATCTTCGTTTTCTGAATGTTGAACTTTAAGCCAACTTTTTCACTCTCCTCTTTCACTTTCAACAAGAGGCTTTTTAGTTCCTCTTCAATTTCTGCCATAAGGGTGGTGTCATCTGCATATCTGAGGTTATTGATATTTCTCCCGGCAATCTTGATTCCAGCTTGTGTTTCTTCCAGTCCAGGGTTTCTCATGAAGTACTCTGCATATAAGTTAAACAGGGTGACAATATACAGCCTTGACATACTCCTTTTCCTATTTGGAACCAGTCTGTTGTTCCATGTCCAGTTCTAATTGTTGCTTCCTGACCTGCATACAAATTTTTCAAGAGGCAGATCAGGTGGTCTGGTATTCCCATCTCTTTCAGAATTTTCCACAGTTTATAGTGATCCACACAGTCAAAGGCTTTGGCATAGTCAATAAAGATCTTTTTCTGGAACTCTCTTGCTTTTTCCAGGACCCAGCAGATGTTGGCAATTTGATCTCCCGTTCCTCTGCCTTTTCTAAAACCAGCTTGAACATCAGGAAGTTCACAGTTCATGTATTGCTGAAGCCTGGCTTGGAGAATTTTGAGCATTACTTTATTGCGGGTGAGATGAGTGCAATTGTGTGGTAGTCTGAGCATTCTTTGGCATTGCCTTTCTTTGGGATTGGAATGAAAACTGACCTTTTCCAGTCCTGTGGCCACTGCTGAGTTTCCCAAATTTGCTGGCATATTGAGTGCAGCACTTTCACAGCATCATCTTTCAGGATTTGGAATAGCTCAACTGGAATTCCATCACCTCCACTAGCTTTGGTCCTAGTCATGCTTTCTAAGGCCCACTTGACTTCACATTCCAGGATGTCTGGCTCTAGGTCAGTGATCACACCATCATGATTATCTGGGTCGTGAACATCTTTTTTGTACAGCTCTTCTGTGTATTCTTGCCATCTCTTCTTAATATCTTCTGCTTCTGTTAGGTCCATATCATTTCTGTCCTTTATCGAGCCCATCTTTGCATGAAATGTTCCTTTGGTCTCTGATTTTGTTGAAGAGATCTCTAGTCTTTCCCATTCTGTTGTTTTCCTCTATTTCTTTGCATTGTTTGCTGAAGAAGGCTTTCTTATCTCTTCTTGCTCTTCTTTGGAACTCTGTATTCAGATTTTATACCTTTCCTTTTCTCCTTTGCTTTTAGCTTCTCTTCTTTTCACAGCTATTTGTAAGGCCTCTCCAGACAGCCATTTTGCTTTTTTGCATTTCTTTTCCATGGGGATGGTCTTAATCCCTGTCTCCTGTACAATGTCACGAACCTCATTCCATAGTTCATCAGGCACTCTATCAGATCTAGGCCCTTAAATCTATTTCTCACTTCCACTGTGTAATCATAAGGGATTTGATTTAGGTCATACCTGAATGATCTAGTGATTTTCCCTACTTTCTTCAATTTAAGTCTGAATTTGGCAATAAGGAGTTCATGGTCTGAGCCACAGTCAGCTCCTGGTTTTGTTTTTGCTGACTGTATAGAGTTTCTCCATCTTTGGCTGCAAAGAATATAATCATTCTGATTTCGATGTTGACCATCTGGTGATGTCCATGTATAGAGTCTTCTCTTGTGTTGTTGGAAGAGGGTGTTTGTTATGACCAGTGCATTTTCTTGGCAAAACTCTATTAGTCTTTGCCCTGCTTCATTCCATATTCCAAGGCCAAATTTGCCTGTTACTCCAGGTGTTTCTTGACTTCCTACTTTTGCATTACAGTCCCCTATAATGAAAAGGACACCTTTTTTGGGTGTTAGTTCTAAAAGGTCTTTTAGCTCTTCATAGAACCATTTAACTTCAGCTTCTTCAGCGTTTCTGGTTGGGGCATAGACTTGGATTACTGTGATATTGAATGGTTTGCCTTGGAAACGAACAGAGATCATTCTGTCGTTTTTGAGATTGCATCCAAGTACTGCTTTTCGGACTCTTTTGTTGACCATGATGGCTACTCCATTTCTTCTGAGGGATTCCTGCCTGCAGTAGTGGATATAATGGTCATCTGAGTTAAATTCACCCATTCCAGTCCATTTCAGTTCGCTGATTCCTAGAATGTCGACATTCACTCTTGCCAACTCTTGTTTGACCACTTCCAATTTGCCTTGATTCATGGACCTGACATTCCAGGTTCCCATGCAATATTGCTCTTTACAGCACTGGACCTTGCTTCTATCACCAGTCACATCCACAGCTGGGTATTCTTTTTGCTTTGGCTCCACCCCTTCATTCTTTCTGGAGTTATTTCTCCATTGATCTCCAGTAGCATACTGGGCACTTACAGACCTGGGGAGTTCCTCTTTCAGTATCCTATCATTTTGCCTTTTCATACTGTTCATGGGGTTCTCAAGGCAAGAATACTGAAGTGGTTTGCCATTCCCTTCTCCAGTGGACCACATTCTGTCAGATCTCTCCACCATGACCCGCCCATCTTGGTTTGCTCCACGGGCATGGCTTAGTTTCATTGAGTTAGACAAGGTTGTGGTCCTAGTGTGATTAGATTGACTAGTTTTCTGTGAGTATGGTTTCAGTGTGTCTGCCCTCTGACGCCCTCTTGCAACACCTACCATCTTACTTGGGTTTCTCTTACCTTGGGTGTGGGGTATCTCTTCACAGCTGCTCCAGCAAAGTGCAGCCATTGCACCTTACCTTGGATGAGGGGTATCTCCTCACCACCGCCCTTCCTGACCTTCAACGTGGGATAGCTCCTCTACGCCCTCCTGCGCCTGCGCAGCCACGGCTCCTTGGGTGTGGGGTAGTTCCTCCCACCTGCCTCCCCTGGCCTCGGGCTTAGGGGTGTGGGCTATCTCCTCCCGGCGGCCGCCCGGACCTCAGACGTGGGGTAACTCCTCTCGTCACCACCCCTGACCTCGGACACTGGATATCTCCTCTCGGCCTCCCCTCCGACCTCGGATGCAGGGTAGCTCCTCTCGGCTGTTCCTGCGCCATCGCAGTCTGGTACTCTCGGCCTCTGCCCCTGACCTCGGACGTGGGGTAACTCCTCTTGGCCGCTACCCTTTGGGCATGGGGTCCTCCTGGCTTCTGCCCCTGACCTCGGACGTGGGGTGGCTCCTCTCGTCTGCGCTTAGCGTGCTGGTCACAGCCACCTGCGCTTAGCGTGCTGGTCGCAGCTGAGAACATATACATTGAATTTTAAGAAGTTTTTTAAAATCTGAATTTTATTTATTTACTTTAGAATATTGTATTGGTTTTGCCATACATTGACATGAATCAGCCAGGGGTGTACATGTGTTCCCCATCCTGAACCCACCTCCCACCTCCCTCCCCATCCCATCCCTCTGGGTCATCCCAGTGCACCAGCCCTGAGCACCCTGTATCATGCATCAAACATGGACTGGTAATCCATTTCACATGTGATAATTTACATATTTCAATGCCATTCTCCCATATCATCCTGCCCTCGCCCTCTCCCACAGGGTCCAAAAGACTGTTCTATATATCTGTGTCTCTTTTGCTGTCTCTCATACATGGTTATCGTTACCATCTTTCTAAATTCCATATATATGCATTAGTATACTGTATTGGTGTTCTTCTTTCTGGTTTGCTTCATTCTGTATAATAGGCTCCAGTTTCATCCACCTCATTAGAATGGATTCAAATGTATTCTTTTTAATGGCTGAGTAATATTCCATTGTGTGTATGTACCACAGCTTTCTTATCCATTTGTCTGCTGATGGACATCTAGGTTGCTTCCATGTCCCGGCTATTATAAACAGTGCTGTGATGAACATTGGGGTACACGTGTCTCTTTAAATTCTGGTTTCCTCGGTGTGTATGCCCAGCAGTGGGATTGTTGGGTCATATGGCAGTTCTATTTCCAGTTTTTAAGGAATCTCCACACTGTTCTCCATAGTGGCTATACTAGTTTGCATTCCCACCAACAGTGTAAGAGGGTTCCCTTTTCTCCACACCCTCTCCAGCATTTATTACTTGTAGACTTTTGGATAGCAGCCATCCTGACTGGCATGAAATGGTACCTCATTGTGGTTTTGATTTGCATTTCTCTGATAACGAGTGATGTTGAGCGTCTTTTCATGTGTTTGTTAGCCATCTGTATGTCTTTTTTTGGAGAAATGTTTGTTTAGTTCTTTGGCCCACTTTTTGATTAATTCATTTATTTTTCTGGAATTGAGCTGTAGGAGTTGCTTGTATATTTTTGAGATTAATTCTTTGTCCGTTGCTTCGTATGCTATTATTTTCTCCCATTCTGAAGGCTGTCTTTTCACCTTACTTATAGTTTCCTTTGTTGTGCAGAAGCTTTTAATTTTAATTAGGTCCCATTTGCTTATTTTTGCTTTTATTTCCAATATTCTGGGAGGTGGGTCATAGAGGATCTTGCTATGGCTTATGTCGGAGAGTGTTTTGCCTATGTTTTACTCTAGTTTTATAACCAGTTTTCCCAGCACCACTTGTTAAAGAGATTGTCTTTTCTCCATTGTATATTCTTGTCTCCTTTGTCAAGGATAAGGTGTCCACAGGTGCATGGATTTATCTCTGGGCTTTCTATTTTGTTCCATTGATCTATATTTCTGTCTTTGTGCCAGTACTATACTATCTTGATGACTGTGGCTTTGTAGTAGAGCCTGAAGTCAGGCAGGTTGATTCCTCCAGTTCCATTCTTCTTTCTCAAGACTGCTTTGGCTATTCGAGGTTTTTTGTATTTCCATACAAATTGTGAAATTATTTGTTCTAGTTCTCTGAAAAGTACTATTGGTAGCTTGATAGGGATTGCATTGAATTTATAGATTGCTTTGGGTAGTATACTCATTTTCACTATATTGATCCTTCTGATCCCTGAACATGGTATATTTCTCCATCTATTTGTGTCCTCTTAGATTTCTTTCATCAGTGTTTTATAGTTTTCTATATACAGGTCTTTTGTTTCTTTAGGTAGATATATTCCTAAGTATTTTATTATTTTTGTTGCAATGGTGAATGGAATTTTTTCCTTAATTTCTCTTTTTGTTTTCTCATTGTTCGTGTATAGGAATGTGAGGTATTTCTGTGAGTTGATTTTATATCCTGCAACTTTACTATATTCGTTGATTAGCTCTATTCATTTTCTGGTGGATTCTTTCTATGTAGAGGATCATGTCATCTGCAAACAGTGAGAGTTTTACTTCTTCTTTTCCAATATGGATTCCTTTTATTTCTTTTTCTGCTCTGATTGCTGTGGCCAAAACTTCCAAACCTATGTTGAATAGTAGTGGTGAGAGTGGGAACCCTTGTCTTGTTCCTGACTTTGGGGGAAATGCTTTCAATTTTTCACCATTGAGGATAATGTTTGCTGTGGGTTTGTCATATACAGCTTTTATTATGTTGAGGTATATTCTTTCTATTCATGCTTTCTGGAGGGTTTTTTATCATAAATGGATGTTGAATTTTGTCAAAGGCTTTCTCTGCATCTATTTCTATGCATAATCATATGGTTTTTATCTTTCAATTTGTTAATGTGGTGTATTACATTGATTGATTTGCAGATATTGAAGAATCCTCGCATCCCTGGGATAAAGCACACTTGGTCATGATGTATGGTCTTTTAAATCTGTTGTTGGATTCTGTTTGCTAGAATTTTGTTAAGGATTTTTGCATCTATGTTCATCTGTGATATTGGCCTGTAGTTTTCTTTCTTTCTTTCTTTTTTTGTGGCATCTTTGTCAGTTTTAGTATTAGGGTGATGGTGGCCTCATAGAATGAGTATGGAAGTTTACCTTCCTCTGCAATTTTCTGGAAGAGTTTGAGTAGGATAGGTGTTAGCTCTTCTCTAAATTTTTGGTAGAATTCAGCTGTGAAGCCGTCAGGTCCTAGGCTTTTGTTGGTTGGAAGATTTCTGTTTACTGTTTCAATTTTCATGCTTGTGATGAGTCTGTTAAAATTTTCTATTTCTTCCTGGTTCAGTTTTGGAAAATTGTACTTTTCTAAGGATTTGTGCATTTCTTCCAAGTTGTCCATTTTATTGGCATATAGGTGCTGATAGTAGTCTCTTATGATCCTGTGTATTTCTGTGTTGTCTGCTGTGATCTCTCCATTTTCATTTCTAATTTTGTTGATTTTTCTCCCTTTGTTTCTTGATGAGTCTGGCTAATGGTTTGTCAATTTTATTTATCTTCTCAAAGACCCAGCTTTTGGCTTTGTTGGTTTTTGCTATGGTCTCTTTTATTTCTTTTGCATTTATTTCTTCCCTAATTTTTAAGATTTCTTTCCTTCTACTAACCCTGGGGTTCTTCATTTCTTCCTGTTCAAGTTGCTTTAGGTGTAGTTAGGTTATTTATTTGAATTTTTTCTTGTTTCTTGAGGTAAGCCTGTATTGCTATGAACCTTCCCCTTAGCACTGCTTTTACAGTGTCCCATAGGTTTTGGGTTGTTGTGTTTTCATTTTCATTCGTTTCTATGCATATTTTGATTTCCTTTTTTGATTTCTTCTGTGATTTGTTATTCAGCAGTGTGTTGTTCAGCCTCCATATGTTGGCATTTTAAATAGTTTTTCTCCTGTAATTGACATCTAATCTTACTGCATTGTGGTCAGAAAAGATGCTTGGAATGATTTCAATTTTTTTGAATTTACCAAGGCTAGATATATGGCCCAGAGAAGGCAGCCCACTCCAGTACTCTTGCCTGGAAAATCCCATGGGTGGAAGATCCTGGTAGGCTGCAGCCATGGGGTCGTGAAGAGTTGGACACAACTGAGCGATTTCACTTTCACTTTTCACTTTCATGCATTGGAGAAGGAAATGGCAACCCACTCCAGTGTTCTTGCCTAGAGAATCCCAGGGACGGGGGAGCCTGGTGGGCTGCCGTCTATGGGGTCGCACAGAGTCGGACACAACTGAAGTGATTTAGCAGCAGCAGCAGATTTATGGCCCAGGATGTGATCTGTCCTGGAGAAGGTTCCATGTGCACTTGAGAAAAAGGTGAAATTCATTGTTTTGGGGTGAAATGTCCTATAGATATCTTAGGTCTAATTGGTCTTTGCATCATTTAAAGTTTGTTTCCTTGTTAATTTTGTTTAGTTGATCTATCCATAGGTGTGAGAGGGGTATTAAAGTCTCCCTGTATTATAGTGTTATTGTTAATTTCCCCTTTCAAACTTGTTAGCATTTGTCTTACATATTGCAGTGCTCCTATGTTGGGTGCATATATATTTATAATTGTTATAGCTTCTTCTTGGATTGATAATTTGATCATTATGTAGTGTCCTTCTTTGTCTCTCTTCACAGCCTTTGTTTTAAAGTCTATTTTATCTGATATGAGTATTGCTACTCCTGCTTTCTTTTGGTCTCTACTCACATGGAATATCTTTTTCCAGCCCTTTACTTTCAATCTGTATGTGTCCCTCCCTTCTTTCGAGGTGGGTCTCTTGTAGACAACATATATAGGGGTCTTGTTTTTGTATCCATTCAGCCAGTCTTTGTCTTTTGGTTGGGGCATTCAACCCATTTACATTTAAGGTAATTATTGATAAGTATGATCCCATTGCCATTTACTTTATTGTTTTGGGTTTGAGTTTATACACCCTTTCTGTGTTCCCTGTTTAAAGAAGATTCTTTAGCATTTGTTGGAGAGTTAGTTTGGTGGTGCTGAATTCTCTCAGCTTTTGCTTATCTGTAAAGCTTTTGATTTCTCCTTCATATTTGAATGAGATCCTTGCTGGGTACAGTAATCTGGGCTGTAGGTTATTTTCTTTCATGACTTTAAGTATGTCCTGCCATTCCCTCCTGGCCTGAAGAGCTTTTATTGAAAGATCAGCTGTTATCCTTATAGGAATCCCCTTGTGTGTTATTTGTTATTTTTCCCTTGCTGCTTTTAATATTTGTTCTTTGTGTTTGATCTTTGTTAATTTGATTAATATGTGTCTTGGGGTGTTTCACCTTGGGTTTATCCAGAGTTTGGGACTCTCTGGGTTTCTTGGACTTGGGTGATTATTTCCTTCCCCATTTTAGGGAAGTTTTCTCAAGTATCTTCTCATGGTCTTTCTTTTTGTCTTCTTCTGGGACTCCTATGATTTGAATGTTGGGGCATTAAACATTGTCCGAGAGGTCTCTGAGGTTGTCCTCATTTCTTTTAATTATTTTTTCTTTTTTTCTCTCTGTTTCATTTATTTCTACCATTCTATCTTCTACCTCACTTATCCTATCTTCTGCCTCCATTATTCTACTGTTGATTCCCTCCAGAGTGTTTTTGATCTCATTTATTGCATTATTCATTGGTCTTTTTTTTTTTTTTTAATAAAATGCCTCTGGGCATTTTCCTACATTATTCAGTGTGATTCTATTAACCTCAAGGTTGAGTTTTGCATGATGAACATTATAACTGACATTCTCTGTCTGTATTCAAACAGGCTGCAACCCCGATCCTCAGATCTTGCTTACCAAAGGGGAATTAAAATGTTTAGCTGAGTGAGAACAAGATTAAATATTGTTGCATTTCATCCTTTGAATAGCATTTTTAGCTCTTTGTGGGACAATATATGAAGGTTATTGATTAATTGAAAACAAACATGGTTGACCATTAAGACTGGGCAGAATTTGTCTTTTGTTGGTGAGCATTATTGGGCTGTAAAACCACAGACTAATTTTTACCATTACTTCAAAAGATGACTAGAAAGTACTTACAAAAATGAGTGTCACATAAAAAAATCAATTATTGCTTATCGTTTCTGATATTGTTATTTTGATTATTCAAAAAAGCTTTCACTTTGGATCAAAAATAATTCATTCCTTTTCAAAAGCTCTTTTAACATGTGTTTAGGTAACTGACGTCTAAAAACATGTTATTTTTCACTCAAGAAGGACAGATGTCTAGATAATATATAATAGATACTATCATGTGCAAGGAGATACATTAAGGTTATTCAAAGATAGAAGCATACCATTCACTTCTCTCAAAGTCAGATCAAGGGATAAATCTGAGATAGAAAGATGTATTTAATGCTATGTTAAATTTTCTGTACTGGAGTAATACATGAATTCAAGAAAATAAATATTTTAATTGGCCCCAATAGCACAATAAAATGTAAAACATGTGAATAAAGAGATAATATGGATGTTTAACAGAATACACAGGAAACAGACTGTCAAGGTTGAAATTTTAGTTCTCCTTCTCTAGTTACATGATGGCAGGCAAGACTCTTTAAGTATTTCTGCCTGTTCATTTGCTCATCTGAAAAATGGAGAAAACTGTCTGTCTCATTTGGTTTGCTGAAGAATTAAATAAGTTCTCATAGAATGCCCCAAAACACAGCTTGACATGTAGAATACACAATATATATGCTTTTATTTCATGTGTACCATGCTGTTCTGTCTTGGTAGTTAAGACCAAACACATTCATGACATTTAAAAATTAATAAATGGCATGTATATATGTATGCTGCTACTTCTAAGTTGCTTCAGTCATGTCCGACTCTGTGCAACCCCATAGATGGCAGCCCACCAGGCTCTGCCGTCCCTGGGATTCTCTAGGCAAGAACACTGGAGTGGGTTGCCATTTCCTTCTCCAATGCATGAAATTGAAAAGTGAAAGTGAAGTCGCTCAGTCGTGTCTGACCCTCAGTGACCCCATGGACTGCAACCCACCAGGCTCCTCCATCCATGGGGTTTTCCAGGCAAGAGTACTGGAGTGGGGTGCCATCACCTTCTCCGGTATATATGTATATGTATGTATAAATGAATAACTTTGCTATATATATACATACACACACACACACATTTTTTTTTAAGATTTATTTTCATGATCCCTCATTATAAGATATTGAGTATACTCCCCTGTGCTATAGAGTAGGTCCCTGTTGACTACTTTATAGATAGTCATGTATACATTTTAATCCCAAATTAATAATTTATCCCCTTCCTCCCCACTTTTATAACCATAAGTTTGTTTTCTATGTCTGTGATGCTATTTCTGTTTTGAAAAAGTCCATTTGTATCATTTTTTCCACATATAAGCAATATTATACAATATTTGTCTTTCTCTGTCTCAGTATGATAATCTCTAGGTTCATCCATGCTGTTGCAAATGGATTTCATTATTTTTAATGACTGGGTAATACTAGTGTGTGTGTGTATGTACATACATATGTATTACATTTTCTTCATTCAACTGTCAGTGGACATTTTGGTTGCTCCTATGACTTGGCTGTTGTAATTAGTGATGTAATGAACCTTGGGGGTTCATATGTTTTTTTCAAATTACAGTTTTCTCTGGATATATGCCCAGGAGTGGGATTTCAGGATTATATGGTAGCTCTATTTTTAGTTTTTAAAGGAACCTCCATACTGTTCTTCAGGGCTTTCAGGTGGCTCAGTGGCAAAGAATCCACCTGCCAATGCATGTAATGTGGTTTCAATCCCTGGGTTGGGGAAATCCCCTAGAGGAGAGCACTCCAGTATTCTTGTCTGGAGAATCCCAAGGACAGAGGAGCCTGGTGGGCTACAATCCATGGGGTTGAAAAGAGTTGGACTTGACTGAGCTACTGAGAAGGATTATGCTACTCCCTCTACCTCAAGTCTTAGGTAAACATATTTTATCCTGGATCTTGGCATCTTGTAAACCAACCATACATTTTTACAATCCTTCTGTATCAGCACGTATGAATCAGACTTAATTTTTTATTTTCAGGCACATTCACCAGCTGCCATGCATGGGGGATGCCAGATACTTGCTCTCCTCAATCTCAGTGCCCAGGTAATGGGCTTGTGAGCAGAGCCAACAAGCTGCTCCCTCCCTGGGCATGGGGTTAGCATGAATAATGCAGAGATTCTTGTGGTGGGTCTAGAGCCCTGGGGACAGCATCAAGTGCTCCCTGGTGGTAGGTCCATATATTGCCAGGTGAGCCAGGCCAGACTGGGGACAGCATGCTGCAGTAACACCAAGCCACCAGGGGTGGCGCTGTCCAGCAGGGAGAACCCA
The DNA here is from genome assembly GCF_055505025.1 of Bos grunniens. Lineage (NCBI taxonomy): Eukaryota > Metazoa > Chordata > Mammalia > Artiodactyla > Bovidae > Bos > Bos grunniens. The sequence continues at coordinate 32,140,817 of NC_141193.1, forward strand.
GTACAGTTCAGTCGCTCAGTCATGCCCAACTCTTTGCGACCCCATGGACTGCAGGACACCAGGCCTCCCTGTCTATTGCCAACTCCTGGAGTTTACTCACACTCATGTCAGTTGAGTCGGTGATGACATCCAGCCATCTTATCCTCTGTCGTCCCCTTCTCCTCTTGCCTTCAATCTTTCCCAGCATCAGGGTCTTTGCCAATGACTGAGTTCTTTGCATCAGGTGGCCAAAGTACTGGAGTTTCAACTTCAGTATCAGTCCTTCCAGTGAATATTCAGGACTGATTTCCTTTTGGATGGACTGGTTGGATCTCCTTGCAGTCCAAAGGACACTCAAGAGTCTTCTCCAACACCACAGTTCAAAAGCATCGATTCTTCAGTGGTCAGCTTTCTTTATAGTCCAACTCTCACATCCATACATGACTATTGGAAAAACCATAACTTTGACTAGATGGACCTTTGTTGGCAAGGTAATGTCTTTGCTTTTTAATATGCTGTCTAGGTTGGTCATAACTTTTTTTCCAAGGAGCAAGGGTCTTTTAATTTCATGGCTGTAGCCACCATCTGCAATGATTTTGGAGCTCAAAATGATAAAGTCTGTCACTATTTCCATTGTTTCCCCATCTATTTGCCATGAAGTGATGGGACTGGATGCCATGATCTTAGTTTTCTGAATGTTGAGTTTTAAGCCAACTTTTTCACTCTCCTCTTTCACTTTCATCAAGAGGTTCTTAAGTTCTTCTTCACTTTATGCCATAAGGCTGGTGTCATCTGCATATCTGAGGTTATTGATATTTCTCCCAGCAATCTTGATTCCAGCTTGTGCTTCCTCCAGCCCAGCATTTCTCATGATGTACTCTGCATATAAGTTAAATAAGCAGGGTGACAATATAGAGCCTTGACGTACTCCTTTCTCGATTTGGAACCAGTCTGTTGTTCCATGTCTAGTTCTAACTGTTGCTTCCTGATCTGCATACAGATTTCTCAAGAGGCAGGTCAGGTGGTCTGGTATTCCCATCTCTTTAAGAATTTTCCAGAGTTTGTTATGGTCCACACAGTCAAATGCTTTGGCATACTCAATAAAGCAGAAATAGATGTTTTTCTGGAACTCTCTTGCTTTTTCAATGATCCAATAAATGTTGGCAATTTGACCTCTGGTTCTTCTTTTTCTAAATCCAGCTTGAATACCTGAAAGTTCACAGTTCATGTACTGTTGAAACCTGGCTCGAATTTTGACCGTTACTTTACTAGTGTATGAGATGAGTGCAATTGTGCAATAGTTTGAGCATTCTTTGGCATTGCTTTTCTTTGTGATTGGAATGAAAACTGACCTTTTCCAGTCCTGTGGCCACTGCTGAACTTTACAAATTTGCTGGCATATTGAGTGTAGCACTTTTACAGCATCATCTTTTGGGATCTGAAATAGAGCAACTGGAATTCCATCATCTCCACTAGCTTTGTTCGTAGTGATGCTTCCTAAGGCCCACTTGACTTCACATTCCAGGATGTCTGGCTCTAGGTTGGTGATCACACTATCATGATTATCTGGTTCATTAAGATCTTTTTTTGTATAGTTCTTCTGTGTATTCTTGTCACTTATTATTAATATCTTCTGCTTCTGTTAGGTCCATACCATTTCTGTCCTTTATTGTGCCCATCTTTGAGTGAAATGTTCCCTTGGTATCTCTAATTTTCTTGAAGAGATCTCAGTGCCACTCAAAAGGCCCCAGCTCCATAGCACACTAAGCTTAACCATATATTTGTGTTTCTTCTATCTGCATATGTGAATGTAATTGTTTTCAGATGTGCAGTATTCTATTAATTGGCTAAGCTAGAATTTAGTCAATCTGCTGTTGAAGAACATTTAGGCCATTTCTAGTATTTCTCTATGATGCCACCATGAAATCCTCTTTCTACAGCGATGCATCAATCAGAGTCTGAATATACAGAATTCTAAGCAGCACTGCCTAAGAGAACATGTACCTTGTAGTGTTGCTAAGTCTTACCTAATCACTCTCTGAAGTGGTGTCCAGATCTCCTCCCTACCCATCTCAAGAGACACCTGGACACTGGGTCCCATTTCCCCTCCAGCCCCGCCCCAAACCTCCACCTTCGTCCTTGCCTCTCACTGCCCCCTTTCTGCATGTTATTAAATGCTGCTGCTGCCCTAGGAAATCAAATGCAGGGTACAGTTATTTTCTCAGTTATGCTTCTTAAGAATGAAGGTGAGATACAATTCATAGAATTTACCCTTTTAATGTATACATATAAGTCAAAGGTTTTTCTTCTTTACTATTAAAAATGGGGGGTTTGTGTTGCAGTGATCACCACAATCTATGTTAGAACACTGCTGTCACCCACTAAACTTGAACGGAGCCCCTCAGCAGTCCTCCTCCTCCTCACTCCAGCCTCCAGCTTTAGGCAACCATTACTCTCTGTATAGATTTGGCTGCTCTGGATATTGCATATAAATACAATCATTCAATACATTTTTTTTTTTTTTGGTGAATGGCTTCTTGTATTTAGCATAATGTTTTCAAAATAGTACTCCATTGTAAGGAAGTACCACTCTTTGTTGATCTCTTCACTAGTTGATGGACATTTGGGCTGTTCCCACATTTGGACACTTGGGAATAATGCTGGTATAAACATTCATGTACAGATTTATGTGTGAATATATGTTTTTTAGTTCTGTTGCTCATATGTGTTGGAGTGGAATTGCTGAACCTTGTGGTAACCCCATGTTTCAACTACCCAATGAATGACTGCCAGGCTGTTTTCCACAGCTGCCTTACCATTGTTACCTTCCCATCAACACAGTACAAACATTCTAATTCCTGCACATCTTTGCCTCCACTTGTTTGTCAATATGGTCTGAGCCACCCTAGTGGGTGTGAAGTGGTTTTCATTTTTGTTTCCCTAATGATCAATGATGTTGAGCATCTTTTCATTTGCTTGTTGGTCATTTTTGTCTTTGGAGAAATGTGTATTCAAATTGGTTGCCAGTGTTTTCGTTAGGTTATCTGCCTACGTACTATTTAGCTATAAGGGTTTACGTATTCTGAATATAAGTCCCTGAGTAGACACATGGCTTGCACTTTCTCCCATTTGATTTGGGGTGGGGGGAGGCCACTTCAATTTTCTTAGTATTTATTTTTTATTTATTTGGCTGTGCTGGGTCTTAGTTGTGCTATGTGGTATCTAGTTCCCTGACCAGGGATCAAACCTGGGCTCCCATTGGAGCATGAAGTCTTAGCCACTGGACTACCAGGGAAGTTCTGGGGGCTTTGACTTTAATGGAAAAATCAATTTATTTTGTTTCTTACACAAGTTTTGCATTAGAGTTGCCTTTCAAACTAACTTGTTTTAGTATCCATTTAAAGATAATCACTTTTTTTTTTCAGTTTATCTACTGACTGGAGACAATTAAGAGGTGGTTTATTTTTATCCATAAAAACAGAGTGTAGCCATAACTCTGAAATGAATGGCTCCTGTTGAAGCATTACTTACACACAGACTTTTCTCATTAGTTGAATGGGGGGCTTGCTTGTGATTCAAATTATTTTGTGAGGGAAATTGTTTTTTCTGACAATAAGCTCATCATCACATGAGAAGAAAGATTACTTGTTAAAGCAAGCTGCTGTTTTGTTAGATTAAAAAGAAATGGGGCAGTGCAAAAAAAATAGCAAAGTGATGGTTCCCGTCAGGCTGACTGGACCAGTAAACTCCGACATCCACAGAGTATAGTGCATGGCTTGCTGGGGTGTTCGTAGACGCAAATTACTAGAGAGTGTGTCTTGGAGAGAGGAGGGCAGATAACCACAGGATTTGGCTCAGAGCAAGAGAAAACTTCACTATCATTAGTGTTAGCCTATTTTCATTATCTCAAAATAATAGAACCCCACTGAAAGCACCATCTCATTGATGGCTGACTGTAATTTAAAGCTTTTCTATGTAAAAGGTCTTAGTTTGGAAAGGTGAATTTAGAGTATTTTATGATTAATTATCCCTTTTGGTCAAGTTTTTTGTTTTTCAAGTGTGATATTACACAGTTAGTATATATTTCCCTCAGGATATTGATAAAAGTTTTATGACATGAGTACATCAGGGACATCCATTGCCAAGTACTATACTTTCCTCTGAAAGGCTGCTCAGTGTCAAATCCTACATTGAAGTACTCTTCTGTGTACAATTAATATGTTAGTAGCACTCTGTAAGTAAAGTAGAAAGTAGCTGATACTATTCAGGAGAAACGTAGTGCTCATCATCTCATCTCCGTGAGAGATGCTGCTTCTCATCTGTGTTAGTAGCAACATAAGTGAAGATGTGTGTGAGAAGAGCTTTAGCACAAAGCAAACCCTCATACTGACTCTCAATCTTGACAGCAATAGGGAACTGACTCTTTACTGAGATTTCAGACGAATAAATAGGCTCAAGAATGTTGTAATTCCTCCTGGATCACAAAACTAGCAAGTAGATAAGGTAAGCTTCACATCTACTGTTTTTTCCAAACATTTTTCATGTCTAGTTAGTACTTGAGATAGACATAAAGAAGGCAGGCACATTTGTCTCTTCTGTCTAAAACAAACTTCGTTCTCATGTATGTCATGAACATCTTTCTACATCATTATGTAATCTTTGTTCTCTAGTGACATATACTAAGCTGTCTTCTATTTAATGTAACACACTGTATAAGATTGATGTAAGAAGCAATTCATTTAAGATAGATGTGTGAGATACCCAGGTTATTTCTGATTTCATGTATTAAAAATAATCCTACTATACACATACCTGAATATGCAAAAAAAAAAATGATCACATTTGTCGATTAAAATTTTAGAGGTAGAATCGTTGATAAAAGAATACTGTCAAATTGTATACATTTCACACACTCACCAAAAATGAACATTCAGGTGCCTTTTTCTAGACCACCCCAAATCATTGTTAAGAAACTTCAACATTCTCATAGCTGAAAATGATCTACCTTTATTGTCATAATACATATTTTTCAAGTTAAGATCTTTTCATAGTTTGTTGGCCATTTTATATTTAATATTCTTGGGGTAACGTAGTTTGTTTATTCTTTTGCATTTCCACTTTGCCTTTTTTCCTGTTTTTCAAAAATATCTCTTTGTAAATTAAGGATATTCTGTGTCTTGCATATTTATTGCATTTATACCAGCTGATATTTTCTATTTTGCTGCCAGTGAAGGGGACTTTTTTCCAAATACATGAGTCTTTCCCATTATTTTTGTTTCTGTCTCTTTCAAATCACATCTTTTCTATCACACTCAGCTCAGTCATCTGCAGACCAATCTGATACTTGCTTTGAAAAATCACGTAAGTGCAGCATACCTTGCCTTTCCAGCTCATATTTCCCAGTCTTTTCGGTGTATGTCACCTTGAAAAGTAAACCCTTCCCTTTCAAGTCTGGATGATACCTGATACACATGAAAGGGAAGAAATCAACAAGGATTAATCATAACCTCTCCTTTTATCATAATATATTATTTCTCTTATTTAGACATTAATGGTTCTCTTAAAAATTTGTCATTCCTTTGAGTTTCACATTTATAGTTAAAATTGAAAAATATAGACATGAACTTCAATTAACAAACTCTTTCTCATTTTGATCTCAAAAACAGTAGTAGTAAATTTGACACCTTATTTATAGGTTGAGTATCCTTTGTAAATGGGGACACACGTATGAATTACCTCAGAGCCTATATTATGTACAACTCACTGTGTCACAGCTACTGTCTCATGCATATCATGCAAGACCCTTTATGTTCAAGTTCTATGATGAATTAGTGCAGAAGCAAAGGGTTAACTTGCAAAGGAGACTGTGAAGGTGCATCTGGAATCTCCCTTTCTCAGCCCATGCAGGGTGGTTGCTGAGGCCTGGGTAGAGTCCCACTCTGACAGTGGGGCGTGGTCTGCATTGAGGCTCTCGTGTGTCCGGCAGGGATGGCCTGTCTCTCCTGGTCAGTTTCATTCTCATCTCAGGGACAGCTTTCTTCCATCAGATGATGAAGGGGTGACATGGCTGTCAGGCCAGGATAAGGGCCCTGAGTTTTCATGGTGCAGACAGGACCCAGGTTGTCTTGGAAGGAACACCCATTGGTGCCCCCACCTCTACGCAGACATGATGATTAGATGGCCCTCCAGGAAGTACTCACATAACCATCCAGTCCCCAGTTGTCATTCTCAAAATTGCTGATGAAAATATCCACTGGCTCTTTAGTCTGAAAAGCTTTCAGAAATAAGTGGGCCTCCTTCTTGTAAACTCCTAGGAAAGAATCACTGTGTTATTCTTACATCATAGGAATGCTTAGGAGTTAGGAAGGCAGGCACTCAGCTCATTTATGTGGAATATGATACAGAATGGATAGTGTTTTCAATAACAGAGATTAATTTTATTTTTAATATTTAGCTGCAGTCCTTTTTTCCTAAAAATCACCTCTTACTGAAGTCCTCATCTGTCTCAAGTAAGTATTGTTTACTTCACTCAATTCAACATTTTTATCCCACAGAAGGAACAAAAGTAACATACATTCAGTTATATTAATTCTTTAAGTCCAGCGTTTTTATTCAGTTTTTACTCATTCTGAGGACAGGGGTATGGAGTATAAGAAAGAAAAAGAGACTTAACCTAGAGGATTAAACTACTGTGTATGAAATAAACAAGCTACATGGATATACTGCTTAGCACAGGGAATATACCAAATATTTTACAATAATTTTAAGTGGAGAATAATCTATAAAAATATTGAATCACTAAAAAAAAGTCTTGATAAATACAGCTATATTCAAAATACATGTGGACGACCTTTAAAATATTTTTTATTGGAGTATAACTGATTAAACATGTTGTATGTTTCTGTTAAAAAAATAAATAAAAGAGAGCAAAAAAAATACATGTGGAGAGTTCATACAAAATTCTTACAAAATTTAAAACATAAATATTTCTAAATCAATATAAAAAAAAGACACACCATAACAATAGTCCCAAATACAGTTACTTATACAGATCAATTGCACTTATTAAAATGAAATGAATGGCATGGAGGACAAAGGTCCTTGGAATGATTGCTGAATGCCTTTGTCCAGGGGGTCAGGGTGTATGTGTGGGGTGGCGGGGGGATGTGTTTGCAGCATGGCTAGTTCCCTACCCAGAGGAGGAACCAAATATATAAGTAAACAAATGAACAGATATTAAATAATAACAACAATGAACCCAAATGTCTTCTGTGCAGAGAGACCGGTTAAAGGGAAAGTCACACTGTTCATTTCAGGGACTCTGGCAATTAATTCCCACTTCCTCCCATCACAGAAGCAACCCTCTAACATCACAGAAGAGTGGCCACTGGCTAATCGCACAGGATGGAAGGGAACCCACAGACAAGAAAGACCCGTGAATGGGGAGGACCCGAGGACGAGAAGGACCCACGGACAAGGAGGACCATCTAACGAGTTGACTCCGGGCTGCTGTCCTGAGTCAGCAGCTCTGTGTTCCTGGCATCCAGTTTAACAAATAAAACTCTGAAACCCACTTCTAAAAACTGTCAGTAGAGATAAGATTCAGGAGATTTTTATGGCAGTTAAATTTCAGCACCTCACAGAACACCAGGTCCTGGTTGATCCTCCAGAAGCGTGACTTCCACTTCCTCCTCTATGGTCTTTCCCAATCAGACTATACATGGCAGGTGGACTTCTGTCCACTGGGACTCAGTCTGAACAACTCTTGATCCAACTTCTTTCCCAAGTCCAAACCTCAGTCTGAACAACCCTTGATCCAACTTCTTTCCCAAATCTCCAGAGTCACACTGGAGAACATTTCCTTTGAGGGAAAAAAATTCAAACTCCATGAAGAGAAATATTATCCAAAGGACCTGAGTGAGCCTATGAAATCTGAATATTTTCAAAGTCTCAGTTTTTTCTGACACAGGACTAGATTTGAGCACCTGGTCTATCTCATTTATACATTCACAGGGTCAAGGGGCAAAGAAATTTTGGAAACCCTAGATCACGAATTCATAAATAAGTACCTATTAAAAATCTGTGAGTATGAATTATTTTTCTTTTCCTACATCCGGACTGTGTGCACCATTTTTAGATGTTTTCCCAGCCAGGGAAGCAGGAAAGTGAGATGTGAGGAATGGGAGGAGTCCTGAGTGGCTCTCAAACTTTCTGAGGTGAACCATGTGTCTGTCTAGTCATCAGTAACCTGTGGGTACCCCTTGGGGGCCCTTTATGTTCAGAACCAGGGCTGGGGCTTGTGGGTAACTCAGAGTCTGAACCCTTTAGGAGTTAAGTCTATAAAAAAAAGATACATTGTTGTAAGAAGTGAGATAATTAAAAAAAAAACAAACAGAAGTCAGTAGATTCAGTGTGAAGGTGCTTCTGTGTCCTATAGGTTGAGAGTGTGGGTTTGGGATTCTAATCACTGAGATTCTGATCGCAGAGTTCAAATCCTACTCCTGTACTGTCACTTAGGAAGGTTTCTTAGTTTTCCTGGGCATCTCTTTTTTTTAACCAGTAAAAAAAAATGTGTTTAATAATAATACTTAAATCACAAAATTGATATAAGAAGGAAAAGGACAATGTATATAAAGAGCTTAAAACTGTGTCTGTTACTTAAAAATAAACCAGAGCTGGTGCTTTTTTAAAAAAAAATTGCTTTTTTAAACTGAGACACATCAGTAAAAGCTCACCAGGAGCAAACAAGTTTTACAGAATGACAGAGAGAGGCTATCAAAACTGTGAATTTTGGAGATGTGACTATCTGGACATAAATCTTACATCTTTGCTGTAACAGGATCTGTGTGTAATCTGGAGCAAATTAATTTGCCTTTCTGTACTGGTTTTGTAACCTTTAAAGTGAGGAAACAGAACTGTCCTGCCCATCATGAGATGACATAGTGAGAGGCAGCAGGTGCAAAGCCCAGGTGACGTCAGCCAGCACTTGGCCTGGCGTTGGCGCCCCCTTGACCAGAAGACTGACAGGGGGTCTGGTGAGGGAGAGCCCTGGGCGCCTACCTGTCAACTTCAGATCCCCCTGGGAGGCTTCAATGTAGGTCGTGTTCACTTTGCTGCTCGCTGCGTTGAAACAGTTCAACAGTTGGGGTCACAGGCTATCTTTTCCCTGAATATTCATAATATCCCTTCCACAGCGAATGGATGAAAAACACATCTGAAGGAACTGTGGGGGGAAAAGCAGACAAATGTTAGCACACAAGGAACAATTACACTTAGACATGTTGCTCAGTTAAGACATCACGACATTGACAATGGTGAGGACAAAAATGACCTGTCTCCATGTCCCCTCACTTAGGTTTATGAGTCAGATGAGCCAAGCGGGGAGCAGGCAGGTTTACTGAGAGATGCAGACAAGCATCTGTCACTGGGGTGGACACCAGTGCACCCGTGTTACCAGCTCCACCAGGGCCAGCGTGCGCAGTGAACTGGGACTGCTGACACTAGGTAAGATCTCATCAGGCTGACCTGAAAACCACTACTGCTACTTCACTGAATACCCAAGTCCACTTGCTGTGGGAAGACTTGGCAGGCTCAGGGGAACTGACATCTGCCAGGGCTCTTCTGCCCTCAGAAAGCCTACACTTCACAGCACCACTCTGACTGCAGAGACCCAGCTTACAGAAACAAAGATGCTTTATTTCCCAAGGTCTTTATTTTGTAAGTAAAGCCAATCTCTCATCTAACTCTTCTGCTCTACTCTATACGAGAATTATATTATATATATATAATTTTATATATAATATATAATAATTATATAATTATGTTATATAATTATATATTTATGTTATGAAAGAAAGTGAAAATGAAGTCGCTCAGTCATGTCTGACTCTTTGCGAATCTGTGGACTGTAGCCCACCAGGCTCCTCTGTCCATGGGATTCTCCAGGCAAGAGTACTGGAGTGGGTTGCCATTTCCTTCTCCAGGGGATCTTCCCAACCCAGGGATTGAATCCAGGTCTCCTGCATTGCAGGCAGACGCTTTACCCTCTGAGCCACCAGGGAAGCCCCATTTATGTTCTATATATATATTCTTATAGAGTATATTCTCTCATAGAGAATATACTTCTCTTATATATAATTATATATATTGTATATTATATAATTATATAATATGAAATTATATATTTATATTATATTATAAATAATATATTTATAATTATTATAAATAATATACAATATATATAATTATATGTAAGAGAAGTATATTCTCCTATAGAGAATATACTCTACTTTATAAGAAATAGTCCAGAAATAGCAAGAAATCTAGACTAAATGATGTCAAAAACAAAAAGCAGAAAGTTTTCTTAAAACATCAATTTGCCTGGGACAGGAATTCTTACAAAGATTATTGAGCTATTCTTTCTTTGCACTGGTTACAAAAAAGTTAAACTTCTTTTTCACATTTCTGCTAATATGTATAAAATCCTACTATTTTCACAATATTGCTATAACATTTTACAGGCAAACTGATGTAAATCTATATCAGTGAATGTACTCAATCTCAATTTCTCTCTGCTTTGCTTCTCATGATAATGTGTAAATTGTTTAATTGGACAAGATCCACCATGAGTGGTAATGGTCAGAACATATTTTTGAACTTCCTAGGTAGAAAGAAAGATGCTTGTCTCCCTAAGTGTGTCTTTTTTTTTTTTTTTTAGCAAATGCACTTATGGACACAACGTGATGAAGACAAGCATGGTGTCCCTGGCTGTGCGTTTCTTTCCAGTTCCACTGGAAGTTTGCCTGTCTTCCCATATAGGCTGACACTGTAAGACATCGCCTAACAAGAGAACAACAGATGTCAGCACTTGTAGGGCTTTGATGGACCCAACTTCCTAATAGTAATCATTTTAAGACTCAAGTAAGTTTGAAGCAGACACGACACAGGCCTCTGACACAGCTGCTGATTGATCAGGACACTGAACAAGCCTGCCCGTCATCAGCAGCATCACCAAGGCCCGCTTTTAATCAGCAAGCCCAGAATACCTCATCTTCCTTTTCTGAAATAAATACCTTTTAAATAGTATCCAGATCGTTTTCCCCGGTCAGAAGGGACACACTCAGTGGAAGCAGTGATGCACAGAGGTGCGCCTTGGTCAGGTGGGCCAGCGGGAGCAGCAGCAGGTCTGCGGGGCAGGTCAGCTGTGGCCACTGGGGACCTGAAGGATCCTTTGGGGTCCTTGTCCTCTCACCTGCTGCTGCTGGTTTGCGGTATAATATAACCATCACAGCGGAGGTGCTAGACTGTGCCCCTAAACTAAGAAACCTGTTTCTTCAGTGCTTCCTTTCAGAGAGGAGAGGGCACACTGAGATAAAGTTTGCAACTCTGTGACTGATTCATATTGATGTTTGGTAGAGACCAATGCAATATTGTAAAGCAATTATCCTTCAATTAAAAATAAATTAATTTAAAAAAGAGCCTGCAGACTTTTCACTGTCCACGACAAAACCAGCAAAAACACAGAACAAACATACCGCCACCACCCACTGTGTTTCCCTCCATCGAAGAAAACATTGCCTGGATAGAGCACTGCTTTCTGTGTTTGATTTGTAAGTAACATTTACATAGAACAGTCCAGAAAAGAATTTTAAGGTAGGTCTCATATTTCATGGTATACAATGCATGACTTCCTTTAAGCATATTGGAACTTTTTGCCTCATCTAAAAATTAAATGCAAAACCTAGCCATCTGTGACTGAACTATATAGCATTTCATATACCCTCTTCACATTTGATCCTGGAACAGAGTTTATGTCTAAGAAACCAGTGTGAACACCTGAATGAAGAAAACACCAAAAAATGCAACTTACATAAGTGTTTTATGTTCTATTTTTTTAAGTTTGACTTACACTATGATTTGGAGAACACACTGTATTGTTTAAATATTCTCTAAATTTATAACAGATACAACAGGCCAGGTGATTTGGAATAACCAACATCTTCATTAGGAAATAAACCTGCACCTCTCCTGTTTGCTACAGCATACATTAAGCAAGGTATCACACACAACAGAAAGTGAGAATTAATGTATCAGAGGCAGAGGATGTCTGATTATGGAGATACTCGGGGAAGGATATAGCCCCACATTTGAACTGCTGGAATGCACAGCTGATGCTGTTATGATGTGTTGTTTACTGTGGCTTCCTCGTGTGGAGAAAAGACACACAACCCTCTTTATAAGGCTCTCTGTTATACAACATTCTGGGTTAACATCTGATGTCCAGTTTTGCCTATAAAGTGCCCAAGGTACCTATCAGTAAAACAGGGTGGGACAATGGAGGTTTTCCTTTCAGATAAAGTATTGTTTTTCCAAAATTCTTCAAGAGATGGGAATACCAGACCACCTGACCTGCCTCCTGAGAAAAATGTATGCAGGTCAAGAAGCAACAGTTAGAACTAGACATGGAACAACAGACTGGTTCCAAATAGGGAAAGGAGTACATCAAGGTTGTATATTGTCACCCTGCTTATTTATTTAACTTATATGCAGAGCACATCATGAGAAATGCTGGACTGTATGAAGCACAAGCTGGAATCAAGATTGCCAGGAGAAATATCAACAATCTCACATATGCAGATGACACCACCCTTTTTCACCCTTCTTGATGAAGAAGAACCCTTGATGAAAGTGAAAGAGGAGAGTGAAAAAGTTGGCTTAAAACTCAACATTCAGAAAACTAAGATCATGGCATCTGGTCTCATCACTTCATGGCAAACAGATGGGGAAACAATGGAAACAGTGACAGACTTTATTTTCTTGAGCTCCAAAATCACTGCAGCTGGTGACTGCAGCCTTGAAATTAAAAGACAATTGTTCCTTGGAAGAAAAGTTATGATCAATCTAGACAGCACATTAAAAAGCAGAGACATTACCTTGCCAACAAAGGTCCATCTAGTCAAGGCTACGGTTTTTCCAGTGGTCATGTATGGATGTGAGAGTTGGATTATAAAGAAAGCTGAGTGCTGAAGAACTGATGCTTTTGAACTGTGGTGTTGGAGAAGACTCTTGAGAGTCCCCTGGACTGCAAGGAGATCCAACCAGTCCATCCTAAAGGAAATCAGTCCTGAATATTCATTGGAAGGACTGATGTTGAAGCTGAAACTCCAATACAATCTTCACACCTGATGTGAAGAACTGACTCATTTGAAAAGACTGAGTCCCGGCATTTCCCTGATGCTGGGAAAGATTAAAGGTGGGAGGAGAAGGGGACGACAGAGGATGAGATGGTTGGATATGGCATCACCGATTCAATGGACATGAATTTGAGTAAACTCCAGGAATTGGCAATGGACAGGGAGGCCTGGCATGCTGCATGCAGTCCATGGGATCACAGAGTCAGACATGACTGAGCAACTGAACTGAACTGATTGTTGTTCCATTAATAAACCACAGTTATGAAAGAAACAGGAATCTGTATGGGCTTGGTATTTTAAATAACTGAAACATTAACTTGTTCATGGACTAAAGGAATCAGAAATTTGTTTATATGGCTGCACATAGTAGAAAACAGATCACCTTATTTGATTTAAGTCTGTAACTTTTCTGGGTTAAAAACCTGGAGTTTTAGTAACTGTTTCATTAACTTCTCTCCTTTACCTACAAGTAAAAAGACAAATTATCACTTTCAAAAAACATTTATTTTCAAATATGTTTGAAAAATATCAAACCAAAGCAAGGTTTGTTTCTCCAGATTTCTTGAATGCACAAAATAGGAACATGTTATACATCTCCACTTTAAACCCACATATTCGCAGCAGATTATCCTTTGCTTTTGTGGGAAAACTGAGGTTCGTAGTGGAAATCAACTTGGATCTGACTTGGGCATTCAGTGTATTACAACAGAGAGCTTGTAAAGGAGGATATTTAAGCCCTTTCTCACTCCTCTTTGGAAACTCTGTCTCCAAGGCAAAGGTAATTTACAAAATTACTATAAAAGAACCATAATTCCTCTCAGTTTTCCAAGCATTCACTACCATCAATGAACTCACGAAGTAGCAGTGAACAACATCAAAACACTTCACCTGCAAAATGTTTAATTTGGTTTGTCAACTTAGATTTAACTCATAATCTCTTCACTTTCATAGTTTTGTATCAAGCTGCAAATTAACACTTTTTAAAAGTATGTATCTGACTTTATGAGAGAGGGGCAAAGGAAAAGAAACATTAAGTGTCTTAATTCCTAACCTGAATTCAACAGAGAAGCTTTCTGGGTGGATTCTGACAGAGAAGGTTGTTTCCATGGAATTCCAACAGAGAGTCTGAGGATTCCAAGAAAATCCTGACAGAAAGGTGTGTAAGGGGTTTCTGGTAGAATCCTGAGGGGAAGAATGGGGTTTCTGGTGGGATCCTGAGGGGCAGAAGGGGGTTTTTCCTGGGGAATCCTGACCCACAGGAAGAGAATTCTCTTTCAGAATTGAGAGCGAGAACTACTAACAGGCTCTAAGAACCTACCGCTAAAGGCATGGGCTGTATCACACTCTGTCATGTCCATTTCTAATGCTTAGCTGTCATCTCTAATTATGGTTTGGCAGAGAAGCCGAAGGTGTGATGCTATCAGCTCTGAGTCGGTGTTACTTTTATTTGTAAATACACAACTCTGTGAGTCATTAGTGCATTATTCTGGTGTTCATCGTTTTTGTAAGTTTAGAAAGCAGAACCAATGTCAAAGACACATAAACTTATATTCTACCACCAAATATCTGTGTGGTCTCCAAAATAACAGACCTATGTTATATATTCACCAATATTGGTGATCTTTGCCCATTTTCATTAAAAAAATACATTTTCCAAAGACATAATGTATTTTACTTTCCTTTTAACGCATAGCACGTTTCTCTTTGACTTATAATGTGATCTGCAAATAATGAGATCTGCATCTCTCCTGAACTTCTGCCACCTCTGCATCCAATACAGACTGCACACATACTCACACACACACAGCTCACACACAGCAAGCATGGATTTGGGGGGATAACAGACAGTGCCTCCAAGAGGCTACTCCTTGGGGTTCTTCCACCTGGACACGAGTCTGTTCTGCAGGGACTCACTCTCACTTCTCACCAGTGACTTACTTTACAGACAGGGGACCTCCCTGTCCATTTCATGTCTGATTTACACATCCTGTGCTCAGACCCACCCCAGAAGAAGAATCCTGGATGGCAGGTGTACACCAAAGTGCAGCCAAAGGTGGGGAGGTCGATGGCTCTTAGGTCCGCGTGGGCTGGTGTTTCAGGCTGGCGGCAGGTGTGAGCTAAAATGGGATTTAGCCCATTAGTAAGTCCACTGTAGACTAAGCATGTGTGTCTAAGGAAATACAGCAAAAGAGCTGGAAACAGCTATAAACTTAGTTTGCCATTTAAAAATGAGAATACAAGAGCTTTACAGATCAATGACATTCTGGTCTCTGCAGCTTACGGCACAGCGAAGCCTTGATGTTGCCAGTTCTCTCTCTTCCTCTTCCCCTGCCCCTCTCTCGCTCTCTAGTCCTCCTCTATCATCTATTTATTATCGATCTAATCTCCTTCTCTGCATACATGTGTGTAATTATGTACAGAAATTTAGAAATCATAGCTTTAAAATAAACACTTCTGACATACTATTAAGATAAATGATATGTTAAATTTCCTTAAAAGAGCGGTCTTTAAACACAGATTAATGTGTATTTTATTTTACTGTTTTTTTTTCCAGTGCTCTGTAGAAACACTCGTTATTCAAATGACAGGCAGGAAGCGGTAGCAGCAAGGGGTGAGGGCAGCCAGGTGGGGGCTAGGCAGGTAATGTGTATTTTAAAATATGCTTTGATTTTTGTTCAATGGCAGCTAGAAAATTTACTGCCCAGTTAAATGAGTAATTAATTTTGGTAAAAATCCACCATGTGTTTAGAAATTAATTGAAATATAGATTCCTCCTTCCTTTAAAAATACCATTTAGGGGTAAATAAGGTTGTAACTGTTTTCACTGTTTAGTTGCTAAGTGTGTCTGACCTTTGCGACCATGGGCTATAGCCTGCCAGGTTCCTCTGGCTGTGGGATTTTCCACAGATTCTGGAAACAACTAGTGGTTCCCAAATGGGAAAGGCAGGCAGGGGAGGGATAAATTAGAGGAGTTTAACATACATACATACACACACACACACACATACTACTATATATAAAATAGATAACCAATAGGAACCTACTGTATAGCACAGGGAGCTCTACTCAATATTCTGTAATTATCTATATGAGAAACAAATCTGAAAAAGATGGATATATGTTTATTTATACCTGAAATGATTGCTGTACAGATGAACATTGATAATAACATTGATTATAAACTATATCCAAATATAAAAAAATTATATTAAAAAGAAAAACTGCCCCCAAATACCCAAATCATTATATTCTTCTCACTTTGATATTTATTGTGTGCTAAGTCACTTCGGTCGCGTCCAAATCTTTGCAACCTTATGGACTGCAGCACACCAGGCTACTCTGCCCACGGGATTCTCCAGCCAAGAGTACTGGAGTGGGTTGCCATTCCTTTCTCCAGGGGATCTTCCCGACCCAGGGATCAGACCTACATCTGTTATGAATCCTGCACTGCCAGGTGGGTTCCTTACCTCTAGCGCCACCTAGGAAGCCCAAACTTTGATATTGTTTTATATTTTTTGCTTATAAGTTTATATAATGATGTTTTTTCACCTTCAGTAGCAATATTTTATTTACAGGTAAGCCGACTCTTTGCGACCCCATGAATCGCAGCATGCCAGGCCTCCCTGACCATCATCAACTCCCGGAGTTCACCCAGACTCACATCTGTCGAGTCAGTGATGCCATCCAGCCATCTCATCCTCTGCTGTTCCCTTCTCCTCCTGACCCCAATCCCTCCCAGCATCAGAGTCTTTTCCAATGAGTCAACTCTTTGAATGAGGTGGCCACAGTACTGTAGTTTCAGCTTCAGCATCATTCCCTCCAAAGAAATCCCAGGGCTGATCTCCTTCAGAATGGACTGGTTGGATCTCCTTGCAGTCCAAGGGACTCTCAAGAGTCTTCTCCAACAGCACAGTTCAAAAGCATCAGTTCTTTGGCGCTCAGCCTTCTTCACAGTCCAACTCTCACATCCATACATGACCACAGGAAAAACCATAGCCTTGACTAGACGAACCTTTGTTGGCAAAGTAATGTCTCTGCTTTTTAATATGCTATCTAGGTTGGTCATAACTTTCCTTCCAAGGAGTAAGCATCTTTTAATTTCATGGCTGCAGTCACCATCTGCAGTGATTTTGGAGCCCAGAAAAATAAAGTCTGACACTGTTTCCACTGTTTCCCCATCTATTTCCCATGAAGTGCCAATCCTATTTAAAATATGCATCAATGCACGCACAAATGGAATCAACATTATTCAACACATTTTGCTTTTACTTACAACTAGCAATTTGTACTTTAACATAGTAAGGAGTTGTAGAATTTAGTCATTTTATGTACACTGAGTTAATTACTGTCATCAAATATATGCTCTTTAGTGGCTAAAACATAGCTTTGCAAAGCAAAAAGACATAGGGTGATGAGATCCCTCAATAGGCTGCTTACAAAAAACTCATTTCAGGGTGAAAGACACAGGACAGAAAGTGAGAGGATAGAAAAAGATTTCATGCAAGTGGGACCAAGAAAGCAAGAGTAGTAATACTTCTATCAGACAAAACATTTAAAATCAAAGGATAAAAAAGGCAAAAAGAGCATTATATAATGCTTGAAGGATCCATGCAATAAGAGAATGTTTGTTAACATATACATATCTAATATAGGATCACCTAACATATATAAAAGGGCTTCCCTAGTGGCTAGGTGGTAAACAACCTGCCTGCCAATGCAAGAGATGTGGTTCAATCCCTGGGTTGGGAAGATCCCCTGGAGGAAATAGCAACCCACTTGCCTGGGAAATCCCAGAGACAGAGGAGCCTGCCAGTCTACAGTCCATGGGGTTGCAGAGTCAGACACTACTTAGCAACTAAACATAAACAACATATAAAGCAAATATTAATAGATATATTAATAGACATGAAGACAGAGATTGATAATAGAAGGAGACTAACAGCCCAGTGACATCCAAAAAAAAAGTATAAGACAGTTAAAAATATTAATAAGTCAATCATAACCTTAAATGATATAACAGATCAGTTGGACTTAATTGATATCCATAGGTCATATCATCTAACAAAGCAGAATTTCAGTATTTTTGAAGTGCACATGGAATATTTTCAAGGATAGATCATCTACTAGGTCAAGAAATAAGCCTCAACAAATATAAGGGGATAGAATTCATATCAAGCATTTTTCCCACTGTTACATCAACTGAAGAGAATAAATTGAAAAAAGAACATGTGGAGACTAAACATGCTTCTGAAAAGAATCTATGTGTCAACAGTGAGATCAAAAAGGAACTGAAATACCTTAGACAAATGAAACAGATGGGGAAACAGTGGAAACAGTGTCAGACTTTATTTTTTTGGGTTCCAAAATCACCGAAGATGGTGACTGCAGCCATGAAATTAAAAGACATTTACTCCTTGGAAGAAAAGTTATGACCAACCTAGATAGCATATTGAAAAGCAGAGACATTACTTTGTCAACAAAGGTCTGTCTAGTCAAGGCTATGGTTTTTCCCGTGGTCATGTATGGATGTGAGAGTTGGACTGTGAAGAAAGCTGAGCAACGAAGAATTGATGCTTTTGAACTGTGGTGTTGGAGAAGACTCCTGAGAGTCCCTTGGACTGCAAGGAGATCCAACCAGTCCATTCTGAAGGAGATCAGCCCTGGGATTTCTTTGGAAGGAATGATGCAAAAGCTGAAACTCCAGTACTTTGGCCACCTCATGTGAAGAGTTGACTCATTGGAAAAGACTCTGACGCTGGGAGGGATTGGGGTCAGGAGGAGAAGGGGACAACAGAGAATGAGATGGCTGGATGGCATCACTGACTCGATGGACGTGAGTTTGAGTGAACTCCGGGAGTTGGTGTTGGACAGGGAGGCCTGGAGTGCTGTGATTCATGGGGTGACAAAGAGTCAGACACGAGTGAGCGACTGAACTGAACTGAGACAACAAATGAAAGTGAAACACAACTCTATGTAATTTACTGAACTCTGCCACGTTAGTTCTAAGAGGGAAGTTCATAGTAATATAGACCTTCAAGGAATAATAAAAATTCAAACAACGTAACCTACCAAGTAAAAGAATTAGCAAAACAAAAACAGCATAATGTGAACAGAAGGAAGGAAATGAAGATCAGAGAGAAAATAAAAGATCAATGAAACCATGCACTATTGAAAAAGATAAAATTGATAAACTTTTTAGCCAGACTCACAAAAAAAAAAAAAGAACCCAAATAAAATAAGAAATAAATGGATACATAACAGGTACCATGAAAATCCAAAAAAAAAAAAAATCATATTCTATGAATAACTATAGGCCAACAAATAGGACAAATTAGAAAATGGAAAATTTTCTAGAAACCTACAGAGTGCAAAGACTGAGTCAAGCAGAATTAGACAATTTGAACTGATCACCAGAAGTGAATCTGAATTTGTAATTAAAAAAACAAAAGTCTCATTAAAGAAAAGTCTGACCCAGTCTAATCTACAAGGTAATTCTACCTGGCACACAAAGGATTGCGTGCCTCTATCTACCCTTCTGAAACTCTTCCAAGTAATTCACTGCAGAGGGAACACTCCCAAATGCATTCCATGAAGCCACCCATCATCCTGACATGAAAACCAGACAAAGACACTACAAAATAAAAAATTACAGTCCAACACCTTTGGCGAACACACATGCAAAAATCTTCAATAAAGTATGAGCAAACCAAATTCAACAATACACAAAAAGGATCAAATACCACTCTCAAATTGGACTCATTCCAGGGTTGCAGGGAGGGTTCAACATATGTAAAATGAAAACAAAAAGTGATAACTACACTAAAAAAAGGAAGACTGAAACATAATCTTCATTTCAATAGATGCAAAATAGCTTTTGATAAAATGCACCATCCATCCAGGCTAAAACTTCTCGACAAAGTGGGTATAGAGGGAACATGTCTCAACATAAAAAAGGTCACTAAAGCAAACCCACAGCCAATATATAACACTCAACAGTGAAAAGCTGAAAGCCTTTCTGCTAAATTCAGGAACAAGACAAGAATGCCTACTCTCACCACTTTTATTCAAAATAGTATTGGAAGCCCTAGACAGAGCAAGTCAGACACAGCAAGAAATAAATGGTACCCAGCTGGAAGCAAAGAGGTGCAAATGTCCAGATGACACTATCAAGAACCCTAAAGTCTCCACATAAAAACTATGAGAACTAATGAATTCAGCAAGCTTGTTAATATACAGAAATAAGTTGCATTCCTATATACTAATAATAAAATATCACAATGAGAAAATTAAAAAAAAAAAAAAAACACCACTAATCCTGTTTAAAGTCACATTAAGAAAAAAACCCTATGAATAAAACTTAACCAAGGCATTGAAAAGACTATAGGCTAAAAACAATATAAAACATTGTTAAAAAATATAGAAAATGATTAAAAGAAATGGAAAGATACTTCATGCTCTTGGATTGAAAGAATTATTAAAATGGCCATAATATGTAAATCAATCTACACATTTAAGTCAATCCCTATCAAACTGTGTGAATATTATTCATGGAACTAGAATAATCAAAAAACTGGTAGAGAACTATAAAACACTCCAAATTTCCAAAGCAATCTTTAAAAAAAGAGCAAAGCTGGAAGTATGATACTCCCAGACTTCTGTCTATACTACAAAGCTCAGTAATTGAACCAGTGTTGTATTGGTAGAAAAACAGATATACAGCAATGTTACAGAGTATAGAGCCTAGGAATAAACTGACATACCTACCGTCAATTAATCTACAAAGGAGGCAAGACTATACAATGGAGAAAAGACCACCTCAACAAGTGGTGCTAGGAAAGCTGGACAACCACATATAAAAAAAAAGATAATTCTACTATGCGAGGTGACAGAACATGCTAAATTCAAAATTATTTTGAGACCTAAATATAAGACATAAAACCACAGAATCCATACAAAAGAAGATAGGAGCCTCTGACATATATGACAGCACTATTTCTTGATTCAGTCACTTAAAACCAAAGAAACTGAAGCAAACAAAACAAACAATAATTTAAAAAGACACACACAAATGAGACCAAATTACACATAAAAGCTTTTGCACAAAAGTCATCAACAAAAAAACGGCTGAATGGAAAGTACTATTTGCAAATGGCATGACCAGCAAGGGGTTAATAATTAAGATATACCAACAGCTCATACAACTCTGTACCAAAAAAAAAAAAAAAAAAAAGATCCAATCAAAAAAATGGGTAGAAGATTCCAACCAACATTTTTTCCAGAGAAGACACATAGATGGCAAACAGGCACGTGCAAAGAGGCTCCACACTGGTTATTAAAAGAGAAATGCAAACCAAAATTACAATGAGGTTTCATCCCAAATCAGTCAGAATGGCCACCATCAAAAAGTGTACAAATAATAAATGTCGGGGAAGATGTAGAGAATAGGGAACTCTTGTACTCTTTTATGAGAATGTAAAATGGGATAGCCACTATGTAAAACAGCACAAAGGTTCCTTAAAAAAACAAAATTGCAACTACCACATGATCCAGCATTTCTCCTCCTGGGCTCATTTTGGAAAAACATACACACACACACACACAAATACTAATCTGAAAACATACGTGCACCACAACATCCATAGCTGCACTACTTAAAACAGCCAAGATACGGAAGGCACCTAAGTGCCCAATACAGAAGAAGGGATAAAGAAGGCACAAACACACAATGGGAAAAAGACTAAAATAAAATGAAATAATGCCATCTGCAGCAACGTGGATGGACCTGGAGAATATTACGCTTAGAGAAACAAGTCAGAGAAGACAAATACTATATGGTATCACTTCATATGTGGAATCTAAGAAATGCAAACGGATGTATGTGTATAACAGAAACAGACACACAAAACTTACAGAAAACAAACTTATAGTTACCAAAGGGGAAATGAAGCAGGGAGACACAAAGTGGGGCAAATGTGAATACATGAAACAGATAAGCAACTAGGATCAACTGCATAGCACAGGGAACTGTACCCATTATTGTGTAAGAATTTATAATGGAGTATAGTCTGTAAAAACACTGAGTCACTATGCTGTACTCCTGAAACACCATACTTCCAGAGAGAAGGACCCATCCCCCAGAGCGGGTCACCCACACATGGAAGAACAGCTACAACTGCAGAGGGTCTCCCCAAGGAGCAAGAGGTCTGGGTCCCATACCAGGCTCCCCAGAATGGGGGTCTTGTAACAGGGAGACAAGCCCCTAGACAGTTTGCTTTTGAAGGACAGTAGGGCTTACTTTCAGGAGACTGGATGTCCTGGGTTTACAGCCACTGGGAACAGCTATCTGGGATCTCACTGTCCCACATGGACATGTGCCAGCCACCACCACTGTGGGATCCTCCCTCTAGCTGGTCAGCCTCAGGGGCCAGCCCTGCCCCTACCCAACAGCCTGTGGGCACCAGGACTGAGATGCTCAGGCTCTGCAACCAACTGGGCAAGGACAAGCCCCACCCAGCAGAAGGCCACTCTAAGCGCCCCACCACCACCCCACCCGCCAGCTCACAGATGCCCCACACATGGCCCTGCCCATCAGAGGGCCCGGGACCTGGCTCCACACACAAGCAGTGCACAGGCCCTAGATCAGGGACACCCAGAGCCCTGTAGCCAGAGACCCCATACCCAGCCCTGCCCACCAGTAAGCCTGCTCCAGCCTTGAAGACATCCTCACCTAGCAGTGGGAAGATACCAGCTGCAGGACAACTACAGCCTGCTGTGACAGGACCCAGCCCACTCACCAGCAGGCCAACACAAGCATCAGGTGTCACGCCACCCATCAGCGGTCTGACACCAGCCACGGAGCTCAGAGGCCCTCAGCCAGACCCCAGGACTGGCTCTTCCTGCCAAAGGGCCAGCACTCACCCCAGGACCCAGTGTCGCCACCTGGCGGGTGGGGAACAGCCCTGGGATTACCTGGAGCTCGACTTAGCCCACCTGTGAGCCAGCACTAGCCCCGGGGACCCCCCATGATTCTGCAGCCACCCTCTCAGGACCTCCCCCTACAACCAAAATCTAGCAGCCTCTGTGCAAAGCAGGGCCTGGCAACCCAATGGATGGGAGGGCCAGCCACGCCTACCAAACAGACCACCCATAGTATTCAGCCTTGAATACCATGCACAGGACCTATGCAGCCTTCACGGGGAACCCTAGAGCATACAGCTCTGGTCACAAGAGGGGAGTGTGCTTCTGGGACACGGAGGATGTCTCCTACAAGGGCCACTTGTCCAAGTTCAGGAAAATGAACCAAACATCACCTACACAAAGTGCAGCAATTTAGGCAAGATGAGGAGACAGAGGAACATGGTCCAAATGAAGGGACCAGTTCTTCTTAGAATTTATGTGAAGACAGGGAATCTACCTGAGGAGGATGATCATAAAGCTGACTGAAGAACTAAGGAGAAGAACAGATTAACCGAGTAAGAAGAGAGAAGTTTTAAACAGTTAAAAAAAATATTAAAAACCCACCAGAGATGAAGAATATAATTGAAATCAGTACAGCAGAAGACATCAACAGATTGAAGCAGAGGAACAGATCAATGAGCTGAAAGGCAGTAGTGAAAATCACTGATGCTGAACAGAAAAAATAAGAAATGGTAGTTTAAGAGACATCTGGGACATCAAGTAACTAATATTCACATTATAAAAGCCCTAGAAAGGGAAGAGCTAAGGAGTAGAGAACACGTTAGAAGAAAGAGCTGAAAACTTCCCAAACTAGAGAGTAAACAGACTTCCAGGTCCAGGAAGCACTGAGAGTCCCAAACAGGATTCACCCAAAGAGGGTCACATCAGGACACACTGTAAGTAAAATGGCAAAGGTTGGATGGAACATTAGAAGCAGCAAAGAAAAAGCAACAGGTAACAACAAGGGAAATTACCATAACGCTTTCAGCTGACTTCTCAACACCAACTCACAGGCCAGAAGTGAGCAGCACAATATATGTAATGTGACCAAGAATACTCTGTCCTGTAAGACTCTCATTCACACTTGATGAAGAGTTTAAGAACTTCATACACAAGGAAAATCTAAAAAGTCCAGCACCACCAAACCAGCTTTACAAGATATGTTACAGGACTTCTCTAAGCAAAGAAAGAGAAGGCCACAACTAAAACATGAAACTTATAAAAGGAAAACACTCAATGGTAAAGGCAAAAATTTTAGTAAAGCTACTAAATTATGCACACAACTGGTAAGAAGGTTACAATTCAATTTAATATAATCATCTACAAAATGGGTATAAAATACGACAAAGACAGTAACCTAAGGTCAGGACAGTAAAAATGCAGGATTGTTAAAATGTATCTGAAATTCAGGGACAGCAACTTAAAATAGTCCCATATACAGATTATATAACCTCATGGTAATGACAAACCCCAATCAACAATATTCCACAGTGATACAAACAACACAGGAAATTTAAACACTGAAGATTGTCATTAAAACTCCAAGTACATAAAGGAATAAAAACAACCCTGACACAATAACATAATGGCATTAAGTACATACAAATCAAAAGTTAAAGTAAATGTCCTAAATGCTCCAATCCAAAGACAGAATGATGGGACGCTAAAGCAAAACCCTTGTATACACTGCCTACAAGACACTCACTCTACATCTAAAGATACAGACTAAAGTGAGGGGATGAAAAGTAGTAGTCTATACAAATGGAAACCAAAAGAAAGTCAAGGTAGCAATACTTACCAGACAAAACAGACTTTAAAACAAACACTGTTACAAGAAACAAAGGATTGTGTATAATAACCAAGAGATGAATCCAAAAATATACCCTTGGAGGAGGGCATGGCAACCCACTTCAGTGTTCTTGCCTGGAGAATCCCTTGGACAGAGGAGCCTGGCAGGCTACAGTCCATGACGTTGCAGAGTTGACACGACTAAGCGACTAACACTTTCACTTTTTTTCATTGTAAATATACATGCCCCAAAGTAGGTGCTGGAGAAGGCAATGGCACCTCACTCCAGTACTCTTGCCTGGAAAATCCCATGGGCGGAGGAGCCTGGTAGGCTGCAGTCCATGGGGTTGCTAAGAGTCGGACACGACTGAGCGTCTTCACTTTCACTTTTCACTTCCATGCATTGGAGAAGGAAATGGCAACCCACTCCAGTGTTCTTGCCTGGAGAATCCCAGGGACAGGGAAGCCTGGTGGGCTGCCATCTATGGGGTCGCACAGAGTCGGACACGACTGAAGTGACTTAGCAGCAAAGTAGGTACACCTAAATATATAAGAGAAGTATTTACATAAAGTGAGAAACTGACAGAAGCAAAATAATAACAGAGGACTTAATGATCAGTGGACAGATCACCCAGATAGAAAAATCAATAAAGAAACACCAGCCTTAAATGACACAGTGGTTCAGATGGACTTTATATATGTACACACACACACACACAAACACACATATATTTAGATTATTCCATTCAAAAGCAGAATACATATTCTTTTCAAGTGCACATGGAACATTCCCCTGGATACATCACATGCTAGGCCTCAATACAAGCCTTGATAATTAAGAAAAAAGAAATAATATCAGTGATCTCTGACTACAACACTATGAGACTATAAATCAACAAGAACACTGCAAGAAGCACAAACCCATGGAGGGTAAACAATACACTACTAAATAACCAATGGACCACTGAAGAAGTCAAAGAAGCAATTTAAAAAAACACTTGGAGACAAATGAAAACAAAAACACGACGATCCAAAAAATCTATCAGATGCAATGAAGGCAGTTCTAAGAGGGAAGTTGCAGTGATATCAGTTTACCTCAGGAAACAAGAAAAATCTCTAACATTCTAACCTTATGCCCAAAGGAACAGATAAAGAATAAACAACCCCAAATTGAGAAGGAAAGAAATCTTAAAGATCAGAGGAGATAAGTGAATAATAAATTGAAAAACAGATAAGATCAAGGAAACAAACAGCTGGTTTCTTGAAGAGTGAAACAAAACTGATAAACCTTTAAACAGACTCAATCATGAAAAAAAGAGAGGGGGCCCTAATCAATAAAATTCAGAAATAAAAAAGAAGTTAAAATTGGCACCACAGAAATACAAAAGATCATGAGAGACTATTATGAGTAACTATGGTTTTTCCTGTGGTCATGTATGGATGTGAGAGTTGGACTGTGAAGAAGGCTGAGCGCCAAAGAATTGATGCTTTTTGAACTGTGGTGTTGGAGAAGACTCTTCAGAGTCACTTGGACTGCAAGGAGATCCAACCAGTCCATTCTGAAGGAGATCAGCCCTGGGATTTCTTTGGAAGGAATGATGTGAAAGCTGAAACTCCAGTACTTTGGCCACCTCATGTGAAGAGTTGACTCATTGGAAAAGACTCTGATGCTGGGAGGGATTGGGGGCAGGAGGAGAAGGGGACAGCAGAGGATGAGATGGCTGGATGGCATCACTGACTCGATGGACATGAGTTTGAGTGAACTCCAGGAGTTGGTGATGGACAGGGAGGCCTGGCCTGCTGCGATTCATGGGGTCACAAAGAGTTGGACACGACTGAGCGACTGAACTGAACTGATACATCAATAAAATAAACAAGCTAGAAGAAATGGACAAATTCTCTGAAATGTACAATCTCCCAAGACTAAACCAAGAATAGAAACCACCAACAGACCAATTACTGGTACTGAAATTTAACCAGTAATTTAAAACTCCCAACTAACAGAAGACCAGGACTAGATGGCTTCACAGGTGAATTCTACTGGACATTTAGAGAAGAGTTAATACTGACCCTACTGAAACCATTCCACAAAAACTGCAGAGGAAGGAACACTTCTGAACTCATTCTGAGGCCAGCATCACCCTGTGGCCAAAACCAGACAAATCACAGAAACAAGAAAGTTGCAGGCCTGTAACACTGATGAACATAGATGTAAACTCCTCAATAAATTAGCAAGGACATCCAGGAATTCATTAAAAGGACCACACATCATGATCAAGTGAGTTTTATCTTAGGGATGAAGGATGGTTCAGTATCCACTGTCCTTGTGATACACCACAGTAACAAGTCAAATCAAAGCCATATTACCATCTCAGTAGATGCAAAGAAAGCTTTTAACAAAGGTCAACAGCCATTTATGATAAAACCTGAAAGTGGGTATAGAGGAAACATATCTCAGCATAAAGACCATGTACATAAGTGCATAATTAACATCAGACTCACCAGTGAAAAGATGAAACATACCTTCTAAGATCAGAAACAAGACAAGGATGTCCAGCCTAGCCATTTTTAGTCAACATAGTTTTAAAAGTCCTAGTGACAGCAATCAAATAGAAAGCAATAAAAGGAATCTAAATTGGAAATTAAACTGTCACTGTTTCCAGGTGACATGATACTCTACACAGAAAATCCCAAACGTGCTACTAGACAACTACTAGAGCTCAATGAATTTGGTAAGTTTGCAGGATACAGAATTAATATACAGAAATGCCTTGTTATTTGTGCACACTAACAAGCTATCAGAGAAATTAAGGAAACAATCCTATTTACAATCACACCAAAAAAAGAAAAGGAATAACTAGGAATAAGCTTACCTAACGTGGCTCACCTGTAGTGAGGAAACAATAGAGACACGGGTGAGTGACACAGCACCACTGTATGGAAGGACAGACCATGTTCTTAGATTGGAATAATCAATATTGTTAAAATGACCACACTACCCAATGTCACCTGAAATTCAATACAACCCCCTATGAAACATCAATGAGAGTGTTCACTGACTGCAACAAATAATTTTGAGGTGTGTATGGAAAACCAAGAGAATTTGAAGAGCCAAAACCACCCATTAAGAATGGTCCCATTCCCTGACTTCAGACTACAAAGCTGATCAAAACACACAACACTGGCAAAAAAAAGACACACAGACCAATGGAACAGGACAGATTCCAGAAAGTAACCCATACACTCATGATGAATCAACAAAAGGGGCAAGAATACATACTGGGGAAACAATCTCTTCAATAAGTGGTGCTAGCAAGACTGGACAGACACAGGTAAAAGAACAAAATTAGAACATGCAGTCACACCACCTAGAAAAATAAAATCAAAATGGATTAAAGTCCTAAGGGTATGACCACAAACCACAAAATTCCTAGATGAAAACATAGGCAGACATGTGATATAAATCACAGCAGTATCTTCTGTATTTTTCTCCTAACACAAACAAGCAAAAACAAACAAATGGGACTCAATTAAACCTATATCACTGACAAAATGAAAAGAACCTGCTGAAAGGGAGAAAATATTTGCTAATAATATGACCAATAAAGGGTTAATATCCAAAGTATATAAAACAGCTCATACAACTCAGTATCAAATGAACAATCTGATTAAAAAATGGGCAGAGAAACTGAAAAGACAGTTTTCCAAAGAAGAAATGCAAATTCCCTAGAGGCACATGAAAAGATGTTCAACATCACTGGCTTATCAGGGAAATGCAAGTCAAAACCATAGTGAAGTTTCACCTTGTACTTGTCAAAATGAAAAGTAAAAAGTGTTTAGTTATCAGTCATGCCTGATTCTTTGTGACTCCCTGGACCCCTGCCAGGCTCCTCTGTCCTTGAAAACTATCCAGGCAAGAATACTGGAGTGGGGTAGCCACTCCCTTCTTCAGGGGATCTTCCCCATCTAGGGATCGAACCTGGGTCTCCCGCATTACAGGCAGATTCTTTACTGGATATCCTCAAAAAGAGAATGAGCACTGGTGAGGATGTGGATTAAAGGGAGCGCTCCTACACTGCTGGTGGGAATGTAAATTGGTGCAGCCACTATGCAGAACACAGTAGTGGAAAAAATTAAAAATAGAACTAACAAGAGATTCAGCAATCCCACTCCTGAGTACATATACAAAGAAAATGACAACACTAACTGGAAAAGAAACGTGCAACTCAAAGGTCACAGCAGCAGTACTTACAAAAGAGGCAGCTAGGGAGATCTGAGCCCACCCCAGGCCTGCAGTCACACTGCGAGTCCATGCCCTACTGACCAGCCTCTTGCTAAACGCACAGCCACCAACCGCGAGGTCCTGATGCCTGGCCTAAGTGTGTTCCCCTCAGGCCCCCAGCATCACCCAAGTCCTCGTGGCCTGAAGACCACGTGGCCTCTCTCTGCACAGAAAGAAGGTCCACATCTTCTCACCATCATTCCATCCCTCCAGCTGCCTCAGGGGATCCGGACCAGCCTCCCCCTGGCCTCTTCCCGCCGGTGCCCAGGCCTGTCCAGGCCTTTCTCAGCAGCCCTCCTCCACCATCACTTGCCCATTTCCCTGACAGTCACCCCTTCTGCTTGGTGACAGTCAGCCCACAAACGTGCAGTGACCGTTCCCGACACTGAGACCTCCTGGATCTCACATCTTCAACTGCCACTATTCCTCTTCACAGAGAACTCTGAAAGAGCCTCCTGCACACGCGATCCCACTTTCCCGGCAGCCCCCGCCCTCTGTCTCCCTGAGACGGGCTTGGCTCCCTCGTGGCATGCCCCCACCCTGCCATGGTGGCTCCCATGCCTGACCCTCAAGGGCACTCACACATTCACTTCCCCATCTCAAGGTTCCTCCTTGCAGATCCTGGACACGACCTTGTCTCGGTCCCTCCACCTCCCCAAGACCCCTCACCACTGTGCACTCCAGAGGCCAGCCCACCTTCCTCGCGGGTCTCAGTCAGGCCTGTCCCCCTAGGCTTCCAGGTTTTCCCTCTGCTCCAGCTGCACAGCCAGCTTCCCCCAGGTGACTCCAGGGTGTCCAAAACCCATCGAGCCCCACATCACCCCAAACCAGCCTCTTCTTGTCTTTCCTCAGCTTCTTCCGTAAAGGGCTCATCTTCAGTCACTGTTGTTTAAGTCAATACTCCTGGGACCTTCCTGGATGCCACTCCGTCAGCATGTCCTGCCGGCTGCACCTGCAGGACGTGCCCAGAACCCTCATCATCACCTCCGTCCACACCTCCCCATCTTCCCAGCCTCCACCTTGGCTGCCCGTCACAGCCTGGTCCACGTGGCAGAGCCACCCCGTTCCTGAAAGTCACCACACAGCTGTCCTCAGCTGAAGAACCGTGCCCCCCACCCCAGTGACTCTGCTCTCAAGGTAAGAGCCCCAGTCCCCACACCACAGCCAGGCCACTGGCACAGCTCCCCGGAATGGCTGGGTCCCCACTGGCCCCATGCACCTTTCCCTCCCTACTATTTCCTTACTTATGGGCCAGGGTTCCAGGCACCAGTCTGGTACGACCAGACTGAACAGACACTGAAACAGGTGTGAGCTCTCCTCACTATTTAAGTTAAGGATAAATTGGCAAAAATTAACAATAATTTACTCTTCTCAGTGAATGGTTGGTTTTGGAAAGCAGTTCTATAAGACAGGAAATGTTATGTCAATATTTAATGGGTTGAATACATTTTAATGGTTACTACAAATGAAAACCAAAACAAGCATGGACTCAGCCCAGCAAATCTCAGCCCCATGCTGTCCTCTGTGAAGTCAGGAGGCAGCTGGTCCCAACAGCAGACACGTGAGGATGCTGCCCGACAGGACACATGGTGGCCACTCCTCCATCCTTGGGTCCCATCATTGTCCACCCCCAGATGCTTGTCAGGACAGCAGAAGATCCAGGAAAGAGAGATTCATTCCTGCTGTGGACTTTGATGTCGGGGCGAGGTCAGGCTCACATCCCACTCTGGGGGCAACAGCCAGGAGCAGGGTGGGGCCACCAACAGGAAGTCAGTGAGAGGAAATGGCAGGGTGGGGGTGCGTCTGTCGAACTCCTATAACAGCAGGACCATGAGCCGAATCCTCAGAGCCTGGAGGACAGACGTCCAAGATCAACTCACTGCAGATTCAGTGTCTGGTGAGGCCCCTTCCTGGTTCACACACGATGCCTTCTCCCTGTGTCCTCAAGTGGCAGAAGGGTTGGGGGCACTCTGATCCCTTTCATGGGGGGCTCCACCCTCATGACCTCATCACTCCCCAAAGACCAACACCACCACCCTGGGCATTTGGATTCAACCTGAGTTTTGGGGGGATACACACTCAGACTGCAGCAGAATGACCCCACTAAACCGACCTACAGGATTCATGCTGAAGACAGGCAGGGGATCAGACCTCAGTATCGGGGAGTGGGGGACGAGCAGTCTGGTCTGATGTTGAGCCTGGCGAGCTCTGACTAATCGGACTCAACAGGAATCTTGCTAAAACTGGACAATAAAGAGACAGACCCCAAAGCCTGAGGAGTCAGGACCTTGCTGGCAGCCACTCAGAGGAGCCTGACTACAGTCTGGTCCATGAGAGACTGTGACCCTCCCCCATCCAGCCCACTTGTCACTGTCACTCTGGCCCA
The DNA here is from genome assembly GCF_055505025.1 of Bos grunniens. Classification (NCBI taxonomy): domain Eukaryota; kingdom Metazoa; phylum Chordata; class Mammalia; order Artiodactyla; family Bovidae; genus Bos; species Bos grunniens. Next base: position 32,172,402 of record NC_141193.1, read on the forward strand.
GACTGTCCCTTCTCCACAGTTCAGGGGGGCCCACAGCATTCCTGGACCCCCAGTCCTTCTCCCAGAACTCCACAGGCTCCCCCTGAGGCAAATGACAGGGAGACCTGGGAGAGAACTTGGGCTCATGTCTATCACCAGGACTTGACCACACAATGTGACCCATGTGAACTGGTATCCAGGGCATATAAAGCTCGCTGACACTACGCTGCAGTCTTCTATGTGTATAGACTTAGGTCTGAACAGTGCACACACGGTAATACCTCACTGCTAAAAAGTGCTAACCAGCAACTGAGCTTTCCAAGTCAGAAAAGTAAGATTACTGATCACGAATCAAATAATGAAAGTCTGAAATACCCTAAGTGTAACTAAAATATGACAAAGTGAGCAAATGCTGTTGGAAAACTGGCACCATATTTGCTCAAGGCAGGGTTGCCACAAACCTTTGATTAGTAAGAAACACAGCATCTGCAGAGCACAAAACAGAGGGCACCTACATCCCTGGGACACTCCCTGCATGGGTAGCAGCTGCCCAGGAGAGATGTCTGTTTACTGATCCAGGGTCCCCTGAGGAGCATCCACCATCGGTGCAGGACCACCCCTCACCCCCTGGCCCCTCAAATGATGGTATTTCCCAGAGTGGTCAGGGGACTGGACCCTCATCCTCCAAGTTCAGAGCCCACCATCTTTGGACAGCTGGATCTGGAAAAGCACTCCTGACAGCAGTCCACACCCGCCCTGGATCCTGGTCACACAGAATTCCTGCTGCCCTGGGTCTCCCTGACCTTCCGCCCCCACTCAGGAAGTGCTCCAGACAAGAGGGAAGACAGACTTACCTCCAAGCTCTGAACAATTAGAAGACTAGTCACTTCTGATAATGAGGTACATGGTCTTCAGGACTGACTGGCAAGGCCTGGCATCTGAGGATGCTGAGCCCAGCTGCACTGGGTTGCCCGTCAGTGGCTTTCTGGGGATGAAGCACACAGGCACCCTCCTAGACAACATGTCACAGGTGAAGTACTGCCACTGTTCGTGGGCCAGCTTCGTTCTGCCGGGCGCACACCCAGCCAAGACACTGAGATGCCAAGGCTGTCAGCAAACAGGGCTTATTTATGAGGCAGCCACGCGAGGAGACTGGAGAACAAATCTCAGGTCTGCCTTCCAGAAGTCATGGAGCTGGAGTACTGATGGGACAGTGAACAGGGCCGCCTGGGCACTAGGATTAAAAAGGTGCCTAAACATCCTTGTGCACAGGCGTGACTAGGCTCCAAGCCTCTGCATGTTCACAAGGTCATCAGCTCACCTCACCAGGTGAGGTGTTGGTGGTTGAGATGGTCCTATCCCATCTCAACCAGCTCAGCCCACATTCAACAGAGCCACCTCCAAGTCCCTAGAGGACAACTCAGATAAACAGCTAATTGATTAGGCTCTGAACTGCTTGGAGGACATGCAAGCCTTCACAACCCTGATTAGGGACAGCAGGTAGAATGGGTATAGCCTGCAGGCTCTGGGTTCACTGACCCCCTCATTTGTGATTGTGCTTCAATCTGGGGAAAGGGGTGAGGGCAGCTTTGGCAACTTTCTGCTGTAAGGAGACCCAACAAGGGCTTGAAGAGTCGAACTACTTAGCACTCGTCTGAGTGTATTTTCTTATTTATGGTTCCATGTTAACATTCACCCCAACAAAAAATAGCTCCTGCACCAGCTGTCAAGGCAGCCACAGGCCCAAGGCTGGTAACTGAAACTGCAAAGATGGACCATCAAGGGGCACAGGGGATGCCAGCCATGGCTAACGTTCAGGATTTTTAGGGGTTTTATCCATGGAAAAGGAATGCAAAATCAGGAAGTCAATAAATACCTGGAGTAACAGGCAAATTTGGCCTTGGAGTACAGAATGAAGTAGGGCAAAGGCTAACAGAGTTTTCCCCAAGAGAATACACTGGTCATAGCAAACACCCTCTTCCAACAACACAAGAGAAGACTTTACACAATGAACATCACCAGATGGTTGATACAGAAATCAGACTGAGTATATTCTTTGCAACCAAAGATGGAGATGCTCTAAACAGTCAGCAAAAACAAGACTGGGAGCTGACTGTGGCTCATATCATGAACTCCTTATTGCCAAATTCAGAAGGAAATTGAAGAAAAGTAGGGAAAACCACTAGACCATTCAGGTATGACCTAAATCAAATCCCTTACAATTATACAGTGCAAGTGACAAATAGATTCAAGAGTTTAGATCTGATAGAGTGCCTGAAGAACTATGGACAGAGGTTCATGACATTGTATAGGAAGCAGTGATCAAGACCATCCCCAAGAAAAAGAAATGCAAAAAGGCAAAATGGTTATCTGAGGAGGCCTCACAAATAGCTGTGAAAAGAGAAGTGAAAGGCAAAGGAGAAAAGGAATGATATACCCATTTAAATGCAGAGTTCCAAAGAATAGCAAGGAGAGATAACAAAGTCTTCCTCAGTGATCAATGAAAAGAAATAGAGGAAAATAATACAAGGGGAACGACTAGAGATCTCTTTGAGAAAATTAGATATACCAAGGGAATATTTCATGCAAAGATGGGCACAATAAAGGACAGAAACGGTATGGACCTAGCAGAAGATATTAAGAAGAGGTGACAAGAATACACAGGAGAGCTATACAAAAAAGATCTTCATGACCCAGATAACCATGATGGTGTGATCCCTCACCTAGAGCCAAACATCCTGGAATATGAAGTTAAGTTGGCCTCAGGAAGCATCACTATGAACAAAGCTAGTGGAGGTGATGGAATTCCAGTTGAGCTATTTCAAATCCTAAAATATAATGCTGTGAAAATGGTGCATTCAATATGTCAGCAAACTTGGAAAATGCAGCAGTGGCCACAGGACTGGAAAAGGTCAGATTTCATTCCAATCCCAAAAAAAGGCAATGCCAAAGAATGTTCAAACTACTGCACAATTTCACTCATCTCACACGCTAGTAAAGTAATGCTCAAAATTCTCCAAGCCAGGCTTCAGCAGTACGTGAACTGTGAACTTCCAGATGTTCAAGCTGGTTTTAGAAAAGGCAGAGGAACCAGAGATCAAACTGCCAGCATCCACTGGATCATCAAAAAAGGAAGAGAAACATCTACTTCTACTTTATTGACTATGCCAAAGCCTCTGACTATGTGGATCACAAAAAACTGTGGAAAATTCTGAAAGAGATGGGAAATACCAGACCCAGATACATCTATTTGCCGGTAAAGAAGCAACAGTTAGAACTGGACATAGAATAACAGACTGGTTCCAAATTGAGAAAGGAGTTCATCAAGGCTATATATTGTCACCCTGCTGATTTAACTTATATGCAGAGTACATCATGAGAAATGCTGGACTGGAAGAAGCACAAGCTGGAATCAAGACTGCTGGGAGAAATATCAATAACTTCAGATATGCAGATGACACCATCCTTATGGCAGAAAGTGAAAAAGAACTAAAGAGCCTCTTGATGAAAGTGAAAGAGGAGAGTGAAAAAGTTGGCTTAAAGCTCATCATTCAGAAAACTAAAATCATGGCATCCGGTCCCATCACTTCATGGCAAATACATGGGGAAACAATGAAAACAGTGACAGACTTTATTTTTCAGGGCTCCAAAATCACTGCAGATGGTGACTGCAGCCATGAAATTAAAAGATGCTTGCTCCTTGGAAGGAAAGTTATGACCAACCTAGACAGCATATTAAAAAGCAGAGACATTACTTTGCCAGCAAAGGTCCATCTAGTCAAGGCTATGGTTTTTCCAGTAGTCACATATGGATGTGAGAGTTAGATATAAAGAAGGCTGAGCACAGAAGAATTGATGCTTTTCAACTGTGGTGTTGGAGAAGCCTCTTGAGAGTCCCTTGGACTGCAAGGAGATCCAACCAGTCCATCCTAAAGGAAATCAGTCCTGAATGTTCATTGGAAGGAATGATGCTAAAGCTGAAACTCCAATACTTGGCCACCTGATGCAAATAACTGACTCATTTGAAAAGACCTCGATGCTGGGAAAGATTGAAGGCAGCAGGAGAAGGGGATGACAGAGGATGAGATGGTTGGATGGCATCACCAACTCAATGGATTGAGTTTGAGTAAACTCTGGGTGTTGGTGATGGACAGGGAAACCTGGCGTGCTGCAGTCCATGGGACTGCAAAGAGTTGGACACTACTGAAATGAAGTGATCCAGGGAAAGGAGGGGACAGGTGATCACTCAATTGATAGGTTACATCTGAAGTCAGTGAAGTTACCTGTGGTCAGAAAATTGACTAGCACAACCAAGGGGTCAGCACAAGCTGGTACAGAAACAGGTTTTGTAAGACAGAGCTGTTGCCAGAGAGATTACCCTCTTCTACTAATGTGGCAGAAATCCTCATCCTTACCTACTTCTACCACTGCAGAAGTCCTCCCAAGCCTGGGAGGTTAGAAACAAAGGCATCACAAAAGAATACGTCCTCCTCATAACCTAGCAAGTCTTTATGTTCCCTTCCAAAGGGTCCGACTTGAACAAAGCCACCACGGCCGCAAACCCACTCATCTTGGTTTCTTTCTTGCAGGGATTTTTTTTTTTTTCTTGCTGCTTCTGAACAGCAATTTGAGGTCTGTCGAGGTTGCTCTGCCCCTGGGAGAAACCAGTGTCTAGAACCAGTGAAGTTTGGACAACTTTGGTCAAGATCCTCCTTCTACAGCATAGTTTTCATTCCCCATTGCAGTTCTCCTGAGAGCCTGTCCAGCAGGGATGAAGCCAGTCTTCTGGATGTTCATCTTCCAAGATTCCAGTCTAGAAGTCCCCTGTCTCCTCCTTTAAAAGTGTCATGAGAAGAGTTTTCTGTTGAGTCCAAAGTTGGGGGTCCAGATGTGGCAGAGCCCAGTCACTCCCAGGACCCCTACAGTCTCTTCCGGTGGCAATTGCAATCCTGGTTAGAGCTCTACCCCTCCCCCATCAGCTCTTTGTCCTTGAGTTCAAAACTCCAAATATTTAGCAGATGGCTGAGAATCTGCCTTCTTCCTGGACACCTTATAGCCTCATTCAGAAAAGAAGTTTGAAGTCAAACCGGTACCCTGGTCTCAGGTGTCCTCTGTCCCCTAGTGATCAGAGTATCATCTACATCCTAGAGCAGGGCCTCCCTGTTTAGTTCAAGGTCCTCCAAGTGTGGCCAGGACTTCAAGTATTGTGAACTTGTAAGTCCCTGAGGAAGCACTAACTCCTTTATCTCCATCTTCCCACTCGAAAGCAGACTTGGGATTCAAAACTCAAGGGTGTGCAAAAAAGGCCTTCTTCAAGTCCATAACGGTCACCCAACAAGAGTCTCTGGACAAAGTCATGAGCAGAGGATGGGCTAGGGACAGAAATGCATTCCTACAACCTATTAAGTGCTCTTTAGTCAGGTACAAACACTCAGCTGTGGACCAGCCAATCACAAAGTGACCATCAGAAGCATACTGGGTCATCCTGGAGGAAGGCTGTTAGGAGTCCACCCCAGGGTTTGCTTCCTCCTTTTCATGGATACTGGATAAGACCTGGATGCCTGCCCCCTGCAGAGCCTGACCCTTACAGCTGTGCCCATCTCCCCTTTTCCCAGCAAGCGCATATGCCCATCCCCCAGACTCGCCCTCTGGGGTTTCTCTCCCAGAACTGCCACTGTAGAGCCTACAACTCGCAGGACTGCTCTGGTGGTGCTTTAAAATCCACCCGGTGTCCAGGTGCAGAGGAATACACTGGCACTTAGTTCAGTCAATCTCATCCCAGAGAGGGAGTGAGGCCATCAGGCATGGACAGAAAGCTATTAGGGGCTCTTCCCCCGCTGGAGAAAAGTTTTTCTCTAGGGTCCTCTGACGCCCCTTGCTACTAACAGTCTCAAAGAAGGTTTAGAAAGCCGGGTATTTAAAACCAAGTTCCCTGACTCCCATGTAGTGATTTCCATCTGCCAAGTGACCCAGAGCTCCAGGTGGGAGGCAGTGGTGACTTGGCAGCCTCACCCTTGGTCGCTGTCACTGTCAGTTACCTGGGGCAGTGGTGCCACCTGTTTACCTTCTTCAAGAGTTACAGCATGGGACACTATTCCAGGGTCCCTCCTGCCTGCAGTATACACATTAGTAAGGTCCCACTACTAGGTGCCCCATTCGAATGGGGGTTTAAGGCCTCCTCAGTTCAGTTCAGTCACTCAGTCGTGTCTGACTCTTTGTGACCCCATGAATCGCAGCACGCCAGGGCTCCCTGTCCATCACCAACTCCCGGAGTTCACTCAGACTCACGTCCATTGAGTCGGTGATGCCATCCAGCCATCTCATCCTCTGTCGTCCCCTTTTCCTCCTGCCCCCAATCTCTCCCAGCATCAGAGTCTTTTCCAATAAGTCAACTCTTTACATGAGGTGGCCAAAGTACTGGAGTTTCAGCTTTAGCATCATTCCTTCCATAGAACACCCAGAGTTGATCTCCTTTAGAATGGACTGGTTGGATCTCTACCTTTTCCCAAGTCCCTTGTGGGGGTCGTGGTTTGGTTCATTCTTTCATGAATCCAGGCTTCCCTGGTGGCTCAGATGGTGAAGCGTCTGCCTGCAATGCAGGAGACCCGGGTTCAATCCCTGAGTTGGGAAGATCCTCTGGAGAAGGAAATGGGAACCCATTCCAGTATTCTTGCCTGGAAAATCCCATGGATGGAGGAGCCTGGTAGGCTATAGTCCATGGGGTCGCAAAGAGTCTGATACGACTGAGGGACTTCACTTTCATTTTTCATGAGTTCAGGCAGCCGCCAGCACAATGGAACATTTCATTCTCCACTGTTTCCTTTTCTCCTGAAATTGATCCCTGCAAACACAAACTTAGGGCCATTCCAACAAGTTGAGACATCGGTATCCTTAAAGCACCCCCCATCCTTCGCAGCTTCTTCTGCTGTCCAAGTTGCTCTGAAAAGTGAGAATCATGGGACCATTTTAAATTCCCTGGATCCTCATGGTCTGTATCTGTATTGCCAGTAGGCTTTACAGACCCTTCTAGAAATTCTGAAGGCTCCTCATTCAGTTTCTGGTTTACCTTTTGTACTTCATTAAGGCTTCTTTCAGACATGACTGAGCGACTGAACTGAACTGAAGGCTTCTTTGTTTTGGCCCCCTCTTCACAGCACTGCAAGAATGCAATCTCTATGATGGTCACGTTTCAGCCTGTCCTCAGCACTCACATCCCAACTGGGATGTGCTCACACAGCTACACTTGCTGCAGCCCGAGCTGAGTCACCAGGGGTTTCTGTAGAAGCCCATCTGAGAAGTCCTTCTGAGCTTTATCCTGCACTATTCTACTTTTTTCTGAAGTGAGAAGGGTGTTTAATACACTTTGAACATCTCCCCAGGTCAGGCTGCTGATTGCAAGAGAAAAAAAAAAAAAAGATTGAAAGTGTTTTCTGTCCCCTTGGGGTCATCTCTGTAAGTTGGCATACTATTCTTCCAAATAAGTTCAAAGGTGCAGAAGAAGAGTGGACCTAGATCCATCCCACCCACCTTGCATTCACACCCCCAAGGGGAACTTGCTTTAACAGATGTTGCCCCACCTGAGTTTGGGTAGCTTTCTAGCCCAATCAGGTGCCCCAGTGGGTTTGACTGACAGCAAGTCATCCTCCTTTTCACTAAAACCAAGCAAAACAGCTTTCCTTCCTTCCCTGTGGGACTTTGTATCTTCCTGGCACAGGTGTATTCTGATACAACATAGGAGACTGTAAAAAAGCATTTCACTTTCCCATTTACAAAACCAATCTGCTTGAAAACTTGTACTGTAACTTAAGAATCTATTTCCAGGCTGTTTTCCTCTGGAGTCTAAAGGATGTTGTGGCCATGCAGAGAGAGAGAGAGAGAGAAAGAAAGGCAGGGGGCAGTAGAGAAGTGGGCAGGAAGAAAACCACCTTTTCCTTGGGCGTGGTTTCATAAGTCAAGGTCACCCAACTTTGGTGAACACAGTTTAAGGGAATCACAAGCGGGGGGGTTGCAATTAGCACCTCCCATTCTGAAGCGGCTTTGCTTCCAGTGGTCACAGCAATGAAATGTAAGGGTCCTTGCTGTGGTGACCAAGAAGCTTAGTCCCCAATAGCCAATTCTTGTTTTTCTTACAGAACCTTTACTTATTATAACACAAAACAGGAAACAACGCAGATGTCATTCAACAGGTAAATAAACTGTAATACACCCAAACAATGAGACAGTAACTTGGCAATGAAAATGAAAAGACCACTGAAGCCCTCAATCTATATGAATCTCCAAAGAATTACTGAGTGAAAAAAGCCAAAGGTTACATACCGTAAGATTGCATTTAAACAGCACCTATGAAAATGGGGAAATTACAGAACTGGAGATAAGGATGAATAAGGTAGCAGGGACAGGAGGTAAGCAGGTGTAGCCATTTAAAGTTAGGAACAAGGTTTTTGTGGGCACTTACGTGTTCTGTTTTCTTGAAAGCTCAGTCTGTAAAGACTTCCCTTGATGCTCAGTCTGTAAAGAATCTACCTGTGATGCAGCAGACTTGGGTTCAATTCCTAGATCGGGAAGATCCCCTGGAGAAGGAAAGGCAACCCACTCCAGTATTCTTGCCTGGGAAATCCTATGGACAGAGGATCCTGGTGGGCTACAGTCCATGCGATCACAAAGAGCTGGACATGACTGAAGCAACCTGGCATGTGACTGTATCAGGGTCAGTACGCTAGTTCCTATGTTTAACTATAGTTTTTCACAGGAGTTATTATGAGGGAAATTGGATAAAGAGCATACAGGATCTCCATATTATTCCAACGTCCAATTTCAACAATTATCCACAAAAGTTTAACAAAAGAAGTTCTCCACATCAGACGTCTCATCCACACACTTCTGTACTCTACACAACCTCACGCAGATTAAAGTGTATTTTCTTAATTTGTATAATTTTCTTAAGAGTTGAGCAGCATATTAAGTTTATTACCATTTTGGATAACTGTTTCTTGCACAGAACCAAGATCTGGGGCATTCTTTCATCAACCATAACCCAGAGGCCAAATCTCTACAGTTAAGCCAGTCAGACATGTCAGACATAAACAGACGTGAACAAAGGAGACCCAACACCAGAGCCCCGGGCTCCAGCCCTGGTGTTTCAGCTGCCGTGTGAGCTCTCAGCCGTGTCCAGCTCTTTGCGGCCCCATGTGGACTGAAGTCCTCCAAGCTCCTCTGTCCATGGGATTCTCCAGGAAGAATACTGGAGTGGGTTGCCATGCCCGTCTCCAGGGGATCTTCCTGACCCAGGGATGGAATTTGCATCTCTTGAATTGGCAGACGGGTTCTTTATCGCTGAGCAACCCCAATCCGGGAAGCCCCTCAGCTGCCAGACTTTGCATAATAGTCTCCAAAGCCCTCCAGCCGGCCTCGAGCCCCGCCCTGGTCAGGACAAGCCTACGACCTGGCACAGGTGCGTCTCGTTAACGAGGCAACACACCCAGAAGACATCTTGCTGCTGCTGCTAAGTCGCGCCAGTTGTGTCCGATTCTGTGCGACCCCATAGACGGAAGCCCACCAGGCTCTTCTGTCCCTGGGATTCTCCAGGCAAGAACACTGGAGTGGGTTGCAATTTCCTTCTCCAATGCATGAAAGTGAAAAGTGAAAGTGAAGTCGCTCAGTTGTGTCCGACTCTTAGCGACCCCATGGACTGTAGCCTAGCAGGCTCCTCCGTCCATGGGATTTTCCTGGCAAGAGTACTGGAGTGGGGTGCCATCACCTTCTCCGGACATCTTCCTACCCAAACTCTAAAACCGCTTTTCTGCCACAAAACGAAACAGCACAGGAGGTCAGGGTGCCCGGTGAGGGCTGGAGAGGCGGCCCTGGAGCAGAGGGACCCGAGGCTCAGGCTGGGCCTCCCGGTCCCTGGGAGGGGCGAAGTCCTTGGGCCGAGGTCCCCCTGTAATTCCTCCTTCCCGGCCCACTTCCAAATCCATCACCAAATTCGTTACCAAGCTGGTTTTGTTTGATGCAAAACAAACTGAGGTGAAGCACGGAGAGGGGTCACTCACAGCGAGACGAGAGGGGTCAGCAAGCTTCCAAAACGCCTCAGCGAAGCCCAAGGACTGACAGGAAAGAAGCAGCGAACAGCTGACCCGGGCTGCGTGGACTTGGGGACTCAGGGCGTGAGGAGCGTGGATGTGGGAACACAGGTGCGGGTGGAGCTAGACCCGAGGTCGCAGAGCGTGGGGTTGTGGCCCTGGGGGGCGTGGACGTGGGAGCGCAGGGCATGGGGGGCGTGGACGTAAGGTTGTAGAGCGTGGGGGCGTGGGCGTGCGGGGCGTGGATGCAGGGAACAGAGGGCGTGAGAGATGTGGATGCGATTCCGCAGGGCATGGGAAACGAGGGGGTGTGGGGAACCGGGGGTGCGGTGCGCAGGCAGCCAGGGGAGGCCGGGAATCCCGATTTAGAAAGGTGCCCAGTGGTTCCTGTGCACAGGTACAACTAGGCTCCAGGCCTCCAAACATCACAAGGTCCCCAGGCCTGTGCAGACCCAGCTGAGGGGTCAGTGGTCCTATCCAGTCTCAATCGTCTCAGCCCAAACTAGGCAGCTGAGACCGCGAAGGCCTGGAAAACTTGGGGAAAACCGCTTACTGTTGAGACTGCAGGCCGCTTGGAGGACAAGACTTCTTAAAACGACCTTGATTGGTGAGGGCAGCTGCAGTGGGTTTCAGCTTGAGCATCAAAGGAGCGATGGGGCTGTGATCCTTGACTTACAAGGAAGTATTAGAAATGTCACTGGTCAAGGGACTAAACTACTTGGGGCATGGGTCAAGGCCCCAGGAAACGGATTGTGAGGTTGAGACTTGGCCTTACTACTGACAGGCTCATTTTTATTTAATGGAATAAAGCCTTCCCAGGCAGCAAGGCTAATGCCCTTACAATGAAAAAAATAATTTTTGTTTCACTAAATATTAAATTCCAGTTTTGTTAATTAGGTTTGTGTTTGCAAAGCTCACTTCCCAGTTAGTTCCTTGCTATTGTGTTATATTGCTAAAAAGTTTAATTAAGCTATTAAGGGACACTCTAAGTTTCTAAAGCTTATCTCACTAATCTATCTTTAGATAAAGATCAGATGCCTCAGTGACCTGCAACCAGAGATTTATACATTGTGAAAAAGACATATTTCAAAGGACCATCACCAACCTGGACAGAGTATAATGGAGAAGGGTTAATTTTAAATTTACACTGGATCTGCTTCTGTGACTTTATCCCTTTTTTGTTATTATAAACATTCATAATGGCCTGCCTGAGGGAGATAACCTAAGCAACCCACCTGTGAAGGACTGTAAGGCTTGCCATTCTAGGGACATTTGCAAGGATTGAATAGTTTTTACTTTATTTCCTCACCTTCCACCCCACCCCACCCCCATCTCTGATCCAGAAAAGAACCCGGCAACCAGGCCTTAACAAGATGGTTATTTTGAGGCACTAGCCTGCCATTGTCTTGATCAGCTTTCTTTGAATAAAGTCTCTTCTTGCCTCATCCCCTCATCTCACAGATTCATCGGCCTGTCATATGGTGAACAGAGTGAGCCTGGACTCCTAACAACTTGGCTTAGCCAGCCAGGAGCCTCACTGCTGGTGGCTAGCCGGCCCCAATCAGGGAATATTGGGGCAAGCCCTTGGCAGCTGCTGGGGCCATTCGTCCTGAGGGTCTTTCCTTCAAGATTCCCTGTAATGGTACCAGCAGCCCCCAGCACTTGGCAGTTGAGACAAGGACCCGACAAACTTCTAAGAGTTGATGGACTTGATTTCATTTGTAGGTTAAGTCTACCCAATTCAACTGCCAGTTCAGCCAGTTTGCTTGTTTTTATGTACCCTTTTGTGTTAACAGCCCATGGGCTCAATTTTGGAGGGTAAGTCGCTCCAGTGAGAACACTGGGAACATTTCCATCCCCGACCCCCTCCCCCGCCCCTGCCCCACCAATTTGTGCTTTTCTGTAAGGGACAAGCCAGTTTGGTTGGGGTACCCTGTTGGAGAGGGAAAATGTTGTTGGACTCCACTCTGAACTGGTTCATTTGGAAACTAGTTCTTGTGGGGCAAGTCCACCCTAGTTGGATTTAGCTCATTTGTTTTGTAGGGTACATTTACCTGATTTGGGAATTGGCTCAGTTGGAAATGATTCATTGGGGAGCTATTTTTTGGGGGAGGGTAGCCTAGCTGTAATTAGTTCATTTGTGTAGTAGGGTAAACTTGTTTACCTGATTGAGGGAATCAGTTCATCTGTGCATGGATGCTGAAATTTGTGCCATTTTTGCTGAAATTTGTCTGCATGTTTTGGGCTTTGGTGTTATAAAGCTTACAAAATGGGAAATATTTCATCTATCCCAAAGAAAAGATCTTTGGGGTGAATATTAGATACGGTAAGATCAGAAGAGCAATGGCCTCTGAATGGCTCACATTTAAACAATCTGGCAGTCACATCTGTTAAAACTCAACACTCAAAACACAAAGATCATGGCATCTGGTCCCATCACTTCATGGGAAATAGATAGGGAAACAATGGAAACAGTAACAGACTTTATTTTCTTGGGTTCCAAAATAACTGCAGATGATGACTGCAGCCTTGAAATTAAAAGATGCTTGCTCCTTGAAAGAAAAGCTATGACCAACCTAGACAACATATTAAAAAGCAGAGACATTACTTTGCTGACAAAGGTCCATCTAGTCAAAGCTATGGCTTTTTCACTAGTCATGTATGGGGATGTGAGCATTGGACCGTAAAGAAAGCTGAACGCTGAAGAATTGATGCTTTTGAACTGTAGTATTGGAGAAGACTCTTGAGAGTCCCTTGGACAGCAAGGAGATCAATCCAGTCAATCCTAAAAGAAATCAGTTCTGAATATTCATTAGAAGGACTGATGCTAAAGCTGAGGCTTCAATACTTTGGCCACCTAATGTGAAGAATGGATTCATTGGAAAAGACCTTGATGCTGGGAAAGATTGAAGGTGGGAGGAGAATGGGATGACAGAGGATGAGATGGTTGGACAGCATCAGCGACTCGAAGGACATGAGTTTGAGCAAGCTCCGAGAGTTGGTGATGGACAGGGAAACCTGGTATGCTGCAGTTCATGAGGTCACAAAGAGTTATACACGACTGAGCGACTGAACTGACTGACTGGCAGTCAGAAGCACTTTACAAAGGTGAGGAATACTCTGAAAAGGAAAAGACCTGGGGCTCCCTTGGACTTGAGGCATCCAATTCTAATTTCCCCTAAAGAAGCCCTGGATAACTTTGACAGTGAGGAACAAGTTGATTGACTCTCTAATAGCTACTACTCTCCTTTGTAAATTAAATGCTTGAATAATCTTTTCCCCAGAACAGCTTGACATCAGGGTCCCACTGGGGCCTTTTTGACCTTGTCCAATCTGGGGAGCTTCACCTACTCTCTGGTGGGCTTTGGCGCCAATTTGGGGTGTTCTCCTTATGAAGGGCAACTGTTTATAAGGCACTTTGGAGAAAGGTCACTGGTCTAATGGGACTAGGAAGTCATGTTAATGTGACTTTCTGGCTGGCTAGGTTTGGGTTTATTCTGGTTACTTTGGTAATGTACTACCCTGGTGGCTCAGACAGTAAAGAATCTGCCTGCAGTGCAGGAGACTCAGTTCAATCCCTGGGTCAGGAATATCCCCTAGAGAAGGTGTTGGCAACCCACTCCAGTATTCTTGCCTGGAAAATCCCATGGACAGAGGAGCCTGGCAGGCTGCAGTCCATGGGGTCGCAAAGAGTCGGACATGACTGAGCAACCAATACTTTTCTACTTTCGGTAATGAGCAGACATCTGGTACTAAGGGCTTCCACTATGGTTTTCTCATTTCTTTCTCCTCGAACCCTCTGTGAACAGGTGAGTGACTGTAGAAACAATTGAGGAACTCTGTGTGTACCCACTGTGCCCCAGTACTGTCACTCAAGTGGGTAAGGGCTCTCCTTTCTTCTTCCTCCCTTAAGCTGAGGACCAGGCTAATGGGATTACAGGGCAGATTCCTCAGACCCTCTACCCTATCTCTCCTCTTGCCTTCCCCTCTTTCTTGTGGGAGCCTGGGTGTTGCCCCTAGGCCTTCCTGAGGGGCCTTCTCCCTTAGGCTATTAGGAGAAGAGGTGAAGCTTTCCAACACGGGTGGGTAGATGTATCAGTCCTTGTTGGGGAGGCCACCCAATTCTTTCGCAAAGGAGGGAAAAGCAAAACTGTCCTTGGTTTACAAGTGTAGCCTTCACAGGACTAGAAGGGTGGCTCCAAAAGTCCTTTCACCACTCCCAAAAGCTTCCCTGTCCATCTTATGAAGCTTGCCAATATTAAACAAAGGGGAAACAAAGTCATCCTAGAAAGAACTTGCCTTTATCTTTGAGATGCAAATATCCTCTCTGGTCTTCTCTGTTGTCTTTTGAATGCAAATTTGAAAAGAGTAGAAGAATTTAGAAGTTGGCTTGTCTGATGTAATTAAAAGTTGCTTTTTCTATAAATATTTAGCCACCTAGCCAAGTGAGCCTGACTTGTTTCATCTGTGAGAACCCCAATTTTAATACAATCTTTTTGTAAACTAATGGGTTTATATTACTGGACCTGACTGAAGGTTGAAACCAAAATAACTGCGACTTCAATGTGTGTCTGTGTCTTTTGGTTTTTTTTTTAACCACATTGCCATGGTTAATGAGTTTCAGTTTCACATGAACTGGGAAATAGGGTTAATATTAAATTAGTAACTGGTGAATCCCAGGGACGGGGGAGCCTAGTGGGCTGCCATCTATGGGGTCACACAGAGTCAGACACGACTGAAGTGACTTAGCAGCAGCAGCAGCATTAATGTTTAAGTTTGTTGATCTAATAATAATATAGACATGTCTTGAGTCATCAACATGTTAAGTATAATATTAAGTATAATACTTTCATTTTGTTTAGGTTTAACATAAATTAGGACTTCCCTGGTGGCTCAGATGGTAAAGCGTCTGTCTACAATGAGGGAAACCTGGGTTTGATCCCTGGGTTGGGAAGATTCCCTGGAGAAGGAAATGGCAACCCACTCCAGTATTCTTGCCTAGAAAATCCTGTGGATGGAGGAGCCTGGTACAGGTTACTGTCCATGGGGTCGCAAAGAGTTGGATATGATTGAGCCATTTCACTTTAACATAAATAAGTTACTATATCTGTTACAAATTTGTCAGCCAAAATATACCTCAATGTGAAAAAAACTTTAAGAAAACGAAGACACATGTTTTCAGTAGAAGGTGTGAGAAATAAAAAAAAAAAAATACTTAAGAGTTATGCATAGTGAAAGTGAAGTCGCTCAGTCCTGTCCTACTCTTTGCAACCCTGTGGACTGTAGCCCAACATGCTCCTCTGTCCATGGGATTTTCCAGGCAAGAGTACTGGAGTGGGTTGCCATTAAGAGTTATGCATGGATTCCTAAAACCAGATTGAATTTGGTTGGGTGAGTAAATCTTGGTGAATGGATCCTGTGTGGGAGTAAGCTAGGACATGGACTTGTCTTTTCTTTCTGTTGAGAGAAAAGCTCTCTTGGAATGTCATTTTGATGGTGGAGTAAATGAGCTTTTTGCCTTTAAGTGATGTGTATTCGCTTTGAGATCTCTGGTTACTTTAGTTAAGAAATAAGTATTATCCAAGCCCTTTGTCAACAGATCAGATGTTTAACCATGACTTTCCAGTCTTTTGTCATTTATAGATACTTTTGTATTCTGATGCTGAACAAAAAGGGCTTCATTATCAAGGAGATATACAGGAAGGCAGTGGAAGCAGTTCCACATCAACATGATGACTGTGTGAGAATGCCAGCCCACACAGATTAAAACAAGGCTGTCCTGCCCCTGGGCCCCTAGACCAGGTATCCTGAGATTTTTGCTCCCTGACCTCAGGGTCGACACCCCACTCAGTCTTAAAGCAATTACAGAAGGCAGACCTTCACCCCTCTGCTTCCCGTAAGAATATAGGAGTAAAATCTGAGGAGGGAAATGAAACAGGAAATGGGGCAGGACACAAGCTCTGAAAGAATGACATTACCCAAGGACATTACACAGGCTGAATATAAGCAAATATGTCCAGGATGGTGGAGTGGTCAATTTCCACTAGACCTTAAGCCTCAATATACGCTGTTTGTAACATATCAGCAAGCTAAGTGATACACCCACAAGTGGGTGGAGGCCCAATTAAATGTAAAGAAACTTTTAGAAATACATGTTTTAGGATCTCTCCAGATAGTCTACAACTTAAAAGTTAAAATTATGTTAAATTAAGTGATAAAAGGGTTTTTGTACATGATCATTTAGGATTAACTATGGTTTAAAATAAGTCTAATTGAATAAATGAAACTTTAAGCTAATGTAAAACATAAATTTGACTTTTCTCTCTCTCAAAACAGACACATTTTCTGAAGATGCTAAACTGCCTCTTGATACAGAGTTCAAGTGTATTTAATCTGTATTTGCCTTCAAAGTCTTTTATTGTCATTTTGGCTAAGTTTCACAGTGACCCATGGTAAAACATTACTTGGTGCTCCTTTGACAAGATTTCCCAAATCAAATTATAATAAAGTTCCTTTGACTTCCAGCTAACTTTGGAGTCTTTCAAAGGGGCCCCTGAGGGACCCCAAAGGGAGATATTAAACTAATCAGGTTCATTTGATATATTAAGCTACAAGGGAAGAGATGTCAAATGAATAATAAACTTTAAGTTATGTGGAAAATGGTACATATATTCTAGAGAGTATATGGAGTTCCTAAGAATTTAATGTGTCCTGATAGAATATTATCAGTCATAATTTTAGTTATGAAGGTTTTTTTTTCCATTTATTTATTTATTTATTTTACTTTACAATATTGTATTGGTTTTGCCATACATTGACTTGAATCCACCATGAGTGTACAAGTGTTCCCCATTCTGAACCCCACTCCCGCCTCCCTCCCTATCCCATCCCTCTGGGTCATCCCAGTGCACCAGCCCTGAGCACCCTGTATTATGCATCGAATCTGGACTGGCGATTCGTTTCACATGTGATAATTTACATGTTTCAATGCCATTCTCCCATATCATCCCACCCTTGCCCTCTCCCACAGAGTCCAAAAGACTGTTCTATACATCTGTGTCTCTTGCTGTCTCGCATACAGGGTTATCGTTACCATCTTTCTAAATTCCATATATATGCGTTAGTATACTGTATTGGTGTTTTTCTTTCTGGCTTGAAGGTTTTGTATATTATAGCAGTAAGCAGATTTAAACTTGCCTTCTTTAAGTCTTTGTTAATATACACAGTTATGGTTTCACTTTGATGCCTTTGTAAAAATGCTTCCTCTTCAAGAAAATTTATGAAAAAGACTTTCAGATACATACAAGTTTCTGACTTTTAGAAAATAACACTGAGCTGAGTTTAAAAAAAAAAAAAAACAATTCAAATGAGAAACCTCAAGATTTCATAAAGCTGTTAACAAAAGGGATTAGTTACATAGAACTGAGGAAACTGGTAAATATGGTTGTAATTTTTATGGTCTCTATTTCAAAGGATTACTGGTTTAAATCTGTGTTTTCTAGATGTAAGAAAAAAACTTCTTCAATTAATTCTGACTTGCAATAAATTGGTAGATTATGCCTTTTGGAATATTAATCTTTTTCTCTCTACCTGGTTGATTCTGCCAGTAACATATGGTTGTCTCAAAGATTAAGCTGTGCACAACTGTGCATGGCCAGTACAATGAAACTGCAGATAGCTCATTAAATCAGTTATGGTTCCTTTGGTCACTCGATTATTAAAACTGGGCTATAACTAGTTATACTAATCATTAGCTAAATTTGTTCTTTGTTTACAAACTGGCTTTGTAGCTCTGCATTGCATAATGTCATTGTCTGTGTTACTTATATACTGTTTAATTTGTAAGATTGTTGTTCTTACAGTAACCAGTGTGTCAATCAGGCCTCCAACAATACTTCTATGATTAAACATTCAGAGGAAATAATTGTAATAGTGTGATTCTAGATATGGGAAGAAGCAACAAAGGAAACTGTCTGATGGATTCAAGTTATAAAGAATCCAGAGAATTTTAATTATTGATGAGGCCTGGTCCCAAACTTAACAGCTGTAGTGACATATCAATAATTTTTTAACTGAACTGGGATGAGCCTCCCAGTGGATTGGGACAAATGCTGATTATGAAATGTTTCCCAGTAATGGTCATTCATGACCAGGAGCAGAAGACCAGAGAAATGGAATCAGCGAATGGAGCCCTTCAGTGTGAGCCAGTGAACCCCGAGAAAGGAAATGCCTGCCACCTAGCAGTCCTTAGACTTCAGCCACTCCAACCACTCCCTATGGTTAACCTTGAGGAAACTGAGAAGCAGGATTACAGGCCCCAGTTAGATAAGATAAATAAATTGGATTTAATGAACCCTGACTCTTGCATCTTCCCATGCATAGAAGAGTGCTAAAATTTTAAACTTGAGATGCTTGCTGCCTCTTATATTTGAAGTTCAATATTTCTAAATCTACAGGTGTAAAGTAGGCACTTTCCCAAGAGTAAAACAAGGAAGAGAAGTAATGCTTCCTAAGGCCCACTTGACTTCACACTCCAGAATGTCTGGCTCTAGGTGAGTGACCATACCATCATGGTTGTCTAGTTGTTAAGACATTTCTGTTCAATTCTTCTGTGTATTCTTGCCACCTCTTCTTAATATCTTCTGCTTCTGTTAGGTCGATACCATTTCTGTCCTTTATTGTGCCCATCTTTGCATGAAATACTCCCTTGTTGTCTCTAATTTTCTTCAAGAGACATATTTAAATGCATATTTATTTACCTACTTATTCTGCCTTAAAATTGTTTTATATTTAATACTTTGTTTACATGTATTGAGCTGTGTTAGTCTGTTGGTTCATGAGTTCACAAAGGGTACCACACATCTTTTTATTTCACTTAATCTCCATCACAACTATGTTACCTCCTATGAGTCTCAGAGTAGTTAAATGACACAAGTAACTAAAGAGCTCTGCTCTAATCCATGAGCTTCTAGAACATGACAGAACACAGGGAAGTGCTGAGGAAAGGACACATGATGGGCATAAGTTTCACGTAATTTTTTTAAATTGGTTTATCTTACAGAATTAAGTAATGAATTTTAAATAAATAAATGTGTTAACCATTTTCTTAGTATATTTTAAATACATTTCAGTTTTTAAATGGTTTTTACAAAAAAATTGCAAAGACAGTACAGAAAGTTCCCAAATGTTCAAAAACCAGTTTCCCGTTTTATTAACATACTATATAAGTATGGTATATTGGATACAATTAATGAATCTATGCAGATAGATTATTATAAACGAAAGTGTATTTTATTCACATTTCCTTAGTATTTACTGACTGTCCCTTTTCTGTTCCAGGATCCTGTGCAGCATAATGCATTACATTTATTCTTTGTCTTTCCCTAAAATTCTGAAAGAGATGGGAATACCACACCACCTGACCTGCCTCTTGAGAAATCTGTATACAGGTCAGGAAACAACAGTTAGAACTGGACATGGAACAACAGACTGGTTCCAAATAGGAAAAGGAGTATGTCAAGGCTGTATATTGCCACCCTGCTTATTTAATTTATATGCAGAGTATATCATGAGAAATGCTGGACTGGAAGAAGCACAAGCTGGAATCAAGATTGCCGGGAGAAATATCAATAACCTCAGATATGCAGATGACACCACCCTTATGGCAGAAAGTGAAGAGGAACTAAAAAGCCTCTTGATGAAGGTGAAAGAGGAGAGTGAAAACGTTGGCTTAAAACTCAACATTTGGAAAACAAAGACCATGGCATCCAGTCCCATCACTTCATGGGAAATAGATGGGGAATCAGTGTCAGACTTTATTTTTTGGGGCTCCAAAATCACTGCAGATGGTGACTGCAGCCATGAAATTAAAAGACGCTTACTCCTTGGAAGGAAAGTTATGACCAACCTAGACAGCATATTGAAAAGCAGAGATATTACTTTGCCAACAAAGGTCTGTCTAGTCAAGGCTATGGTTTTTCCAGTGGTCATGTATGGATGTGAGAGTTGGACTGTGAAAAAAGCTGAACGCTGAAGAATTGATGCTTTTGAACTGTGGTGTTGGAGAAGACTCTTGAGAGTCCCTTGGACTGCAAGGAGATCCAACCAGTCCATTCTGAAGGAGATCAGCCCTGGGATTTCTTTGGAAGGAATGATGCTAAAGCTGAAACTCCAGTACTTTGGCCGCCTCATGCTAAGAGTTGACTCACTGGAAAAGACTCTGATGCTGGGAGGGATTGGGGGCAGGAGGAGAAGGGGACAACAGAGGATGAGATGGCTGGATGGCATCACCGACTCGATGGATGTGAGTCTGAATGAACTCTGGGAGTTGGTGATGGACAGGGAGGCCTGGCGTGCTGCAATTCATGGGGTCGCAAAGAGTCGGACACGACTGAGCGGCTAAACTGAAGCTGAATATCAGCTTAGGGATGGTCAAGTCCATCCCCAAGAAAAAGAAATGCAAAAAGGCAAAATGGTTTTCTAAAGAGGTCTTACAAATAGTTGAGAAAAGAAGAGAAGCTGAAGGCAAAGGAGAAAGGGAAAGATATACCCATTTGAATGCAGAGCTCCAAAGAACAGCAAGGGAAGATAAGAAAGCCTTCCTCAGTGATCAATGCAAAGAAATAGAGGAAAACAATAGAAAGGGAAAGACTAGAGATCTCTTTGAGAAAATTAGAGATACCAAGGGAATATTTCATGCAAAGATGGGCACAATAAAGGACAGAAATGGTATGGACCTAACAGAAGCAGAAGATATTAAGAAGAGGCGGCAAGAATACATAGAAGAACTATACAAAAAAGATTTTCATGACCCAGATAACCACGATGGTGTGATCACTCACCTAGAACCAGACATCCTGGAATGCAAAGTTAAGTGGGTCTTAGGAAGCATCAGTATGAAGAAAGCTAGTGAAGGTGATGGAACTCCAGTGAGCTATTTCAGCCTTAAAATGATGCTGTTCAAGTGCTGCTTTCAGTATGCCAGCAAATTTGGAAAACTCAGCAATGGCTACAGGACTGGAAAAGGTCAGTTTTCATTCCAATCTCAAAGAAAGGCAATGCCAAAGAATGCTCAAACTACTTTTGAGAATTGAGAATGTGTTGGGAATGCTCAAACACAATTGCACTCATCTCACATGCCAGCAAAGTAATTCTCAAAATTCTCCAAGACAGATTTCAACAGTATGTGAACTGTGAACTTCCAGATGTTCAAGCTGGAAGGCAGAAAATGCAGAGGAACCATAGGTTAAATTGCCAACATCTGTTGGATCATCGAAAAAACAAGAGAGTTCCAGAAAAACATCTACTTCTGCTTATTGACTACGCCAAAACCTTTGACTGTGTGGATCACAACAAACTCTGGAAAATTCTTAAAGAGGGGGGAATACCACACCACTTGACCTGACTCCTGAGAAATCTGTATGCAGGTCAAGAAGCAAAATTAGAACTGGATATGGAACAACAGACTGGTTCCAAATTGGGAAAGGAGTATGTCACGGCTGTATATTGTCACCCTGCTTATTTAACTTATATGCTGAGTACATAATGAGAAATGCTGGAGTGGATGAAGAACATGCTGGAATCAAGATTGCTGGGAGAAGTGTCAATAACCTCAGATATGCAGATGACATCACCTTTATGGCAGAAAGCAAAGAACTAAAGAGTCTCTTGATGAAAGTGAAAGTGGAGAGTGAAAAAGTTGGCTTACAACTCAGCATTCAGAAAACTTTTAAGATCATGGTATCCAGTCCCATCACTTCATGGCAAATACATGGAGAAACAATGGAAACAGTGACAGACTATTTTTCTGGGCTCCCAAATCACTGCAGATGATAGGTGCAGCCATGAAATTAAAGGATGTTTGCTCCTTGGAAGCAAAGCTATGAACAACCTAGATACCATATTAAAAGGCAGAGACATTACTTTGCCAACAAAGGTTCATCTAGTCAAAGCTATGGTATTTCCAGCTGTGATGTATGTATGTATGTGAGAGTTGGACTATAAAGAAAGCTAAGTGCCAAAGAATTGATGCTTTTGAACTGTGGTGTTGTAGAAGACTCTTGAGAATCCCTTGGACTGCAAGGAGATCCAACCCGTCCATCCTAAAGGAAATCAGTCCTGAATAGTCACTGGAAAGACTTATGCTGAAGCTGAAACTACAATACCATGGCCACCTGATGCGAAGAACTAACTCATTGGAAAAGACCCTGATGCTAGGAGAGATTGAAGGCGGGAGGAGATGGAGACAACAGAGGATGACTCAATGGGTATGAGTTTGAGTAAGTTCCCTGAGTTGGTGATGGACAGGGAAGCCTGGCATGTTGCAGTCCATGGGATCACAGACAACTGAGCTGGACAGCTGAGCAACTGAACTGAACTGATCCCTAAGCTGCTCTTGGCTGTGACTAATTCTCAGATTTTCTATGTTTTTGATGACTCTGGTAGTTTTAAGGGATACTAGTCAGATGGGGCATTTGTAGAATGCCCCTCTATTGTCATGTCTGATATTTTCTTATGATAAAACTGAGTTCAGAAGTTTTGGGGAGAAAGATCACAGAGATAAAAATGCAATTCTTATTACATAATACATCATTTTTATTACACACATACTATGGACATGATTTATGTCTGTTGATGCAGACCTTGATATTGTGTGGCTGAAAGAGTTATTGTCAGGTTTTCATTGCAAAATTACCATTTATCCCCTTTTCTGTGTTGTACTTTTTGGAAAGAAGTCTTTCTTATACACAGTCCATATAGAAGGGGAAAAAATCACCTCTCTGAGGGAAGAGCATCTACATGAATTATTTGAAGTTCCTTCACTTAGGAGATTTGTCTTTCCTCTGTCATTTATTTATTTATTCATTTAGTTAATTACAGTTCTTTGAGAATAAACTCGCTTTTTCCCCCTCTAGTCCTGGGAATGCAGGCTGTTATTTTCACAACTACCACTGAGCAGGGGATGGGAATGAAACTGGAGTTAGTTGAAATTTCACAAAATTCTGTTCTTACTGAAAATTGGTCTGAATATGATCAAACTGGCACCAAGAAAGCAAGTGATGGAAGTATGAAATCAGTGTCATTACTATATCTGGAAATGTGTGTAGTATTCTGAAAAGATATAAAGAAGGTTTCTTGATTGGATAATATTTTTTTCCTTCACAATTAAGCTTTACACCTTATTTTATTGTTCATGTGAAAATATATCTAAACAATAAGTATGAATTGTATTCTTAAAAGTACCACAGAATCCTCGCAGTACATTTAAATTCAGGGATTATAACAGCAAATGATATAAGATACAGCAGAAGTAAAAGATAACAATGAAAAGCAATTTGGACAAGAAATGCAGATTGAAAAGCAATAGAACAATGTTACTAGAACACCTCAATGCCAAACTATTTTCTTCCTTCCCTTGTCACTCACTAGCTTAGACTTAAACTGAGCTTTAAAGGCCACGACTGTTGAACCTGCTTAATGGGACAAAGGCTCTTTGCCAATTTTCAAATTTGTCAGGAATGCTAAAGTCATGTTAGGGTATAAATGTCCTATCCAGGAGCTAGAAGGCATCCAAGTGCAAATTACATTCTGCTTGGCACCTGCAGGCTTGGAGAAAGGACTTTTTGCATTTTTCTCTCCTCTGCCAAAAATCTATTGGGAGAGAATTTTCCAAGAATTCTCAATAGATGCACCTGAAGTCATTATAGATCAGTGATTCTCAACCTGTGCCATGCATTTTAATCACTGTTGAGCTATAAATATTCTCATGCCAAAGTCTCATCTCCAGAGATGCTGATTTAATTGAGCTGGAGTGTATTCTGGGAAGTGATTTTAAAAGCCCCTAGGTATTCTAATTTACAGCCAACATTGTGAATAATGGATATCCTCAGCCTGGGAATTAAAGGAGACTCTAAAAATAAGCATATTTATTTTTCCCATTTTCCTGTCACTAGGTAGGATCATCTCTTACTGAGCCCAGATATCAGTTATAAGATAGCTTGTTTTCTGATCATCTGCTTGCTATTAGCTAGTCCTTCCACTCCTTCTAGGATCTACCCTTTAATTAACTCTTTTCTCCACATGCTATCTATTTAAACATATGAATTTAAATTTATATCTTTCCAAGATATGAGCAAGATAATTTTGAGGGTGATGGTGAATGCATAGGAACAAAAACTTCTGCAAGGTTATTATTTATAAATCTATATATTTGTTTATCTTTGGTAGGCCTTGATGTCTTACACACCTACATCTAAGTAGATATAGCATTTTAGAGACAACAAACATTTTTAATCCTAAATTTCTTTATTTTTCACATCAATATGTGTACATTAATATGTGCATAATTTTTTAAAGTTTTCAGTTTTTCAGGTTTTTTTTTTTTTGGTTGTAAGAAACATTTTTGTGTTTAAGTCCTAATATCATTGAACTAGTAAATATCAATACATTGACTGAAGCTAAACTTTATGACCTTTTAATCACTTTTCACTTTCCTGCATTGGAGAAGGAAATGGCAACCCACTCCAGTGTTCTTGCCTGGAGAATCCCAGGGACGGGGGAGCCTGGTGGGCTGCCGTCTATGGGGACGCACAGAGTCGGACACAAATGAAGCGACTTAGCAGCAGCAGCAGCAGCAGCAGCAACACTGTTGGATTTTCCTAGGTGGCGCTAGTGGTAAAGAACTCACCTGCCAAATGCAGAAGATACAAGAATCGCAGGTTCAATGGTTAGGAAGATCCACTAAAGAAGAAAATGGCAATCCACTCCAGTATTCTTGCCTGGAGAATCCCACGGATGGAGGAGCCATGTCCATGGTGTCACAGAGTTGGAAATGACGGAAGCAACTTAGCACATACCACTATTGTATTGCTTGGTGTCCGAGAATGGTTTGACAGCATATGCTAGTAAGTTTTCACTGTTTCGTCTACCTTCAGTTCAGTTCAGTTCAGTTGCTCAGTCGGGTCCGACTCTTTGCAACCCTATGAATCGCAGCATGCCAGGCCTCCCTGTCCATCACCAACTCCCGGAGTTCACTCAGACTCACGTCCATTGGGTCAATGAAGCCATCCAGCCATCTCATCCTCTGTCGTCCCCTTCTCCTCCTGTCCCCAATCCCTCTCAGCATCAGAGTCTTTTCCAGTAAGTCAACTCTTTGCATGAGGTGGCCAAAGTACTGAAGTTTCAGCTTTAGCATCATTCCTTCCAAAGAAATCCCAGGGCTGATCTCCTTCAGAATGGATCTCCTTGCAGTGCAGGGGACTCTCAAGAGTCTTCTCCAACACTGCAGTTCAAAAGCATCAATTCTTCAGCGCTCAGCCTTCTTCACAGTCCAACTCTCACATCCATACATGACCACTGGAAAAACCATAGTCTTGACTAGACGGACCTTTATTGGCAAAGTAAGTCTCTGCTTTTGAATATGCTATCTAGGTTGGTCACAACTTTCCTTCCAGGGAACTATCAAATAAGAACATTACTCATTGAACTAGATTCCTTGGGATATAAGCTTTGAACTGTTTTCAAAGGCATTTGTAGCAATCTGAAGAGAAAATTAACTAGTCTTCTACCAAATTAAAAAAGTATAGAGAGAAATAAACAATATTTTTGCTGGAGATTTTACTGTATATAATTCCAATAAGTAATATTTATGTTCAGATAAATAGCACTATTGAATTCTTATGACTGTCATATAATACCTATCTGGTTCCAATTTCTTTAAAATATTGTCATTATAATTGTTACAGAATCCCTCCCAGGAGTAAAGGCTTGCTTGGTGTCCCTATAGTAGCAGATACCAACTAATAAAGCTGTTTCAGATTCAGATTATTTTTGTATACCAATTACCTAGGCATAAATCAGAACTACTCCCCCTTATGTTCTCATTGATAATGAAGCAAGCCATAGTCTTATTAAACCTAAGGGCATATTTTGCTTTGGAGATAAAAATTATTGACCTACTTTCCTTCTGCTTCTTTTTCTCCTATAACAATCACTAAGCATAAAATGCCAAGTATAAAATTTTATTTCCTTATAGCATGTGGTAAGAATATTTTGTATGATTTATGTTTTCCTCTCCAGGGCTTATCTATCAATCTATTATTTAGGCCATAAGAGGAAGCCACTAGAAAGTCAATAAAAGAACTTAAGCAGAGGGAAACACTGACAAGATTAAAGTTTTAGAAAGATACCTCAAGTGGTTAAACAGAGGACAAGATCAAGGGACATGAAGCTGGAAGCAGGTAAAGTAAAAAGATTGCTATAATGGGTGATCAATAGAGGGGCAGTGGTAACTAAAAAGAGAAAAGGAGTTGGATTTGAGAAATTCAAGTGTGATAATGTTGGTAAGAATTTGCTAGGATATGGAAGCAGTAAAAAAAAAAATGGATCATTCTTCTAAGAAATTTGGTAGTGAAGATAAGGGCAGACAGATCAAAGGAAGCTCCAATTTTTTAGGTCATTGGTGTGACCACATTTTTAATTAGAAAGGAAGAAGAGGAAGGAGATATTGAAATCCTATGTGAGAGAAATTAGTGCAAGTTCCATAGGAAGCTATAAGGAATATGGCCATGAGACCAAATACAGCAGCTAGACAATGAAATTGGCACTTACAAAGAGAGATAATTTGATAAGGAAGAGTAAAGAACATGTAACTTTTGATGTAAAAGTCAATCAAAGAAACAAACAACTGAGATGCCAATAACCTGTATTTTCTCAGGGAAAAAATGTACATTTGGAGGAGCCTTTGACTTTGATGGAAAAAACACTAAAGATCTCCATATTAAATCCTGACCCCATACCAGTGCTCTAACTCTATTAATTCAAATCTTTCCTAGAGAATTTCTCACTTCTGCTAAGGTGTCCAGCTTCTACTTTGTTTTCAAATGCTGAAAAACACAAGTTTGAGGAAGCACACTTGCTCTCCAAGAGTGAAATGTAGGACATTAGAATAGATAAGGAGTTATATAATGAAAAGTGCCTTTGAACAGGTAGACAAAAAAAAAAAAGTAAACGTGATACCAAAACGTGATGCACACTAAACTTAAACATTTAATTCAGTATAAGTTTAGTAAGTTAAAAATATGAATGCCTTAAATTCTAACAGATTACTCTATAAGATTAAACACACTTGGAATTCACTACCTTCTTGAGTGTTCAAGCCTCTTCTAAAGACAGGCACTGTTTCTAATCGGATGTCTGTAAGTAATTTTGTATGCAGGTAGAGAGAAGCTAGCGCTGCTCTGAGTTTTGGCTGATGCTGACTTTCTGCTGTGCTGCAAGTCATTTGCAAGCTGCATTGATGAGGACACTCTCACTACTCTCTCTTATGCAACCCTGGAGAATGGCTTTGGAATTTATTATCAAATGCCTTTTCTGCTATGATATTAAAGAACTCAACATCAGTGTAAGAAATTTAGTGCCAAGCAACATTTGTGAGTGCAGACTGTGGAGTTTGACAGATTATTGACATCCTGTTTTCTTCTCCTTCATTTCTTCTCCTTCATTACTGACACTTTGCACAGTTTACTTGAAGTTTTGAATCATTAACTATTAATGTGATGATTCAAAAACATTGAGTATAATTCAGTGGGATTATATGTTAACATTTCTAGCACACTTTCTGGAATGGAGCATTACCAATAGTGTGTATGCTAATTTGCTTCAGTCACATCTGATTCTGCGACCCCATGGACAGTAGCCCGCCAGGCTCCTCTGTCCATGGGATTCTCCAGGCAAGAACAGTGGAGTGGGTTGCCATATCCTCTCCTCCAGAGGATCTTCCCAACTCAGGGATCAAGCCTAAGTCTTTTACATTGGCAGGCGGGATCTTTACCACTACACCACCAGGGAAACCCACAGGGAAGCTAGGAATGGAGCATGCCTAGCTGTTAAGAGCAGACTCTGAAGCTATACTACCTGGGTTGAATCTTGGTTCTGCCATTTACTAGCTGCATGTAAAAAGACTATATCTTAAAATGAAAGTTAAAGGGAATTTTTGTGCTTTTATAGCAAGACAAATCCTTTTATTTTTACATTTTTCAAATAAATCCTAAGCAAAAAGTCCAGTATTTGAACTTAAGTAAGGTGGCTCAATGGAGAAGGCAATGGCACCCCACTCCATTACTCTTGCCTGGAAAATCCCATGGATGGAGGAGCCTGGTGGGCTGCAGTCCATGGGGTCGCTGAGGGTCGGACACAACTGAGCGACTTCACTTTCACTTCTCACTTTCATGCATTGGAGAAGGAAGTGGTAACCCACTCCAGTGTTCTTGCCTGGAGAACCCCAGGGATGGGGGAGCCTGGTGGACTACAGTCCATGGGGTCATACACGACTGAGCAACTAAGCACACAGCACAAAAAGAGCAGGACTCGCTCCTTTCTTGCAGGTGCTAAGTGGCCGCATAGTCCCTCTGTACTCAACCTCCTCTTCCCTCTTGGGGGATCACTGTATAAATCCTGTATAAATCCAGAAATTCAAAGAATTAATTTGAAAAACATCCTTATAGACCAATATTCTCATTTTATAACTCAGTGCTATCGTTAAAAGTATTATTTGTTTCAAACCTCTCGGTCTGAACAGAATGTTACATAACCATCCATGTGAGAGTATCCACTGTAGAAGTCTAAATGGAGTTTGAACAATTAAAATTAAAACAAATATAAATCAAAATAACTCCAACTTTCACCAAAAGGACTTCTCAAAACCACAGGAAAACAAGAGCTTTTTGTATGTGTTGAAATTAGTTTTTTGGATCATGCTGATTAAATGGGGCTTCCAAGATGGTTCAGCCAGTAAAGAACTTGCCTACAATACAGAACACCCAGGAAGACTTGGGTTCAATCCCTGGGTTGGGAAGATCCCCTGGAGGAGGGCATGGCAACCCACTCCAGTACCCTTACCTGGAAACTCCCATAGACAGAGGAGCCTGGCTAGCTACAGTCCATAGGTTTGCAAAGAGTCAGACTGAAGTGACCTAAAATGCATGCACGCTGATTAAACTTTAGGGAACTTGCCTTACTGTTTCATCCCCATGACAGTTAAATCTTAATGATTTCAAAGAAAATTTGAACCTTGTTCTCATGATGATGGTTGAATTATTCAAGATTTTATGAAATCATGGCAGAGTTTTGGGAGTCTTCCATGGTGCTAGCTTTAGGGCATCATATTCTATAGGTAGCCATCTTTGAGCTTCCATTTATAAAAGCAAAAACATTTTGAGTCTTGAAAAATTCTTAAAATCAAATGGATGTGTTCCCTATACTAAGAAGTTATGTCCATCAGTTATAATCTTATCAGCAACTCTGCCCATTTGGAAGCATTTACATTATTTTTTGTGCAATTATAAATTTGATGTCTTCTGTACCTAGTGCAGGTTAAGAGAGGATACCACTGTGCATGTATCAATAAACTACATATAATTTTCCTTAAGGGAACCTCAATTATTACAAGATAGTAGCAAGTTTATTTTTGAACATGATCAATATTATTGCAGATTTTACCAGATAGCATAATATATTTAATAGATTGGGCAACTGATTTATTTGCAATTTTTCAGACATATAAACTGCATAGTAATCTTCTCTTTTTGTTCATGTTGGGAAATAATTTTTAAAAACTTTTCTTTATCAGTAATAATATTACACAGATAATGAAATTCTTTGTGTAGTTCTAACCACCTAAACTTTTAAAGTAGAAAACTGGGTTCTTTTTTATCTTTATATATCTAGGACCTGGAATGTGGCAGACATTGAGATGGGGGAGTGGACAAAAGGGAGGGACAGTGGAAAGGAAAATTAATAGCAGATACATTTCTAAAATTATAAGTTAAATATGCTTTGGAATTAGAGGTCTCATTTTACCTGTAAACTTAACTCCAGCGTATAAAATTTATTGGGATATTTGAAGACCATCACTACTAGATCCCAAATGAATAACTTGTCAGTTTAACTGAAACCTGTATTCTTAGAGTTTTTATTGCCATGTTTTGCATTTTTAATGTCATTAAAAAAAAATCTTTTGGTCAACAAAGAACCTATACCAATAATAATAACAACAACAACAAATATGCCATCCACAATAACAGCAACAATAGAAACAGTAGCAGTAAGAAAAATGGTTCAGACAGTAAAGAATCTGCCTGCAATGCAGGAGACCCAGGTTCAATCCCTGGGTCAGGAAGATCTGCTGAAGAAGGGAATGGCTACACACTCTATTATCCTTGCCTGGAGATTTCCATGAAGAGAGGAGCCTGGCAGGCTACAGAGCATGGGTCACAAAGAGCTGGGCGCAACTGAGCAACTAACACTTTCACTTTCATGACCTTTCTAGTTAAAATATTTCACAATGCATACATTTTAATGTTATCAAAACAAAACAGAGTATCTCTTATTATGCCATATTTTAAACAACAACAAAAAAATGAAACCCTAAATCCAGTCTTTTGAACCAAGTCTAGGCATTTTTCCTCATAGTCTTATGTACACACCTTTAATGCGTTATAGACATTCTAACAAAAACAAGGGTGAAAACTAAGTGTATTTGTTGCTTCACATGCTCTCACAGCTAGTATTTATTGAGCACTCTTATAACTGAGAAAGCTTTGCTTCAGGAAAGAGCTCATTACACTCTAAGAACTGAAGTAAGACTCTTCTGGGGAAAGGAAGGCAGGGGACAGGACCTTAGCCATAGAAACTACTGGTGCTTTTAAAAGAGACATTTCTCCAAAGAAGACATACAGATGGCTAACAAACACATGAAAAGATGCTCAACATCACTCATTATCAGAGAAATGCAAATCAAAACTACAATGAGGTACCATTTCACGCCAGTCAGAATGGCTGCGATCCAAAAATCTACAAGCAATAAATGCTGGAGAGGGTGTGGAGAAAAGGGAACCCTCTTACACTGTTGGTGGGAATGCAAACTAGTACAGCCACTATGGAGAACAGTGTGGAGATTCCTTAAAAAACTGGAAATAGAACTGCCTTATGATCCAGCAATCCCACTGCTGGGCATACACACTGAGGAAACCAGAAGGGAAAGAGACACGTGTACCCCAATGTTCATCGCAGCACTGTTTATAATAGCCAGGACATGGAAGCAACCTAGATGTCCATCAGCAGATGAATGGATAAGAAAGTGGTGGTACATATACACAATGGAGTATTACTCAGCCATTAAAAAGAATACATTTGAATCAGTTCTAATGAGGTGGATGAAACTGGAGCCTATTATACACAGTGAAGTAAGCCAGAAAGAAAAACACCAATACAGTATACTAACGCATATATATGGAATTTAGAAAGATGGTAACAATAACCCTGTATACGAGACAGCAAAAGAGACACTGATGTATAGAACAGTCTTTTGGACTCTGTGGGAGAGGGAGAGGGTGGGATGATTTGGGAGAATGGCATTGAAATATGTATAATATCATATAAGAAACAAGTTGCCAGTCCAGGTTTGATGCACGATACTGGATGCTTGGGGCTGGTGCACTGGGACGACCCAGAGGGATGGTATGGGGAGGGAGGAGGGAGGAAGGTTCAGGATGGGGAACACATGTATACCTGTGACAGATTCATTTTGATATATGGCAAAACCAATACAATATTGTAAAGTTAAATAAAAAAAAAAAGAATACGATGTCAGAGGAAATATTTTTTAAGCTTTCCTATAAATTGTGAGTCACCTGTTTAATAAGAAGTATAAGATAAGATATGAAATTAACAAAATCATGGTCTTTTAATAACAAGTGCTACAGATGATCAGTTTCCTAAAGGAAATATTGATATGTATAATATATGAAAAAAGATGTGTCTATTTTTAGAGCCAAGTTTTCTTGAGGAAATGCTTTTGAGTTAGTACTTGACAAAGTATGCCTCTTCCTAGATATTCTTTAAGCATACATACTAAGTTTTTATTTTTTAACATCTGTAAAATACTGATAAGCATTCATAATACCAGCATTTAAAGAGAGATGACTAATTTGAAGTATGCACATTTGAAATAATCTTAACATATGTTTATATTTTAAAACTAAAAAGAACACAGTATTTAATGTCTAGAAATAACTAAAATATGTTTCCATGTCATTGAAGAGTTCTCAATCATCCACTTAATGACTACATTGAATTCCATCACTTTTCTCTAATTTTCACATTGTGTTTTACCTCTAACTTTGTCACAGAGCGCATTTATAAATCATTGTCTTGAAAGTTTCCTGTTGATGAGAAAATTATAGTAGATACTGAGGCAAAAGAGCAAGTGTGACATTCTTAATAAGAAGACCAGGAAACAGCTGAACTATGTGTAGGCTCAAAATATGCTATTGAAAGTGAAAGTCACTCAGTTGTGTCTGACTCTTTGCAACCCCATGGACTATACCGTCCATGGAATTCTCCAGGCCAGAATACTGGAGTGGGTAGCTTTTCCCTTCTCCAGGGGAATCTTCCCAACCCAGGGATACAACCCAGGTCTCCCGCATTGCAGGCCGATTCTTTACCAGCTGAGCCACAAGGGAAGCCCAGAATATTCTATTACTAGCTTTTAAAATATGGAAATGCTAACATATCAGAGTAAGTGAAGTACACTAACATTTGTTTGCCAAACTATTTATAACAACATTATTTATGCTGGTGAAAGCTCACTTATTTAAAAGAATGCAGATTAAATTAAAATTTATATTCATACAGTGCATCATTAAACAGCCATTAAATGTGTCGAAAACAAAATGTTGGAGAGCTTGGAAAATGCTCCAATATATTAATTACTCAACATCTTTCTAAGGTATATATGAATGATAGCAAATCATATGTACCATCAAACCCAAATTTGAGAAGAGAAACAACTGATTAAAAAATATATATCTGGATTGAAGTACAGCTAATTAAAAAATATACCTGGATTGAAGTTTTATGTGTGATTTTATCTTTTAAATATATTTTTTAAATTCTGTTATTTGAAACACATATTGTTAATAAAAATATTCACTCTTAAATGGAATCTTATAATAGGTGAGTTTTAAATGACATCCTGTAAGACTTTATAGGAAATTAAGACATAGTGTTAAATGATGTGTCTGTACATTCTTTCTCCTTTTTGTAACTCCTAAAATCAAATCACTGCCCCTCCAAATTTTGTCACATATGCATGGTAACACAGAATGCATCATTTCCCTATAGCATTACTCACAAATAACACTTTTGTTCTAACAGAATTTGTTTTCCCTCACACACTATCCAGTTATCATGGAAACTTGTATCTCAGAAAGCACCTTTGAAATGATTTCATTTTCTTTCCCAATACTAAAAGATTGGCACATTTTCATTAAGCAGTAGAAAATATTTAAACAGTTATCACTGATTTGAAAGCCAAAGCTAGTTTCACAAAAGTTTGATAAGTATTCTTACATTTCTAGTAAGAAAATAGTTTTGAGATTCATTTTAAATTCTATTAGATACAACTGAAATTGGAATACCTAAAAATAAACAGTATTACACTTTAAAAGCAAAAGATATTTTTATTGATGTTACAATAACAGGAAAACCTCTAACTGTAATTCAAAGTCAAGCTTTGTCTTGTGTTCTTATCTTTACTACTACTTGTCAGTTTTTGAAATTAGTTTTATATCCTCATGTTCAACTTCATTAAAATAAGGCTCTGACTATAAAAACTTTTACCTAAAGTGCAGTTCTATTCAGTTATTGGTAAAATATTACAGCTGTTCTAATAAAGTGGGAAACAGAATATTATAAACATAATTGAGGGCAAAAATTCTTCCATAGAATATTAACTATACCTCTGGTTTCTTCTTGTTTAGTCATCAAGTCGTGTCTGACTCCTTGCAACCCCATGGACTGTAGCCTGCCAGGTTCCTCCGTCTATGGAATTTTTCCAGGTAAGAATACTAGAGTGGGTTGTCATTTCCTCTTCCAGGGGATCTTCCCAACCTAGGGACCAAACCTGCATCTCCTGAATTGGCAGGTAGATTATCATTGAGCCACTAGGAAAGTTAATTTATGTCATCATCTAATTACTCAGTTTCACATAATTCCATATAATGTCCTAAAAAGACAGTTCATTGTTTTCTGTGCAGATAACATGCCAGGCTACATGATTGTTTTTCATTAACTATTATTTTATTCAATAAATAAGGCCATATTTCAAGAATGTTAGGGGTCTGCTTGCCATGGTTAAGACACTCTCCCTTACTCTGCTTCACTGTTAAGTAACAATGTCAGGTCCACTGAGGAGAACCGGGCTGATCAACTACGGGCAGTGTGGAATTCTGAAGTCTGATTACTAATAGCAATATCCATAATAACAATTAATATCTTAGCATTTGACAGTAATTGGGCTGGGCTTCCCTGGTGACTCAGATGATAAGGAATTCACCTGCAATGTAGGAGACTTGGATGTGATTCCTGAGTCAAGAAGATCCCCTGGAGCAGCAAATGTCAACCCACTCCAGTATTCTTGCCTGGAGAATTCCAAGGACAGAGAAGCCTGGTGAGCAACAGTCTGTGGGGTCACAAAGAGTCATACACGACTGAGCAACTAACAACAGCAACACTATGCTAAATATACACAGGCTGGGATGGTGGATCCTCAAAACAATGTTTTTACAGATGTTATCAAACTCATTTAATGAGTTAAAAGAAATCTGAAACATAGAGAAAATATATGATTTATTGGGAGTACAGATGGGGCAAACAGTAGAGGCAAGACTTAAATCTTTGTCTATTTGTCTCCAGAATTATCAACAGCTATTACTTTTCCAGAGAAATAGGAGTAAGTACAGAAAAGGAAAACTGCAAAGCTTTGGTTTAGAAGAGTTAGGGAGATTCGCTTTTCCAGGGGATCTTCCTGACCTAGGGATTGAACCCAGGTCTACTGCATTGCAGGCATATGCTTTACTTTCTGAACCACCAGTGAAGCCCCACAAGAAAGGAAAATTGCAACACATTGATTTAGAAGAGTTAGGGAGACTTTTAACAAGATCAGTATATAAAAATTTATGAACAGAAGCCCAACAGAATTAGAAAGCAGTGGAGCAAATTCTTGAATGAAGAAATTAGAAACAAAATAAAAGATCCAAAACTATTGCCATAAATATATTTGATACAAATATGTATTAATTATGGATTCTGGTTAGACATAAATCACCATCAAAGCTTTTACTTTCTAGGAAATTAACCCTGAATATTCATTGGAAGAACTGGTGCTGAAGCTCCAATACTTTGACTACCTGATACAAAGGACCGACTCATTTGAAAAGACCCTGATGCTGGGAAAGAATGAGGGCAAGAAGAGACAGGGATAGCTGAAGATGAAATGGTAAGATAACATCACTGATTCAATGGACATGAATTTGAGCAAACTCCAAGAGATAATGAGAGACAGGGAGGCCTGGCATGCTGCAGTCCATGGGGTCGCAAAGAGGTGGACACAACTGAGTGACCAAACAACAACAACTTGAGGTGATGGGAAGTCCCTCTCCTTAAATGTGGGATACACATGCCAACTTCCTTTGCAAGGAAAAATATATGGAAAGAGCAATGTTACCATGGAGAAACCACCCTTCCTGTCACGTGATTAGCATTTACAAGCACTCCATGCTGAGAGCACTTGCTCTTGGTATGATTTGGCAATAATAGCACTTTACTTCTGTGTTCTTCCTCCTCCATATCCATAACTTCAGTCTCATCATGGGAAAATAAAAAGTCAACATTCAACTGAGGGGTATTCTACAAAATTCTTGACCAATGTACCTCAAAATTATCAAGGTCATCAAACACATGAAAGTTTGTTAAAAGCCTAAGAAGACAGGACTATGAAATGTATTATTCTGGATAAGAGAAAAGAAAAAGAAAAAAAAAAGATTAATTCAAGATGAAGCCTATATCATAATGCATGTTGTTAGTTGCACAGTGGTGTCTGACTCTTTGTGACCCCATGAACTGTAGCCTGTTAGGTGCCTCTGTCCATGGGATTCTCCAGGCAAGAGTACTGGAGTGGGTTGCCATTCCATTCTCCAGGGGATCTTCCCAACCCAGGGACTGAACCCAGATCTCCCACATTGCAGGCAGATTCTTTACCTTCTGAGCCACCAAGGAAGACACTTCACTGTGTGCTGCTGCCACTGCTGCTGAGTCACTTCAGTCGTGTCCGACTCTGTGTGACCCCATAGACGGCAGCCCACCAGGCTCCCCCGTCCCTGGGATTCTCCAGGCAAGAACATTGGAGTGGGTTGCCATTTTCTTCTCCAGTGCATGAAAGTGAAAAGTGAAAGTGAAGTCATTCAGTCGTGTCCGACCTTCAGTGACCCCATGGACTGCAGCCTTCCAGGCTCCTCCGTCCATGGGATTTTCCAGGCAAGAGTACTGGAGTGGGGTGCCATTGCCTTCTCCGCACTTATGTGCTATTCTACCCGAAAACCCATAACTTTAGTATAATCGTGAGAAAACATCACAGCATCCCAATGTGGGGACATTGTTTAAAATACTGCACTGGTATTCTTCAGAATTCTCAAAGATATGAAAAGCAAGGTACTTGAAAAATGGTCACAGATGGAGTATTCCTAGTCATGATTTTTTTTTTTTTAATGCAATGTAGGGACTTCCCTGGTGGTCCAGTGGTTGGGTGTTTGCCTTGCAATGCAGGGGACATGGTTTCCTGGTCAGGAAACTGGGATCCCAAGTGCAGTAGAGCAACTAGGCCAGCATGTCACAAACTGAGCCTGTATGCCACAACTAGAGAGTCTGTGCACCACAACGAAAGGTCCCACATGATGCAAACAAGATCCTGGGTGCTGCAATTAAGACCTGACACAGCCAAAGAAATAAATTTGAAAAAATCCAACATGGATTCCTGGACTGGATCCAGGAACAGGAAAAAGATGTGAGGGGAAAACTTGTGAAATCTGAATAAAGCCTTGCATATAGACAATAATAATAATGTATCAGTATTGATTATTGGTTCTCTAATCCAAACATTAAAAGAAACTCGGTGTGTGTGTGTATATATATATGTGTGAAGTTGAAAATGTATGTGTATATATTTCATGTTTTTAAAATGAACTGAAACTAGCATGTAAAGAAAATTTATAAATTTGCATGCATATGGATGTGGCCAAGACTAGGTGTCACCACCAAGAACTAAAAGCAGCTATTGCTACAATAATAGATGAGTTTAATTTTCAATTTACTTTAATGCTATTTCAATACTGCAAGAAAACAAACAAAATTTATACAGGAGAATCAAGATTGTTTTTTCAGGTTTCTCACACAAAAAACCCAAAATACAATAGAATTGTTCTTTTGTCACAAATGAACAAAAGAATCCTATGTTTTAATTTAATCCTATTCTTTAATTTACCCTTTGGGTAACTATAATTTTTGGTCTGAATGCCTCAGAAGATTGTTAAAGCTAGTGTTTATTTAATTCTCCTGAGTTTTTATTGGTTTTGTTCTCTGGGAGCACCTGTACTTTGGGGCTATGAGGGGAAAATGTGTTGGATATACATTTTAGCTAAAGTAAATGAATGCTTTTGACTCTTTCTAAGGTTTTGGTTTTTGCAGCTCTTCCATAGTTTATCTCTATCCAGGCATTCCCAAGTTTTAAGCTGTTTTTACCCAAACTGAAATCAAACCTTTTCTAAGTCATTCCTTTCCCTTATGTTCTGTACTTCCTGTTGAATTCTCTAAATGATGCAATTTCTAACCTCTTTTAATTTCCCAATTTAAGATGAATTCTCAGTTTCCATAGATTCTACCTCACTTCCATTGCTATTTTAGTTCATTTCCTTGTTACCCCAAAGGTTTCTTGTTAGTTTGTCTAACAGCCTTTGGTTTTACAGCAGTTGTAAATTTATATAAAAATTGAGCTGAGAATGTTTCCATATACGCTGTCCCAACATATGCACAAACTCCTCCACTACCAACACCTCACACTACAGTAGTATATTTGTTACAATTGATCAACATACATAGACTCACTGCTATTAACAGAGGTCAGTGGTTTACCTTGCAGTTCTTTCTTGATTCTGTGCAGTCTGTGGGTTTTGACAAATATATAACAGCATGATGTATATCTACCACTGTGGTATCATACAGAATAGTTTCATTGCCCTAAAAATCCTCTGTGCTCTGCCAATTCATCCTCTTTCAACTAACTCTTGGCAAACACTGATCTTTTTACTGTCTTCATAGTTTTGCATTTTTTCAGAATGTAACATAGTTAGGATCATCCACTATGCAGACTGTTCAGACTGGTTTCTGCTACTTACTAATATGCATTTAAAATTCCTCCATGTCTTTTCATGGCTTAATAGCTCACTTTCATTTTAGCACTGAATAATATTCCATCATGTGGACCTATAAGGGTTTATTTATTCATTCATCTACTGTGCTTCCCTAGTAGCTCGGCTGGCAAAAAATCCACCTGCAATGCAGGAGACCTAGGTTCAATTCCCTGGAGGAGGGCATGGCAACCCACTCCAGTATTCTTGCCTGGAGAATCCCCACAGACAGAGGAGCCTGGTGGGCTACAGTTCATGGGGTCACAGAGAGTCAGACATGACTGAGTGTTGAGTTGATATTCACCTTTGAACATCTACCAACGGGCATGATTGCTGAGCAATCATATTGTAAGTATACGTTTAGGTATGCAACAAATTGCCAAACTATCTTCCAAAGTGGTTTTACCACTTTGCATTCCCACCAGCAATTAATAAGAATTCCTGTCGCTCCACATCCTTTTCCGCACTTGGTATTCTTTTAGATAATTCTAATAGATATGTAGTAGTGTGTCACTATTATTTTAATTTGCAATCCCCTAATGATATATAGGGAAGAAGAATGATATATATAGGAAGAATGATATATGAAGAACTAAAGAGCCTCTTGATGAAAGTGAAAGAGGAGAGTGAAAAAGTTGGCTTAAAGCTCAACATTCAGAAAACTAAGATCATGGCATCTGGTCCCATCACTTCATGGCAAATAGATGGGGAAACAGTGTAAACAGTGGCTGACTTTATTTTTCTGGGCTCCAAAAATCACTGCAGATGATGACTGCAGCCATGAAGTTAAAAGGCGCTTACTCCTTGGAAGGAAAGTTATGACCAACCTAGACAGCATATTAAACAGCAGAGACATTACTTTGTCAACAAAGGTCTGTCTAGTCAAGGCTATGGTTTTTTCAGTGGTCATGTATGGATGTGAGAGTTAGACTATAAAGAAAGCTGAGTGCCGAAGAATTGATGCTTTTCAACTGTGGTGTTGTAGAAAACTCTTGAGAGTCCCTTGGACTGCAAGGAGATCCAACCAGTCTATCCTAAAGGAAATCAGTCCTGGGTGTTCATTGGAAGGACTGATGATGAAGCTGAAACTCCAATACTTTGGCCACCTGATACGAAGAGATGACTCATTTGAAAAGACCCTAATGCTGGGAAAGATTGAAGGTAGGAGGAGAAGGGGACAACAGAGGATGAGATTGTTGGATAGCATCACTGACTTAATGGACATGAGTTTGGGTAAACTCCGGGAGTTGGTGATGGACAGGGAGGCCTGGCGTGCTGAAGTTCATGGGGTCGCAAGGAGTCGGACACAACTGAGTGACTGAACTGAACTGAATGACATATATTGAACATCTTTTCATATGCCTATTTGCCTATTTGTATGTCTTCAGTGTGATGTCTGTTCAAGACTTTTGCTGACTTTTGAAATCAAGTTTTTCATCGTTTTATTGTTAAATTTTAAAATTTTATTGTGTATGTTGGATAACAGTCCTTTATCAGACGTGTCTTCTGCAAATACTGACTCTCGGTCTGTGTGGCCTATCTTCTCATTCTCTTGACACTACGTTTCTCACAGCAGGATGAAGTCCAGCCCATTGATTATTTATGTCATGGACCATGACTTTAGTATTGCATCTTAAAAGTTATCACTATACCTAGGTCATCTAGGTTTGCTCCTGTGTTATATTCTAGAACGTTCACAGTGTTGAATTTTACACTTAGGTCTATGATTCATTTTGGTTTAATTTTATGAAGGTTGTAATTTTTTTTTTAGGGTGTAGTCTTTGTCTAGATTTTTTTTTTTCATATGGATGTTCAGTTTTTCCTGTACTATTAGTTGAAAAGACTTTATTTTTCTCATTGTATTGCTTTTGATTTTTTGTCAAAGATTAGTTGATCTGGAATATAGTTGACTATATTTACATGGGTCTGTATCTAGGCTATTTTGTTCCACTGGTCTATTCTTTAGCTAATACCATACTGCCTAGATTGCTGTAGCTTTATTCTAAGCCTTGAAGTCAGAAGTTAGGCCATAAAAACTTTATTTTTTTAAAGTAAACTTTCTTTGCTTTCCTCACCCTGAATTGGTTTATGTTCCAATTTTGCTCACACATCACTACCACATCATTTTGACAAGGGCTCTAATCATTACTCACCCCAGCTTTGAAAACTATAAGAAATCCTATGGATTGGTTTTTCAGTTAAGTACACACTATGTAGTTCAATTTCTGAACTCCCTATTTACCCTTGTAGCATCATCTTCCAGGACTACCCTATTTTCCCTATAGTGAATCAAAAATGGTCAACCTTCTTGTTCCTGGATCCTTCTGATTAAACAGCTTATCTTTGCTTATGCTGTTTTCTTTACTAAAACGTTTTCCTTTATTCTTTACATAACATTCAAAATCCCCTCTCTCAGATCAGATCAGATCAGATGAGTCACTCAGTCATGTCCGACTCTTTGAGACCCCATGAATTGCAGCACACCAGGCCTCCCTGTCCATCACCGACTCCCGGAGTTCACTCAGACTCACGTCCATCGACTCAGTGATGCCATCCAGCCATCTCATCCTCTGTCGTCCCCTTCTCCTCTTGCCCCCAATCCCTCCCAGCATCAGAGTCTTTTCCAATGAGTCAACTCTTCACATGAGGTGGCCAAAGTACTGGAGTTTCAGCTTTAGCATAATTCCTTCCAAAGAAATCCCAGGGCTGATCCCCTTCAGAATGGACTGGTTGGATCTCCTTGCAGTCCAAGGGACTCTCAAGAGTCTTCTCCAACACCACTGTTCAAAAGCATCAATTCTTTGGCGCTCAGCCTTCTTCACAGTCCAAATCTCACATCCATACATGACCACAGGAAAAACCATAGCCTTGACTAGACGAACCTTTGTTGGCAAAGTAATGTCTCTGCTTTTGAATATGCTATCTATGTTGGTCATAACTTTCCTTCCAAGGAGTAAGCGTCTTTTAATTTCATGGCTGCAGTCACCATCTGTAGTGATTTTGGAGCCCAGAAAAATAAAGTCAGCCACTGTTTACACTGTTTCCCCATCTATTTGCCATGAAGTGATGGGACCAGATGCCATGATCTTCGTTTTCTAAATGTTGAGCTTTAAGCCAACTTTTTCACTCTCCACTTTCATTTTCATCAAGAGGCTTTTTAGTTCCTCTTCACTTTCTGCCATAAGGGTAGTGTCATCTGCATATCTGAGGTTATTGATATTTCTCCCAGCAATCTTGATTCCAGTTTGTGTTTCTTCCAGTCCAGTGTTTCTTATGATGTACTCTGCATAGAAGTTAAATAAACAGGGTGACAATATACAGCCTTGATGAACTCCTTTTCCTATTTGGAACCAGTCTGTTGTTCCATGTCCAGTTATAACTGTTGCTTCCTGACCTGCATACAAATTTCTCAAGAGGCAGATCAGGTGGTCTGGTATTCCCATCTCTTGAAGAATTTTCCACAGTTTATTGTGATCCACACAATCAAAGGCTTTGGAATAGTCAATAAAGCAGAAATAGATGTTTTTCTGGAACTCTCTTGCTTTTTCCATGATCCAGCGGATGTTGGCAATTTGATCTCTGGTTCCTCTGCCTTTTCTAAAACCAGCTTGAACATCAGGAAGTTCACGGTTCACATATTGCTGAAGCCTGGCTTGGAGAATTTTGAGCATTACTTTACTAGCGTGTGAGATGAGTGCAATTGTGCGGTAGTTTGAGCATTCTTTGGCATTGCCTTTCTTTGGGATTGGAATGAAAACTGACCTTTTCCAGTCCTGTGGCCACTGCTGAGTTTTCCAAATTTGCTGGCATATTGAGTGCAGCACTTTCACAGCATCATCTTTCAGGATTTGGAATAGCTCAACTGGAATTCCATCACCTCCACTAGCTTTGTTCGTAGTGATGCTTTCTAAGGCCCACTTGACTTCACATTCCAGGATGTCTGGCTCTAGGTCAGTGATCACACCTCTCTCAAATAAGCATAAAATATTAATATATTTTTTGTTACTATCCAAAATGAATGTTGTATCTATTTCTTCATTCTAAATATAAATGTGCTTATATCCTCTTTTATCATCTGAATCCCCTTTGCAGTATAGTTATATCTGTACATAGAGTGTGTACACTGAGTACAAAGACACCCCTTACTTACTTTTGTATCCCCAGCAGCCTTATCTCAGTGCCCTGATCTGTCTGTTGTTTTTAATTAAAAGTGGACTCCAAAAATGTTGAAAATTTTAATGTGATTAGAGAGAAAAAAACTTTTATTTTCAACTTAATTTTCTATAAATTTTGAGGTAATATACATGTATATGAGATGTAAAAAGCAGGGGCCCTCTAGAACTAAGAAAATAATCAAAAAAGGAAATAAGAAGGGCAGATTTCATGCCTTTTTAAGAGTCCATGATTAAGTTACCTTGAAAAACATTAGTATCAATAAGAGTAATATCTTTTATTTAGTTATTTTTTAACCACAAGCCAAGAAGTTTGGGTGACCTGATTTATAATCTTTTAGTAAAATAATAGACTTTAGTTTCTCTTGTTTCTCTGAGGTTTTGCCAGGAATTATTTTTCTTAGGTTTCTTTTTTTTAATAATGGCCCTTGATTTTAATTTATTAGCAGTATTATTTTTATAGGAATGTTTACATACTAACATATCTTGTTTGTTAAAGCAAAAGTTACACCAGACAAAGTTAAATAGGCAAGAAAGACTTTATTCAAGGTTATAACAGTAGAGGACACAGGCCAGAAGTAAAATCTGAACTCAACTCAGCTGAAACAAAGGCAAGAGGGCTGAGCTGGTGGAAAAGTACTGGAGGACTTGGGGAGAGGTCTACCAATGAAATGTTTGGAGTGTAGTTACTCTTGAGTTTGCTAATGTTCTTCTCTGTGATTAAGCCATGTGTGTTTGCTAATAGGTGCCTATCAAAGTAAGACTCCTACTATCCCACTGGGCCTCTGAGATGGGGTGATATTTTCCTTATGATTGTAATTCAAAGCAATGGTTCTCAGGTCCTTAAGAAAGACATCCATGGGAATTAAAACTGACAAGAGATTTGTTTTAAAAGTTTTTTACGTGTCTCAAAGGGGCAGGAAAATGACTCACAAGTTTTCTAAAGTAAGTGCTCTTAGAAAAAGGAAGTCAGGGGATACAGTCAGAAAGAAGACTGTCTAAAGTTTATTCAAGTTAGAGGGACATTAAGGTCTTCTTGTTCTTTTTAAAAAGTGTGGGTACACCCTCTGAGTCTTAGAATGTACTTTTTTTCCCCCACATCTAATGTTATTTAGTAGTTGTTTTTCACATTACATAGACATTCTTTATTTTTGTTTTTTTGTTTTTAGTTTTCCAGTTGTACCACGTGGCATGTAGGATCCTAATTGTCTGACCAGGGATCAAACTCACGGCCCTGCATCTGAAGCATGGAGTCTTAACCACTGGATCATCAGGGAAGTCCCTAGAAGTTACTATTGAAAATATTAAAAGCTAAAATAAAATGATCCCTAATATATTGTAGGGTTTGTTTTAACTTCATTTTGTCTTTACAATTAATCCAGACTATGTGTACTATAATCCCAACTTCTTAAAGGAGTTCTGTCATATGTTATAACATAGATGAAACTTGAAGACATTATGGTAGTGAAATAAGCCAGTCACAGAGAGACAAATACCATGTGATTTTGCTTGTCTGAGGTATCTAATATAGTCAAACTCAGAAGAGCAGAAAGTAGAATGGTGGCTTTCAGGGGCTTTAGAGAATGGGAAATGGAGAGTTGTTGTTCAATGGGTATAGAGATTCAATCATGCCAGATGAATTCCTAGAAACCTGCTGTATAACATGTGCATTTAATTAACAATACTGTACTATAAACATTTAAGATTCTGTTAAGAGGGTAGATTTTATATATATTGTGTGTGTGTTTTATCACAATTATAAAAATAAAAAGAAATTAATTAGGAGAGAGGTTAAAAATATGGATATTTGCCTGTCAACTTAGTGAGTCATGGACCCAGA
Organism: Bos grunniens; assembly: GCF_055505025.1. Taxonomy (NCBI): domain Eukaryota; kingdom Metazoa; phylum Chordata; class Mammalia; order Artiodactyla; family Bovidae; genus Bos; species Bos grunniens. The sequence goes on from NC_141193.1 coordinate 32,216,770, forward strand.
TTCAGACCCAGAAGCCTATTTCAAAGCCTGGACACTCAGTCATCAGTTTTAGCTGACTTCCACTGTGGTTGAGTGCTTCCCAGGTGGCTCAGGAGTAAAGAGTGTACCTGCCAACTCAGGAGACACCAGAGAGGTGGGTTCGATCTCTGAGTTAGGAAGATCTCTTGGAGGAGGAAATTGCAACCCACTCTAGTATTCTTGTCTGGGAAATTCCATGGACAGAGGAGCCTGGTGGGCTGCAGCTAAAGAGTCGGACACGACTGAGCACTCTACATTGTAGTTGGGGATTATTGTGGTGTACTCAGAATAAGTAGAGTTGTAAAGATGTGCAGTCACTCTAACAATCAAATGTGAGGTAGAACCTAGGGTCTCTATGTTGGATTCTATAACATTGCTTGGGACTAGCATTTCTGAGACTCATCCTTCTCATCTAGATACAGGATAGAGTGACATTTTCTCCCCATTGTGCTCAATTAAGGACAAGATTAAATCATCCAAAGGAAATCATTCCTAAACTTTGTGAATATTGATAATTGATCTTTTAACTGTGGAATCTTAAATCAATGTTGATGACAACCTTCATCCTCTCCAACACTGCAAACCCCCACCATGAGGAAATACATAAGGAAAATAAGAAAACTAAGAACAAATGCATCTTCAAAGTTAGCCACCAAATCCAAACCTCTTTAGAACCGGATATACATGTATTATCTACATTTGCCTTTCCTTGGAACAGTACTATTCAAGAGAAAGATGAGAGCCACAGCTGTAACTTCAAATTGACTATTCAATTGCTTCACTGGTTACTCAGTGGTAAGGGATCCACTTGCCAATGCAGGAGACTCAGGTTCAATCCTGGGTCAGGGAAGATCCCCTGGAGAAGGGAATGGCTACCCACTGCAGTATTCTTACCTGGAAAACCCCATGGACAGAGTAGGCTGGTGGGCTGCAGTCCATGGGGTCACAAAGAGTCAGACATGACTTAGCAACTGACAACAATGTGTTAAAAAAAAAAAAGATGACAACAACAGCAACCCTAAAACTAAGCTGGCTGAAATTAATTTTAATGCTATACTTTAACCCAATAGCCAAAATAATGCCATGTCAGAATATAGTCAATATGAAAATTATTAATGAGATAGTTTTGTTGAGTCCTCAAAATCTGCTGTTTATGTCAGATTAACAGAACATCTCAATTCCAATATTAAATGTTTATCTATGTAATTGATCAGTATTTAGATTTCATGAAATTCAAAGTTGACAAAGGCAACTCAGATATCCAAGTTGCTCCAAAGATGCTTAAGCTTTCTACCAAATGAACTTAGTAGCAGTTTTAAATTCACTAAAATTAAATAAAATTTACAATTCATTCCTCTGTTGCACTAGCAAAACTAAAAAATAATCGTATGTAACTGCCTGCCAGACTGGAAAGCCCAACACTGAAACCTCTGGAGCTTGTGTCCTCATCCCTACTGATACTTACTGTTGAGATATTCAGTGTGTGTGAGGGGAGGAATAACACAGACAAAAGCCAAAGCTATACATTACACAGTCTTGGGCATTCTGATCAGGAAGAGACATGAGAGAGGTCAAATGCAACCTAGATTATGCTACAGTAAATTTTGGACTTCATTAGTACAAACAGTCTATTTTATAAATGAGGAAACAGACCACTGGCAGAGAAAGCAACTTGTCTGATGGCACACAGTGAATGACTAGAAGAACCCCAGACCATTGCCTACAGGACACAGGGCTACCAACATCTTTGGAAGAGTAGCCCCAGACAGAGTGCCAGTGGAAAAGAAGTTTCAAAGCATTTAGACAGATACAAGTCCCAAGATTAGATTTTATAGGAAAACCTCTTTATTAGGCTAAGTATTGAGAGTGGGCCCATATCCTACTTTGACTTGACTCTTCCAAGCCTGACACTGGTGAGACAAGAAATGAAAGAGATCTTTATGAAAAAAATACAATCTGGCCCTGCAGTATCAGTGCCAGTCCTGGACTTTATAACTCTTGAGGAGACAAGGCTTCAATGGATAATAAATTGCAGTAGGCAAGTCGATATTTTATCTATCTTCAGAAAGACAATGAAGACCCAGAATCTGAAACTTCTAAAGTAGCATTTATTATGACTCCGAATCCTACCTTCCAACTTTTACTTTAAGTCCTGAATGTTGAGATCAACTAATCACAGATAATAAGGTCTAGAAAGGGTCTAAGGAATTTCGCAATGTTCTTTTCATTAAATAAAAGGATGTTCCACCAAGACAGAATGCATGATGCTCTTCTGGAGTAGATCCATTTATTTCAAATAAATTTATATTAATAATCTATGTTATCTGTTGTTTCACAAATCCAGGGAGGAGAGATCTAGATGCTTAATTCTGCCAAAATCCTAACACTGAGATTTTATCACATTTTCTTGGTGGAAATGGAGAAAGCAACTTCCTGGGGTGTTCATGAATTTCTTCTAATTGTGTATTTGTGCACGTATATTTGCTGGAGATAAAGTTCACTTCTATTTTTAATTTAAAAATATTCAAACAATAGACCACTTGAGGAAAATAGCACATTGTTAATTTATACTTGACAATTAACTATACATGAACCAAACAGCTGTACAAACTAATGCATTCTTTCTTTTGATTTTCTCCTATTATTATAGAAAGGTTGCTTTCATCCATGGAGTGAGCTAGTGATCTGAGGAAATCTCAATGTATTATGTCAGTCTGTACAAGTGTTATATAAATATGTTCACCATAAGACTAAACCTGCCAAGACAGTAAGAATATTTCTATCCATTAGTCATAGCATATTCTTACTTAGAAAATTGAAAAATTTTGCAGTATTTTTCTTAAGATTCATTAAAAGGAATCTGCTGTAAATCACAGATTGGTTTGTTAGTGAAGCAAAAGCATGCGTGTGATCCTCTATGTATATCTCCATGAAATAGTACAAACTTTTCTATCCTTACTTTAAATACATATATTTGAACACTTACTATGTCTTAAGCATTTAAGAGGATACAAAAAACAAAAAACAGGCTTCCCTTGTGGCTCAGCTGGTAAAGAATCCACCTGCAATGCAGGAGACCTGAGTTCAGTCCCTGGGTTGGGAAGATCCCCTGGAGAAGGGAAAGACTACCAACTCCAGTATTCTGGCCTAGAGAATTCCATGGACTACAGTCCATGGGGTCAGAAAGAGTTGGACACAACTGAGCAACTTTCACTTTCAAAATGTAGAAGAACAGAAGACTTTGAGCTCAAATAAATTTATGAAAATAATGTGATAATCTCATTTGGGATATAATTCCATTGAACACCAGCAGTTCAAATTTCAATGAAATTATAGAGTTTCAAAGTTAAGAACTGTATAATGTGCATCATTTGATGTCTTTGATATATAAAAATATACTTTAGCTTCAAAGTTCATTTGCACTGTTGCAATTATGTCATATTTTACATCAACCATATATATCTAGATGTTGAAACTACATCCATTTTTTTGTTTCATATTTTTCTAATTTTCTTTTCTCAAGTCTTTACCGTGTGATGTTAGAAGTCATGATACCTTTCAGGGTGAATCCAGCATAGGGAGAAAACTCAACATCACCATGTATGACTCTAAACATGTAAAATTAATGTTATAAAGGGCTTCATGGCACTTAACATGAAACAGTGACATACACATTTTCATAATGCTAATACACACCACCATGAAACTTTCTCTTCATATATCATATATACTATATTTCACCCCCAAGTATGAGAAACATGCTTTGGGGATGTGAAGTACGCAGGTGACCCCTTAGAAGGTGTAGCAGGTTTTAAGTCGTTCGTGGACCCGAGCTCTTAGAGATGAGAGCAGGATAAGCAGACTTAGCCACCTGCTCATTTCTATATCCACTGTATGCTATTGAAATACAAAGAAAACAGGATGGGATTTTGCAGTATTCTCCCCAGAAATTAAATTTAACTTGTACGATGTGTGCATGCTAAATTGCTTCAGTCGTGTCTGACTCTGTGACCTCATGCACCATAGCCTGCCAGGCTTCTCTGTCTATGGGACTCTCCAGGTAAGAATACTGGAATGGGTTGCCATGCCCTTCTCCAGGGGATCTTTCCAACCCAAGAATCGAACCTGTGTCTCTTATGTGTCCTACATTGGTAGGCGGGTTCTTTACCACTAGTGCCACCTGGGAAGCCCCAATAGAGGCATCTTACTACATCATACTAGAAGAAGAGAGGTTTTTGTTTTTTTTTTTTAACCTTAAAATGATAAAAAAAAGAATATTTTTTAAAATGTGAAGTTGAACTCTATTTTTCTCTAGACATAGTAGGTATAGTAGTTTTGGTTCTAGGATTTTGGTAGATTCAGTCCAATTTGGACTTGAGAAAGAAGGAATAATGATCACATAGAAAAAGATTTGGAACCAGAGCTTCAGTGGTGTGATTCACAAACCTGAACTAGTCTGCTGAAACTCTTGATACTTGGAAAGAAGTGAGGTTGAATCTAAGGAAATGAGGCAGATAACAAAAATAAACTTTCAGCCTCTATTTCTCAAGCCAGTTGCCGAATATTTTCATTTTTTAATGAATGGATTCAGGTATTTACTTAAATACACCAATGATACAAGATAGAATATAACAGAGTTAATAAAAAGTAGACGTAAAGTGCTCTGCAGTTCAATAAAAGTGTAATTTACTTTAATGGGGCAAAAGGGAAGGAAATCCAAGAGGACTTTGAACAAGAGTGGGCACTGATGCTGTACATTGAAAGGTGGGTATATCTTTAAGAGTGTGAGCAAATGTGCAGACAGGAAATATCAGATTGCATTCAGTATAGCCAGGGTATAGCATGCATGAGGTGGCTGTGAGCACAGGAAAAGAGAGTTTGACTAGCTTGGAGAGGGCCTTGCAATGCAACATAAGGTATCTAAACTAATTAGATAGTAGCAGAGGTTTGTCAGTGTTTGTGTGTAATTGAGTACAATGGTCAGAACTTGATTTGGGGGGACAAAAAATAGCTTTGCATGCTTGCGACCTGTGCCTTTGCACAAGACTCTTATTCAGAAGGGTGCCACACTTATGCAGTCACTGTCTTAAACGCTGTATTGACTTTATCTTTCTAAGTGAAATCTGATGAGGAACATGTATGGCAGGAGAAAACATGTTTGTAATACGTACCATTTCTGTCATCCCATTTGTGACGCCCCATGATAACAAAACTCTGGCTGACCCAGGCTGTGTGGAAGGTTAGCCAGAAATAAAGTGAGTACAATAAGTATATTTTGTCTGTGATTAACAGGGGGCACAGACAGCCCCAAGAGGCCACATTACCATTTTATCTAGAGAAAGTATCAAGCACAAAATGAAAATAAATATGTTCTAAGAGATACAAACAACCAGGAAATCCTGTCATAATCTTTCTGATTAGTTATACTCTGTATTAGCCAATCATTTAGGCTGAAAGTGATGATATAGAATGAAAGGCAACATATAGGACCTTTTCCCTTCAATCTTTCCTTCCCTATCAGTAAATCAAAAGTAGAGTATGTTAGTAGAAAGTGCATATACCAATAATTAAGTGAAAGTAAAAAAAGTTAGTTTTGTCCAGCATTTCATTCTGATAATAGGACACACATACATACTATGCAAGCTATATGCACACATATGCAAGCCACAAAATACCAAATGTGTAATGTTGGTGATTTGTGTACAGGTTTGGTATTTATTTGTAACACTGGCATGAATAAAAATAAACAATACAACTTATGCTAATAATTTAAATTTTAACTTTAATTAGACCAACTTTAAATAGTCACTAAAAACAAGCAAACATGGGAAGTAGGAAGAAGGAATACAGGAATAGATGTGCTTTTCCTTATTCCCCCACTGAGTGCAACTGAAGTCCTTAAACATTATGTATAAAGCAAATATAAGAAGATGGAAATCTTAGAGAAAAGGCAGAAGAGCTGGAGTCTACTGGACTCAAGAAATGAATTCCCAAGGGATTTCTTTATGTTTTCCATATCAAAGACTTGGAACTGAAAAAAGCCAGCAATCTGGAAATGCCAAAGAGTGAAAGAGAGAAAAGGAGCGTGCTGCAGTCCATGGGCTTGTGAAGAGTTGGACACGAGTTAGCAGCTGAACAACAGCAACAGCTGACCAGACTGTCCTCCACTTTCAGATGCTAATCAGAAACCCAAGTTTTACCTGCATTTCTGACCAACTAGCTATAAAACAGAGGTTTCCATGCCTCCCTCATTAGGTTTGATTAATTTGAGAGAGGGGCTTACAGGACTCAAGAACAGAGTTTACTCACTAGCTTACCAGTTTATTACACAGCAACCAGATAAAGAGATACACAGGGTGAGATCCCAAACAAAGCAGCTTAGATCCTAGTTTGGAGTCCAGCATGGTGGCATGTGGAAGAGCTGTGGTTTACCAACTTGGAAGCTCTCCAAACCCCATCCTCCTAGGTTTTTGTGGAAGCTTGGCTACAAAGGCATGACTGATTAACTCACTGGTCACAGGCTATTGATTCAACTTCAAGCCTTTCTTACCTCTTCAGAGATCAGGATGGGACCAGAAGTTTCAATCCTCTGATCACACGGTTTGCTTCCCTGCCAACCAATGCCCATCCTCAGATCGTTTCCAAAAGTCACTTTATTAACAGAAACTCAAGTGTGCTTAAAGGGGTTTGTTAGAAATATCAAGATAACTTTCTCTCTCATTACGAAAGTCCAGAGGTTTTAAGAGCTCTAGGCCGATTGAGTGACTTCACTTTCACTTTCATGCATTGGAGAAGGAAATGGCAACCCACTCCAGTGTTCTTGCCTGGAGAATCCCAGGGACGGAGGAGCCTGGTGGGCTGCCGTCTATGGGGTCACACAAAGTCGGACACAACTGAAGCGACTTAGCAGCAGCAGCAGGCCGGAATTAGAAGAGACCAAATATTTCTTTCTTATGATAAATATCAATATCATACCAACTCTTTCTATTCAAAGCACCAGAAGTAGTTTAACATGACAGAAAGTTTTAGACAATTGTCTCTATTCCAGCCAAATACCGCAGGAAATAATTGAGTCTCCATCTTCAGTCATATCAACAAAGGACTTCCATCCCACCTGGGAGTAATGGAGTCTTCTTCCTCTCCCAGTTGGGGTGAAGTCAGAAATAATTTAGTGCAGATTCAGGACTTTCAAACCTCATCATGATGACAAGTCCACCTCCTCTGTGGTGCCACGTGGGGAGTTGTATCTAGGTGCTCCTACAACTCCCAGTTAGGGTAGTGTCATCAGAGGCCTCACAAAGAGCTGAACTGTCACTCCCACCTCTCATATCAAGAAACCCCTTCTCCATATCAGGTATCAAAGACCAAGAAGAGAATCTGGATGTTTTTTGTTTGTTTTCATTGAAATTTAGTTGATTTACAATACTATGTAAATCTTGTTTCAGTTGTACAGCATAGTGATTCATTTATTAATATTTTGCAGATTATATTCCATTACAGTTATTACAAATTTTGGGCATTATCCCTGTGCTATAAAATAAGCAACAGTAAATCCTCATTGCTTAGTTTATGTATAGTAATTTGTATGTGTTAAAAATCACATACTTCTGCTTTGTCCTTCCCCCACTCCCAGAACCTGGACTTCTACTCCCACCTGGAAACGAGGAAATGATGAATGTAGGAAGAAGCCCACTGAAACAGGAGGTTTAAATAAGATCTGGAATCTCATAATTAAAGAATAATTCATTATAATAAAAAAATCACCCATTATAATAAAAACCATAAAAACATTTTTGGGATACCAGATATTCAAATTCCATATGCTTGACACCTAAAGTATAGTGCATAAAAAGAAAAATTGATGAACTTTATCCAAATTAAAACCTTTTGCTCTCTGAAACCTTGTTGAGAGAGGATGAAAAGACAAACTAAGTCTAAGAGAAAATATTTTCAAACTACAATATTTGCAAGCTCAAAACATGTGCTTAAAGACTACTAACTAGATTTGTATAGAACTCTCATTTGTATAGAACTAGAACTCTCAAAACTGAACTGTAAAAGTATAAACCACCCAATTTGAAAATGGATATAAGGGCAGCTCTTTCACTAAAGAGGATACGGAAGTGTCAGATAAACATATAAAATGATGTTTAACATTTTAGCCACTGATGAAATATAAATTAAAACCACAATGATACATGACTCCATGCCTATTGAAATGTTTAAGATAAAAATAAAAATTAAATACAAACAAACAAATAAAATAACTGCATAGGGACACACCAAATTCTTACAAGGATATAGAGAAACTGATGATATATATAATGTTGGTGGGAATGTAAAATAACACAGCCACTTTGGGAAACAGTCTATCATTTCTTTAAGAAATATTCACAGAATTACCATAAAATCAATCCATCACACTCCTGGGCATTTATCTAGAGAAATGAAGACTTACGCTTACACAAAATCCTGTCTATTGATGTTCCTAGCAACACTATTCAAAATTGCCCCAAGCTGGAAAGAGTCCAGGTGTTCTTCAACAAATAAACAGTTAAGAAACTGATATATCTATAACATGGATCTCCATTCAGCACTAAGTAAGAATGAGCTATTGATATCCAACATGAATGGACTGCCAGGGAGTTATGCTGAGTTGTGGGGTGGCGGGGGGGAGAAACCCTCCCCAAAGATTACTTACTTTGTGATTATATATTTCACTTATATAATATTCTTGAAATGATAAGATTATAAAATGGGGCAGTCGTTAATCATTGCCAGGGGTTAAGTACTAGGAAGTGTGAGTTTGGGAAGAAAGTGCAACTGACTGTAAAAGGCCAACATGAGAGATCCTTATTACTGTAACTTTGCAAGATGTCATCAATGGGGATCACTGGGTAAAGGAACATGGGGTCTTTCTGGATTGTTTCCTAGAAACTGCATGTAGATCTATAATTATTTCTACATTAAAAAAGTTTATAAAATCATCAAACTAAAACACACACACACACACACACAATAAAAGTCACCATGCCAGGTTGAGAGAGAGAGATCATAGAAATAAGGAGAACTTTCGTTTCAGAAAAAGCTAAAGTTTATGTTCAGTACCTTTAATAGCACTTCTTTCCTGCTTTTTAGACAAGGAGGGTCCATATTTTAATTTAGCACTAGGTCCCCCAAATTATGTAGCTGATTTTATATAGGGAAAATGTGTCTGTGCTTTGTCCCATTTTTATGAAACTTTGAAAAATGTGTGAACTCATTAAGTGGGATTTTGATAAGGGACACCTTAGAATCTGTTTGCTATCTGCTGTCTTGAAAGACTTTCAATTTCTGCTTCATGTGACAAGGAGAGAGTCTACTCAAACTTGCAATTTTCCCCTCAATTCATTCACTTTTCCTCTCTGTCAGTTGTCCACTCCTCTCTAATCTCTCTTCCCATCACCAAGTTCCACAGTCCTCCTCTGGGTCATTTCAGAAATCTTGACTCCATGGTACCAATCGGAGGTGCTCTCTCTAACCCTGCCTCAGTATGCTTTGCATCTCTACTTCCAAAAACCTACATGTTCTAGTGCAAGAAACGTTCAAACTTCAGATATTTAAAGATCAAATACAGTTAAGGGCCAAGTGAGCAATGAAATTGGGTGAAATGAGTTGTTATAACAACTATAAGAACAACTTATAAGAAGGAAGCCATTTGTTAGGATTGAGTATGTTTGCAAGCCTGAGTCACTAGTCCTTATCTCTGGCTGTATAGTAATATCACCTGGATTTGTTTTTGTTTTGTTTTGTTTTGTTTTTAACAATATACTGATGTCCAGGAGCCATCCCTGAACAACTATATCTGAATCTCTGATCAAAGTGTCAGGGCATATTGTTTATATTTTTAAGTTTTCTCAGAGAACAGATGTATAGACAAGGCTAAAGAATCAATTGTTCTTAAATGTAAATAAGCATAAGAATCACTTGAAAAGTTTCAAAAATTCAGATTACAGGTAATTTCTCAGCAAATTCTAAATGAAAGCAATAAATGATACTCAGAAATAGTCATTTTAGTGCAACTGACCCCCATCCCCTGCCCCACAAACATCCTAGGACTGATTTTGATGTAGAGGGCTTGTTGACCAATATATAAGACAATTTTAGATAGACACATCTTTCCTAGAAATGTGTCAATATTCAGTTACTGGTGCCCAAAATTCCCCTGATATATATTCATTTTTTTTTAACAGCTCACACTATTTTATTTCTCTGTTATTGTATTTATTTCTCTGTATTGTATTTCTCATGGTATTGTGGTTTAATCAAAGTTGAATGTATTTTTTTTTAATTTTTATTTTATTTTTAAACTTTACATAATTGTATTAGTTTTGCCAAATATCAAAATGAATCCGCCACAGGTATACATGTGTTCCCCATCCTGAACCCTCCTCCCTCCTCTCTCCCCATACCATCCCTCTGGGTCGTCCCAGTGCACTAGCCCCAAGCATCCAGTATCGAGCATCGAACCTGGACTGGCAACTCGTTTCTTACATGATATTTTACATGTTTCAATGTCATTCTCCCAAATCTTCCCACCCTCTCCCTCTCCCACAGAGTCCATAAGACTGTTCTGTACATCAGTGTCTCTTTTGCTGTCTCGTACACCGGGTTATTGTTACCATCTTTCTAAATTCCATATATATGCATTAGTATACTGTATTTATGTTTTTCCTTCTGGCTTATTTCACTCTGTATAATAGGCTCCAGTTTCATCCACCTCATTAGAACTGATTCAAATGTATTCTTTTTAATGGCTGAGTAATACTCCATTGTGTATATGTACCATAGCTTTCGTGTACCCCAATGTTCATCGCAGCACTGTTTACAATAGCCAGGACATGGAAGCAACCTAGATGTCCATCAGCAGATGAATGGATAAGAAAGCTATGGTACATATATATTCATTTTTAAAAGGCCAAAACCTTAATAAACCTCCTAAATTGTGAGTTTGTTGGTAGAAATGGTAGACTATGATCTTTGAGACTATGGATTTTAGACTTGATAGTGGGTAAGTGGGACTGATCCAAGACTCATGTTTTATGTAACAACATGTCTGTTATGTTCTATTGTGAGGCTGCAAGACTGATCAAAAAGTTGATGTGAGATACAAATCTTATATAATCTCACCAGAAGAATCACCCTTTTTGCACTTAAAGAACGAAAGTCAAGTTGAGGTGAATACAGTGTCTCCTGGGCAGGGTCTTAGCTAACCTACTAGTTTTGTATTGAGCACAAAACAGCAACATACTCAGCTCAGCCCTTACATTAAAAAAAAAAAACACAAACATAATGGGGTAGGAAGAGGATGGCTCCACAACCAAGTAGAACGCAGCAGAAGGGTAGCATTTATTGTCTATTCTTTTCCTGGTCTTTTCTAGACATCTTATTATGTAAGTCATCCAATTTAATTCCCCTTTACAAGTGTGAAAGAACTGTTATTTTATTTTTTGAAGATTCAAGAAAACTCAAGCTAAGAGGAGTGAAGCAATGTGCCCAAGGTCACTTGTTTGATGCATAGTGTAATACCAACTATAGTACTAACGATATAGCACCACATGCTGAGGCATTATTCTATTCAGTATTTTATTCTACACAAACTGTCTCCTCTGCACCTTAAAACAACCCCAGGATGTGTATGGGGAAATGGATGCTTAGAGAGATTGAGTAATGTGCCTAAAGCCTTGTATTGCAAACGATAGTGCTGGCAGTTAAGCACAGGGAGTCTGTCTCTGCAGTCTTTTCACTGTTTGCTGCAGTGATCACAAACCCTAGCATGCATGTCTCTACAAGGGATCTGCAGCTCTGCTCAGGACAAAGTAACAGGGACCAAGAGAGACCAGGCAGGCAGACCCAGAGTATGAATAAAAGAGGTTTCCTTATAATTCTACTAACTCTGTGTTAACTCATAGTAGTGAAGCTATAAAAATACGCGATGGAAATCATATAGTGGAAAAATAAGGGTTTGGAAAGAAGAAAAAAAAAATCTGAGTTCAAATGCAGCTTGTTTTTGCTAGATGACCAAGGCCTTGGTTTCTTTAAGCGTGTCTGGCTATAAGTCCAATAGGTCAATGAAGAGTGAAAAGTTACATGAATGTGTTCAGGCCCAGTCACGTGGTAGATATTTGGTAAATGTTAGGACACGACTGAGCGACTTCACTTTCACTTTTCACTTTCATGCACGGGAGAAGGAAATGGCAACCCACTCCAGTGTTCTTGCCTGGAGAATCCCAGGGACGGGGGAGCCTGGTGGGCTGCTGTCTCGCACAGAGTCGGACACGACTGAAGCGACTTAACAGCAGCAGCAGCAGCAGTTTATACATTATTGTTTTCAATCAGAATTTTGTACTATGATCTTAAATGACTATTTAGAGTGGATATATCAGCTAACAGTTTACTTATTTTATTTTCTTATATTTCTTGTTATTCCTTTGAGGGTACACCACAACTCTGAAATAAGAGAATGTATTCTATCTATTGATACACACATACACACACACACACACACACACACACACACACACACATATATATGACACTAAGGGATGTTTTTAAACACTGAGGCATTGTTGATAGGTGACAGAATCAGGTAGTGTTAAAGAGACCATTCTCAACTCCAAGATTCTACAGCCATCAGAAATCTCAGTGAAAGTTGACAGGGGCGCATCTCATCTCTCAGTGGAAAAATGACTGTTGAATGGCAGAAAGCGAAGAGGGACTAAAGAGCCTCTTGGTGAAGGTGAAAGAGGAGAGTGAAAAAGCTGGCTTAAAACTCAACATTCAAAAAGCAAAGATCATGGCATCTGGTCCTATCACTTCATGGCAAATAGAAGGAGAGAAAGTAGAAACAGTGTCAGATTTTATTTTCTTGGGCTCCCAAATCACTGCAGATGGTAACTGCAGCCATGAAATTAAAAAACACTTGCTCCTTGAAAGAAAAGTTATGACAAACCTAGACAGTGTATTAAAGTAAATATCACTTTGCAGACAAAGATACATATAGTTAAAGCTATGGTTTTTTCCAGTAACATGTACAGATGTGAGAACTGGACCATCAAGAAGGCTGAGTGCCAAAGAATTGATGCTTTTGAAACGCGGTGTTGGAGAAGACCCTTGAGAGTCCCTTGGACTGCATGGAGATCAATCATTCAGTCCTAAAGGAAATTAAACTTGAATATTCATCAGAAGGACTAGTGCTGAAGCTGAAGCTCCATATTTTGGCCACATGATGTGAAGAGCCAACTCATTGGAAAAGACACTAATGTTGGGAAAGACTGAGGGCAAGAGAAGAAGTGGGAGACAGAGGACGAGACGGTTGAATGACATCATCGACTCAATGGACATGAGTTTGAGCAAACTCCAGGAGATAGTGAAAAAGAGGGAAACCTGGGGAGCTGCAGTCCATAGTGTCGCAGTGTCCAACATGACTGAGTGACTAAACAACAACAGCAGCAGTTCAAATCTAGTTCCAGTTCCAAATAGTAACAATCACAGTTATCTTTATTCAAGATCACTCAGTTATCTTGTTCACTCTAATTTTGGAAAACAAAACCAAATGAAAATTCACATACCTTTATTGAGGTTCAATAGGAGGAAATGGAGAAGGCAATGGCAACCCACTCCAGTACTCTTGCCTGGAAAATCCCATGGATGGAGGAGCCTGGTAGGCTGCAATCCATGGGGTCGCTAAGAGTCAGACATGACTGAGGGACTTCACTTTCACTTTTCATTTTCATGCATTGGAGAAGGAAATGGCAACCCACTCCAGTGTTCTTGCCTGGAGAATCCCAGGGACAGAGGAGCCTGGTGGGCTGCCATCTATGGGGTCGCACAGAGTCGGACACGACTGAAGCGACTTAGCAGCAGCAGCAGCAGCAGGAGGAGGAAAATGTCTTTGACTAAGGGAAAAAAATGAAATCATGAAACAAAAGGCCCTCCAAGCTGTCTATGGGCTGGTGACTACACTGTGTCCTTTCTCAGGGACCTGAGTTCTCTGTGAGTAAAAAGCAAAGTGAGCCATCTAACCACTATCGGTCACATCCGACTCTGAACCCATACAAGGGAGAACACTCAGCCTTGAACTCCAGAGAAAATAGATTTTAATCCTGCTTTTATTGATTCTTAATTGCAACACTTTGAGGAAGTGGCTTCAATATTCTGAATTTCTCTTTGCCTATATAATGTAAAAACAGTAGATCTCAAACTCCATGGTAGTTAAACATCTCCTGTCAAGACTTTTTTAAAAAAAGTGCATACACAGGTAGCATTTTTTTTTTTTTTCTTATTAGAATGTAGTAGATCAGGGGTTGGGCTCAGGAATCTAAAACAATTTACAAAATAGAATTAGGTTAATCTTTGATTAATGTATGCTCATGCTTTAAGAAATGTTGACACTCATGCCTGTCATGTTTACTATAACCATATCTATATATATCTTATGTACATATGATATATATATATATGTATATATATCAGTTCAGTTCAGTTTTTTATATATATATATATATATATATTTTTTTTTTTCCTCACAATTAGTTCTCACAAAAATCTTGCTCTGGAATTTAATTGAAGATTTGTGAACCAGGGACAGGCTGGCCAGGGATAGTGTCAGGGATCATATTCTCAGATATCTTTCCAGATTCCATATGCTGCCTGTACTCTTCAAGGAATATAGGAATTAGCTTTGATCCTTTGATTCTCTTTAATAGACTCAGAAAATTTGAAATGCATCATCAAGAGCTTAGGGAAATATTACATTTTCAGTTTGAGGTATATTTAAATTACTTTCAAATGAGTTGTTATTCTCAGTAGTTTTGCTTAAATGATAATATTGAAATCAAATGAAGGGAGAAAAGAATATACCTTGCCCCATCCCATTTCCTACAGCTCGTAAATGTGCCTCACATTGTTTCATAGCATATCTACAATTAAACAAAGTGTGCATTTTTATTTTAACTTAGGAAATATGACTTAATGCTCAATTTAAATGGGTCTGGTAATGCCTCCATCTCCTAGAGGTAAAATACGTTTAAATTTTCTCAATAAACTGGGAAATGAAAAGCATCAATGGCTTTTGCTTAGCCCTGGGAGCCCTGTTTAGTTTTCTGTTGTTACACTTGCTTGCCCATCCCTGACCAGGGGGAGTTTATTCAACAGGATGGTGTTGTTTAGGGACAATGAGAAGAGAGAGTCTGTCAAAAGTAATAAATCCTACAACAGAGAACAGAAACTTGTGTCAGGCTTTTCAAGTTAAAACTGAGTTTTGGCAGAGATTTGCAAAATTCTTGTTTGCTTACAGGCCACGTTTATTGTGTGCTGTTTGCTGGCTCAAATAAGTTGTTGGCAGACACTTGGTTTAAAAAAAAAAAAAAAGAAATTATATATGACTTTCACAACTTCTGGTATTGGCCAGAGATCACATACTCTCACTACTTTGGGCAACAATTCTTCAGACCATCTGAATAGTTTGATTTTATTTATTTATTTATTTTATTTTATTTTGTTTTTAAACTTTACATAATTGTATTAGTTTTGCCAAATATCAAAATGAATCCGCCACAGGTATACATGTGTTCCCCATCCTGAACCCTCCTCCCTCCTCCCTCCCCATACCATCCCTCTGGGTCGTCCCAGTGCACTAGCCCCAAGCATCCAGTATCGTGCATCGAACCTGGACTGGCAACTCATTTCTTACATGATAGTTTGATTTTATACATAGAATTCTGACAACTGTGGAATTTTTTAAGGAACAGTCTTGACTCTCAGTATTGCAGAGCTGATGTATAACTTTCAAGGTCTTTGGATCAATTGGCTGCTTTCTCATCGTCTATCTGTCATGCAACACCTGAATTCAGAGTGTGCCATAATGCTACTCTAATTTTTTTTTATCAGAAATGAGGGATTACTTATTAAAGGGACTACAATTTAAAATATATAAGCTATGCTAAAATGTATGATAGAGAGATGGTTTAGTCCCTAAGTCACAGCTGACTTTTTGTGACCCCATGGACTGCATGTAGCCTTCCAGGCTCCTCTGTACATAGGATTTCCCAGGTGAGAACACTGGAGTGGCTTGCCATTTCCTTCTCCAGGAAATCTTCCCAACCCAGGGATCAAACCCAGGTCTCCTGCATTGCAGGCAATCTTCTACATTGCAGGTAGATTCTTTATTGACTGAGCCACCAGGGAAGTACAGAGAGATGGTCAAGTTAATTATGTACAAATACAGTGCAGTCTAATAAATTGCGTACTTATACTTTTAATTATTCTGAGTTATTTAAATGTAGTTGAGAAAACTCATGAGATTAAATTGGCCTTTTTTGCAATGTAGAACAATAATGAATACATCAAATGGGATTAGAACAATAGGCAGAAAGTGCAGAATCAAAACAAAAATTCACAATGAAAGAAATTGACAAATCACTCTGTCAGAAATAAGTTCTGTATACCAGAAATAAATTTTAAAATTATCGGACTTTATTTTTTGAGGTAGAAAAAAAATAGTTAAAAATAAATGAAAACCAAAAGAACCAAATTAAGGATCCTTTGGGACAGACCACTCTAAAAAACAGAAGCAAAATGGGAAGAAAAAAGCACACACTAAGAGAACACTTCTCAAAAAAACAAGGTAGTTATTGACAAGATACTTTCTCTGTTAAACATAAAAGGAAAAACAATAAGAAAACAAAACAAAATAAAAAGTAAACCATGCGCTTATAAGAAAAGTAATAGGAAACCCAAGGAAATGGCAACCCACTTCAGTACTCTTCCCTGGAAAATCCCATGGATGGAGGAGCCTGGTAGGCTACAGTCCATGGGATCGCAAAGAGTCAGACATGACTGAGAGACTTTACTTTTCACTTTTGACAATTCCAGGACACTTGGAGATAGTAGTTAAAATGGTGATATCTGGGGTTATAAAAAGTAAAATAATTGCATGTTGTCATTGCCACTCTCAAACATTTATTATTATAAAAGAGATTTTGATGGAAGGCTGAGGAAGTCATAGGAAAAATACTAAACATAAATGCTCAGTTGAGTTTAATTTTGCTCCATCTTCTATGTGCAGAAATCTTCATATAAGGAAACACATATTTTTATTTAACCTTATAATAATCTTCTATGAGCAATAATAATCACTACGAACAAAGCTAGTGGAGAGGTGTAATTCCAGTTGAGCTATTTCAAATCCTAAAAGATGATGCTGTCAAAGTGCTGCACTCAATATGCCAGCAAATTTGGAAAACTCAGCAGTGGCCACAGGACTGGAAAAGGTCAGTTCTCACTCCAATCCCAAAGAAAGGTGATGCCAAAGAATGCTCAAACTACTGCACAATTATACTCACATCACACACTAGTAATGCTCAAAATTCTCCAAGCCAGGTTTCAGCGATACCTGCACTGTGAACTTCCAGATGTTCAAGATTTTAGAAAAGGCAGAGGAACCAGAGATCAAATTGCCAACATCCTCTGGATCATCAAAAAAACAAGATAGTTCCAGAAAAACATCTATTTCTGCTATATTGACTATGCCAAAGCTTTTGACTGTGTGGATCACAATAAACTGTGGAAAATTCTGAAAGAGATGGGAATACCAGACCACCTGACTTGCCTCTTGAGAAATCTATATGCAGGTCAGGAAGCAACAGTTAGAACTGGACATGGAACAACAGACTGGTTCCAAATTGGGAAAGGAGTATGTCAAGGCTGTATACTGTCACCCTGCTTTTTTAACTTATATGCAGAGTACATCATTAAAAATGCTGGGCTGGATGAAGCACAAGTAGGAATCAAGATTGCTGTGAGAAATATCAATAACCTCAGATATGCAGATGACACCACTCTTATGGCAGAAAGTGAAGAACTAAAGACCTCTTGATGAAAGTGAAAGAGGAGAGTGAAAAAGTTGGCTTAAAGCTCAACATTCAGAAAACTAAGATCAAGGCATCTGGTCCCATTACATCATGGCAAATAGATGGGGAAACAGCGGAAAGAAGGCTGACTATTTTTGGGGCTCCAAAATCACTGCAGATGGTGATTGCAGCCATGAAATAAAAAGACGCATACTCCTTGGAAGGAAAGTTATGACCAACCTAGACAGCGTATTAAAAAGCAGAGACATTACTGTGCCAACAAAGGTCCATCTAGTCAAGGCCATGGTTTTTCCAGTGATCATGTATGGATGTGAGAGTTGGACTATAAAGAAAGCTGAGTGCCGAAGAACTGGTGCTTTTGAACTGTGGTGTTGGCGAAGACTCTTGAGAGTCCTTTGGATTGCAAAGAGGTCCAACCAGTCCATCCTAAAGGAGATCAGTCCTGAGTGTTCATTGGAAGAACTGATATTGAAGCTGAAACTCCAATACTTTGGCCACCTGATATGAAGAACTGGTTCATTTGAAAAGCCCCTGATGGTGGGAAAGATTGAGGGCAGGAGGAGAAGGGGATGACAGAGGATAAGATGGTTGGATGGCATCACCGGCTCATTGGACATGAATTTGGGTAAACTTCGGGAGTTGGTGATGGACAGGGAGGCCTCGCGTGCTGTGGTCCATCGGTTCACAAAGGGTCGAACACAACTGAGCAACTAAACTGAGCTGAATAATCATTTGTATTATTATTTTGCTTGCTTTTCAGTTGAGAAGGCAGAACATCAAAGGAATGATGTAACTTTCTCAGGTTCATACAATCAATAAGTATGAAAGGAACTATAATCTGAGAGAGTCTAACACAGTTCTTTCCATTACACCGAATTGCCTCGTGGAAGGGGCCAGTCGTTAATTCACATTTTTGAGCAATTTTCATTTGCTTCTTGAGTTAAGTTGTATGTATCATCTCATTTTACTAGGAGGTCAACATTGAGAATAAGTATCATTTTTTTTCTAACTTATAAGTAAGGTAGGGAGATTAGTAGATGCAAAATTTGTTTCTCAAACACTGAACCATGTGTAAATGTTGCTTGTGTTGAAATCTTCCACATTCCTACATGTAGAACAAACAACCAAAAAAATGAGAAACATGATAAAGTGATTTTTCTATGAAATTCTCTCTCCCTGTTTTGAGAATTGACACTTTCTTTTCATTTTTGAAATACTGGTGGAAAGATAGCAGTAGTAGTGTTGTGTACACCTATTGGTTTAGTATGAAGTTTCAAAGTAGCAATTACAATATTTTTATTTAATTTTACTCTGTGTTCATTAACATATAATTCAAAAAAACTGTAAAGGTTTTAATTGTTTTGGAAAAAGAATAAAATTTTAAAATTACAACTTTTACTTGACATTTAATAGAAAAAAATAGGAGAGTTTTAAAACACTGATAAATGAAAAGAACCATATTTTAAATTTTATGGTGGAAATGATTCTAGTAGCTTCTACATCTATTTTTCGTATGAGATTTTTATTCTCATTTGGGAAATTGAGCATTTCAATGTTTTCAATATTTCTTTAACCCTGCTTCAAACCTTCAAGGTCTAATGGACATATTTAATTCTTCTCCCTCTAGTACCTCTTTTTAAAAGATTGCTTGAGCAGAGAACCCTCCCTGATACACATTAAAATTTCTTTGAAAAAAGTGAATAAGACAGGGTCTCTGTAGAACTGAACAATTCATGAAAGATTTGGAGCTCAGAAAGATTTAGAGCTCAAAGCTTGTAAAATTAAACCTTTAAATTTTCTTGAATGACTATACTTGTCTCTTAAATTATCATTCCATTTCACCTCTTTTCCTTTCTTTATAGTACAAAAAGTCATAATATTATAACTCTTTTAAACGTAAGTCAAATCATACCATCCTTCCCCTTAAGACTATTCAATGGTCTCCCATTAAATTAATAAAATATCCTTATCTTTTGCTACTCTACCTATGGCTCACTCACCCTTGTCTCTATGGTATGCATAGAACTTCCAAACACGTCTTGCCTCTAGGTCTCTGCTCCTTTTTTCTTCCACGGCTGCTATTCTTCCAGTATCACATGTTTTAGTCCGTCTCAGATTCTAGTCAAATACCACCTTATCTGAGATGTGTACGATGATATCCTATGTAAAATAGTGTCCTCCACTCTACCACCCCAATCCTATCACTTTCTACCTCCAAGTTTGTCCTGAGAATATTTATTATACTTAACATTACACTTAATATTGATTTGTTAGCTGTCCAAAATACACTCTCCTTTAAAGGACAGACTTTATCTCTTTTGTTTCTGGCTGTTTTCTTAGTTGACACAAAGTAGTGCCTCACTAAATAATGATGGAAAAATGAATGGAAAGCTCACTTTCTTAGTGCTCCCATTGCTTCTTTGTCGTTGGTATTATAGTGAGAATCACTCTGAAATTAATATATTCTCAGTCCAAACCCTGGTTCTGCCCCTTGCAGGTTAATTAGCCTTGTTAAACTGAGGCAAGTCTTGAATCCTCCCTGAAATTACCCTTGCCTGTAAACTATAAGATCCACAACCACCCTCCTTTCCTCACAGGACTGCTAGGATGGCCAAATGAGATAAAGATAAAACTTCTAAGTATGGTTCTAAAAGGATTATATTTAAGGTGACTGATGGCATAACAAGTACATCTAGTTTAGTTTTAGATTGAGTTTAATATCTTGTTGGTTAGAAATACATGGAATGATACACTGAACAATTGTATTTTAGGGGTGCAACTTTCTTCCATTATTCAACATCATATAACAACATTTTTGGGGGGACAACTGACAGTATATCTTTCCTGGTATAATTAACAGCCTGTTTTGATGTAAGTGGTATTCCAAGTAGATTTTACTCTACACATGTATGTGCACCAACAACTATTCTTCAGATTTTAAAAGATGGTTAGATGCATCCGCTATAATAATAAACTGACACATTTAAAGGACTCAAATTTGCATGCCAGTGGCAACAGAGGGTAAATCTGGGATTTGTTTTGAATATTGAAAAAGTGTTCATAAAAGCAGTGGATGCTTGTGATAAACATGTAACATTTTATGGACATGTGAGTGTTGTCGCTTTAATCTTCCTCTCAAAGTCACTAGAATATCCCAGACAAAATATTAAAGAAATAAGACAAGATTAAAGAGTCTGAACACACAGAAAATTAAAGAAGAGGTATAAATCGCACGTCTTCATATTGGCAACTTAATGGGCTTTATTTTTCTTTCTGCTTGAATCTGTAATAGTGTTAAAGGTGTTAACTGATCACTGAAAATAATAATCATTCTAATAATCATCTAATCATCCTCCATGCAGGATATCTGTGATGAGGTCTCCCTAGCAGTGGCTCCTTCTGGAAGCTATGAGTTTCATGGGTTTTTGCTATGTGCTTGTAAATCACCATGAACTGTAATTACCGCCTTAAAAATAGAAGATCTTAAATTTGACATTGTATTCAAAGTACTACAGAAACCTGAGGATATCTGTTGGAGTGGGGATAAGAAGGAACTAGAGACTTGATCTTGAAAAAGGAAATCTGATGAATGTTAAAGTATAATTTTCAAAAAGAAAAAAATCACTCCACATACATGTAGAATACATATTCAAAGATTCTATACAATTATTAATTAAGAATAAAAGTTGTAAGATGTTATGACTAGTTCAAATAGTACTTGGGAAGCTTAGTGTACATAGAAAATTTGACAAAGAAATACCAAGTCAAGAGTGCTTTATATAGAAATCTAATTAATGCCTAGTGGGGCCATAAACCATAATCCCTGGGATTATTTGTTCTGCTAGAGATAAATTATTTGCCTCTCTACCTGACAAAAATCTACAGGTTAATATCTATGCTTATGAAATTATGAAGCAGCCCAATCAATGTAAATGTTATCAAAGTTGCAAGTTCAGAACTGCACTAAAAAAAAAGCACTCAGAAACCTGTTTGCTCATTTCCAAGTTTCAGATAATTATTCTGACAGAAAGGAATAAGTTTCAGGAGCAGAAAGTTTGTCTTTATCTAATCCATAATGCATTTTGAGTAACAATTAGGCCAGTATCAATGGTTGTGAAAAGGATTATATAGTGACAATTTGTGATAAGCTAGCCATTTGGTAGATCATTAAAGTACCTGAAACTGGACAGTTTCTTGAATATAGTGTTTGCTTCAGGCCCTTCTGTGACTACAAGGAAGGTTAAGAAGTACAGCCAGACTGAAATTCAGTGAAGCTCTATTTTGTACTCCTTAAGAAAAAACAACATGCTCACACTGCTATATTAAAAATGGATAACCAACAAGGACTTATTGTATAGCTCAGGGAACTCTGCTCAGTAATAAGTAACAACCTAAATGGGGAAAGAGTTTGAAAATGAATAGATACATGTACTTGTCTAACTGCATGACTTTGCTGTACACCTGAAACTAACAAAATATTATTAATCAACTGTGCCCCAATATAAAATAAAAAGTTAAAGAAAAAAAAATCAGATACTATAGTGATTTTAATTTCAATATTAGAAACTGGTTTCTGAGGGACCATATACTGGAACAACTCTGAGCTGAATCACTAAATTAAATCTTAAGTAAAAAGAATAGAGAACTCAAGAGAATAAAGTGAAAAATCAAATCACATAACTTTATTCTTACACTTCTATAGGTTCCCAGTCACTGAAGATTCAAACATCCCCCCAAGACCAACATAAGGCACTAGGGATCTGGCTTCTGGCTATTTCTCTGACCTCATGTCCCGCCACCACTCACTGCCCGCAGTATTCTTTAGCCAGAGCAGCCCCATGGTAAAAATAACTCAAAAAATTAATATAAAAGGGTATATCTCAATATAATAAAGATCATATAATAATCAGTGGGCTTCCCTGGTGGCTCAGACAGTAAAGAATCTGGCTGCAACACAGGAGACCTGGGTTCCACCCCTGGGCTGGGAAGATCCCCTGGAGGAGGGCATGGCAACCCACTCTAGTATTCTTGCCTGGAGAATTCCCCATGGACAGAAGGACCCTGGCCGACTACAATCCATGGGGCCACAAAGAGTTGGACATGACTGAGAGACTAAGCACATATCATAATCAATAATATTAACTCATTAACCAACCCAGTTATGGTTGAAAGTGAAAGTGACGTCGCTCAGTCAGGTCCGACTCTTTGCAACCCCACAGACTGACTGTAGCCTACCAGTCTCCTCTGTCCATGGGATTTTCCAGGCAAGAGTACTGGAGTGGGTTGCCGTTTCCTTCTCCAGAGGATCTTCCTGACCCAGGGATTGAATCCAGGTCTTCCACATTGTAGGCAGACGCTTTACCGCCTGAGCTACCAGGGAAGTCCTGGTTATGGTTGAGTAACGGTTAACTCATTAACCAACCTAGGGGTTGAACCCAGGTCTCCTGCATTACAGGTGGATTCTTTACCAACTGAGCCACAAGTGAAGCCCAAGAATACTACAGTGTGTAGCCTATCCCTTCTCCAGTGGATCTTTCCAACCCAGGAATCTAAGTGGGGTCTCCTGCATTGCAGGCAGATTCTTTACCAACTGAACTATCAGGGAAGCCCAATATTAACTAATTATATATTAACATATATAATGTTTTATGTGTGTGTGTGTGTATACATATACACACACACACACACACACATATATATGAATGACATGCCCACAGCTAACATCACAGAAATGGAAAAAGCTGAAAACTTTTCTTCCAAGATGAGGCATAAGACAACACTTCCCACTCTCACCACTTCTATTCAATATAGAACTAGAGGCCCTAGCAAAGCAATTAGGCAAGTAAAGAAAAATAAAAGGCATCCATATTAGACAGTAAGAAGTAAAACTCTTTCTGTTTCCAGATTGCATATTATATACAGAAAACCCTAAAGACTCCAAAAATTCTATTTAATAGAACTAATAAATTAATTCAGTAAAGTTTTAGAATACAATGTTAATATACAAAGATCAGTTGCATTTCTATACACTAAAAATGAACTATCAGAAAGAGAAATGAAGATCACAACCTTATTTATAATAGAATCTACAAGAATACTTTAACCACGGAGATGAAAGAACAGTACAATGAAAATTATAAGACACTGACGAAAAAGACTGAAGACCCAAATAAATGGAATGATATTCTAAATTCATGGATTATAAGAATGACTATTATTAAATATCCACACTACCCAAAGCAATATACAGATTCAAGACAAGAGCTATCAAAATTCCAGTGGCATTTTCACAGAAACAGAAAAAGCAACTCTAAAATTTGTATTGAATCACGAAGACCTCAAAGAGTCAAGCAATCTTGAGAATGCTCAAAGCCATCACACTTTCTGATTTTAAACTATATTACAAAGTTATAGAATTAAAACAGTATTGTATAGCTATAAAAATAGAAACAGAGGCCAATGGGTGAAGAGTTTTAGTTATGATAGATGAAGAATTCTGGAAATGGATAGTTATGATGGTTGAACAACTCCATGAATGTACTTAATACCACTGAACCATATATTTTCAAACAGTTAATATAGAAAGCTTTATGTTATACATATTTTACCAAAATAAAAAAAGTTAAAAAAAACTTAAAAATAGCTCAGAAATAATCCTACACATATACAGTCAATTAATCTTTGACAAGAGTGATAAGAATACAAAATGGGGAAAGGATAATCTCTTCAATAAATGGTTTTGGGAAAACTAGATATCCACATACAAACAAGTGAAATTGGACCATACCTAATACTATACACAAAAATCAACTTGAAATGGATTAAAGGCTAAAAAAACCTATGACTGAAATAATAAAACACTTTGAATAATACCTAGGAAGGAAAGTCCTTGATATTTGTCTTACAATAATTTTTTGGATGTAACAGATAAGGCACAGCAAGACAAACAAATTAGTAAATAAACAAACAAATGGGATTATATCAAACTAAAAATCTTCAACATAGCAAAGAAACAACAGAGTAAAGAGACAACAGAATGGTAGAAAATATTTGCAAATAATACACTGATGGGGTTAATATCAAATTCAAATGCATATAAAAACTCATACACATCATAGACACTCACATACAATTAAAAATTGGGCAAAGTATCCAGGTAGATGTTTCTCCAAAGAAAACATACAAATAGCCAACAGGTATATGAAAAGGTATCCAACATTTCCATTCATCAGGAAAATGCAAATGAAACCAACAATAAGATATCACTTCACATCTGTTAGAATGGCTATCATTGAAAAAAAAAAAAAAAATGTAGACAACAAGAGTGGGTGGGGACACAGGGACAAGGAACCCAGGTCAGTGAAAATGTAATTTGGTATAGTCATTATGGGAAACAGTGTAGAGTTTCATCAAAAAATTTAAAATAGACCTGCCATATGATCCAGCACTACCACATTTGGTAATTTTTCCATAGGAGTTGAAATCAGGATCTCAAAAACACACCTGCACTCTCAGGCTCATTGTAGCATTATTCACAATAGCCAAGATATGCAAACAGCCTAAATGTCTATCAACAGCTGACTGGATAAAGAAGATGTTGCATATACATACAATGGAATACTATTCAACTTTTAAAATGAAGGGAATCCTGCCAGTTGCGATATTCAGTTCAGTTTAGTTCAGTCACTCAGTTGTGTCCAACTCTTTACGACCCCATGAATTGCAGCACGCCAGGCCTCCCTGTCTATCACCATCTCCTGGAGTTCACTCAAATTCACGTCCATCAAGTCAGTGATGCCATCCAACCATCTCATCCTCTGGCGTCCCCTCTTCCTCCTGCCCTCAATCCCTCCCAGCATCAGAGTCTTTTCCAATGAGTCAACTCTTCGCATGAGGTGGCCAAAGTACTGGAGTTTCAGCATTAGCATCATTCCTTCCAAAGAAATCCTAGGGCTGATCTCCTTCAGAATGGACTGGTTGGATCTCCTTGCAGTCCAAGAGACTCTCAAGAGTCTTCTCAAACACCACAGTTCAAAAGCATCAATTCTTTGGTGCTCAGCTTTCGTCACAGTCCAACTTTCACATCCATACATGACCACTGAAAAAACCATAGCCTTGACTAGATAGACCTCTGTTGGCAAAGTAATGTCTCTGCTCTTCAATATGCTATCTAGGTTGGTCGTAACTTTTCTTCCAACATTACGCTAATTGAAATAAACCAAAGAAACAAAGACAAAAATATATTATGATCTAATTATGTGGACTCTGAAATACTCAAATTTAAAACAGAGAAGAGATGATGCTTGACAAGAACTGAGAGGAAGAGGGAATGGGAGGTGATGGGTCAAATGATACAAAGTTTCAGTTACACGAAATAAATTCTGAAGATCCACTGCACAGCATGGTGCCTACAGTTAACAATACTGTATTATGTACTTAAATTATTTTTTAATGATGATAGATCTTGTTTAGAGTTCTTTCAACACACATAATAACAACAATAATAATAATGGAGGCAAGAGGAAACTTTGAAGGGTGATGGATATGTGTTTGGTTTTGATGGTGGTAATGATTATAAACTTATCTCCAAACTTATCAAGTTATATACATTAGTATATATAGCTTTTTGTTTTCAAATTACAACTCAATAAAGTGATTTTAAGACAAAGGTGAAAATATTAAAGAAAATAAAGTTTTAAAAAACACATAATTCAATTATCCTACTAACTTTTCCAATTATGTATTGCATATGCCCAGTACTTGCTAAGAATTTGGTAGAAATATGGGTACTGATTTGAACAAGTAGTTTTCTGGTTAAATGTAAGGAAAATATTTTAATTAGTGTTTCAAGTATGACTACATTGCTGAGTGAGTAAGAAGAAACATTCTCAAGGTCTTTAGAAGATATATTTCAAGTGAAAGGAAAGGGTTGTCAAAACTTCTTTGAAAATAAGTGAGTGGGAGATAAAATTATTCCATGTCTATCTTGTCTTCAAGATAAGATCACAAAGAATCCAGATCAAAAACAGTCAAATAGGACTGATGGACTGAACTGACTGATCTTGTCTTCAAATCAATATAGTATATGGAGGTGGATTAATGTGTTTACTAAGACAAGGAGCACACAAGATCAAGTTATCTTTGTGTAGAATGAGCACTGAGTAAGACTACCTGTGTGACACTCTTCAAGGAATGGGTCTGCCATATATATATTTTTTTCTTTCTACCCCCTTTTATGTTTACCTGTATCTCAAAAGTAAAAGTGAAAGTTGCTCAACTCTTTGCAACTCCATAGACATAGCCCATGGAATTTGAGACCAGAATATTGGAGTGGGTAGCCTTTCCCTTCTCCAGGGGACCTTCCCAACCCAGGGATCAAACCCAGGTCTTGCGCATAGAAGGCAGATTTTTTACCAGCTGAGCCACAAGAGAAGCCCAACCTGTATCTTATCTTTGTCCTTTTCCTGTCTCCCTCCATTCTATCTCCATCCTTTATTGTTTTATATAATGAGAGGTTCTCAAGGCAAGAATACTGAAGTGGTTTGTCATCTCCTTCTTCAGTGGACCAGGTTTTGTCAGCCATGAAATTAAAAGACGCTTGCTCCTTGGAAGAAAACTATGACAAACCTAGCCAGCATATTAAAAAGCAGAGACATTACTTTGCCAACAAAGGTCTGTATATCAAAGCTATGGATTTCCAGTAGTCATGTATGGATGTGAGAGTTGGACCATAAAGAAAGCTGAATGCCGAAGAATTGATGCTTTTGAACTGAGGTGTTGGAGTAGACTCTTGAGAGTCCCTTAGACTACAAGTCCATCCTAAAGGATATCAGTCCTGAATATTCACTGGAAGGACTGATGCTGAAGCTGAAACTCCAATATTTTGGTCATCTAATGCAAAGAACTGACTGCTTAGAAAAGACCCTAATAAAAGATTGAAGTCAGGAGGAGAAGGGGATGACAGAGGATGAGATGGTTGGATGGACATGAGTTTGAGCAAGCTCTGGGAGTTGGTGATGGACAGTGAAGCCAGGCATGCTGCAATCCATGGGGTCACAAAGAGTCGGACATGACTGAGTGACTGAACTGAATTGAAAAATGTGAAGCATTTTACTTGGTAAATTAGATGAGTCAGTGGATAAACATCAAACAACAAATGCAGTTCAGTGGATGCAGGTCAAAAAGATTGGTTAAATAAGTTTAGTATATTTCAATTCACAAGTCTGTTCCAGCTGGAGAGAGGGACGAGTTTATTAGACTGCTCCATACTCTCATGTGCTTGTGTTCAATGGCACTTTTTTTGCCTGGTATATCATGAACTGTCAATCAGCATAGCTTCCTCCTGGAGACCATCTCTGGTTCCATCAATCTTTGTTAAGCTCCTTTATCATAATTTCCTGATTTCATGTGTTTACTTATTATTAATAACTTCTTGGTTTTGATTTACTTTCATATTCTATGAGAAAAAAAAAAAAAAAACTTTATATGTTGCTATCTTACCTGGGACTGCATTGTTAGCAGTGTCCCAGAGCAGATTATTTTCCTGAACTTAGAATTATTTGAGATACAACTCTTTTTTAATATTCCTGTGAATCTGTCCATGGAAATTTTCACCATAGCCACCAGAATTCATTTATTTGAGATTAGGAAACCATTGTCTTCGGTTCTATATATATATAACGATGGTCTCTAAATCACAACTTTATTTATACTGCATTAAAGGAATACTTAGACTACTTCTACAGAATTTTTAAATTGTGAAGAATGACACTGTTATTTATAATAAGAAACACATATTTGGTCCATCCAGTTTCCAGTGCAGAGTTTCTAAAAACCTTGCAATCTCTTAAGTGTGTCTTTTATTATGTTAATAACATGACTTTTGGAATGCCCTTAGATCACTTAAGGCAGGAGGCTGGTTGCCAGGGGGACCAGCCTAGTGTTGGAGGGTTGACACTCTCTGTCCCATCCCTTGACCTCAAAAGAGGGGAGAGAAGCTGGGAGTTGAATCAATTGCCAATGGCCAATGGTTTATTCAATCATGCCTACACATGGAAGCCTCCATAAAAATCCAAAAGGACAGGGTCCAGAGAGCTTCTGTGTTGATGAAAAGTGGAGATGTCAGAGGAGTTACACCCTGAAGAGGTCATGGAAGCTCCATGTTTTGCTCTTACATTTCCCTATGCATCTCATCCATCTGGCTGTTCCTAAGTTACATTCTTATATAATAAATGGCAATCTAATAAATAAAATATTTTTCTGAGTTCTGTGAGCTGCTCTAGAAAATTAATTGAACCCAAGGAGGAGGTTGTGGGAACATCTAATCTGCTGCCAGGACTGATCTCCTTTAGGATGGGCTGGTTGGATCTCCTTGCAGTCCAAGGGACTCTCAAGAGTCTTCTCTTTGTCTTCTTCTTCTAGGACTCCTATGATTCGAATGTTTTGGCATTTACTATTGTCCTGGAGGTCTCTGAGATTGTCCTCATTTCTTTTAATTTGTTTTTCTTTTTCCCTCTCTGATTCATTTATTTCTACCATTCTATCTTCTATTTCACTAATCCTATCTTCTGCCTCTGTTATTCTACTACCTGATGCCTCCAGAGTGTTTTTGATCTCATTTATTGCATTATTAATTATATATTGACTCTTTTTTATTTCTTCTAGGTCCTTGTTAAAACTTTCTTGCATTTTCTCAAAAGGGGTGTTCAGGATGGGGAACACGTGTACACCTGTGGCAGATGCATGTTGATGTATGGCAAAACCAATACAATATTGTAAAGTAAAATAATAATAATAATAAAATAATTTAAAAAAAAGAAATATATATATAAAAAAGAGTCTTCTCCAACACCACAGTTCAAAAGCATCAATTCTTTGGTGCTTAGCTTACTTTATGATCCAACTCTCACATCCATACATGACTACTGGAAAAACCATAGCCTTGACTAGATGGGCCTTTGTCAGCAAAGTGATGTCGCTGCTTTTTAATATGCTGTCTAGGTTGGTCATAGCTTTTCTTCCAAGGAGCAAGCATCTTTTAATTTCATGGCTGCAGTCACCATTTGTAGTGATTTTGGAGACCAAGAAAATAAAGTCATCACTGTTTCCACTGTTTCCCCATCTATTTGCCATGAAGTGATGGGACTGGATGCCATGATCTTAATTTTCTGAATGTTGAGCTTTAAGCCAACTTTTTCACTCTCCTCTTTCACTTTCATCAAGGGGCTCTTTAGTTCTTCTTCACTTTCTGCCATAAAGGTGGTATTATCTGCATATCTGAGGTTATTGATATTTCTCCTGGCAATCTTGATTCCAGCTTGTGCTTCCTCCAGCCTAGCATTTCTCGTGATGTACTCTGCAGATAAGTTATATAAGCAGGGTGACAATATACAGACTTAACATACTCCTTTTCCTATTTGGAACCAGTCTGTTGTTCCATGTCCAGTTCTAACTGTTGCTTCCTGACCTACATGCAGGTTTCTCAAGAGGCAAGTCAGGTGGTCTGGTATTCCAATCTCTTTAAGAATTTTCCAGTTTATTGTGATCCACACAGTCAAAGGCTTTGGCATAGTCAATAAAGCAGAAATAGATGTGAGAAATAGCGCGTGAGATGAGTGCAATTTTACGGTAGTTTGAGCATTGCTTGCCATTGTCCTTCTTTGGGATTGGAATGAAATCTGACCTGAGCATTGTTTGCCATTGTCCTTTGGGATTGGAATGAAATCTGACCTTTCCCAGTCCTGTGGCCACTGCTCAGTTTTCCACATTTGCTGGCATATTGAGCACAGCACTTTCACAGCATCATCTTTTAGGATTTGAAATAGCTCAACTGGAATTCCATCACCTCCACTACCTTTATTCGTAGTGATGCTTCCTAAGGCCCACTTGACTTCACATGCCAGGATGTCTGGCTCTAGGTGAGTAATCACATCATCATGGTTGTCTGGGTCATGAAGATCTTTTTCGTGTAGTTCTTCTGTGTATCCTTGCCACCTCTTCTTAGTACCTTCTGCTTCTGTTAGACCCATACCATTTTTGTCCTTTATTGTGCCCATCTTTGCATTAAGTGTTCCCTTGATATCTTTTTTTTTTTTTTATTGTTTGACTCCACTTTTATGAAGTTCTTAGAATAGGCAAATTCACAGAGAAAGAAAGTAAAATACAGGTTATGAAGAAATAGGGATGTTACTAGTTTTCTTAAAGAGATCTCTAGTCTTTCCCATTCTATTGTTTCCCTCTATTTCTTTGCACTGATCACCAAGGAAAGCTTTCTTATCTCTCCTTGCTATTCTTTAGAACTCTGCATTCAAATGGGTATACCTTTACTTTTCTCCTTTGCCTTTAGCTTCTCTTATTTTATCAGCTATTTTTAAGGCATCCTGAGACAACCATTTTGCCTTTCTGCATTTTATTTTTCTTGGGATTGGTCTTGATCACTGCCTCCTGTACAATGTCATGAACCTCCATCCATAGTTCTTCAGGCACTCTATTAGATCTAATCCCTGGAATATATTTGTCACTTCCACTGTATAAGTGTAAGGGATTTGATCTAGGTCATACATGAATGGTCTAGTGGTTTTCCCTACTTTGTTCAATTTAAGTCTGAATTTGGCAATAAGGAGTTCATGATCTGAGCCACAGTCAGCTCCTGGTCTTGTTTTTGCTGACTGTATAGAGCTTCTTTATCTTGGCTGCAAAGAAAATAATCAATCTGATTTCAGTATTGACCATCTGCTGATGTCCATGTGTAGAGTCTTCTCTTGTGTTGTTGGAAGAAGGTGCTTACTATGATCAGTGTGTTCTGTTGGCAAACTTCTGTTAGCCTATCGCTGTTTTATTTTGTACTCCAAGGCCAAACTTGCCTGTTACTTCAGGTATCTCTTGACCTCCTACTTTTTGCATTCCAGTCCCATATGATGGGGACCTGAAAAGGACACCTTTTCAGGTGTTAGTTCTAGAAGGTCTTTTAGGTCTTCATAGGACTGTTCAACTTTGTGTTCTTCAGCATTACTGGTTGGGGCATAGACTTGGATTACTGTGATATTGAATGGTTTGCCTTGGAAATGAACAGATTATTCTGTCATTTTTGAGACTGCACCCAAGTACTGCATTTCTGCTCTTTTGTTGACTATGAGGGCTACTCCACTTCTTCTAAGGGATTCTTGCCCACAGTAGTAGATATAATGGTCATCTGAATTAAATTTGCCCATTCCAGTCCATTTTAGTTCACTGATTCCTAAAATGTCCATGTTCACTCTTTCCATCTGTTTGACCACTTCTAATTTATCTTGATTCATGGACTTAACATTCCAGGTTCCTACGCAATATTGCTCTTTACAGCATCGGACTTTACTTCCATCACCAGTCACATCCAAAACTGGGTATTGTTTTTGCTTCATCATAGCTTCCTTTTTTCTATCATTCATTTAATATTACCCTTACCACTTCTAACACCTCAGCAGGTTGATTTCCCTATGTTTCTGTAAGAGCTATTTCTCACAGAAATAACTTCATCATTGAAATGAATGAGTCACTATAATAATCAGTGAAATAATCTCTTATCAGTTATTTTCCAATGAAAACTGTTATTATTTAGAAATAATGTATTGTGATATATCTTGTTTCCAAAGTTCTCCATGCCACCACTGTAGAATGGCAACCTTGTATCTCTTTGGTAATCAGAATCTAGTGTCCCAGCCAATACAGTAACCCCTTCTATGTTGTTGGCTTAGCCACATGAAGGGACTAAAATAGTTTATATCCACCCCATATTAGTCAGGAGTCTATTTAAATCTTAGTGATTTTGCTTCAACTTTATATTATTGTTATTATAATATAATTATATAATATTATAATATTATTAATATTATATTATAATAATATTATTATTATCCTCCCTCTTCAGTGTAAATATCTACACCTACCCTGTTAGGCATTTCTTTTCTAGCTCTTCTTATGGAATGAGATTTCCATCTTTTATAATTGTTTCTAATAGTAACTTAAAATTGCATCTTAGATCCCTAATAGTATGAAGACATTATCTGAGCTTATTATATTAACAATTCACTGAGCATCATTTTATGAATTAAAGTGAATGTTTTGTCCATTGTTGACAGTGATGTCATTACTACATACCGATAGGGATTTCCCTGGTGGTACAGTGGATGAGAATACGCTTGCCAATGCAGTGAATATGGCTTCAATCTCTGGTCTGGGAAGATTATACCTGCTATCGAGCAACTAAGCCCATGCGCCACAACTACTGAGCCCAAGCTCTAGAGCCTGTGAGCCACACTACTGAGCCTGTATGCCACAACCGCTGAAACCCATGTGCCGAGAGCCTGTATTCCCTAGCAAGACAAGCCACTGCAATGAGATGCCTATGCATCACAACAAAGAGTAGTCGCTGCTCACTGCAGCTAGAGAAAGACCACACAAAGCAACGCAGACCCAGTGCAATCAAAAATAAATTAATTAATTAATGAAAAAAAAACATGCTGGATGGATAAGTGGTATATACATAAAATGTAATCCTAAGCTGCAGGGGAAATAGAATATTATTAATATAGAATACTTATGTTCCAGGAGTATTTTTATTATTTGATTATAATTGTGTTGCATGGTTACCTTATTTTCTTGCAAACTATTTATTATAATATTGATATACTTTTTGTTTATAAACAAAATTGAAATGCAAGACAGCAAGGTAATTCTTGTGGACTTCACATTTGCAAATAGCAGTATAGTGATCTGAAGGTAGAATTTCTTAAGGGTCATGTTCCTTTTAGAACAATACAAAACTGTCCATCTCCAGAAGACTTGATTGTTGTTCTTCTAAGTTTAGCATATAATAAAACTTAATCATTTAGAGGAAACATTGTTCTAAAGACATTTTAATTCTTGCAAAATAAAGAGAACTTGAGGCTAATGGACTTGAGTATTATGTCAGACTCAGGGTCCTGTAATCACTATAATTCCACACAAAGGAGCCTGAAATTGCATGAGAGTAGAAGTTTAATAGTTGAGGGTTGCTCTATAAAAAACTCTAAAGCTATAAATGGAAATTCAGATGTGAGCCAAAGAAGAGGCAGGTAATGATTTAACACTGTGTTTTAAATCCTGTATTTATGGTAATTTGTTAAGAATTACTGTTACTTTTTTCGGAATAACTTTTATATAACCAATTATTTTGAAAATTGCAACTGAGGAAATGGTATCTGATTCAGTTTTAAATGAAACTTGTAAAAAGAAACAACATTATTTGGGAGAAAAGGATATTATGTGAAATAATCCTAGCCTGCATTCAATAGGCTGTTGGTGGATAACCTGATATTTGAATGACTGTCCATGCTATATGAAACAATCATACCAAACAGAGCACATTAAAACAGAGCTATGACAATAACCCACCTTTTTAAGTAAGCTGTATTTCTTCATCTATTTTCATGGCTCTCAGCAATCAAGCTCTTGCAGAGTACCTGCATTACCTCACTGGCAGACTCACCAAGAGGTAAATGTGGATCAATCACAGTCACAGATGATAAATGAAAGAAAATTGATGGGAGGTGCTGCCATTTACCCTAAATTTGGGGTACGCAGGGAACCAGGGTCATGAGTAGCTGACTGATGTTTTATAGTTGGAAGACAATCTTCAATCAAGTGACTGATTTGTCACTGAACCCAGATTTCATAAGAAAGATTCTGCACTACTCAGTCAAGCAGGAGAACAAGTGTATTCAGTTCCACAGTGTATTCCATGCCTTTCCTGTAAGCAGTGCTGAGGAGTAAAAAGGACATATCTGAGCACACATACAGTAGTAATAACAATAATGGATAATTTATATGCATGTTTTCTATGTCCCTTTCACTGGCTAAGCATTCATAACAGCACTAAGAAGAGAATCGTTGTTAGTATTATCACTAATTACATGCAAGGTAAAAGAGGTTTAGAGAGGTTAAATTACCTCCTAACATGTACATAGACAAATGAGCCTTTTTAAAATTAGAATTATATGTGTGTGTGTGTGTATCCAAATTCTCACAGATTGTGTCATTTGTTCATCACAACTACCCATTTTAAAGTAAAAGAAACTGTGGCTCCAAGAAGGTATTGGTCCTAGCACAGAAATGTAATTGCCCACTTTAGACGATTTTAATCAGTGATCTAATCTGAAATATGTGCGAGAGGGTTCACCATCCCTATGAATAACTGGTCTACTTCTTCAAAGATGATTTTATCTGTTGAAATAACTCATGTTTGGGGGAGAAAACCTTTTAATCTTCAGATATTGAGTGACTATGAGCTTCACAGAGAAACTGTCTAGGATTGAGGGCCATGAATAGATTTTTATCATAATTAGAGTATTTTAAAATGATCCAATTATTCATTACAGAACATCATTCAGAAATTATTTTAGTCTATGTATTTTGGCTAATTGGTTTCAGTTAGTATAATATATTATACTGAATGATATTATAATATGAATGTTAAAAGTGTTAGTTTTAAGCTTGTGGATGATGAAGGCTATAGATTACATAGTAGACTGAAATATTAATGGGCTTTCCTGGTTGCTCAGCAGTAACAAAATTCAGGAGACATGGGTTTGATCTCTGGATTGGGAAGATGCCCTGGAGAAAGAAATGGCAACCCACTCCAGTGTTCTTGTTTGGGAAATCCCATGGACAGAGGAGCCTGGTGGGCTACAATCCATGGAATCTCAAAAGAGTCAGACACGACAAAATATAAATAGGATAGGGCAGGATGCAATCTGTGAGCCATGGAGAATTGGATGAACCATTCTCTACACATGTTATAGAAAGACGACTAATCTGCAGCTGTGAAAAAAGTAAAATGAAAGCTAGCCTAAATACAAGTGCCCTCTCTGGTAAGGAAGAGACTCCTTCTTGCAAGGATTTTCTCTTTAACAGGCAGGTTTTAATTTTACACATTGATTACCCAGGGAACACTCAGAAAACAGGTTTTGGGAGTCTGTGATTTCTATAAACAAATAAATCAGGAAGGTGAGATAATGGACACAGTTTTAGTAATGATACAATAAAAGGGCATATCATTGCAAATACAGAACCCTATCACAGATATAAAATAACTCAATGTCCAAAGTGAATTTAGAAGAGAAGTAATCCTATTGTATTATTCAGATGAGAAATCTATGGCTTACACAAGGTTAAGCTGCCTCTCAGGGGTAAAATAAGACATCTGATGCTTTTTTGTACAGGTTATCAGAACACAGAACTGCTTCACAATTTGAATGGGAAAAAATAATATAAATCAGGAACAATTCTATAATTCCCAAGAGATAAAAAAGAACCACAAAGAATACAGGAATAATAGATATAGGGAACAGCCACTGTGTTCATGACTGAGAGAGAATGTCCAAAAAGAAAGAAACTTGGAAGGCAACCATCGTCAACTAAACAAATTAAGATTTTGTTGGACAGCCTGTGCTTTTAAATAATGGAAAGGTTTAAGGAGGTGCCACAGGCTGTGGCCAGAGGAACTCTTTGAGATGCTGCCCACTAGGATGCCACTGATATTCATTGGACCAAAAGAGAAAAACATTTCTAAAATTGAACTCGCCTGGTGGTCCAGTGGTGAAGAGTCTGGGCTCCCACTGCAGGGGCACAAGTTCCATCCGACTGGAGAAGTTGTGTGCACTGCACAGTGCAGTCAAAGGGAAAGGAAAACAAAACCTAGAAGAAAGAAAGAAATTCACGGGAAGGGATGACCGCTAGATGCTCCACACACTCGTGCAGGAGCTGGAAGAGAGGAGAACACCTGAACCAGTATGAGAAGACCCTTCCTCCTCCAGCGTTCACCCTGCACTCTCTAAAGGAAAAGCAGGATATCATCCCATTTGGCAAAGAAGAAAGTTTTATAGGCCCAGGTCTGGTATCATAAAGCAGGACAAAGGAGACTAAATTTGAATTAAAGAATGAACTGATAACCGGCAGTCCATCACATAAAGAAGCACAGGCTGGAATCAAGATAATCAGAGATATATCAGTCACCTCAGATGTGCAGATGACACCACCCTTATGGCAGAAAGCCAAGAGGAACTAAACAGCCTGTTGATGAAAGTGAAAGAGGAGAGTGAAAAAGTTGGCTTAAAACTTAACATTCAAAAAACTAAGATCATGGCATTTGGTCCCATCACTTCATGGCAAATAGATGGGGAAACAATGGAAACAATGAGAGACTTCATTTTCTTGGCCTCCAAAATCATTTTGGATGGTGACTGCAGCCATGAAATTAAAACACACTTGTTCCTTGGAAGAAAAGCTATGACAAACCTAGACAGCATATTAAAAAGCAGAGGCATTATTTTGCCAGCAAAGGTTGGAATAGTCAAAGCTATGGTTTTTCCAGGAGTCACATATGGATGTGAGAGTTGGACTATAAAGAAGGCTGAGCACCAAAGAATTGATGCTTCTGAACTGTGGTGTTGGAGAAGGCTCTTGAGAGTCTCTTGGACTGCGAGGAGATCAAACCAGCCAATCCTCAAGGAAATCAACCTTAAATATTTATTTGATGGACTGATGCTGAAATTGAAGCTTCAGTACTTTGGTCACCTGATGCAAAGAGCCAACTCACTGGAAAAGACCCTGATACTGGGAAAGACTGAGGACAGGAGGAGAAGGGGATGACAGAGGGTATGATGGTTGAAATGGCATCACTGACTCAACAGACATGAGTTTGAGCAAACTCTGGGAGATGGTGAAGGACAGGGAAGCCTGGTGTGCTGCAGTCCACGGGGTCTCAGAGAGTAAGACACAACTGAGCAATGAACAACAACAATCACATAAGGGTGTTTTATGAACTAAAGATATTAAGATATTTTGAAAATGACGGGGAGGGATATATATATATATATATATATAGGCATTATTAGTCTGCTATTCAACTGTAAAATCTACACTGCTTTTTGTTCAGTATGACCAGAGTGTACCAGATATTTATTTATCCATGTAATGGTTAATTTTCTGTCAATTTGACTTGCTTAATATCTGATAAAACATTATTCCTGGTGTGTTTGTGATAGTGTTGCTGGTAGAGATTACTAGCATTTGAATTAGTAGCCTGAAAGCAAAGAAGATTGCCATTTACCAATGTGGGTGGGCATTATTCAATCTGTTAAGATTCTAAATGAGGGGAGGGGGGAAGGGGTTAAAGACCCTTCTGGAAGGGGATTTGGGCCACAAAACCAAGCAATTTGTTGGAGCCAGCTCTCAATGGCAAGGGAAATTAAGAATGGAAAACAGAGGGGGAGAACAGGTACCAACTGTGATCCAGAAACCAACTGTAGTGAGTGGGTATAGTTCTGGCCACTACTTTATGTCTTCTAAGTATCTCTACAGGAAGAAAGACCTAGAAAGCTTGGTCAGAGTTGAGTCCTGAACATTTATATACAAGTTGATTAATGCAGTACAAAGGGTAAACAGTAACATTCAAGGTCATCTGCTATTTTTATATCCCTTCAAGAAAAAAACAAATCTGTGATATTGCAAGAGTACAGTTGGTTGATAATCTCCAGCATTCTGCACCCACTTCCATTTTCAAACCAACGCCATGGTCATGCCAGGCAGCCTGAGTCAGTGACTGAGAAATGGCCTGTCCATTTCTGTCCCCTGCATAACCTCTCTCCCAGGCAGTCCTTGCTTTAAACATTCCTGTTGAACTGACCAAATATTGCAGATCAGCATTAACATGAAGCATCTCCCTATCAATTCCTGATTTCTCCTCCCTTTCTTTTCTCAGATCGCAAACCTGCATCATACTTTGAAGGCTTTCTTTGTTCAGTGCTGCTCGCTCTCACTTTTGTCTCTCATAGAAATCAATCCCTAACTTGGTTTCAGTGCCTGAGTTCTGGTGACCAAACTGACATAGAAAATGGCTCTTAAATGCAAAAAGAAACTAATGATTCAGGAAGGACAGGAAAATTGCTACAGAAATGTCCATGAGTAAAAGAAGAAACAATAAGGCCCTATGTTTATTAGGTAAAAAATAAGGCACAAGGGTAACAGGAGGACAATTGTAAGAGCGGAGATAATTGTAAATGAACAGAAACCAGACCGAATACTATGAAATCATGAAATTTTAAAATGAAATTTAAAATCTAAAACTAAAATATGCAGAGAAAATATTTATACCTTTGTTTAAAACTGTGCTTATGGTGCATGTACATGAACAAAGAAGGTAAAGAAAAACATGTCTATTTTATTCTGTCTGGAGGCTAATTACATGAATTAATTTCTCCCAATTAATTTGCATCCTGTGTTGGTTGTCTGTAATTACTCTCCAGAGAGCTTTTCATAAGCTATTTTAAGAATGAATGGTTGTGGGCATAACGATTATACAGTCTGTGGTGAGTCAAAGGACTACACTTCAGATGGTATTTTGAGGTCAGTCTGACTAGTTGGAGATACAG
Source organism: Bos grunniens (assembly GCF_055505025.1). Taxonomy (NCBI): domain Eukaryota; kingdom Metazoa; phylum Chordata; class Mammalia; order Artiodactyla; family Bovidae; genus Bos; species Bos grunniens. The sequence goes on from NC_141193.1 coordinate 32,256,146, forward strand.
ACAAGCAAATAGGCAATGCCAGTGCAGTGCTAAGTGTCTCATGAAATATTTCATACATATATAAATATGTAGAAAATGCAGTAATGTAACAATGACAGTGTTATTTAGCAGACATTAACATTTGCCATACTTGTTTAGGAACAGACTAAAGAGACAACAATGGCAATCATCTATGGTAATTTCATAACCTGGAATTGAGCCCTTACTGAGAGCTAGCTGCTGTGTTACACACAGGGACACAGCAAAGAACAGAAGAGAAATGATTCTTCCTTCAGGGATATGAAGTTCAGTATGTCTGGATCTATCCATATCTTTCCATTTCCACAGCTATTACTCCAGGAAAGCCACAATCTCATGTAGATGTTGACTACTTCCTACACTGCCTTCTACCCCAGGACTTTAATACAGCGTAGTAACTCTACCCAGTACACTCTTTTCCAGCTCACCTGTATGTCTTATCTTAATTTTCACTTCCTTTGGGAAGATTTCCCTCATCCCAGACAGATTAATCATCTTCATTCATTATTTCAAGGCTACGTGTATTTGTTAGAACACTTACCACAGTTATACTGAACTAGCTGATGATATATATAAGGCTCCAATGCCTACACTTCCCCTCACCTGACAACCAGATGAAATGAGGATAGTCTCTTTCCTGCCCTCTGCTGCCATCCCATGTACATAACATAACAGGCAATTCTCAGTAAGTGCTGGGTTCCAGTGATAAAAGGATCACAAACAGCTGCCATATTGCCTTTGATTCTTAAATACAGCTAACCTTTGATTTCTCCCTTCTAACCCCTTCTTTGCATACAAATTGTTTAGTAAAAGTTCCCCTGTATGTGTGAAGGAATAATGGGGTGATCTTTTGAGAAAAGCACCTGGTTTAAAACAAAAAGACACATTGTTAGAGTGCTTAGTAAATTTCCTATAGAAATATTTTCTTCTATGAATGCAGCATAAAATGTTAATAGAAATTATGGGTGAATGTCTTCCTTAGAGGTGGAAGATAATATGTGAGTTTATGAATAGATGCAGGGCAAGCAATTGTATATTTCAAATTTCTTGGGGATGAATTTCTAAGGTAAAATGTGTATGCTCTGAATACTCGTGTAAACATTCTATGTATTTTAACCACAGAGCTGTTATTTTTTTTAGAAATTGTCTGCTGCTATATATTGTTTCAGGATCTGTGGGTTCATATTAATCTTTCAGGCCATTGTTTATTTGAGGGGCCAAGGGAAGAGCTGAATAAATTTACATAAAGGCAATTGATTTCTAGCAGAAGAAGTAAACGCTTGTTCTCAAAGATCTATCTGACATAACAAGTGGCTAAGTTTGGCTCAGAACAAAGAAGCTAATTCACTTGACTCTAGCTTCCATTTTACTTCCAGAAAGGATGGGAACGTCCAACAAGTCACTTATGTCACTTGTAGGAAGACCTCAGTGGATTGGTAGAAATACCTAGGTTGCTTTATTAAGTTAAAAAAAAACCTGGTCATTTGGCCATAAAATGCTCAGTTCTATTTCTTTTCTTCTCCCTCTTTCCTTCTCTTCCCACCTCCTTTCCCTGCACTCATCTTCCTCTTTCCCCTTTGAAATTTCTTTTTCATCTCTCATAGTCAATTTTCCTTTTTTTCCTGCTAAAATTGTCATCCCTACAACTCAGAGTTTCTGTAGCAGGAACAGTTAAAATTATTTCTGAAATGGAGTAAGTAGGTTTTCAGTAACAGTTTTAATGAACTCACCATGATTATTCAAGGGCCTCATTTTTAGCGCATGAACCTCATGACATCTGCTGCTTAATCAGAAGACAACTTTACCACTTTCTAGACTTGATTTATATTTTAGATGACAAATGTAATTGGGAAACTTTTTTTTCCAACATACATGGCAATGTATATATATATATATAATGCACACATAAATTTCCTTGAATGGATATTTTTTTATCACAGCGACATAAAAATTACACAATGGAGTTCATCTTTGAACAAATGGCTCATGCTTTCATAGTTTAATTCTAATTATTCAACTAATGGCTACTAGTTCATGATAATTTTCTTCAAACTGAGGAGTCATTTAATATAATTAATCATCAAATAGATTATCAAGAGTTAATCTATTTAATTCCACCTTCAAACACATTTTGCAAAATGATGGCTGTTTGTCCATGAAATAGTTTTCATTGAGAGTTTTTGTCTCTACTCTATTTCCAATTTTAGGCTAACACTAGCTGGAGTGATGAAAAGATAAAAATTCCATATTTTCTGGAGTTGTTCAAGGTTTGAAAGTGAAAAAAATTATATAGAGGAGTGAGTATTTTTTGTGTGAAATATGAAAGGACAAATGGAGACATGTATTTTGACAGTCATCTACTAATAAGATAGGCATCCTAGCAATAGGGACTCTACAGACCAAGACAGTCAAGTAAGATGTATACTTATTTGGATCCAATAAGAATATGCATTCCTCTTAAGACTCCTTATTAATTCTATTGATATGATATTTTAATGAAAAGCATTTGGAAGAGAGATAATCATTTATAATCATGTAAATACATAAATATAATTATATATATTATTATATTTATAATATAAATAAATAAAATAAATATAGTAAATATTTATTTATAAATAAATAAAATCATAAATAATATAAATTTATTTATAAATAATATAAATATTTATAAATATTATTATAAATAATATAAAATATAATATTATTATATAATATGTAATAAATATAATATAATATTTATAATCAAATAATATAAATAAATAGTTATTGAAAGCTATACTTTACATTTTATGTATATATTCCAATTAATAAATTAGGTGGTTTTAGCCTTACACTGCAAATAAGAAAAAATAATTTTAAAGACTGCTATTTGTCCCAGATCTCAAAGTATTAAAAAAGAGTCCATATCTCTATGGCAGTACAATACATATTGTCTCATAGTAGTAAATGAGCTCTGCCCTAGCTATAATAGGGAGTAGAATTTTATAAATGCTTCTAATCCATCTCTCTCTCCCTAGTTCAAAATGTTCCACTTTACAACATATCAAAGATTGGAAGACATTTTTAATGCCAACTAGGGAATGATGTTAGCATTGCAGGCCACTCTCTCTTATAACTAGTCAGTCTTGCCATTGTATCACAAAAGCAATGATACTAGTTGCTTTTGAACCCAGAAAGGATCAGCTGCAGCTACAAAGAACAGAGGAAGGGAAACACACACATTCCACACACACGCACAGAGACAGAGATGGTGCAGGAGAAGTAAGAGAGGGCAAGATATTGCTAGTATGTTGTGCTCAGATGTTCAGTCACGTGTGACTCTTTGCAACCCCATGGAGTGTAGCCCACCAGGCTGCTCTGTCCATGGGATTCTCCCAGCAAGCATGCTGGAATAGGATGCCATTTCCTTCTCCAGGGGATCTTCCTGATCCAGGGATCGAACTTGCATCTCTTTTGTCTCCTGCATTTGCAGGTGGGTTCTTTACCACTAGTGCCACCTGGGAAGTCCCTATTGCTAGTATATGCCACTCAATACCAGAACATAGTGCCTTTGGGGTTATTATTGAAGGAAAGTTACACGGCTCAAAATAGCCTGGAGTTAAAACTCCCCTCCAGGTCCTCCCCACCATTCTATGCAAAACAAAGAACTCTCTCACGGGAAGAAAAAAATGGACATTAAGGTTGATTACGCCCAGCTCCCAGTTGGTCCAGCCTCTGGCCAATTTCCAAAATTCCTTGCCCCTGCTGCTGCAAGATAACTACTCCGAACAACCCTGGAGAACAACAGGCCCCCTTAAGACAGTAGCTTTCCACATACATGCCTATATATACTTACTCTTTTCTTAGGTTAGGGTAGCAGCTCACTAATCTGACTGCTGCCCCTTCTCACCTCATTAAAGGCGATCTGTTCCTGTAAAGTGCTGGTCTCGTTCTTTTTCTGAATCTCACCTTCTCTAACTCCCTTACCTTACAATTCTCCAAGACATGTGTATAGAATAAATACAGTATATAATAAAAATTCATAATCACCTAGAACAATATTATTAGGTTTTTAAATCATTTAGAATCAGTAATGTTTGTAAAATTGAGAATATGGAAAGTTAATATACTCTGCTAGCTCAGTTCTTGCCTGGAGAATCCCAGGGACGGGGAGGCCTGGTGGCTGCCGTCTATGGGGTCGCACAGATTCGGACACGACTGAAGCGACTTAGCAGCAGCACAGTTAGTCCATAAGTCAGTATGTATGAAAACAGCTTACATTTTGTGAAATCACTCAATTGAAAGTTTGTTTTAATGGAAGACATTTTTTAAGGTGTACTTGTCAACCCTAAACTTTCATTACGTCTTTGCTAACACCACCATCTTAAAACAACAACAAAAACCCTCTCACTTAACACACACCTCTCTACATACGACAAAGCCTATGCAATCATAACAAAGCCAAGAGTTCACATCTGCTAAGAAGCAGACACATGGACACTTTTCCCATTCCTGTCACCTTGCTCAGTGAGTGACCACAGATCTCTCATGTCTTCAGTGTGCTTTTGCAGGACCCCTTCTCATTAACAATGATGGAATCACAGAATTCTTTATAAGACTATAAGCATTGGGAATTTCAAGAGGAGACAGAAAATAGAACTCAAAATTGTTTCTGAAAACAATGAAGGAAAGCCACCTTCTGTGGAAGGCATTAACAGGCCATTTAAAATCTGAGGGCACTTTAACCTGAGAGAGAATAGAAGAGTTAAATAGAGTTAAATAGAAGAACTTGGGCTTCTATTGAGGAATGGTGAGAAACAAGTAAGATTTTCACATATCTGGAATACCTGGTTCCTATTCCATCAAAATTAAAATAGGTTAAAGAATCTAGGAATAAAATTAACTATTATTTCATTGCAATCTCAATCCAATTCCCAACTAGAATTTCTATTGGCTTTTATGAGTCAATCTCATATTTATCTCATTAAAATAGCCATAAAAATTTGCAGCTCATGTGGATGTACATAAGATAGGTATCATCTTGAACTAAGTGATATTTTAATGTAAACAAAGTAAAACTCTGAGATACTGATAGAGAAATAATAGGATAATATAGGATTTAAGAGAGGTATAATGATGGTATTTTGAGACAAATGAACTTATTAAGTGTTAATAGTGAATATTTATCTCTCTTTGATGTAATAATATCTTTTAAAATGATTCATAACCCTTTTAAATTAAAGCTGGTGTTTTCATTTTTTCTTTCCAAGAGACACATAAGAAATGGATCTAATATTAGGTTGCATTACTCTTGAACAATTGCTGTAGAAATATCCTAATTTCAGATCTTCATTCCTTCTCTCCATCCCTCCCTCCTCCCCCCATCTCCCTGTATGCTGGGCTCCACAGGAGCATCTGGTCCCAGCTTCCCCTAGTCTCTACCATCTGCCTCCATATTCTCCTGGAAATCATTTTCCTATCACCTCCCATCTCCAAATACACTACTTGTCACTAAGCATTATGTACTAAAGACATCCTCAACAAAACACATATTTGAAGTATGTATATATACATGTATACATGTACATATTTGAACTATATATGTGCATGTATATATATATATATATAAAATATATACAACTATGTATCCTAGTATAGGCTCATATATTAGGATCATCTTATGTATGTCTCAGTGGTCCGAATCAGTCAGACTACCTGTCCACTTTGGTTGAGTTCTGTGGAAATTTTATTTTCCCAACTGTTCAAAACTTAAATTTCTTCAAGTATGAATCTGTTTTTGATAGACCATTTGGGGCCTTTGAAACATGGACCTACATTACAATTATTCTTCTAAAATGGTTTTGTGACAGTCTCCTTTTAAAACAGACAGGAAGATAGATGAGATAACAAAAAACTATTTATTTGTAGGAATTGATTTTTCAATGATTGGCATCTAAATGCAAAGTAAATACAGTTTCATTTCCTCCCACTGCCGTGAAGCAAATCTGTCAATCTAAGGTCCCCTAAACCCACTGTCCCATTCACCATTCTAAAATAAAAGAATGGTTTCCATTAATCAGAGCACAAAGCTTGAAACCTAGCTTCTTGGGCCAATTTATCATGATTTTCTATATAGTCTTTAACAAATCTATTAAATTATGTACTCATACTCTAATGATTAATAGAAACGTTGGAAACAAATGCCAAGAATTAGAACATTTCTTAGTATTTTTATTATCTTCCTTTTTGCTTTTTCAAACTGTCGAGTGGAGTTCTTAGCCTGGATATTAGCACTAGGAGCTAAAATTTAAACTATGCTAATAACATTTTAATTTTAAGTTGAAGCTATAAAGTTTCAAATTAGAGTATAAAGAGAAAGGGAGAGTAATTTGTTGTTTTGTCTATTTTGTGACAGGTTTTGAAAATTATGTGAAAATTTTAACTTTTTCCACTTTGATGGCCCCCATCCAATGCCAAAACAAGTAACTTGAATCAGTCATACTGTATTACCTTCTTTGAATGGAACTTTCTCAATGTAGCATAAAATGCATTTTTAAGAAAATATTTAATTATGCGAAAGCTAAATATGGTTTGTAATCCATGTGCTAGTGCAGATAAAGGGCCAAGACATTTCTGTCCAGAGATGTATATAATTCAGTCACCATTCTTCTGCCTATAGTCAGTGACTAAAGTTTTAACAGCCGTCTCTTTACAGCTAAACCACAGAAAGTATAAAATAAGAACAAAGGCTTTGGAAGTTTAATGTTTTTGTCTGCCACATGGAATTTTCCAAAATTCATTTGACGTTTAAGCACAATCCAAATATAAACATCTCAATGAAAAGTTCCACTTCAAATATACTAAATAAGGCCAAGAGATAGTTATGCAAAATGAAATGATACCACTAAAGGAACCAGAAAACAGTTCCTATCATCATTTGCTAACAAAAACCTCAATATAAGAAACAGAAATAATACATGGTGAGGAGAAATGTACACCAAGTCCCAGATGTCCTCTTAGTCAAGATAATCTCACTTTCTCTGATTTTTCTGTGTGAAAGTGTGCCTATTTCTCTTGCCAAAGTGGGATGATAGAGGTTCCCTACCCAACAGAGAAATCAAGTCCCTGCTATGCCAAACAGGATTTAATAAGGTATTGGGGTGAAATGATCCTTAGATCACTGATGTATTCTGTCATACTACATACAATCTTGCTACAAAATTATGACTCAAAGAGGGATCTGGAGAGCAGATTCAACCTGTATCACCTTGGACTTGTTAGGCATGCAGAATTTTATGCCTATCCTGGATCAACTGATTCACAGGCTAGTTTTAACAAGATCCCCAGGTGGTTGGTATTTGCACTGAAGTTTGAGACACACTTCTGTTCTGCAGCATCACCTCCAAATATTCCTCCCGGCTTCCTTGACCATCTTCCAGTTACTAGGTAATCACTCTCCAGGGTAGCTTTTTCAGTATTAAACAGCTCTCAAAGTAAAGAAGTTATCTCTGAGCTTTTTTAAGGTAAAGATATTCTTCTCTATTACTTCCACCTAATAGTCAAAAATCTTTCCCTTCAAGCCACTCAGAAAATATTCGGTCCCCTTTTTAAATTTTAGGACTGTCTTTTAAATAATTGCAAATAGGACTTGATTCTTATTCTCATCATCTCTAGCTATTTTAACTATGCCTCAAATGTCCTATTTAGTTTCTCTTAAATATGTTGGAAGCTGTATACTAAAATCCACCATATTTATTTCTACAATGCATGGTTTCCAATATTGAATATGATATTCTAGGCGTAGTTTGACCAATGCCGAATTGAGAAGGATTATCTACTCATTTACTGTACATGTTCCACCTTCAATAATATAGCCTCACAAATGCATATGACTCATACTGATTGTACAGATTCTTAGAATCCTAGTTATTTCTCCTTAACAAAGGGCTTAGCTCCTTCTCTATCACCCATGACAAGTTGATTCTTTTACCCAAAAGTAAGATTGTACGAAAATGGACAAAGACATCGATAGTTACGGGCCTTCTTACCTAAAGTAACTACAGTTAACTAAAATTTTCCTCTCATTTCTTCAAAATTAGACTCAGTACATCAACTGATTCAATTGAGATGAATTAGATAATGATTTTTGTAAGTTATGAATTTATTATTAATAGATCTTCCAGGTTAATGTTCTTTGAAGACAATGCATGATGCCATTATCCTTTATACCTGAGAGATCAAGATTGTGATATATTATCCTTTATAACAGTTCTTAATAAGTTTGAGTTTAAATACTCTGGGGATTCATGAATTAAAAAAGTATTTTTCCTACAGGCTGATATATAAACATCTTGGTAAATAAACATGATTGGAAAATATGTGATTTGATTTCCAAACAACTGCTTGCTTTTAATGAAGGACTCTGAAGAACCAATGTGGTAAATAGAATGGTCTCCAAAGATTGTTGTTCAGTTGCAAAGTCATGTCCAACCCTTTTGAGACCCAGTGAACTGTAGCCCATCAGGCTCCCTGTGTCCATGGTATTTCTCAGGCAAAAATACTGGAGTGGGTTGCCATTTCCTCCTCCAAGGGATCTTTACGACCTATAGATAGAACTTACCTCTTGTATTGGCGGGGAGATTCTTCACCAGTGAGCCACCTGGGAAGCTGAAATACCCATACCTATTCCTTGTAACCTGTAAATATGTTTTGTTACATAGCAAAAGAGACTTTTAAGATGTAATTAAGGTTTTCTAACCCCTCAAAGGGAGGTTATTCTGGATTTTCTGGGTAGATCCAATCTAATCACATGAGCCCTTGTGAAGAGAGACTTTTCTCTTGCTGGAGGTAGAAGAGACGGCACAGAAGGAGAGCTGAAAGAGATTCAGAGTGAGAGATTTCAATTCTTTTGTGCTGGCTTGAAAATGAAGAAGGAAACAGAGGCACGCAGGTGGCCAGAGTTGAGAGAATCTCCCTGGAAACAGGCAGCAAGCAAACAGGGATCTCTGCATGGAGCTGAATTCTATCAACAGCCTAAAAGGAATGTTACCCTGCTTCCACCTTGATTTCAGCCTAGTAAAACACGTTATGACAGGGATCCCAGCTATATTTTTTTCACAGTGATTTTAAACTTACCAACAGGTAACCTGAACAAAGCATTTGTGCTTTTTTGCCCACAGCTTGGTTTTGGGAGTGTTTGATTTGCAAAGAATCGAGAGCTAGCACATTACATCTTTAAAACAAAAGAAGGAAGAAATTGTATTATCTAAATGCATGCTGAAGAGAAATACATAAATGCTGTAGCTGAAAAATGGCTTAAACAACAGCTCACTATTTTTCCATATATCTCCAATGAGATACGTTAATTATTTGGAGAAACAAGTTTATTTAAATAACTTACTGAACCCACATATATAGTGCTATAAGTAATGATCTACACAAAAACACCACAAGAGTATTTTGGGGACTCTGATGTTTGGATGCCTCATGCCCAAGGACACAGAGCTGATCAACAATAACACTGAAATTTGAACACTGTAAATCCAGCCGTTACTTCTGTGTTCTTAATCACTATTTTATTCAATGGCACAGAGTATATGATCAATAAATACTAGATTCTCTCTTTTATCTTCTCTTTGATCACGTGCCAGGGAAGATATTTAGATTCAGGATGCTTATGAGTTCTTATCCTTATATTTTAATAAGCCATGGAAACTTCTAACATGCTGATTATGGCATTTAGTTAACTTCTCTGAAAGATGCTATGGTGCATCTTTCCATATATATCATAAAATTCTTATTTCATCTTGTACATTAGAAATCATTGCTGTTTTTATTTTTCATTTTAAAGAGTGCCTTGGTTTCAAACACCTTTATAATCTTAATTTCCGTGACAACTCTTTCTTCTGGTTGTCCTTCTACCTGTCTGGCTAGAAAGGGGTGGCTCTAGTCATTTACAACACAGTGATTCACAATTTTTACAGGCTATACTACATTTTTAGTTATTATAAAATATTGACTATATTCCCCCATCCCGGATCTAATTCTGAGATATGTGGAGAGTTTCGATACTCCTACACCATATTTCCAAAAGTATGAGACTTTGTCCAACTTCAAGTCCCTTAGGTTCTGTTCTCTATACCTAGAACACTCTTCTATTATATATGAATTACCTGCAACATTTGAATCCTTCAGGTCTCCAAAGACATTTTCTATCACAATGCTATATTTTATTTATATTTCTTATGTTAGGAGCTTCCCAGGTAGCACTAGTGGTAAAGAACCTGACTGCCAGTGCCGGAGATGTAAGAGATTTGAGAGACAAAGGTTTGATCCCAGGGCCAGGGAGATCCCCTGGAGGGAGGGCTTGGCAACCCCACTCCAGTATTCTTGCCTGGAGAATACCATGGACAGAGGAGCCTGGCAGGCTATAGTCCATGTCACAAAGAGCTGAACACGACTGAAACGACTTAGCATACAAGGATGCATAGTAAAAAATGCATACAACTTTATTTAATTGCTCACTTGATCATTATTTATCTGTCCACATAAGAACTGAAAAATCATAAAAGAAAGACCAAGGTTGTTTTGTTCATTGACGTGTTCCTAAAACATACGGCAGTGTCCAAGTGTAGCAGAAATAAATGCACTAAATATTTATTAAATAGATTAAATGAGAGGAAATAAACTAACCATGCCCTCACAGTTATTATTATCTTAAAGCTATTTATTATTCTCTCAGTAGGAAATAGGACAAAAGCATTTACAAATGTCCAAATATTCTAGCAAGGAAAAAAAGTGTTATTTGTTTCTTAGACTCCTGCTTAGCAAAGACCAACATGGTCTGTCCTTCTTCTAGATAAACTGAAAATATCATTTACATATAAATAAATAGGGAATTCCTTCAGGTCACAAGCAAATGATGTGTAAGTTTATGGGTACTTTCTCCAGCAAAGAATCCATATCTCATTTTATGAGACTGTCAAAGATTTGAATATGAACATTTAAGTACGTTTTAATTACTGCCTTCTTATATATTTATTTTATCATGGTTTTAGATATATAACTACTTCTAGAATTTACAGGATGACGGCTTAAATAGCTGAACTTTAATTTCCTAGATTAATAATATTTTTATTAAATATCTGCTTTGTACAAGTATGGAACAGAGGATAAATAAGGAGACTAATACACATCCAGTGACTTGCAATAGAGATGTTTGTAATACAAAAAAAAAAAACATTTTTAATAGTCTGCTCACAGTGCTGCTGCTCAGTATATATTATTTCTCATAAATAGAGATAATGCTTCACTGTTTAGAGTGATCTAGCAGCATTTGCTACTTTATGAATTAAGCTTCATTTTTTCCATATGCTTGGAATATCAGAGACTGGACTTTCAGTAATGTTACTAACAAGATACAAATGTGATGTTTTATTCATTGTATTATTGAGGCAACTCCAAAATGGCCCAGAACTTGACAATGACTTTAATAATCTGTGGCCTTCTCAACTCAATAACTTATCAACTTTGATTGTCCCAGCAGATTTTGTGACTAATTTTAGGAGGTAATCTCAAGCAGGATACCATGCAAGTGGATGTACTGTTCCTTCTCCATCACCACCTTTAAGATTAGAGATGCATCTCTTCCTGAACTTGTGATGGGAAGACTGATATATAACTAAATAAAATACAGCACAATTTAAAATTGGGATGTGACTAAGCATTATGAAGGATAAGGGGATAATCTAATTTTAATTATAGCTAAGAGATCCAGGAAGACTGTATTTAGGAAGTACACTTAAATCAGTCCATTTATAAGAGACAAATGCATGCATACATACTCCAAGGGCTAAACCTTATACATAAAATTTATGCCTGCAGTCATAATAGGGAATCTGGCATAAGTCTTAGCTTCCTCCTTCAAATAATAAGAAAACTGGGAAATAAATTTTTGAAAATTTTTCTTAAACACTGAAAAATAAGAATTGCAGGGCTTTGATTTCCAAGAGAAAGGAGAAAAGAATGAGGTGAGCCCCTATGATCAAACCTGGCTTTCTGCCCAAAGATGCTTTCTGAGCCACTGCACAAGGATGAGGATCCGAACGTAACACAGTGATTTCCCTAAGTTGACAGGAGAAGTCTGTAATATAGAAAGTCAGAAGTGGCCAGATGAGTACAGCACACAGGTTATTTCCTAGAGGATGGAGTTACTCAGAAAAGTGGCTCCATAAACTTTTGTAACCCTACCTTACCCCATCTTTGAATCTGTTGCTGAATATTATGCACAGAAAGTCAAAGTGAGTTTCCCAGAAAAGAAATAGATGGATCCTCTAACTTTGAGAAAGTCACTGGCATAATGAGACATTACAATCCTTACCAAAGACCTGCCCCCAACCCTAAAAAAGGCAAACAAAAATGTATGTATTTTAATGTTTAACGTTTTTGCATAAACTTATTTTTTTGTTGTTGTTATTAACAAATAGAAGGTATATATAACAATTTTAATGTTTCCGTTTGTCTTTTTTAGGGTTGAGGGTAGGTCCTCTGTCATGTAAAGCAGGAACTTCCTGATGTTCCAGCTGGTTTTAGAAAAATCAAAGGAACCAGAGATCAAATTGCCAACATCCACTGGATCATTGAAAAAGCAAGAGAGTTCCAGGAAAACATCTATTTCTGCTTTATTGACTATGTCAAAGCCTTTGACTGTGTGGCTCACAATAAATTGTGGAAAATTCTTCAAGAGATGGGAATACCACACCACCTGACCTGCCTCTTGATATATCTATATGCAGGTCAGGAAGCAACAGTTAGAACTGGACATGGAACAACAGATTGGTTCCAAATAGGAAAAGGAGTACATCAAGGCTGTATATTGTCACCCTGCTTATTTAACTTATATGCAGAGTACATCATGTGAAATGCTGGGCTGGAAGAAGCACAAGATGGAATCAAGATTGCCGGAAGAATATCAATAACCTCAGATATGCAGATGATACCACCCTTATGGCAGAAAGTGAAGAACTAAAGATCTTCTTGATGAAAGTGAAAGAGGAGAGTGTAAAAGTTGGCTTAAAGCTCAACATTCGGAAAATGAAGATCATGGCATCTGGTCCCATCACTTCATGGTAAATAGATGGGGAAACAGTGGAAACAGTGATGACTTTATTTTTTGGGGTTCCAAAATCATTGCAGATGGTGACTGCAGCCATGAAATTAAAAGACACTTACTCCTTGGAAGGAAAGTTATGACCAACCTATATAGCATATTCAAAAGCAGAGACATTACTTTGCCAACAAAGGTCCATCTAGTCAAGATTATGGTTTTTCCAGTGGTCATGTATGAATGTGAGAGTTGGACTACAAAGAAAGCTGAGCACCAAAGAATTGATACTTTTCAACTGTGGTGTTGGAGAAGACTCTTGAAAGTCCCTTGGACTGCAAGGAGATCCAACCAGTCCATCCTAAAGGAGATCAGTCCTGGGTGTTCATTGGAAGGACAGATGCTGAAGCTGAAACTGCAATACTTTGGCCACCTGATGCGAAGAGCTGACTCATTTGAAAAGACCCCGATGCTGGGAAAGATTGAAGGCAGGAGGAGAAGGGGATGACAGAGGATGAGACATTTGGATGGCATCACCGACTCAATGGACATGAGTTTGGGTAGGCTCTGGGAGCTGGTGATGGTCAGGGAGGCTTGGCGTGCTGCAGTTCATGGGGTCGCAAAGAGTCAGACATGACTGAGTGACTGAACTGAACTTCTGTCAAGATTGTAATGTTTTATTATGCCTATGACTTTCTCAAAACTAAAGGATCCAGCTGTTTCTCTTCTAGTGTACTCAGTTTGATCCCCTGTGCATAATATTCAGCAACGGATGCAAAGGTGGGGTGGGGTAGGGTTGTGAAGATATAGAAACCTTAATATGCATATAAATATATGTACATTTCTAGCATTTATGTTTCACTCTTAATTCCATATCCCATGTTTAGAGCTTTTCTGACGTACTGAATATTCTCAGTCCAATGTTTTTGTTATAATAAATGAAATATGACCTCCTATTTCGGAGAAGGCAATGGCACCCCACTCCAGTACTCTTGCCTGGAAAGTCCCATGGGCATAGGAGCCTGGTAGGCTGCAGTCCATGGGGTTGCTAAGAGTTGGACACAATGGTATGTCTTCACTTTCACTTTCATGCATTGGAGAAGGAAATGGCAATCCACTCCAGTGTTCTTGCCTGGAGAATCCCAGGGATGGGAGCCTGGTAAGCTGCCATCTATGGGGTCGCACAGAGTTGGACATGACTGAAGTGACTTAGCAGTAGCAGACCTCCTATTTACGAAGACAATCATACATCTCTGAAGGCACCATCTCTTTGACTTGTCAGTAGTCAGTGTATGATTATCAATTAGGACAACTTTTGTAATATCCTTTTATTATGCCTATATAAAATGAAAAGTGAAAGTTACTCAGTCCGACTCTGCAATCCCATGGACTATAGCCTGCCTGGCTCCTCTGTGCATGGAATTCTCCAGGCAAGAGTACTGTTATGGGTTACCATTTCCTTCTCCAGGGGACATTCCTGACTCAGGGATCAAACAAAGGTCTCTTAATTTGCAAGCAGATTCTTATCAACTGAGCCACTGTGGAATCCCATTTCTTCTATATAAGCCTGCTGATTTATATTGTCTGACTTTAATATCTGATGAGCAAATATACTGTTAAAGCAAAGTAAACAATCTTATAACAAAGAACTGGCTGTATAACTTCAGTGGTCATTCCTATCTCAAATGTGTGTGAATCTGTAATTTTTCTTCGAGTTTAAATCAACTCTGATGATACAGCTGCTAAAAATCTCATGTGGTTAGTACCCATTTTGCCAGAAGTTTAGGTAAGCCTTTCAAAATCTTTGAAATTTTATTGCTTTCCATTATAATATATATTATATTTTTTGAGTTTGATATTTTTTTAGCCTTCTTTACTTCTAAAATAAATAGTCAAGAAGGTCAATCTCTGTTCATTTCTCTTTTAACCTATCCATGTGTGCATTCATGCACTTCTCTTTTATAAATAAAATACTAGAGGGAGCTTATAGTTTAATCACATATTATATAAGGTTTTTAAAAAACATAAGGTGAGGAACCTAGGAAATATAAGCCTTTAAAAACGTTGGGAAGTTGTATAAATGAAGCATGATGACAAGACCACTAATATTTGCTGCAGTTGGGTGGTGGATATTCAATATAGTCTGTTTTTACACTGAATAAATTTGGAACTTCAATAATAAAAAGACTTTTCAAAATTTATAAAATTTATAATTAGAATAATCTGGTCTTAAGTCTCAGGTCTACCAATGACTAGCTATGACCTTGAACAAATTTCCAAATTTCTTTTTGAAGCTCAATGTCATCATCTCTAAATTAAGATAATGTTCCCTTATAAAATAGTTCCATAAAAATAAAATAGATAATTTATTCCACCTTCCAAGCACAGTTCAGGGCCTCAGTTTATCCATATAGTGTCTTTCTGTTAACTGAAAGATTCCCTTCCCCAAGACATCTTACTGCCATTAAAACATAATTTGAATATCTGCATTTGACTACAATATGAATAGAGTGCCAGTGTTGTGCAATACACAGCATGCTCAGCTATATGCAGCATCATTAAGCTGTCACAAAGTGACCACTAAATGCATCATTATTATAATTATCCTTTGTCAACAAAGTCATATAAGGTTGGAAGGAACTGGGGACACTGACATTACACATCAATTAGTACATGGAGAAGGAATTTCTGTCTTGAGACTCTGACCCTGATTTGATCAATTTTGTTTTCAGATATCCAAAATTGCCTTAGTAAAACCACTTTTGTTAGTCCGGAAGTGAGAACAATGTACCACAGCTCTAACCACCAGCCTCTCCATGAAAAAGTACTGGAGGCTCCTTTGACCTCACAGAACACTTTCAAGGATGTCTTTCTGATTTTTATCCCTAATTGTCCCTTTTCCCCCACTATTAAGTTTTTCCCTTTAATGCAGCTGCTTCAAATCATTTTTATCAGAAAAAAAATGAGATATTTAGATAAACACAATAAATACAAAAGCCATTTGAAGTGGAAAATTGCAAAATTTCACATTTTCTGGAATTGCTGAGCAGAGATAGAGTCATTTTATGAATTGTGAGATTGCACTGAGTAGAATACTAATGAGATATGGAGACTTAGCATACTTTATAACATGTCACTGCTATACTTTGTGGAATTGAGATTAGAAGACAGCACAAGTGGTTTCCACTGACTATTATGCAATGAATGATATTATTCTCAATATGATTATATCTCTACTTTGTAACTCCTTGAACCAAAGTCACACCTCTTAAATCAACATAAAATACTGAGCTGAGAGCTGACAATACATTGTTGTTTCGACCTTCTATTTTTATTGACCTAAAACCCACTTAGAAAGTAATTTATCAACTATAGATATCTTGTTATAGCTGTAGAATGTAATTTACTTAGATGCATACTTTATACTTGAAATTTAATCCTCAGAGTGATCCTAGAAATTAGATACAGCTTCATCCTATATTCAGAAGGGTAAGATGAAACACTTTGACATGTGTACTACATACATTTATGTAATATAATCACTCTATTAATATAAATGTATTTACAATCTTAGATAACATTTAAAAAAAAAACACATCTTCCTCCTCT
Source organism: Bos grunniens (assembly GCF_055505025.1). Lineage (NCBI taxonomy): Eukaryota > Metazoa > Chordata > Mammalia > Artiodactyla > Bovidae > Bos > Bos grunniens. Next base: position 32,272,857 of record NC_141193.1, read on the forward strand.
CATTGTTCTGCTTTGACTTCAGGTTAATTAAACATTTAACAGACTCATGGATATGGGGAGAGGGGAGGAGAGGGTGAGATGTATGGGTAGAGTAACATGGAAACTTACATTACCATATGTAAAATAGATAGTCAATGGGAATTTGCTATATGTCTTAGGAAACTCAAACAGGGGCTCTGTATCAGCCTAGAGGGATGGGATGGGGAGGAAGAAGGGAGGGAGGTTCAAGAGGGAGGGGATATATGTATAACTATGGCTGATTCATGTTGAGGTTTGACAGAAAACAACAAAATTCTATAAAGCAATTATCCTTCAATTAAAAAAATAAATTTTTAAAAATTAATGGCCTCTTATATCAATGTACCATTTTCATAATATTATACATTCTATTTCTGCTGCTGCTGCTAAGTCGCTTCAGTCGCGTCTGACTCTGTGCGACCCCATAGACGGCAGCCCACCAGACTCCTCTGTCCCTGGGAGTCTCCAGGCAAGAACACTGGAGTGGGTTGCCATTTCCTTGTCCAATGCATGAAAGTGAAAAGTGAAAGTGAAGTTGCTCAGTCGTGTCTGATTCTTAGCGACCCCATGGACTGTAGCCTACCAGGCTCCTCCGCCCATGGGATTTTCCAGGCAAGAGTACTGGAGTGGGGTGCCATTGCCATCTCCCTTAATTGTTTCTAGTATTTTTAAATTTGAAACAGAGAGAATGCATCTAAAAGCATCTCTCTGTTTTGAATTTTGGGCTTCTAGTTGTAATTTTAGAGTTATTTCCTAGAATTAGCTTTCCTGAGTAGAGCATTTGAATTTCTGCATAACAACTCTTTTAAAAAGAATATACCAATTTACCATAGAAACAGTAATATAACTATGGTCCTATGGACTTTATGGTAACAACTATATTTATTTGGTTAGAGTAAAACCAATGCTGGGATATTGTTTTAAATACGCATTTCTTTTGATCATCCACAAGGGTGATTTACTATTTGCCTTTCAAATGTTCACTGCCTGTTTGTACCCATTTACCTTTTCAAAATTCACCACTAAGTGTGAGCTATCTATTTAATCTTTTTCTATGTTTCATAGTATTTTCAAAGAGGAAAAAATAAATTTAAAAAAGCAAACAAACAAAAAAATACTGTTCCACTAGTACACATTCAGAGTTTCCATGATGCCAGTTTTCTAAGTGACTAGGCTTAAATGGGTTAAATGTATGGAACAATGTGTTCTACTAGAGAAACACTCAGATTCTTAGAGCAGGCCTTGTTGTTGTTCAGTCACGCCCAACTCCTTGTGACCTCATGGACTGCAGAGCACCAGGCTTCACCATCCTTCACTGTTGCCTGGAGTTTGCTCAAACTCATGCCCTTTGAGTCGGTGATGCCATCCAACCATCTCATTCTCTGTCACTGCCATCTCTTCCTGCCCTCAATCTTTCCCAGCATCAGTGTCTTTTCCAATGAGTCAACTTTTAGCATTCCAGATCCATTTATATAAACAATATTTAGCACTGTTTGATTCCTATGTGATCAAAATAGCATTCTTATGATTTCGGCCTCTCCTGTGTGTGGCACTTACACCATGTGTTGCTTTCTGCTGGGAACATTGTTCTCAACTTTCCTGCAACTGGAACAGATCTCAGCATATCAGATCTCCACCAACACTTTCTCTCTGTCTTTTCTTTTTTTTTTGTAAATACTTATTCAGTATCCTGCTCCTTAGAAGAAAAGCTATGACAAACCTATACAGGGTATTAAAAAGCAGAAATATTATTTTGCCAACAAAAGTCCATATAGTCAAAGCTATGGTTTTTCCAGTAGTCATGTATGGATGTGAGGGTTGGACCATAAAGAAGGCTGAGCAGTGAAGAATTGATGCTTTCAAATATGGTGCTAGAAAAGACTCTTGAGAGTCTCTTGGATAGCAAGGAGATCCAACTAGTCAACCCTAAAGGAAATCAACCCTGAATATTCATTGGAAGGACTGATGCTGAAGCTGAAACTTCAATACTTTGGCCACCTGGTATGAAGAGCTGACTCACTGGAAAAGACCCTGATGCTGGGAAAGACTGAAGGCAGGAGGAGAAGGGTACTAGAGAGACAAGATGGTTGGATGGCATCACCAACTCAATGGACATGAGTTTGAACAAACTCCAGGAGATGGTGAAGGACAGGGAAGATTGGCATGCTGCAGTCGGGTCAGACATGACTTAGCAACTGAACAATAGCAATCTCAGTATTCAGTTGATCTTTCTAAAAGGCAGACAATTTAAGCCAATAGAGAAAAAATTATTCTGCTACAGCAATTATAGATCCACACTTCAAAACACATTAAATAACCTTTGCTTTGCAGCACACACAAAATTTAACTCTAAATATATCATGAATCTAAATGTGAAACCTAGAACAATAAGCCTTTAAAACAAAATATATAAGATTTTTTTTGTGACCCTGGTTTAAGACATTATTTCTTACAATTCAAAAACATGCATAAATTTAAAAATGATAAGTTCAATTTCATTTAATTTGAAAACTTCTTTCTCAAAAGATACTATTGAGAAAATTAAAAGGCAAGTGAACAATTGGAGAAATTTTAACAGATATATATCTAATAAAAAATATTTTACTAACATGTACAAAGAATCCTCTTAATGCAATAATAATAAAAATACATCAATTTGCATATATACTTCATGTAATAAGGTATATTAGTGGCTTATAAGCACATGAAAAATCATTGTAAATCATTAGTCATCAGCAAAATCTAAATTAAAACCTCAATGTGATTCTTCTACATATTTATTAAAGTAGATAAAATTTAGGAGAATGATAATATTTTGCATTGGCAATGATATGAACCAACTGGAATGTATATATACATTGCTTTGGGGAATATATAATTGTAGAAACACTTTAAAAAGAGTTTAGGAATTTCTTAAATGTTAGACACATACTTATACAACCTATATATCATACTATTGAATTTTCAGTGAGAAGAATCAATATCTTAGATCAGACAATTAAAATATGTCAACTCAAAGAATTGGTCATAACTATTTATACTGGCTGCATTCATAGTTCTCTAAAATTGGAAACACATTAAATGTACTTCAACTGGTAAATATTAAAAAGTAAATTGTAATATATAGTGAAATTCTACTCATAAATCAACATGAAAATTTACTGCTATACACAGAAACATGGATAAATCTCAAAATATCATGCTGAAGTGAAATAAGCCACATATAATGGAGATACCATATGATGCCATTGATACAGACAATCAGAAGACAAATGTAACTATAGTGACATTTAGGAGACTTATCAGTTGAAGTAGAGATTCCAAGTGGGAAAGAACACATGGAAGTTTTGGGGAGTAATGGAAGTATCCTATTTCTTGACTGTGATGGTGACTTGACTCTATACACTTGTCAAAAGTTACTACTACGCACTTGAAATGGATGTGTTTATTACATATTAATTTCAGTCAATAAATGTGATACTATCAATTTCTTAAATTTCCAGAAGGCAGAGATAAAAGACTCCTCTCCCATTTCATGCCTAGTTGGCTTCTATATAAATCCATAATATGCCTAGATTGTTAACCTACCTCAACTTTTTCTTTGGGTAGTTTATTCTACAAATCTTACTCTGTTTTTGGGTCAAACAAAATTTAACTTTGGGTTACTGGATCTGCAGTAATCACCTGGCACTTTAATACTATTCTCTCCCCCTGGGCGATTCCTAATTCAACTTCCTGTAGGCTTTTAGGTTTTTCACAACTCCTATTGTTATGTTAAAAAAAAAAAAAAACAACATTAGCTCAGTTAAGCAGAAAGAAGTGTGCTCATCTTCTCCTTCCAGAACACCAAAATTGCAATTACTTGCTGAACAAGCAGCAAGAGGAGGACGTTGGAACCCACCAAAAAAAGATACCCACATCCAAGGACAAAGAAGAAGCTGCAATGAGATAGTACAAGGAGTGCAATCATGTTAAAATCAAATCCCATACCCAATGGATGGGCGACCCACAAAGTGGAAAACAGTAATGCCAAAGAAGTTCTCACATTTTTGCAAAGGTTCTTGGACCCACATCAGTTTTTTCAGTTGGGAATCCCCAGGGAATCTGAGTTTGAAGGCGAGAGGGCTTTGATTATAGAACTTCCTCATGACTGAGAGAAGCAGAGACTCTTGGAGGGTACAAACAAAACCGTGTGCACACCAGGACTCAGGGGAAAGGAGCAGTGACTCCACAAGAGAACCTGCCTGTGAGTGTTTGAGGGTCTCCTGTGGAGGTGTCAGTCAGCAGTGGCCTGCTGTGGGGACAATTCAGTTCAGTCACTCAGTCCTGTCCAACTCTTCGCGACCCCATGAACTGCAGCACGCCAGGCCTCCCTGTCCATCACCAACTCCCGGAGTCCACTCAAACCCATGTCCATTGAGTCAGTGATGCCATCCAACCATCTCATCCTCTGTCATCCCCTTCTCCTCCTGCCCTCAATCTTTCCCAGCATCAGGGTCTTTTCAAATGAGTCAGCTTTTCACATAAGTGGCCAAAGTATTGGAGTTTCAGCTTCAACATCAGTCCTTCCAATGAACACTCAGGACTGATCTCCTTTAGGATGAACTGGTTGGATCTCCTTGCAGTCCAAGGGACTCTCAAGAGTCTTCTCCAACACCACAGTTCAAAAGCATCAATTCTTCAGCACTCAGCTTTCTTCACAGTCCAACTCTCACATCCATACATAACCACTGGAAAAACCATAGCTTTGACTAGATGGACCTTTGTTGGTGAAGTAATGTCTCTGCTTTTGAATATGCTCTCTAGGTTGGTCATAACTTTCCTTCCAAGGAGTAAGCATCTTTTAATTTCATGGCTGCAGTCACCACCTGCGGTGATTTTGGAGCCCAGAAAAATAAAGTCAGCCACTGTTTCCACTGTTTCTCCATCTATTTGCCATGAAGTGATGGGACCGGATGCCATGATCTTAGTTTTATGAATGTTGAGTTTTAAGCCAACTTTTTCACTCTTCTCTTTCACTTTCATCAAGAGGCTCTTTAGTTCTTCTTTACTTTCTGCCATAAGGGTGGTGTCATCTGCATATCTGAGGTTATTGATATTTCTCCCGGCAATCTTGATTCCAGCTTGTGCTTCCTCCAGCCCAGAGTTTCTCGTAATGTACTCTGCATATAAGTTAAATAAGCAGGGTGACAATATACAGCCTTGACGTACTCCTTTTCCTATTTGGAACCAAATAGTGCGGGGACAGGGGCACTGGTAATAACAGTCCTGGGAGGCACATGTTGGCATAAGCCCTCTTGGAGTTTACCTTCAGCCGTATCATAGAGCCTGTGGACTCCAGGACTGGGCTGCCTTGAGCCAGACAACTAGTAGGGAAGGAGAACAGCCCTACCCATCAGCAGAAAATTGGATTAAAGATTTACTGAGCATGGCCCTGACCACCAGAGCAAGACCCAGTTTTATCCACAGCTAGCCCTTCCCATCAGGAAGCTTACACAAGCCTCTTATCCACATCCATCAGACAGAAAAAGGAAGAATACATCCTACAGCCTCCAGAATAAAAACCATAATCACAGAAAGCTAACCAAAACGATCACATGGATCACAGCCTTGTGTAACTCAATGAAGCTATGAGCCATGCCATATGGGGCCACCCAAGATGGATGGGTCATGGTAGAAAGTTCTGATAAAACGTGGTCCACTGAAGAAGGAAATGGCAAACTACCCCAGTATTCTTGCCTCAAGAACCCCATGAACAGTATTAAAATATCTGTACCTTAATTGAGGATAGGGCAGGCAACAGCTAATCTGTCTAGTAGAAACCTGGAGGACGGGTAGGAATTTTTCAGTTTTAGGGAATTGGAGGTGGGGATATCATATGAGCCATCAACATGATAAGGCTTTAAGTAGTGTTTGGTATTCTATCTATCGTAAACAGATAAAGGATAGAATTGAAAAAAAAATACTCAAGAGAGTCTGCAACATTCTTTCTAGAAGAACCTACATAATAGATATTGTTGTAAGATTTTTTAAAATGCTATGTCTATTTAGAGGCTTCCCAGGTGGTTCGGGGGCTTCCCTGATAGCTCAGTTGGTAAAGAATCCACCTGCAATGCAGGAGACCCTGGTTCGATTACTGGGTCAGGAAGATCCACTGGAGAAGGGATAGGCTACCCTCTCCAGTATTCTTGGGCTTCCCTTGTGGCTCAACTGGTAAAGAATCTGCCTGCAATGCGGAAGACCTGAGTTCAGTCCCTGAGTTGGGAAGATCCCCTGGAGAAGGGAAAGATACCCACTCCAGTATTCTGGCCTGCAGAATTCCATGAACTGTGTAAGGTCACAGAATCACAAAAAGTCAGACACGACTGAATGACTTTCACTTTCACTTTTCAGGTGCTTTGGTGGTAAATAATCTACCTGCCAATGGAGAAAACTCAAACTCAATCCCTGGGTCAGGAAGATCCCCTGAGAAGGAAATGGCAACCCACTCTTGGCTGGAAAATCCCATGGACTGAGGAGCCTGGTGGGCTACAGTCCATGGGGTCACAAAAGAGTCAGACAACTTAGCAACCTAAACGTGTCTATTTAAAATTTAATTTCCAAAATTGTTCCTATTCTATAATTTATGTAAACTAGATATTTATAGTCATTCATGACCTGAGGAAGATTACATTTCTGAGATGTGAATCAGAGCTTTGCAGTTTACAATGTCATAAAGGAGAAGCCTAACCATAATGCCATGAAGTAAAGTGAAGTCAAGTCGCTCAGTCGTGTCCGACTCTTTGTGACCCTATGGACTGAAGCCTACCGGGCTCCTCCGTCCATGGGATTTTCCAGGCAAGAGTACTGGAGTGGGTTGCCATTTCCTTCTCCAGAGGATCTTCCCGACCCAGGGCTCGAACCCGGGTCTCCCGCAGTGTAGGCAGACGCTCTACCGTCTGAGCCACAAGGGAAGCCCTGGATGCCATAAAGGAGAAGCCTAACCATAATGCCATAGCTGAGAAGAAATATTTTTATTTTTTGTATCTCTCTGTTCATGATTAAAATCCATAATAGAGCATATGTTGAGGGAAGATTATGTTAGGAGCCAATCCTCTTTCTCTATTAGCATAATAAGAGGATATAAGTTTCTGTAGTGAGAGGCATTCTCCCCAATAATGTCATATAACATGAGAATCAGGAATAATTTTCTATCAAAGAAAATCAATATATTAAGCAAGAGAATGGATGCTGAGCCCTCACTAAAAATTGCTAAACAATCACAACAGAGATCACAGGATAAGTAAACCTTTTCCATTCCCCATTTGGGAGTTAGCTCAGTATTCTATGTAATATAAAAGCCACAGCAACACTAAATATGTTCAGGGAGAACAGTCTTATAACAGGTAGACACATTTACCAGCTATTATGATTTAATTTTGCCTCTACTGCCTCTACTGCTTTCTGAAGGTTTCCATTTTAAAAGAGGTCATTTACAAAACTTCATCCTGTTTGATATACCAGAACAATAATAAAGTGATTAAACCTTATCTCCCATGATTATGGGTTGGGAGTGTTTTTTCTTTGAATCACCAAACTGTACAGGCAAACATACAGCTTTCTAACTTGATCCATGCACAGAGGCATGGATTTTTCACAATGAATTCCAATATTAAATACAGTGGCTATTTAAAAGGAAAGGAAAAGGATAATGACACAACATGCATTGATCATGATATTTGAAGGTCTCTTCATCCTACTTAAATTTGCACAATAAAATAAACCCCAAAGAGGTCTGAGGTCTTGAGAATTCTGCTTTGCTTTAAAGATAATTGACAGTTGCTATTGAATATTATTATTTAACTTCTTTTTATTTTAATTGAGTTTTAGTTGATCTATCATTACTATGATGGCAACTACTTAAACATTGAAGGATGACATCTATCTCTTGATTCGGGAAGAATCACTCACACACACAAACACACAGCACACAGCTTACTGTTCCAGTGTAAGGATTCCAAGATATAGCTGCCTGTATAAATAATCTCATTGGATTTACAAGGGCAACTGCTGCCAAATTTTCTGATCTTGATGAATTACAAAATGAGGCAGTGAGTGGGAGATAGGTTTATTGTAAGAAATGTTTTGTCACACTCCAAATTTTGGAAATTCTGCTATAAGTTTCAGAATTAGGAGATAAAATTACTCTAGTGACTTTACCAAAGGAATTAATTGCCATGCCTGACAGCAAATAGCGTTGAAAATTTCTCAGAGAATCATTTCTCTGCTCATTAGCATCTTCAAAATGAATTAGCTCACAGCCACTTGAATGGAATGCCACAGTGCATTCTCACTATGGCATATAAAGATCAAGGTTTCCTATTTTCGGTTTCATGCATAATTAACTGATTCAGAGAATAAGTCAGAAGAATTCATTCATATGTTTCCCTTCTCACCATTTTAGAGATGCCTAAGGGAAAAATGCATGACCCCCAAGTCACTTGACTCATTGAAGACATACTGAAATTTATGTGTTTAGAGTGTCAACAAATTCCACAGCAAACTAGCAGAAACAAAGCCTTCATGTGTATATATGTGTGTGCGCGTTTATTTTTTGCTTGTTTTAAGACAGTGGGCTGAAAATTCCAGAATCAAGAGATATATGTCATCCTTCAATTACTTTCCTCTTAACTTCCTTGTCTGACCAAGGAGGTGATTTAGAACACATGGTGATTGATGACTCCCTTTCAGCACAATATATCACTGCTCTTCCCAGACATTTCCAGTGATGAGTAGAAATCTTGCATGTGTAGTCCAACCTAAGGGAATGATTGAATCATTTGGAAGAAACTTAGAAATGTATAGAGGTGCCATAACTGATATAAAGTGAAGGGGATGTGCTGCCATTTTCTGAAAGAGACCTGATTGCGCAAACTTTCAGCCACACCATTTATGTGTTTGAGAGAAGCTGTGATAAAGAAAAAAGTAATGGTTTTCTGCAAAAAGAGACAGATGATCAGAACTGATAGCACTTCTATTTTATAAAGGATAATTGGCCTATGTTAGAAAGCATCTCAAGTCACTTTCATAATTAGACTGGGAAATGACTTCTTTCTGCCAGAGGATTTGTGCCAATGACTTGAATCCATACTTCTGGCCACTATTTATCCTTCCTGCATGAAGAATTCAAGCAATGCTGATCACTGTTCTGTGATTATTAGTGACTCAGACTTCTCAGAAGTGCTCGACCTTGAAAAATAAAGTTAGCAAAGTGTGACAGAAAAGTAATATTCCACAAAGACCAAAAAAGAAGCACCTAAAATGGTACAATTTGGCTGAAATAATCCAAAGTGAAATTTAGGCACGCATCAACCTCCTTGGTTTAGTGCTTCATCTCTGGTGTATATTTGTAGATAGATAAATGTAGACATGCTTTCTGAGTAAGTGACATAGGTCTCCAATTGTTCCATTCTTTTAAAGAATATCTTTCGGATGGGAAGTCTCTCTTTCATTTATCAGAGCTTTGACTCTGATATGTACACTTTTTAATATTTTGCACAGAACATCTCCAGAATGTAGTTAAATTCATTTAGTTGTGATGGAAGAGTAAAAGGTTTTATCTGGACCCTTTTTATAAAGATTCAGTACATCACGTCAAATTGGTTTTCAGTGAGTTCTTTCATTTTGTTTTTAGTAAAATAACCAGTTTAAGACCACCTAACTGGAAAATACAAAAGTATTAGTTTTATTAAATATATACAGTTTTTTTTTTCTTACAGAAATAAGCAGATAGTATTTTATGTGGTATATACTGCTACAATCAAAGGAGAAATTCCTCTTGTAACTTACTCTCTACTTTGGAATCCAACAGACTCAAATTAGAGCCAAGAACTGGCCAGCCCCGAAGTCTAATTCATACTAACTGAACATCACTTAAATCCGTGGTAAAAAAACATAATACTTTCAGATGACACCAGTTCCAGACTCCAAATTTTGGAAAAAACATCGATGACCTTGAGCAATTATGAATCACCCAGATGATCAAAGTCCTGTGTGTGTGTGTCTGTGTGTGTGTGTGTTTGTGTGTACCTAAAAATGAACAAATGGCAGAAAATTAGGGAAGTCTGAGTTAGACTGATTATTATGTAATACTATGTTTTTTTTCATAGGTTGAAGTGTCATTCTGACATCATCCAGTCAAATGTGTGGGTTTACTTATTTTGAAAAAAAGTAAAACAAAAAATAAATGTTTAACATAAAATATCAATGTGCTTATTTTTTTGTCTGATGTCTCATACAAATGATCAGTTTCTTCAGAATCAAATAAATTCAGTCATAATTTTTACTCTGATATATTCATTCAGTTCAATAAATGAATAAAGTGGATCCTGATGGATCAATGCTGCAAGTGAGTCATGAAGCAAAAGCTGTGGTTATTTCAATTCTGTGTACCTGAGATTTGAAACCAAGGAAATAAAATAGCCAGAAGTGTTTAAACTTTGCTTAATGTATTTCTTAAACTCAAAACGGAGTCTTTTTCTTTTACTGACTTCAACAGGTTAAGACTTTAATTTCAGGGAAATCAAAGTAAGCAGGAAGGAACAGCACTTGAGGCCTGATAGAGTCAGTAGGTTGGAATTAGTTCTGAAACCAGCATCAGAGTTTCTGAAGCAGAAATGAAGTCTCAGAGGCCATGGAAACAGATTCCCAAGGATACTGTTAACAAAGTACCACAAACTGGGTGACAGAAAACAATAGAAACTTACTGTATCACAGTTATGGAGGCTAGAATTCTAAAATAAAGTGTTGGCAGACCAGCACTTTGGTGAAAACTGTAAAGGAATCTTTCTGTGTGTCTTCCTAGCTGCTGGTAGTTTGTTGGCAATCCTTTTTCTTTGCTTGTGGAACTATCACTCTAATTCTTTGCATTCACATGGCATTCTCCAGTGTGTCTTCACATTTTCCCTCTGTGTGTCTATCTCTGTGTCCAAGTTTCTCCTTTTTATATTTTAACCAGGCTTATTGAATTCAGGAATTCAACCTCATTTTAACTTGGCTACTTCTCTAAAGACCCTGTTTCCAAATGAAGTCACATTCTGAGGCATGGGGGCCATGACTTAATTGTCTTTTGTGCGGGGATACAGCTCAACACATAATAAGCACAAATTATGTTCCAAATATAATAGAGGAAAACAATAGAATGGGAAAGACTAGAGATCTCTTCAAGAAAATTAGAGATACCAAGGGAACATTTCATGCAAAGATGGGCTCAATAAAGGACAGAAATCATATGGACCTAACAGAAGCAGAAGATATTAGGAAGAGGTGGCAAGAATACACAGAAGAACTGTATAAAAAAGATCTTCATGACCCAGATAATCACGATAGTATGATCACTCACCTAGAGCCAGACATCCTGGAAGGTGAAGTCAAGTGGGCCTTAGAAAGCATCACTACGAACAAAGCTAGCGGAGGTGATGGAATTCCAGGTGAGCTATGTCAAATCCTAAAAGTTGATACTGTGAAAGTGCTGCACTCAACACGCCAGCAAATTTGGAAAACTCAGCAGTGGTCACAGGACTAGAAAAGGTCAGTTTTCATCCCAATCCCAAAGAAAGGCAATGCCAAAGAATGCTCAAACTACTGCACAATAGCACTCATCTCACATGCTAGTAAAGTAATGCTCAAAATCCTCCAAGCCAGGCTTCAGCAATATGTGAACTGTGAACTTCCAGATGTTCAAGCTGGTTTTAGAAAACACAGAGGAATCAAAGTTCAAATTGCCAACATCTGCTGGATCATTGAAAAAGCAAGAGAGTTCCAGAAAAACATCTATTTCTGCTTTATTGACTATGCCAAAGCCTTTGACTGTGTGTATCACAATAAACTGTGGAAAATTCTGAAAGAGATGGGAATACCTGACCTGCCTCCTGAAAAATCTGTATGCAGGTCAGGAAGCAACAGTTAGAACTAGACATGGAACAACAGATTGGTTCCAAATAGGAAAAGGAGTACGTCAAGGCTGTATATTGTCACCCTACTTATTTAACTTATATGCAGAGAACATCATGAGAAACGCTGGGCTGGAGGAAGCACAAGCTGGAATCAAGATTGTTGGGAGAAATATCAATAATCTCAGATATGCAGATGACACCACCCTTATGGCAGAAAATGAAGAAGAATTAAAGAGCTTCTTGATGAAAGTGAAAGAGGAGAGTGAAAAAGTTGGCTTAAAGCTCAACATTCAGAAAATGAAGATCATGGCATCTGGTTCCATCACTTCATGGGAAATAGATGGGGAAACAGTGGAAACAGTGTCAGACTTTATTTTTGGGGGCTCCAAAACCACTGCGGATGGTGATTGCAGCCATGAAATTAAAAGACGCTTACTCCTTGGAAGGAAAGTTATGATCAACCTAGACAGCATATTCAAAAGCAGAGACATTACTTCATCAACAAAGGTCCGTCTAGTCAAAGCTATGGTTTTTCCAGTGGTCATGTATGGTTGTGAGAGTTGGAGTATAAAGAAAGCTGAGCACTGAAGAATTGATGCTTTTGAACTGTGGTGTTGGAGAAGACTCTTGAGAGTCCCTTAGACTGCAAGGAGATCCAACCAGTCCATCCTAAAGGAGATCAGTCCTGAGTGTTCATTGGAAGCACTCATGTTGAAGCTGAAACTCCAGTACTTTGGCCACCTGATGTGAAGAGCTGAGTCATTGGAAAAGATTCTGATGCTGGGTAATATTGAAAGCAGGAGGAGAAGGCGAAGACAGAGGATGAGATGGTTGGATGGCATCACCAACTCAATGGACATGAGTTTGGGTAAACTCCAGGAATTGATGATAGACAGGGAGGCCTGGTGTTCTGTGGTCCATGGGGTCACAGAGAGTTGGACACGAATGAGTGACTGAATTGAACTGATGTTCTAAACACTTTTCTAATGTCAAACATACAGTGGTGAAAGCACTGAATCATTGATGTTTAAGGATTATATGAGTTATATGAGATCAGATAGTATTGAGTTATAAAGAAAAACATAAAGGAGAAACAAGCATAAGGAGTGTGATCAGAGTGAAAGACATTTTATATGAGTTTTAGGAAAGGATGCTTTTAAGAGGTGACATTTTTAAAGGATTTCAAGTAATTGAGAGACTAGACATCCAAGTACCAGGTAGAAGAGTACTGTGGGCACAGAACAGCCCTGTGTTCAAATACCTTGAAATTAGACAGTACTTGGCATGGCTGAGAAACAGCAAGTAGCCTAGTGTGGCTGGCAGACAAAGTGAAACAATGGTTGTATATGGAGCCACAATTGCCAAAAACATGGCCAGAGAAAGTTGAGAAAATGTTCCTAGATTTAAGGAGAATGTATGACAAAATTAAACTTACATATATACTTGTGTAACTTACCATTTTAATTCAACTCTCTATTGATCTCACCTTGTACATTGTAATCAATATAAGTTCCTTTCTTGCCACTGTTTACTCTTTAAAATACTTTCAAAATTTTATTTATCTAATATGCTTCACTAGCCTTAACCTAGTACAATTATTTCAATAAATCAATTTTTCTCTGACTTATTATAAATAATTTTTATTTTTTTCTATTTCTCTAATTTTGATAACAGTTCATACATTTTCTTTTCAAATTTGAGCATTATTTGAAATGTAGTCTGATGTGCTGGCCTTTATTTCTTTATACTCAGTTCAATGTAAAACTCACCAAATCATATTATTTTAACATTTAGTTTTATAGGCAAAGTTCTGGATTTTAAATTTTAAAACTCAAGGTCTCCTTTATATCTGCTTATAATTCCCATTATTGGAATAATCCAATTAGATACCTTAACATAAATTCAAACTCAAGTTGCAAAATCCCATTTTCTTCAAAGGAAAATCTAAATTTATTTCCCTAGTGATATTACCATTTATTCCTTAGATGATATTATTCGGTCTCACCTACTTGCTATTCAATGTCACTTTGATTTTTCCATGTTTCCCTTTATTCCTTTGCTCATCAAAACCTATTAATTTCTTTATTCAAAGTACTGCTCTATCATATAAAACTTCCTATCAATTTATGCAGTGGCTCACAGCAACAGCATAATATAATTAGCATGTGAATTATCTCAGCAATACTATAAAGGATGATATTATTTTTACTTCATAGATGAATAATATCTTTTATGTATCTCTATAGTAGATAACTTACTCAAATTTGCAGGAACCTTGAGTGAAACTCAAGTCCCCTTCAAACCCAGTGTATGTTCCCAGATAGCTTATGCCTATATCAAAGCTGAGTACTAAATTAAAGAGAAGTTAATAACAGGAGAGCTAACTTCCTCCTTGACTAACATTTGTTGTAGAGTTTAAATGTGGGAAATAAATGACCTTTCAACAACATCATTTCAAGCTGTCCCTTTTATGCCATTTAATCCCTATAAACTTAGTAGTAGTATGCCTTTTTGTGCCTTATTTTAGTAACTTGGATCTTCCCTCATTTTGTCCCTAATCTGGCTTCTGGATAGTAATTTGTCAATTTCCTTTTTTGTCTTTTTGAATAACCAATTTTGGATTATTGATTTTTTTCTACTGTGCTTTTAACAGCTTTATTGAAATATAATTGACATAAGTCACACATTTATAGTGTAAAGATTTTTTTTTGTACTATGTTTACAGAGCTATACAATGACAATCAAAATATTTACATTGTGCCAAAAAGAAACACCAAATCTTTAGCTGCCACCTCCCAATTATCCCTATCTCCCCCAGTCATAGGTAACCACGAATCTATTTTCTCTATACATTGTTGTTGTTCAGTCACTAAGTCGTATCTGACCCTTTGTGACCCTCATGGACAATAGCATGCCAGGCTCCTCTGTCCTTTACTATCTCCTGGCGTTTGCTCAAATTCATGTCCACTAAGTCCGTGACACTGCCTAACCATCTCATCCTCTGCTGCCCTCTTCTCCTTTTGCCGTCAATCATTCCCAGCATCAGGGTCCATTCCAGTGGTTCAGCTCTTCTCATCAATGGCCAAAGTATTATTTTGCCCATTCTGGACATTTCATATCGATGTTTATTTCACATTCACCACTAGTACATGTGCTTTTGTGATTAACTTCTTTCACTTAGCATAGTATTTTCAAGATTCACCCATACTGCAGTGTGTATCAGTACTTCATTCATTTTGTATGTTTTTAAAAATATTAAGTATATATGAATTCTCTTATATATAAGCTGAAGAACTGAGATTTTCAGAAATTATGATTTACCCAGTGTCAAAGAGTAAATGGTAAATGGTGAAACTGGGTTATAAAACTAAGACTGACCCAAGCTTATTCTACTTGCCTGAGCTGCTTAAACATAATGATGGCTAAACTGAATTCATATAATACTCCTTGAGGAAATTATTTTTATATTCCATTTTATACCTGAATTGACTGAGACACAAGGAGGTAAAATATCTTGCCCCAAATCAGATGTCTGCATAGCAGAGAGTCAGACTGACTCCAAAGACCAGCTCACTGAAAACCCAACTTAACTGCTCAGGACAAGGACACAATGATAGAAGAAGCTACCTTTTATTGAAAAGCCAAAAGAGGCATTCAGTTTGGAGAGAAAAAGTAACATACATGCAACAAAGAAAGAATCTAAAAAAGGACGTAAGAAGTTAGGAGTTAAGAACTGAATGTAGGAGGGAGTATACTCCTGTTTAAAAATTAAAAACATGCTACTGTGGTAAGGAGACCACAATCAACCCAGTTTCAAAGATTTGCACAAAAGAGGGAAAATATTTCCAAGTCCTTTTTAGAACATGATTTTATGACTCTGTGAGCATCATCTCTACTTTTTGAGAATATACAATAATTTCATATTTTTTATTTTCTTGAAATCTATATTTTCTCAGTTTCAGATAGATGACCTAAGTTATTTGCATAAAAACAAGGAATGAACAGATGGCTGTTTGACTAAGTATTGTCTTCTGAATGGAGATATAATCCATCATTATGTGTGGCCTTTTATAGAAGCTTCAAAAACAATATAGACTCGAAAGAAAAACATAGCCCCTGAATACAACGTGCTGCTGCTGCTGCTAAGTCGCTTCAGTCGTGTCCGACTCTGTGCAACCCCACGGACTGCAGCCTACCAGGTTTCTCCATCTCTGGGATTCTCCAGGCAAGAACACTGGAGTGGGTTGCCATTTTCTTCTCCAATGCATGCAAGTGGAAAGTGAAAGTGAAGTCGCTCAGTCATGTCTGACTCTTAGCGACCCCATGGACTACAGCCTACCAGGCTCCTCCATCCATGGGATTTTCCAGGCAACAGTACTGGAGTGGGGTGCCATTGCCTTCTCCAAATACAGCATAGGTGTTATAATTAATGAATTAGATCGAATAGAAGTTTAAAGTTGGATAGCTATTTTAAACAGATACTGAGGAAAATTGGCAAGGTGCAGAAATACATGTATAGTGTGAAATTCATGTAAATTTGACCAATTCACTGAAAAATATTTGCTGTGAACAAACATGCACAGAACAAAAGCATAAAATATGAATGGGGAAAATACACTCTATTGTCAGGTTTCTAAGTTGCATCTAGAAAAAGACTCTGAAGAGTGTATAAAGAAGACAAAATCCAAATGTATTATTTTATCTCTTAAAGAAAATATTTTGAACAAACATAGGAACAATTGAAAGAGGTTAGTATTTTGATAATAAACATGAAAGAAAATGAATATCCCTCAGTCGTGTCCAATTCTTTGCAACCCCATGGAGTGTATACAGGGAATTCTCTACACTACAATACTGGAGTGGGTACTTGTTCCCTTCTCCAGAGAATCTTCCCACCCCAGGGATTGACCCCAGGTCTCCCACATTGCAGGCAGATTCTTTACAGCTGAGTCACAAGGGAAGCACAAGAACACTGGAGTGAGTAGCCTATCCCTTCTCCAGAGGATCTTCCCAGCCCAGGAATACAAACCAGGGTCTCCTGCATTGCAGGCAGATTCTTTACCAACTGAGCTATCAGGGAAGCCTCATTCAAGTATGATCTAAACCAAATCCCTTATTTTTATAATGTTATAAATAGGAAAAAAAAAAAAAAAGACAAAGTCAAACAAGTATGTATATGACACATTTTCTGTAAAACTATCATGGCAAAAAATATCTGGGTAAGAAAATGTGTAAAGAGTTAAATTAACACAGAGCACAGAGGGTGGAATGTGTGAGTAAATAGATTATCTAAGACACTCAGGAAACAAGAGGGAGTCATAATTCAAACCTCAACTATTAACTGTAATTTTACAATTACTTTGTTTTTTCTTATGGGGTTTAATTGAGGTGAGATGATAGAACTGAAAAAAAATTTAAAAAAAAACAAAAAAGGCATATACTGAAAATATGTATAATTTATGTTAACCTCCAGGTTGATTATTTATACCAACATCTGTTATTTTAAAAGAGAAGCTTGTAAAGCAAATATAGATGTATGTTAGCTAATTAAAATTAATATAGGCTCACTTCATAAACTCAAGCTAAGACATATGTAGCAACTGATATAACATTTGAGTTGCAAACACATATACATTTGAGTTGCAAACACTTATACATTTGAGTTGCAAAACTCAAGCTAAGACATATGTAGCAACTGATATACATTAGTAAGAGTAATAATGAGGAGGAGGAGGAGGAGACAGTGTTTCATTTCAGAAATTCAAAGCATTAGACTGCAGAGCCCAAATCCAAGAGTAGAATGCAGACATTTTATCTGGCCATCACAAATATAGGAAGCAGAGTGAGGATGAAGGAAAGAGTATGGTGTGTTCACATGGCTCATAGAAATCTTGCATGTGGACTACAGAGAAATCATCCCTACATGGAAAGGGGGATTGAAGGAATGCATTTGCCTGGCGTTGTTCAGTCACTCAGCTGCGTCTGACTCTTTGTGACCCCAGGGACGGCTGCATGCCATGCTTCTCTGTCCTTCACTATCTCCCAGAGTTTGTTCAAATTCATGTCCACTGAGTCAATGATGCCATCCAATCATCTCACCTCTGTTGCCCACTTCTCCTCCTGCCTTCAATCTTTCCCGGCATCAGGGTCATTTGCCTGGCTCCCTCCCATTTCCTGTCTGTCACTGTTCCTCTATACTTCAGGGAATCAAAACCCTCCTTGAGGGCTTCTCTAGTGGTTCTATGGTAAAGAATTTGCATGTCTATGCAAAAGACACAGGTTCAATCCCTGATCTGGGAGGATTCTACATGCCATAAAATGACTAAGCCTATACGCCACAACTATTGAACCTGTGCTCTAGAACCTGGGAGCTGTGACTACTGGATGGAGTCCATGCTGTGCATCAAGAGAAGTCACCACAATGAGAAGCCTGTGCACTGCAACTAGAGTGACCCCGCTTTCTGCAACTAGAGAAAAGCCCACACAGCAACAAAGACCTAGCACAGCCACATTTTTTTTAAAAGCCTCCTTTAGTAGAAGCATGACTGTTATAAGGGAAAAAATGTTGGTAATGATATGGAGAAAGTGGAAGCCTTATACACGGTTGGTTGGAATGTAAAGTGGTGCAACCAGTATGGAAAACTATAAATATAGTTTCCTCAACAAAGAAAAATAGTACTACCATGAGATTCAGCGATCCTATTTCTAAGTGTAGGCTTCCAAAAATTGAAATCAGGATCTCAGATGGATTTCTGCACTCTCATGTTCATTGCAGCATTATTCACAATAGCAAGCAACCTAAATGTCCATCAACAGATAAACGGAATGTAGTATACACATTCAGTGGGATATTATTCAGCCTCATAAAGGGAGATAATTCTGTTATTTGTGGCAACATGGATGAACTTGGAGTACAGTATGATAAGAGAAATAAACTGGTCACAAAAAGACAAACACTGAGTGATTCCACATATATGAAGTTACTAAAATAGTCAAACCTTTGGAAGTAGAGAGTAGAAATGGTGGTTTCTAGAGGTGGTGGGTGAAGAAGGCAATGGCACCCCACTCCAGTACTCTTGCCTGGAAAATCCCGTGGACGGAAGAGCCTGGTAGGCTGCAGTCCATGGGGTCGCTGAGGGTCGGACACGACTGAGCGACTTCACTTTCACTTTTCACTTTCATGCATTGGAGAAGGAAATGGCAACCCATTCCGGTGTTCTTACCTGGAGAATCCCAGGGACGGGGGAGCCTGGTGGGCTGCAGTCTATGGGGTCGCACAGAGTCGGACACGACTGAAGTGACTTAGCAGAGGTGGTAGGGAGGGGGGATATGGGAAGTTGCTGTTCAATGGGTATAAAGTCTTAGTTATACAAGATTAATAAGTTCTAGAGATCTGCTGTACAACTTTGTGCCTAAGTGTTAACAATACTGTAGATGTATTTAATACTTTTTTTAAGAGACTAGATCTCACATTAAGCATGTTTACCACAATTAAAAAATTATTACAGTGGAAATAGGTAAGCCTGAAGCATAAAGTATTGCTGTTAGAGATCAGTAGAATTATTTGGAAGATGAAACAGTTTAAAAAAAAGAGTCATCAATGGTTGATTATTCTGTACACTGCTATCTGATTCCATCTATCTTTTATGGGACTAGAGAAAAAAGAAATATAAAATCACTTTCTCTTTAGCAACGATGAACTCTGAAGCACCATCTTGGGAGGTGTTCAATAAAAGTTTATTTCAAATTATGCCATTATAGGAGAAGCAACCAGGCTATGCCATTAGACTGACAGATCCATATTTCTGCTTCATTTGCTATCTCTGTGACTTTGGGCAAATTGCATAATCTGTGTTTTAATTCACTCACAAATCAATTGAGGATAGTAATATATTATTCCATGGATATTCTCAAGTAATATGTGAGATCATAAATATGAATCATTAACCACAGTGCCTGGCATTTAGTAGAAAATCAATGTATATCAATTTATTCTCCTCACTATTTTGAATGATTATTTGGGTGTCATGAGAAATTTTATTCATTACAAGCATCACTGCTGCAATATTAATACATAATTAGATTATGGGATAAAATGATATTAATTGCCTGTTCAGTCAGTGGTCATACCATTTTTAGCAACTTCGAGAAATACTTGCAATGAGAATGACTTTGCAATGAAGATAAAGTAAAACAAAACCTTAGTATCCTAGGAATGTGATGATTCTAAGCATAGGTTATTTGTCTTTGACAGAAAACCTGGATGTTTGCTAGGTTTTATTCCAAATTCCTGAGGGAGAGGAGATTGAATTTTTTTTCCAGAAAAATCTCAATTCTAAGTCTAGTTATCAAGAAGAGACACGTGTCATTAGAATGTATTCATTTTATGCATAGCTGATACTGAGTATAAGCACATGTATCTATGGTTCTTTTGCAATAATGTACATTTCATCTAAAAATTCATGCATAATGATAAAATATATGCCCATTAGGAAATAAGTTGCTGTGTTAACTTTGTGATGGCAGACTAAACCAAGTTAAACATGGGAAATGTGTTATGATTCTAATTCCTAATATCTCTGATCTGCAGTGAATATCTACAAGTGAGCATTGAAAAGATCCAAATGTGATCATTAGGTAGGTAGAAATTTAAACTTGTTTTTAGTAAGACTAATATGTAAAATTCAGTGGAGCTTCATGTGACATGAGATTTACGTGTGTGTCTCTTTAATAGCTTAAAATTTTACCTTTTCAATTAGGTTCCAACATCATAGATCTTTTTCAACATTCTGATAAAGGTCAACAGAAAGTTTTCTTTTCAAGCTTATTGATCTCTCCCTTAGCTACTTGCCTTTTGATTCCTTTCACTTGGTCTTCCACTGTCTTGGTGGTATCTTAACTGGTCCTTTATTCTCTTCAGCTTTCTCTCTCTCTCACAGCTGTTGAGTTGAGTTTGTTTACTTATAGTTCTTCTTATGTCTAGTTTCTGCTGAGAAACCTTCCTAACTGTCTACTGTCCAATATAGAGTCAATACTAAACAGTTTAGGGGGTTTCCCTGGCAGTCCGGTTATTAAGAATTCATCTGCCAATGCAGGGGACATGGATTCAACCCGTTGTCCAGGAAGATCCCACATGACACGGAGCCACTAAGCCCCCGTGACACAACTACTGAACCCACGTGCCCTAGAGCCCATGCTCTGAACAGAGAGAAACCCCTGCAAGGAGAAGCCTGTGCACCACATCTTGAAATAGCCCACCTAGAGAAAGCCTGCAGACAACAACGAAGGGCCTGTGTGCCACAGCTAAGACAGCACAGCCACACAAAATACTTTTTTTAAAAAAAAACTGAATATTTAGATTTCAAAACCTAAAGGATTTGGCTCCTCCAATCTACTTTCCAGTCTTTTCTCTCACTGACATATGAATCACTGCATATCAATTTCAACTCATATTTTACTTTTATCAAAAAAAAATTCTCTAATTACATCAGAGTTTGCTTCCATAAACTTAATTTCTAATGATTTATAGCTCCCTGTTGACAATCACTTCATTGCACCCAGCATAAAACATTACTCATATCCATGATTTCTAAAATTTCAAAGGCAACATGCAAGGAGAAACTTATTTTAAAACTGACTTTCTGTCCTTTCTCACTGGATTACTGGAGAAGGGACAAAGGCACCACAGGGATGCCTCCCAAGTGTTGGGAAGAAACTAAGCAAAATAATTTAATTTGGCATGTTTTAATATGCAAAACATAATAAATTAAAATTGTGGGCTTCGGGGGGTAAAGAACTTCAAGTCAGTGTGGAACTAAATTGCTCAATATAACAAGTCTGTTTTTAAATAGTCATGGTGTTTGGGAGGGTGATAAAAAATATGAAGATGACTAAAAAATAGCTATGAAGTTGATCAGATTATGGAGAGGAGCTTTTAGCCTGGCTGGATTCTTGAACCATGCTCAGGGACATTCCCATTCAAAGAAAGGAATATTTTTCTCAACATAGCAGCAGACTGGAAATGAAAGGTTAAGAAGTAGTAAGACAAGTATGGATTCATGACTCTGTAAAGGAACATGCCACATGGACTTGACAACCAGTGATTTCTAATATCCAATTTTACATTCTCCTCTGCCCATGGAATTCTCCAGGAAAGAATACTGGAGTGGGTTGCTGTACCCTCCTCCAGAGCAACACAGATGGACCTTCTCCAGGGGAATTTTCCAACCCAGGGATCGAAACTTGGTCTCCCATTTTGCTGGTGGATTAGCTTCCCTGGTGGCTCAGATGGTAAATTAACTTGTCAAAGGAAAATTCTCCATGAATCTAACAGTATTTAAACTTTGAGGCTGCTTATTATGTACATTCCAAGGCCAAACTTGCCTGTTACCCCAGATGTTTCTTGACTTCCTACTTTTGCATTCCAGTCCCCTATAATGAAAAGGACATCTTTTTTGGGTGTTAGTTCTAAAAGGTCTTATAGGTCTTCATAGAACCGTTTAACTTCAGCTTCTTCAGCGTTACTAGTTGGAATACGGAATGAAGCAGGGCAAAGATTAATAGAGTTTTGCCAAGAAAATGCACTGGTCATAACAAACACCCTCTTCCAACAACACAAGAGAAGACTCTATACATGGACACCACCAGATGGTCAACACTGAAATCAGATTGATTATGTTCTTTGCAGCCAAAGATGGAGAAGCTCTATACAGTCAGCAAAAACAAGACCAGGAGCTGACTGTGGCTCAGACCATGAACTCCTTATTGCCAAATTCAGACTTAAATTGAAGAAAGTAGGGAAAACCACTAGACCACTCAGGTATGACCTACATCAAACCCCTTATGATTATACAGTGGAAGTGAGAAATAGATTTAAGGGCCTAGATCTGATAGATAGAGTGCCTGATGAACTATGGAATGAGGTTCATGACATTGTACAGGAGACAGGGACCAAGACAATCCCCATGGAAAAGAAATGCAAAAAAGCAAAATGGCTGTCTGGGGAGGCCTTACAAATAACTGTGAAAAGAAGAGAAGTGAAAAGCAAAGGAGAAAAGGAAAGATATAAACATCTGAATGCAGAGTTCCAAAGAATAGCAAGAAGAGATAAGAAAGCCTTCTTCAGCAATCAATGCAAAGAAATAGAGGAAAACAACAGAATGGGAAAGACTAGGGATCTCTTCAAGAAAATCAGAGATACCAAAGGAACATTTCATGCAAAGATGGGCTCGATAAAGGACAGAAATGGTATGGACCTAACAGAAGCAGAAGATATTAAGAAGAGATGGCAAGAATACACAGAAGAACTGTACAAAAAAGATCGTCACGACCCAGATAATCACGATGGTGTGATCACTGACCTAGAGCCAGACATCCTGGAATGTGAAGTCAAGTGGGCCTTAGAAAGCATCACTATGAACAAAGCTAGTGGAGGTGATGGAATTCCAGTTGAGCTATTCCAAATCCTGAAAGATGATGCTGTGAAAGTGCTGCACTCAATATGCCAGCAAATTTGGAAAACTCAAAAGCATCTATTTCTGCTTTATTGACTATGCCAAAGCCTTTGACTGTGTGGATCACAATCAACTGTGGAAAATTCTGAAAGAGATGGGAATACCAGACCATTTGACCTGCCTCTTGAGAAACCTGTATGCAGGAGAGGAATCAACAGTTAGAACTGGACATGGAACAACAGACTGGTTCCAAATAGGAAAAGGAGTACATCAAGGCTGTATATTGTCACCCTGTTTATTTAACTTATATGCAGAGTACATTATGAGAAACGCTGGACTGGAAGAAACACAAGCTGGAATCAAGATTGCTGGGAGAAATATCAATAACCTCAGATATGCAGATGACACCACGCTTATGGCAGAAAGTGAAGAGGAACTAAAAAGCCTCTTAAGGAAAGTGAAAGAGGAGAGTGAAAAAGTTTCCTTAAAGCTCAACATTCAGAAAACGAAGATCATGGCATCCGGTCCCATCACTTCATGGGAAATAGATGGGGAAACAGTGGAAACTGTCCGACTTTATTTTTTCTGGGCTCCAAAATCACTGCAGATGGTGACTGCAGCCATGAAATTAAAAGATGCTTACTCCTTGGAAGGAAAGTTATGACCAACCTAGATAGCATATTCAAAAGCAGAGACATTACTTTGCCAACAAAGGTTCATCTAGTCAAGGCTATGGTTTTTCCAGTGGTCATGTATGGATGTGAGAGTTGAACTGTGAAGAAAGCTGAGCGCCGAAGAATTGATGCTTTTGAACTGTGGTGTTGGAGAAGACTCTTGAGAGTCCCTTGGACTGCAAGGAGATCCAACCAGTGCATTCTGAAGGAGATCAGCCCTGGGATTTCTTTGGAAGGAATGATGCTAAAGCTGAAACTCCAGTACTTCGGCCACCTCATGCGAAGAGTTGACTCACTGGAAAAGACTCTGATGCTGGGAGGGATTAGGGGCAGGAGGAGAAGGGGATGACAGAGGATGAGATGGCTGGATGACATCTCTGACTCAATGGACGTGAATCTCAGTGAACTCCGGGAGTTGGTGATGGACAGGGAGGCCTGGCGTGCTGCGATTCATGGGGTCGCAGAGTCAGACATTACTGAGCGACTGATCTGATCTGATCTGATCTGAGTAAGAAAAGTTGAGTTTGGAGTTGTTCATTTAGTGTAGGTTTAAAGAAGTATATTTTATACTTAATTATAATGTTCACATACAGTTATACAAGAATATGTTTAACATGCAACTGAACTCAGGTAGCTCTGTTGATCTCCAGGGATATTTGGAAGTCTAACAACAACACTTGGCCAAGATAAAGATGAAATATACTAGTTAATGAATTTTATTCCGATGTTGAAAACACAAAATTCCCTTGGGAGCACCCTGTACTAGCTTGTCTTCCTTGTTTATCATATACATATGTACTTACACAGCCTGGATTTAGCTACATGACCAGCAGGACATGAGTCCGTTCAGTGAACTCATTCACTGATTTCCCTGAAAAATTGTGTCTTTTACATATCTTAGGTAGTTTAAGTGTTCTTGCCTGGAGAATCCCTGGGACAAGGGAGCCTGGTGGGCTGCCGTCTGTGGGGTCGCACAGAGTTGGACACGACTGAAGCAACTTAGCAGCAGCAGGTGCTCATAACATAAAAACAATGCATGTTCTATGAGACCCACAAAGGACAAGTAGGGACTATGCCTAGATATCTTAAAAAGTGAAAGTCATGTCCAACTCTTTGCAACCCCATAGACTATACATTCCATGGAATTCTCCAGGCCAGAGTACTGGAGTCGGTAGCCTTTCCCTTCTCCAGGGGATCTTCCCAACCCAGGGATCGAACCCAGGTCTACCCGCATTGTGGGCAGATTCTTTACCTACTGAACCACAAGGGAAGCCCAAAATACTGGAGTGGGTAGCCTATCCCTTCTCCAGCACATCTTCTCAACCCAGGAATCAAACTGGGGTCTCCTGCATTGCAGGCAGATTCTTTAGCAGTTGAGCCACCAGGGAAGCCCTTGCTACTACAGAAGCCCTAACTGCTAAACACTGTTTGTACTAATTCTACTGTTAGTTTCTTTTTCCTTTCTTAAATTCTTACATGTGTATGCCCTACAAAGTCCCAAGAATCCTTTCAATTATGTAACTCGGTGTCATAACTTGTTACCTTGCTGCTGCTACTGCTGCTAAGTCGCTTCAGTCGTGTCCGACTCTGTGCGACCCCATAGACGGCAGCCCACCAGGCTCCCCTGTCCCTGGGATTCTCCAGGCAAGAACACAGGAGTGGGTTGCCATTTCCTTCTCCAATGCATGAAAGTGAAAAGTGAAAGTGAAGTCGCTCAGTTGTGTCTGACTCCCAGCGACCGCATGGACTGCAGCCCACCAGGCTCCTCCGTCCGTGGGATTTTCCAGGCAAGAGTACTGGAGTGGGATGCCATTGCCTTCTCCACCTTGTTACCTTAGTTATGACCAAACATACGTGAACTGGAATAACACCTGATAGTTTTATAACCAACTGCTGTGTTGAAACTTTCCTTTGTTAAAAAAAATGCAAGGCCAGAGGTACTACAGTACCAGTATGCCCTACATCATCTGTGTTTAGCACTGAATATAAGTAGTAAAAACAATACAAGATTTGAAAATTACAGAGTAAAAAGCTACCCTATGTAAATTCTTATGGTCATCAGACTCATAAAATTTTAAGTGGAAAATTCAGTTCTCATCAATGCTTAATTGAAAAGGTACTTCATTCTTGTCAGGCATACTCTTGATTAACTGTATACAATTACATATGAATCATATAATTTTTGATAAAATATATCAAAATATTGGCATTTGTGGAGGAGGAACTTTCAGAAGTACTGTAGAAAGTAAGTATATTTAGCAGTGATACCGCATTACATTAATTTCAACTCTCAATAGCAAAAGTTCATTTTCTTCAACCTAAAGAGATTAAAGAGAAACATCTTATATTCTCTGTGTGTATAATATATGCTATTATATATACTGTACAAATTAAGC
This sequence comes from Bos grunniens, assembly GCF_055505025.1. Lineage (NCBI taxonomy): Eukaryota > Metazoa > Chordata > Mammalia > Artiodactyla > Bovidae > Bos > Bos grunniens. The sequence goes on from NC_141193.1 coordinate 32,299,331, forward strand.
CCGTGGTCATCTTAACAAAGATAAAACATTTGTCAAAATACAGCACACTTCATTGATTAAAACACTCAAAAATTAGTAATAATAGGGAATTTCCTTAATATTGAAAAAATGTATTTATGAAAAACACACAGCTAACATCATGTTTGATGGTGAAAGACTGAATATACCACAGTCGGACACGACTGAGCTACTGATATGATCTGATCTGATCTGAAGATTAAAAGCAAGGCAAAGATATCTGCTTCCATCACTTCTATTTGACAATATACCAGAGGGTCTTTCAGGGCAATTAGGTAGGAACAAGCAATACAAGTCAGACAAGAAAGGATGGAACACAATTATCTCCATTTACAATGGCATGATATTTTCTAAGAGAAATCTTAATATAAACACACAAACTAGACCTATTAAGTTTCAGTACACTGCTTGCAATGGTAGAAGATAAATATGAAAAATTGAAGTTCTATACACTAGCAATTAAAAATAAAAACTGAAATTAAAAATTCCATTTTTGATAGCATTAAAGAACAAATATTTAAGAATAAATTTAATTAAAGAGAATAATTATACACTGAAAATAACAAAATACTGTTGAAATAAATTCATCTTTGTTTACTTCAGTCTTTTATTTATAAATATATATACGAAATGGAATCTACTATCAAATTTTCCCCCACTTTTTCTGTTTTATACTCATTTTGTATAAGACTGTTGTGAAATAAAAATAAGACTACAACATGGATTAATTTGAGGTTAATATTATAGGAAACTAAAGATCACTACTATAAGGAAATTATCTTACTGAATTAATCAAATAGTTACTACAGTTCTCATAAAAATTCAGTAGTTAAAGGGTTAAGGATTTCTGCAGTCCTTGATCAAAAATAACATGTCTTGATCCTAAGGCAAACATTTTTCTTTGCAAATGTGAAATTGCAGAACACAGTTTCCCAGTTTTTCTTATTCTTATGTATCTACTTGAGAAAACAGATCAATTATAACTAACCTCAGGGAAATGGTTTGCTTTGGCCTACATCACACTTCTGTTTCTTAGTATTCTTTTCTCATGACCATACTAATGCTTGTAACATACAAAATATCTGCCTACTGCCAGAAGTCAGGATATGCTCATTTCAAACTGATCCTCTTACTCAAACAGCCAAAAAGCTTTCTTTCCCTTTTTCATCTGTTTTTTGGGGGTTTCACTTTAGGACTTTCAACAAAGAGGATGATAGAGTATGTCTTTTCATTCTAATTACAACAAAAGTGGAAAATTAAAAAAAGAAACAACTTTGGAGGGTCAAGATCTTTTTAAGGTTAAATGTGTAAATGCTTAATATATTCTTGTTGCTGTGAGAGTTAATCTTAACCAAAAACTTTTATTTATTACTCAACATATAAAAGCTTAATGTATATCATGAGGTTGGTAATGAAGCAACACTAGTAAAATACTTCTGCTATAGTAAACTACATCCTTGATCTGGCTACATAATGTTTATTTCAGGAAGATGTACTTTTACCTTTATGCTGTAAACACATTCACCACGTTTGTTAGAATTTACACAACACTGCATGTGGCCTAATTATCATTATATAATTGGTCTACTGCTACATCTTTGTCCCCTTATCAGTCAGAAAACATCATACTCTCTTTTTTCTTGCTTTACATTCTTCCCAGAGAATACTAGAAATTAAGTCTTTCTAGTATATTACAATCCAAACACTTAAATTCCATGCTTGCATGAAAATAGGAGCAGAACAACATACATTGCTAATTTTTTTTTTTTTTTAAGGCTCTATAGGGATTAGGACTTTGATTAACTAGGCAGCCTCAGTTCAGTTCAGTTCAGTTCAGTCGCTCAGTTGTGTCCAACTCTTTGTGACCCCATGAATCGCAGCACGCCAGGCCTCCCTGTCCATCACCAACTCCTGGAGTTCACTGAGACTCACATCCATCGAGTCAGTGATGCCATCCAGCCATCTCACCCTCTGTCGTCCCCTTCTCCTCCTGCCCCAATCCCTCCCAGCATCAGAGTCTTTTCCAATGAGTCAACTCTTTGCATGAGGTGGCCAAAGTACTGGAGTTTCAGCTTTAGCATCGTTCCTTCCAAAGAAATCCCAGGGCTGATCTCCTTCAGAATGGACTGGTTGGATCTCCTCGCAGTCCAAGGGACTCTCAAAAGTCTTCTCCAACATCACAGTTCAAAAGCATCAATTCTTCAGTGCTCAGATTTCTTTATGGTCCAACTCTCACATCCATACATGACCACTGGAGGCAGCCTCAGGGACCATTAAAACTCTGATCTGAAATCCCTCCAATTACAATTATTCTTTACTACTTTTAGTGTTTAGAGTCTAAAGAGTGTCTGTGCCTCCACAATTAAGAATCACTCTTTGTCTGGACAGCAACATGTAAAAGAATGAAATTATAACACTTCCTAACACCATGCATAAAGATAAACTCAAAATGGATTAAAGACCTAAATTTAGGACCAGAAACTACAAAACTCTTAGAGGAAAACATTGGCAGAACACTCTACGACATAAATCATAGCAAGATCCTCTGTGACTCATCTCTTAGAATAATGGAAATAAAAACAAAAATAAACAAGTGGGACCTAATTAAACCTAAAGGCTTTGTATAGCAAAGGACACTATAAACAAAGTGAAAAGATAACTCTCAGAATGGGAAAAAATAATAGCAAATGAAACAACTGATGAAGGATTAAGTTTCAAAAATATACAAGCAGCTCATACACATCAATACCAGGAAAAGAAACAATCCAATCAAGAAGTGGGGAAAAGACTGAAATAAGCATTTCTCCAAAGAAGACATACAGATGGCTAATAAACACATGAAAAGATGCTCAATATTGCTGATTACTAAGGAAATGCAAATCAGAACTACAATGAGATATCCCCTCATACTGGTCAGAATGGCCTCCATCATCAAAAAATCTACAAACAATAAATGCTGCAGAGGGTGTGGAGCACTGTTGGTGGGAATGCAAATAAATGCAAATTGACACAGCCACTATGGAGAAGACTATGGGGATTCCTTTAAAAACTAGGAATAAAACCACCATATGACCCAGCAATCCAAGTCAAAAAGAGAAAAATAAATATCTCATGCTAATGCATATATATGGAATCTAGAAAGATGCCGCTGATGAACCTATTTACAGAGCAGCAATGGAGACAAAGACATTGAAAACAGACTTACGGACATAGCTGTGGCGGGGGAAGGAGTGGGTGGGAGGTATGGAGAGAGTAACATGGAAATATACACTACCATATGTAAAATAGATAGCCAATGGGAATTTGCTCTATGACTCAGGGAACTCAAACTGGCCCTCAGTAACAACCTAAGGGGTGGGATGGGGAGGGAGGTGAGAGGGATGTTCAAGTGGGAGGGTACATAGGTAAAACTATGGCTGATTTATGTTGATGTTTGGTAGAAACCAACACAATATTGTAAAACAATTATCCTTTAATTAGCAATAAATAAATTTAAAAAAGAATCACTGTTTTTGAGGTGCAGAGTGTGGTAGTGGTTATTGGGTGGTGGTGGTAGTGGTGGTCTAGAAAGTTCATTATCTACGTCTACACATAAGAATTATCTTAGAATATTGGAAATAAAAGCAAAAATAAACAAATGGGACCTAATTAAAATTAAAAGCTCTGCACAACAAAGGAAACTATAAGCAAGGTGAAAAGACAGCCTTCAGAATGGGAGAAAATAATAGCAAATGAAGCAACTGACAAACAACCAATCTCAAAAATATACAAGCAACTCCTGAAGCTCAATTCCAGAAAAATAAATGACCCAATCAAAAAATGGGCCAAAGAACTAAATAGACATTTCTCCAAAGAAGACATACAGATGGCTAACAAAAACATGAAAAGATGCTCAACATCACTCATTATCAAGGAAATGCAAATCAAAACCACAATGAGGTACCATTTCATGCCAGTCAGAATGGCTGCTCTCCAAAAGTCTACAAGCAATAAATACTGGAGAGGGTGTGGAGAAAAGGGAACCCTCTTACACTGTTGGTGGGAATGCAAACTAGTACAGCCACTATGGAGAACAGTGTGGAGGTTCCTTAAAAAACTGGAAATAGAAGTGCCTTATGATCCAGCAATCCCACTGCTGGGCATACACACTGAGGAAACCAGAAGGGAAAGAGACACGTGTACCCCAATGTTCATCACAGCACTGTTTATAATAGCCAGGACATGGAAGCAACCTAGATGTCCATCAGCAGATGAATGGATAAGAAAGCAGTGGTACATATACACAATGGAGTATTACTCAGCCATTAAAAAGAATACATTTGAATCAGTTCTAATGAGGTGGATGAAACTGGAGCCTATTATACAGAGTGAAGTAAGCCAGAAATAAAAACACCAATACAGTATACTAATGCATATATATGGAATTTAGAAAGATGGTAACGATAACCCTGTATGCGAGACAGCAAAAGAGACACAGATGTATAGAACAGTCTTTTGGACTCTGTGGGAGAGGGAGAGAGGGGGATGATTTGGGAGAATGGCATTGAAACATGTATAATATCATAATATAAATGAATCACCAGTCCAGCTTTGATGCAGGATACAGGATGCTTGGGGCTGGTGCACTGGGACGACCCAGAGGGATGGTATGGGGAGGGAGGTGGGAGGGGAATTCAGGATGGGGAGCACATGTACACCCGTGGCGGATTCATGTTGATGTATGGCAAAACCAATACAATATTGTAAAGTAATTAGCTTCCAATTAAAATAAATAAATTTAAATTAAAAAAATTATCTTGGGTAGGTTTTGTACTTAAATTCTGATTACATCAGACATGGCTGATTCTAGGTGTCTAAAGTTAAGGCTTGGGAATCTCTTTGTTTTAAAACATCTACAAGAATTTTTGTGAAACAAGTATGTAAACTAGCATTTAAGGAAAAAATTATCTGGATTCCACTAAACCTGTTGTCTCTGATCAGTTTACTAAGTACATTTTATTGTACTTTTATTTGTTTTATTTTACTTTTATTATTTTCATTGTATTTTTTACATTTTAATGTACTTACTAAGTACATGTTATTGTACATTTCAAAAGAACCGTGTACTCTGCTTCTTAGGAGTAAAAATTCACTTATAGCCTTTACCTTGAAGTACTTTCTAGCTAATCATAAGTAAAATAAAAGAAAGACAAAGCAAGGACTGCATCATCTTTTGCATTATTTTCTTTTTTATAATTTTTATGAATAAACTAGTCTTTTTCAGGACCAAGTTATAAAGTCAATATTAACCAATATTAAAAGGGAAAGAGATGATACATTTTTAAACAAGGTCTGCCCAGAATAATTTATACATCAGCAATCCAGACAGATTATATGACTTTTCCAAAGTCACAGTCCTTCATGACTTCAGAATCAGGACTTAAACTCTTTTGGATATTAGTTCAACACACCTCTTATCATACCATACTGTTTATTATATAATTAAAGAATTATAGGATTTATCTCTTCAGATTTTTCTATGATATCAAAAATCCAATAATTCTTTTCAAAATATAATTGACATGACTATCCTATCCAAAAGAAATAGAGCAGTTTGGAAATTCAAATCTGTAATTTGAGGTTTCAACCTTAACTATTTAGTTACGTAAGTTTTCTTCCCACATCCCTCCTGGCACAGTGTCTTCAGGCCCATCCACCCTTTATTTTAAAGCTCCACCATAATTTATTAACACTTTTATCAAGTAACTGAACGTTATCTTATGTCATTCTTCACCCTTCTGAAATGACTTGCTATTTTTAGGAAGTATTTATAAGAAACATAAGCTTCTCAAAAGTGGTTCATTATATGGAAAACATACCTATTTTGCCTTTTATATCCTTTTTAAACAACTTTACTGAGTAGTACCAAAAAGAATAATTCACACCAATTACCATACTGTAGTTTCAAGAAATGGCAAAATGCTTTAGTGATCCATACATATCATGTTGAAAGAAATTTCTAATATTTGTTCCCACAGTCATCTTATGAAATTGTATTTTCATAGTAAAAGTTCTCTAGACTATAAACTCTGACAAATGATTGCTTCTTCTCTACAGAGCCTCTTAAGTCATAGAGGTGTTTATAGCACTGAGTAACTGGCAGTATTTGAAAACAATTTTCACACATTTGGCATTTATAGCAGACAAACTGCCCCATGAGCACTGTATCTGGGACTGTTCCTAAAAAGATAATTTGATAATTTTACTTTTAATATTCCTTGGGAAATTAGAACCTAGTCAATAATAATTACTTTTTATCTAAGTCACACTAAATGGATTATTTATAGCAAATTAAGTATGTTGCAGCTTGGAACAGATGGAAAAGATCTAACAAATATTTCACTGGAAGAGAATAAATTGACCCTAACATGGGTTCATGAGACACAAGGGAAATTTGAGGGAGTTGATTCTGTGTATGTGAACAAAACACATTTATATTATGATGACATATTTATAACTTGTGAATATATATATTCCTATTGCTAGTGTTATTAAAAAGCAATAGAAATGCATTTTATGAGAAAAATAGTTGCTTGGAAAAGGGTATTTGTACTCAACCAAATCTTAAAGGTAGAAGTTGACCCATGTATTGAAAAATCTTCTGTTGGCCTCTCTAAATAAATACTAACCTTTTTTATTTTATTTTACTTTTTTTTTCTGTACTCTGTACCCAGGACAGTTGAATAGTATGCAGATATCAGTGACACCCTGGCTGTTTGGGTTTGACCAATGGAGAACACTAACAATATACAGCAAAGAGAAAGAACTAAGGACAGCATATTTGTTTCTCCAGGTTCCTTCCTGCAGGGCTGCCTGGGAAATCTTGATCATCCTTTGAGCAAAAATCACAGACCCTTCAAGATGGTTTTATCCACAAAGATCTGTCTCCACGTTCAGATAATTGCTGCCTGCCTTTACCCATGGGGTGGTGACCATGACCTGCTTGTTAGAATCCCCTTTGTACGTTACTGTAGCTTGTAGCTTATCTATAACCTACCCACCCCTCTGGAAGCTGTTCCTTTACATGCACTGTCCATAAATTATCCAAATTTGAGTATGCCATCTGTTTCTTGTCATGACAGTGAATGATACAAACTATGTCCTTTGCTTTGTTTAATCACTAAATGGAGCTCATTATGTTATTCATTTTTCTGCCCTTTCTTCCCACAACTATTCCTTTAATTTCCCCTGTCCTACTGCTCCAATGAGCTTCCCTGGTGGCTCAGACAGTAAAGCATATATCCACATGATATCAAAGTCTGAAACTGGTGTCCTTACATTTTTTCATATCTTTTGTCTTCCATCTGATACTTACGATTGATATAACTTTCTGTGTTTTTTTGTTTGTTTGTTTGTTTGTTTAGGGGGATTTCTCATCTTGGAACAGCTTTACTCCTTGCTTTCCAGGAAAATTTCTATTTTCATTTAAAATACAAACTCAGATAAAATGCCTTCCAGTGAGCTGACCCTGAAGCAGTCACCCATGCCTAGTGTAACTATTGATATTGAGTCCCATCCTGCTTCAGAATCCCATTCTTGCTTCTATCTGTTTGGGGTTGTATTTTGTTTGTTTGCACAGCATACTTCCTCAACCAGACACAGAACTCTTCAAGGCAAAAAATGCTTATTCATTTCCTATCTCAGAGGTTTATCAAAGTACTCGAGAAAGTTAAAGTGCCTGATGAATGTTTTTTAATTAGAGTTACTTCAGTATCTTGTTTAGTTATTTTTCATGCAACATACTCAAGCTGTCAGAATTCATAGGCCCTAACTTCCAAGACTAAGGACGTGTACTTCTTACCTTAGGGAAGTGATGAGATGGGGAGGAGGTTTACAGAAGAAACACATGAACAAACATAAGCGGGACAGTTCTTCCAAACTCTCCAACTGTGACAAAATCTAGTGCTGTAAGTAATGTTATGGACAATTCTTGCAAATCTCTTTCTAACTTCATCATTTCAACATCACTAAATCAGTTTGGTCTCAAAATTCTGGTACTTCAAATGATGAGTTACATTTATGAATTATTTGCACTCAACTGTATAGGCTGGCTTCCTTGGTGGTAAAGAACCCGCCTGCCAATGCAGGAGATGTGGGTTCGGTCCCTGGGTTGGAAAGATCCCCTAGTAGTAAATGGCCACCCACTCCAGTATTCTTGCCTGGGAAATACCAAGGATAGAGGAGCTTGGTGGGCTACAGCTCACAGGGTCCCAAGGGAGTCAGATACGACTCAGCAATTAAACAAAAAACAACAGTATAGACAATACCTGGACACAGCTTCCTAGTGAGTTCACCGGGTTCTACTTTGCATACTATTTTCCTCAAGTAATACAGGCTAAGTTGGTGTCATAGTTTGACAACAGCATGATTTACTTTGGCAATACACATTCTCCTTTGATGCTCTGTTCTTGCAGGCTCTACTTGGACGACATACTCATGGGAAATGGAACATCTTACAGACTTAACATCCCTTTTGTTGTTTTTAAATACAATAGTAGTAGTAGTGTTAGTCACACAGTCGTGTTCAACTCTGCGACCTCACAGAATGTAGCCCACCAGGCTCCTTTTCTATGGGATTCTCCAGGCAAGAATTCTGGAGGGGTTGCCATTCTCTTCTCCAGAGGGTCTTCCGACCCAGGGATTGAACCTGGGTCTCTTGCATTGCAGGCAGATTCTTTACCATCTGAAATACAGGGAAGTCCCTTAAATAAATAGTTCTAAATTTTAAAAAGTGCTCTACTTGTAACAACTGAAGCAAATAATTTACACGTGACAAATTTGCATGAGGCATTCCAGAGCCACAGCCCTGTCTAAATTGCCCAAAATCATCCAGTCTAAACTGAGATGGCAATCATCTCTGACCACCTACCCTCACCAGGCCCCATTTTTATACCCAGAACTATGCATTTTAATGTTGGCCTAAGAGTGGAGCATGGTTTAGCAACTAAACACATCATTTAATCCTTCTCAGATGAGTTCAGTTACTCAGTCGTGTCCAGCTCTTTGTGATCCCATGGAATGCAGCACGTGAGGCCTCCCTGTCCATCACCAACTCCGGGAATTTATCCAAACTCATGTCCATCGAGTTGGTGATGCCATCCAACCATCTCATCCTCTGTTGTCCCTTTCTCTCTTGCTTTCAATATTTCCCAGCATCAGGGTCTTTTCAAAGTAGTCAGTTCTTCACATCAGGTGGCCAAAGTATTGGAGTTATGGCTTCAACATCAGTCCTTCCAATGAACACCCAGGACTGATCTCCTTTAGGATGGACTGGTTGGATCTCCTTGCAGTCCAAGGGACTCTCAAGAGTCTTCTCCAATACCACAGTTCAAAAATATCAATTCTTCAGCACTTAGCTTTCTATATGGTCCAACTCTCGCTTCCCTACATGACTAATGGAAAAACTATAGATTTAACTAGACAGACCTTTGTTGGCAAAGTAATGTCTCTGCTTTTTAATATGCTGTTTAGGTTGGTCATAACTCTCCTTCCAAGGAGTAAGCGTCTTTTAATTTCATGGCTGCAGTCACCATCTGCAATGATTTTGGAGCCCCCAAAAATAAAGTCATCACTGTTTCCAGTTTCCCCATCTATTTGCCATGAAGTGATGAGACCAGATGCCATGATCTTAGTTTAATGAATGTTGAGCTTTAAGCCAACTTTTTCACTCTCCTCTTTCACTTTCATCAAGAGGCTCTTTAGTTCTTCACTTTCTGCCATAAGGGTGGTGTCATCTGCATATCTGAGGTTATTGGCATTTCTCCCAGCAATCTAGATTCCAGCTTGTGCTTCTTCCAGCCCAGCGTTTCTCATGATGTACTCTGCACAGAAGTTATATAAGTAGGGTGACAATATACAGCCTTGACGTACTCCTTTTCCTATTTGGAACCACTCTGTTGTTCCATGTCCAGTTCTAACTTGCTTCCTGACCTGCATACAGGTTTCTCAAGAGGCAGGTCAGGTGCTCTGGTATTCCCATCTCTTTCAGAATTTTCCACAGTTTATTGTGATCTACACAGTCAAAGGCTTTGACATAGTCAATAAAGCAGAAATAGATGTTTTTCTGGAACTCTCTTGCTTTTTCCATGATCCAGCGGATGTTGGCAATTTGATCTCTGGTTCCTCTGCCTTTTCTAAAACCAGCTTGAACATCTGGAAATTCATGGTTCACATATGGCTGAAGCTTGGCTTGGAGAATTTTGAGCATTACTTTACTAGCATGTGAGATGAGTGCAACTGTGCGGTAGTTTGAGCATTCTTTGGCATTGCCTTTCTTTGGGATTGGGATGAAAACTGACATTTTCCAGTCCTGTGGCCACTGCTGAGTTTTCCAAATTTGCTCGTATATTGACTGCAGCACTTTCACAGCATCATCTTTTAGGATTTGAAATAGCTCAACCCGGAATTCCATCACCTCCACTAGCTTTGTTCGTAGTGATGCTTCCTAAAGCCCAGGATGTCTGCTTTAGGTGAGTGATCACACCATCATGATTATCTGGGTCATGAAGCTTTCTTTTTTTACAGTTCTACTGTGTATTCTTGCCACTTCTTCTTAATATCTTCTACTTCTGTTAGGTCCATACCATTTCTGTCCTTTATTGAGACCATCTTTGCATGAAATGTTCCCATGGTATCTCTAATTTTCTTGAAGAGATCTCTAGTCTTTCTCATTCTATCGTTTTCCTCTATTTCTTTGCATTGATCACTGAGGAGGGCTTTCTTATCTCTCCTTGCTATTCTTTAAAACTCTGCATTCAGATGGGTATGTCTTTCCTTTTCTCCTTTGCTTTTCATTTCTCTTCTTTTCACAGGTATTTGTAAGTCCTCCTCAGACAGCCATTTGGCTTTTTCTCATTTCTTTTTCTTGGGGATGGTCTTGATCCGTGTCTCCTGTACAGTGTCATGAACTCCATCCACAGCTCATCAGGCACTCTATCAGATCTAGTCCCTTAAATCTATTTCTCACTTACCCTGTATAATCGCAAGGGATTTGATTTAGGTCATACCTGAATGGCCTAGTGGTTCCCCCTACTTTCTTTGGTTTAAGTCTGAATTTGGCAATAGGAGTTCACAATCTGAGCCACAGTCAGTTCCCAGTCTTGTTTTTGCTGACTGTATAGAGCTTCTCCATCTTTGGCTGCAAAGAATATAATCAATCTGATTTTGGTGTTGACCATCTGGTGACATCCATGTGTAGAGTCTTCTCTTGTGTTGTTGGAAGAGGCTGTTTGCTATAACCAGTGAGTTCTCTTGGCAAAACTCTATTAGCCTTTGCCCTGATTCATTCTGTACTCCAAGGCCAAAATCCTTCTACTTCTATTCGGTTAAGTTATAATGAATCTGGCAAAGAAGACTTTCTATAAACTCCCTACTTCATGGTCCTGACCTTTGATAAAAGATCAGAAGTAATTATTTAACATCTATAAATAATTTTTGAAAATGTTATAGTGTCAAAACCTAAGAATGCTTATTCCAGATCATATTTTTCATTATATGATTTCAAAGGAAATATTTCTCCTCACCAGAGGTAGCTTAAGTAACAGTGTAATTTAAAATATTGTTTTATTACTTTTTCCACATTAAAACTATAAGAATTAGAAACTTCCTCACCTCCTACATTCAGTTAATTGAAGAAGAGAATGATCAATTTAATGCTTATTGGAACAGAGAGACAAACTTTAAACTCTACAGTCCATCTCCACACACACATATACATTGAAAGTTGAAATAAATTTTATTGGTGCTCTTATCTGGTTTTTCTACGTGTTATGTGAAAAAACTTGATGAATTCAGTTATAAGCTTCTACTCCTATACTCTGTGTGTGTGTGTATGTGTGTGTGTGTGTGTATTCGTATATATTCTTTTCCAAAGCTCTTCTCCACCCAGTCCTCTCTTCAGCTTTACTCTTCATAAAATCTTGCTTTGAAAAAAAAATCTATTAAACATAACAAAATTTTCTTGTTGATGACCTCAGGCTTTCAAAAGCACAATTCTCTTCCATATTTTCTGGAAAACAAATGCATCTGTTAATGAAGAACTGTTCATAATGCCTGATGCAATATATTTAGTGTCTGAAAAGCTCTGAAGAAAGCACTTTTCTTCTAAGTCATGAGTAAATTCTAGGCCTATAAACAGCAGCAAAGGTGGACATGAGAGAGCAAGAGAGAGATGATACAGGTATAGACATAGATTGATAGACACAATATACATACATATATATATACACATATGTGTGTGCTAAGTCACTTCAGTCATGTCTGACTTTTGCAACCCTATGGACTGTAGCTCACTAGAATCCTCTGTCCATGGGATTCTCCAAACAAGAATTCTGGAGTGGGTTACCATGTCCTCCTCCAGGGGATCTTCCTCATATGTATATACAAGGACATATAGATACACACACATATTTCCATTATTTATTTCTGAAATCAAATGGACTTGGGAAAAAATGGTATAGAGAATATCACATCTAAGCATGATGCATTTAACAGTTGTGTAAAAAGCGAAAACTAACATCATTTGAAAGACCTCACCATTCCTTCGGATTTTAGAAACAATTTAATTGAGTTTGCATCTAAAATGGGAGAATCAACATAACAAACTCATGATGTAAACACCAGTCTCAAATGCAAAATGGTGGTTTGCTAATGGGGCATTTAATAGAAAGCAACAACAATATTTTGGCTTTTACTGCAACCTATAACACGTTTATTCTCCAAGCCAGGCTTCAGCAATATGTGAACCATGAATTTCCAGATGTTCAAGCTGGTTTTAGAAAAGGCAGAGGAATTAGAGTTCAAATTGCCAACATCTGCTGGATCATCAAAAAAGCAAGAGAGTTCCAGAAGAACATCTATTTCTGCTATATTGACTATGCCAAAGTCTTTGATTGTGTAGATCACAATAAACTGTGGAAAATTCTGAAAGAGATGGGAATACCAGATCAGCTGACCTGCCTCTTGAGAAATCTGTATGCAGGTCAGGAAGCAACAGTTAGAACTGGACATGGAACAATAGACTGGTTCCAAATAGGAAAAGGAGTACGTCAAGGCTGTATATTGTCACCCTGCTTATTTAACTTCTGTGCAGAGTACATCATGAGAAATGCTGGGCTGGAAGAAGCACAAGCTGGAATCAAGATTGCTGGGAGAAATGCCAATAACCTCAGATATGCAGATGACACCACCCTTACGGCAGAAAGTGAAGAAGAACTAAAGAGCCTCTTGATGAAAGTGAAAGAGGAGAGTGAAAAAGTTGGCTTAAAACTCAACATTCAGAAAACTAAGATCATGGCATCTGGTCTCATCAGTTCAGTTCAGTTCAGTTGCTCAGTCATGTCTGCCTTTTTGTGACCCCATGAATCACAGCACACCAGGCCTCCCTGTCCATCACCAACTCCCGGAGTTCACTCAAACTCATGTCCATCGAGTTAGTGATGCCATCCAGCCATCTCATCCTCTGTCGTCCCCTTCTCCTCCTGCCCCCAATCCCTCCCAGCACCAGTGTCTTTTCCATTGAGTCAACTCTTCGCATGAGGTGGCTAAAGTATTGGAGTTTCAGCTTTAGCATCAGTCCTTCCAATGAACACCCAGGACTGATCTCCTTAAGGATGGCCTGGCTGGATCTCCTTGCAGTCCAAGGGACTCTCAAGAGTCTTCTCCAACACCACAGTTCAAAAGCATCAATTCTTCGGCGCTCAGCTTTCTTCACAGTCCAACTCTCACATCCATACATGACCACAGGAAAAACCATAGCCTTGACTAGATGGACCTTTGTTGGCAAAGTAATGTCTCTGCTTTTTAATATGCTGTCTAGGTTGGTCATAGCTTTTCTTCCAAGGAGCAAGTGTCTTTTTATTTCATGGCTGTAGTCACCATCTGCAGTGATTTTGGAGCCCCAAAAAATAAAGTCTGACACTGTTTCCACTGTTTCCTCATCTATTTCCCATGAAGTGATGGGACCAGATGCCATGATCTTTGTTTTCTGAATGTTGAGCTTTAAGCCAAATTTTTCACTCTACTCTTTCACTTTCATCAAGAGGCTTTTTAGTTCCTCTTCACTTTCTGCCATAAGGGTGGTGTCATCTGCATATCTGAGGTTATTGATATTTCTCCCGGCAGTCTAGATTTCAGCTTGTGCTTCATCCAGTCCAGCGTTTCTCATGATGTACTCTGCATATAAGTTAAATAAGCAGGGTGACAATATACAGTCTTGATGTACTCCTTTTCCTATTTGGATCTGGTCTCATCACTTCATGGCAAATAGATGGCGAAGCTGGAAACAGTGGTGACTTTATTTTGGGGGGGCTCCAAAATCATTGCAGATGGTGACTGCAGCTATGAAATTAAAAGACACTTACTCCTTGGAAGGCAAGTTATGACCAACCTAGACAGCATATTCAAAAACAGAGACATTACTTTGCTAACAAAGGTCTGTCTAGACAAAGCTATGGTTTTTCCATTAGTCATGTAGGGAAGCAAGAGTTGTATCACAAAATAGCTGAGCACTGAAGAACTGATGGGTTTTTTTTTTTTTATTGCCTTTCGAAAGAAAGATTTATTTTTTTAATTTAAATTTATTTATTTTAATTGGAGGCTAATTACTTTACAATATTGTATTGGTTTGCCATACATCAGAAGACTCTTGAGAGTCCTTTGGATTGCAAGGAGATCCAACCAGTCCATCCTAAAGGAGATAAGTCCTGAATATTCATTGGAAGGGCTGATGCTAAAGCCGAAACTCCAATACTCTGGTCACCTGATGCAAAGAACTGAGTCACTGGAAAAGACTCTGATGCTGGGAAAGATTGAAGGCAGAAGGAGAAGTTGAGATGGTTGGATGGCATCACTGACTCAATGGATTGAGTTTGAGCAAGCTCTGGGTATTGGTGATGGACAGGAAAGCCTGGTGTGCTGCAATCCATGGGGTGGCAAAGTGTCAGACACTACTGAACAACTGAACTGAGCTGACTGATATACAGATATTTACTTCTGCTTATTCCTTCAACCAGAATTTCTTTCCACTTATCCTACTTATTCAGAGCCTACCAATTCTATACAACTTACTACTTGATCTATGTCTTATTTAAAGCATTATCCTTTTGGAAGTCATAATATTCCATCAAAGTTTCAAATCTAAATCATTTGGAAAGCAGCTATGCTTACCACTATTCCACCAATGCTCAAAAGTGTAAATTCTTTGAAGCTTAAATTTTTGCCCATTATTTACTTTATGCTGGCATCTCTCCACTCCTCAGTGTCCATTACAACACTATAGACAAACGTCTAAACATAAAAATTCTATTTTAAAACAGATTATAGGTGTAAAACACCTAGCAAGGAAACAGGTGTATATTAATTAAATAATTTGCTTAAAGTAAATATCATTTAATTCTCAAAATTTGAGTATCAGATTTCCCTAAACATTTTTTGGTATTCTACCTAATTGTTTACAGAACAGTAATCAGGGGAATGTGCTTCACAGGTGGAACAGTGAATCTACCTGCAATGCAAGAGACGTGAGTTCAATCCCTGGATCAGGAAGATCCCCTCGAGTAGGAAATTGCCACCCACGCCAGTCTTCTTGCCTGGAAAATTCCATGGACAGAGGAGCCTGGTGGGCTACAGTCCATGAGGTCTCAAAGAGCCAGACAAAACTGAGCACACATGCATGCAAATGAGGGAAGAGGGAAGAAAGCTGACACATAACAATAGTTTTATTTCAAGTATAATTTATAGTGAAATGATATCTTTAAGGTATTGAAAACAGATATATAAGCACATATGTATATTAATATATGTATGCATATACACACATAAACAGTCATTGAAGATCTACACAATGAAAATGAAAATATATGATGAAAGTATCTTTCAAATTATGAAAATGAAAGTAAAAGTGTTTGTTGCTCAGTTGTGTTCGACTCTTTTTGCAATCCTGTGGACTGTATAGGCTTCCAGGTGCCTCTGTCCATGGAATTTTCTAGGCAAGAATATTGGAGTGAGTAGTCATTCCCTTCTCCAGGGCATCTTTTTGACCCAAGGATTGAACCCAGATTGCCCATACTTCAGGCCAATTCTTTACCATCTGAGCCTCCAGGGAAGCCCTTCAAATTATAATAAATCATAAATAAAACTAAGAATTTGATGGCAGCAAGCCTGTACCACACTAAATAATACAGAAAGTTTCTCAGGGAAATTACATAAGATGGATACTCAGATCTTTAGAAATAAATGGTGCTGAAATGGTAGATACATGTATAAATGCAAGAACATTCTCCCAATTTATTTATAAAAAACATAATTAGAAGCCAATTCTGACACTGAATTGTGGGTTTTAGAGCATATACAGATGCAATGCATATAACAAATATGCTGCAAAGAATAGTGAGTATGTGAGTGCTACTGCTGCTGCTGCTAAGTCACTTCAGTCGTGTCCAACTCTGTGCGACCCCATAGATGGCAGCCCACCAGGCTCCCTTGTCCCTGGGATTCTCCAGGCAAGAACACTGGAGTGGGTTGCCATTTCCATGGAACTGTGCATTTCAAGGATTTTACATTTAAGATAAAGTGGTAGTATATTAATTCTAAGCAGTTTCCAAAATTTAAGGAAATATGTTTTAGTTACTAGAACAACCACTAAAATAAATTAAGTAAAATAAACTAATGCAAAGAGTTATGGCTAAAAAGTAAGTAGAAAAACTAAAGTTGAATTCTAAATAATATTTACCAGAGAAGATAAGATGGTAGATGTGTAAGCAAGCAGCAGATTTTGACAAATTTTCTGTGCACTGAAACAAGTTTGGAATTATCATAAAGACCAAGGAGAGCCCCTGTGGGGTCTTTTTTGATCTTGGACAAGGTTTGATTTGCCCTTGGATGGATCACTCTGGGTCCTATGTGGAGAGAAATATTACTAGACATTTAGATGAGAAAAACACAGACCAATGGGATCATTACTACAGAATCAAATTAAAAATCAGAAGAGCCTGAATTATGGCAATGACAATAAATGAAACTGAAAAAGAAAGACGGGAGGTCAATAATTTTGAAGCAAACAGAACAGATCAGATTTAGTAATTGATTGGATTTAGGGCTATGATGGGAAATAGGGGACTCTGATGTATGTGCCTCAATCAACATTATAAAATCCTCTTAAAAAATTCTTGAACTTCAGTGAGAAAGGTTTTCCTGAGGAAAGAAGTATATTCAGTGATTCTACTTTTATCTTCTGAAATTCTTTAAAATTCTTGTTCACATTGAGGAATAGTGTGCTAGATGTTGAGATGACAATTATAGCCAATTTTCAAGTCCAATATTACAAATAGCTCCTGAATATGGACTGTGGTTCTAAACTTGATTAAGCAATTCTGGGATGGATTATTGCCTGCATTTTTTCAAAGACAAACAACTTACAACTGCACTCACAGACTTTAGAACCCTGCCAAGAAAGGTGGTGTTAATGGTAAAGAATCTGCCAGTCAATGAAGGAGATGCTAGAGATACAGGTTCAATACCTGGGTTAGGAAGATCCCCTGGAAAAGGAAATGGCAACCCATTCCAATATTCTTGCCTGGAAAATTCCATGGACAGAGGAGCCTGGCAGGCTACAGTCCATGGGGCTGCAAAGAGTGGGACACGACTAAGTGACTGAACACACACAAGAACACGGGTAAACAATGAAGTTCTTCAGTTCAGTTCAGTTGCTCAGTCATGTCCAACTCCTTTCGACCCCATGGATTGCAGCACGCCAGACTTCCCTGTCCATCACCAACTCCTGGAGCTTGCTCAAACTCATGTACATAGAGTTGGTGATGCATCCAACCATCTCATCCTCTGTTGTCCCCTTCTCCTCCCACATTCAATCTCTCCCAGCATCAGGGTCTTTTCAAATGAGTCAGTTCTTCACATCAGGTTGCCAAAGTATTGGAGCCTCAGCTTCAGCATCAGTCCTTCCAATGAACATTCAGGACTGATGTCCTTTAGGACTGACTGGTCGGATCTCCTTGCAGTCCAAGGGACTCTAAAGAGTCTTCTTCAACACCACAGTTCAAAAGCATCAATACTTTAGCACTCAGTTTTCTTTATAGTCCAACTCTCACATCCATGCATGACTACTGGATGCCTCTGCTTTTTAATATGCTATCTATGTTTGTCATAGCTTTTCTTTCAAGCTCTTAGGGTTTTACAAAAGACAGTAAGTAATTAAATGTCAAAGTAAGTGACTGTAAATAATGAAATCTCCTACTACCCCTGGTTTAAATGGCCAAGATACAAATGATGAGGATGGTCCTCTCCACTATTTTAGTTACTGTCAGTAATTTTAGTTACTGACAAGAAAGTCCACAAAAATACTTTTGCAGTCTTTACTGCATTTATAGGCTATTTCTTTCTTTCTTTTTTTTTTTTAAAGGAAACCATATAAATTTTTGGAACATAAAAATATTGATTTCACTTTCTACTTTTTGTTTTATTTTCTAAAATATATAAATCCGCTGCTGCTGCTAAGTCGCTTCAGTCGTGTCCGACTCTGTGCGACCCCATAGACGGCAGCCCACCAGGCTCCCACATCCCTGGGATTCTCCAGGCAAGAACACTGGAGTGGGTTGCCATTTCCTTCTCCAATGCATGAAAGTGAAAAGTGAAAGTGAAGTGGCTCAGTCATGTCCGACTCTTCATGACCCCATGGACTGCAGCCTACCAGGCTCCTCGCTCCATGGGATTTTCCAGGCAAGACTACTGGAGTGGGGTGCCATTGCCTTCTCCGATAAACCTGTTAAGTGGAAACAAACTTACAACTAGATTAAAATGAAGCTTCATGTTTGTCAATACCTGTTATTTCTGAATGATAGATCAAGTTTTTATTATTTAGTTATTACTTTCAAATGTAACTGTAGCATTAGAGTGCGCACTATCTGTTAAAATTTGAAAGGCTAAATGAAGAATATTAAAAATGAGTTAAATCCTGACTAGTTTTGATGACAGTCTAAATGGCATTCACAAAGAGATTTTTTTTTCCCTTCAAGTGCTGATGGGAATTTTGGTGTCAGACAAATGTCTGCTAGAATCCAAAGAGCATTGCATCATTATGGTATTCTGTTATAGCTCCCTAGGTAGCTAACTCCTGTCTCCTCATTAGAAATAAAGTGGCAGCACTGATGATGACCTTCACCTTGCCCAGGAACCGTCCTTGCTGACAAAAAGTCAAATGCAATGTGACATAAACCCGACTGAGATACAAGTTAGACAGATTGGAATTTTCATGAAGCTCTGAACCATGCAGAGGTGCCACAGACTGAGGAAGTCCCTTAGCTCAACTATCAGGCCAAAGAACGAACCCCAGATAGGACTGTTAAGGGCTAAATTGTGCGTTTAAAAGCTCACATCCTGAAGTCTATTTCCCATTATCTCAGTATGCCACTATATTTGATGATAGGGCTTTTAAACAGGTGATTATGGAAAAAGGAAGCCAGATGAGTGGGTCCTAATCCAATATGAGTGATATCTACATAAGAAGAGATTAGGACACAGGCATGCACAGAGGAAAGACCACAGGAAGATACAGAGAAAAGATGGCCATTTACAAGCTAAAGGAGAATGGTCCTTAGAGGAAACCAACCCTGATGAATACCTGATCTTGGACTTCCAGCTTCTCTTGAGAAAATAAACTTCTGCTGTTAAGTCACCTAGTCTGTGGCACTTGGTTATGGCATTCCTATCAACCTAGTACATGAGCATAAGCTCCAGCCCAGGTGGAACTTCATACTGTCATTTAACCAATCTTTACAGCATGTAGCCCCCCCAAAGGAAAGACTTTATCCCTTAAATTACAGGAAATTTGATGTGACTCACCTAATTAAAATTATATGTCAGTGTCCTTATATCCACCTGTTTGCCAATGCTGTTTGCCGTGATTTAATCCCATCTCTTTTTGACACTGTGAACAGAAGAAACAGCCATTCTCTGATTTTAATTACAATTAGCAAAACTAGAACATCTTTTATACTCAAGGAATGATCCTATATATCTTGGCAACCAAATCAGTCTTGAAATTTAAGAATGAATTGCAGTACTGTGTCATAACTGTGCTTTCATCAGAAAGCAACTGCCCAAGAATATTAACCTTATTTTGACATATAGGTACACTGGAGAATATGTCTTCTAGAAATGATGACCAGGTTTTTTGAATTCCAAACTAAAATGCGTGGTATGAAAAAGAATTTTTTAAAATGTGAACTGTGTGTGAATTCATATGGATGAAAAGTTTTACAATTGTATAAACATTAAATCCACTTTTATGGGTCCATTTAATGAATTGCCATTACTGTAAAAAGAAATATCCTAGGAAATTAGAATTATAAGGAGAACTCAATATATACATTGGTTGTGCCTCAAGGGAGAAACTTACTAGCTCAGATTCATTGTGGGAGTTTTAAATAAGAAAAAAAAAATGCTTGAAGAGAGTACAGAAAGTTCTTCCTTCAATTTATGACTGATACATATGGACCAAGCAAGCCCCAGGCATATTAGCTTCAGGCAAGGATGCAGATTTTGATTAAGGAAAAGTCCCAGCTCATATATGCAGGACAATTTATAAATGCTCTCTCTTTATAAAGAGAGTCTGTGATCAATTTGCAAATTGGGAAGAAGGAGCCATAGAGTCTTTTCAGAAGAGAAAGAGGAAGCAGACTTTTAGATACCTCTCCCACTCCTTGATGATATACTAATATGATCATGGTAGAGAGAATGCAGGGGACAGGCAAAGCTCCCAGCAAAAGTTGTTCAGATGAAAGATCTTGGATTTATTCTTGATGAACAAGAGAGAGAGAAAAAAAGGGGAACTGGCATTCACAATACTTACTTACAAGTCATTTATATAAGATTCAGTGCTTAAGAAAAAAAAAAACGAAAAACCCTTTTAGCTGTACCATCTTAATAATATCCTTTAGGTGTCCTAAAGTGGGAAAACAACATTCTAGCCCAGAATCAATTTTATGTAAGAACCCAAGGGATACAGAAGAAAAAAATCAAGACAAGTACAATGCAAAGAGAACTTCAGAGTATTCCAAACAGTAATCATTTTCTATAGCCAGAAAACCATTTTACTAGAACCGAGCAATGAGATCATAAAGATCTACTAGATCCCTCTGGATGGTAACATCTTTATAACTTTATCACTGCTAATGTTTTGCATGTAATCTCACACCAAAATCATAAGCAATGATTTTTAAAGATTCACCTGGTACCTATATAAATATCAAGAGTTATAAACATCTCTAGGTGTTATTAGATATATGAATCGAGGCACCATAAGCTGACATGTATATCAAGATACTGGTGTCCATAGTTGCTAACCTAGATAACTACACTTTTTTTTTTTTTTTTTTTACAAAGAACATTTTATTAAACGGTTTGACTGAATTATTTATCACAAATGAGTAAATTAGCCAGGAGACAAATCCAATGGCCAGGGTCTGTTCAGGAAAGAGTCAAACAAAAGAGCAATCAGTAATTTTACACTGTATTAGGGAATAGTTATTTCTAGTGAGCTGTGGGAAATTTGGGACTGATACATAGAGGAAGTAAAAAATTCAGAGAATGCTGCCATATTTGTAGAATGAAGAGTAGGTCCTAAAACAAGGAAAAGGAATCTAAATATGTTTAAGAAGAAGCAGGTCTCACAATGACTTGAAAGCAATGGTTGAGTCAAGGAAGAACACATAACTTTGTATTATGGAAGCACATGGAGGCAGATTAGAATAGAGAAGGCTGGGGTTAAGATATTGAGAAATCCGAGTACCAGGTAGGAACAGAACACTGAAGGATATTATTTGGGGAAAGATTAGCATCAGATCATAGTTCAGCTAGATGAATTGAGTCAACAAAACAACTGAAAATTGGTTCTGCTGCTGCTTCTGCTGGTAAGTCACTTCAGTCGTGTCCGATTCTGTGCAACCCCATAGATGGCAGCCCACCAGGCTCCACCGTCCCTGGGATTCTCCAGGCAAGAACACTGGAGTGGGTTGCCATTTCCTTCTCTAATGCATGAAAGTGAAAAGTGAAAGTGAAGTCGCTCAGTCGTGTCCGACTCTTCGTGACCCCATGGACTTCAGCCTACCAGGCTCCTCCGCCCATGGGATTTCCCAGGCAAGAGTACTGGAGTGGGTTGCTATTGCCTTCTCCGGAAAATTGGTTCAGAAATGGTTAAATCAACCACCACAATACCAGCTTCAATTTCTATCCTAAAATACATCTCTTTTTTTTTGTACCCCTCAGCTCTTTGAGAGAGAACAGGGTAGATAATATTTTATAATATCACCATTATTATTTTTAATATAGAATAAGGTCCCAGAGTCATAACCACAGAAACCAAGTGTGTTGTTAGATCTGAGGGACAAGCGTGTGTTTGGAAAAAGATGATAAGTCATGATATAAAGGGACAGGACTAATGGTGGAGGTATGAAGGGAAGCATGTAGTCTGTAGGTTCACACTTTTGTCCCTGAAGGGGCTTTGGGTATCAGGCACAGTAAACACTGGTTTAAGTCTTTATATACACTTCAAGGTCTGGATTAAACATACGGTTTTAAAAAGAAAAACAAGTGAAAGGCTCTGGATGGAGAAACAACCCAATTGCTTAGCTAATAAGACACCCATATGCCATATTCCTTAAACATTATGTGTGTGCAAAATGTAATGAAACATTGAGCACACTGTAATTAACTTCAGTTTCTTCCTACTTATGGCTGATGTGGGAGGAGTATAAGGAATAAAGCCCAAGGAAGAAAACCAAAACCTTCTCTCCACATAAAAGGCAACACGACTCTTTGCTATTTGTCTCTCTCTTTTTCCATCTCTTCCTTCTGTTAACTAGGATTAGTAAGACGTCCCTTGGCATTTACCAGTATGAGAAACAGCCCTGCCTCTTTGTTCTCTTTCCAACAATCCCCGTCCTCCTAGGACTGAAATTATAAATTGAACTAGGTCTTGCCTCCTGAACATGGATGACTGCCTATTCCTACCTCATTCTTTCTTTTTAATCAAACACCTATGTGGAAGCACTAATTGCTGCAGGAGCTTATAGCAAGTGATTAGTCAGAGGTTAGTAAGTTATTACTATTTGGATATAGGCTCAGGACAATAGGGAGCACACTGAGAATTTTAGGCATACTGACATCTGTACTGCTACAGAGTTCTGCCCTGAGATTTATGGAACAAGCCTATGCAACAACAGAATGAGGTACTGTTCCATATTTGCCATCGTACCCTGAGCCTGTGACTTCTTCTGAGCCATCAAAGTAAAGCCGAAGCAGAATTAGGCCGTCACTAATCAGCATAACATAGCTGGGAAAACACATAAACATATCCCCTGGTTTCAGTTCACATTCTTGATCTCTAACATCAAGTGGGTCCGCAATTTCTTTACATAACTACATGTTTTTAATTCTTGAACTCCATTGGTCTGCTAGACATTATTTCTTATGTACTCCTCTCTCCTGGTCCCTCTAATACCATCTCTTTATCCTCATTGTCTGCTTGGCACATTGTTTCACTGCTTCCACCCACTGACATGCATCTTTACCCATATTTTCTGCCTAGTCTTCTGTTGTAGGTAAACATTTTGTGTTCCCAGAAGAGCCAGTCATGTCATTTGTGCCATGGATTCCATGATTATGGAAGGGTATTGCTCTGGTAATTACACTTTCCTTTGGCTTTATTATCACTTCTATTTTATTTGTTATTTGTTTAGCATACAGACCAGATATGACTTCTCACATCCTTTAATAAAGCCCACTCTCACCCTCTCTTTCTTTATGACAAACAAAAGACCCACTTTCTCCAAAGAGCTATCTATAGTATGTCTTTGCCCACTCTATCTTTAACTCATTTTAAATCAAACACCTGCTCTATCAAAATAACAGTTCTCAAGATCCTTAGTGGGTTCTAATTTGCTATATATGATTATAATCTTATTATTAGTTTTTTAAAAGAGTGAAAGTGTTAGTCATTCAGTCCTGTCCAACACTTTGCGACCCCATGGACTGTAGCCCGCCAGGCTTCTTGGCCCATGGAATTCTCCAGGCAAGAATATGGGAGGGGGTTGCCATTCCCTTCTCCAGGAGATCTTCCTGACCCAGGGATTGATCTCGGGTCTCCTGCATTGCAGGCAGATTTTTTACCATCTGAGACACCAGTGTAGCCCCCTGCTGCTGCTGCTCCTGCTAAGTCGCTTCAGTCGTGTCTGACTCTGTGCAACCCCGTAGATGGCCTCCTACCAGGCTCCCCCATCCCTGGGATTCTCCAGGCAAGAACACTGGCGTGGGTTACCATTTCCTTCTCCAATGCATGAAAATGAAAAGTGAAAGTGAAGTCGCTTAGTCATGTCCGACTCTTAGCCTCATTAGTTAATAACTCATTTAATCCTTTTATCCTTCTTGAAACACTGACTTTCTGGCTTCCAAGCAACCATTCTTTTTTTGTCCTGCCAGTATCACTTCTCACTCCCTTTTACTAGTACTTTTCAACTTTCTGATGTCTCAACAATGGAATTCCTTTCATCTATACTAACTTTTATTCTGATCTTACCCAGGGTCCCACCTTCAAATTCCATATATAGACTGATGAAGATATATATTTCCAATGTGAATGATAGACTCCAATATCCAGTTATTTACTCAACAAATCAACTGAAATGTGTAATAGCCATCTTAATCTTAACACTTTCAAAACTGAACTCTTAATCTCCCCCCTAATTCTACAATGCACTTAATCTTCTCTGCTTACATAATGGCATCTCCTTCAAGTTGCTTAGGCCAAAGCTTTTAAAATCACTTTTAACTACTCTCTTCCCCTTGCCCCCTCTAAGTTACTACATCAGTCCACCAGTGACATTTTTACCATCAAGATATGCCTATAAATCTTCACATTTACAGCTAACATTTCATACTAACCACCACCATCTTCATCTTGCTTCCTCCACAAGCCTCCCAATTTACCTTTTAAGGCATGGGTATTTCTCAAAAGAGTAAACAGAATGATCCTCAAAGCCCACTATACCACTCAGAATAAAAGTCAAAGTCTGCCGGGAGCCGGCGGTGAGGAGCTGCACTCGTGGCAAAAGTCATGAGGAAGGAGGCTCGGCATACGCAAAGGCAGGATCGAGCCTCAGGAGTCCCCCTGGAAATTCTCGAGCATCTACCCCCAAAACCAGAGTCTGCCTACTTTCTGCTTTGTGCTCTCACCTACACCTCTGACTTTACGGGGGGGCTGTCCCCCACTACCTCTCTCTGAAAAAAGAGTTAACTTACAGCTCCAGTTAATAAAGTTCCTGGGTGTGATAGTGTTTCAACCTACAAACTCCTTTGGAAGTCCTCTAGCCTGCCTGAATACGTTTTTCCAGCCACATGTGATTGCTCAGAGCCTCGCAACTGTGAGAGGGATGAGATGTTCTAAACTGTCTAAACACAGATTCCTTTAAGCAGTTAAAAGATTGATTAGAAATTGTATTGGTGAAGGGTTTTTCACTTGTTGGGCCAATGTTTGCTGCTAAGTCTCCATATCCCTTACCTGCTGTGTCCCTGGCAGTGTATTGATTAATATAATTGGTGTAAATAGTAGCTTTAATGTTTGTAACCTTGGACCCTTGAGTTAATTCTTTTTCTTGTTATAGCCCACCATACCTTTGCCCTATAGGAATGCAACTTTATCTAATGCTTTTGGAGGGTGGCGCCTGACTTTAGAATAATCACCTTTAGAGAAAAATAAGTTTCTTAAAATGTTAACAGGCCTCCGGTCCAGAAGAAGATGCAAATCACCTAAACTTTTGCATATGATAAGTTTGCAGGAAGAAAGCCTGGCTTACTGCATGACTCTACCCCTTCCCCCATTATCCTTTATGCATAACTTAAGGTACAAAACCTACTTTGGAAAATAAAGTGCGGGGCCTTGTTCACCGAAGCTTGGTCTCCCCATGTCGTTCTTTCTCTCACCTTCTGGCTGAATTATTCAGCCTCTTTTCTCCACTGAATTTCCTCACGGAGCTATCCTTATTTCAGCCTCTTTTCTCCACTGAATTTCCTCACTGAGCTATCCTTATTCTATTACTCTTTATATCCTTAATTAACGTTTAATTAAACAGTTGTTTCCTGATCCTCGCTGACGCCGTCCCCACTTCGAATTCCCTGTATCCATCCGGGCTGGACCCCGGCAAAAGTCATTACCAAAAGGCCTACAAAACACTGTCATCTGGCTCCTTGTTAACTTTCTGAGCTCTTCTCCTAAGCTCCCTCTGGCCCATTCTACACAAACCACATTCTCCCTTGCTTTGCCTCAACATACTACTCATGTCACTACTCAAGGCATTTTTCAGTTTTTTTTTTTTTTTCTCCCACCTGAAATGCTCTCCCCCAAGATATCTGCTTGTCTTACTACCTAAGCCTAGGATTTTATTCAAATATCATCTGTTTGGCAGAGATTTTCCTGACTACTCTATTTAAAACTGGAAACTCTACTCTTGAAATTCTAGTCATTTCCTAATTTGTTGTTCTTCATAACACCTAAGTCTCTGGAAAAACATTTATTTCACTTATTTAGTTCTTGCTCTGTCTCACTTTCTTGGAGTCTTGTGACTTGCAGTGTTGTTTCTGATGGAGAGCAGCACTGTAACTCCTTGGGGGCTTGTTACTAACTCAGAATACCAGACCACGTGCCAAGCCTACTGCATCTGGATCTGCTCTCTAAAGATCCCCAGGAGAATAACATGCTGGAATTCTCATGAGGAATAACAGGTTTGTCTTTGTTTTTCTGGCATATAAGCAAATGCTCATTCAACATTTTTAAAGTGAACAAATACATTCCTTAGCCTTAATAACATATGAGCAAGAACAAAACTCATATTCTACTCTAACAGGAAGGATGGACTGTGGGGTTGAAAAATGACTGTACTGAGTGAGCCAGGGACAGCAGTAGAATTACAAATGCTGTATTCTGTCAAGTTTGATGTCGCACTGTTTATAGATTGGAAGCAAAATTCCAGAGCACACTCTTTCAACTTTAAGATCAGCTAGCACCATTATACACCCCGCCCCATATTATTTCTGTGAAATAACTAAAATTGTAGAATTTATAAGAACATGAGCTGAATTTACAATTAAAACAATTGAAACAGAAATAATACATTCTATACTGAAGCCGTTAAGCTCAAAGGCAACTAACCTGCCAAAGGCAAAGAATGGTTTGAAAACAGTTTGAACCCTGGGAGAAATGTTTTGCTTTAAAAACTCAAATCTGAACCTAATTATCTTATAAGTAATCAAACATCTACATACATGCAGTGATCATCTTAGGCCAATACTAGAATTGTTGAAATAGATTATGGTAAAAGGAAATATATTCTTGTACTTGTTTTCTGAAAGTCCAAAATACAAATGCATTTTTTTTATTCAATGAGATATTTATGCTGTGTAGAAGTTATTGTGCTGATTTCTATACACTCTAATTTTAGTCTAATGGTAATTTGCACATGATTTTGCTGACAACTTGGAAACTCTACATGCGTGGTTGATAGAAAATTCTAATAATTGCTCCCTCTTAGCATAGCACTGGCTTCTACTGTGGATAGACTATCATCACTTTTAAGTGGGTCAACAATAGGTGAAATCTGTAATTTTTGTTTGCATCATTATTAAGAAGTACTGTCTTTCAGAATTACAAATGTCTTCAACTATAGGAAAATTAAAGCAAAGTCTGGTTCTAAAGTGAAAAATGTATTGATTTTTGGTTACACACTCTAATTGGTGGGAAAGAGGAAATTGAAATGACTAATATCAAAAAGTTTCAGTGTGCTGACAATTGACATGTTTATAATTATATTTTGGTTGGTATTTATGTCACCCAGAAAAATAATACAGTCTGTAAAGGGGTTAAAAATAGAGGAAAATACTACCTATAGATCTGAAAAAAGAAAATGAGAGAATACAATTAGAAATAACAAGGATGGACATTTTTACCAGATAATGGATGAGCATACTTACTCAAGAAGAAGTCAAATAATGAACTTAAATAGGGAAAGGACTGCATTTCTGGTCTAGATTAAGGAGATCAGAGTTTGGAATTCTATTCTGTGAGACATCTTTGCTTATTTCACAACACAATCCCATTTTGTAACTGTTCTGATCCTCAATTTTCACTTTTCTAAAATGGAGAATTTAGTATGCATCATAAAAACCTCACTCATTGATATTTACGAGAATAAATGAGATGAAATGAACTATGGAAAACTGTTATAGAAAACTAACCAGTACTAAGTCATAATGTTACAGCTTTGGGTTTAGAAGAAAATTGATGGTGAAAAGATTTTATGCTTTAGTTCAGCCACTTTCATTTTGGCTGAACTGTCATCCTCTAGAAATGACAGAGGTGGGAGGTAGCAGACCAGAGAAGAGTTATAGTAGAAACAAAGAATCAGAGCCAGAGGTGGTCAGGAGCAATTAAAATGCCATCAGAATTTCCTAAAACGTTGAGAGCAGGGGAATAAGAGTTTCAGGGGGAATGGGATTTGGTCATTCTTTGAGCAATTATTACTCTATTAGGCCAAAGTACTTCCAGGCAGCAATTACTTAGGTCAGGGTCTGAGTAATATATAATCATCTGCTGTGCTGGCAAAGATTTAAATAACTACTGAAATATGAACCAGAGGTTTCAATAAGCAAACACCAAAAATACTCATAGAAGCACATCACATCTGACTACAATTCATAGTTTTAAAGTAATATTCTCTATTATTCAAGATAATGTCTGATTATTTTTCACATTGAAGAAAAGACAGTTCTGTGACAATCTCATGCTAGCCATAGGTTATTTATATTGCTGTTGGCCCACTTAAGAATAAAAATGTTTAAGAATAGTGTATATTGAAGAGTGTATAAAGAACTTTCCTCATCTTTCATCTGTTCCCAGAAGTTTTGCTATCTTCCTTTTACATATGAGAAAGTCGAGATGGCATGTCCAAGGCTACCGGGTAAAGGTGTGAAAACAAGATTCACACATTTTTACTTATATTATTCTACAAACATTGCTAATTCTTTTCACCACTTTCTTTTTTTCTCCTGTTATTTGATTAATGGTGAATATCTAATTTCCAAAGCTAATAATCTAATTTTTCTGGAATTTTAATTATATGTTTATTTTTAGAATACCAGACCACCCTACCTGCTACTGAGAAATCTGTATACAGGTCAAGAAGCAACAGTTAGAACTGGACATGGAACAACAGACTGGTTCTGAATTGGAAAATGAGTACGTAAAGGCTGTATATTGTCACCCTGCTTATTTAACTGAGATGCAGAGTATATCATGTGAAATGCCAGGCTGGATGACACAAGCTGCAATCAAGATTGCCGGGAGAAACATCAATAACCTCAGATATGCAGATGATACCACTCTTATCGTAGAAAGTGAAGAACCAAAGAGTCTCTTGATGAAAGTGAAAGAGGAGAGTGAAAAAGTTGGCTTAAAACTCAAGATTCAAAAAACAAAGTTTATGGCATCTGGTCCCATCACTTCATGCAAATAAATGGGGAAACAATGGAAACTGTGACAGACTTTATTTTCTTGGGCTCCAAAATCACTGCATATGGTGACTGCAGCCATGAAATTAAAAGATGCTTGCTTGTTGGAAGAAAATCTATGACCAACCTAGACAACATATTAAAAAGCAGACATTACTTACAGACAAAGATCTGTCTAGTCA
The DNA here is from genome assembly GCF_055505025.1 of Bos grunniens. Classification (NCBI taxonomy): domain Eukaryota; kingdom Metazoa; phylum Chordata; class Mammalia; order Artiodactyla; family Bovidae; genus Bos; species Bos grunniens. The sequence continues at coordinate 32,329,135 of NC_141193.1, forward strand.
AAGCTATGGATTTTCCAGTAGTCATGTATGGATGTGAGAGTTGGACTATAAAGAAAGCTGAGCACCAAAGAATTGACGCTTTTGAACTGTGATGTTGCAGAAGACTCTTGAGAGTCCCTTGGACTGCACAGATATCCAAACAGTCCATCCTAAAGGAGATCAGTCCTGGGTGTTCATTGGAAGGACCGATGCTGAAGCTGAAACTGCAATACTTTGGCCACCTGATGTGAAGAACTGACTCAATGGAAAAGATTCTGATGCTGGGAAAGATTGAAGGCAAGAGGAGAAGGGGACAACAGAGGATGAGATGGTTGGATGGCATCACCAACTCGATGGACAAGTCAAGCAAGCTCCGGGGGTTGGTGATGGACAGGGAAGCCTGGCGTGCTGCAGTCCATGGGGTACCAAAGAATCGGACACCACTGAGCAACTGAACTGAACTGATTTTTGGTAATGGAGAGAAACAGAATATCAGAAACTCACAAATATATTTTGTGAGTTAAAAAATCTCAAATACCAGTAAAATCGATCATCTTTTTTAAAGACAATTAATTCTAACAGACAGAAAAGTGAAACCTATATACAATAAAACAAGAGTACCATATAGAGAAAAAAATAGTTCTATTGGATATTGATACTGTGTGGACCATTGGACTAATTCTCAGTCTATTTTGCTGTGCACATGATTTGAATTCATTGCAAATCAAAAATAATTACATATACTAGGTGGTATTCATCTCTACAACTTTCACAGAAGATATATAGCTTCAGGAATTTAATAACTCATATATTTCTATCAAAAACTTTACTGATAGAATATAAATATCAATTATCCATGGTATAATTTATGCTACATAAAATTCAAATCTCTTAAAACTGAAAATGAAAGCAATAGAGACTATTTGTCCTAATCTCCTTTTGTGGTATAATTTTTTTCTAGGAAACACTTATTTTTAACAGTAAATAATAAGCTTATTATATAATTTTAAGATACATAAATTACTAACAGAATTCATGGTTAAAGCATCTACAGATCTGATCAACCACAGAATTTTTTTTCAACCTTCTATTGTAGTTAACATAAATAACTGTAGTTCACCAATAGATACCATTACTTATGATGACTTTGATAGTTAACATTATTAAATTGGTTTCAATTTGTAACCAGTGAAAACAGAAACTGTAGCAGTTAATAAATTAGTTGATAATTGCTAAAGCTTCAAAATGCAGTGAAAAGGTGACTTCTTAAATTAGATAAATTAGATTGAGTCTTGAATCTAATTTGAAAAGTGCTATTTGGACTTTGCAACATTTTTAGCTTTTCTTAGTCTTTGGTTTCTCACACAATATGGCTTATGGCAAAAGATTTTTTTTTTCCCACAAAAAGATAATATTGTGAGTTCCTATTTTTTTTAAATTTTATTTTATTTAACTTTACAATATTTTATTGGTCTTGCCATATATCAAAATGAATCTGCCACAGGTATACATGTGTTCCCCATCCTGAACCCTCCTCCCTCCTCCCTCCCCATACCATTCCTCTGGGTCGTCCCAGTACACCAGCCCCAAGCATCCAGTATCATGCTCTTAGCAATGATCAAAAAACTCCTAGCACACATATAGTTATTACTGAAGCTGATGTAATAAAGCACATATCTTTTTTTTTAAAGTGAAACTGTTTTTAGATTATTTGATATTTTTGAGATGAATACTCTTCCCAGAGTATATATCCCCAATTTTTTTCCTAAAAAGAGCCACAATGAATATTCTTCTTTTATCATTTTTCAATTTTTTTCTGTATTTTATAGTGACATATTTCATAGTGATCAGAGTACCAGAGAAAGGCCATATGACAGCTGAGGAACATAGAATAATAAATATAAGATTTTTTTAGTATAGTTTTTTTTGAGGGGCAGTTAACTTTAGAGTAATTATTTCAAGTTTAGTCCACTGTTGAATTAAAATTAAAATATTTTTCTTGTAAGAAATTATGATGTAAATCTCTCAGTACATGAAATTAACACTGCAGTTTTCTTTGGGACTGCAAGCTTCTTTTGACCTAGGTTGGAATGTATATAATGTCTCTTCTGGCACATTGTACTGGCCAGACAAATTTCTAGGGTAGGTAGAGATGCAAGGAAAGGATAATTAAGGCCTCTTCAGGATGGTAAATAATTTTCTGCCATATTGATCTGTCACAATTAAACATAGTAAGTTTTGCATTTAATAGTGTAGTTTACTTTGTGTCCCAAAGCATTCCTACTATGATCTATTGAAAAGTAACCTAGCATTTTCTAAAAGAGAAATAAGTCAGTGAAAAAAGCCTTGATGTCAGTGAAAATAATAGAGAACAGCAACTATAATCACAAAACTTTGGCACGGACTATTCAGTACTGCCTAGAAACGTAACCTCTGAAGAGAACAGGCACAGAGGAGCAACAAATAACCACACTTGCAAGCATCAGTCATATCCTGAAGGGGAAGAGAAGCAAAAGCAATCAGGGGTTCACATGCCAAGCTGTTTATATTCTCGTTGTACACTGGATTAGAACAGCACATCTAGGCATATTCGTTTCCAGAATTTTATTATTATACATTTTGTTCTGGAATGGGAAAGAGTTTATATTGTGTCTGGGAAAAATTATATGCCTCTGTAGTTGATAATGGCAAACCACCCTACCATCCTGCAGAGAGAGCAATTACAGATTCGTGTGGCACTATTTCAAGGCCATAAATATGCTCAGTACCATAAGAGACTGTATCTTCTTTAAGCAAATGAGTTCATGAGAAAGAGAAAAAAATGGATTACCTAGACTGCCCTCTAGTTAGGCTGCCTAATTAATCACGTTGAGTAAATTCTAAAAAGAATACCCTTAAACTGTTCTCAATGCAGGTCTCCAAGGACACAAAAAATGAAAAGTGACACTGGCAACTGATCACAGGGCCAGGCACAGAGCAAGGATTAACTCAGTGGAAGCTGCTGTTTTAAAACATCTTTGAAAAGTCACTAATGTTAAGCACTGAAATCATAACTCCTATTCAGACAGACACCTGCATTATATCAGATTTCCTGGGTGGCTCAGTGGAGTGGTAAAGAATCCGCCTGCCAATGCAAGAACCACAGGTTTGATCTCTGGGTCAGGAAGATCCCCTGGAGAAGGAACTGGCAACCCATTCCAGTATTCTTGCCAGGATAATCCTAGGGACAGAGGATCCTCGCAGGCTACAGTCCATGGGGTTGCAAAGAGTCAAACATGACTGAAGCAACTGAGCACGCACACACACCACATTATATTATGGAGATGCTTTGACATACCGCGTAGATTAATATCAAAAATGAAAGAGTTGTATACGTTTTAAGATCTTTGTACAGTTCTTGCGTGTATTCTTTCCATCTCTTCTTGATCTCTTCTGCATTTACTAGGTCTCTTCCGTTTCTGTCCTTTATTGTGCCCATCTTTGGGTGAAATGTTCCCTTGATATTTCCAATTTCCTGAAGAGATCTCTAGCCTAATCCCTTCTCTTGTTTTCCTCTATTTTTACACACTGTTCATTGAAAAAGGTCTTCTTGTCTCTCCTTGATAATCTTTGGAACTCTGCATTTAGTTGGATGTACCTTCCCTTTTCTCCCTTGCTTTTCACTTCTTTCTTTAGCTATTTGTAACCACTTGGCCTTCGTTTCTTTTCTTTTCTTTGGGGATGGTCTTGATTACTGCCTCCTGTACAATGTTACAGAGCTCTGTCCATAGTTCTTCAGGCACTCTGTTTAATAGATCTAACCCCTTGAATCTATTCATCATCTCCACTGCCTATTCAATAGGGGATTTGATTTACGTGTACCTGGCTGGCCTAGTGATTTTCCCCACTTCCTTTATGGTTTAAGCCTGAATTTTGCTATGAGAAGCTGATGATCTGAGCCACAGTCAGTTCCAGGTCTTATATCTGCCAACTGTATACAGCTTATCCATCTTCAGCTACAAAGAATATAATCAACTTGATTTCAGTATCGACCACTTGGTGATGTTCATGTATAGAGTTATCTCTTGTGTTGTTGAAAAAGGGTATATGCTATGACAAGTGCATTCTCTTGGAATTCAGTTAGCCTTTGCCCTGCCTCATTTTGTTCTTCAAGGCCAAACTAGCTTGTTACTCCAGGTATCTCTTGACTTCCTACTTTCACATTCGAATCCCCAATGATGAATAGAACATTTTTGGTGCTAGTTCTAGGAGATCTTCTAGTTCTTAATAGAACTGATCAACTTCAGCTTCTTTGGCATCGGTGGTAGGGGCACAGTCTTGGATTACTGTAATGTTGAATGGCTTGCCTTGGAAATGAACTGAGATCATTCTGTCATTTTTGAGGTTGCAACCAAGTACTGCATTTCAGACTCTCTTGCTGATTGTTAGGGCTGCTCCATTTCTTATAAGGGATTCTTGCCCACAGTAGTAGATATAATGGTCATCTGAATTAAATTTGCCCATTCCTGTCCATTTTAGTTCACCAGTTCCTGAGATGTCGGTGTTTAGATACAGAAGAGATGGAAAGAATACATAGAAAAACTGTACAAAAAAGATCTTAATTAACCATATAACTGGTTAATTATATGGTGTGGTCAGTCACTCAGAACCAGACATTCTGGAGTATGAAGTCAAGTGGGCCTTAGGAAGCACTGCTATCAATAAAACTAGTGGGTGTGATGGAATTCCTGCCTTCAAACTGTGGTGCTAAAGACTCCTGAGAGTCCCCTGGACAGCAAGGAGATCAAACCAGTCAGTCTTAGGGGAAATCAACCCTGAATACTCATTGGAAGGACTGATGCTGAAACTGAAGCTCCAGTATTTTGGTCACCTGATGTTAACTGCCAACTCTTTGGAAAAGTCCCTGATGCTGGGAAAGATTGAGGGCAGAAGGAGAAGAGGGCATCAGGGGATGAGATGGCTGGATGGCATAACTAATACAACTGACATGAACTTGGGCAAACTTCAGGAGACAGTGAGGGACGAGGCCGGCCTGGTGTGCCATAGTCCATGAGGTCACAAAGAGTTGGACATGACTGGGTGACTGAACAACAACAATACCTTTTAAGAACATATCATCAAATCATATACATTAAACTATCAAAAATATAGAGTGTTTCCTTTCTTATGTTGACTAACTGGAATAAGTGGACACACAAAGAAGTCGCTCAGTCGTGTCCAACTCTTTGTGACCCCATGGATTGTAGCCCACCAGGCTCCTTGGTCCATAGGATTTTCCAGGCATGAATACTGGAGTGGGTTGCCGTTTCCTTCTCCAGGAATAAGTGGACAGCCACTAGTAATTACTGGGGAATTTCCTTGCAGTCAGCACTGTTATTAACACTATGAATTCCAAAAGACCTATAAGGTACAGTTCATATTTACAAAAGCTTTACACTCTAGTAGGGAGAGAAAATGTTCACAAGAGGAAGTTTTAAAATCAATTAGAATACCTGAATGGCACCCCACTCCAGTACTCTTGCCTGGAAAATCCCATGGGCGGAAGAGCCTGGTAGGCTGCAGTCCATGAGGTCGCTAAGAGTCGGACATGACTGAGCGACTTCACTTTGACTTTTCACTTTATGCATTGGAGAAGGAAATGGCAACCCACTCCAGTATTCTTTCCTGGAGAATCCCACGGATGGGGGAGCCTGGTGGGCTGCCATCTATGGGGTCACACAGAGTCAGACACGACTGAAGCGACTTAGCAGAAGCAGCACAGAATACCTGAAAAACAGAGAATCATGGAATAAGAAGATACCATAAATTAATTTATTCTTCCATTTGGGAGCATTTGGGAAATGGAATCGAAAACTTCAGAGAGATATGGTTATACTGAGAGAGAAAGTAGCATGAACATTTTCATATTTCTGCACAGTCTAGGCTTTATGAGTGAATAGCAGACATACCTTGGAAGTTAGAAATAGCACATTGCTCTGGAGGGACTTAATTCATATTTCCCCTGGAGTCATTTGCTTCCTTCCAGGATGGGAAAGCTCTCTTCTCAGAATGGCTTTATGTTCCAAGGCAAAGATCTCTCTCTGGAAGAGAGGAGAAGAAGACATGCCATGGCTCTACATAAGTTGCTAAGCCTTTCAATTCAGGAGTTCCTCTCCTCCTGTGGTACCTCTGTTCTGGGAAAATCAGGAGTAGAGCAATGATGGGAAGCACAAGATGCTCTGTGAGTAAATGGTGTGTGCTTTGATCCAGAAGTCTCCTGTAAGTACACACAAGAATGTATATGAATATATATGTGTATGTATATATGTGTGAGTATATATAGATAATATGCATCATATATACCTCACAAAGAAATACATACATATACTACCTACACAACACACTATGTCAGGTTAAGTGTTAGCTTAAAAATTGTAAAGTATGAATCTTCATAGCTTCAAACTTAGCAAGCTATCTTCCCTAAAGAGCTTACAGTCTGGTGGGGCTTACAGTAGCTAAGATGAATACCAAAGCAGCTAAAAACTGTACCAGCCTTCACTGTAAATTCTGAGAAATTCCTTGACCTAAAAAGACACAAAGAATATAGGAGGTCTTATAGGAAATATGCCGATAACTCTATAAGTAGTGAAAGTTTTTGTTTTTGTCAGTTTTTTTTTTTTCCCCTGAAGATTAAAAAAGAAGTAAGAGAGAAAAGCAAAGCAAATGGCAGAAAGCTTTCCTAATAAAATGAAATAGCATGCATTAAAGGCAGGGAGGGAATGATCGTGCAGCTCATTCAGATAACACTAGATGATTAATAATGAAGCAGAAGCAGTGTTTACAAAAGGAAGGGACTCAATATTTCTTGAGCTCCTGTGTGTCATGTACTAGTTACTGTACATATATTAACTCCTCTAATCTCTGTTCTGTCCCTCTTTGGAGGATTATCATCCACATTTCACAGATAGGGAACTTAAAATAACATGCCAAGAAATACATAATTAAGAAACCATGGACCTAGCATTCAGGCCCTCATCTTTCTGACTTTAAAATCTGTATTGTTTTCATTCAGGCCATGGCACTGAGTTCTTAAATATTAATTAGATATACAAGATATTTCTAACAGTAAATTATTTCTACTTTGCATTAACTAGATATTCATTTGTTTCCTCTTTGCTCACTCTGAGAAGATTCACTGTAGTTTTATTTTTTTTCCATTAATGTCAAATTTTGAACATAGCTCAAATAGGGGATAAAAAATATGTAGTGCCGCTGATGTTAGTTCACACATGCATCTAATTTAAAAAATTTGAGGTAATGTATGTGAAAGGTCTTTTTCCATTACCATGAAAAATCAGGGGTTAAATATAATATTTAACTAAATGTTAATATATTTATTAATATAAATATAAACTAAAATATTAATAATACCAAAGGAAAAAATACTAATTAAATACAAAAATTATAATTACAATGATAGAAAAAGATATTTTTCAAAGGATGCTACTTGTTTACTACAAAACTGAATCATATAACCACTAAATGGATGAAAAAATATGATATATCTATGTAGTGAAATATTATTTAGTTGTAAGAAATTAAATACTAATATATACTACTATGTGAATGAATGTTGAAAATACACTATGCTAAGTGGAAGAAGCCAGTCATAAAAAAAAAAATTATGCTGGCAGTTATATAAAATGTCTAGACTAGACAAATCCATTGAGACAGAATGGCTACCCACTGCAGAATTCTTGCCTGGGGAAATCCCACGAACAGAGGAACCTGGCAGGCTACGGTCCATGGAGACACAAAAGAGTGGGACATGACTGAGCAGCTAAGACTTTCACTTTAGGGCTTCCTTGGTGGTTCAGACAGTAAAGAATCTGCCTGCAGTACAGGAGACCTGAGTTCGATCACAGGGTCAGGAAGATTCCCTGGAGAAGGAAATGGCTACACACTCCAGTATTCCTGCCTGGAGAATCCCATGGACAGAGGAGCCTGATGGATCCATGGAGTCACAAAGAGTAGGATGCAACTGAGCAACTAATGCATGCATACATACATTGAGACAGAAAGTAGTTTATTTTAGTGGTTTTCAGAGGATGGGGATAACGGAGGAATTTAGAGGCATGGGGTTCCTCTAAAGATGGTAAAAATATTCTAGAAAGACACTGATGAGGATTACACAGAACTGTAAACTTACTAAAACCTGCTTAACTGTACACTTCAAAATAGTTAAAATGGTGAATTGTATGTAATGTGAATTTTATATAATTTTTCAATGGAATACATGACAACAAATATCTGGTGCAAAGGTTACAAATATTCTATGTCCTTAGAAGACATTACTAAATTTTCCCAAAATTATGTTTTTCTAAGCCTAACAGAGTCCTGTTAAATATAGTATCCCAGGCAGCTAAACTAATCAACTAGAGAATCTGGGTCAATATATACCTGCCATCCCTAGAGACTAATTTATCTCGAGTACCTTTCAATCCAAACATATCTGAATGGCATTTATTGGTATTGAAATTCTAAGATACATGTCAATATTTAAGATAACTAGTGACTTGGATAATACAAGTAATGGGGGAATTTCTCTATGCAAGAATTTCCAGTGTATTATAAAAAGCCCAATACTAATCTAGGAGCCTTAACAGTATAAGAGAAGTGTATGGCATGTCTTCACTTCCTTTATATCTTACAGCAGGGGTCCCCAATCTCCAGGATCTAAGCCTGAAGACCTGAGGTGAAGCTGATGTAATAATAACAGAAATAAAGTGCACAATAATGTAATGTCCTTGAATCATCCCCAAACCATCCCAACCCCCAGTCTGCGGAAAAACTGTCTTCTATGAAATCAGTTCCTGGTGCCAAAAGGGTTTGGGGCTGTTGTCTTACACTATTTTTTTTTTTTTTTTGTATTACTCATTTGCTCCATTTCGTAGTTTTGAAAAGACAAGAATTCGTACATTCAAGATTGAAATGCAAAGTAAACGTATTTCTGCGTGAGAGTATCCATCAGAGGGAGACCTGTGGCAATACAGGTGGCCATTCCAAGCCTATTCCTCAAAATAGCCTTCCTATATCAGCTCCATTTATAACTGCTTTTTCCAGAGGACATTATAATATGCTGGGGATGCTCTGGCCTATGTCACTCAGATAAAATAACCTTGACTTCATTTTCTTTTTCTGCTATCTATGTGTATTTTCCTCCCACACCTCCTGTGTTTTCTTTTCATTATCTCTATTTATCCTGAAGGTATTTGAGAGAGAACACATAACCATAGAATAATCTAAAGAAAAACATGTTTAAAAACAAAGAACTTAAGAAGAATCTCTTTTGAGTTTTCAAAAGGAAAGGTGTTAGCACTTGGAAAACTATGATAATTTTAGCTGGGTTATGTGCTTTGCATTACACAATCATTTGCCACCTTCTAAATGGATTATTGAACCAAAGTCAGAATCACTGAAGGCTGCCATGAAAGCCAACTGTTTCCATTTTCCCATTTTAAATAGAAAACAAATTAAATTGCATGACATTTTTCATGAATCTAAATGAATCTTTTATTGTTAAAGATAACAAGGGGTACAAACTGCATAGATGAGATCTGGAGCATAAATGCCTAGGAGACAGTGTCATCATTTTAAAACACAATATTCACTGATAATATAAAGTCATTAACATCAACTGAAAAGGGCAAGGGCTGTTATCCCTCTCAGAGATTTTTTCCCTCTGAGTCAAAATCTAAGAATTTTTGTTTCATTTTTAAATATCTTGGAGACTAGCCACTCCTTTTGCTGAGGTCTGCATTCTTCAGAAGCAAGTATTTTAAGTCCCTCCATGTTATGAATCACCTGCAATATATACATCAGCGTGTTTGGGCACTGGGGCTCCCACTACAATGCCACTAAGAAATTTACTGCCCTCGAGGAACTCAGAGGTGTGTTTCTGGGTGGGACGTGGGATTCTAGTATGTTCTAAATGCAAGGCATGAACTTTCTCCTTATTTTTATGATAAATGAACCAGACTTAATGGTCCTGTGGCTTATACCAGCTATCTTTTTAAGGGAAAATTATTTCTTTTTCTCTTAAATATTTAGCATGCAGAAAGTGAAAATGTCAGTCAGTCATGTCAGACTCTTTGTGATCGCATAGACTGTAGCCCACCAGGCCCTTCTGTCCATGGAATTCTCCAGGCAAGAATACTGGAATGAGTAGCCATTGCCTTCTCCAGGGGACTTTCCCGACCCAGGGATCGAACCTGGGTCTCCTGCATTACCGGCAGATTCTTTATCGTCTAAGCCACCAGGGAAGCCCATGCTGTGTTTGCCTCAATGTATAATAACATATCTCTATGAAATGCCCATCTTTGGTAATACAAAGCCAACTTGAAATTGATTTATTTTCCGTGGTAGAGGAGGGCATAGTCTGTGCTGGTGAATGGACATGGGTGTGGTGGTTGCTGATTTCCTCCTGAGTGTTCCCAGGGAGCCACTGCCTTCACATTGTTAGTAATACTAACAAATCAGTGCCTCCTGGAATGCCAGTTTATCTTTTCAAACTTTATGATATCTAAACTTTTACAAGTGCTTCATAGTTCATGTTTTGAACTTATTTTTTTCCCACATAACTATATTTTTCATGAATTTGAGTTGTTTCTTCAGTTTCTCCACCACAAATTCTGCTAGTATGGGTTTTGATTAAAAACAGTGTATAGAAATGCAGCTGGCCTGACAGAATGATGAATCCTTCAGACACTGAAATAAGATTTCATGTATTTGGCTGGACAGGGTGAATTAATTTTTCTTTTTCCTTCTATACAATGAAACCAAGAAAAAGAATCAACTATGCCTTTTTTTTTTTTTTAATAATCATGCGGTTTTCCAGCATTTGGATCATCCTCAAAACTTAGTATCTGTCAACTTCATTCTGTCCTCATCCAATCCATGATGAGTAGCAACAAATATGGAAACAGAGATATTTATTTAGTCAAGATTTCAAATAACTTCCTATGCAATTCCCTAAAATGACTAACCAAGGGTAAGCTACGTGATCATGCTGTATTACAGCAGTAATAAATTTACTGTCTCTGAGCCAGAGTTTCTATTTTTCCTTCCTGTCCTCTCCACTAACCTAAATCTTGATGACTTGCGAGACCCACTCAATTTCTATCCAGACAAGGAGCTATTCTGACCATTTTAGTTCTCATCCAAAGTGATGTGATTTAAGGACTTGCTTCTAGAGGCAGACAGACTTTGATGGAAACCTTGAGTTCATCTGTCATTTGCTGTGTAATTTTGGCAAGTTTAATATTTCTTATCTCAGTCTCCTCATATGAATAAGAAACATTCTCTCACTATATTTTCATAGGCTTAAGAGACCTGGATGGAAAGTGTATAATCTTTACACACTTTATACATAGGAGAGTGTATAATCCACTTTAGATGACACTACTTGTCATCTAGTTTAAAACTCTGGCTAGATCATGCACATCTCTCTCTGGATCTTTTTGGTTTACATAATTATGTATACATTTGACCCTCATTTCTTCAACTATTTAAAAAATATTATCAAAATCAGGAACTGAATTGTTGACATTACATGCATTTGTTATACAGAGGGTATAAGTGATCAGGCAAAAAAAAAAAATAGGGTCAATAATCTTGCCACTGAGAAGAGAAGTCTAAGTGAAACTCAAAGTTACTCTATGGAAGGATGGAAGGAAAAGTGGAATGAATGTCTGGGCAAGAGTGTTCCTGGCAGAGGGGAAAATAGAGTAAAAGCTTAAAACAAAGCATATCTGGGGTATTCAAAAGGCAGCAAGGAAGGCTATATGTCTAGGACAGATATGAGGAGGGGGTTAGCAGTAAAAATGTGGGCAAAATAGTAAGGGGGTGGCCATGTTGGATCTGCAGACCATTGGTGGCTCAGTGATAAAGAGTCTGCCCACAATGCAGGAGCCTAAGGGGGACGTGGGTTTGATTCCTAGGTTGGGAAGATGCCATGGAGGAAGAAATGGCAACCCACTCCAGTATTTTTGCCTGGGCAATCCCAAGGACAGAGGAGGCTGGTGGGCTCCAGTTCATGGAATCACAGAATTAGACAAGACTGAGTGACCACGTGCACACCAGGTCCCTGTTGGGCTCGTGCTTAATTTTAGTGGTGAGCTCCATTCCATGCTAAGAATGATGTTAAACAAATGAAGACAGTGAGAATGGTAAACATAGAAGATGAAGTTTTAGAAGAGATAACAGTTTTCTTCCACACTGTTGATCAGTCTTTTTCCTCTTGTCTAGCCTGTGCTTTAGAGGGATGCGTATCTTCAGTGGACCAAGTGCATTCACACTGCATCACAAGGGAGAGAAAGAATATTGTTTTCTGTTGATGTTGCTTAGAGGAAATAAAGTTTCATAAACGGGAGCAAAGGGATTTTCTGTTGCTCCTAAATAATTTCTATGAGGGTAAATGGCCTTGAATTCCAATGAGACAAAGGAAGGAAACATATTGAAGGAAAAACATATAATTTTGTTATCATAGTATATCTTATTATAACCTTCAAGAAACAGGGTAGATGAGAGATCTTGACTTTTAATTCAAATATCCCTAGTTCCATGCCAACCTGAACAGAGAGGTTACACAGCTTAGCTCTCACTAGGAGGTAATCACTGATGTCCTCTGTGATCTAAGAGTGGGATAATGCTTGCTATAAGACAAGCATAAGGTATTCAAGATGCCTAGCATATAGCCGCAGACTGATTCCAAATCAGGAATGGGGGAAGTCAAAGCTGTATAGTGTCACCTTGCTTATTTAACTTATATGCAGAGTACATCATGAGAAATGCTGGGCTGGAGGAAGCACAAACTGGAATCAAGATTGCCGGGAGAAATATCAATAACCTCAGATATGCAGATAACACCACCCTTATGGCAGAAAGTGAAGAAGAACTAAAGAGCCTCTTGATGAAAGTGAAAGAAGAGAGTGAAAAATTTGGCTTAAAGCTCAACATTCACAAAACTAAGGTCATGGCATATGGTCCCAGCACTTCATGGCAAACAAATGGGGAAACAGCGAGAGACTTAATTTTGGGGGCTCCAAAATCACTGCAGATGGTGACAGCAGCCATGAAATTAAAAGACACTTGCTCCTTGGAAGAAAAGTTATGACCAACATAGACAGCTTATTAAAAAGCAGAGACATTACTTTGCCAACAAAGGTCCGTATGGTCAAAGCTATGGTTTTTCTAGTAGTCATGTATGGATGTGAGAGTTGGACTATAAAGAAAGCTGAGCACAGAATAATTGATTCTTTTGAACTGTGGTGTTGAAGAAGACTCTTGAGAGTCCCTTGGACTGCAAGGAGATCTAACCAGTCCATCCTAAAGGAAATGAGTGCTGAATATTCATTGGAAGGACTGATGCTGAAGCTAAAACTCCAATATTTCGGCCACCTGATGCAAAGTACTGACTCATTTGAAAAGACCCTGATGCTGGGAAATATTGAAAGCAGGAGGAGAAGGGGACAACAGAGGATGAGATGGTTGGATGGCATCACCGACTCAATGGACATGAGTTTGAATAAACTCCAGGAGTTGGTGATGGACAGGGAGGCCTGGTGTGCTGCAGTCCATGGGGTTGCAAAGAGTTGGACACGACTGAACAACTGAACTGAACTGAACTGAGCATATAGAAGTTTCTCACTATTGGCACAGGAAACTATTACATTCATTGGTATGTTTTTTAGAGACTATTTCCAGATTCTATCTTCCAAACCTTGTTACTTGGTCTTTCCTGTATTCTGTTCTCAGATCCCCACACAGAATGTTTCCATTATTAACCCTTTGTTCTATGCATAACAATCAAAAGTGCCAATTTCCAGCTGAATTTCACTCCAGCCTGGGTAAGAAAAATACTATTCCTCCCCTACACACCCTCACTATAACTCCCCCAAGGAAGACTAAAATGTATCTGAAGTAGTTATCTAAATAACTATTAAGTCACTGTGGTCAATTTAGACAGCCAATTTAGAGGGTGCTGATTAAAGAAACACCAGATTCATTTTCCTCCATTGCCATGTTGGTATCTTGCTGTATCTGTAATTCTCTACTTAATAGAATTAAAATGACAATAAACATATATACTTGTTCATTTTCTTATTCAGTGATGAATGACTGGTTGAACTTTTCCTGGGTACCAGACATTGTTCAAGGTGTGGGATTTATTAATGGACAAGTTAGACAAGATGTCTGCTTTTAAAAAATGGGTTCCTCAACTGTTCTCTCTCATAATTTACTATTCTCTGCTTCTACATTCTGCATGTCAATGGGACATGGGATGTCTTAATTCTGCTTCATGATCCCCGCGTTAAAACTCTGAATATGGTAACCAGCCATGTGCCAGGCCTGAGCTAATTACTTTGGGTTATAAAAAGGTGTGAGATACCATTACTGTCTGAAGAAGCCTGAAAAGTGAAAGTGTAGTCATTCAGTTGTGTCCAACTCTTTGTGATCCCATGGATGTCTAGTTATATACCTCTTTCTTTCAGGTATAGTCTTTTTAATTTTATTTTATTTTTAAACTTTACAATATTGCATTGGTTCTGCCATATATCAAAATGAATCTGCCACAGGCATGCACGTGTTCCCCATCCTGAACCCTCCTCCTTCCTCCCTCTCCATACCATCCCTCTGGGTCGTCCCAGTGCACCAGCCCCAAGCATCCAGTATCGTGCATCGAATCTGGACTGGTGACTCGTTTCATATATGATATTATACATATTTCAGGCACAAGCCTTATTTATCAATTCTGGCATGAGCCAATGGGCTGGGCTTCACCCTGCCCCTCATTTTAGGCTAAAATAACAGGACCAGATGGTATTGGTTTTATTAGACTATTAAGATTCTTAATTATATAGTGAGGGTTTTAAGAGAGGAATTTTTCTTACATGATATTCAAATAAAATATTAAGGCTAAGATAATAAAATGGGGCTTGTTTATGAAGAGTGTTTATTCTCCTGAGTAATAGTTACTATAGAGTCAGAGAAGTAGAATACAGCAGGAGAAGATGGAAGGATCCTTTATATATCAGGTTTAAATTTTTGGGACTCCATACTCTGCTTTCCAGATCCTAACAATTTTGATATTACAGAAAGAAGACAGCATTCACCTTCTTTAAATTGAAGGTTGTACAACCCCTTATTCCATCCCCATTTTCAGCATTATAAGACCTTCTGAGTAATAAAAAGTGAAACTACAGAATCATAAATTGTGAGATGTAGAAAGACTCTTAAAGGTCATGTTGCCCTAGATTTTATGTGTTGGATGAGTATCTGCTGTACCACGGAAATTCAACATAGTTGACTGCATGTTGGCGAAGAATTTGTGATCCAATTTCACTCTTATAACGTGTGCTAAAAGTAAGGTATTAGACAAATGGTTAGCAGTATGAAAGCCCCTTTTAAACTTTACTCTTTCAATTTTACTTCCTTTTAAACATTAAACACAATCAATAATGCAGCTCTATCAGAAGAGCTTTTGGAATCATGGAAACACTCAATGGGTCTAGGAATTTTGTAGACCAACATTCCTATGGATGTTTCAAGTATCTGGCATTCTGTCATGGTGTCTTATTTATTCAAGTAAATGTAGCAATGCTACACATGGAAATACCAAGTGAACCTATCTTAAAAAACTCTTACACAGTTCATAATTACCAAATACAGAGAAAATGTCCACATGTAATGTCCACTAATACTTAGTGTTAAATTTTGAAAAGTTAAATGAATACAAAATAATTAGTCACTTTGAACATAAGAAACACACAAAACATTAGTCACTCAGTTGTATCCAGCTCTTTGCGAGCTCATGGACTATAGCCCACCAGGCTCTTCTGTCCATGGAATTCTCCAGGCAAGAATATTGGAGTGGGTAGCCATTCCCTTCTCCAGGGCATCTTCCCGACCCAGGGATCGAACCCAGGTCTCCCTGGGTTGTATCCAGCTCTTTGCGAGCTCGTGGACTATAGCCCACCAGGCTCTTCTGTCCATGGGATTCTCCAGGCAAGAATACTGGAGTGGGTTGCCATTCCTTCTCCAGGGGATCTTCCTGACCCAGGGATCAAATCCAGGTCTCCTGCATTCCAGGCAGATGCTTTAACCTCTGAGCCACCAGGGAAGCCATAGTATCAATAACTTCTGCACAAAATAAGACCGTTTTATGGAGATAATTCTATTTATATGTGATCCTCCTGCTCAGACTCAGTCTCCGTTATTTCTCTCAGTGCTGCTGAGCTGCAGGGCAGGTGCTCCAGCTGCATGATGGGCATTTTTGAAGAATAGATTCTACCAAATTTATGCTTTACCTAACTTGCACAGTAGCTAATAGGGACCAGACTATAGAAATGAGTGTAATATCCAACAGAGACTTCACTGAGCTACTATACACAGAAGGACTGAGATCTCTTTATAAACAATACAGACGCTCAAGGATAAAAAAAACAGCCATTTTCAATGCTAAATTGTTCGTCTGAAGATCAATGGATGACAAGATTATGATAAATTAGAGAAGCAAATGATATGGGTAGCTTCAGATCTATGCTATTTTGTTGTTACATCTGCATAGTGTTCTCATTGATTACCTAGTGAGACGGCACTTGATATTAATATGAGGACTTCAGTTCAGTTCAGATCAGTTGCTCAGTTGTGTCTGACTCTGCATCCCCCCATGGACTGCAGTACACCAGCTTCCCTGTACATCACCAATTCCCAGAGCTTACTCAAACTCATGTCCATTGAGTTGGTGATGCCATCCAACCATCTCATCCTCTGTCATCCCCTTCCTATCCTGCCTTCAATGTTTCCCAGCATCAGGGTCTTTTCCAATAAGTCAGTTCTTCACATCAGATGGCCAAAGGATTGGAGTTTCAGCTTCAGTATCAGTTCTTCCAATGAATATTCTGGACTGATTTCCTTTAGGATGGACTGGTTAGATCTCCTTGCAGTCCAAGGGACTCTCAAGAGTCTTCTCTAACACCATAGTTCAAAAGCATCAATTCTTTTGCATCCAGCTTTCTTTATACTCCAACTCTCACATCCATACATGACCACTGGAAAAACCATAGCCTTGACTAGATGGACCTTTGTTGGCAAAGTAATGTCTCTTCTTTTTAATATGCTGTCTAGGTTGGTCAAAATATAAGACCAATATGAGAACTTAACTAAACATTATTTAAAACTGAAGATCTCTCTACACATGCATGAGCATTTGCATACATATGCATGCATGCTTACATCTGAAATAATGTAAAGGTATGTAATACAAGTATATATACATGCACATATTTAATAATTGAATATGCTTTTATTATACATGTTTATATTAATTCTAATTCCATATGGTGGGATTCAATTATTCTTTGTCCATTCAAATGATTTCATGTAACATGGAAATTTTTGGTGTTTTTAAAGATATATATTTAACCCACTGCCTATCAAAGCAGCAACATTATTTATGTCTGAATTCCTCATCTGTGAATATAAGACTGTCATCAGAAATAAATGAGATAGTATATGTAAATTGCTTGATACATAGTAATTACTCTGAAAAACTCTTTAATACGTTTTAAAAATATATACATATACTCTATTTTCCATAACAGTGAAGTCTGTATAACATTATCTCTACTTATTTTGACCACAGACTATTGAGAAATGTTATGGCACAACTTATTGAAGCTCATTACATTTAACACTTGGTAGTAAAATACTGAGCAATAGAGCATTTCATTTAACCCAAATTTACTTCATTAGAAGGTAATTAACTTGTAATATTCAATATTAATAAACTAAGAGACTTAATTTCATGAAGATCAATGACTTTTTGATGTTATGTAAATAAAAAGGGCAATGTATAAAATTATTTTCTAAAATATGCATTAGTATACTTTAAACATAAGTATCAAAAAGGAATAAAATATTTCCAACTCTCTTCTTGAATTTGTAGTAAGTATGCTTTTAGTTAGTGTAACTTCAAAGCAGAGATATAATATGTTAAGCAGATAGTCAACAGTTTTGCAACATGTACAGAAAATCATTTCTACTATTTTTGAATTTCAGTGAATGGAAATAAGGCAACCGAATTGCAGAAGGAAGATAAAGCTTACTGGTACTAGTCTCACTACCTCATTAGCTTTCACACAGTCTCACAATTCATAAACCATGCTTCTTCCCAGCAATTGTAGAAAATGTGAAGCTAGATTCATTTTCTGTTTCAAATATAATGTGTAATTATGATTCCATATATGTTTAGCATTTATGGCTCATTTTCTCCAAATCAAAATAATTTGGAGCAGCTTACAGGGAAAATAAAATGTAAGATAGGGAAATTAGGGATGTAAGTCCACAGAGAGTATCAAAATTGAGCTACAAAGTCAAGAGGAGTGTCTAAGTGGCAAGTACCTTCTCCCAGGAGAAATTCATAATGGCAGTTTAACACAGGGAACCCACCTCACACTTCCTAGGATGATGAAGAAAAATAAATGGAATTATAGTATACTGTTTGTACCACTTAACTGATAGTGCTGAGTAATTTTGGATAGAGAAAAGCCAAACATTGATTAGAACAAGGTTCAGCTACCACTCAGTAATCCTCAAACTCATCTGATGTCCACAAACAAGTCTGAAATTCCTCCCACATTTTAAGACTTTATAAATGGGACGTTACTATCATAACCACACACTGAGCCTCTACTTTGTGCCAGCAACATGGGAGTGGCCAAGGCTATGTAAATGGTATAGGATACAACTTTAGAAGGCCCTATTCACCTGGTGATCATGGAAATTATAACAATAATGAGCACATGGAAGTGAAGTGTATTGAGGGAGAGGAGGCTTCTTTTGAACCATACAAAGTACTGCATAGGATATCAGTTCCCAGAGCTGCGCTTAAATATTGAATATGTTATCATTTTACTCTTAAAATGCCCTAATTATAAAGAAATATTAACTGAATTTTTCAGATTAAGAAACTGAGGCTTAGAAAAGTAGATATTTGCTGAAGAAAAAAGGGTTTACTTGACAGAGCTAGGATTTGAAATCAAAGTATTGTAATTACAAAACCCATACTTTCAACTGAAATTATACATTAAAAGAATATAGAGGATTTCAGCTATAAATAATATAGTGTGAAGAAAGAGTCCAGGATTATATTTAGAATACATGTGGTAGCATGCAGTTAGGTAGTTGTTACACAGAGGAATTGGGAGGAGCATCAACTATGTTGAAAGCCAGTGCTATGTCATCCACATTACAAAGAAAATCCCCCACAAGGTGGGCTCTCTCTCTCTGAAGTAGGTTGCTTCACATAAACTATTCTGAAGATACCATACTGTGAGAAGTCATCAATGTGCGAGTGCATGCCACATCTACTTATCCAATATGATTATTTGTTCCTAACCCATAAACATAGATGAAAGAAAGTGAAAGTGAAAGTTGCTCAGTTGTGTCTGACTCTTTGTGACCCCATGAGTCAACTATATGGTCCATGGAATTCTCCAGGCCAGAATACTGGAGTGGGTAGCTGTTCCCTTCTCCAAGGGATTTTCCAAACCCAATGATCAAATGCAGGTCATGTTGCAGGTGGATTCTTTACCAGCTGAGCCACCAGGGAAGCCCAATAAACATGGACAGCTTTTGATAAACCTAATTATCAGTTTCTGCAAGGATCAATTTTTTTTTAAAATATAAGGACACATTGATGGAAAAAAATAATTTCAAATGACTTTCTTGACAGTTTTCAAGGTCCATTTTTTAATGCACCTGCCTTTTTATATCTTATGTCTATAATTGACTATTTCATAAATATCGAGCAACTGGCTCCCAAACTATTGAAGATTCAGGTTGCCAAAATGTTTCTGTAAGCATCAAGTTTGCATTTGAACATTCAGTGGGGCTTCCCTGATAGCTCAGACAGTAAAGAATCTGCCTGCAATTCAGGAGACCCAGGTTTGATCCCTGGATCGGGGAGATCCCCTGGAGAAGGAAATGGCAACACATTCCAATGTTCTTGCCTGGAAAATCCCATGGACAGAGGAGTCTGGTGCGCTGCAGTCCATGGGGTCGCAGAGTTGGACATGACTGAGCACACACATATACATACATAATCTTCAAACTACATTGTAAAGAGCTGGAAGATCTAACCCTCAGTTACATTGATTCAGCTCAAGAATGTACTATACTTAGGATTTCCAGACCATATCCATTATCTGATGTTCTTTATTATGTAATGATGATCATTAGACTAATGCAATGAATCATATTACTTGAAATATGTGATTAAACCTTTCAAAATATTACTAGATATAATAATTTATAGCATCTGGTAAGTCAGTCCCTAAGTACTCCATCATATTTATACTCTTTAGAGGTCACAATAAATGTGGGTTTGGGAACAGTTGTTAATATTTTAATCATGAATAAATTAAGACAAAGATAAAGGTGTGACATATTTAAGATCTCAAAGCTATCAAGTGTTGGTCATTAAATATTTATGGGCCTTTTTTACTTCACTACCATTACTCTTCAACATTATTCTATAACGTTAATTCATATTTGCTTCCTATTTTGTCTTTTAATCAAATATCAAATCATATAGCAACAAGTTATAAAATGTAACTTATTCTCCTGTTGTTTTATCAATTCCCATAGTTAACCACTTTGTTTTAGGCCAGGATAATTCTTGCTGAAATGTAGCTTCTTTTCCAAACTTTTCAAAACATAGCCAATGGGTTGTGTGTCCTTAGTCACTCAGTCATGTCCAACTCTTGCAACCCCATAGACTGTAGCCTGCCAGGCTCCTCTGTCCATGGGATTCTCCAAGCAAGAATACTAGAGTGGGTTGCCATTTTCTTCTCCAGGGGATCTTCCTGACCCAGGAATTGAACCCAGGTCTCCTGCATTGCAAGCAGACTCTTTACCGAGTGAGCTATGGGGGAAGCATTGGCCAACGGGTTATTCTTCTAAAAAACACAGCACTTATCACACATAATTCCTTTGCTCAAGAGAATGTCTCCCTATTCTCTAGTTAATGAAACTAACATTCCTAAACTCCATGGTTTCAATCCTTCAATGTATAAATATTAGCTGAATATTTATGGAGAATGTAAGCCACATTCTTAGAACTTGTTATTTTAAATAGTAACACTTTAAGAAATACTAACTCAGTCCTGGATTCATTAATTTTGACCTAAGTATCTTTATGTCATATATCAGCTACTCATTCATTTTATATACTTTTTACTTTGTCCTGGGGCTTCTAGAAGATAACACTCAAAAAAGATAAGAATAATGTTCCCAGACTTCAGACAATACTACAAAGCTACAGTAATCAAAATAGCATGTCATTGGTACAAAAACAGACATATGAATAAACAGAAGAGAGTAGAGAGCCCAGAAATAATACCACACACCTATAGCCAACTAATCTTCAACAAAGGAGGCAAGACTATATGATGAGGAAAGGACAGTCTCTTTAGCAAACTGTGTTGGTAAAGTTGGACAGTGGCATGTAAATCAATGAAGTTAGAACACATCCTGAACCATACACAAAAGTTAGCTCAAAATAGCTGAAAGACTTAAATATAAGACACAACACCATAAAACTATATTTTACCAGTGTTTTCTTAAATCAGTCTCCAAAGGCAATAGAAATAAAAGCAAAAAAAAAAAAAGGACCTAATTAAACTTACAAGATTTTGCACAGCAAACGAAACCATAAACAGATGAAAAGACAACCTACAGAATAAAGTATTTGCAAATAATGTGACCAATAGGGCTTTATTGCCAAAATATACAAACAGCTCAAGCAACTCAACAAAAATACAGCCCAGTCAAAAAGTGGGCAGAGGCCTTAACAGACATTTCTCTACAGAAGATCTATAGAGGGCCAGAAGGCACATGAAAAGATGCTCAATATCATTATTACAGAAATACAAATCAAAACTACAATGAGATACCGCCTCACACTGGTCAGAATGGCCAGCATTAAAATGTCTACACATAAATTCAGGAGAGGGTTAAGAGGAAAGGGAACCCCCTCTACACTGTAATCTCACAGTACTCCAACATCAAGCATATCTGACAAATTCATATCTTCTTTTTGAAGAAAACCTGACTTCATATGGATCCATATTATGTGTCTTGCCTTAGCTACTTCACAAAACTTCTGCTTATTTGAAACTAGAGATAAGCAGACTTTGAAATTCCAAGGTTAAGCTAGTTTAATGGCCCTTTAAAACATTTTCATATAAAATCACATTTTTATAACCTCCATAGAAAATCCTGGTTACTTAATTAGCTACATATTTTAGAGCACATAAATATGTTTCAAACATCATTACTGCTTTCTTTGGGAATGGGGCCTAATATATTGTACCTTCCAACTAATTTCCATTTTTTCAGATAAAGTATTAGAGATAAAAATATAGTAACAGAGTACACTTTTCACATGAAATTATTTATCTCCTTCTTCTTTCCTGTCATATTCTCAGTATTATTTGTCTATATTTAGATGAGTCAGATTAGGAAGCCAAGGACCATAGAAGGAGAATAAAAATTTATGCTATTAATAAACAATTACATAAACATATGGAAATATTCCTTTTTGTGAAGTTGATCTTTCATCTACTGAGTATTCATTATGCTTTCTCAACCCACTATCATATTTATAATAACAATGTTTGAAATTGTGCTAATATATAGAACATATTACGTTAATAGTGAAAGTGAAAGTGAAGTCGCTCAGTCGTGTCCGACCCTTTGTGATCCCATGGACTGTAGCCTATCAGTTTCCTCCGTCCATGGGATTTTCCAGGCAAGAATACTGGAGTGGGTTTCCATTTCCTTCTCCAGGGGATCTTCCCAACCCAGGAATTGAACCTGGGTCTCCTGCATTGCAGGCAGACGCTTTACCGTCTGAGCCACATTAATAGTACACATACACATGAATAATTCTGGGCCCTACAGACAAAGGCTACCAATATTTGCTGTGGTGCTATGTCCCAATACATAATTTTATCAAATCTGAAATCCACTATATAGAAAAGGTAAACTGATTCCCTGATTAGACATGGTATAATTTTATCTATTTTCCTTGAAATAAAAGTTAAATATTTTCTTCCATGGACTCAATTTATACTGGTCTTCTTAGAGTATTTACCACTCATATGAAAAATAATTTAAGTACAGGTTTTGATGAATAGGATCTTTCATGATTAGTGTTTTTTAATGAGTAAATCATCCTCTAGAAAGAGTTTGCACGGTTGGTACTGTCTTCCTTCCTTCCTTCCTGTGTTCTCTCTCTCTCTCCCCATTTATGTAAGAATTAGATCTTATACACATAAAGGAGTTGATAAGGGAAGTGAAATTATGGCAGAGAGAGTTGAAAGATTGTGGAGAGAGTCCTTAATATGCACATATGAAACACTGGCTTGAGTGGACAAGTTGGAACATGCTAGGAAATCTGAAAAAGGAAAAGTACATCTATCTAATAAATTGAAATCATAAAGAAGGAGTTTGTGTATAAGTCTATGGGAAGCTGTTCCCTCTCTGCAAGTGCTGCTTCTGTGAGACTCTAGCCAAGGATCTGGTGGAACACCAGGGGTTGTTATTCCTGAAGATGGAAAATGAGTTGGATACAAAGTCAGGAATATGTGTTCAAATGGAACTCAATGAGCTTCTCTGTGACTGTCAGTCCTGTGTCTAACTGCAATCACCTTCCAAGTGAAATGCTTCAACTTCACTTCTGCCTTCCAAATCTTTCAAAGGAAGTTCCATTTTGGCTACCCTAACTTGGAGCCATAAGGCAAAGTTGATGCCAGGAACAACAGTTCGCAGCTTTACAAATCAACATGGTACAAACCATCAAAACATCAGCTTAATAGAAATTAATCATGAACAAAAAGCAACACTAAGGTAAGGAAAAGATCAGTAAAATCAGTAAGTTGTAGTCAATTGTTCAGAGGTCTATGATATGGAAGGACTAAGGACATAGATTTATTTTTATCACTAAGAAGAAAGTGTCCAAAGAAAACAGTATTAACATTTATTGAATCTTACAATAGGTAAGTTAATATACTAGGATATTTGCAATACTGTCTCCTTCAAATTTAAAAACAAACTTTCACAATTCGATATGAATATATCTTTTTAAAAGATTTCAAAACTGAGCCTAAAAATCATATAGGACTATGATGTAGTTAATATTATTTGTTGCAAGATGAGATAGGCAAATATATATATATATATATTTGAGAACAATGAATTGCATATAAATAGCTTACTATGGACCTTCCTTACTGAAATAAGGACAACAGAAATAGAATTATAAAGCTTGTCTGTTATATAATTTAATGCTCTTATACAATGTCCTTCTATAATTTCTCCCCAGTAGATAAAAACTCAAACATCATGACAACAAAATACTCTGAATTTGTAATTTTGGTCTTTAGATACTGAAACCTTGGATAAGTACCATAAAACTTTATAAATCCATATGTTTTTGTCTGTATAAAAAGGATAACACTACATATCTCATATTTTTCATGAGAATTAAATGAGGACAATAATTTCTCACAATATCCAGGCAATGTTAAACATCCAGCTATTGCCAGCCATTATGAGTAAAATGAAAATATGAAAACTTTATCAGTCTATATCTATCTATCCATCCATTAATCCATCCATGTATGACTTCCAAGTAGCTTAGCAGATGTAAATGTAAAGGCAAACTGCAGTTATCCTATCAGCCCAGCAGTTTTTGAATTAACAATGCTCAGATATCCTCTGTGTCATTTTGTTTTATTTCCATCTCATCAATACTACCCACAAAACTTTTATGACAACTTCCTTGAAAAGTTTTGGAAAGAACAGTAGTAATAAATCAATAATTAAAGAACTACCATTAGCCTTGTCTTTAATGGGCAATAATTTTGCCCATTGAATATGCCACTACTACTGTTTTTAATTTGGAACATTTGCTATACTTGGGCTATCATCTTACAGTCAAATGTTAGAAGCCTTCATAACTCTCTGAACCATATAAAACTCAGTGAAGCATTTCCCATAATGACAAAGACAATTTTTTGTGTCTCTCCCTAAGCTGGCTTAGAAATACTTTGCCTATCTCCTAAGAGCTGATCTAAGCAGTCTGTGGACATCCGAACTTTGAATTGTGAGTCAAGTGGAGCAATGTAAAAAGTCAGTAATTCATGCAATGATGCCAACAGCCCCTTAAGCAAATTCAACTAAATGAAAAAGAAAATCCAGATAATCTACTACTGATGGTGGAACTGCTCTTCATGAAATTTAATATCGGGCTTCCCAGGTGGTGTTAGTGGTAAAGAACCTGCCTGCCAGTGCGGGAGATGTGGTTTTGACCCATGGATTGGGAAGATGCCTTGGAGAAGGGCATGGCAACCAACTGTACTATTCTTGCCTGGAGAATCCTATGGACAGAGGAGCCTGGTGGTTAATAGTCTGTAGGGTCATGAAGAGTCAGACATGACTGAAGCATCTTAGCACAAACAAATTTAGTGTCAGACAAGATTGATTTTATTCATAATCATTAACTAGATTTATTTTCTATAGTTTTCTAGTAACAAAACATATTGGGCCCCCTTGTCCTTTAATGAAGCAACAGTCTGGAAAAACCAGTCACACCATTTCATGGCTCAGTGCTACAAAACTGCTGTACTTAATAGAGTATTGATTGTGGCAAGCAGATACACAAAACTAACAGTTGGGAACGGTCCCAGGACACTTGAGAAGTTAAGTGGCATTACATTTTAGATTTCTGGAAAGTGTGCACACAATTCCCTTAAGAGTTACTGTCACACTATTTCAAGCTGTTCCCTTAGAATAAAAATGCTGACAAACATCTAGAAGGCAATGGAGAGCTCCTAGGAACAGACGTCCCTCTAGACTTAACAGAGTCGGAGTACAAAGGGACTCTTTTGGCAAGATTATTTTTCCTACTAATCTATGGATGAAACATGTCCCTCTAAATGCTTTCTATGGCTTATGCTATAAACAAGCTTCTTCCTTGATTATCTCTTGATTATTCCCTTTTAGATTTATTTTTCTCTGTGTAAAATGAGAATAAGAATCATCTAGAAATTTATACCAACAACAAAGCTAAAACTTATTATTGGCAATTTTTCAAAGGTGCTCAGTAAATAGTCATTATTATTTCAGCTGGAAAAGTCTTTTTAAAGACTCTTTTAAATCAAAAGATCGCAAAGTTTTGATTTTCGTTTGTTTTTCCTATCAGTGACTCCAAGCAAACTATGGAGAGCTCTACAGACAAACTTGGCAATTAGTTGGAGAAAGCAGAACAAATAATATATCTTTTCTTATGTAAGGAATTTCCAACAAACTGCTATTATAGAAATGTAAAATAAAACTCAAATTCTAAATTGCTCTTTTCCTGCGTCACAACTGAGCAAACACAGGGAGTCTAACTGGAATAAATACCTTCTGATTACCAACTATCATACTGCATATTCAGCTGCTGATTATGTCAGAGTTGTACTTAGTGTTCTCATATGCTTTATTACAGCCTTGAAATTGGACTCAGGACAGCCTTAATTTTAATTAATTCTTTCAAAAAATATATAGCCCCAATCTTCTTGTGTTTATGTTCTCTAACATTTTGAGGTCATCTTTTCCTTTATTTTTTAGGCAGAACAAAGTTGTAGAGAACTAGTTGCACATTTATTGTTAATTCCAGGTCTTTCTGTAAGTTCCCAAAGAGACTTCACTGGGTAAATCTCATTCTAATTCCATACTGTTTTTGAATTTTTGGATTTTTTTTTCTCAACTACTCCCTATGTTCTCTTATCTAATATTAATGCAAATATGGGCTTCTTTAAATGACCCCAGAAGTGAAAGCCGCTCAGTTGTGTCTGACTCTTTGCGACCCCATGGACTGGATTCTCCAAGCCAGAATACTGGAGTGGGTAGCCGTTTCCTTCTTTTAGGGATCTTCTGGACCCAGGTCTCTGGCATTGCAGGCTGATTCTCTACCAACCGTGCCAACAGGGAAGCCCTCATGAGCCTCAAGAGCTCATTAACTCAATAGATTTGCTGGCAGTGTACTTAACTGAAGGTTTGAAATCATGGTAGAATTGGGATAGACATAACATTATTAAATAATTTTCATAAGAATATACCATAGATCAACAAGGATTTATGTAGTTACATATGCACACATATATGAGTGTATGTTCGTCCTAAAGACATTCCTGTCATGAAAATTTCTTATTTGTTAACTTTTTTTCCAGCATCTTCTAGGGTTCTCTTATTACTCTGAATGTGATTCTCTCATCCTGGTAAATACTGACTGCACAATGCTGCAAGGAAGTACATTCTATCATGCAAGTTTGTTCATATAATTCTTTTCTTATAAAAATTATGTTAACATAAGTTTTGTGTTATGGGTTTTTGTTATTTGTAAGTAAATAAAAGAATTCTTTAAATTAAAAAAAAATGTTTCAGTATTCTATATTTTTTTCAGAATAAAATTTACATCTTTTCTAACATGAAAAATAACTCTGAATAATTCTGCTTATGATAACTTTCAATTCCAGTAACTCTACTATTTTTATCTAAACCTAAAACAAATGGCATGACTTATGTTACATATTGAACACAGAGTTTTAGGTAAGTGCATCATAGATTCTGTGCAGTACTGAGGATTTGGGCTCTGTGCCTGCCTCTGACCCACAGCAGAGGCAGCAGCAGAACCTGGCCACAGGAAAATGCCTGGATTCCAAAAAGAATATTTCATTACAGAAATTTTAAAAAGAATTCTTCTGTTAATAACAAGGAGGAAAGTGAACCACAGTCATAAATGAGTTATTAGAGTTAATTGCTAAAAGTTAAACAGGATGAGAACAGATGTTTATAAAATAAGGACAATAATAATAAGGAAATACAAGGACAGTTAAATATGTCAAACTGGTTATGATATGATTATTCTTAAATATATTTAATTTTAAAACCTGCAATTAGTTACACATAACTAATGACAAGTTAGTGGTAATCAACAGTAATGTCTATGCTCATTTTACAAGTGATAAGACCTTATTTTATGTTCATGATATTTTTATTAGAGTAGAGATTACATACAGTCAAGATAAGAGGACATGAGTGCAAATGTTAGATTGTAGAGTAGGACTAGTTCAATGGATTTTGAAGATCAAGCTCCAGAAACTACCTAGTTGCATAGTGCCACGTACATTAAACAACAATCTAATGACTAATGGTGCTTCTTAAGTGTTTCAATACTAGGAAAGGAGAGTTCATTTTTAAGGTCATCTCAGTTACTGAACAGAGAAGGCAATGGCACCCCACTCCAGTACTCTTGCCTGGAAAACCCCATGGATGGAGGAGCCTGGTAGGCTGCAGTCCATGAGGTTGCTAGGAGTTGGACACAACTGAGCGACTTCACTTTCATTTTTCACTTTCATGCATTGGAGAAGGAAATGGCAACCCACTCCAGTGTTCTTGCCTGGAGAATCCCAGGGATGGAGGAGCCTGGCGGGCTGCTGACTCTGGGGTCGCACAGAGTTGGACACGACTGAAGTGACTTAGCAGCAGCAGCAGCAGTTACTGAAAGGGAATATCCTTTCATTTTTTTGGTTAAAATATTTTTATTGAGGTTTAATTTATACACAATCTATTGTAATTAAACATACAACTGAGCATCTTGACATAAGTATATGGGCTTCCCTCATAGCTCAGTCGGTAAATCATCTGCCTGCAATGCAGGAGACCTGGTTCAATTCCTGGGTCAGGAAGATCCCCTGGAGAAGGAAATGGCAACCCACTCCAGTATTCTTGCCTGGAGAATCTCATGGACAGAGGAGCCTGGCAGGCTACTACAGTCCATGGGGTCACAAGAGTCAAACACGACTTGGTGACTAAACCACCACGACCACATAAGTATATGCCTATGGTCAAGAAAATGAGCATACACGTCACTCCAAAAGTTTCCCTGTGCCCTTCGTAATCTCCTTGTTTTGTACCTACTTGGCCTCTCAGCTCCACATTCTCAGTTTACAGAGTCAGCTGACTCTACATGGGCTCCCATCTAAACCCTGGCCCAGAAAGTTTCTCAAAACAAAAGTATGAAAAATTTTGGGGGGTTTCTTAATTTGTTTCCAACCTCTGAGGGATCACTGATGTCGAACATCTTGAAAACTATTGTTTCACTTATGCTGTGTGTTCTGCTATTATTGCTTTAGATGGGAACTTAAATATAGTCTATTACTTCAGCTTGTCCTGAAGATTCTTTTATTTTTTAATTCAACAGCTTTTTTGTTCTTTGAACAGCTCACATCACGTAGGATCAAAACATTCTTATCACTCAGACAGTACAAGGATATAGAAGTCACTTCCCAAGAACCTGGGACAAAGACTACCCAAATTCATTGTTACCCAATATCCATATTAATTTATGTTTTCCTGAAAATAAGGATGAAGTTTTTGGATCAGAGGCAGATGAACTGTTTATTTACAGAATACATTAGTGCCAGTTCCCATGGCTCATTTCCTCCTTGCATAACACAGTGTTTACCATATACACCTTGCACACATAGGGGAACAATCCCGGAATTATGAATCACACAGCTTATGTAGGAGCTAATCTATTTCCTCCTCTTCTTCATTGAAAGGGAGAGCTTGAAATGTGAATAAATATTTTCTCGAGGGAAGAGGGATGGTCTGTACCCTGAAATGGAAGCAATTTGGCTCCAGGTGAGATGAAAAACGTATTAGTAATCCATTTCAATCTTCTCAATCTGGTATAACAAAATCCCATAAAATGTGTGTCTTAAGCATCATGGATACCTCTACTATATCACAAACATCTCCATATGTGAAAGATCTATGTGCCATGCCCTGTGCTTGAACTGGAAACGTGGTTTCTGTAGGGCCCTAGGTTGATTATTTACTCTGTAACTGACACTGTGGTGTACATCCTGCAAGACAAACATGTGCACACACACATACTCATATATACTCACACAGAAGCAGTCCAGTGCAAGGAAACCCTCCCTGTCTTTGCTCCCTGGCAACTGGCAACATCTTTGTTCCCTGGCAACTGGGACCTGGCAACATTTCAGTTACTGATCCGGATAATTAAGATTTTATTCCAACTTAATCATGGCATAAGGTTTATCTCTAATGTCAAGAATGACCTTATTCGAGTTGGTACAAGTTATTGATATTTGCTTTATATTTTAAACACATATGTACATATAAACTATGTAAAATATGGGGTATATTTGTGAATGTAGTACATTTAATTTATCCATCCTAAAGTGGTAAAGTGTTCTGCTAGTGTTCCAAAGAGAAATGAATCTTTTACACCTGCTCTATATTCTTATTCTTCTAGTTTTACAGATATTCTTTCTGTGGTATCCTCACAGTCTTGTACTTCATTCAGTTCAGTTGCTCAGTCATGTCTGACTCTTTTTGACCCCATACACCTCAGCATGCCAGGCCTCCCTGTCCATCACCAAGTGCTGGAGTTTACTCAAACTCATGTTCATTGAGTCAGTGATGCCATCCAACCATCTCATCCTCTGTCGTCCCCTTCTCCTCCTGCCTTCAATCTTTCCCAGCATCAGGGTCTTTTCAAATGACTCAGCTCTTCACTTCAGGTGTACAAAGTATTGGAGTTTCAGCTTCAACATCAGTCCTTCCAATGAACATTCAGGACTGATTTCCTTCAGGATGGACTCACTGGATCTCTTTGCGGTCCAAGGGACTCTGGAGTCTTCTTCAACACCACAGTTCAACAGCATCAATTCTTCAGTGCTCAGCTTTCTTTATAGTCCATTTCTCACATCTGTACATGAACACTGGAAAAACCATAGCTTGGACTAGATGGACCTTTGTTGGCAAAGTAATGTCTCTGCTTTTTAATATGCTGTCTAGGTTGGTCATACCTTTTCTTCCAAGGAGCAAGTGTCTTTTTATTTCATGGCTGTAGTCACCATCTGCAGTGATTTTGGAGCCCCAAAAAATAAAGTCTGACACTGTTTCCACTGTTTCTCAGCTACTTGCCATGAATTGATGGGACCAGATGCATGATCTTAGTTTTCTGAATGTTGAGTTTTAAGCCAACATTTTCACTCTCCTCTTCCACTTTCATCAAGAGGCTCTTTAGTTCTTCTTCGCTTTCTGCCATAAGGGTGGTGTCATCTGCATATCTGAGGTTATTGATATTTCTCCCGGCAATCTTGATTCCAGCTTGTGCTTCATCCAGCCCAGTGTTTCTCATGATGTACTCTGCATATAAGTTAAATAAGCAGGGTGACAATATACAGCCTTGACATACTCCTTTTCCTATTTGGAACCAGTCTGTTGTTCCATGTCCAGTTCTAACTGTTGCTTCCTAACCTGCACACGGTTTCTCAAGAGGCAGGTCCGGTGGTCTGGTATTCCCATCTCTTTCAGAATTTTCCATAGTTTATTGTAAGCCACACAATCAAAGGCCTTTGCATAGTCAATAAAGCAGAAATAGATGTTTTTCTGGGAATCTCTTGCTTTTTCAATGATCCATTGGATGGCAACTATTTGATCTCTGGTTCCTCTGCTATTTCTAAAACTAGCTTGAACATCTGGAAGTTTATGGTTCACGTATTGTTGAAGCCTGGCTTGAAGAATTTTGAGCATTAGTTTAGTAGCATGTGAGATGAATTCTAGAAAGTGAATAAGAACTAAAGAGCCTCTTGATGAAAGTGAAAGAGGAGAGTGAAAAAGTTGACAACGCTCAACATTCAGAAAACGAAGATCGTGGCACCTGGTCCCATCACTTCATGGCAAATAGATGGGGAAACAGTGGAAACAGTGGCTGACTTTATTTTTCTGGCCTCCAAAATCACTGCAGCAGGTGACTGCAGCCAGGAAGTTAAAAGATGCTTACTCCTTTGAAGGAAAGTTATGACCAACCTAGACAGCATATTAAAAAGCAGAGACATTACTTTGCCAACAAAGGTCCATCTAGTCAAGGCTATGGTTTTTCCAGTGGCCAGGTATGGGTGTGAGAGTTGGACTATAAAGAAAGCTGAGCACTGAAGAATTGAGGCTTTTGAACTGTGGTGTTGGAGAAGACTCTTGAGAGTCCCTTGGACTGCAAGGACATCCAACCAGTCCATCCTAAAGGAGATCAGTCCTGGGTGTTCATTGGAAGGACTGATGTTGAAGCTGAAACTCCTATACTTTGTACACCTGATGTGAAGAGCTGACTCATTTGAAAAGACCCTGATGCTGGGAGGGATTGGGGGCAGGAGGAGAAGGGGACGACAGAGGATGAGACGATTGGATGGCATCACCGACTCGATGGACATGGGTTTGGTTGGACTCCAGGAGTTGGTGATGGACAGGGAGGCCTGGTGTGCTGTGGTTCATGTGGTCGCAAAGAGTCAGACACGACTGAGTGACTGAACTGAACTAAACTGAACTGAGATGAACGCAACTGTTCAGTAGTTTGAGCATTCTTTGGCATTGCCTTTCTTTGGGACTGGAATGAAAACTGACCTTTTCCAGTCCTGTGGCCACTGCTGAGTTTTCCAAATTTGCTGGTATAATGAGTGCAGCACTTTCACAGCATCATCTTTTAGGATTTGAAATAGCTCAACTGGAATTCCATCACCGCCACTAGCTTTGTTCATAGTAATTATTCTGTGCTAGAATTCTTAATATTTTAATTCTGAAAATCTGGTTCTATCTGTAATAATTTTTAATCTGTGAATGGGTAAATGCTCAAGTTTCAATTAAATAAAGGATTAGTTAAGTAACATTTTTAAAAATGTTGCTTTTTTCCAATATATGCAGCAAAATGCTGGCTCTTTGCATTCCTTAAAATAACTCCTGTCTTTAATCGTAACATTATATGCTGGGAAAATGTAAGGAATTTCTGCATGAAAAAGCTTTAGGGACAGTGGAAACTGATTTTTGCATTTTACAGGTCACTGGCCAGAATCTGTTCAAACAGCCGCCTGTGAATGTAAGATGACTCAAAAAATCAGTATATGATTGTCATGGTCTACTCTGACCAATCGTGATCCAAGACATAGACACACTGGACAGAGAAGCAGGTGTTGTGTAGGCCCCTAATAGGATACGCCTATGTATTTTGTACAGTTTCTGAGAAAATTAAGTGAGAATGTATGCAAGCATCTATCCCAAGGGAAATATTTAATATTAGCCCTAAAATATTAGATATAGTTGTTATTCCTAGTACTATTCATTTATATGCTACGTGACAGCAAGATCTCATTTAAATTTATATCTGATGTTTCACAACTTAAGGAATCAGATATTAACATCTTGGTGATTAGTACATTTGCTTTTTTTTCATTTTAATTCAACTGCCACTGTTCATCACTTGTTAAAATTTCTCAGAAAATTCCAAATTAGATTGCAACATAAGCTTAATTAGAACTAGTACCATTTTTCAAAAATTTTCTGAATAAATTTTTCATATTTTGTCTTCAACCTGTTTCTGAATAAAATGTCAAACCAAGTGGGCAGGTATATATTAAAACTCAACATAATTATGCTTGTCCTCTTTAAACCAAATATCAGGTTGATTGTCTAGTTTTCCCAGTTATTTTGATGAACTCATAGCCTATGATTTCCAGTTTGCTGTTTGAAGATCTACCAAAACTTCTCAGTCCACCCTTCTAAGATATGCTTAAATTCACTTCTTCTGACCTTTTCTTTATTTTTAATTTGCATTGGCATATAGTTGGTTTACAGTGCTATGTTAGTTTCAGGTGTACAGCAAAGTGAATCAGTTGTACAAACACATACACCTACTCTTTTTTTTAATGCTTTTCCCTTAAAGGCCATTACAGAGAATTGAGTAGAGTTCCCTGTGCTATATAGCAGGTTCTTATTGTTATCTGTTTTATATATAATAGTGTATATATGTCAAAAGGAAAACACCTTCTATTTGACACAGAATGAGAATTATTTTTAAAAAAGACATTTCCCACCAACAGTGTAAGAGGCAAACTAGTACAGCCACTATGGAGAACAGTGTGCAGATTCCTTAAAAAACTGGAAATAGAACTGCCTTATGATCCAGCAATCCCACTGCTGGGCATACACACTGAGGAAACCAGAAGGGAAAGAGACACGTGTACCCCAATGTTCATTGCAGCACTGTTTATAATAGCCAGGACATGGAAGCAACCTAGATGTCCATCAGCAGATGAATGGATAAGAAAGTGGTGGTACATATACACAATGGAGTATTACTCAGCCATGAAAAAGAATACATTTGAATCAGTTCTAATGAGGTGGATGAAACTGGAGCCTATTATACAGAGTGAAGTAAGCCAGAAGGAAAAACATAAATACAGTATACTAACGCATATATATGGAATTTAGAAAGATGGTAACAATAACCCAGTGTACGAGACAGCAAAAGAGACACTGATGTACAGAACAGTCTTATGGACTCTGTGGGAGAGGGAGAGGGTGGGAAGATTTGGGAGAATGACATTGAAACATGTAAAATATCATGTAAGAAACGAGTTGCCAGTCCAGGTTCGATACACGAGACTGGATGCTTGGGGCTAGTGCACTGGGACGACCCAGAGGGATGGTATGGGGAGGGAGGAGGGAGGAGGGTTCAGGATGGGGAACACATGTATACCTGTGGCGGATTCATTTTGATATTTGGCAAAACTAATACAATTATGTAAAGTTTAAAAATAAAATAAAATAAAATAAAATAAAAAGACATTTCCCTACAGATCTTCAAATTGATAATGAACTGCTGTTCTTAGTCACTCAGTCAAGTCTGACTCTGTGACTCCGTGGACTGAAGCATGCCAGACTTCCCTGTTCTTCATCATCTGCTGGAGCTTGCTCAAACTCATGTCCATTGAGTCGGTGATGCCATCCAACCATCTCATCCTCTGTCGTCCCCTTCTCCTTCTGCCTTCAATCTTTCCCAGGAGGAGAAGGGGATGACAGAGGAAAATCAACCTGATATTTGGTTAATGAATTGCTACTGGATTGCTAATATTTTTGATCAAGATTAAATCCTAGTGGATGAAGTACATATAATCATGGACTTCATGTTATAAAATGAAGATTGTGAAAGGAATTCCTGGAACAGAAGGATGTAGACAACTTGCAAGATAGGTCAGTTCTCTCTTGAAAACAAGAATTTGTCATGATTAACTTTTCTAAAACTTGCAAGTAATTAGTCACTCAGTCCTGTCTGACTCTTTGTGATCCCATGGACTATAGCCCACAAGGCTCCTCTGTACATGGAATTCTCCAGGCAAGAATACTGGAGTGGGTAGCCATTCCCTTCTCCAGGGGATATTCCCGACCCAGGGATCAAATCCAGGTCTCCCATATTTCAGGCAGATTCTTTACCAAAATCTTTCTAACAAAGGACATCTCAAATGCCACCTATGGCTTATTCTTATTGATATTTGACAGAAAACAACAAAATTCTGTAAAGCAATTATCCTTCAATTTAAAAATAATTTTTTAAAAAGTGATTATGAGACCAATCAAGTCTAGGAAAACTGGGTGACAAATATGTTTATTTAAAGTTTCTTAACTTCCCAGGTGGCACTAGTGGTAAAGACCTTGCCTGCCAATGCAGGAGATCTAAGAGTCACAGGTTCGATCCCTGGGTGGGGAAGATCCCCTGAAGGAGGGCATAGCAACCCACTCCAGTATTCTTGCCTGGAGTATCCCATGGACAGAGGAGCCTGGTGCTACAGTCCATGGAGTCTCAAAGAGTCAGACACAACTGAAGTGACTTAGCCCTAGCCCAAATTATTACTCTAATATAAATGATAATGTAAACCCCAGGATGATTGGAAAAATACTGTTAAAGGAAATTACTTCCTGAGGTGTTGTGGGTTATTTTTTCATCAGTTATATTTTAATATTTTACACTTAAACATATCAAAGACATGATAATAGAAAAATTAAAACCATGACCCATAGAGATTTTTTTCAGTTATTATTGCTAGTGATTGCACATATAACAGCCATATAATACTCTTTGTGCAATTCAATTCTTTTCAACTTGAGGTATGTTTTGTGGCTCAGCATATATATTTTAATAAACACATTACTAGTATTTTTAAAGACTGTATATCCTGCTGTTTTTGTGTGGAAGTTTTGTACGTTTCAACGAGGCCAAGTTGCTTCATAATGTTTTCTACCTTCTTTCCTATTCATACTGAATTTCTATATACTTTTCCTACAATAATGAGAAAGAAATCTGTGCTCTCCAACTAAAATGGAGTATTCATCTGTTTTTCCCTTCAGTTAGTTTTGCTTCATCTCTATTATAGCTCTTTATTGAGTCTATGTTCATGTACGTTCATTATATACACATTGACTTGAACTTATCATTTGTTGTGTCTCTTTATCATGAATATTCTATAATTTGAAGTAGACTTATTATGGTATTAATATACCTCTGCTTTATCTTTGGTTTGGATTTTATCTAGTTTATCCCTGATTTTATAAAATGTAATCCTAAGTTGTTTTTTTTTTTTTACCATAAACTACAAAGCTTCATTTCTTTGCCTGTGTGGATCCCTGGAGTGATTTCAAAAATATATGTAGGTTAAATTCTTCTCTGTTGTGATTGTAGGTCATATTTTGGCAATTATGTTAGAATAATCTTTTAGTTTAAAAGTGTATCAAACAAATGTATTTCAGAAAATAATAAAACCGTGACTAAGATGTTAACATTTGTCCTTAGCTTATAGATTAATATTTTTAATTTTAGAGAAATAGGTAAATTACCTACCACACAATCCTTTCTCTTCTCCCTTCTGTGTTGCAATAACCACCATTCTGAAGGGTATGAGAAATAGAAAAGTCAAAAGCTACTTCTATAGTAGGAAATAGTCTGTTTCTATTATTTCTTTTGAGAACTCGGAGGTTTAAAGTCATGGGGCTAAGTTCTGTTATCCATCAAGAGGCCACACAAAGTTTGATTTAGTGTGATGCAATATATCTGGACCCATCCTGCAATTTTAAACAGGAAGCATGGACCAAGAGAGGAGAATTTACTCACTCAATGCAATGAGAACCAGTCTATGTTCATTGCTCTGACTACCAGAGATCTCTGTGTTAAGGGTAATAATATCCCTACTAGCATTCTTTCTTATTCTCCTTACAGCAAAAAGTAGTTGTTACAGTTGGGGATTTATTTTTTTCTCTTCCCTAAAGAAAACACAGAAAACTTGAGTTCTGTGTCCTAGGGGGTTGTACTTTTAAGCAGGTTGGATTTATAAGCCCTGGGAAGATAGTGCTATGGTAGGAATTCAGCATCCTTCTATTCAGTCATCACATACTAGCCTGGGATCTCTGTTCTGGGTTGGATTTTACTTGGTGGCTCAGCAGATCACACCAATCCTAGTTTTCCCAGGTACAAGTATTACATATATGATGGCTGTGTTTAGGTAACTGCTCCTCCTTAAAAGTTCCTTTGTCCTCATTTGCACCCAACTGAGTTCCTGCCTAGAAACCGTATTTATGAAAAAAATAAATAAAAGATACAGCAAATACAAGCTATCAAAAGGCATATTTTTCCTCTTACTACATCCCTGGGTCCATGCAGTCAACAAACTTTATATCACATGCTATCTAAATGTCTGGAGATAGAGGCAAAATCTGATCTATTGTGAGAATTATATAGGATAGAATAGAATAACATATAGAATAACATAGGAATCTGAGCAGATAAGTAGTTGAGTGCAGACTGGTCTTCATGAAGTAGAAAGAATTTGAACTGAATGCTGAAGAAATGAGAGAAAAGCAGAAAGAGCAGAAGGTACAAGCAGAATGCAAATCTCCCCTGATAAGCACCTTTGAGTCATTTCGGGAGTTCCAGCTTTCAGCCCCCTGCCATCCCAACCACTGAACTGCTTGTCGATACTGATGTCCCTCTAAGCACAAATTTCTTACTGGTATAAGGAGGATCCTCTGAGTCATCCCCTGAAACATAGGCCTCTGCTGATTTTTATTACATAATGTAGCAAATTTAACAAGACTATTTCCATGAAGCATGTTAATTTTTCCTCCACCACCTATCATGACAATTTGGCTTTTTTGCCTCATTGCTTTTTTTCTATTTTTTTGGAGCCACCATAGCCACCATAGCATCTGGCTCTCCTTATCTCCTAGGATTCAAGGTGTTGAAGTCTGTAATTCATGTGAATGTTCCCATATTGATAAAATCTGTGTTTCACCTTAGTTGATCCAGCATCCTCTGACTTCAGTTTCATCAGTACTTCCCTAGCTCTCAATAGTGGACTTTGGCTAATTCCCATAAAGCCTTGGGTTGATCAGTCATTAGATAAGGGCTACCTTTAGAAGCAGTGGTGTGTGCACATGACCACCATAAGGCTTCAGTGTCAGCTTCAAACCAAAGCAATACAGCAATTAAAAGGAAGAATAGGTAGATCCATATAAACATATGGTGTGGACCATACTTGTTTTACTATGTAGATAAAAATTTATTTAGAATATAAAAGGCCTAATAAAATGTGTAGGCATTTCAATACAAAATGATATAAAAATGAAGAGACTGAGGATGCATGGAATTAGGAAAAGTTAGAAAATAAGTAAGTGTATGATCAGTTTTTGCTGCTTCCCTTAGCCTCACCCCCTTGACAGCCTCTCTAGTTTCCTGAGGAGAAGGCACATGACAGAATTTTCAGAAATTTACTTACTTAAAAATTGAGTTTCTCTTTTTTTCCCCCATGACCTTTATACATACATGTATGTGCACATGTGTCTATGTTCATGTCATGCAAATAAGCTTGCATTAAGTCAAATTCCATCAGTTCAGTCAGTTCAGTCACTCAGTCGTGTCTGACGCTTTGCAACCCCATGAATTGCAGCACGGTAGGCCTCCCTGTCCATCACCAACACCCAGAGTTCACTCAAACTCACGTCCATCGAGTTGGTGATGCCATCCAGCCATCTCATCCTCTGTCATCCCCTTCTCCTCCTGCCCCCAATCCCTCCCAGCATCAGAGTCTTTTCCAATGAGTCAACTCTTCGCATGAGGTGGCCAAAGTATTGGAGTTTCAGCTTTAGCATCAGTCCTTCCAATGAATACCCAGGACTGATCTCCTTCAGGATGGCCTGGCTGGATCTCCTTGCAGTCCAAGGGACTCTCAAGAGTCTTCTCCAACACCACAGTTCAAAAGCATCAATTCTTCGGCGCTCATCTTTCTTCACAGTCAAACTCTCACATCCATACATGACCACTGGAAAAACCACAGCCTTGAATAGATGGACCTTTGTTGGCAAAGTAATGTCTCTGCTTTTTAATATGCTGTCTAAGTTGGTCATAACTTTCCATCCAAGGAGTAAGCGTCTTTTAATTTCATGGCTGCAGTCACCATCTGCGGTGATTTGGGAGCCCCAAAAAATAAAGTCTGACACCGTTTCCCCATCTATTTGCCATGAAGTAATGGGACCAGATGCCATGATCTTAGTTTTCTGAATGTTGAGCTTTAAGCCAACTTTTTCACTCTCCACTTTCACTTTCATCAAGAAGCTTTTTAGTTCCTCTTCACTTTCTGCCATAAGGGTGGTGTCATCTGCATATCTGAGGTTACTGATATTTCTCCCAGCAATTTTGATTCCAGCTTGTGCTTCCTCCAGCCCAGCGTTTCTCATGATGTACTCTGCATAGAAGTTAAATAAACAGGGTGACAATATACAGCCTTGACATACTCCTTTTCCTATTTGGAACCAGTCTGTTGTTCCATGTCCAGTTCTAACTGTTGCTTCCTGACCTGCATAAAGGTTTCTCAAGAGGCAGGTCAGGTAGTCTGGTATTCCCATCTCTTTCAGAATTTCCCACAGTTTATTGTGATCCACACAGTCAAAGGCTTTGGCATAGTCAATAAAGCAGAAATAGATGTTTTTCTGAAACTCCCTTGCTTTTCTGAAACTCTCTTGCTTTTCACTGATCCAGCGGATGTTGGCAATTTGATCTCTGGTTCCTCTGCCTTTTCTAAAACCAGCTTGAACATCAGGAAGTTCACGGTTCACATATTGCTGAAGCCTGGCTTGGAGAATTTTGAGCATTACTTTACTAGCGTGTGAGATGAGTGTGATTGTGTGGTAGTTTGAGCATTCTTTGGCATTGCCTTTCTTTAGGATTGGAATGAAAACTGACCTTTTCCAGTCCTGTGGCCACTGCTGAGTTTTCCAAATTTGCTGGCATATTGAATGCAGCACTTTCACAGCATCATCTTTTAGGATTTGAAATAGCTCAACTAGAATTCCATCACCTCCTCTAGCTTTGTTCATAGTGATTCTAAGGCCCACTTGACTTCACATTCCAGGATGTCTGGCTCTAGGTCAGTGATCACACCATCGTGATTATCTGGGTCAGGAAGATCATTTTTGTACAGTTCTTCTGTGTATTCTTGCCACCTCTTCTTAATATCTTCTGCTTCCCTTTTCTGTCCTTTATTGAGCCCATGTTAGCATGAAATGTTCCCTTGGTATCTCTAATTTTCTTGAAGAGATCTCTAGTCTTTCCCATTCTGTTGTTTTCCTCTATTTCTTTTCATTGATCGCTGAGGAAGGCTCTCTGATCTCTCCTTGATAATCTTTGGAACTCTGCATTCAGATGGGAATATCTTTCCTTTTCTCCTTTGCTTTTCACTTATCTTCTTTTCACAGCTATTTGTAAGGCCTCCCAGACAGCCATTTTGCTTTTTTGCATTTCTTTTCCATGGGGATGGTCTTGATCCCTTTCATCTGTACAATGTCACAACCTCCGTCCATAGTTCATCAGGCACTCTATCTATAAGATCTAGTCCCTTAAATGTATTTCTCACTTCCACTGTATAATCTTAAGGGATTTTATTTAGATCATACCTGAATGGTCTAGTGGTTTTCCCTACTTTCTTCAATTTAAGTCTGAATTTGGCAATAAGGAGTTCATGATCTGAGCCACAGTCAGCTCCTGGTCTTGTTTTTGCTGACTGTATAGAGCTTCTCCATCTTTGGCTGCAAAGAATATAATCAATCTGATTTCAGTGTTGACCATCTGGTGATGTCCATGTGTAGAGTCTTCTCTTGTGTTGTTGGAAGAGGGTGTTTGTTATGACCAGTGCGTTTTCTTGGCAAAACTCTATTAGCCTTTGCCCTGCTTCATTCTGTATTCCAAGGCCAAATTTGCCTGTTACCCCAGGTGTTTTTTGACTTCCTACTTTTGCATTCCAGTTCCCTATAATGAAAAGAATATCTTTTTTGGGTGTTAGTTCTAACACTGAAAATTCCATAGAAGGTCTTATTATTCTCCTAGCCCATTCTAGAGAATTTACATACTATTGAATTGAAAGCTCTAATATATTTGAAGATTTATAATTAAATTGCTGATCATCAATGGCATGAATATTCTGATGCCTCCAGTGACAGAATAGTCACCACACTTCACCCAGTTTAACTCACCCCTTGCAGAGCATTGCTCCATTAGCCATATTCCTCTTTGGTTTGTCTCTTATTATATGACCATGAAAACAAACTAGGACAGTGGCCTCCAACTGATCAGTCAAGAGTTTAATTTCCATTACCTGTGGAGCTTTCTAGAACCGCACAGGTCTTTTTTTTTAAATTAGAATTGCATATGTCTTGTCTTCCACCACCACCCCCACCCCCCCGCACCCTTCCTGAGGATCCAGTAAATACATTCCTAGTAGGATGGAGGCATAAGTGAGATTATCATCAGAATCTCTGAGTCTATGAAGAAAATTTCAGATTATGAAAGTATGAGTTCTTACTCCAAGGCTTTGGTGTGTTTTTTCCTTAAAACAATTATTTTTCTAAATTGTAAAGAGAATAATATTAAGTTATATATCCACAGTAGAGTAGGTAATTCTTACTTGGAAAAATGTTTTGCTTTCAACTACTACATGAAGTTGTATATGATTTTATTCTCTAGATCGATGATACCTTAACTAAAAGGCAACAGAATTCTTAAATTTAAGTAAACTTTAGTACTAAAGATATTCGGGTTGAAATCTGGGTTCTTTCACTTACTAGTATGTGACATGGGAAACAATTACTGTTTATCCCCCTGTTCTCATCTAAAATTAGGAATAATAATGTCTGCCACATGGGACTATTATGGATGAAAGGCAATATTGTGTGCCATT
Organism: Bos grunniens; assembly: GCF_055505025.1. NCBI lineage: Eukaryota > Metazoa > Chordata > Mammalia > Artiodactyla > Bovidae > Bos > Bos grunniens. Next base: position 32,371,347 of record NC_141193.1, read on the forward strand.
GTTGGTATATAGTAATCCCTTTATAAATTATAGTTTTACTTTTATTTGATTAATTTTAAAATCCCTTACAACTCTAAAATAAAAGATTCCCTTTTACACGTGGAATTTATCACACTCTGAATGTGAAAAAGCAGCATGTAGTTTATTTCCAAACATAATTAGTGCATCTATTTTAGCCATCATTGCTGGCATTAACAATAAGCTGATTAATAATATATACTCAGTGGTTAAATGCTATAAAGAAATTTTATGGTAACATTTAAAGTTGATCACCTTTAAAGCTTGGCACTAAAATGTAAAGCAATGAATTAATCATGTTAATTAATCTAACAATTTCAGTACGATGTGTCTAACATAAAATACAATATTAATTAAAATAAATAGTATATATTTGCACTCAGTAAAATGAATCAACCTAAAGTTTACTGAGAAAAATAACCACAATTAGCAAATGACTTTCTAAAGAATTTGTAGGCTTATAAAGAGTTCTGAGTCAAAAAATATTCTCATGTATTTTTGAATTCTGTTAAGAATAATGTCTTTAGTCTGTACAGTTACAAAGAAGCAAGTGATAAAATCAAACAAAATATCATTCATTTCATTTCATTCAAAGAAAACCACATCTGCTTATCCTTGAACCCCAGCTTCAAAAAGCACAGGGAATCCTAATTGTAGCAGGAATGTGGAATATTTATTGAGTCTAGCTACCTCATTAGTATTTCTATACTCAGCCTAGTCTCACAATTCATAAAATGTGTCTCTGCTAAGTAATTCCAGAAAATGGGAAGCTTCATTTATTTTTCATTTCAAATATAATTTGTTTTTGCTAGTGTATTTATTTAGGATGTATATCACATTTTCCCTAAACCAAAACCATTTGAAGCAGCTTACAAGACAAACATAATGCAGAATAAAACAATTTAAGGATAAAATTGGTTTTTATCAGTAATGGTTTTTCCAGTAGTCATGTACAGATGTGACAGTTGGACCGTAAAGAAGGCTGAGTGCTAAAGAATTGAGGATTTCCAACAGTGGTGTTGGAGAAGACTCTTAAGTCCCTTGGACAGCAAAGAGATCAAACCAGTCAATCCTAAAGGAAATCAATCCAGAATACACATTGGAAGGACTGATGCTGAAGATCCAATACTCTGGCCACCTGATACCAATTCGACTCATGGGAAAATAACTTGATGCTGGGAAAGATTGAAGGCAGGAGCAGAAGGAGGTGACAGAGGATGAGATGGTTGGATTGCATCACTGACTCAATGGACATGAGTTTGAGCAAACTCTGAGATGTCAGGAAGGACAGGGAAGCCTGGCATGCTGCATTCCATGGGGGTGCAAAGAGTCAGACATGACTTGGCAACTGAAGAACAGCAAGGATAAAAGTCAAATGGAACTATCAATATGAAAAGTAAGCTGAGTCTACCTCCTCCCTCCCAAGGATAGGCTATGCTTACAAAGTCCGGCACTCAAAAACCACCTCATGGTGTCCTGGTAGGTGAATTAAAATGACCTACTAAGAAAACTGTGTACACAGAAAATTTGAGATTTGATGAAGGCAGAGGGAACTGGAAATACTGAGTGCATGGTGACGGTCCTCAAACCCATCTCCTATGCCCTGGAATTCTCCCATGTATGGAGGTAACTGCTTTCTATCATTCTTCTACAGCTTTAGTCACTGAGAATTAATATAAGAAATTAGTTTACATTTATTTTACATCAATACTTTAATGATGCTGGATACAGTATTGAAGATATAGGCCCCACAATAGGGATGGTGACATCTTCCATGAGGCCAAAGTAAATTGTACTATACACTATGACATTTTCCTTGTAGATGGTAGGAAGGGATCATGAGAAAGAGGAGTTTTTTCATATTAATGCCTAAATATCATGTGTTCAAATCAGTTTAGTTCAGTTCACTCAGTCGTGTCAAACTCTTTGTGACCCCATGAACTGCAGCACGCCAGGTTTCCCTGTCCATCACCAACTCCTGGAGCTCCCTCAAACTCATGTCCATTGACTTGGTGATGCCATCCAAGAATTTCATCCTCTGTCATCCCCTTCTCCTTCCGCCTTCAATCTTTCCCAGCATCAGGGTCTGTTCAAATAAGTCAGTTCTTCCCATCAGGAGGCCAAAGTATTGAGTTTCGGCTTCAGCATCAGTCCTTCCAATGAATATTCAGGACTGATATCATTTAGGATAGACTGTTTGGATTTCCTTGCAGTTCAAGGGACTCTCAAGAGTCTTTTCCAACACCACAATTCAAAAGCATCAATTCTTTGGCACTCAGCTTTCTTTATAGTCCAACTCTGACATTCATACATGACACTTGAAAAACCATAGCCTTGACTAGACGGACATTAGTTGTCTCTGCTTTTTAATATGCTGTCTAGGCTGGTCATAGTTTTTCTTCCAAGGAGGAAACATCTTTTAATTTCATGGCTGCAGTCACCATCTGCAGTGATTTTGGAGGCCAAAAGAATAAAGTCTGTCACTGTTTCCATTATTTCCTCATCTATATGCCATGAAGTGATGGGACCAGATGCCATGACCTTAGCCATGACCAGTCTGTTGTTCGATGTTTCCTTCTAACTGTTTCTTCCTGACCTCCATACAGGTTTTTCAAGAAGCAGGTCAGGTGGTCTGGGATTCCCATCTCTTTCAGAATTTTCCACAGTTTATTGTGATCCACACAGTCAAAGGCTTTGGCATAGTCAATAAAGCAGAAATAGATGTTTTTCTGGAACTCTCTTGCTTTTTTCCATGATCCAGCAGATGTTGGCAATTTGATCTCTGGTTCCTCTGCCTTTTCTAAAACCAGCTTGAGTGTCTGGAAGTTCATGGTTCATGTACTGCTGAAGCCTGGCTTGGAGAATTTTGAGCATTACTTTACTAGCATGTGAGATCAGTGCAACTGTGCGGTAGTTTGAGCATTCTTTGGCATTGCCTTTCTTTGGGATTGGAATGAAAACTGACATTTTCCAGTCCTATGGCCACTGCTGAGTTTTCCAAATTTGCTGGCATATTGAGTGCAGCACTTTCACAGCGTAATCTTTCAGGATTTGAAATAGCTCAACCTCCACCACCTTTCTTTGTAGTGATGCTTCCTAAGGCCCACTTGACTTCACATTCCAGGATGTCTGGCTCTAGGTAAGTGATCACACCATCGTGATTATCTTGGTCATGAAGATCTTTTTTGTACAGTTCTTCTGTGTATTCTTGTCACCTCTTCTTAATATTTTCTAGTCAAGGCTATGGTTTTTCCAGTGTTCATGTATGGATATGAGAGTTGGACTATAACGAAAGCTGAGCACCAAAGAATTGATGCTTTTGAACTGTGGTGTTGGAGAAGACTCTTGAGAGTCCCTTGAACTGCAAGGACATCCAACCAGTCCATCCTAAAGGAGATCAGTCCTGGGTTTTCATTGGAAGGACTGATGTTGAAGCTGAAAGTCCTATACTTTGGACACCTGATGTGAAGAGCTGACACATTTGAAAAGCCCTGATGTTGGAAAAGACTGAGGGCAGGAGGAGAAGGGGATGACAGAGGATGAGATGGTTGGATGGCATCACCAACTCAATGGACATGGCTGTGGGTAGACTCCAGGAGTTGGTGATGGACAGGGAGGCCTGGCAAGCTGCAGTTCATGGGGTGGCAAATAGTCGACTGCATGACTAAATGGAACTGAATGCCTACTAAATACAATTGATTGCCTCTAGAATAAACTCAGAAACCTCTTAGTATGGCTCTCATGGTCCTTCTTGAGCTGGCCTATTCCTACCATCATGAAAGCCTAACTTCCTTTTTATTTCAGGATTTTCCCAACTTTCTCTAATCAAAAATCAAGTTTGTTTTCATCTGTAAACAATTTGCCTTCCCAAAGTTAATATCACATGACCCTGCCATTAAGCTGAGGGAGGGGCTGCTTGGTAGTAGAGTCCTTAGGATGCGAGTAAAATGCTGGTGGAGGCTAGTTACAAGCTGAGCTTTTAAGAAACGATGCTAGCTCTTCCTTCTGTCTGGGTGTTTTTCTCATATTGAGTACCTAAATCAAAATAGATCTGTACTTCAAGGAACATTTGCTTTCTGACTCTTCCCCTTTAACTTTTATTTTTTCTTCTCAATTAGGGATCATATTTCTACCATTAAAGAAACTTTGTATTTCCTGTGAATTAATATCTTAATCAGTATTCAGTATGTTAAGAGTGAGATCTGTCTGTGCCTACTTTCAATTACATTGCAAACCTGTGGATGCTCTTTTGACATCTCCAATTGAAGAGATCACATACATCTCAACAGTTCTTTAAAATGTACATACCAGTTAACATCTGCCTCTGGCCATTTTTATGTCAGGCAACATCAGGTAAGTATCTCCAAAAGTCAGCAAAAAACAAAACAAAACAAGTAATCTTTAATGTGTTTTTTTGTTGTTGTTACTACTTTTGTTTTGGCAAAATACTCAAGTGAATTTCCTCTGAGCAAGGGGAGACAAAAATGAGCAATAGAAAATACGTTTTGTATGGATTTCCTTTCTTTCCCCTCTTATATCTGTGTCCTTGTGCCATATTACACATTGTTTATAAATGAGAGTCAGAATAGGGATGAAAAAGGCAAAAAGAAATTTAGTCTATTATGAAACATTCCATCACCATAAGGAAAGGCTCTTTCCCTAAAGTTAAGCTTTCTGATTGTGAATATTTATCATGTTTGCTAAGCTATTCAGGAAACACTTTATGACAACACATTTTACTAATATACGGAAAGACATAAGTTTAGGATACTATTAATTTATTAGTAACTCAACACCTTAGACCATTAGAAATGATTTACTATTGATGGTGGAGATTGTCACTATATTTAATATAGACAATATTGACTATAGATAAGACATAGAGTCTTTATTTTCTTCTAACATGTACAAAGGGGAAAGAAGCTCAGGAAGGGACATCTAGTCATTTCATTTCATAACTGAGTGCTACAAAACTGGTACAACTAATAACATATTGATGAGGCAAATACAAATAATTTGCTGAGTTTGGAGTAGTCCTGGAAGTTAAATAAGCTGTTCCCCTTGATCATTTATTTAAATACTATTAGAACTCAATTTTCCATCTAAAGGAAAATAACAAAACCTACTGTATAAAGTTTGTGGGTAATTAAATGCTACCAAAATTAATAGCTAGCATGCAATGGCTGCTTAGTAAATGATTACTCTAATTATCTAACCTGGCTATTCTTCTAGATCATAGCTCCAGAGCCTTTCAACAGTGGCTGAATGCACACTTTGCCAGGTTTAGAGATATAGTAAGGAATTATATAAAGAAAGAACACGTATCATATTCATCTTCTGAGTTTTCATAGCAGTTAGGAGGTAACATTTTGTAGCATCTATAATCACTTTTGAATATAAAAGATAAGTAAAATGAGACATACTAATTTGTCCCAAGTTACACACTGAACAAGCATCACAGAATTAGAGCTTTTGCCTGATTTCCAACATAGATATACATTACTTTAAGAATCTCATAGTTTGTACAAAGCTTTCTCATGAAAAATGCTTTAAAATTATTTTTTAAATTGTAACTTGAATATCTCTAGTTTGTATGTCCACAAGTTAGCTAGGATTTGGGGATTGCTTTCTCCCTAACATTTAGGGAAAAAAATAGAAGGCCATGGGGAGCTCCTCCCATATACAATATTAAATCCAGGACCTCACTCATAGTTTTGTGAACTATCAGAGTCTCTTGGTCAACTCCCACTTCAAATGTCCTACTCCTTTAGACTTTTAGAAGTATTCTGTCTTGACTCATGGATAGTCTCTTCTCTTTTCTCCATGTCAACCAAAATTCCAATAACTCAAGGCAGTGGTGCACTGTATATTTTATAAAGATAACAATGGATAATGATGGCAAGCTATTAGATAATGGAATCAGATTATGTAAATCAGAAAAGATCAGTTAAGAAATGTAGTTGATTATTAAAAATAATTTGCCTCAAGTTTCCCAGTCATTTACCAGCAAATTCTCACTTGTCAGTTTCCCACTTATGATGGTTATTTGTGTGTGTGCCAACTTGACTAGATAATGGGGTACCCAGGTATTAGGCTAAACCTTATTTCTGGGTCTCTATGAGGACATTTCTGGGTGAAATTGGCATTGGAATACATAGACTCAGTAAAGTGGTTTGCCATCCTCAATATGGATGAGCACAATCCAATCTAATAAGGGCCTGAATGGGACAAATAGGCAGAGGATGAAAGAATTCAGCTTTTCTGTCTTGAGCTGGGACACCTCTCTGTGCTCCTGGTTCTCAATTCTCTAGACTCAGATTACAATCTTCATCATGTGTCTGCTCAGTCGTTCACTCGTGTCAAACTCTTTGTGGCCCCATGTGCTGTAGCCCACGAGGTTCCTCTGTCCATGGGATTCTCCAGGCAAGTATACTGGAGCAGGCTGCCATTTTCTACTCCAGGGGACCTTCCCCACACAGGGATCAAACCTGTGTCTCTGGCACCTCCTGCATTGGCATGAAGATTCTTTACCAGTGAGCCACCCAGGAAGCCCAATCTACATCAGAGGCTTCCTATTTCTTGGGCTTTTAGACTTGGACTAAGTTATACCACCAGCTTTCCTGAGTCTCCAGTTGGCAGATGGCAGAACTTCTTAGCCTCTGTAAACTGCACGAGCAAATTCTTTGTAATAAATATCGTCTATACACACCTATTGGTCCTGTTTTTCTAGAGAATCCTAATACAACCCCCATTTCCACACTTATCCCAGGATTCCCTCTGTGCTGTGATTTTGTGTTCCCATTCACCAGATCATTGCAAGAGACTCTTACTAGTCTTTGTCTGATGTTCAAGCTGGTTTTAGAAAAGGCAGAGGAACCAGAGATCAAATTGCCAACATCAGCTGGATCATGGAAAAAGCAAATGAGTTCCAGAAAAACATCTATTTCTGCTTTATTGACTATGCCAAAGCCTTTGACTGTGTGGATCACAATAAACTGTGGGAAATTCTGAAAGAGATGGGAAGACCAGAGCACCTGACCTGCCTCTTGAGAAATCTGTATGCAGGTCAGGAAGCAACAGTTAGAACTGGACATGGAACAACAGACTGGTTCCAAATAGGAAAAGGAGTACGTCAAGGCTGTATATTGTCACCCTGCTTATTTAACTTCTATGCAGAGTACATCATGAGAAACACTGGGCTGGAGGAAGCACAAGCTGGAATCAAGATTGCCGGGAGAAATATCAATAACCTCAGATATGCAGATGACACCACCTTATGGCAGAAAGTGAAGAGGAACTCAAAAGCCTCTTGATGAAAGTGAAAGAGGAGAGTGAAAAAGTTGGCTTAAAGCTCAACATTCAGAAAACTAAGATCATGGCATCCGGTCCCATCACTTCATGGAAAATAGATGGGGAAACAGTGGAAACAGTGTCAGACTTTATTTTGGGGGGCTCCAAAATCACTGCAGATGGTGACTGCAGCCATGAAATTAAAAGACGCTTACTCCTTGGAAGGAAAGTTATGACCAACCTAGATAGCATATTCAAAAGCAGAGACATTACTTTGCCAACAAAGGTCCGTCTAGTCAAGGCTATGGTTTTTCCAGTGGTCATATATGGATGTGAGAGTTGGACTGTGAAGAAGGCTGAGCACCGAAGAATTGATGCTTTTGAACTGTGGTGTTGGAGAAGACTCTTGAGAGTCCGTTGGACTGCAAGGAGATCCAACCAGTGCATTCTGAAGGAGATCAGTCCTGGGATTTCTTTGGAAGGAATGATGCTAAAGCTGAAACTCCAGTACTTTGGCTACCTCATGCGAAGGGTTGACTCATTGGAAAAGACTCTGATGCTGGGAGGGATTGGGGGCAGGAGGAGAAGGGGATGACAGAGGATGAGATGGCTGGATGGCATCACTGACTCGATGGACGTGAGTCTGGGTGAACTCCGGGAGTTGGTGATGGACAGCGAGGCCTGGCGTGCTGTGATTCATGGGGTCGCCAAGAGTCGGACGCGACTGAACTGAACTGAGTCTTTGTCTTCCCTTTTGTTTTCTCAACTCATTACTTCTAAATTTTATTCTATATGTCCCTGTTCCCTTTCTAAAATATGTCAGAATGGTTCAATGGCCTCCTTTGCTTCCAGGATAACATCCACATTTTTTTAATAATACATAAAACACTCCTGCTATCTGATCTTTATCAGTTAATGTCACTGTGCTCTCACACCTATTTTACCTAAAAATAACATGAGGTATCTTATATTTTGAATACAAATTTTAAGTAATACTAACTTACTTATCTTCAGTAGGCTGGGATATAAACTCCATAATTGACTCAGCATATAAAAGGGGACCTGGGTCCCAAAAGGCAAATTGATTAAAGCAATGCACACATGTGATTTCAAGTCACAACCAAGTTATGTATACCACTAAAGTTTAAACTAGATGTAAGCAGATGTCAATAAAAATTAACCTAACTCATATCCATGGAATAATGAAGCAAACTGCATTAAATTGACCATAAGCCAAGGAAAACATAGTTATACATATATGAAGCTAATAATACAAAGAATGTAAAATATTTTAAGTTGTAGCTTGATCATAACTATTAATAATAATTAGGTCCAGGCTATGACCAAATAAACTGTATGCCAAATATAAACTTCATAGTTACATACTAAAATATTCATCAAAAGGTTTCATTAAATTTTCACCAAAGCATCTTGTCCATGGAATTGAGATATAAAAATCCAAAGGACATTGGTGTGCTGTGGAGCAGGAATGGCTCATACAGCTTTATCAGAATCTAGGTAAAACATTCTACCTTCTTGGGCTATATTTATAAAATGATATTCTGATTGCTAGTGGGATTTCCAGATTTTTAAAGGACTCAAACATTTCAGTTATTAAAAAGGAAAAACACTGACTCTTGTTCTCTCATTGTCATGCTCCCTTGACTAAAATACTTTGAAATGACTGAGGAAAAAAATCCTTAAACCTGGAGGCTAAGAAATAGATTTGGATTGTAATGAATCAACCAATGTTCGGACCCAAGAAAGTGGACAGCTACCAAAAATGACCTCTTATTTCCCTCATCTTCCTCAAGGTCCTTTCAGGGTCACTTGATTTGTTCTTTCAACTTACTGGCATAGCCCTTAGAAAGCCTTTGGAAACAGCAGAACAGTCTGTGAACGAGGATGTGAAGGGTGTTGTTACACACAAGTAAACTAAGGATATTTCACTGCACTGAGAATCATGCGATTCATTTTCCTAAGAAAACGGAGGAGCCAATCCAAAACCTCCTTGGCCAGGTAAGATCTTTCCTGAGTAGTTCACGAGCATCAGAAAGCAAATCACATACATGTTAGCTTATGTTTTCAGTACACTTTTTAGGAAATAGTGAAATCTCAAAACTCTTACTGATATTAAAGTCTCCTAACTAGCCAATGGATGCTATTCTTACATTCTTTCATTTAACAAATAGCTACCAGACAGCACTTGTCCTCAGGGCAGAAGTTGAAGTTTGAAGACTTGTTGTGGGGAAAAAAAAAAAAGGTTAAAAGAAGTGCTGCCGGTGTGTGTGTGTGTGTGTGTGTGTGTGTTAGTTGCTCAGTCGTGTCTGAATCTTTGTGACCACATAGGGTGTTGCCCACCAGGCTTCTCCATCCATGTGCTTTTCCAGGCAAGAATACTGGAATGGGTTGGCATTTCCTTCTCCAGGGGATCTTCCTGACCCAGGGATCAAACCTGGGTCTCCTGCATTGCAGGCAGACTTTTTACCCTCTGAGCCACCAGGCAAGTTGCTGATAACTAGCACTGAATGGGGTTACACACAGTGGGGTCGTGACAATAAAGCAATGGAACAAATTTCTGGAGTACATACCAATCCACATGTGACTCTCTCAAATACAGCAGGGGATGGCCTGTTTTTCACTCGAAGAGCCTCAGAGACTAGGAGGAGGGAATAGAGGGAAGAGCAGAAGGGAATAGAGACCCAAAATGGCTTGCTCATGAAGACTAAGAAGACACTTACAGGTGAATGGGAACGTTAGCATCATGTTGAATGCACTGCAGAGAAGCAAAATACTTACAAAATCTAAGGGATCAAGACAGTTTTGAAAGTAAATTTGCAAATATCATGTTTTGTGCACATTGCAAAGAGAAATATAAATAAAACTATGCCAAAGCCTTTGACTACGTGGATCACAATAAACTGTGGAAAATTCTGAAAGAGTTGGGAATACCAGACCACCTGATCTGCCTCTTGAGAAACCTGTATGCAGATCAGGAAGCCACAGTTAGAACTGGACATGGAACAACAGACTGGTTCCAAATAGGAAAAGGAGTACGTCAAGGCTGTATATTGTCACCCTGCTTATTTAACTTCTATGCAGAGTACATCATGAGAAACGCTGGGCTGGAGGAAGCACAAGCCAGAATCAAGACTCCCGGGAGAAATATCAATAACCTCAGATATGCAGATGACACCACCCTTATGGCAGAAAGTGAAGAGGAACTCAAAAGCCTCTTGATGAAAGTGAAAGTGGAGAGTGATAAAGTTGGCTTACAGCTCAACATTCAGAAAACGAAGATCATGGCATCCGGTCCCATCACTTCATGGGAAATAGATGGGGAAACAGTGGAAACAGTGTCAGACTTTATTTTGGGGGGCTCCAAAATCACTGCAGATGGTGATTGCAATCATGAAATTAAAAGACGCTTACTCCGTGGAAGGAAAGTTATGACCAACCTAGATAGCATATTCAAAAGCAGACATCACTTTGCCAACAAAGGTCTGTCGAGTCAAAGCTATGGTTTTTCCAGTGGTCATGTATGGATTTGAGAGTTGGACTATAAAGAAAGCTGAGTGCCGAAGAATTGATGCTTTTGAACTGCGGTGTTGGAGAAGACTCTTGAGAGTCCCTTGGACTGCAAGGAGATCCAACCAGTCCATCCTAAAGGAGATCAGTCCTGGGTGTTCATTGGAAGGACTGATGTTGAAGCCATAACTCCAATAGTTTGGACACCTGATGCGAGGAGCTGACTCATTTGAAAAGACCCTGATGCTGGGAAAGATTGAGGGCAGGAGGAGAAGGGAACAACAGAGGATGAGATGGTTGGATGGCATCACTGACTCGATGGACATCGGTTTGGGTGAACTCTGGGAGTTGGTGATGGACAGGGAGGCCGGGTGTGCTGCGGTTCATGAGGTCACAAAGAGTCGGACATAACTGAGCGACTGAACTGAACTGATGCAAATTCTTGGAGAAAAAATTGTAAGCTATCCAGGAGAGCATCAGCACATGCTGAAAATAGAGGACTTTGACCAGACAAAAATACTGGCTAAAAAACTGTATTCACTTCTAGCAAATGAAGAAATTATAAGCTTCTGTACAGAGTGTATATATGTACACCTATATTAATGTATAAAATAGGTACCCTGTATTTTTCACTAACTTGAGTACAACTCAACCTATCTGATTAACTGCAAGGAGATTTCAGATCATTCAAAATTACAATTAGTTTGGACCAAATTCAAAGTTATAAGAAGCAGATTGTGACACAGTGACTTTCCCAGCCCTGATTATTCACAGACAACAAATGTCTTACTTTAGTTGCATCTTATATACACATGATGGTGTTGACAGGTATTGGAAAACAATATCCTGCCTGCAACATAACATGCCATCAATGGTAACTATAGAAAATATATTTGAAGCTCATTCTATAACTATAGAACTACTGACCTATGGGTGAAAATTCTACCTCTCCTCAAGTTTCTATTTCCTAATTTACATTTTGAAGCTCCCTGGTGGTTCAGACAGTAAAGAAACTGCTTGCAATGCAGGAGACCCGGGTTCAATCCCTGGGTTGGGAAGATCCCCTGGAGAAGGGAATGCCAACCCATTCCAGTATTCTTGCCTGGGAAATACCATAAACAGAGGAGTCTGGAGAGCTACAGTCTGTGGAATCACAAAAGAGTCAGACACAACTGAGCAAATAACACACACAAACACAATATCATACTTGAAATTTTCTATTTTAGGCTACTTTACTGAATTCAAAGCTGTCTCTAATTTTTTTATTGCGTAAAAATGTCTCAACCCCACCCAAACATAAGTATTGGTGAAGAGAGATATGATACCATTCAATTCCTTGATTTTTTTTCAAATTTTGTATTGTCTTAACAAAATAAGGCCTTATCAGAATAATTTTAAGTTCACAATAAAATTGACAGGGAGGTATAGATATTTTCGAGATACTCTTTGCCCCGACACATGAATTGTCTCTCCCACTATCAACATCACTCACTAGAATTTTTTTAAACAAGTATGAACCTACATCGACACATCTTAAGCACACAAAGTTCATAGTTTACTTTAAGGTTCAGTCTTGGTATTGTACATCCTATGGGTTTGGACTAGTGTATCATGATACAGGTCCATCAACATAGTATCATGCAGTATATTTTCTCTTAGCTAAACATCCTCTTTGCTCTGCCTACTGCACCCTCCCCAACACTATAAATCATTGATTCCTTTAATACTCCCAAAAGTTTGCATTTCCAAAAATATCATGGAGTTGGAAATCAAATTACTTTCACTTAGTAATATATATTTGGAGTTTCTGTGTGTTTTTCATTCCTTGATAGCTCAGTTCTTTTTAGTGCTGAGGAATACATTTTTTTTTTAAATAAAAAACATGGAATATCATCTTTAGATATCCATGAGGTAACTAGAGATGGTACCTGATTTACGATGCTTTGAGTTATGATTTTTTTACTTCAAGGTAGGGCAAAAGCGGAAGTATTCTGTAGAAACCAAACTTTAAAGTCTGAATTTTGATCTTTTCCTGGGCTATCGATATGTGGTCTAATATGTTCGTGATGCTGGGCAGCAGCAAAGAGCCCTCGTTCCCAGCCAGCCACACAATTACACAGATAAATAACTGATACACTTAGAACCATTCTGTACCCATTCAACCGTTCTGCTTTTCACTTGCAGTACATACTCAATACATTTCATGAGAGATTCAACACTTTATTATAAAATAGGCTTTCTGTTAGATAATTTTGCCCACTTGTAAGCTAATATAAGTGTTCTGAGCATATTAGGCTAGGCTAAACTATTGGTTAGGTGTATTAAATGCATTTTCTAATTGTAATACTCAGCTTACAATGGGCTTATTGGGATGTAGCCACATTGTAAGTAAAGGAAGATTGGTAAATACAAATAAAATGGATACTTTTAATGGAAGAGAACAGGAGTGAGAGAGGGTAAATCTTGAAAGGCTTGCTGAAAAGTGTATATAGAAAGCTGACTCAAAACAAAACAAGGTTTTCAACAATTACATCAACAAAACCCTTTTAAACTCAAAGAAAAATCACATATCCACACACATCCATGATGGGAATGACCCCTGAGGTCACAGAGTCTATTCTTTAGCTATTGGAGTCTGCTTTACTTTGCTTCACAATTTATTTTGCTCATCTGGCTTACCAAGTCAGACAAAATGAACAGACACAGGATAAAATGACCTTCATTGAGCACAATCATCAACACACTAGCCTCACTGAGCCTCAACATGCTCAGCCTCAGCAAAGTTGGCCCAGTGACAAGTCCACGCAAACTGTCAGCAAATCATTCATTGGCTGCAGGGAAGGCAGAGAGATGGGGTCCACAGGGATGTCCGGTTGTCTTCACAGATAGGAGCTGATTTTCAGCCAAAAGCTTAGATAAAACTATCTATCCACTAAGCAAAGAAAATATTTAATTTCTCTAAAATAAATTTAGAAAGGTTAAAGTATACCCAGCTCGAGCATTTCTTTACTTCATCCCTAATCTTTAGTAATACTTTTTTTTTTTAACATGTTACAGATTTCTGGATAATACCAGACCTCAGCAGATGTCTTCTAATGACAATAACTTTCTCAGTATTAGCAGTGGAATCTTCCCATGCCCATGGGGAAGATCTTGCTGTTCTATTTCTGTAAACTCCTCCTTGATGTCCTGGATGAGTTGTTATATCCTCTTAAAGTACGGTATATGTGATGGGATAAGCATGGTTTTTAGAGTCAGCTCAGATCTTAGCCCCCCTCACTTATTTTGTTGTCACTTTGAGTCATTTAGTGTCTTTAGACCTTAGCTCTCCCTTTATCCTCCTACAAAAATATAAAGTAACATTAATTAGAAATATGTTTAGCTACATACAACAGGAAGCTATCACTGATTTAAGCAGAGGTGCATTTTTCTCACACACAAAAGAATCCAGATGTAAGGCATTACAGTTGTTGATTCAGCTTCTTTTTAATGAAAGTAGAAATTCAAACTGTTTTTGTGTTCCTACCCTATCATCCTTAGTGTGCTGAATTTATTCTTAACATCTGTTGTTTCAAGGTCACAAGATAGATTCAGCCACTGAACATTTTATTATTAGGGTTCAAGGCAGGAAGCAAAGAACAGACAGTGCCAGGGTTTGTCTGTTTGGGCTTCCCTTCTCTAGGAAAGCAGACGTTCTATAAAGTTGTCCCTACTACCAGAAGTTTTCCCCTTATTTATCACTGTCCAGAAGTGAAAAATGTGGCCAGACCTTGGCTTCAAGAAAGACTCAGAAATCGCAGATTATCTGTCTTAACTGATCAAGACCAATCATGATGCATCATAAGACAGGATATATTAGAAGGAACTTATGTTCGGGTTAGTACCAACACATGCCACCCACTGACTTTGATGATTTGTTGTGATGATTAAATGCAAGTGTATGTAAACGCAAATCCAGAGTAAACGCTAAGTAAATGTTAGTCTGACAATATTGCTTATAGTTGTGTGTCTGCCTTGCCCTATGGTATCTTAGGGTATTAATTGCTCTCCGAGGCCAGACATCATATTTAATTCATCCATAGACACCACACACTACCAAAAATAGTAAATCTGGGAGCAATAGCTCGGGAATTGGTACATTTACAATTAAGCCTTTAACTTCTGTGGCTGTTACTGGGTTGGCCAAAAGGTTCTTTTGTGTTTTACTACATTTTATATTAAGAATATATACATATAAAGGGTGGTATTCAAATAATATATAACTAAAATGACAACAACATTCAGTAGGCTCTGCTATGTCTCCAGCATGTCTTAATTGTTACGGATAAAGAATTAATTGTGGTCCAGTCTAAACCTGTGTCAGTGCATCTGACACACGGACTCTGCAGCTTTGTCTCTTACACTCTGTCCTATATTTGAAGGCCAGTTCCTCACTTTAGGGCTCTTACTGCTGACAGTTCTCACTAGTTATCCCTGGTGATAGCATCATGTTGCTGTAGTTTCGGCCTTCTACTAGAAAAGTAATCTCTCTAAATTCCAGAAACTGCATTTTCTCTACAGGACCAGATGTTCATGCTCTGGTGCAAGTTGACTCCATTCTCTTGTTCCACACAATGGGATTAAGCATCCCTTTTTGTCTGGAAACACTTCTTTTATTTAGAAACTTTTGGCCAACCTAATAGTAAATAATATAATATCACCTTCATTTGAAAACACTCAAATTAGACTTAACCTTTGTGAAGTCTGGGACTACAGGAGTTCTTTTATCAGCTCTCCAGATGATTGATCTTTATGTACTATTTGAATAAAATAATAAGAGTATGGCCAGTCATGTCTAATAATCAGTTCTAAATCATGGAATACATTTCTTGTCATGACTAGACTTTAAAAACATCTTTATATTTCATGAGGGGCTTCCCTGGTGGTTCAGACAGCAAAGAACTGGCCTGCAATGTGGGAGAGACCCAAATTCAATCCCTGGGCCAGGAAGATCCCCTGGAGAAGAAAATGGCAACCCACTCCAGTATTCTCGCCTGGAAAATCCCATGGATGGAGGAGTCTGGAGGGCTATGGGGTCACAAAGAGTCGGAAACAGCTGAGCAACTGATAACTAACTAACCTTTTGTTTCTTGCTGGACTAATAATGCATTGGTTCCTCACTTCCAATAACATCTTCATATGACCTTTAAGATACATAAGGAAAATTAATAGTTCTGTATCTGACATATATTAATTAAAATTAATAATTAAAATTAAATGACTTTTTATATATTTGGAATAATAAATACTACTACTGTTGCTATATATTTTTAGCCAAGAATGAATTCCAGTAGCAAGAAATGAGCAAAACCATAACTTCACGGAAATAAAAATAAAGATATGAAAGGTAACTGGGTTGAAAAATGACAAGCATCAAGAAAAGTCAAATGATTCCATAACATACAAAATATTAGTCATGAGCATTTTCTAAAGCCAATTACACTGAAAATGTTTGAGATATCATTCGTGTTATATTGGAAATATATCTCTTAGGTCACTCAGCCATGTCTGGCTCTTTGCAACTCCTTGGACTATAGCCCGCCAGGCTCCTCTGTCCATAGGATCTTTCTGACCCAGGAACTGAACTAGTGAGAGGGTAACAGGCAGGAAGGCCAGGGGTCTCCAAAGGAGGAAATAGCCTGCAAGTGTCAGACATTTTTATTTCTCTTAAGAGGCAGGAGGAAACAAACTAGCGATATTTTTTTCCTTCTTTATACAAATTTAGGCAATGGCACCCCGCTCCGGTACTCGTGCCTGGAAAATCCTATGGACGGAGGAGCCTGGTAGGCTGCAGTCCATGGGGTCGCGAAGAGTTGGACACAACTGAGCGACTTCACTTTCACTTTTCACTTTCATGCATTGGAGAAGGAAATGGCAACCCACTCTAGTGTTCTTGCCTGGAGAATCCCAGGGACGGGGGAGCCTGGTGGGCTGCTGTCTATGGGGTCGCACAGAGTCGGACACGACTGAAGCGACTTAGCAGCATACAAATTTAAAAGGAGGTTTCTCTTAAAATACTGTGTTGCAATAATGACACCTGGTTTCACCTGAAGTTAATTATTCTCAAACCTGGAGAAAACCAATGCCTTTTTCTTATGGAAATGTTTGTCTTAAGCTATGCTAATGTACTATGTATTTACCCCAAACTCTGTCTTCAAGTTGGTTCCACCTAATGGCTCAGAACCTACTTGACAAACCAGTATGTTATACTCAGATATTGTTCTCCTAATCTATGTAAATGAAAGTATTTATATGGTGATCTGCCCTTCTTCAAGATTCAAGTTAATCATTTTATGGCCCAGGATGAACCATTTGGTGCCAAGATTATCCCAAAATGCATCTTATGGGTGAGGGGCCTGGTGCCATTCTGACTTTTAAGACATTCCTTTCTTTTATTAACAACTGCTAGTGACTATATAACATCCAGCTGAAGACTAGCAGGGGGGTACTCTTTCTGCCCCCTTCTGATGCCTATGTCAGAAGCTTTCTCTATCTCCTTTATACTTTAATAAAACTTTAGTACACAAAAGCTCTGAGCGATCAAGCCTCGTCTCTAGCCCCGGGTTGAATTTGTCTCCTCTGGAGGCCAAGAATCCCGGCGTCTTTGCGTGATTCAACAACAACCTTTCACTAGTCTCCACCAGAAAAGCCCTAAAAATGTATTCTGGTTAATTCATTATAGGAAAAATTGGTCAAAACAAGATTTTTGACTTCATTATTGTTTTGTTTTGCATGACTCCTATAACCTTTAATACATTAATATACTATGAGTTTCAAGAGGAAGAGATGACACAAAGTGTTTCCCAAAAACATTCTATCAAAGAAATTCTATTCAAATACTGGACAGGTCTAGTGTGCTGAGGAACATATTTTGGAGAATAATGGCTAAATAACTCTGTATAACATGTCACCAGATGGTCAATACTGAAACCAGATTGATTATATTCTTTGCAGCCAAAGATGGAGAAACTCTATACGGTCAGCAAAAACAAGACTAGGAGCTGACTGTGGCTCAGATCATGAGCTCCTTATTGCCAAATTCAAACTTAAATTGAAGAAAGTAGGGAAAACCACTAGGCCACTCAGATATGACCTAAAGTCTCTTACGATTATACAGTGCAAATGATGAATAGATTCAAGGGATTAGATCTGTTAGACAGAGCACCTAAAGAACTATGGATGGAGGTCCATAACACTGTACAAGAGGTGGTGATCAAAACCATTGCCAAGAAAAAGAAATGCAAAAAGACAAAATGGTTGTCTGAGGAAACCTTATAAATGGCAGAGAAAAGACGAGAAGCAGAAGGCAAAGGAGAAAAGGAAAGATATACCCATCTGAATGCAGAGTACCAAAGAATAGCAAGGAAAGATAAGCAAGCCTTCCTAAGTGAACAATGCAAAGAAATAGAGGAAAACAAAAGAATGGGGAAAACTAGAGATCTTTTCAAGAAAATTAGAGATGCCAAGGGAATGTTTCATGCAAAGATTGGCACATTAAGGGACAGTAATAGTATGGACCTAACAGAAACAAAAGGTATTAAGAAGACGTGGCAAGAATACAAAGAACTATACAAAAAAGATCTTCATAACCCAAGTAACCATGATGGTGTGATCACTCACCTTGACCCAGATGTCTTGGAGTGAAAATCAAATGGGGCTTAAGAAACATCAATAATACTGAAGTGTTTTCCAGTCCCTTCTCCAGTGGATCACATTTTGTCAGAACTCTCCACCATGACCCGTCCATCTTGGGTAGCCCTACAAGGTATGGCTCATAGTTTCATTGAGTTAGACAAGGCTGTGGTCCATGTGATCAGATTGGTTAGTTTTCTGTGATTGTGGTTTTCATAGCATCTGATGAAGGGTAAAAGGCTTATGGAAGCTTTCTGTTGGGAGAGACTGACTGAGGGGAAAACTGGATCTTGTTCTAATGGACTGGGCCATGCTCAGTAAATCTTTAATCCAATTTTCTCTTGACAGGTGGACTGTGTTCCCACCCTGTTATTTACGTGGGGCCAAACTATGGTGGAGGTAATGAAGATAATGGTGACCTCCTTCAAAAGGTCCCACGCACACACTGCTACATTCAGTGCCCCCAACCCTGCAGCAACCACCACCGACCCACGCGTCCACCAGAGACTCCTGGGCACTCATGGGCAAGTCTGGGTCAGTCTCTTGTGGGGTCACTGCTTCTTTCTCCTGGGTCCTGGTGCACACAAGGTTCTGTTTGTGCCCTCCAAGAGTCTATTTACCAGTCCTGTGTAACTTCTGGCAGCTCTATGGGAGGGTTAATGGCGACCTCCTCCAAGAGGGCTTATGCCACACCAGGTCTGCTGCACCCAGAGCCCCTGCTCCTGCGGCAGTCCACTGGTGACCTGTACCTCCATAGGAGACACTCAAAACCAGACCACCTGACCTGCCTCTTGAGAAATCTGTATGCAGGTCAAGAAGCAACATTTAGAATTGGACATGGAACAACAGACTGGTTCCAAGTAGGAAAAGGAGTACATCTAGGCTATATTTCATCACCCTGATTATTTAACTTCTTATATGCAGAGTACACCATGAGAAACGCTGGGTTGACTGAAGCACAATCTGGAATCAAGATTGCCGGGAGAAATATCAATAGCCTCAGAAATGCAGATGATACCAAAGTTATGGCAGAAAACAAAGAAGAACTAAAGAGCCTCTTGATGAAAGTGAAAGAGGAGAGTGAAAAAGCTGGCTTAAAACTCAACATTCAAAAAACAAAGATTATGACATCTGCTCCTATCACTTCATGGCAAATAGATGGGGAAACAGTGACAGACTTTATTTTTCTGGGCTCCAAAATCACTGCAGATAATGACTGCAGCCATGAAATTAAAAGATGTTTGCTCCTTGGAAGAAAAGTTATGACCAAACTAGACAACATATTAAAAAGCAGAGACATTACTTTCCCAACAAAAATCCATCTAAGTTAAAGCTATGGTTTTTCCAGTAGTCATGTATGGATGTGAGAGTTGGACTATAAAGAAAGCTGAGTGCTGAAGAATTGAGGCTTTTGAACCGTGGTGTTGGAGAAGACTCTTGAGAGTCCCTTGGACTGCACGGAGATCCAACCAATCCATATTAAATGAAATCATTACTGAATATTCATTGGAAGTACTGATGTTGAAGCTCAAACTCCAATACTTTGGCCACCTGAAGCAAAGAGCTGACTCATTTGAAAAGACCCCAATGCTGGGAAAGATTGAAGGCAGGAGAAGAGGATGACAAAGGATGAGATGGTTGGATGGCTTCACCAACTCAATGGACATGAGTTTGATGAGTAAGCTCCAGGAGTTGGTGATAGACAGGGAGGCCTGGTGTGCTACAGACCATGGGGCCGAAAAGAGTAGGACATGACTGAGTGACTGAACTGAACTGAATTAGGAAATATCACTACAAACCAAGCTAGTAGAGGTGATGGAATTTCAGATGAGCTATTTCAAATCCTAAAACATGATACTGTTAAAGTTCTACACTCAATATGCCAGCAAATTTGGAAAACTCAGCAGTGACCACAGGACTGGAAAAGGGCAGTTTTCATTTCAATCCCAAAGAAGGACAATGCCAATGTTCAAACTACCACACAATTGCTTTCATCTCACATGTAATGCTCAAAATTCTCCAAGTAAGGCTTCAACAGTACATTACCTGAGAACTCCCAGATGTTCAAGCTGGATTTAGAAAAGGCAGAAGAACCAGAGATCAAATTGCCAATACATGACTCATTGGAAAAGACCCTAATGTTGGGAGGGATTGGGGGCAGGAGGAGAAGGGGATGACAGAGGGTGAGATGGCTGGATGGCATCACTGACTCAATGGACATGATTTTGGGTGGATTCCAGGAGTTGGTGATGGACAGGGAGGCCTGGGGTGCTGCGATTCATGGGGTCGCAGAGTCGGACATGACTGAGTGACTGAACTGAACTAATTAGATTATAGAAAAAGCAAGAGAATTCCATAAAAACATCTACTTCTGCTTCATTAATTGCGCTGAAGCCTCCGACTGTGTGGATCACAACAAATTGTGGAAAATCCTTAAGTAGATGGGAGTACCAGACCGCCTGACCTGCCTCCTGAGAAATCTGTATGCAGGTCAAAAAGTTAGAAATGGACATGTCACCCTGCAAATTTAACTTATACGCAGAGTACATTATGTGAAATGTGAATGAAGCACGGCTGGAATCAAGATTGCGGGGAGAAATATCAATAACCTCAGATATGCAGATGACACCACCCTTATGGCAGAAAGTGAAGAACTAAAGAGCCTCTTAACGAAAATGAAAGAGGAGAGTGAAAAAGCTGGCTCAAAGTTCAACATTCGAAAACAAAGATCATGACATCTGGTCCCATCACTTCATGGCAAATAGATAAGCAAATAATGGTAACAGTGACAGACCTTTTTTCTTGGGCTCCAAAAACACTGCAGATGGTGACTTAGCCATGAAATTAGGAGATCTTGCTCTTTGGAATAAAAACTATGACAAACCTAGACATCGTATTAAAAAGCAGAGACATTACTTTGCTGACAAGCGTTCATATAGTCAAGGCTATTTCTTCTCCAGTAGTCATGTACAGATGTGAGTTGGACCATAAAGAAAGCTGAGCGGTGAAGAACTGATGTTTTTGAACTATGGTGTTAGAGAAGACTCTTCAGAGTTCTTTGGACTGCACGGAGATACAATCAGTCCACCCTAAATGAAATCAACCCTGAATATTCATTGCAAGGACTGATGCTGAAGTTGAAGCTCCAA
Organism: Bos grunniens; assembly: GCF_055505025.1. Classification (NCBI taxonomy): domain Eukaryota; kingdom Metazoa; phylum Chordata; class Mammalia; order Artiodactyla; family Bovidae; genus Bos; species Bos grunniens. The sequence goes on from NC_141193.1 coordinate 32,393,003, forward strand.
TATTTTGGCCATAATGCGAAGAACTGACACGTTGGAAAAGACTCTGATGCTGGAGAAGATTGAAAGCAGGAGGTGAAGGGGACAACATAGGCTAAGATGGTTGGATGGCATCATCAGCTCGATGGTGGATGGCATCACTGACTCAATGGACATGAGTCTGAGCAATTCCAGGAGATGTTGAAGGACAGAGAAGCCTGGAGTGTTGCAGTTCATGGGATCACCATGAGTCAGACATGACTGAGCAAACGAACAACACGAACAACAACTCTTTACAGAAATACTACCTGGAAGACTGTTCACCTCACTAAGCTAAAAGGGGCACAGTAAATTATAGCTTTAAGCCAAAAAGAAAAAAAGATACTTCTAGACAAAAAGGGACATTTAATCCCATTGTGTGGACCAACAAAATCAACTAGCACGAGGACAGAAACACCTGGTCCTTTAAAGAAAAATGCAGTTTCTGGAGTTTAGAGAGGTTACTTTTCTGATAGAGGGCAGAGATTTCAGCCACATGACGTTATTACCGGGGATAATAATGAGAACTGTCAGCAGTAACAGGCCTAAAATAAGGAGCAGGATTTCAAATATAGAAGGACTTCAAAGATGGCCTTGGGTTTCCCCGGTGGCTCAAACAGTAAAGAATCTGCCTGCAATGCAGGAAACCAGTGTTCGATCCCTGGATTGGGAAGATCCCCTGGAGAAGGAAACGGCTACCCACTCCAGTATTCTGGCTTGGAGAATTCCATGGACAGAGAAGCCTGACAGGCTACAGTCCATGGGGTTGGAAAGAGCTGGACACAACTGAGTGACTTTCACCCAAAGATGGTCTTTATCTGTAACAATTAAGATGTGCTGGAGAGCCCATCTTAGCAGAGAGCCCATACATAGCAGAGCCCACTGTATGGTATTAGTTTGTTGTACATTATTTGAGTATCACACTGTGTGTGTATATAAAAACCATGGCTTTGACCATACTTGATTATTAGATGCAAGAATCTTGAAATCTGAATGTGCAAAACCTAAGAGCCTTCCACAGAATTCTGTCCATATTTCTAAACATAGCAAAATCCTCGAGATCACAATTTCTCACCAAAAAAAGAAATAGAGAAGTTAATACAATTTCAGTTGTTGCTTAATAGCAAGTAAACACAAGACATGTACACACAGTAGACAGTTACAACCCCTGCCTTTTAAGGTCCCTATCTTCTAGGCCTCCAAACATGCCCATGCAGTGAGTGAGTAAGCCTGCATTAAATACTGTCACACACAAACTTTAAGGAATTTGGGAAAAGTGTGTTGAAAAGGAAGAAATTTTCCTCTATCCTTCTAGGCTTCTCTGGCTGGTCTAAAATTTAAACTGACAGGAGGCAATCAGACTAAAGCTTAATAACAGGTATCTATGGGGGAGATCCAGGAAAACTAAGTAACTCACCAAAAGGCTGAAACTCTCACCTTAAATACCACTGTCAGCTTAAGACTACAGAGGATGTTCAGAGGAGTGATTTGGGACTTCAAAGGGGAGGGAGGCAACTGACATGGAGATGGAAAAGCAAATGTTTGGTAAACACATGCTCACTGGGACCAGCAGAAATAATGGGAAACAGAGAGCACTCTGCTTCCTTGGCCTTGCCTAGTTCCCCCCACCATATACCACCTTTCTGGTGACAGCTCTATTTCAGCAAAGGCCCTCTATCAAATTTCAGGCAGTTATAGGGGAAAGGTCAAAGTTTCTTCCTGAGTCTTTTGGACCTTGATTGTTTAAAACTTGAAATGATCCACAAGCTAAAGAGATATTTTGCAAATTTTGTGCCCCTGCTGCTGCTACTGCTGCTGTCACTTCAGTCGTATCCGACTCTGTGTGACCCCATAGATGGCAGCCCACCAGGCTCCCCCTTCCCTGAGATTATCCAGGTAAGAACACTGGAGTGGGTTGCCATTTCCTTCTCCAATGCATGAAAGTGAAAAGTGAAAGTGAAGTCGCTCAGTTATGTCCAACGCTTAGCCATCCCATGGACTGTAGCCCACCAGGCTCCTCCATCCATGGGGATTTCCAGGCAAGAGTACTGGAGTGGGGTACCATTGCCTTAGTGCCAAATATAATTTATGGGGGAAAAAAAACCCCAACTGCCTCCATAAAGACTTTTCATATTTAAGCAAGTAAACATTAAAAATTTAGGTAAGTGTCTTGTAAACACAAAAAGCAACAAATGAGTATTAATCAGTGAACTAATGACAATAATTATACAAGGAGTAGGAAACTTAATATAAATAAATTCAACACTCTCTAGGAGCTTAAAAGATGAAGTGATCTCCAGAGCTATGAATTCAAAATAAGCTGTGAGAGAAAAACAAGAGATTTCAGATAATTAATGCCTTAGCGATTCTCATTCTTTGACTGACCTAGACTCACTTAGAGTATCAGTCCCCATGATATGCCTAAATTCATGACAAATGAGCCACTGTATCTCAGGGTCCAAACACTGCTTGAAAGGTTATTGAGTCTTGGAGTGACTTGACAAAGTCAACCCCAGAGATGAAAAATTTCCATAGAAAAGCTACTGGATAAAATTAAATATTTCTGCTTGTTCTACAAATAATTAACCACAGTTGACAAAAAAGTCAATCTAACAAAGAAATGGAAAATTTTAAATCATAGATCAATGATAAATTATAAAAACTTATGCATCTTTTTGTGTCCTTTTTGAAGTCTTGCTTTCAAAAATCAATCACAGCTTGATGAATGAAAGATGATTAAATGCTACATCTAGAATAAAGAGTTTTTCACAGACATCAGCCATGCAAAGACGTGCAACAGTCTCCAGGCAGAAAATAGCAAGTACAAAAAACCTGAGGGGGAGATAAGCCAGTCCCATTTCAGTTACAGAAAGAAAGCCAGTGTGACAGCACATGGTTACCACAGGAGCAGAGGGTCAAAGTGCAGCCAGAGATAGAGGCAAAAGTCAAATAATAATACATCACTATAAAGGATTGTTGCTTGTGAATGTGAACTATGTAATAATAAAATAATGGACCTGTTTGCAGTGGCACTTAAGGTTAAAAACTCCCTCTATCATGCATTTTTATGATGAACCATGTGCAAACTCCAAATAAGCTGAGAGAGATGATCAGCAGAGTAAGGAAAATAGACTGAACACAAGTGAGAATTATAGACCTCGTGAAATGGAAGCCATGTTACAAATGAAGGGAAGGGAATAAGCAGCACGTCTCTAGAGCTACACTGAGTCCTGCTCAACTCTGTCTCCCAGTTCTAATTAGTGTGGGTCCTTATGAGAACAAATATTTGCTTTCCTGATTTAAAACGAATACATTTGAAAGGAAGGACAGAGTGTAGAAGAGTGTGTAAGTTAGTCACTCAGTCGTGTTCAACTCTTGCCACCCCAAGAACTGTAGCCCACCAGGTTCCTCTGTTCATGCAATTCTCTAGGAAAGAATACTGAAGTGGGTCACCATTTCCTTCTCCAGGGGATCTTCCTGACCCAGGGATCAAACCCAGGTCTCCTGCACTGCAGGCAGATTCTTTACCATCTGAGCCACCAGGGAAGCCTGTGTATAAGAGTAGGAAGGAGCATTTCAGTAATTAGAGGGTTTGGCAGAGGATGAGGAGAGAACAATGGCTGAGAATAAATTGCCAGAGAGAAGACTGAAAAAGTTTCACCATAGAAACCAAGAAAATAGCAATATTATGAAATAAAGAACCAAATTATTAAACACCTAAAGCTCCTATCGGGAAAAGAGTAACACCAGATGGAGGCAGAGTATGTCAAAGATGAGATAAAAAATAAATCGCCAGACAGAAAACACTAAAGGAAAGTGATTTATACCACGGCCTGAAATGAATGCTTCAACATTCACTGGACTGTGGATTACCATTCATAAGCATCTTGACCTGTGAGTTGAGAAGACAGAGATGAGAGAGGCTACTGATTATTGATCTTATACTTTGGACAGAAATTGGACTGAAGCCTAGTTAAAGACACAGGTCTGGAGCCTGATTTACCAGCTGAGTGATGGTGAGCAATTTACTTTCATTCTGGGCTTCAGTTTTCTCACTGAAATGTTGGGTTTCAGTACCTGTCTCACAGGATTTTGGTGTTCTACTGTGTTTAACATGATACCTGCTATGCAGTGATACTCCATAAGTGTTAACCAGTATATATATGCTTTGGAGAAGACTCTTGAGAGTCCCTTGGACTGCAAGGAGATCCAACCAGTCCATTCTGAAGGAGATCAGTCCTGGGTGTTCATTGGAAGGACTGATGCTGAAGCTGAAACTCCAACACTTTGGCCACCACATGCAAAGAGTTAACTCATCGGAAAAGACCCTGATGCTGGGAGGGATTGGGGGCAGGAGGAGAAGGGGACAACAGAGGATGAGATGGTTGGATGGCATCATCGAATCGATTGACATGAGTTTGGGTAAACTCCAGGAGCTGATGATGGACAGGGAGGCCTGGCGTGCTGTGATTCATGAGGTCGCAAAGAGTCAGACACAACTAAGCAACTGAACTGAACTGAATCTTCACTATAATCCATGAGGCAAGTATTATCACCATTTTTTTTTTATTGTCACCCTGCTTATTTAACTTATTTTAATTTTAATTGGAGGCTAATTACTTTACAATATTGTGGGGGTTTTTGTCATACATTCACATGAATCAGCCATGGGTGCACATGTGTTTCCCATCCTGAACCCTCCCTCCCAACTCCCTCCCCATCCCATCCCTCAGGGTCATCCCAGTGCACCAGCCCTGAGCACCCTGTCTCATGCATCAAACCTGGACTGGCGATCTATTTCACATATGATAATATATATGTTTCAATGCTATTCTCTCAAATCATCCCACCCTCACCTTCTCCCACAGAGTCTAACAGTCTGTTCTTTACATCTGTGTCTCTTTTGCTGTCTCACATATAGGGTCATCATTACCATATTTCTAAATTCCATATATATGCCTTAATATACTGTATTGGTGTTTTTCTTTCTGACTTACTTCGCCCTGTATAATAGGCTCCAGTTTCATCCACCTCATTAGAACTGATTCAAATGCATTCTTTTTAATAGCTGAGTAATATTCCATTGTGTGTATGTACCACAGCTTTCTTATCCATTCATCTGCCAATGGACATCTAGGTTGCTTCCATGTCCTGGTTATTGTAAACAGTGCTGTGATGAACACTGGGGTTATCATCTTGATCTGAGATGAGGAAAAGGAAGTTTAAGAAATCTGGGCTGACTTGCTGATCTTATAGAAGTGCTGCTGCTGCTAAGTCGCTTCAGTCGTGTCTGACTCTGTGCAACCCCATAGACGGCAGCCCACCAGGCTCCCCCGTCCCTGGGATTCTCCAGGCAAGAACACTGGAGTGGGTTGCCATTTCCTTCTCCAATGCATGAAAGTGAAAAGTGAAGTCGCTCAGTCATGTCCGACTCTTCGCGACCCCATGGACTGCAGCCCACCAGGCTCCTCCGTCCATGGGATTTTCCAGGCAAGAGTACTGGAGTGGGGTGCCTTCTCCAATAGAAGTGCATGGTAGCTCAAAGATTAGTATCTAGGTCTTTCAGTTCAGTAGCCAATGGCTTTCCCACTCCGCCTTCCTCCCTAAGACCTTGACTTGTTCATATGCAGACATAGTCTCAAGATGAGATGAAAATTTTCACTCAAGAATTGTTCCAAGTGGCAATTCCAGTACTAAGAAAGAAGTAAGCCTATTAAGTGCACAGCTTTGTTTCAGAGCCTGGGTTCAGTTCAGTTGTGCAGTCATGTCCAACTCTTTGCAACCCCATGGACTGCAGCATGCCAGGCCTCCCTGTCCATCACCAACTCCAAGAGCTTGCTCAATCTCATGTCCATTGAGTCAGTGATGCCCTCCAACCATCTTGTCCTCTGTGTCCCCCTCTCCTGCTGGGTTAGGGGGATATAAAGAAATACAGAAAATAATAACCCTATAGATTAAATGTTAAGGCTAAATTTGGAGGGGAGAAAAGTATTGCTGTCTTCCAAGAGGCATCACTGAAGTAAATTTACTGCATTTGAAAGTCTGTTTCATAGTCTTTCAAATTTGCCAGTATTTCAAAAGGGAATCTCTTTTGAATTTGAGCTTGTTAGGGACAAACTAACATTGACCAAGAATAACACATTAAAATCTGTCCAACCCTCAAAGGAAATGTCTTTGAAATACTGAAAGCACTTAAAATTCCCTAGTTCTTTATATGAGATGCTTAAGTCAGAGAAAGCAAAATGCAACTGTTATAAATTTTACATCGTAACTCATTAATGCCTTCAACAGAAGCAAACTATTTTCAATCTAAATGAAAACATCTGGACAGCTAAATAAGGCCTTACAATTTTAATTCACATTTCAACACTTTATGTATCAGGAAATTTTATTAAAAAAAACAAAAACAAAAAACTCTACAGGAGGTTAGCTATATATAATTTTCTTAAAAAAAAAAAAGAGAGAGCAAAACCTCAACCCCCACCCCCGCCACAATACTTAAGAATAACTATTAAATAATTGTTGAGGAGTAAACCACACATTTAAAATTTAGCCACATTATCACAAAATAAAGTCTTTAATGAAGAAATCAGAAATCATATGCCTCTAATAACATTTGGTTGGGAATTTAGCACAGAAGGAAGTCAATGAACAAAACCATCACATGGCAATTAATTTTGTACAAAATGGTAATGGTCCAATTAGTTAAATGCAGAAACCATTTCGAAATTCTGTCATGATTTAAAAATCAAGGAGTTACTTATTAAACCCTTGCTGGGTGACAGGCTGCTGCTTGCAGAAACCAAGTAGTTTCAGACATAACATTACATTGTGAATCATCAACCATCATTAAAAAACACACATATACAAATATTTTCATGGTTAAAGGAACTGAACAGAGATATTGAAGCCTAGACACTTTCATTTTTTAGGGCTGCATGGTGGAGAAAGAAAGGAATATTAATATTTTAAATATCTACCTTGAACTAAATGATATACTAAATTCTTTAAATATCCTATTTTTTTTATATGTTGAATATTTGAAAGCTTTAATGGAAGGAGAATCTATATCAAACACACTTCTAATTAAACATATAATTTTTTAATTTATAAATATTATATAATTTGTAAGGATTATATGATAATTTATAGTCTGAAACATTAAAAGTTTATATTTTCTTCTAAAATGTTGGTTAACTGCTTTGGGTATCAGCTAAAACATTATCTTTCTAGAGAGACTTCATTTCTGGCAGTTGATTTGGAAGAAGAAGAAAAGGAATGAACATCTAAATGTCAGAAGGTCCTAAAATTCTGATGTATGATATTAACCCAAATAATCATTCACAAAAATTAAACTATAATAGGCTATATGCTGCTGCTATGCTCAGTTGTGTCCAACTCATTGTCACACCTATAGACTTGCAGGCTCCTTTGTCTGTGGAATTTTCCAGGCAAGAACACTGAAGTGGGTTGCCATTTCTTACTCCGATAGGCTATATAGAATAAACTTATTTTTTCTAATTTATCTTTTTCACTGCATTGAGTTGAAAATTCAGTAAAAAAAAAAAAAAAATAGTGATATTTAAACTCCATTTCCAAATATTACATTTATATAGTTCTAATGTGCATGGATTCATTGTGGTTTTTTTTTCTATATTGAAATAAAAATGGCTATCTCTGAGTTCTCTGGCAATAAAATATCTCCAAAGAAAAACACAATATAAAATTCAAATATCATTTATAGTTACTTTAGATAGATTAAAATCACAAAAAAAGGAAATATTTTTTCCAATATACAAATTAAGAAATTCTATGATTTCCCAGCCTCTAACCACACATATGGCTTGCCAGGTGGTGCAATGGTAAAGAATACACTTGCCAATACAGGAGACACAGGAGAATCAAATTTGATCCCCAGGTCAGTAAGATCCCCTGGAGGAGGAAATGGCAAACAACTCCAGTGTTCTTGCCTGGAGAATTCCATGGACAGAGAAGCCTGGTAGGCTACAGTCCATGGGGCCACAAAAAGGTAGGCATGAAAGCACATATACACAGATATGCAACGGTACATATGTTCCTGGTGTATACTTTATATACACCATACAGTATAACCAGGTTGTTAGATATCTCACTTTTTTAGTTCAACAACTGATGTAACATGTAGAGACAGAAAAGAGCAAAAAATTAAGAGATGGACTCGTAGTGTCACAAGCAAAATTAACAAGGCTTCTGTGTATCTGAAGCCAATATAGGTCTAAAAAATGATTCCAGTCACCTTTGCTTTGTCGTATAATGATTTACACCAAATAAATTCTTGCACTGTTAAGAAAGTTCTAGGACCAACAACAGATTTCCAAACCTGGGGGTCTTGCAAAGAGACTGAGAATCCCCAGAGAATTTGACTTTGGAGGCCAGTGGGATTTGATTACAGAACTTACACAAGACTGGGGAAATAAACAGGGTACCAACAAAACTTTGTGTGCACCAGAACCCAGGAGAAAGGAATAGTGACCCAAAAAGGCTGACCCAGACTTGCTAAAAAGCAAAATGGCTGTCTGAGGAGGCCTTACAAATAGCTGTGAAAAGAAGAGAAGTGAAAAGCAAAGGAGAAAAGGAAAGATATACCCATTTGAATGCAGATTTCCAAAGAATAGCAAGGAGAGATAAGAATGCCTTCCTCAGTGATCAATGCAAAGAGATAGAGGAAAACAACAGAATGGGAAAGACTAGAGATCTCATCAAGAAAGTTAGAGATACCAAGGGAACATTTCATGCAAAGATGGGCTCGATAAAGGACAGAAATCGTATGGACCTAACAGAAGCAGAAGATATTAAGAAGAAGTGGCAAAAATACACAGAAGAACTGTACAAAAAAGATCTTCATGAACAAGATAATCACAATGGTGTGATCACTCACACTCACCTAGAGCCAGACATCCTGGAATGTGAAGTCAAGTGGGCCTTAGGAAGCATCACTATGAAGAAAGTTAGTGGAGGTGATGGAATTCCAGTTGAGCTATTTCAAATCCTAAAAGATGATGCTATGAAAGTGCTGCACTCAATATGCCAGCAAATTTGGAAAACTCAGCAGTGGCCACAGGACTGGAAAAGGTCAGTTTTCATTCCAATCCCAAAGAAAGGCAATGCCAAACAATGCTCAAACTACCACACAATTGCACTCATCTCACACGCTAGTAAAGTAATGCTCAAAATTCTCCAAGCCAGGCTTCAGCAATAGGTGAATTGTAAACTTCCTGATGTACAAGCTGGTTTTAGAAAAGGCAGAGGAACCAGAGATCAAATTGCTAACATCTGCCAGATCATCAAAAAAGCAAAATAGTTCCATCTATTTCTGTTTTATTGACTATGCCAAAGATTTTGACTGTGTGGATCACAATAAACTGTGGAAAATTCTGAAAGAGATGGGAATACCAGACCACCTGACCTGCCTCTTGAGAAACCTGTATGCAGGTCAGGAAGCAACAGTTAAAACTGTTTTCTAAAGGAAATCAGTCCTGAATATTCATTGGAAAGACTGTTGCTGAAGCTGAAACTCCTATACTTTGGTCACCTGATGCAAAGAACTGACTCACTGGAAAAGACCCTGATGCTGGGAAAGATTGAAGGCGTTAGAAGGGGACGACAGAGGATGAGATGGTTGGATGGCATCACTGACTCAATGGACATGAGTTTGAGCAACCTCTGGGAGTTGCTGATGGACAGCAACGCCTGGCATGCTACAGCCATGGGGTCGCAAAGAGTCAGATATGACTGAGTGACTGAACTGAACTGATAATGATTTATATCTTCTAAAACAGTTCATTATCTTCTGCCTGATAAGCCTAATATGAACTTAAAACTCAGTTCAAATTACTATCCTAGCTTGTATATATTGCAATGTGCTTGTTTTCCTTCCTATGGAATTCCACATCACTTTATATAAATCCCTCCCAAATCTATAATGCTTTTATAGCAATTATATCAAAACTACTTTCCCCCTTAACCTATGTTACCCCAATGAAGATCACCTTCATTGACTAGCAAAGATTTGGGCCATGAGATATGCAATAACTATTCCTTTGTACCATACTAAGGGTCTTCAGTCACAAGTCAGCATAAGGTTTAGAAATTATTTTTAGATCACATTAACTAGCAGAGAAGGAAAATGCCTCTTAATTCAGCTTGAGTTATTTAGTCCCCTTCTCTAAATCAGTGCATATGTCTTGTGGTCGTTCTCTATTCTTAGGCCACTTCTTTTGTGCAAAATCAGCATAAGAACTAGTGTATCATTACTTATCAGCTCATTTCCAAAACCTCAAATAGAGAATTTCCTAAATTGAAAGAATCAAAAAATCAATGGCATTCAAATGTGACAGAACATGAAACACAACTTTAAGTAACAAGAACCATAGATACTGTGAAACAAAATTGTTTTGCCTCATGGAAATATAAACTTTTTAAATCTTAGAGTTTTCTGATATGTAGGGAGAGTAAATATATGAGGAGAAAATATTTGGGACAGAAAATTAGCTAATATTCCCAGGCATTCATGTGTCACTGGAGTCTGATTTATTTTATCATTTCTGTCCTTGCTGCTCACTTACCATTTCTTGCATCTTTGAACTTGGTTAGACCTTATAACACTGCAGGGTTGGGTTCCAGGATACTGTCCCCTAGAAGCCTTTATGGCTTCGTGGTTAATGGCAGTGACTTTGATATGAATCCTTACTGCTGGCTCCCATTTCTTGCCTCACTGAGTTTGCTTAGACCATGCAAGTAAATACTTGTGAGTGGGACCCCCGCAGGGTGTAGATATTGCTGTGGGGAACTGGAATTGTTTTAGGGTAGTTTGGCCAGGAATTCCTATCCTAATTCCTTCAAGATGGGCTTTACTCAGTCCAGAAATTTTCAGTAAAAGCTATCTTCTCTTTTCATGTGTTGGTTTTGGGAAAGCCTGAAGCCTAAAGCAATTCTTTTTTGGTTATCTCCCCAGCTTTCCTTATTGGAGACAATTGTGTAGCCTACCAATGACACTGTTGAATACATAGCGTTGACAAGCCATTTGAAAAAAATTAGATAACTGGCATAAACACTGTATGAGTTTGGAGTTATAAAACCCCACTGAGAATATTCTGGAAGCCAATGGACCTTCTCCCCAGAAACTCTGTTGTTGAATGAACGAACAGAACACAAATTAGATGGAACTTCAGTAACTCTCATCACTGCTTAAGTACTTAGTCTTGCTATCAAACTCATTTACAACAGTCAAGCCCTTCTCATTGTGCTACATTTATAGTCCATTTAATTTTGCCCACATTCATAACTTTTTTTTCTTTTTTCCAGGATGAAGAACTGGGTCTCCCTGGCCAAATTATCCTAAAAATAATTCCAGGACCACACAGTAATATCCATACCTTTACATATCAAGAATCCTATATGTTAAGTATATAATGATTATATAATTTATATTCTTTAGCGCAGATGAAGAAAATGAGATTCAAGCCAAGTAACATCAAGAAAACTATGGCCTTTCCCGGGCTTTTGATTGTATCTACTGCTTTCCTTGTCCAGAACCCACTTTATCTTCCTCTATGCTTATTTAAGGCAATGGCAACCCACTCCAGTACTCTTGCTTGGAAAATCCCATGGATGGAGGAGCCTGGTAGGCTGCAGTCCATGGGGTCGCTAAGAGTTGAACATGACTGAGCGACTTCACTTTCACTTTTTACTTTCATGCATTGGAGGAGGAAATGCAACCCACTCCAGTGTTCTTGCCTGGAGAATCCCAGGGACGGCGGGGCCTGGTGGGCTGCCGTCTATGGGGTTGCACAGAGTCGGACACGACTGAAGCGACTTAGCAGCATACTTATTTAAATATAAAACATCTTATTGCTTTAGATTTAAGTAAGCAGAATTATATTAATTATATAATTTATAATCCTTTATACAGATGAAGAAAATGAGACACAAAGAACTAACTTACCCAAACAATAAAAGCTAATGGAAGGGCTTTCAAAGCATAAGTATCTGAAGAAACCACAGCCAATTCATTATTGACTCTTTTTCTTCATTGACGAGTGACATGAAATGGGGCCAGCTTTGCCACTATACAGAACTAGGTTCAAAACATCTTTCAATTCCTTGAGGTTTAAGGAAAGGAATCACTTTTAAAATTCACTTTCCTAAATTTTAAGAGGATAATACCACCTATCTTTTACAGCGGGAAAATTTTACTCAGAATTTATGTTAAATACCTTGCAAACTCAAGCTTCTCAAGAAATAACTATTTCTTCCTTTAAAGTTGTTGTCATTATAATAGTTCCATGAAGTGAAATAGTAACCTGTCTTAACATGAACTCAAGTTTTCATTAATATTCAAAGATGCTTATAGGGATGTCAAGTGGGGAACCCAAAAAGTGGTAACAAATCTCTTAAATTCCACAACTTTAAATTTCAATAGTGGATGAAGACTAACATTTTACTTGACTGACAATTTATTCTAAATAGAAAACAGAGGTAATTATCACTCACATTTATGCAGAAGAGCATTGAGACCTTAAATAACTGTACAGTCAATGACTTACTTATACAGATGAGGATATTGAAGCCCAGAGAGGTTGTCTGACTTCCCTAAAATCTTATAGCTGATTAGCAATAGAGCCAGGATTTGACTTGGTTTTATGTCAAGAAAGTACATTGGAAAAAAATCATCTTTAGACTCTAACTAATAGCAATATAAGATGGATAAAAACATAAAAATTACAAAACAAAAATCTTTCAAATGTGAAAATGATTAGGGTGCAGTAAGAACCCATTTTCTATAAGGCATTTTATTCACAAATGTCCTACAGTTCAGGTGCTTTATATATAGAAATAGGAAATAACACTGTGTTTTATTTTGAAAGCAGCAAATCTAGTCACCAGCTAAGCTGAGTCTTAATACCAGATATTTATCTACTTAAATGGGGTGAGAAAAATGAGGGAAGAGAAATTGGGCGGGGGTGGAGGGAGGTAAGGGGGCAGAGAGAGAGAGAGACAGAGACTATTTCTGTGAGTGTCTTGCGTGGATAATTAATATCTCTAAACTATACAGTGGCACCCCACTCCAGCACTCTTGCCTGGAGAATCCCATGGATGGAGGAGCCTGGTGGGCTGCAGTCCATGGGGTCGCTAGGAGTTGGACATGACTAAGCGACTTCACTTTCACTTTTCACTTTCATGCATTGGAGAAGGAAATGGCAACCACTCCAGTGTTCTTGCCTGGAGAATCCCAGGGACGGCGGAGCCTGGTGGGCTGCCGTCTATGGGGTCGCACAGAGTCGGACACAACTGAAGCGACTTAGCAGCAAACTGTTTCCCATTTCAAAAATATAGTATATATTTATATATGAGTTTCATGGTACAGGGGTACATGCTGACACTGCCAGGATGTCACATTTTTCCAGAGAGAGTTGTTTCTAGGTGCCCTTCTATATCCAGGTTAAAATCAACTCTATGAGACACTGCTTACCACTAACACCCAGATGAACACTCAAAGAATACTGGCTTTTTATAATTAAGTTTAAAGTTCCTTACACCTCTGATCTGGGTTGTCTAAATATGAGATGTCAAAGGCCTTTCCAAAGTTAACATGCAATCAGCAATATATTTTGTCTTTAGGATGAAACTGAATATATTAAGCATATACATTATTGATAATCTATTTGGTTATGACTACATAAAAGGTCAGGATAGACTCAAAGATTCTAAAACTAAACAGAGCAGCTGCAGAATGAACAAAAGAAGCTCTGTGTCATACATGAGTATTTTTTCCAAATACACTTGTTTTAAATGACAACTTCCACTTAAGAAAATTCAACCTTGAGTTTCTGCTCTACATTCACTCATTTCTAAGCTCTCACTTCTTTGCAAGTATTTGCTCACTATTCTCTATAAGCATTTTATATTATATTCCTAGAAGAAAGGAAATATTTCACTTGCTTCAATTTCAGCAATTGCTTCCACTGAAGAACCAAAGAATTTGCTTTTCTTTAAAACACTATTCTTCATAATATGTACTTTCTCATCAAAGGAGAATTACCTCTATAGAAATTTAACAAAAACATGGATTAGGGAGGAAAATAAGACTAATTTTACCTTAAAAATCAAGAAATGTTTTAAAGATATGCAGTATTCTTTCATCATTCAGAAATGAGTTGTGACAGTCATTCAGTTAAGATTTTGGAATACTATAATAGAAAACCCCTGGGGCTCCATTTTCAACAAAACATGCATAGCTTCCTTATCAGAGAGACAGTGATCATAAATGTATATGACATATGTAAATATCACCTAAAACATAGGATACCATTTTCACAGCAATTTGATGAAAAAATATGCAATTTGGGTATCAGTAACAGCCCCTAAATAATGTCAGAGTTGCCTTTCAAAGTTTTACTTGGCTGCACTTAATTATTAATGGCTTATAGTATATGAGACACTGGGCAAAGAGGCTTTCAGAAGATTTAGCATCTTGTTGAAGAATAAACTGATGTTAATTATCATTAAAACAAACTACTTGACATTTATAAGAGTCTCCTGAAAGATAAAAAAATCCATATGTGTATATATATATACATACATACATATATATATAAAGCATCCCAATTATTTTTGCCGATTTTAAAGAAAACCTGCTTAAATATTCTCTTTATGAGGAAATGGGCTTCCCTGGTTGCTCCGTTGGTAAAGGATCCACCTGTAATACAGGAGACTTGGGTTTGATTCCTGGATTGGGAAGATCCCCTGAAGAAGGGAAAGGCCACCCACTCCAGTATTCTGGCCTGAAGAATTCCATTGAATATATAGTCTATGGGGTTGCAAAGAGTTGGACACAACTGAGTGCCTTTCACTTTCACTTTGGGCTTCCCCAGTGGCTCAGCTGGTAAAAACTTGCCTGCCAATGCAGGAATGCCAGACGTGGGTTTAATCCCTCAGTCAGGAAGATTCCCTGGAGAAGGAAATGGCAACTCACTCTAGTCTCACTCCAATATTCTTGCCTAGAAAATTCCAAGGACAGAGGAATTTGTCCATGGTTGGCTACAGTCCACGAATTCACAAAGAGTCGGACACGACTGAGAGCACACATGCCTTTATGAGGAAATTATTTAGGCCAAGGAGAAGCATGTTAGCATTTTTATTCTTAGTAACCAATAAGGACTTTGCCAGAGAGAAAGCTACTTGTCACTAATAATAAATTAGGTTGTCTAAATAGTCACAACCTTTCAAAGTTAGAAGGCATCTTATATGTTAGTTCATACAACTGATCCATTTTGCAATCAAGGAAACTGAGGACCAGGGAGTTAAGAAATTTGATAAATTAGGCTATAGCAACATTAACCTCTCATATCTCACAAAATAAAATTACTTTTAATTATGATAATGCTTTTCTACCATTTTTGGTGTTTGCTACACCATACTTCCACAGGACTGGAAAATATCAGTTTTCATTCCAATTCTAAAGAAGGACAATGCCAAAGAATGTTCAAATTACCACACAATTAGGCTTATTACACTCTTGCCTGGAAAATCCAATGGACGGAGGAGCCTGGTGGGCTGCAGTCCATGGGGTCATGAAGAGTCAGACACGACTGAGCGACTTCACTTTCACTTTTCACTTTCATGCATTGGAGAAGGAAATGGCAACCCACTCCAGTGTTCTTGCCTGGAGAATCCCAGAGACGGGGGAGCCTGGTGGGCTGCCGTCTATGGGGTCGTACAGAGTCGGACACGACTGAAGCGACTTAGCAGCAGCAGCAGCAAGGTAATACTCAAAATCCTTCAAGTTAAGCTTCAACAGTACATAAACTGAGAACTTCCAGATGTATAAGCTGGATTTACAAAAGGCAGAGGAACCAGAGATCAAATTGCCAAGGAGATCCAATCAGTCCATTCTAAAGGAGATCAGTCCTGGGTGTTCTTTGGAAGGAATGATGCTAAAGCTGAAACTCCAGTACTTTGGCCACCTCATGAGAAGAGTTGACTCATTGGAAAAGACGCTGATGCTGGGAGGGATTGGGGGCAGGAGGAGAAGGGGACAACAGAGGATGAGATGGCTGGATGGCATCACCAACTCGATGGACGTGAGTTTGAGTGAACTCCGGGAGTTGGTGATGAACAGAGAGGCCTGGCGTGCTATAATTCATGGGGTTGCAAAGAGTCGAACACGACTGAGCGACTGAACTGAACTGAATCACAGAAAAAGCAAGGGAATTTCAGGAATACGTCTACTTCTGTTTCATTGACTATGCTAAAGATTGTGACTGTGTCCAATTCCAAGTGAAAGTAGCTCAGTCATGTCTGACTCTTTGCAACCCCATAGACATAGTCCATGGAATTCTCCAGGCCAGAATACTGGAGTGGATAGCTGTTCCTTTCTCCTGGGGATCTTCCCAATCCAGGGATTAAACCCAGGTCTCCCACATTGCAGGAAGATTCTTTACCAGCTGAGCAACCAGGGAAGCCCAAGAATACTGGAGTAGGTAGCCTATCCCTTCTCCAGCAGATCTTCCCAACCCAGGAACAAAACCAGGGTCTCCTGCATTATGGGCAAATTCTTTACCAGCTGAGCCACTGGGGAAGCCCTTGATGTGTGGATCACAACAAACTGTGGAAAATTCCTATATAGATGGGAATACCAGACCACCTTAAGTGCCTCCTGAGACCTCTATGCAGGTCAAGAAGCAACAGATCCAGACATGGAACAATGGACTGGTTCAAAATTGGGAAAGGAGGACAGGACTGTACAATGTCACCCTGCTAATTTAATTTATATGCAGAGTACATCATACAAAATGCTGGGTTGGATGTAGTGAAAGCTGGAATCAAGATTGCCCGGAGAAATGCCAATAATCTCAGATATGCAGATGTTACCACCCTAACAGCAGAAAGCAAAGAAGAACTAAAGAACTTCTTGATGAATGTGAAAGAGGAGAGTGAAAAAGTTGCCTTATAGCTTAACATTCAAAAAAACTTAAGATTATGGCATCTGGTTCCATCACTTCATGGTAAATAGATGTGGAAAAAATGGAAACAGCGGCAAATTTTCTTTTATTGGGCTCCAAAATCACTGAGGACAGTGACTACAACTATTAAATTAAAAGCTCCTTGGGAGCAAAGCTATGATAAACCATAGTAAAGCATATTAAAAAGCAGAGACATCACTTTGCCAACAAAGGTCCATATAGTCAAAGCTATGGTTTTTCCAGTAGTCATGTATGGATGTGAGAACTGGACCATAAAGAAGACTGAGTGCTAAAGAACTGATGCTTTCAAATTGTGGTGCTTGAAAGACTTTTGAGAGTTCCTTGGATGGCAAGGAAATCAAACCAGTCAATCCTAAAGGAAATCAACCCTGAATATTCCTTGGAAGGACTGATGCTGAAGCTGAAGCTCCAGTACTTTGGCCACTTGATGCGAAGAGCTGACTCATTGGAAAAGACACTGATGCTGGGAAAGATTGAGGGCAGGAGAAGGGGATGGCAGAGGATAAGATGGCTGGATGGCATCACTGACTAAATGGACATGAGTTTGAGCAAACTCCAGGAGTTGGTAAAGGACAGGGAAGCCTGGTATGCTGCAGTCTGTGGGGTCGCAAAGAGTCAGATATGACTTAGCAACTGAACAACACACCATACTTCTTTGGCCAGTGATAAGTTTAATCTGCAGATCTTGAACCATGAATATTTCCCCCTTTTCTTTTTAGTTAAGAAAAAAATGAGGTTTGAAATTATAGGCACAAAATTTTACTCATATTTTTGCCTTATTCAAAGAGATAACCCTTCAATTGCCTCTCAAGTGCAGGCTGAGTTATTCTGAAGAAAAGTTTTCTCTTAATGTTTATCTTCCAATTAACATTCATTTTTATGGCTTCCAGTTAAAAATGGAAAAATTAGTATCACACACATACCATTTTCTTAGCTGCAACTTTCAGATAAATTGGTTCCATAAAAATCATTCCAAAAATGAATCTATTTCAAGTCAGCCTACATATAGTTTTAAAAATACACTATTGAATCATTACCTGTCTCTTCATTGGTTCACATCTGAAGTGACATTTATAGCAACTCCCACTTATTAAACCTTCACTCTTTAACAATTTTAGGCTCCTCTCTGTGGAATTACAGTGATTAATGGCTTCATTCTGACATGACCCTCTCACAATAGAACAAAGTTCATTAGCTGCAAGACTGTGCTAAATTTTCAAATCAGTACAGAAATAGAATTAAAGTATCTTTCAAATAAACTTTACTCAAATATATAAAGTTTTATTATATGCAAAATCTAGGGGAACATTAGTCAACCATGGCAGCTAAGCTACTAAAAAGAAACATGGCACTTGGAGTAATAAATTCTGCCTTCAAGTAACATTTATGCTGTCCACCATCTTTTAACAATGTACAATTCCTCTGTTGCCTATAAATTTCAGGGTATTTTTTTAAGGATATTAACATTAAAATGTAAGATATATAATTAAATAATTAATGCAATATAAATATCTTCAAACTATATAAAACCTGCCAAGCAAATAGAAATTGCACAATAAATACAACCTCATTAAACAGCAAGGATCACATAATACATATGAATTACTTATCCATGAATGTCTAAGAAGCTATCTTTGTCCTTAGAGGGCTAATTTTTTTAAAGTTTCTCAATAAAAAATAATTGTTTTAAGCTAATGAAATAATATTTCACATCTATGGAATCAATATTCCAAAACACAAGATCAGAAGTAATTATAAGAGAACTAGATGTAAATGAAAAAAAAAAGAAAAAGATTAAACACCAGATAGAGGGAGATACATAGCACATGAGGAGTAGGTATTTCCACTGTGGTAAAAGAGAATAAAAAAGTAGCACATAGAGACAATACCTCATAACCTTGTGAAATAAATCTTGGACTGCTAGCCACTGACAACTGGCACTTATGTAAGGTTGAAATCAGGTTAGAGCAATATAGTAGATTAGCTCTGGAATGATAATATCATGATGAGAGCTATGGTTAATACACACCTGTGTGATGTGGTAGAGGGTGGGGTTTGGAATTGTAATTTTCAGACACAAAAAGATCCCACTTACCTAGACTTGAGAAATGCGATAGATTAAATTACTGCATCAAGTTATTGACTCAATATTCCCTCAAATACATACACTCTATGGAAAGTATATTCCATTCCAACATTTAATGGGTTCAACCATGTGGCTTGTTTGGCCTGATGACGGGAAGAGTGTGCATTTCCTGCTTAACTTGAAAAATGAAGACCTTTCCACTTGTTTTGGCTAACAGGATAGTAGCAGATATGGAATAAGTCTTGATGTGTTTGTGTGGATGGGCATGTTCAGAATGCCCCCTTCAATATCATGAGCAGTACTTCCCCTATTTACTCCTGTACCAACCACCTGCAAGCCAAGAAGAAAGTCCTTGCTAGAAACTGAATCCTCCAGGACCTTGATCCTGGATTTCTAGCCTCCAGAACTGTGAAAAACTAAATCTGTTGTTTAAGCCAACCAGTCTGCACTATTTTGTTAGGGCAGCCTTTGCAACTATAGGGGTTTCCCAGGTGGCTCAGCTGTAAAGAATCCACCTGCCAATGCAGGAAATGCAGGTTTGATCCCTAGGTCAGGAAGATGCCCTGGAGAAGGAAATGGCAACCCGCTCCATTATCCTTGCCTGGGATACCCAATGAACAGAGGAGCTTGGCAGGCTACAGTCTATGGGGTCACAAAAGAATTGGACACGACTTAGCCACTAAACAACTGCAACAAAAAGGATATACATCCAGAGAAGATTTGGGTTTCCTAGCAGAGAAAACAAAAATATGCTGAGTTGTTAGGAATGGGTAAGCTTAATATGAAATCAGTGGTAGCAGACAGCAGCTGTAAGTCTGCCTCCTTGCAGTTGGCAATGAAGCAGCTATGCTTTATGTTAATTTTTAATTCCTTTTACCTGTTATCTTCTATGAAGATTAATGACTGTGCCTCACTTTTAAATTTAAATTCAGCTGGCAGTATAAAATCACATGTACCATCTCTCCAATACTCTCCTCCTTATCAAGGAGACTCCAGGAAAGAAAGGAATGTGTACAATCTCTTTTTAAGAATGTAAGACCTTCTGCTAAACAGAATATTTTCTAGGAGGAGAGTGCTTATCTATTGAATTATCTTAGTATGATGTCCCAAATTACAATTGCTTATAAGAAACAAACTTGGGATATGTGGATTTATGAGCCTGTCATTCTTAAAAAGTGGTTTATAAAGTAGTGACCATCTGAGGTATAGAATGGAGATGCTCCAAAACCTACCCAAGTATTTCACTAATAAAGAGGGACCAAGGATGTCCCCAAATGAGCCAGACTTTTTCCTGTTTAGACTGTGCCTCTTGATTAATTTCAAGGATGCAGACATCAGGAAAAATCTAACACTAGATGCAATCTGATTTGTGTGAATCTGATTTGATAATGTGATCTTGTGTTACCTCACCCATTTTTTCAACACCTTTATTCCACTCTATAGTCCAGGAGACAGATCTGCATAGACTGCATCTACATCTTTGAGCTGGTCAATGGATGACACTGACAGGGTTCAGGAGTATAGGCTGGGTAAAAGTTGGGATATTGATACATCTCCTGCTGCTGTTGTCTGCCTGCCTTGCTGTTGGTATGACAGAGACTGTGTGCCAAAGCAGTAGTTCCCAAACTTTTTGCAATCAGGGACCGATTTTGTGGGAGACAAACTGGGGGTAGGGGAGTGGTTTTGTGAGGATTCAAGTACATTACATTTATTTTGCACTTGATTTCTATATATATAATACAATGCCACCACTGATCTGACAGGAAGGAGTGGTCTGCAGCCTGTAGGTTGGGGACCCCTGTTCTAAGTATTACCTCTGTGAGCTGGCATTTCTTCTATGGTTTAGTTTTCATTACCCTTATTTTCTTCTCTTGGTCTTTAAGCCTATGTGTGGCAACAGTTTGGCAGGGTTCGTCTGTGACTGCTTCACAGTTTTTCATGGATATTTTATCCTATTGGAGAAGGCAATGTCACCCCACTCCAGTACTCTTGCTGGAAAGTCCCATGGACGGAGGAGCCTGGTAAGCTGCAGTCCATGGGGTCGCTAAGACTCAGACACGACTAAGCAACTTCACTTTCACTTTTCACTTTCATACATTGGAGAAGGAAATGGCAACCCACTCCAGTGTTCTTGCCTGGAGAATCCCAGGGATGGGGGAGCCTTGTGGGCTGCCATCTATGGGGTCGCACAGAGTCAGACACGACTGAAGCAACTTAGCAGTAGCAGTATACCTCAGCAAGTTATCCTACATCAAAATCTTCAAGTGTGATTTGTTTTCTATCAGGACCCCAACTTTTACTTTCATTAGTAAAGTTTAATAAACAAGATTTCTTCCTAGTGATATTATTTTAGTCTCTAACATACAGACTAAAATTTCCTTTAGAGAGAGCATTTTAGTTTGTACTTTAGGAACAATTTTTAAACTCTTTATTTTCAAATAACTACACCCAGCTAGGAGGTAATGTATTTGAACTATGAAGATCTTAAAAAATGAGAGTGAATCTGGGATTCGTGTAACTACAGACAACGGAGCTGGGGAAGCCTGGGAGATCTCTGGTTTCCTCAGAGAAAGTATGTTCCTTAATATTCTGCTTTTTATACTCTTAGTTAATAGCATCCTTGAATTGCTTCAATTTTTCTAAGTCACAGATTTATAGATTATTAGAACCAGAAGGGGCCTTAGAAATAATCCTGTTACTTCCTTCAGCTGGCATGCAAGGAAACTCTGACCAAGGCTGACCAGTGTGTTAGTCACTCAGTCGTGTCCGACTCTTTTGCGAGCCCATGGACCATAACCCGCCAGGCTCCTCTGTCCATGGAATTCTCCAGGCAAGAATACTGGAGAGGGTTAGCACAGTCAAGTCTGGTTCCGCTTCTCCTAACATATCACATGTATCAATGGCAGCAGAGTCACAAATTTTTGACAGCAAACTGCTCCATACACAAAATGATTTTACCTTTCTTACAGAGTGTTTGTCATGATTGTATAGGATAATAAATATAAAGGATGGAGAACTAGAGTTGACATATGGTAAGTAATCAATGTTTATTGTTGGCATGATAACACAGACAAAACCCTTGAAAAATAGTGCATGCCTGTTTGACATAAACTATTTGGCACCGAACTATGTTTATTAAAACATAAGGTTCTCGGAATGTCAAGATAAATCAAAGGGACTGGCTTTGCCCCCACAAATATTATAAGGTTTTAGTAGTGTTTGCATGTTTTAAAAATATGGAAGAATCCTAAATAACCTGGTATGGACTGCAAAAATAGCTAGGATCTCAGGAAGGAGGGATCACAAAGTATGAGAAGAAACCATGAGGATGCCTGATGTAAGCTGAATATTGAATAATGGTAAGAATTTGGGAAGATATAGAGGAGGAAAACACACTTAATGTAGGAGTAAGACCATGGACAAAGGAACAAATTTTCATTTGTCCATCCATTCATCTATTCACTCCAGATATTACAAACCTACAATATGACACACAAAATTCTAAGCAGGAAAATATGTCAGTGAACAAAATTCCCCCACTGTAGAACAATATTCTACTGGAAGAAATAGTTGATAAAGAAATGTACAAGTAAATAATCAGATGAGAATTACCATTATGCTGGGTGGGTTGTTTTATTGGATGGTCAGAGATGCTTTCACTGATACAGCTACATTTCAGCAGAAGCCAAAAGAAATGAGAGGGATTCAAAGCCTGTGGGTAAAGACAGTGGTCATGACAAAGGGTATAGGCCTGGAGAGCCAGTTCTGTGTTCTCATGGGTACTGTTTTAAGCAGTGTAAGTCCAGAATGGAACAACTCTAAACTTTCAATGGTTTTGATAGAGTATAATTCTCTTCATGTTAAAGTCCTTGTTCCTGTTCCTTTTTAAAATGCTTTTGAAAGTCACTCAGTCATGTCCAACTCTTTGCAAGACAATGGACTGTATAGTCCATGGAATTCTCTAGGCCAGAACACTGGAGTAGGTAGCCTTTCCTTCTCCAGGGGATCTTTCCAACCCAGGGATCAAACCCAGGTCTCCCGCATTGCAGGCAGATTCTTTACCGTCTGAGCCACCAGGGAAGCCCAAAATACCTTTAGTGATTTCTGTTTTATTCTTTAATCCTAACACAGTATTTGAAAGCACAGCTGCAGATCCACAAAGATGAAAATATGAGATCAGGTATTTGACCAGTTAATCCTGCTTGGTAATTAAGACATCAGCATTGGTAGAATATGGATACAGATGGTCATCTTCATGGTAGGGCAAAAGAGTGGTAAAAGCGTCAGTTGCTCAGTCACGTCCAACTCTTTGTGACCCCATGGATTGCAGCCACACAAGCTTCTCTATCCATGGGATTCTCCAGGCAAGAATATTGAGTGGTTAGCCATTCTCTTCTCCAAGGGATCTTTCCAACCCAGGGGTTGAACCCAGGTCTCCTGCATTGTGGGCAGATTCTTTACAGTCTGAGCCACCAGGGAAGCCCAAAAGAGTGTTAAATGGTTATTACTCAAATAATCAGCCTATGATGGTCTAGAATAAAATGCATAATAAAGGCAAGGCTTTGTCACAGGTAGTATTGAGTCATCCAATCTATTATGAAGCCAAAATAAATATAAGAATTAGGGCAGAGTTGGTGGCCAAATTGCTAATTCTGATATCATTGGGATCTTAAAGAAAATAAAAATCTGAGTTTAATTCTCTTCTCAGAAGGCATGGTGAAAGAATCAGATCTTTTATGACAAGGCTAAGAATAATGCTTATCTCATAGCCACAGGGATCATATATTTGAAAAACTCAGCTGAACATTACCACTGGATTTTATGTCATTGTACTATAATTTAAGTTACATTAACATCACCACAAATCCCATTTAACAGTTAGAGCTATAAGAGACAAAAATTTTGAAAATAGAAAAAAACAGCAAATTTGAATATCAGGAATGAAATCCCGTGAGCCTAGCTCCTCACCAGCACAAGCAACCATCCTATTCTGTGTAATAAGGCTGGTCCTGAAGCAGATTTAAGGATCTCCTGAAGCAGGTATCCAACTAAAGAACAGCAGTTCTGTTCATTCCCCATGATCACCACCCTCACTTCCTCCAGATAACTCTACTATTAGTAGAGTTATCTACTAGTCTTAAATAGGGGAAATAATTCAAAGTCTGACTAGGAACAGAGAGATTAAATGTGGAAAATAAATTACAAGAGTACATTCATTTCTATCAGAATAATTGGGAGAGTACATGCTGTGATATATTCTCATTCTGCTAAACAAGGAAGAGAGCATAACATCAGACTGGGAAATAATTACAAATATGAGTGAATTTAGTAAGATTATGGATCCTGGATCCATTGTGTTAGCTCAACTAACTAGGGATGCACCTAATATTTTTTTGGAAGTTGACCAAAACCTCTACTGAGAAGTAGCCTGAAATAAACTTGAGACATCAGAAATTTCTATGAAAAACTTAAAGAACTTGAAATTTTAAGTAGACATGACTGATTTAATAAAACACAAGATCCAACTATTTTATCTATGTAAACCAAACTTAAAAGATACCTAAAGTGTATGTGTGTGTATATAAGCATGATATATATATCAAGCTTATAAGCATGATATATATGTGTGTGTGTGTATATATACACACACACACATATATATCATGCTTATAAGCAGTCAAAAAAAGGTGAGAAGTGGCTCTGCTCATATTAGACATATCACTACTGGACAAACAATATTACCAAAACGAAAAATTTCAACTCACAGAGATAAAAGGATCAGTCCAGCAAGAGAATATGTGTTTACTTATTTAACAAAACTTCAATATTCAAATGAAAAGCTAGAAATTAGATAAATAGAAACAGAACTGCCATACGATCCAGCAATACCACTGCTAGGCATACACCGTGAGGAAACCAGAATTGAAAGAGACAAATATGCCCCAATGTTCACTGCAGCACTATTTACAATAGCTAGGACATGGAAGCAATCCATTGGCAGATAAACGGATAAGAAAGTTATGGTACATATACACAATGGAATATTATTCAGCTATAAAAAGGAACACATTTGAGTCAGTTCTAATGAGATGGATGAACCTGGAGCCTATTATACAGAGTGAAATAAGTCACTCTGAATTACTTAATAGAAAGAGAAAGACAAATACTGTATATTAATGCATATATATATGGAATTTAGAAAGATGTTACCAATGATTCTACATGCATGGCAACAAACGAGACACATATGTAAAGTACAGACTTTTGGGAGAGGAGCTAAGATGGCGGAGGAATTGGACGGGGAGAACACTTTCTCCCTCACAAATACGTCAAAAGAACATTTAAATGCCGAGTAAATTCCACAAAACAACTTCTGAATGATGGCAGAGGACATTAGGCACTGCCGGGGTCCAGCCCCGGCTGATCCAGGGTATTCGAAGGAGAGACGACGTAGGCGAAGATCAGGAAACAATTGCTTAATTAAACTTTAATTAAGGATATAAAGAGTAATAGAATAAGGATAGCTCAGTGAGGAAATTCAGTGGAGAAAAGAGGCTGAAATAAGGATAGCTCAGTGAGGAAATTCAGTGGAGAAAAGAGGCTGAAATAAGGATAGCTCAGTGAGGAAATTCAGTGGAGAAAAGAGGCTGAAATAAGGATAGCTCAGTGAGGAAATTCAGTGGAGAAAAGAGGATGAATAATTCAGCCAGAAGGTAAGAGAAAGAACGACATGGTGAGACCAAGTTTTGGTGAACAAGGCCCCGCACTTTATTTTCCAAAGTAGTTTTTATACCTTAAGTTATGCATAGAGGATAATGGGGGAAGGGGTAGAGTCATGCAGTAAGCCAGGCTTTCTTCCTGCAAACTTATCATATGCAAAAGTTTAGGTGATTTGCATCATCTTCTGGCCCGGAGGCCTTTTTCTCTAAAGGTGATTATTCTAAAGTCAGGCGCCAGCCTCCAAAAAGCATTAGATAAAGTTGCATTCCTACAGAGCAAAGGTGTGGTGGGCTATAACAAGAAAAAGAATTAACTCAAGGGTCCCAGGTTACAAACATTAAAGCTACTACTTACACCAATTATATTAATCAATACACTGCCAGGGACACAGCAGATAAGGGATATGGAAACTTAGCAGCAAACATTGGCCCAACGAGTGAAAATCCCTTCACCAATACAATTTCTAATCAATCTTTTAACTGCTCAAAGGAATCTGTATTTAGACAGTTTAGAACATCTCCTGCCTCTCACAGTTGGGAGGCTCTGAACAATCACGTGTGGCCGGAAAAACCTATTCAGGCAGGCTAGAGGATTTCCAAAGGAGTTTGTAGGTTAAACACTGTCACACCCAGGAATTATTAACTGGAGCTGTAAGCTAACTCTTTTTTTTTCAGAGAGAGGTAGTGGGGGACAGCCCCCCGTAAAGTCAGAGGTGTAGGTGAAAGCACAAAGCAGAAAGTAGGCAGACTCTGGTTTTGGGGCTAGATGCTCAAGAATTTCCAGGGGGACTCCTGAAGCTCGATCCCGCCTTTGCATATGCCGAGCCTCCTTCCTCATGACCTTTGTCATGGGCAGAGTTCCTCACGCTGGCTCCTGGCAGTGATAGAATTCCAGTTGAGCTATTCCAGATCCTGAAAGATGATGCTGTGGAAAGTGCTGCACTCAATATGCAATATGCACTCAATATGCAATATGCCAGCTCCCGGCATCTCCCCCTTTTTTATTTCTTAAAACGGCCAGATGCAGCTCAGTCACGAGCTTTTGAATGTTCTGCCGAAGAATCCTGACAATACAAGGAAGAATGATTATGAGAAGCAAAATTAGAATTAAAGATATTAGACAGAATGTTTTTTCCAGAAATAAAAGTTAGAGAAGGTGTGAAATAAGTCATTAGCTGCTCCAGCGGCGGTAAAATCCAGTCGAGAGTGTTCCAGGGTCTGTATTTGATTATGAAGTTTCCCTAAGTCCAGGCCAATGTCAGAGCTGTTCCAAACACCTGAAATATGATTTGTAATTTTTTTCCCATTTATAATCTGTCTCGTTTACCTTTAAAGATGTCACACATCTCCACCGGTAATCAGCGTGGCAAGACAGAGCCATTTTCACTTTTAAAGCCTGTAACTCAGTCCCAATATGCATTATTGGTTCTTCCAAGGCATCTACTCTCATCTCCAGTTTTCTATCTATAACTTCCTGTGTTGTTAAGAAAAATTTTTAGACATGGTACCAACATATTGGGCAGTATGCACTTGTTGAGTCAATGATATTGCTGCCACAGTAACAGAAGCAATTGCTGCTATTAAAGCTGATATTCCTAAAATAAGTAGGCCCACAAATTGTCACGATCGCATTAAATCCTGAAGTTGTTGTAATACAGCAAGACTATAGTTATATTAATAAGTGGTTACATCATAAGATAAGGTGGACATTGTAACACTACAAAGGAGCAAACATTATATTGAGGGTTTAAACAAGATGAGAGCATGCATTGTTCACAAGTCACTACATTGGGTCCACCAGTGAAAAGTCACATGTACATTAAGTTTTCCAGAATCATTGGTAAAGAGAAAAACATAAGGAGAGGATAGACAAGCCAAAACAGAATAAGTAGAATTATTTTTTGGTTGGAGTTCGCGCTTCAGCAGCCCCAACGGAATCTTGATGTTTATCTTGCCTCCCCTTCTGGCGGGCTCCTCTTTTGTGATCGAAGCAATGGGGGAACTGGATGTCTGGGGGACTGCAACATGGCGAATCAGTCTGTCCCAGATGTAAATTGGAGAATCTGCATCCCGTGGAAAAATACAAGCACATCCTCGACCGCTAGTTAATAATGGGTCAGGACCCTTCCTTTGTCCTGAGAGGAGGTCCTTCCATTTGACTAATGGTTTTGCATTTAATTGCTCCAGGCACCAATGATGAAACATTGCAGTAGTTCCAGCCAGACCATTATTTAGAATATTTATTATGAAAAGAGCATTTTGCAAGATTTGATGGGGACAGCTATGCTTAAATTCCCCTTCTTTTTAATTTTTGAATTTGGATTTTTAATGTTTGATGCGCTTTTTCAACAATGGCCTGTCCCTGGGGGTTATAAGGGATGACAGTATTATGTTTAATTTGAAACTTTATACAAAATTCCTGAAAAGACTTAGAAGTGTAAGCAGGAGCATTGTCAGTTTTCAGGGCTTTTAGCAGGCTCAAATATGAAAAACAAGTAAAGAGATGTTGTATTACATCTTTAATTGCTTCCCCTGTACGAGCAATTGCAATAATAACATGAGAAAAGGTGTCTACAGTTAAAGAACAAAGGACAGTTTTCCAAATGAAGAAACATGAGTTACATCCATTTGCCAGAGTACGTTAGGTTTGAGACCGCGAGGATTAACTCCCATAGGTAGACTATTATAAACAGTGGGGCAATATAAGCAAGAACGCACAATTTCTCGAGCAGTCTCTCTGGGAATTTGGAATTGATATCTTAAAGCAGTAGCGTATTGATGAAGTGAATGAGAGGCTCTGGCCTCCTCAATCACAGTAGCCACTGTATTTCTGGTTAACAAGTTAGCCAAATCATTAAAGGCATTTTAAGGGCCGGGCAATCTGGAATGAGCCCGAATGTGTCCAATGAAAAATATTTTATTTCTTTTCCAAACTTGTTGCTGTAATTTAGTTAACAAATAAAATATGGTAGTTTTATTTTCAGACAAAAACCGCAATTTCAATGTGTGGAAACAACCTGACAATATACTGAGAATCAGAATAAAGGTTAAATTCCTCATCTGCAAACATAGCAAAAGCCTTTATGACTTGTTATTTCAGCGCTTTGAGCTGAAGTTTCCTGTGTTTCTAAAACCTTTTGGTGATTTTTAGTAACTATGGAGGCTTTACCGTTTGCTGACCCATCAGTAAAAACTATCTGAGCATTTGGAATAGGAGATTGTTTACATCTGACGGGAAAAATAACTGGATGTCTGGATATAAAATTCAGCAAAACATGCGAGGGTAAATGATGTAAAATTTTGACCAAAATAGTTTCCTATAACAATCTGCCAATTTTCATCAAACATTAGAAGAGCACCAAGTTGTTCCTTATTATATGGGATTACAATTTCTGATGGCTCTTTACCAAATAATCCAATGTTCTGCTTTTTTCTTTTAATATCAAAGTAGCTGTCAATCCTGGATAAGAAGCCGCTACTTTTTTAGTTTGAGTGGGAAGATGGACCCACTCTAAGGGGCCGTTTTGCTATAAAACCAAATTTTTGTCTGGTTACCCCAATTACACCTATGGGGGTTTTATGGCAAAGGAATTGTCAAGCAGTTGTCAATTTAATTTTTTAAATTTTTAAAATTTACATTTTAACAACATAAATTTAGAGATATGTTAATTTAGGTCTAATGTTTAGTTTAGGTCTCTGTATAAATTTAAATAATAAATGTTTAACCTCCTTATCTCATTTTAGTATACAGATATACCTAAATGTAAAATGTATTTATATATGGCAACAAGTATAAACTTACTGACATAATCAATATACTTGAATTAATCTTTATAATTAATACATTAATTAATATATATTACAGCAATACAACACGTACACAGCTAATACCAACCAACACAAACCAATGTACTGTAATAATACATGTCAATCATACATAACATAATTATACAGTATATAGAACATATATCATCACAGCACATCAATCCATACCAATTAATATCAGCCACACACACATTACATTACTGCAATATATATTTAATTGTACAGTACATATATAATATGCATACATAGTATACACATTAATTTATATACAAATTGATTAAGTATAGGTCTATAAATAGAATTAGATATACCTTTATTATATTTTATTTATACCCATACCTAATTAGGCAAACTGTAATTAGGCAAATATATTATGTATTTATAACAATATATAAAGTATTGTTAATTGTACTGCCTGTTGATAACTAAGAAATTGAGAAAACCCTTCTCTGAGTATCTCTTACTTGAGACAGCACATCCCTCCCCCATAGGGTAAAGGGGAGCGTAGGAACTACATAGGGTTGGAAAGTTCCACAGGTATCCTCAAACTGCCAATCTAACATTTTTGAACTTTTAACTACTGTGGGGGCTTGAGGGCAAATAAAACAAAATTTGACCCCTGAAATCTATCAGGGCAACTTGCCAATCATCACTATTTTGTAAAAGACTTGCAGTTGATCCTTACTGAGTGAAAAGTAACCCATTGTCTTCAAAAGGAGAGAGAAGAAATCCAGCTCGACCCACCAGAACACCGACACAAGCTTCCCTAACCTAGAAACCTTGACAAGCCACCTGTACAAACCCACACAGAGTGAGGAAACACCAAAATAAAGAGAACTCCACAAACTGCCAGAATACAGAAAGGACACCCAAAACTCAGCATTTTAAACAAGATGAATTTTATATCCTGCAACTTTACTATAGTCATTGATTATTTCTAGTAATTTTCTGGTGGAATCTTTAGGGTTTTCTATGTAGAGGATCATGTCATCTGCAAATAGTGAGAGTTTTACTTCTTCTTTTCCAATTTGGATTCCTTTTATTTCTTTTTCTGCTCTGATTGCTGTGGCCAAAACTTCCAAACTATGTTGAATAATAATGGTGAAAGTGGGCACCCTTGTCTTGTTCCTGACTTTAGAGGAAATGCTTTCAATTTTTCACCATTGAGGATAATGTTTGCTGTGGGTTTGTCATATATAGCTTTTATTATGTTGAGGTATGTTCCTTCTATTCCTGCTTTCTGGAGAGTTTTTATCATAAATGGATGTTGAATTTTGTCAAAGGCTTTCTCTGCATCTATTGAGATAATCATATGGTTTTTATTTTTCAATTTGTTAATGTGGTGTATTACATTGATTGTTTTGCGGATATTGAAGAATCCTTGCATCCCTGGGATAAAGCCCACTTGATCATGGTGTATGATCTTTTTAATGTGTTGTTGGGTTCTGATTGCTAGAATTTTGTTAAGGATTTTTGCATCTATGTTCATCAGTGATATTGGCCTGTAGTTTTCTTTTTTTGTGGCATCTTTGTCAGGTTTTGCTATTAGGGTGATGGTGGCCTCATAGAATGAGTTTGGAAGTTTACCTTCCTCTGCAATTTTTTGGAAGAGTTTGAGTAGGATAGGTGTTAGCTCTTCTCTAAATTTTTGGTAGAATTCAGCTGTGAAGCCGTCTGGACCGGGGCTTTTGTTTGCTGGAAGATTTTTGATTACAGTTTCAATTTCCGTGCTTGTGATGGGTCTGTTAAGATTTTCTATTTCTTCCTGGTCGAGTTTTGGAAAGTTGTACTTTTCTAAGAATTTGTCCATTTCTTCCACGTTGTCCATTTTATTGGCATATAATTGTTGATAGTAGTCTCTTATGATCCTTCGTATTTCTGTGTTGTCTGTTGTGATCTCTCCATTTTCATTTCTAATTTTGTTGATTTGATTTTTCTCCCTTTGTTTCTTGATGAGTCTGGCTAATGGTTTGTCAATTTTATTTATCCTTTCAAAGAACAAGCTTTTGGCTTTGTTGATTTTTGCTATGGTCTCTTTTGTTTCTTTTGCATTTATTTCTGCTCACTGGTGAAAGAAATCAAAGAGGACACTAATAGATGGAGAAATATACCATGTTCATGGATTGGAAGAATCAATATAGTGAAAATGAGTATACTACCCAAAGCAATTTATAGATTCAACGCAATCCCTATCAAGCTACCAACAGTATTCTTCACAGAGCTAGAATAAATAATTTCACAATTTGTATGGAAATACAAAAAACCTCGAATAGCCAAAGCGATCTTGAGAAAGAAGAATGGAACTGGACGAATCAACCTACCTGACTTCAGGCTCTACTACAAAGCCACAATTATCAAGACAGTATGGTACTGGCACAAAGACAGAAATATTGATCAATGGAATAAAATAGAAAGCCCAGAGATAAACCCACACACATATGGACACCTTATCTTTGACAAAGGAGGCAAGAATATACAATGGATTAAAGACAATCTCTTTAACAAGTGGTGCTGGGAAATCTGCTCAACCACTTGTAAAAGAATGAAACTAGACCACTTTCTAACACCATACACAAAAATAAACTCAAAATGGATTAAAGATCTCAACGTAAGACCAGAAACTATAAAACTCCTAGAGGAGAACATAGGCAAAACACTCTCCGACATACATCACAGCAGGATCCTCTATGACCCACCTCCCAGAATATTGGAAATAAAAGCAAAAATAAACAAATGGGACCTAATTAACCTTAAAAGCTTCTGCACATCAAAGGAAACTATTAGCAAGGTGAAAAGACAGCCTTCAGAATGGGAGAAAATAATAGCAAATGAAGCAACCGACAAACAACTAATCTCAAAAATATACAAGCAACTCCTACAGCTCAACTCCAGAAAAATAAACGACCCAAACAAAAAATGGGCCAAAGAACTAAATAGACATTTCTCCAAAGAAGACATACAGATGGCTAACAAACACATGAAAAGATGCTCAACATCACTCATTATCAGAGAAATGCAAATCAAAACCACTATGAGGAACCATTTCACACCAGTCAGAATGGCTGCGATCCAAATGTCTACAAATAATAAATGCTGGAGAGGGTGTGGAGAAAAGGGAACCCTCTTACACTGTTGGTGGGAATGCAAACTAGTACAGCCACTATGGAGAACAGTGTGGAGATTCCTTAAAAAACTGGAAATAGAACTGCCTTATGATCCAGCAATCCCACTGCTGGGCATACACACTGAGGAAACCAGAAGGGAAAGAGACACGTGTACCCCAATGTTCACCGCAGCACTGTTTATAATAGCCAGGACATGGAAGCAACCTAGATGTCCATCTGCAGATGAATGGATAAGAAAGCTGTGGTACATATACACAATGGAGTATTACTCAGCCATTAAAAAGAATACATTTGAATCAGTTCTAATGAGGTGGATGAAACTGGAGCCTATTATACAGAATGAAGTAAGCCAGAAGGAAAAACACCAATACAGTATACTAACGCATATATATGGAATTTAGAAAGATGGTAACAATAACCCTGTATACGAGACAGCAAAAGAGACACTGATGTATAGAACAGTCTTTTGGACTCTGTGGGAGAGGGAGAGGGAGAGGGTGGGATGATTTGGGAGAATGGCATTGAAATATGTATAATATCATATAAGAAACGAGTCGCCAGTCCAGGTTCGATGCACGATACTGGATGCTTGGGGCTAGTGCACTGGGACGACCCAGAGGGATGGTATGGGGAGGGAGGAGGGAGGAGGGTTCTGGATGGGGAACACATGTATACCTGTGGTGGATTCATTTCGATATATGGCAAAACCAATACAATATTGTAAAGTTAAATAAAATAAAATTAAAAAAAAAAAAAGAACAGACTTTTGGACTCAGTGGGAGAAGGAGAGGGTGGGATGATTTGAGAGAATATCACTGAGACTTGTACATTACCATATGTAAAACAGACGACCAGTGTAAGTTCAGTGCATGAAGCAGGGTACCCAAAGTGGGTGCTCTGGGACAACCCAGAGAGATGGTATGGGGAGGGATGTGGGAGGGGGTGTTCAGAATAGGGGGACACATATGCACTCATGGCTGATTCATGTCAATGTATGGCAAAAATCATCACAATATTGTAAAGTAATTATTCTCCAATTAAAAAATGTTTTTAAATGAAAAAATAAAACTAGAACTAAAAAAAGAAATAAGCACAATTATATTTGGAGATTTAAATATAACACTCAGTAATTAATTAAATAGAAAATCAGTAAGGGCATAGAAAATTTGAATAATATAATCAACCAAATTTATCTGATATTTACAGAATATTCCAAAAAAATAGAAAGACATGCATTTTTTCCAACTTCACAGAAAACACTTAATAAAATAAACCACATCCTATTCTGTCACAAAATACTTATAATAAGTGTTAAACAGCTTAAGTCACATAAATAAGTTCTTTTACCACAACGGAATCAAGTTAAAAGTAGAAAAATATCTGGGAAAGACCACATACTTGGAAATTAGATATTCTTCTAGTATACCATGGGTCAAATAAATTGCAAGGAAAATTAGAAAATATTTAGAAATGAAAATAAAAACCATGTAAAAATTTCAGGATGCACCTAAGGCAGTACTACAAGGCAAATATATAGCATTAACTGGGAATCAGGAGAGGCTGAAGACTAAAAAAGAAGCATTATTTGCATTTTAAAAGTGTGTAACTAAGACCCATTTGTTTGGAAAGGCAATTTATTTTCAGTCCATGTTTCTGAATTACTAGCAATGTGTATCAAATGGCTGTTTCATGAGAAAGTGCAGATTTAGCATGATTTTTTTCTAAATCAGAAAAATAGAATAATAAAGCAGAGAAAAAGTTAATTGACACATATGTCTAATTAAGGCAATCCTTATTCCAATTGATGCAGCTGATGGTAAATGTGTTAGACTAGGAGTTAGTGCTCCCAGTATTCATGCTCCCTGACTGACAACATCTCTAGGCAAGTGACACTCCCTCTTTGAAACTTAGTTTCTTCACCTATACAGTGAATGAGCTACATTTAGGCAGGGAGGAGCAACCCACGCCCGAGGCCAGGGGTGGTGGCCGGGAGGACCAAGGAGCTGTGGCTGCATGGGCGCAGGAGGGCCTAGAGGAGCTATCCCACGTTGAAGGTCAGGAAGGGCGGCAGTGAGGAGATACCCCTCGTTCAAGGTAAGGAGCAATGGCTGCGCTTTGCTGGAGCAGCCATGAAGAGATACCCCATGCACAAGGTAAGAGAAACACAAGTAAGAGGGTAGGTATTGCAAGAAGGCATCAGAGGGCAGACACACTGAAACCATACTCACAGAAAACTAGTCAATCTAATCACACTAGGACCACAGCCTTGTCTAACTCAATGAAACAGCCATGCCCATGGGGCAACCCAAGATGGGCGGGTCATGCTGGAGAGATCTGACAGAATGTGGTCCACTGGAGAAGGGAATGGCAGACGACTTCAGTATTCTTGCCTTGAGAACCCCATGAACAGGATGAAAAGGCAAAATGATACGATACTGAAAGAGGAACTCCCCAGGTCAGTAGGTGCCAAATATGCTACTGGAGATCAGTGGAGAAATAACTCCAGAAAGAATGAAGGGATGGAGCCAAAGCAAAAAGAATACCCAGTTGTGGATGTGACTGGTAATAGAAGCAAGGTCCGATGCTGTAAAGAGCTATATTGCATAGGAACCTGGAATGTCAGGCCCATGAATCAAGGCAAGTTGGAAGTGGTCAAACAAGATATGGCAAGAGTGAATGTTGACATTCTAGGAATCAGCGAACTAAAATGGACTGGAATGGGTGAATTCAACTCAGATGACCATTATATCTACTACTGTGGGCAGGAATCCCTCAGAAGAAATGGAGTAGCCATCATGGTCAACAAAAGAGTCTGAAATGCAGTACTTAGATGCAATCTCAAAAATGACAGAATGATCTCTGTTCATTTCCAAGGCAAACCATTCAATATCACAGTAATCCAAGTCTATGCCCCAACCAGTAATGCTGAAGAAGCTGAAGTTGAACGGTTCTATGAAGACCTACAAGACCTTTTAGAACTAACACCCAAAAAAGATGTCATTTTCATTATAGGGGACTGGAATGCAAAAGTAGGAAGTCAAGAAACACCTGGAGTAACAGGCAAATTTGGCCTTGGAATATGCATTGAAGCAGGGCAAAGACTAATAGAGTTTTGCCAAGAAAATGCACTGGTCATAACAAACACCCTCTTCCAACAACACAAGAGAAGACTCTATACATGGACATCACCAGATGGTCAACACTGAAATCAGATTGATTATATTCTTTGCAACCAAAGATGGAGAAGCGCTATACAGTCAGCAAAAACAAGACCAGGAGCTGACTGTGGCTCAGACCATGAACTCCTTATTGCAAATTCAGACTTAAATTGAAGAAAGTAGGGGAAACCACTAGACCATTCAGGTATGACCTAAATCAAATCCCTTATGATTATACAATGGAAGTGAGAAATAGATTTAAGGGCCTAGATCTGATAGAGTGCCTGATGAACTATGGAATGAGGTTCGTGACATTGTACAGGAGACAGGGATCAAGACCATCCCCATAGAAAAGAAATGCAAAAAAGCAAAATGGCTGTTTGGGGAGGCCTTAGAAATAGCTGTGAAAAGAAGAGAAGCGAAAAGCAAAGGAGAAAAGGAAAGATATAAACATCTGAATGCAGAATCCCAAAGAATATCAAGAAGAGATAAGAAAGCCTTCTTCAGCAATCAATGCAAAGAAATAGAGGAAAACAACAGAATGGGAAAGACTAGAGATCTCTTCAAGAACATCACAGATACCAAAGGAACATTTCATGCAAAGATGAGCTCGATAAAGGACAGAAATGGTATGTACCTGACAGAAGCAAAAGATATTAAGAAGAGATGGCAAGAATACACAGAAGAACTGTACGAAAAAGATCTTCACGATCCAGATAAACACGATGGTGTGATCACTGACCTAGAGCCAGACATCCTGGAATGTGAAGTCAAGTGGGCCTTAGAAAGCATGACTAGGAACAAAGTTAGTGGAGGTAATGGAATTCCAGTTGAGCTCTTTCAAATCCTGAAAGATGATGCTGTGAAAGTGCTGCACTCAATATGGCAGAAAATTTGGAAAACTCAGCAGCAGCCACAGGACTGGAAAAGGTCAGTTTTCATTTCAATCCCAAAGAAAGGCAATGCCAAAGAATGCTCAAACTACTGCACAATTGCACTCATCTCACACGCTAGCAAAGTAATGCTCAAAATTCTTCAAGCCAGGCTTCAGCAGTATGTGAACCATGAACTTCCTGATGTTCAAGTTAGTTTTAGAAAAGGCAGAGGAACCAGAGATCAAATTCCCAACATCTGCTGGATCATGGAAAAGCAAGAGAGTTCCAGAAAAACATCTATTTTTGCTTTATTGACTATGCCAAAGCCTTTGACTATGTGGATCACAATAAACTGTGGGAAATTCTGAAAGAGATGGGAATACCAGACCACCTGACCTGCTTCTTGAGAAATCTGTATGCAGGTCAGGAAGAAACAGTTAGAACTGGACATGGAACAAAAGACTGGTTCCAAATAGGAAAAGGAGTGCGTCAAGGCTGTATATTGTCACCCTGTTTATTTAACTTATATACAGAGTACATGATGAGAAACGCTGGACTGGAAGAAACACAAGCTGGAATCAAGATTGCCGGGAGAAATATCAATAACCTCAGATATGCAGATGACACCACCCTTATGGCAGAAAGTGAAGAGGAACTCAAAAGCCTCTTGATGAAAGTGAAAGTGGAGAGTGAAAAAGTTGGCTTAAAGC
Organism: Bos grunniens; assembly: GCF_055505025.1. NCBI lineage: Eukaryota > Metazoa > Chordata > Mammalia > Artiodactyla > Bovidae > Bos > Bos grunniens. The sequence goes on from NC_141193.1 coordinate 32,430,540, forward strand.
TCAACATTCAGAAAACGAAGATCATGGCATCCGGTCCCACCACTTCATGGGAAATAGATGAGGAAACAGTGGAAACAGTGTCAGATTTATTTTTCTGGGCTCCAAAATCACTGCAGATGGTGACTGCAGCCATGAAATTAAAAGACGCTTACTCCTTGGAAGGAAAGTTATGACCAACCTAGATAGCATATTCAAAAGCAGAGACATTACTTTGCCAACAAAGGTTCGTCTAGTCAAGGCTATGTGCCGGGAGCTGGCATATTGCATATTGAGTGCATATTGCGTGCATATTGCATATTGAGTGCATATTGCATATTGAGTGCATATTGCATATTGAGTGCAGCACTTTCCACAGCATCATCTTTCAGGATCTGGAGTAGCTCAACTGGAATTCTATCACTGCCAGGAGCCAGCGTGAGGAACTCCGCCCATGACAAAGGTCATGAGGAAGGAGGCTCGGCATATTCAAAGGCGGGATCAAGCTTCAGGAGTCCCCCTGGAAATTCTCAAGCATATACCCCCAAAACCAGAGTCTGCCTACTTTCTGCTTTGTGCTTTCACCTACACCTCTGACTTTACGGGGGGCTGTTCCCCACTACCTCTCTGAAGAAAGAGTTAGCTTACAGTTCCAGTTAATAATTCCTGGGTGTGACAGTGTTTAACCTACAAACTCCTTTGGAAATCCTCTAGCCTATCTGAATAGGTTTTTCCGGCCACATGTGATTGTTCAGAGCCTCCCAACTGTGAGAGGCAGGAGATGTTCTAAACTGTCTAAAACACAGATTCTTTTGAGTAGTTAAAAGATTGATTAGAAATTGTATTGGTGAAGGGATTTTCACTTGTTGGGCCAATGTTTGCTGCTAAGTCTCCATATCCCTTACCTGCTGTGTCCCTGGCAGTGTATTGATTAATATAATTGGTGTAAGTAGTAGCTTTAATGTTTGTAACCTGGGACCCTGAGTTAATTCTTTTTCTTGTTATAGCCCACCACACCTTTGCTCTGTAGGAATGCAACTTTATCTAATGCTTTTGGAGGGTGGCTCCTGACCAATCACCTTTAGAGAAAAATAAGTTTTCTGAAGAAAAGGTCTTAAAATATTAACAGGCCTCCGGGCCAGAAGATGATGCAAATCACCTAAGCTTTTGCATATGATAAGTTTGCAGGAAGAAAGCCTGGTTTGCTGCAAGACTCTACCCCTTCCCCCATTATCCTCTATGCATAACTTAAGGTATAAAAACTACTTTGAAAAATAAAGTGCGGGCCTTGTTCACCGAAACTTGGTCTCACCATGTCGTTCTTTCTCTTACCTTCTGGCTGAATTATTCATCCTCTTTTCTCCACTGAATTTCCTCACTGAGCTATCCTTATTTCAGCCTCTTTTCTCCACTGAATTTCTTCACTGAGCTATCCTCATTTTATTACTCTTTATATCCTTAATTAACGTTTAATTAAGCAATTGTTTCCTGATCTTCGCCTACGCCGTCTCTCCTTCGAATACCCTGGATCAGCCGGGGCTGGTCCCCGGCAGCTATGGTTTTTCCAGTGGTCACGTATGGATGTGAGAGTTGGACTGTGAAGAAGGCTGAACGCCGAAGAATTGATTCTTTTGAACTGCAGTGTTGGAAAAGACTCTTGAGAGTCCCTTGGACTGCAAGGAGATCCAACCAGTCCATTCTGAAGGAGATCGGCCCTGGGATTTCTTTGAAAGGAATGATGCTAAAGCTGAAACTCTCATGCAAAGAGTTGACTCATTGGAAAAGACTCTGATGCTGGGAGGGATTGGAGGCAGGAGGAGAAGGGAACGGCAGAGGATGAGATGGCTGGATGGCATCACTGACTCGATGGACGTGAGTCTGGGTGAACTCTGGGAGTTGGTGATGGACAGGGAGGCCTGGCGTGCTGCGATTCATGGGGTCGCAAAGAGTCAGACATGACTGAGAGACTGATCTGATCTGATCTGAATCCTATCTTGATAAATGTATACTTTTATTTGACAAAAATCATTAAGCTCCTGATAACACATATTTTGTGAAGTGCTGTAGGAAACACAAAGATTTTTGTGGCTCCTTTTCTCAAATTGCTTATAATTTATTACCTAAAACACCTTATAAAAGTAATAGAAATATCAATTCACCTGTGATACAGCCTAAACATGAGCATAAACCAAATCCTATGAGGATCAAGAAGAAAGAGCTAACACTTTCTTAGCAAAGGTCACAGAATAATGGATATCTGTATTTGCGTATCATTGATTGGGTGACCTCTTTATCTAGCATAGCTTTTCTTCACATTCTCCAGATCAACAAATTCACCCTCAATATTTAGAAGTCCACAAGATTTATGGCAAGAAAATAAGATGTGTCACATTATCACCTGCTCTAAGGTCAGGTATTGTACAGGATCCTTATCTATTAGGCAGAACAGCCAGCTGGTTAGAAAAAAAAAAAAAAAAAGAAAACTACTTACCATCTCTGCAAAGTCTGACATGAGGCACAACTGCTTCTTTTTTTAAAAAAGTACCACAGTAATGAGAAGGTTTTGTATGAAGTGACCTCTTCATGTTGTTTGATGCAGTAGAGCCAGAATGATGTTTCTAGAAATCTGTTCTCTGGGTCAAATAATAGCAGAGCACAATTAGTCTAGAAAAAATTAATCCACCTTATGTGAAAATTTCAAAGCTTGCAATAGTGACATACATAGTAACTATTGGGAAAAGGGCAAAGGAGGTTTACATAAATCCCTGGAAAAGTGCATGTTTAATTTGAAAATCCTGGCATAATTTTCTCTTTGCTCTAGGACTTGATTTACACATTTTTCTTTTCTTACCATCCCTAGGCAATGACTGCCATGGAATAATTCCCTCTGATAATAAATGCGCACGTGAACAAAACTGCAGGAAACCAAGCAAATCTCCTAGTTCCATTGTTTTCTTTCCTTTCCCTCAGCCCATTAAGACAAAATGAATATTGGCTATATTTAGGAGTTAAAAACATTGAAAATAATGTTTACACTGAGTCTTAACCCCTAACTGAAAATTAAAATAAAATGTGCAATTTCTTTAATTCTTACTATACTATAAAACAATATGAAGCACAATTTCAATCCCCAGGAAAATGAAATGGAGTATGTATAGCCTTTATTTTCTCTATGTGACTCCAATATTAGCCTTTAAGAAAAGCTGCTGAAAATAACCCATCATTTTAAAGTAATTTAAAGACACCCCAAACTGAAAATTCAGTATGCCCCTTAGCTCTCCATGATCCATTTCAAATTTTCTAAGTCTATTTTAAAAACTACCAGAGAATCCAAAGGCCATTTCCTAAATAGCCCCACCAGACTTACAGAAAATAAATACAGTGTGTGCTGTGAACTCAAGAAGATAGCTCATGATAAGGGGACTTCGAGGCAAACTTTGGCTCTTGAAGCTCAGAAATCTAGAAATTGTACAGCAGCTTTTTGAGAAGCTAGTGATATACAGATATAGACACTTATGGGATTTTAAGGTTTGTTAAAATACTGTGTATGTAACATTTATTAGTGACATCTCAAATCAAGATGTTAATGTCAATGTTTCTCAAAGTGTGAAATAAAAACTATTGCTAGCAGACATATAAGTGGCCTTGTTACAAGTCCACCATTTATAATTCACCCTAAAATTTAGGAACATTAGCCGACATTACATGCATAAGGAAGCCAGCACTCAGAATAATAGCCAGCCGTCCACAAGACAACCAAAGTCAGGATTCTAATTCAAGGCTTTCTCCCTTATGTGACTTTCTCCCCTATGTGATCAACAAAAATCAAAATGTTTCTCTTTTGCTTTTTAAAATTATTTATTTATTTTGGCCGTCCTGGGTCATCACTGCTGCACACCAGCTTTCTCTAGTTGTGGCAAACGAGGGCTATCCTCCAGCTGTGTTGCTCAGGCTTCTCCTTGCAGTGACTTCTCTTACTGTGGAAAACAGGCTCTAGGCACAGGCTTGGAATCTTCCCAGACCAGCAATCAAATCCATATCCCCTGCACTGGCAGGTGAATTCTTAACCCCTGGACCACCAGAGATGTCTGTCCTTTGCTTTTAATTCACTAAAATATCAAATGTGCTGCTATCAGCTTTCACTGTAATCTCTCATGGCCATTGGATCCTGGAGTCGAAAGAAAACTTTACGTTACCTATTTCTCACAGCCCCAATGCTTCAACGATAAATTTTCATTATTCAATAATACAATTTCCTACCTCTACATGTGGCTCCTATTTCTAGATACTTTTCAAAAACAGCTCATTTTATATGGAATTGATATGCTCTCCCACTATTTCCACTGGCTGTTAGATTCTGTCCACCGGTTGTTAGATTCTGCTGAGAGGTGTATCATATATAGTTCTGTAAAACCACTTCTATTTAAGCTGACCTTATCTAACTTCAGAGTATTGAATCTCCAGCATTATTACTAACACATGACCCTTAACTAATTGTATTGAATTAATCCATGAGTGTCAACTGCTAAGCAATAATTCATACAATGATTTTATTCACAAAACAAGAATCTTATGAGGTTTAATCATTCTGATGTCTTTGGGAATTCTGGAGGCATTTCATTGGTAGGACAAAAAGTTTGTTCAGATTTTTCCATAAGGTGCTATGAAAAATTCAAACATTTTGGCCAACCCAATATTTGAGAATCTACTCCAACCATTCTGGGGGCTTCCCAGGTGGTGCTAGTGATAAAGAATGTGCCCACCAATGCAGGAGACATAAGAGACGTCGGTTCAATCCCTGGATCAGGAAGATTCCCTGGAGAAGGAAATGGCGACCCACTCCAGTATTCCTGCATGGAGAATCTTATGGACAGTGGAGCCTGGTGGGCTACAGTCCATGGGGTTGCAAAGAGTCAGACACAATTGAAGTGACTTAGCACAAACTCCAACCATTCCAAACAAGTCTAAATTATGTAAGCTTTTCCACTGATCATGTCGTGTGTCTGAAGCACATGTCAAAATTGCTCAGGTTGAGCACTATCTACTATAGAGGCCCAATTACAGTATCACTGGGAAGTAGAAAATGAGGATCCCAGAGATTGAATTTGGGTCATCTGAAATCCCACCTTACGTACAAATGTGCAGTAATAACTGCAGTTTTGGTTCTTGTAATCTTTTCAGATGAAGTTGTCTTTGGAACTAAGATTTTTTTTTTTTTTTTTTTAATTTCCTAAACCACTGTGTCCAAGAATTCAGGGTATTTTGTCAATGTCTATATTTATGTCAACATTTGATATTTTAGGACATGCTCAGATGGAGACTGTGCTCTAAAATCAAGAGAGTACATTTACCCAGGAGCCAATATTGAGATTCTGGTTTCGGACAGGAACTCACATGGAGTGATTTGGTTTATTTGGATTCTTACCACTGTCCCTCCATGAATTCTCTCCCCATCCATGAAATAATAAGAGAAACTAAAGAGCAAAGTGGACAGAAATAATACCCAGTAATCTAAAATGACATTATAAAATAATCATTATAAAAATGAACTCTAACATGTTATCAAGTACCTTTCATGGGATAGGTGTTATGTTTACTTCATTTCACTCCCTGAATGACTTATTGGTGAGGCATCATTCCCTTTTAAAAAAAAAAATTACAATGTTGTGTTGGTTTCTGCTGTACAACAATGTAAATCAGCCATAGTTGTACATATGTCCCCTCCCTGTCTAGCCTCCCACCCCTCTCCCTACCCAACCTGTCCAGGTCATCACAGAGCACTGGGTTGGGTTCCCTGTGTTATACAGAACTTCTCACCAGCTATCCATTTTACACTGATACTACATATGTTTATGCTACTTGCTCCATTCATCCCTCTCCCCCTCAGCCTCATTCCCTTTTAAAGATTGTAAAAATGAAGTTTATTCACCCAGAAAGGAAAAACAAAGCATCTGAACCCAAGTGAAAATGATATGACCATTCACATACTATGATGTGTTGTGTAAGAATGAAAAAGAGATTACTAAATTTCCACTGAACAATAAAAACGTTTCATTTTTGCCTGCAGCTTCTACAATTAGTTCTCCTGTGCTGTTGCCTATACGGCACCAGAACTTTTAAGCAATCAGAATCTATTGGTACCTTATAAATAAGTGAATGATGATGTAGTCTCATTCAGAATTAAATTTTGAGCTAACATTTGAGACAATTTCCTAGATATTCTCTAAAAGAAGCATTTCTGGATAAAGAAAACTCTGGAAATAGTGGAAATAGAAATCAGGAAACTGCCGCCTTAAAATAAATGACCACCACAACATTAACACCCAAGTTGGAGTATTTTAGTCTTCGAAAAAAATCTCTTCAGCAAGACTCTCTCCCCTGCACATAAGTTGGCATCGCTGTAAATAGCATGATGAGAAAGCTAAATATGGTTTGCTTTGTAGAGAAACAGCAGTGCTTCGTGACTGTCACAGCAAAGCACTGACATGGCTCAAAATAAAATACCTGTGCTCAAGTCCTGGCTCCATCATTTCTAATGTGAGGCTTTAGACACCTGGCATAATCTAGACATCTGTGTCTTCATCTGTGAAATGGGGATGATGTTACAACTGATAGGCTGTAAACTCTGTGAGGCTCAAAGGAGACTGTGTTGTACACTTTGTTTCCAAACTTGGTTGCAAAGGGGAATCACTCTGAGAGCTCTGAAAATTATTTATGCCTGCATCCACCACCAGGCACCAAGGCTTAAGAGGTCTAGTGTGTGATCTGGGATTTAGAGCGTGAATGAAATCTCCAGGTGATTCTAATAAGCACATAAGTGTGGTAGCTGCTGTTCTACTACCATACAAATACGAGCTGTGACTCAGCATATAATGTTCTATCATTATTGGTAACACCAGATATGCAACCTTGGGCACACTGATTAACCTGACGGAAAGCAGTTTTTTTGAAGGGAAAAATTTTAAAAGGTTATATTAACTAATGGAGAAGGCAATGGCACCCCACTCCAGTACTCTTGCCTGGAAAATCCCACGGACAGAGGAGCCTAGTAGGCTGCAGACCATGGGGTTGTGAAGAGTCGGACACGACTGAGTGACTTCACTTTCACTTTTCCCTTTCATGCATTGGAGGAGGAAATGGCAACCCACTCCAGTGTTCTTGCCTGGAGAATCCCAGGGACAGGGGAGCCTGGTGAGCTGCTGTCTATGGGGTCGCACAGAGTCAGACACGACTGAAGTGACTTAGCAGCAGCATATTAACTAAGTTAATGTGAAATGTCCAGCAAAAAGCCTGGGTATAAGCACATAGAAAAAAAAAATGTTATTTTCCTTCCTTTTCCCTTAAATTATCTTGCAATTCTGTCTTTACCACTATGAATACTGACTCTTGAGAGTCCCTTGGACTGCAAGGAGATCAAACCAATCAATCCTCAAGGAAATCAACCCTGAAGGAAGGACTGATGCTGAAGCTGAAGCTCCAATACTTTAAATGTATTTGGTCACCTGATGCAAAGAGCAGACTCATCGGAAAAGACCTGATGCTGGGAAAGATTGAAGACAGGAGGAGAAGGGGATGACAGAAGATGAGATGGTTGGATGGCATCACTGACTCAACTGACATGAGTTTGAGCAAGCTCTGGAAGATGGTGAAGAACGAGGAAGCCTGGCACGCTGCAGTCCATGGGTTGCAGAGTCAGACATGACTAAGCCACTGAACAAAGGACCGATAGCGAGTATGATGCTCTGGCTCTACAAGAAGTGTAACATTAACAAACTGTCACACAACTCATTCTTGCTATACTGAAAGAATTACCCCTACCTGCTCTAAAATCTCCTGCTTCTCACATTTGCTTACTGAATCACTTTTTTTTTTTAAACAGCTCAAAATTTCCTTCTTGCCAGAAGCCTTCTTTATCTCCTGTTATCCCACTTTTAAGAGTAAATCACTTCTTCCTATTAAACTATAAATCATTTTCTGCCCCTCCTCGACATTAAGTTCTACTTTTACTGCACTTGTATATGCCTTTAATCTCTAAGATTTGAGAGGAAGATTGTTGAGCAATTTACTCTTTCTTTGATCTCCACCAGTACAGAAAGATGGCTAGATCTATTTTATTTATTCTAACTTATTACATGCTCCAACCTAATTTTAAGTTCAGTTTCAAACAGCAAGTTTCCAATTTTGTCAACCACACTGAAGACAGAGTTTGAGTACATCCAATACTCACTGACATTTGCTTTTGTCCAAACAAAATTTGGAGAAGGAAATGGCAACCTACTCCAGTATTCTTGCCTGGAAAATCCATGGACAGAGAAGCCTGGCTGGCTACAGTCCATGGGGTCGCAAAGAGTCAACCTCGACTGAGCACCAGCAAAATGTATAAGCTTAATTCTTTCAAAGTCCTAGAACTATAAGCTTATCACATTTCTGAGGTGTGACAAAGCACTGGGCACTAGGCACAGCTTCACATGTTACAAAAGCATCTGCTATTATCATTAAAGGTATAAATCTCATTCCCTCAACGTGATGCTTCTGTAGTCTGGGTTTTATTTACTTGCTGGAAATAATACCATAGAAGCACTTCTTGACTTCTTTTTCCAACAGTATTCCACCTGGTGATTTTGGGAATAGCCAAAAAAAAAAAAAAAAGTGCTAAACCTGTTAGTCATTTACTCATCTAGGTATCTTCATTAACAGCCCTAAATCCCAGTTCTAAAATCTTAATGAGAAACCCACGTACTTCTAACAGTTAATTTGCTTAGACTTGATGAGAAAATTTTAGATGTTGTATACCTTAGTTCTACAGTGACACAAACTAGCATTTTAAAATAATGAAACCTCTGCTTTTATGTTAAGCACAATTAGACCCTTGCTAATTTTATACCTTGAGAATCCCACTATCAGGAACTTGGATTTTCTTCCTTTGTTAACTAAACCTGAAAGAGTTCTGTGTTTTGGGGTCACTGTGATAGAATAATGGCCCTCCAAAAATATGTGTATATGTGTGCTCAATAGCTCAGTCATGTGGGACTCTGCAACCCCATGGACTGTAGCCCGCCAGGCTCCTCTGTCCATGGAATTTTCCAGGCAGAAATACTGGAGTGGGTCACCATTTCCTACTTTAGGGGTCTTCCTGACCCAGAGATTAAACCCAAGGTCATTTGCATCTTCTGCACTGGCAGGCAGATTCTTTACCACTGTGCCACCTGGGAAGTCCCCCTCCAAAAATAGTCAGTACTTTAATCCCTGGGATCTGTGAATATGTTACTTTAAATTATAGATGGCATTTCAGATGTGATTAATAAAGTAATTATTCTGAATCAGCCAGGTGGGCCCAATTAATTCACAGGGATCCTTAAAGTGTGAGGATTACTTCTGGCTGGGGTAAGAGAGATGAAATGACAGAAGAGGAAGCAGAGATTTCGAATGTGAGACATTCTATCTCCCTCTGCTGGCTCTGAAGATAGAGGGAGCGTTAACAGAGAGCCAAGGAACACAGGTGACCTTCATCAGTGAAGAAGGCTCCTGAGCAGACAGCCAGCAGGAATACAGGCCCTCTGCCCTACAAACACATGAACTCAATTCTGCCAACAAAACAAGGGAATGGATTGTCCACTAAGGATCTCCAGAAAGGACCGCAGTCTCCTTACCATTTTGATTTTAGCCCATGAGACCCTAGTCAGACTTCTGCTCTATAGGCTTGTAAAATAACAACTGTTTTAAGCTACTGTTTGTAGTAATTTGTCATGTTAGAATGAGAATGTTAATACAGACATTTTGTTGAGACTCAAGAAAGAAAAAAAAAATGTTTAAAGATGACATTACCGAACCAAATCTGTTTGCCCAACACGACAGACAAATGCTGATGCCAATACACTTGCAAGACTCGCTGTGGAGGAATAGCTTATTCACAAGGCAGCCCAGCGATGACACCAGAGATCAAGCCTCACTCACCTTCTCAAGGGGAGGGGGTTGGGGTATTTATGGGCTAAGCAGGCAGGTCTTTGGCATGGGGAAATGTGATTGGAGGTAAGGGGGAAAGGGCGTTTAACAATGTTCTGTGCAGGCACAAATGGAGGTCCTTAGAAGGCTAGGAGGGTGGAGCTTTCCAGAGCGCCCCTGTCAAAAGACGATTTATAAAGACACCTATGCTGGCCTAGCTATAGGGAGAGTGGGCCTAAGTAGCCCCAGCTGGTTATTGGATAGGAATGGGCAAGTCTCTGTAAAACAACTGGTTTAGGTGAAGCTGAGAGTGAATGCAATTAAACAGATGGAAAACAAAACAAAATAACTAAAATAAAGAGAACTTAAACAGTGACAGCAGTTTAAGAACCATGCATTGCACTGCATGTAAACTATACCTCCATAAAACTGATTTGTAAAAAATAGCATCTCAGAATATTTTCCCTTTGTAGGCAATAGTCTGGTTAAGAATGAAAAAACTAAGAAAGCAGGAAGAAAGAGGTCAGTTGTCAGGGTGATGTCTGAATAGGAAGTAGGGTAGATCCAGAGAGTTAAGTGAAGCAGTGAACTTTTCAGAAAAGTAGGTAAAGTTCATCTGTTTTAACATGAGGGATGCCAGACTAAATAGATGTTTAACATTTAACAGAAAAATGGAGCATAGAAAACGCTTCTGTTTTCTCATTTAAACATGACTAATGCTAGTAAATGGAGGTGAGGAAATACAAAAGTATTGGAAGTTTGAACAAAGATTTTTTTTTTTAAGTGTGAAACAGTGTTTCAGGAGTGGGAGAGTCCTGGCCTTAGATCTGCTGCTCACCTGTTCCCTCTGCTCTTTGGGCTTCCTTTTACTGAGATTCTTTTCTTCATCATTGAGGTGTCCTGTTTGAGCAGCAGTGGTTGCAGAGGCTGCAGTGCCAGTTTCACAGTCTTTGTTACAGGTTGATCATCACCAAGGAAACTCAGAGTGGGAGTTTGGAGGTGCAGGGAAGGAACCTACAGGATGGAGCTGGAGTGCACCCCATGCAGTTACACAACACTTCTCTGATTTCTGCTTGGTTTCTCAGGTTCCTTGCAGATTCCAGGGCCCTGTGATTTTAAGTAAGCCCTGGGCTCCCAGCAGACAGGGACAACTGGAGGCTCTAGGACTGCAAGTGGAAGCTCTAGGGTGGACGTGCAGGGGAGCTCATGAGAGGAACTTCCAGGCAGAGTAACAAGAGAGGGGTCAGGGACTACAAGTGTCCCATTTTGACAGGAACTTACAAGAGGGGACTGATCTGACTCAGTTACAAAGCAAATGTCCAGGTGTTGGGGCTCTAAAAACCACACAGAGAAGTCTGGATGCTAGAGAGCGCTCCCTAGCCTTGTTCTGTCAGCCAGCTTCTTCCTTTCAGCAGCATCCTTCAGCATTAGCTCTGGAAAGAGGTCAGTTTAGACCTAGATGCCATTTCTGAGCTCTCACAACCTAAGCACTTCGTCTTCTAATCTATTCACTCACTAGAAACAAAGCTCTTTACTGGAACCTCCGTGGTGACATACCTATTGCTCATGGCCTTTGGATCTGAGTTTTCCTAGGGTCATCAAAGGAGCTGTGTCAAATGCAAAGCCAAGGAATCTGAACTTTAAGGAGAGCTCTTGTTCTGGTTTAGTGAAAGGGAAAGGAATTGGAGAAGGAGGTATTAAACTCCATGGAGAATGAAGGAAGACTCTGAAAAAATTATGGCAAAACAGGGGCAATGATACTGAAATTATTGACATGTACAAAAGATGGTAAATGGCCCAGGTTACCTTCATGATAAGGTTAGAGTAGACCAGATCACTGTTGTTGGTTTGCAAACTCAGGAGTTTTCAGAATGAAATCTGAAACTGGCCCCTGCACTTGGAGGTCAGGGAGAGACCAAAGAAAGAGGCAGGACTTGAAGACTTAGCTGGCAAGTAGTTTTTATAAGCAAGGGAGTTTCCATATTAAGCTTCATAAACAACCAATACACTTGCAACCATTCTGTATATATAAGCCATTTTGTTTTTCATTTTCAGTAGAATATTCAGTAAGTTACACAACATTTTATTATAAAATAGGCTTTGTGTGAGATGATTTTGCCCAACTGTAGGCTAATGTATTTCATGCATGTTTAAAGAGGCAAGGCTAAGCTATGATGTTCTTTAGTGGCTCAGTGGTAAAGAATCTGCCTGCCAAGCAGGAGACCTGAATTTGATCCCTGGGTCAGGAATATCCCCTGGAGGAGGAAATGGCAACCCATTCTAGTATTCTTGCCTGGGAAATCCCATGGACAGAGGAATGGGGTGATGACATTAGTTGGATCATCGAAAAACCAAGAGTTCCAGAAAAACATCTATTTCTGCTTTATTGACTATGCCAAAGCCTTTGACTGTGTGGATCACAACAAACTGTGGAAAATTCTTAAAGAGATGGGAGTACCAGACCACCTTACCATCTTCCTGAGAAATCCATATGCAGGTCAAGAATTAACAGTTAGAACTTGACATGGGCCAACAGACTGGTTGCAAAATGGAAAAGGAGTACGACAAGGCTGTATATTGTCACCCTGCTTGTTTAACTTATATGCAGAGTATATCATGTGAAATGCCAGGCTGGATGAAGCACAAGCTATAATAAAGATTGCCAGGAGAAATACCAATAACCTCAGATATGCCGATGATACCTCCCTTATGGCAGAAAGTGAAGAAGAACTAAAGAGCCTCTAGATGAAAATGAAAGAGGAGAGTGAAAAAGTTGGCTTAAAACTCAACATTCAGAAAACTAAGAATATGGCATCTGTTCCCATCCCTTCATGGCATATAGATGGGGAAACAATGGAAACAGTGAGACTTTATTTTCTTGGACTCCAAAATCACTGTAGATGGTGATTGCAGCCATGAAATTAAAGAATGCTTGCTCCTTGGAAGAAAAGCTATGATCAACCTAGACAGCATATTAAAAAGCAGAGACATTACTTTGCCAACAAAGGTCTGTCTAGTCAAAGCTATGTTTTTTCCAGTAGTAATGTATGGATGTGATAGTTGGACTATAAAGAAAGCTGAGCACCAAAGAATTGATGCTTTTGAATTGTGATGTTGGAGAAGATTCTTGTGAGTCCCTTGAGCTGCAAGGAGATCCAACCAGTCCATCCTAAGGGAAATCAGTCCTGAATATTCATTGGAAGGACTGATGCTGAAGCTGAAGCTCCAGTACTCTGGCCACCTGATGTGAAGAACAAACTCATTTGAACAGACCCTGATGCTGGGAGGCAGGAGAAGGGGACGACAGAGCAGGTATGAGATGGTTGGATGAAATCACTGACTCATTAGACATGAGTTTGAGTAAGCTCTGGGAGTTGGTGATGGACAGGGAAGACTGGCATGCTGCAGTCCATGGGGTCGCAAAGAATCAGACACAACTGAGTGAACAGAACTAAGCCATACGCATAAATCCTGAGATGGGAGGGGGAACCTAAGTAGCTTGGCTGGGATGCAGATTTTATGCAAGAAAGGCAACACATACCTAGAGAGGTGTGGTTAAACACTTACTTCAACCCATTGTAGAGCAACATCTTGTAGTAAACATTTGTTTTGGTGATATTTTCTAAGTTCCTCAATGGTGAATAACTGGCTAGTGTGCTGAAAACCAGGAGCTTTGCTCTGGACATACTTCCTGTCAGAACCTGGTGAGCAAATAATCTGCAAGAAGAAACAGCAAGTCTTTCAGTGGAAAATCAGCTGTGTTGGTACAAACAGGCCCATGTAGAATGGGAGGAGTCTCATTCCAGCATGGGTAACAGTCTATATGGAGCAGAGATTCTAGCCTTTGATGAATGTCAACCTGCCCTAATGTTGTCTAATGAACTCTTATAATGGGGCTTTCACCAGGGTTGTTCTGGAGCTGTTAAGCTGGTCCCAGTTAACATCATGGGACCAAGGGTCCACTGTGTCACCACACTAACTAAAGTGGATGAGGAGTTGGTAGGTGTGGATGAAGGGTCAGGATCATAAACATCTCCTCTGGCTGATGATGCTATAAATCATTTTTGAGAAGAGTCATTTTCTGCCAACAGGAGATGTTATGATTCACCTGTGGAAAGAGTTCTATTTTCAAAAAGACATATATTTGTTTCACTCTTGGCATTCTTCCACATTCTGTGAATTAAAGATACTTGGAATGACTGACTGCCAAAATGCAGAGCGCTCTGGAAAACACAATGAATGAATCTCTGTTCAAATAAGAACTTTCTATATCATAAATGAAAGCTGGTATTCAAAGCCTTAGTGTTCCATACCCAGGCCCTTTTCTAATAGATGCATGTTGATAATCTTCCCTGGTGGCTCAGATGGTGAAGAATCTGCCTGCAATGCAGGAGACCTGGGTTCAATTCTGGATTGGGAAGATCCCCTGGAGGAAGGTATGGCAATCCACTCTAGTATTCTTGCCTGGACAATCCCCATGGACAGAGGAGCATGGTGGGCTACAGTCCATGGGGTTGCACAGAGTCAGATATGACTGAGCAACTAATAGCAGGTCACATTGTATAGCAATCACACACATTCCCTTTTAACACAGTGGTGACATTTCATTTGGTTTGGAATAGCAAGCAGCCTCAACATTTTCCCCACTGATATGAATTTAACTGGCTCATTCTTAGATTGCCACAAGCATTGAGTTGACCAAAACTTTTGTTTGCTTTTTATTTTCCTGTAAGATGGCTCTGGCAGCACTTAGTTCTCTTTAAGTTCATTTGAAAGAATTGTCTTAGCTCGTATTGTGCAGCTGGCACATTAGCATGCATTTAAAAAAAAAAAAAAAAAACACTTAACCTGTACTGGATAATTTTTGTGTAGCCATTTTAACATTGAAGATGGAAGAAAAAAGTAACATTTTTGCATATTATGCTTTATTATTTAAAGAAAGGTAAACACAAAACTGAACACAGAAAAGGTATGTGCAGTATATGGAGATGCTGCTATGACTGAAGTCAAAAGTGGTTTGTGAAGTTTCATCCTTGAGATTTCTCATTGGATGATGCTCCATGGTCATAAAGACCAGTTGAAGTCAATAGTGATAAAATCAAGTTATTAATTAATAACAACAAATGTTATACCATGTGGGAGAGAGCTGACATACTCAAAATATCCAATTCAAGTGTAGAAAATAATTTATACCACCTTGGTTATGTTAATTGCTTTGGTGTTTGGGTTCACATAAATTAAGAAAAAAAAAAACTTCTTGAAGGTATTTTTGCATGTGATTCTGTACTTAAACGTAATGAAAATGCTCTTTTTTAAAACATACTGTGATGAGCTATGAAAAGTAGATACTGTACAATAATGTGGAATTGAAAGACCATGGGGTGAGCAAAATGAACCACTGCTAAATATACCAAAGGCCAGTATTCTTCCAAAGAAGGTGATGATGTATAGGGTGGGATTGGAAGGGAGTTCTCTATTATGAGCTCCTTCCAGAAAACCAAATGATTAATCCTGCAAGTACTGCTCCCATTGAGACCAACTGAAAGCAGCACTCAACAACAAGCAACCAGAATTAGTCAACAGAAAATGAATAATCTATCATCAGGATAATGCAAAACTGCCTGTTTTTTGGATGACAGGGTAAAATTGTTATAGCTTAGCTGGGAAGTCCTGATTCACCTGCTGTATTCTGCAGATATTGCACCTTTGGATTTCTGTTTATTTTGGTTTTTACAGAATTCTCTTAATGGAAAAAAATTCAATTTCCCTTAAAACTGTAAATGGAACCTGGAACAGTTCTTTGTCCCAAAAAATAAGAAGCTTGGGGAAGATGAAATTATGAAGTTGCCTGAGAAGGGACAGAAGATAAGGCTTCCCAGGTGGCACAGTGGTAAAGAATCCACTGCCAGGGCAGGAGTTGCAAAGGACATGGGTCCAAGCTCTGGGTTGGGAAGATCCCTTGGAGTAGGAAATGGCAACCCACTCTAGTACACTTGACTGGAAAATTCCATGGACAGATGAACCAGGCAGATTATAATCCATGGGGTCACAAGAGTCAGACATGCCTGAGCATGCATCTTTACCTTTTTTTTAGTGAAACAAAACAGTGAATATATTGTTTAGCAAACTTCTTGGTGAAATGAAAAAATGTCTTTTATCTTTACTTAAAAACTGAAGGATGGCCAACCTAATAGCTATACTGCTGCTGCTAAGTCACTTCAGTCGTGTCCAACTCTGTGCGACCCCATAGATGGCAGCCCACCAAGCTCCCCCATCCCTGGGATTCTCCAGGCAAGAACACTGGAGTGGGTTGCCATCTCCTAGTAGCTATATAAGCAGTCAATTCCATTTCTCTAGGGTATAGAATTATTTAAGCATTCTAAGGAAGATCTACAAGGTAGGTCAGGTTCAAATGCTAAGCTCCTAGGGGATATTACCCACTTTCCAACCTCTAGCAAAAATACTGAAATAGACATACCAGATGTCGCTCAATCTTAGAGTCAAGGATAAAGCTTATTACAAGATGGATATACAATGATCTGGAAGGATGTGATCATGGAGGAGCATTAAGATCAAATATCATGAACTTTTTTTCCTTCTATGCAAATTATAATAATTCAGTTAGTTTGGGAATCTTCTGATGTCCTATTCTTCCCTTGTCAACCTTAAATCTTTGGTATAAGGGTTTCACACCAAAAAATGGTTTGATCTACAACTAAGTACATTAGAGTAAACATTAGCTCCTATCAAAAGTATTTTCCACCATCAACAGGTGAATGGATGAAGTTGTGGTACATATACACAATGGAATACTACTCAGCCATAAAAAGGAACGCATAGGAGTCAGTTCTAATGATGTGGATGAACCTAGAGACTATTATACAGAGTGAAGTAAGTCAGAAAGAGAAAGATAAATATCATATACTAACACATATATATATGGAATATAGAAAAATGGTACTGAAGAATTTATTTGCAGGTCATCAAAAAAGCAAGAGAGTTCCAGAAAAACATCTATTTCTGCTTTATTGACTATGCCAAAGCCTTTGACTACGTGGATCACAATAAACTGTAGACAATTCTGAAAGAGATGAGAATACCAGACCACCTGACTTGCCTCTTGAGAAACCTGTATGCAGGTCAGGAAGCAACAGTTAGAACTGGACATGGAACAACAGACTGGTTTCAAATAGGAAAAGGAGTACGTCAAGGCTGTATATTGTCACCCTGCTTATTTAACTTCTATGCAGAGTACATCATGAGAAACACTGGGCTGGAGGAAACACAAGCTGGAATCAAGATTGCCAGGAGAAATATCAATAACCTCAGATATGCAGATGACACCACCCTATGGCATAAAGTGAAGAACTAAAAAGCCTCTTGATGAAAGTGAAAGAGGAGAGTGAAAAAAGCTGGCTTAAAGCTCAACATTCAGAAAACTAAGATCATGGCATCTGGTCCCATCACTTCATGGGAAATAGATGGGGAAACAGTGGAAACAGTGTCAGACTTTTTTGGGGGGGCTCCAAAATGATTGCAGATGGTGATTGCTGCCATGAAATTAAAAGACGCTTGCTCCTTGGAAGGAAAGTTATCACCAACCTAGATAGCACATTCAAAAGCAGAGACATTACTTTACCAACAAAGATCCATCTAGTCAAGGCTACAGTTTTTCCAGTGGTCATGTATGGATGTGAGAGTTGGACTGCGAAGAAAGCTGAGTGCCAAAGAATTGATGAGTTTGAACTGCTGTGTTGAAGAAGACTCTTGAGAGTCCCTTGGACTGCAAGGAGGTCCAACTAGTCCATCCTAAAGGAGATCAGTCCTGGGTGTTCATTGGAAGGACTGATGCTGAAGCTGAAACTCCAATACTTTAGCCACCTCATGAGAAGAGTTGACTCATTGGGAAGGACCCTGATGCTGGGAGGGATTGGGGGCAGAAGGAGAAGGAGACGACAGAGGATGAGATGGCTGGATGGCATCACCAACTCGATGGACATGAGTTTGAGTGAACTCCAGGAGTTGGTGATGGACAGAGAGGCCTGGCGTGCTGTGATTCATGGGGTCGCAAAGAGTCAGACATGACTGAGCAACTGAACTGACTGAATGGAAAAACTGACATAGAGAATAGACTTACGGACATGCAGAGAGGGGAGGAGAAGGTGAGATGTATGGAGAGAGAAACATGGAAACTTACATTACCATATATAAAGTAGATAGCCAACAGGAATTTGCTGTATGTCTCAGGAAACTCAAACAGTGGCTCTGTATCAACCTAGAGGGGTGGGGTAGGGAGGGAGGTGGAAGGGAGGGGACATGTATACTTATGGCTGATTCATGCTGAGGTTTGACAGAAAACAACAAAATTCTGTAAAGCAATTATCCTTCAATTAAAAAATAAATAAATATCTTTTTAAAGAAGAAAGGAAAATGTATTTTCCAATTCTTCTGCTTATAGCCCCAAACCCAACACTACCTCTGTGTTGGTCCATTATTATTCAACCCACCAAGTCTTTTGAAATATTGTTCCTGAGATAAGAGTTTCCAAGAAGAGAAATGAAAAATAATCTCATAGGAGGTGATGGTATTTGCAATGATTCATTCTATAACATAAATGCAATACAATAATGTGGAATTGAAGAGACCATGGAGTCAGTAAAATGAACCACCACTAAGCATATCAAAGGCCAGTCCTCATCCAAAGAAAGTGATGATATGTGTGGTGAGATTGGAAGGGAGTTCTCTAATATGAGCTCCTTCCAGAAAACCAAATGAGTAATTCTGCAAGTACTACTCCAAACTAGACCAACTGAAAGCAGCAATCAACAACAAGCCTGTCACAATATGTTTTAAAAAAGAAATGCAACACAGCAAAATGGTTTTCTGAGGAGGCCTTACAAATAGCTGAGAAAAGAAGAGAAGCAAAAGGCAAAGAAGAGGGAAAGATATACCCATCTGAATGCAGAGTTCCAAAGGATAGCAAGAGAGATAAGAAAGCCTTCTTAAGTGAACAATGCAAAGAAATAGAGGAAAACAATAGAATAGGAAAGACTACTGATCTCTTCAATAAAATTAGAGGCTTCTGGTTCAAGATTGTGGAGTAGAAGGACGTGCACTCATCTCCTCCTGCAAGAGCACCAAAATTGCAACTAGCTGTTGAACCATCACCAACAGGAAGTCACTGGAACCCACCAAAAAAAGATGCCCCATGTTCAAAGACAAAGAAGAAGCCACAGCAAGACAGTAGGAGGGGCATAATCACAATAAAATCAAATCCCATACCTGCTGGGTGGGTGAACCACAGACTGGAGAACAATAATATAAAAGAAGTTCTCACACTATTGTGAAGGTTCTAAACCCCACATCAGGCTTCCCAGCCTGAGGATCCAACAAAGGGACTTGGAATCCCCTGGGAATCTGGCCTTGAGGGCCAGCAGGATTTGATTGTAGGCCTTCCAGAGGACTGAAGGATACAGACACTCCAGGCTTGGAGGGCACAAACAAAATTTTTTGTGCACCAAGATCCAGAGGAGAACAGCAGTGACCACAGGAGACTGAACCAAAACTATCTGCTAGTGTTAGAGGGCCTCCTGAGGAGGCGTGGGTTGGCAGGGGCTCACCAAATGGACTGGAGAAAGCAATGGCCACCCACTCCAGTACTCTTGCCTGGAAAATCCCATGGGCGGAGGGGCCTGGTGGGCTGCAGTCCATGGAGTCGCTAAGAGTCAGACATGACTGAGCGACTCCACTTTATTTTTTCACTTTCATGCATTGGAGAAGGAAATGGCAACCCACTCCAGTGTTCTTGCCTGGAGAATCCCAGGGATGGGGGAACCTGGTGGCCTGCTATCTA
The DNA here is from genome assembly GCF_055505025.1 of Bos grunniens. NCBI lineage: Eukaryota > Metazoa > Chordata > Mammalia > Artiodactyla > Bovidae > Bos > Bos grunniens. The sequence goes on from NC_141193.1 coordinate 32,450,311, forward strand.
TGGGGTCTCACAGAGTCGGACACGACTGAAGCAACTTAGCAGCAGCAACAGCAGCAGCACCAAATGGACAGGGGCGCCAGAAGGCCCCTCTTGGTGTAAATCCTCTTGAAGTTTGCCATTAACCCTACCATACAGCCCAGGGTTGGGTCATCTTAAGCAAAACAACTACCAGGAAGGGAGTTCAACACCACCCATCAGCAGATAATTGGATTAAAGTTTTACTGAGCAAGGCCCTGCCCACCTGAGCAAGACCCAGTTTTGCCCACCACCAGTCCTTCCCCATCAAGAAGCTTACCCAAGCCTCTTAGCTTCATCCATCAAAGGGCAGATAGAAGAAGCACAGTCTCACAACAGCTAACACAAAACCATATTACAGAAATTTAATCATGATGAAAAAGCAGAAAGTTATGTCCCAGATAAAGTGACAAGATAAAATCCCAGAAAAACAATTAACTGAAGTGGAGCTAGCCAATCTTCCAGAAAAAGAATTCAGAATAATGATAGTGAAGATGATCCAGGATCTTGGAGAAAGAATGGAGGCAAAGATTGAGAAGATGCAAGAAATGTTTACCAAAGAAGTAGAAGAACTAAAGAAAAAACAAACAGAAATGAATAATACATTAGAAGGAATCAATAGCAGAATAACTGAGGCAGAAGAATAGATAAATGAACTGGAGGACAGAATAGTAGAAACCACTTCCACCAAACAGAATATAGAAAAAAGAATGAAAAGAAATGAAGACAGCCTAAGAGATCTCTAGGACATTAAATGCATCAACATTTGCATTATAGGGGTCCCCGAAGGAGAAGAGAGTGAGAAAGGACCTGAGAAAATATTTGAAGGGGTAATAGCTGAAAACTTCCCGAACATAGGAAAGGAAATAGTCAGTCAAGTTCAGGAAGTACAGAGAGTCTCAGGCAGGATAAACCCAAGAAGGAACACACCAAGACACACAGTAATCAAACTGACAAAAATTAAAGACAGAGATAAAATATTAAAAGCAACAAGGGGAAAATAACAAATAATACATAAGGGAACTGCCATCAGGCTATCAGCTGATTTTTCTACAAGCTGGAAGGGAATGGCATGATATATTTAAAATGATGAAAGGGAAGAACCTACAACCAAGAATATTCTGCCTATCAAGACTCTCATTCAGATTTGATGGAGAAATCAAAAAGCTTTCCAGACAAGCAAAAATTAAGGGAACTCAACACCACCAAACCAGCTTTATAACAAATGCTAAAGAAATTTCTCTAGGCGGGAAACATAAGAGAAGGAAAAGATCTACAGAAAATAAACCCAAAACAATTAAGAAAATGGTAATAGGACCATACGCATTGATATACTTTAAATGTAAATGGATTAAATACACCAACCAAAAGACATAGACTGGCTGGGTGGGTGAAAATATGTGCACATATGCACTTCCATTTACTGATCACTCTGCTTGAAACCCCCAAATTGTATGTAATTATTTTACGTTGTTAAGTTAATCATGTTCCCATTATGACTTGCAATTATAATTATCTTTTATTTTTGCCTGACTATTTATTGTGAAAGCTGATAAATATTTTTGCTATTGTGATTATGTAACTATTACTCACTTATTATCATTGTATCATGATTGGTCAACAGAAAAATAATAGCACTCTATATCACCAAAACTAGGATCTAACAGAAAAACCTGTAACCATTTTTAAAATCCAGATGCATTTCAGAATTATTTTGACATTTTTTGAAAAATACAAATGCACAGGTATTGCTTTTTTTTCCCAGAGCACCAGATATGTTTTTAATGAGCAATCATGTTTAAAAACAACTGGACTATATGATGACCTTTACTTTTATCTAGACTGTTTCACTTTTTCAATTTCATATTCAGTGCTTCTTTCATTTACTTTATGTTCTCCAATTTCTCTAACTCTTCTCTTTTTATGTTCTTTCTCAGCCTTTATCAAGTGTAATAGAAAAGTTTATATATATATACATATATGTATTTTTGAAAACATTAATTTTTGCCTAACTAAAAAAATTATTACATTTTGATTACACTTGTTTGACTTAGTATGAATAGAATGCTAGATTTCTAATTAAAAAATAGATATGCAACAAGTAACAAAGTTTACTGTATAGAATAGGAAACTATAGTCAATATCTTGTAATAACCTATGATGGACAATAATTTCAAGAATAATATATGGGTATTTGTATAACTGAATCACCATGCTGTGTACCTGGAACATTGTAAGTCAACTATTCTTCAATAATATATATATATATATATATTTTTTTTTTTTTAATTAGAGTTAACAAAGAACATTTCACACAAAGATGGGCACAATAAAGGACAGAAACAGTATGGACTTAACAGAAGCAGAAGATATTAACAAGAAGTGGCCAGAATAAACAGAAGAACTGTACATAAAAGATCTTAGTGACTTGGATAATTACAATGGTGTAATCATTCACCTAGAAACAGACATTCTGGAGTGAAGTCAAGTGGGCTTTAAGAAGCATTACTGCAAACAAAGCTAGTGTAGGTAATGGAATTCCAGCTGAACTATACCAAATCCTAAAAGATGATCCTGGTAAAGTGCTGCCCTCAGTATGCCAGCAAATTTAGAAAACTCAGCAATGGCCACATGACTGGAAAATATCAGTCTTCATTTTGATCCCAAAGAAGAGTAATGGCAAAGAATGTTCAAACTACAGCACAACTGTGCTCTTTTCCCATGCTAGCAAGGTAATGCTCAAAATCCTTCAAGCTAGGCTTCAACATTATGTGAACCAAGTACTTCCAGATGTATAAACTGCATATAGAAAAGTCAGAGGAACCAGACATCAAATTGCCAACATCTGTTGGATCATCAAAAAATCAAGAGAGTTCGAGAAAAACATCTGCTTCTCCTTCTTTAACTAAACTAAAGCCTTTGACTGTGTGGACTATAAAAATGTGTGTAATATTCTTAAAGAGGTGGAAATACCAGACCACTTTATCTGCCTCCTGAGAAACCTGTATGCAGGTCAAGAAGCAACAGTTAGAACTGGACATGCAACAGACTGGTTCCAAAATGGGAAAAGAGTATGTCAAGGCTGTACATTGTCACTCTGTTTATTTAACTTATATATAAAGTACCTTATGCAAAATGCTGGCTGGATGAAGCACAAGCTGGAATCAAGATTACTGGGAGAAATATCAATAACTTCAGATATGAAGATGACACCACCCTTAAGGTAGAAAGAGAAGAGGAACAAAAGGGCCTCTTGATGAAGGTGAAAGAGTATGAAAAGAATTTGCTCAAAACTCAACATTCAAAAAATGAAGACCATGGCATCTGGTCACATCAGTTCAGTTCAGTCACTCAGTCGTGTCCGACTCTTTGCGACCCCATAAATCTCAGCATGACAGGCCGCCCTGTCCATCATCAACTCCCGGAGTTCACTCAGACTCACGTCCATCACTTCATGGCAAATAGATGGGGAAACAATGGAAACAGTGAGACTTTATTTTCTTAGGCTCTGAAACCACTGCAGACCGTCACTATAGCCATGAAATTAAAGACGCTTGCTCCTTGGAAGAAAAGCTATGACAAAGCTAGACAGATTATTTAAAATCAGAGACATCACTTCTCTGATAAAGGTCTGTATAGTCAAAGCTATTGTTTTTCCAGTAGTCATGTATGGATGTGAGAATTGGACCATAAAGAAGACTGGGCTCCAAAGAACTGATGCTTTGGAACTGTGGTGCTGGTGAAGACTCTTAAGAGTCCCTTGGACTGCAAGGAGATCAAACCAGTCCATCCTAAAGGAAATCAGTCCTGAATAGTCAGTGGAAGGACTGATGCTGAAGCTGAAGCTCCAATACTTTGGCCACCTGATACGAAGAACTGACTCACTGGAACAGACCCTAATTCTGGGAAAGACTGAGGGCAGGAGGAGAAAGGGGATGACAGCGAATGAGATGGTTGGATGGCATCATAGATCCAACGGACATAAGTTTGAGCCAACTCCAGGAGATAGTGAAAGACAGGGAAGCTTGGTGTGCTGCAATTTATGGGGTCACAAAGAGTCAGACACAATTGAGTGACTGAAAAACAACAGTTCTATAACACAGAACCTGCTGTATTTGCACCGAAGGGCCTTCTTATTCTCTAGAGTTCCCTTTTTAATCTTTTTTCCCTAACTCAAGGTAATACATTTTTACTCTCATTGGTTTCCCAGATTTTCTCACTGTTTTAATTATGTGTAGTGGAAAAAAATAGACTTTGGCTTCAGACTGAATTGGACTCACTCCCAGCTCTATCATTTTTTTGTCTTCCTTGCTGCGTGTGTGTGTGTGTGTGTGTGTGTGTGTGTGTGTGTGTGTGCGTGTGCAGGCACACACATGTAAGTGCTTATTTGTATTCCATCTTTGCAACAGCATGGAATGTAGCCCAACCCTCCAGGTTACTCTGTCCATGGGATTTTCCTAGAAAAAATATTGGAGTGGGTTGCCATTTCCTTCTCCAAGATATCTTTCTTGCCATATTTAACTGTTAAAATCCTTTCCTCTATTTGCAAGCTTAGTTCAAATGGTATCGCCTTCATGAAGACTTCCTTAAATATTTTGGAACTAAAGAGATTTTGGAGGCATTCAATTCCAATGGTTCCTTTTTATGCCTCTTTAATTCTGTTCTCTATACTTATTTGTATATGTCTTCAACCAAATGCAAATCCTGGTTTAATACGCTTCTTGCTTTGTAACCTTGATGTAATTGCTTATGTTCTTAAAGTTGTTATTATCCAAACAATAAAATGGGAAAGGGGAAGATAATCTATGTATTTCTCATTATTATTTTGCTGATTAAATATGATAAAATATTTTGTGGGTCTAGGGGAATGGCTGATACACAATATTGCAATATTCACAATAGTTTCCTCACTCTATTGCTTTTACTGAGTGTAACTTACTCACAGCAGGAACTGTCACTTTTTTGTGTATTATAGAGCAAGCATTTCATCATATACCTCAGTCCATATATATATTGCCTATATTGAACTTAGTAGATGGCTACTTTTATCATCATTTGCCAATTTTAGATCACTTGTTGGTAAAGCTGGTGAGAGAAGGCTATCTCTCAGGAGAAGGCAGCAGTAGCTATCTCACATTTTATCAAGACTAAAGTATTCTCTCTTTGTCTCTAGACAACTTAATCTTCATTTTTATACCACCCTTTGTATTCGTTCTCATTCCCATTCAGAAACCAAATAAAAAAACCAGAAAATAAAAAACAGAACCCAGAAAGACCTTTAGTGGTCTCAAATATTTATTCAACAGTCATCTGTGCTGAACTTGCTCACCTTCCTGACCTCCCAAATAACCATAAATCTTTCTCTTTAAAAGTATACAATAGATGAGGCCATGATCTAAATCTATTAACAAGTTAACATATCAAAGACTCATTGTTTATAAATGCCTGTTCATTGATCTAGGAGTAAAGGTTTTTATCTTTGCCTCAGGAAAAAAAAAACAAACCAGTGTTGGCCAAATTAGTCATCTACTCAGAGCCTGTGAGATGAGACATTGGAAAAAGGTTTTAGCAGATCACCATTCTACACAGAATCCTCTGACTAAAGACCTTAGACAAGGGCCTCTTTCACAGAAGACAGACCAGTCTGTGGAATTCACAAATTCCATCATTGATGCATAGTATTTCGCCCCCAATTCCAAAAAGCACTAGATTTATGGCCTGGGATGACTTGCCTGGTGCCAAGATTATCTCAGAATACATCTTGTGGGTGAGGAGCCTGGTGCCATTCTCCGATTTTTGAGACATTCCTTTCTTTCATTAACAGACTGCTAGTAACTTCTCCCCTGGAGAAGAAAATGGCAACCCGCTCCAGTATCCTTGCCTGGAGAATCCCATGGACGGAGGAGCCTGGTAGGCTACAGTCCCCGGGGTCACAAAGAGTCGGACACGACTGAGCGACTTTTTTTTTACTTACTTTACTTAGATCTTCCTAGGTTTTGAGATTCATGATGGCAACCTGGTGGTACCAGTTAAGCTCAGATGGGCATTTCTTTAAATCTTCCATGATACAACTCACCACAGTAGGGAGAAATTGACTACAGTATTTTTTTTTTTCCTACTGTGCTGGATTTGTTGCTGTACATGGGCTTTCTCTAGTTGGGGCGAGAGGGGGCTACTCTCTGGTTGCACAGCACAGGCTTCATACTGCGGTGGCTTCCAGTGTTGTAGAGCGCAGGCTCTAGAGCACATGAGGCTTCACCACAGTTACGGTGTACGGGCTTAGCTGCCATGCAGCGTGTAGAATCTTTCCAGACCAGGGATCGAACCCATGTCCCCTGAATTGGCTGGCAAATTCTTAACCACTGGAGCACCAGATAAAATCACTATAGTAATCACCAAAATCACGTATTAAATACACACTGATGGGATAGCTTTCTAAGACATCAGAAGATAGGATCAGTTCTTCCCTCATCTATAACCAACACAATCCTAGAAAAACTATAAAGTCAGACATGAATTGGAATCTTGCCCCACAGGATAATTTGAGGATCTCCAAATAGATTTTGTACCATTTCTTCCCTCTGTGGGTTATGAATTTTTACTAGTAATTGTGTGTTTATTTTGGGGGCACTAAGAATTGAATTTCACTGCGACTTAAAATGGCTTTAAAAACTATTATATATTTGCGTTCTTTACCTAAGCCATTCCAACCCAGCTATTTAGTGAGAGGTGAAAACATTTTATTGGGAGTGCTACTTTGAATGAGGTAAAGCTTAGTAAAGTGTTATTCACTCAGTCATGTCTGACTTTCTGCAATCCCATGGACTGTAGCCCACCAGGCAACTTTGTCCATGGGATTCTCCAGGCAAGAATACTGGAGGGGGTTGCCATTCACTTCTCCAGGGGATCTTCCTGACCCAGGGATCAAATCCAGGTCTTCTGCCCTGCAGGGAGATATGTTACCATCTGAGCCACCTGGGAAGTCCAGCTCCTTACTAAAAAATGACAGGAAATGTCCTTCAACACACGGTACTCTAGAAAAGTGGGAGGAATACACGACATGTAAAAACGCAAATAGACCAAACTATCAGACACTCTTGATATTCTATACCCTCAAGGACCAATCTTTCTTAGGATTACCATGAGGTAATCCTAGATTTGTTGTTATTGCTGTTTAGTTGGTAAGTTGTGTGTTACTGTTCGCAACCCCATGGACTGCAGCACCATCTCCTGTCCTTCATCATCTCTGTCAACTGATTATCAACAGATTATCTTCCATCAACTGATCACTTGCAAACCTACATTTTGGGAATATCTCTAGCCTAACTTTAAAACCTTTTAGCTAAAATTTACCCAAACTTTTCAGGTAAATATTATAAGGGGTTAAGCAATATATCTCACTCCTGTCATTAACAGAACAGCTGTTTTTCCTTTCCAACCACCTCATCAGTGAAATCCAGTGTGTAGAAAACAACTCATAGAAAGTTGAACATCACTGAAAAGGACTATATCGAATATTCAACTCTAACAGAGCCGTTAAAGTAGAAGGAATTGATCCTTGGATACACATTTCACAACGAAAATCACAACACTCATCTGACAACAATTGGAAAGTCATAGCCATCAGAGATTACAAACCCAGGTTGCCCAGAGAACCACAGAGGTCAACAACTGCCCCAAGATCCTTGGCACAAACAAACAGCTGCATGAAGTAGAACAGCTTTCATCAAAGAGCAATGGGAAAAGATTCTCCTGTTAAATGGCAGACTCGCCTTTGAATGCTTTGGTTCCTTATCTTTCTGGCCATATTTTCTTTTTATTTGTTTAAGTGTATAAACTTTTAAAGAATTTATTAGGCTGCATGGGGGGCTATTCTGTAGTTGCAGTGCACAAACTTTTCATTGCAGTGGCTTCTGTTGGTATAGAGCATGGGCTTTGAGACATGTTGGCTTCAGCAGTTAGGCATGTGAGCTCAGCAGTTGCAGTGTGTGGGTTTATTTGCCCTGCAGGATGAGGAATCTTCCCAGACCAGGGATCAAACCCATTTCCCCTGCTTTGCCAGGTGGATTCTTAACCACTGGACTATCAGGGAAGTTCTAAGTTATGCACTTTTGATTTAGCCTATCATGTTTTTCTTACTAAAAATAATAATTTGCCTAACTCTTTTATACTCAGTCATCACTCTAAGTGTAATTAAGTTCCTTAAGATGTTACTAGTGTAGACAACTTTAAATGTATTAATAATGACTATTTTTGTAAGTAGTAACTAAACAAAGAGAAGTATCCCTGACCTAGAAGAAGATAAAAATGGATTTGTGGCATAATAGTTGAATGATTATCATAACAATTCTCAAAGAAAATATGCTTAAAAGTTTACCTAAGTTGACAGTATTTTTATTGTATAACTCCTATGTTCTTTAAATATGTGGAAATAAGACTCTTTGATGGTAACCCAGGGCAGGGCTGGATGTTCTGTGGGCCTTTTAGACCTCTGCAGCTGCAAGACTCCCCAAACCCTCAGTAAAACATGTCTGCTTATAAAGCATATGAAGGAATAGCATATTTCCTAGGAAATAGCCTTTTAAGAATATGAATCCCACCAGGAACTGAATAATTTGAGGCAATTTTTAAAATATGTCTTTTACTTTGTTTGATGTGATAAATGACATAACCCAAGTCGGGAGTTGGTGATGGACAGGGAGGCCTGGTGTGCTGTGGTTCATGGGGTTGCAAAGAGTCGGATACAACTGAGCAACTGAACTGAACTGAACTGAAGTCTATGTGTACAACATAACAGCTTAAATTCCTTAGCCTGAGTAATTATGTAACACAGTAAAGGCCATACTTATTTTTGTCCAACCAGCATCACTGCTAACACTTCATGTTGTACTGGATTAAAGATCAACTGTGGCTTGATTGCTGCTGCTGCTGCTAAGTCGCTTCAGTCGTGTCCAACTCTGTGCAACCCCATAGACGGTAGCCCACCAGGCTCCACCGTCCCTGGGATTCTCCAGTCAAGAACACTGGAGTGGGTTGCCATTTAGGGAGGGGTTTATTAAATGCAATCAAAAGGGCTTGCGTTGCCTTGGTTTTGTGGCAGTGGATGCTACTTGCAGCGCAGTGTTTCACGAAGTTTAACTTACCAATGCCATTAACTGTACATTCCAATGACACTGATAGAGAAGACAGGAGTGTAAGATTTGCTCACTAAGCCCTGGATACTAGATAATCATTTATGCAGCAACATACTCAGTGTGCTCCTAAAACACAAATCCTATTCTCAAAATATTCAGCTGAGTAAGGGAGACACGACACACAGACAAATAAAACATGACATAAGTTTCACAACAGTGGTCATGGAAAATTATTTTTGGCTCTTAGAGTTGCACTATGGTAACAGTAAGATGCAATTTGCAAAAAGAACCCATCAAATCCACTATTTAATTTTGATGACAGCATATATTAAAAATGAGAAAAATAAAGCTTAAAAAATAATGACATGTACAATTGTCAATTACAAGTACAATTACCTATTCAACCAATAGGTAAGCTATGTGACAGGTCCAATCATTCCACTCAACAGTGAACAATTCCAGGAATAAAATACAGCCCAGATGCTAGGACTTTTCCTTAGGTGTATTATTTTGCACTCTACATATCATGCTAAAATAAGGCTATTCAACTGAACTAAACAGTGTGTGTAGTGAAATAGCTGAAAGTATTTGGTTGTTCTAGAATGTGAAACAAAATAATTAAAGGCAAATAAGTGTGTACAATAAATCACATAAGATTTGAGGGAAGGAGAACTACTGATATATTTGCTGTGGTTTGTAATATCTGCAAATAATGAATGTGGCAAGAGGCAATGAAATGTATGAATATTTTGACAAAGTTAGTTCAAATTAGCTCACTTAAAAATATGGTTAAAAGGCTTTTGAGTCTCTACTGACAAATATTATACTATTGCACAACCATAATTCAATTTTCTCTTTGTTAAAATACCAGATGGATCTTTGACTATTTAGTCTTTTCCTTAAAATATAGACTAAATCTTTATTTATATTGTGGGTCATCTGTCCACTTAGCAAAGGTCCTATCATGCTCATGCTTAGTCACTCAGTCATGTATGACTCTGTGCGACCCCATGGGCTGTAGCCCGCCAGGCTCCTCTGTCCATCGGATTTTCTAGGCAATAATACTGGAGTGGGTAGCCATTGCCTTCTCCAGGAGATGTTCCCAACCTAGGAATCGAACCCAGGTCTCCTGCGTTGCAAGTGTATTCTTTACCATCTAAGCCACCAGGGAAGCTACGTGCTGTGCTGTGCTTAGTCGTTCAGTCGTATCCGACTCTGTGACCCTGTGGACTACATGTAGTCCACGAGTTTCCTCTGTCCATGGGATTCTCCAGGCAAGAATAGTGGAGTGGATTGCCATGCCCTCCTCCAGGGGATCTTCCCAACCCAGGGATCAAATCCAGGTTTCCCACATTGCAGGCAGATTCTTTACCATCTAAGCCACCAGGGAAGCCCAAGGGAAGCTATAACAATCTTCAAATCTGCTTTTGAGAAACCATCCCTCCAACATTCTTAATCTTTTTTATTTTTTATTATTTTTTAATAAATTTATTTATTTTAATTGGAGGTTAATTACTTTACAATATTGTATTGGTTTTGCCATACATTAACATGAATCTGCCACAGGTATACACGTGTTCCCCACCCCGAACCCTTCTCCCTCCTCCCTCCCCATACCATCCCTCTGGGTCGTCTCAGTGCACCAGCCCCAAGCATCCAGTATCATGCATCGAACTTGGACTGGCGACTCATTTCATATGATATTATACATGTTTCAGTGCCATTCTCCCAAATCATCCCACCCTCTCCCTCTCCCACAGAGTCCAACAACATTCTTAATCTTTAAATTTCTAGGATTGCTAATTCTATCTACAGCTACCAGAGTAGATAGGCAGCCCAAGACAAGCCAAACAGACCTAGTATAATCTAACACCACAACTCTTCTTGGAGTCATTAGACACAAACAAACAAAATGAGAAGGATATAAACCTGCTGAGACCTACCCTACCTTCAGGAGATGAGAGCTTATTTGCAAAAGAAGCCAAGAGCAAGAGAAACACAGCTAACAGTTGAAGAGCATCCAAAAAATTAATTTAAGCCACTGGATCAAGCTTCACTTGAAATCAGCAATGTCATATTTTAATTATGTGACCCAATAAATTTCCATTTGCTTAAGCCACACTGAGTTAGGGGTTTCTGTCACTTGTTCAATGTAGGTATCAATAAAAATTTAGTGGTATAAATCATCTACAGAAGTCAAATAATGAATTTAAGTATTCTCAATCTTTAAAAGAAATTAACATGACTCTTAAAATAAATCAACAGGAATCAAATGTATTTTAAAAAGTTTAATGGCGTTGAACACCGATTTGAAGTAAGTTCACTAAAACTTAACACCAAGTTCCTTCTGAATTTATCATCTCAATATGAAAATCTGTTATCTTGTTTTACTATGAGTTCTAAACAGAAACACACTGTATATATAATCTTTAATTTAAAATAAGAAAGAAAATGGAGTGCCCATCAAATAAAATATTTAAAAAGAAACTACTTCAAAACAGAAAAAAAATTTCAAAATCATCTCTAGAGTAGAAAATCAAGAATTATCACAATACTTTGATATATATTCTACAAAACAATTCACACCTTTAATATACAAGCAATTTTTGACTTTGTATTCTGAGGCTGTTCAGCCTCCAGTGACATCAAATAGTCTAGGCTAATAGCACCACCTAGTGTTCTGAACTGGTCACTATCTGAGACTCATTGTCTCCTACTTCCCTTTGCAGCTAAAGGAACATGGGCTAGTCTCCTACTATTTTTTCTGTATTTAATAATAGTTTCAAAATCTATTCCTATATTTCCTTCAGATAACTTGTGCTTTGTTATTGCATGCCTTAAGTTTGGCATGCCCTTTATTATTTTTAGATAGCAAAAACAAATGTTTTTCACCTTAAGGAATTAAATTTCCTTAAAATTATGTTATGTTCTGCTATTTTTATTTTAAAACATTGTTTTATCAGTATGCTTAATAGACAATAAAACTAGAATCATTCTCTGTTCTCAGATACATAACACTCCAATCTTAAATGACTTGCATACTATAACATTCTTATGCTATCTTCCAAACATAGGACCCTAAATTCAGAAAAATAAAATTAAGTTTTTACACCCCAAATTATGTGGTGTTCCTTAGCAAAATATCAAAAGTTGTCTCCTTCAGGATGTAAACCTGAGCATAGCACTGACAAGCAAAGATAATACAACTAGGTATATTATGCTCCATATTACTTTTATCCTTAGCAATATCCCTTGCCTTGAAATACTACCAATGTCTTTCACGGAGCAAAAGCTTTTCATCTTGATGAGGTCCAATATATCCATTTTTTTTAAGATCATGCTTTTTATGTTCTAAGAACTCTTTAAGTAATCCAAGATTACTAAAATTTTCTACTATTATTGTATTAGAAGTTTTAAACTAAATTTAAAAAATTTCATTTTTGAGTTACATATTCCTTCTCTGATGCTCTTTCTTTCTTTATGTAGATTTGAGTTCCTCACCTATATTGTTTTCCTTATTTCTGAAGAACTTCTTTTGACATTTCTTGCAATTATAAATAGTCCACTCTTTTCTTGTATGTGTGGTTTCTGATGGGAAGTCTGACATAATTCTTATCTTTGTTCCTCAATAGATAAGGATTTTTTTTTTTCCTCCTGTCTGATTTCTTTACAGATTTTTTTGTCTTTGATTTTCTGCAATTCGAATATAGTATGTCTAGTGTTTGGCTTTGCTTCAGTGTTTCTTTTAAAGAATTCCAGACGCAGTCCACAAGATGGTAGCAAACATCAATTTATTATTTAGGCTAGTATGACTCAAGGGTCAAAGCAAAAAGAAATAATGGAATTTACAATAGCACTAGTAAATGAATCTCACCAATCCGGGGGAAAGAACCTTCATCTGGCTCTCTGCAGCTGGGAAGTCCTGGGGTCAGCACACCAGAGCCTCAGCAGGAACACCATCCACTCAGTTCCGTTCAGCTCAGTCGCTCAGTCGTGTCTGACGCTTTGCCACCCCATGGACTGTAGCACGTCAGGTCTCCCTGTCCATCCTCCTAGAGTTTACTCAAACTTGTGTCCATCGTGTCAGTCATGCCATCCAATCATCTCATCCTCTGTCGTCCCCTTCTCCTCCCGCCTTCAATCTTTCCCAGCATCAGGGTCTTTTCAAATGAGTCAGTTCTTCACATCAGGTAGCCAAAGTATTGAAGTTTCAGCTTCAACATCAGTCCTACCAATGAACACCCAGGACTTATCTCCTTTAGGATGGACTGGTTGGACCTCCTTGCAGTCCAAGGGACTCTCAAGAGTCTTCTCCAACACCACAGTTCCAAAGCATCAACTCTTTATCAACACCATCCACTACATGCACGCATTCATGGAGGGGACCTTGCCTTAAGTGTGGATGACTGCCATATTTACACCTTACAGAGTTGTTTGTTCTCAAAGGAGTTCAACGACTTTGCAGCACTAGGGAGGTGGAAAACAATCCGGTCCTCCTTTGATTGTCCAGATCAAAGGGGGAAAACAGTATTCCCAAAACTCTTACTGTTCCTGATCTTTATCCCTTTCTTGGTGGGTGCTTCATGATATTTCCATTCTTCGTTGTGTTTAAGTTCATAAGTTACAAGCAATGAACACAGTGCATCAGGTCACGCATCTGGCGCATGCGTCATCAAGACCAAATGACACAGTAACATAACCACAGCATTACAGCAAGGTATGGAACTTTTAGTAATTGTCCTGCTTCAGGTTCTCTGAGTTTCCCAAATCTGTGTTTTCGTTTTTGTTATTAATTTTGGAAGTTTTTCAGTCATTATTACTTCAAATAGTTCGTGTTATGGGGGTTCTCCTGTAATTAACTCTTTGTTTCTCTCTTGCTGCCTTTAGAATCCTCTATTTTTAACTTTTGCCATTTGTATTATGTCTTGCTGTAGGTCTGTTTGGGTTCATCTTGTCTGGAGCTCTCTGTGCTTTCTGTATCATCATATCTGTTTTCTTCTTTAGGTTAGGGACATTTTCAGCCATAACTTGTTCAAATACATTTTCAATTCCTCATCTCTTTCTTCTCCTTCTGGAATCCTTTGTATGCACAGATCAGCACACTTTGTATTATACCCAAAGTCTCTTATATTGCTTTCATTTTTTTTTAATTTGATTTTTCTGTCTACTGTTTTAATTGGGTAATTTCCATTACTCTGTTTTTAAGATAACTGATTTATTCTGCATTATTCATTCTGCTGTTCTTTGCCTTTGGTTCTGCTTTCATCTCAGAAAATGAATTTCCTAATTTTTCTTGTGTCTGCTTTATAATTTGTAGTTCCTTCTTACAGTAATATGCATTTCTGTTCACAGCATTTTTTCATTCCTTAATTATTTTCATTACCTCCTTTTTGAACTTGGTTTCAAATTCATTATCTATAAAATGTTACAGAAAAACCCAAATGAACTTTTTGACTATCCCAATATTATACAGAAGGGGTCTGTATAATTATTCGTTCCATCAGGGTAATTCTCATAGTCTTTTAAGTGGGAATGGCTCCTCTGATTCTTCATTCTGTGTATATTCCTCTTATTTTTTGAGTTAGGAGAAACAATTATCTACTGTATAGTCCTGGAGGGCTATTTATATGCAGGACTTTCCTAATACATAGCTTGACCCCCTCACTCCCTAAGTAGAATCCCTGAGCCCAAGATATCCTTCTCCTCTTTTGTGTCTCCTGCTAAAGGGGGTCAGTCCCGACCTGATCACTTCTCATACGTTCCTGAGTCTGTGTGTATCTTTCTTTACAGCCTTGGCTGTAGAACAAGTGTTCAGCTTGTCCTCAAGTGAATTTAGCGAGAGTTGCTTTATATTTTTGGTAATTTTGATGTTTTAGCGAGCGTTCTCCCACTCTGCCATCTTGATCTCCTCTACCCTGAGATCCTCTTAATTGCCATTAACAAGAATTTCAACCTCTTCAATCCCAGCATCAATGTGAGCAGTGACAGGGAAGAGCAGGGGAAGGTGGTCTTCTCTGTCTGCACTTGATCCCAGACCCAAACCCAAAAGACCTTTCTAGTCACTGTCACCCTCACTTCATCCACCCTCCTGGCCACGCATCTTGAGAGGTTATCTGTGTTTGCTGTGTCTAGTTCTTTACCTCTCACCTCTCCATCAAAACTGCTCTCTGAGTTACGAACAAAGTCCTCACTATTAAATCCATTCAACTCTTTTAGTGCTTGGTCTTTCAGCATCATCAGACGCTACCACCCACTTCCTCCCTCCAGAATGCTCTCTGCCCACATTAGTCGGGGTGGCAGGCTGTGCTGGGGTAACTGTGCTCAGTTGTAAGGGCCTGAGCAGTTCTTACCAGGGGGGCAGAATCCTACCACGGACACAGGAGGGCACAACTGGGGCTGCTGGCGAAGGCGGCAATGGCCACCATCTTTTTCTTGGCTCCATGGGCCCACTTGCCTGGTTTTCCTCACATCTCCCTTGGTCCTCCCAGGCTTCTCTACTCTTCTCTACTTCCCTGGGCTGCTTCTCAACTCAGCCCACACTCTGTGTTCCCCAAGGTGCTGTCTTCTCGTCTCCCTCTTCCAACTCCACTGGATTACCTCATGTGGGAGCATAGTTTCTTGAAGCTCTTAAAATTCCAGTACTGGCCCTATACACCTGACTGCCTCCTGGGCTTTCTTGGCTGTCCCTCTAGCTGGTCCCAACCACGGCCTGCCTCGCACAGCAGCTCTGTGGCACAGCTGGACTCTACCCTCTTGCTTCTTTCCCCATCTGAGGGCCTGAGGTCCTTCATGTGGGTGGTGTCTCTGGGCTGGAGCTGAGGAGAGTGAGGCCAGACAGTCCAGCTGTGCAACTTCAGACTCTCTCTGCTCCCCTAGGACATCTTGACCACTCACCCCTTCACTAAGTTCTCCAACTGGAGCAGCAGCAACACCTTCTTCCACATCACCACTGGGAACCTGGTACATGGAGCAAACTCCTCTGTGAAACATCACTGGTGAGAGCGCTTCCTTCCAGGCCTGGGGGGCTCCCTAGCCCCACTTGCAGCTTCAGCCATCCTCCCAGCCCCCACATCACAGGAGAAGTGTGCAGCTTAGCCTGTGGTCAGGGTCAAGTTAGATCAGGTTAGGTCTGGGGTAGGGGCTTAATGTAGAGCTGAGGAACACATCACCCACTCAGGGTCTATGTCCCAGTGTCTTTAATATTTAGAGATTGAGCCTTTAGTCATTGAGGTCAACTGCAGAGCCATTAGCAATGAGGCCTCCTGAAACTGAGCTCAGTTGGTACAGCCTTTATGATCACTCCTGGAGACAGGCATTCAGGATTTGAGGGACCCAAAAACCAGCACCTTAATGTAGGGTCACAACAACTTAAAATCCTAGAATTTGGGTGGATGAATCCATACCTTCAGCTGCTGGCTAGGGAGACTGAGTCCAGATGGGGGCAGGATTTGTCTTTGTCCAGGCTTCTGTCCACTGCAGTTTCCTGGGAGCTGTCTGTGTTCTGGGTCTGAGTGGACAGCCATGTCCTTCTCGGTGCTCTGTTTATCTTCTTGCTGCTGTTTTCAGGGCTACAAGATGGATGACCTCCCGACTCCCTGTATTAGCCAGATGCTCACAGCCATGAGCAAACAGTGGGGCCCCAGGAGTGGCGAGGGAACAGTGGGCAGGTGGCTCTGGCCCCGTGCCTGCTCTCCAGGCTCAGGACCATCAGCAACCTCTGCAGCCGGGGGAAGACTCTGACTACCCAGGCAGGGAGGCTGGGCTGGCTGGCCACCATGACAGTATCACCGTGCCCTCTGACCCTTCTTCCAGTGAGGTGGCCTTGCCAGGAGGCAGAACTCCCTCCATTCACCCTGAAGCACGTTGTTGGTTCTACTCCAGGCTTACTGTGACCTTGCCATCGTAAGAGCCCGTGCTCCTCGGATGTCATTCGTAACTCAGACTAGTCCTACCACGTGACCTCTTTTGACTTTCTGTGCATGGCCTGGAAACATAACCAAAGGGATGACCTAGTTCTCCACACTGGAACAATCAAACCAAGATTATCCTGAAACCTAAGGGACTGGCTTAATTCCCCAAACTCCAGGAGCCTCAGCTGGTGTGAGGGAGACAGAACTCTTTTATATATAACAGTGTGAGTGCTGAGCTGCTGCTCAAATCTTCCCTGATGACTTCAGACATAAAGCCTGTGTTTATCTTCTGGCCCTGCAGTGTCTTTGCTGGTGGGAAGGGGGACGGGGTATTGTGTGGGGCCAGGACACGGTCCTGTTGGTGAGCGATCTATATAAGCATCTCTGTGTTCTGCAAGTGCAGGGTCAAGCTAGTCTGGGACTGGGGGCTGGGGAGCCTGAGTGCACAAGGTGCTTGAAAGGGGCTTAAAGGGATGGGCTGGGACCAGGGCAGGATGGGCGGGGCAATGCTGGATGTCATCCTGGGAGGTAGAGACCTACATGTGGTTGGCTGGAGATCCAGAGGGGGAACCAGCTTCTGTACCTTACCTAGAGCCAGTGGATCCAGAGTGGCACTTGAATCCTGCCAGAAATATCTCCTTGGTCAATCAAGAAACCTCCAAGAACCCCAGAACCTCCAAGAACCGTGCTGCCTGGGGTTAAATCCGTATGTCCAGTGGGAGCCTGTAAAATATTACTTTGTGACCAGGATGGAACAACGAAGTTTGGGCATGACCTGGGCAGGTCTTGGGTGGGGTCTTCAGACAGAGAAGGTATGATGTGGGGTGGGACATCCCTCTGAACTGTGGCTAGGCTGAGAGCCGGGAGAGGTGACAGGGGAGAATCCTCTTGCCTCTGGCATGTTAGGGATCTGTCCTCAAGGCCCCTGATACTTCAGCACAGCCAGCCTGCTCACTTGTCCTCAAATGCACAAGCATCTGGGGTCACCTGCATGTAGGTGACAAACCACTCCACAGGGAGTGCTGTTCCTGGTCTCCAGATGCCTGTGTGGGAGGGGGAGGGGCTGGTTGTTGAAACAAAGTCCCCAGACCACACAGCCCTGCTTTCTGGGATGACAATGCGGCTATCCGAGGCAGCCCTGCCCCACCAATGTTTATAGGACTCCACAGTCAGCCCAGGGAAGGTGCTGTGGTGTCTGCTCCTGCCCATTACCATATACACGGGAACATGAGCCCTGGACAAGGAGGGTGAGTAGATGATGGTCACACAGTGGAACACAACTTCCTGCTTCTAACACAGGGTTCTCAGCTCGAGTCAAAAGTCAGCTTCAAGGTCAAAAGCCACTGGGTAGGTATGGGATTATGCCCATCATCCCACTGGAGAATCAGCCAGTGACAAGCTATAAGGAAGCACCCCATGCACACTGTACGACTGGATGTGTGAGTGGGGTGAGATCTTTGCCCCCGCTCATGCCCATGCCACCTCTCCTTCTCTGACTCTGGACGGCATCACTCTGGCATTCCTCCCTTGACTTTGTCAGCCTGAGTAACCGCAGAGGGCCCCAAAGATTGTATCAATTACCTTCTCAGTTCCTGAGAGGTTGCCTTTACTTATAGTCTGATGTTCACCACAGCCACTCCTTTAGTGGGGAATATTATGAAGGGTTAGGATGAGACAGATCCTCTGACACCTGGAGAACAACCAGCTCCAACTCCAGAATCACACTCTTTCCCCTCTGATCGTCCCCTGGAGAGGAAAGGCAAGACCAGAGTGGTTTTCTTGAGAGCCTCCCTGGCTCTTCCGTACCCCTTTCCTGATCTCTCTCTACCATCAAGTTGCCCTGGGCACAGAGAGGGAGAAAAAGGAGAAGGAGGCAAGTTGTGACTAATTATTCTTTGAAGACAGCCCAAAAGGGGGAGAAGGACATGCTGGATGTGGTGGAAACCATCATAAAAGAGGATTATTGGGGGGAGTCAATGGTGGGGGGGCTTTTCAGTTTACGTTTCAGGAGGAGGCTTCTCCGTGAAGGGAACTGTAGGTTCATTTGCCTCCAAGGTAAGCAATACAATTTTGAGGGTGGCCTCTCTGTTGGTTTCTGAAGTGGGTGCTTGGATGGGTTCAAAAGCTGGCTCAGTGGGCACTGGTTGTCCAACATCATCTGTGGGATGCATGGTTGGTGCAGTGGTTTCATTGACAACCTCTGGTATAATGACTTCAGAGTCTGGATATTCCATTTCGCTCTTGATTAAAAGTCCAGGTATTTCCACAACTTCCAAAACTTCATCACGGAGGCTTGCACTTGGAGTTTCTATGGGACAGCAAAGAAAACAACACAGATTCTTTCAAAGTCGCTTCTCCAATCTTTGCCTGTCATGTGACAGAATCCTAGTCATCTTTAAAATGTCAGCTCCTCACTTACCATTTTAGATTCTTTCCCCCTAGTTCTCCTCCCTATCCAGCCTTTGGGAAGACTTTGCTATGGTCCTCAGTTTATCAAGGTGCTTGAGTTTAAGAGTCTGTTGTGTGAGGTTCTCACTCAAATGGGAGCACTCGGAAGGCTGAAATCAACATTTGCTTAAAGTTCATGGATTTCATAACCACTGCTTCCAAAGCAGCTTGAATAGAAAAATGAACACATCCTCCACTAGAATGGGAGCTTTTTAAGGACAGAGACTTTGTCTTGCTTGCCACCCCATATACATTGCTCAGGAGTATCTGTCACACAATAATTGCTCAGAAAATAGTTTTTTATTTTTTTTCAAATTGAACAGTAGAAACAATAGATGATGGAGACTTTTTCTAGTAATGCAGCTAGGAAATGGACTCTTATCAAAGACAAATTTGAAACTGGATACTGTATGAAACCAAGAAGACATCTTAAATTTATCTAAGAATTTACAATATAATGAGGAACAGTAGAGCTGAAATCTAGAAGAGAGTGAAAATCCAAAGCAGTCAGTCCAGAATCCAGTTATTTTGCCCTGAGTGTAATTTCACTCTTGAAGAAACAGCTGCACACATGAGCTTCATTTCTTTGTCAGCTTCATAGAAAGAAGGGGATTTTTATCAGGCTTGAATTGAATTTGTAATTCAATTCTATGATATCCAATATCTACAATATTGAGTTTTTAAATTCATTTTTGTGTTATATTGCTCCATTTACCTAGGTCTTATTTTTCCTCATTAAACTTTTTGTAGTTTACAACGAACAATCATCTATCTTTGTAAGAGCTTACAATAATTTCCTAAAATTCCTAGTTAATGTTTTATGCTGTTATCAGTTCAATTTCAGTCGCTAGGTTGTGTCTGACTCTTTGCAACCCCAGGGACTGCAGTACACCAGGCTTCCCTGTCCATCACCAACTTCTGGAGCTTGCTCAAACTCATGTCCATGTCCATTGAGTCAGTGATGCCATCCAACCATCTCATCCTCTGTTGTCCCTCTCCTTCTGCCTTCAGTTTTTCCCAGCATCAGGGTCTTTTCCAATGAATCCATTTTTTGCATCTGGTGGCCAAAGTATTGGAGCTTTAGCCTCAGTATCAGTCCTTCCAGTGAATATTCAGGACTGATTTCCTTTAGGATTGACTGGTTTGATCTCCTTGCAGTCCAAGGGACTCTCAAGAGTCTTATCTAACACCATAGTTCAAAAAGCATCAATTCCTCGGTGCTCAGCTTTTTTATGGTCCAACTCTCACATCCATATGTGACTACTGGAAAAAGCATAGCTTTGACTAGACAGACCTTTGTCAGTATTTATAACTTGGTTATAAATGATGCTACTTCAATTATTGTCAATCAATTTCTCTTATTAAGAATTTATCAATTCTATTAATCTTTCCTAAGAACAAACTTTCATTTTTAAAAATTTCTCTGTTGTTTCATCTATTCCATTGCTCCTATCTATATTATTTCCTTTCTTTTACTTGGAAAAAAAATTTACTTAGCTTTTTAAGATTGGTTTCATATTGATTAAGTTTCTACCTTAACAATCTTCCTTCTAACATTTAGAGTTACAAATTTCCTTCTAGGTTCAGCTTTATGCTGTACCCCACAAATTTTTCCATTATATAGGCATTATCCTTTAAAAATATTTTCCAATTTCCATTGTGATTGATCCCTTTATCAATGAAATGTTTATAGATATTCATTAATTTCCAGCATTTAGAGGATTATCTAGATATTTTATTGTTTCTAACTTAATTCCTTTTGTGATCACAGAACAAAAGTGTGTGATTTTGATCTTTTGAAATTTATTGATGACACAGTTTATTACATTTTCTTATTTTTGACATCCCTAATTATTGTAATTTTAGTCATTTTTACTACTTTTGTTTTTTTAATCTTCATACTTCCTTTATAAGTGATCAATCTCCTACCTTTATTATATATGTACATTTTCCAGTGAGATTTTTACTTTTGCAAGCTTCCTTATTATCAGTTAGTGCCATTTCTTTTCAACTTAAAGAACTCCCTTTAACATTTCTTATAGAACTGGTTTAGTGGTGATGAACCTCATCTAGCTTTTGTTTATCTGGGAAACTCTTGATCTCTCCTTCAACTTTTGATGGGTAGAGAATTCCTGGTTGATCATATTCAAGACCATTAATTTTAACTCTTTATCAGGTAGACTGCTTATCTTGATTTCATTTAGTTCTTTTTCTGAGGTTTAGTCTTGTTATTTTGTTTGGAACATATTTCTCTGTCCCCTCATTTTGCCTAATTCTCTCTGTATTAGGTAAATCAGCAAATTCTTCTAGATTCATTTTATGGCTAGCAATGTACATTTGAAAATGTTGTGTATTCTGCAGTTGTTAAGAATATTTTCTGTCAATTAGGTCACATTCACTGAAAATATTCAGATATCTTTTCTGATTTAATTTTTTGGGTGTTTAGTTGTTCTCTCAGGCAATGAGAGAAGAATCTTAAAATCTCTAAGTATGATTTCTCTCTTTCATCTTTTTTTTAATATGTTTTGAAGCTCTGCTATTAAGTATATATAGTGGTTTCCTGATACATCATCTGTTTTATCATTATGAAACCTTTATTTCTAACAATGTTCCATGCTTTGAAGTTTTTCCAGATATTATTTCTGAGGCTTATTGTTTACATGGCATATTATTTTCTTTCTTTTTGGTTTTACTCTATGTTTTTGTATTTTAAGTATTTCTTTTGTAGACAGCATATATGTTGTTCCTGCTTCTATCCAGTCTGACAATTCCTACACATGTTTTGAGAATTTGGTTCATTTATATTTAATGTAATTAATAAAATGATTGAATTTATCACTACCATGTTTCAACTTGTTCTCTATTTGTTTGGTGTAATATTTTGTTTTCTTTGTTCTCTTTTTCCTCAATCCATGCTACAAGAGGTATTTTCCTGCTGGCTTTGAAGAATTAAGATGTCATGCTGTGAAAAAGCCTTATGACTAGGACCTGAAGGTAGTCTCTAGGACCTTAGAGCAAAACTATTCCAAGAATGATTAAGGAAACATGGATGGCTTCAATCTTGCAATTGTAAGGAACTGAATTCTTCCAACAACCCATGAGCTTGGAAGAGGACTCTGGTGTCTCAGATGAGATTGTAGCCCAGGCCAATACCTTGATGTTATCCTCATGAGACCTTGTACAGAGGACTCAGCAAAACTATGCCTAGACTCCTTGTCCAATAAACTGTAAGATGATAAATTTGTGTTTTTTTGAGCTGCTAGGTCTCAGGTAATTTGTTACATAGCAATTAAAAACTAACCATACAGTAATACAATATTTCTAAAATGAAGCACAAAATTAAACAGGCTAGGGACTTCCCTAGCATGGCTAAGACTCCATGCTTTCAACGCAGGGGGCCCAGGTTCACTCCCTAGCCAGGGAACTAGATCCCACATGCTGCAACCAAGAGTTTGTGTGCAGCAACTAAAAATCCCACATGCCACAACTATGACCTGGTACAGTCAAAAAAATTAAATAGGCTAAAAATAAAAGCAAATGGTCTTGGCAACCCATGGGATAATAAGAAACCACCTAACATCTGGTAACTGAAAGAGGATAGTGGCAGAAAAATATTAGAAAAAATACAGTCTCAAAATTTATACTCTTACTGATGTAAGAAGTTCAGCAAGATAAAAACACTCATACACACTAAGGTAAATCACCTTACTGAAAACCAGTAGTAAAAGGAACAATCTTAAAAAGTAGCCAGAGTAAAAGAACATGTTACAAGTAGAGGAACAATGATAAAAAATAGAAGACTTCTTTTCTGGAAGACTTTTCATAAGAAACCACTAGATACAGAAGACAAAAGATTGGACTTTTTTAAAGGGCTGCAAAATGCATCCTAAAGCTAGAGAGGTGGCAGCAGCAGGACATGCCCCTCTGCGGCAGTCGTGGTGTAATACTCGACACTGCTAGTGTTGGAGGCTATAATCTCCCCACTCTGGCTGGGTCCGGGCTGTGGCTCCTGCTTCTTTCCAGTTTTCCTTGTTCCTTCCCTGATTCTAAACTTAGGCCTTTGCCTTGTAGGCGTCTCTTTGAGGTACTCAAAGAGTATTTCTACACATTTATGTAGATCATGCAAAACTGGTTTTTGTAAATGGGCAACTAAAAACTCTCAAAAACAGGAAAAAGTCTTAATTTATTTTCTACTCATCTTAGTTTCTTCACATTTCAACCTGGTGGGAATTCAGGGTCAAGTAAACCGTGCTTTCCTAAGGCATTATAATTACTTCTTTCATTCAAATGTAAACAGTTCTTTTAACTTTCCTTCAAAACTTCTCTTCCATCCATGGTTTTCTCATCATTTTCACATTCTTTTATTTCTTGGTTGGATTACTGTTATGGGCTACATACCACACAAATTCATATGTTAAAGCCCTAACCACTAGCACTTCAATATAGGACTAATTTAGGAGATAAATCTTTTAAAGACATGATCAAAATGAGGCCATTATGGTGAGCCCTGATCCAGTCTGAGCAGAGAAGAGAAAATCTGGAGACACTGAGGACACTGGGGGTTTGTGTGTGCACAGAGAAATCAGAGTGTGAGGACATAGCAAGAAAGTGGGCATCTGTAAGCCAAGGAGAGAGGCCCCAGAAGAAAGCAAATCTGATGATGCACTGATGTTGTGCCTCTAGCCTCCAGAACTGTAAGAAAAATCAGTTTCTGTTGCTAAAGGCACCCAGTCTGTGGTATTTTGTTTGGGAAGCCCTGGATTACTAATATAACTACTAAAAAGCATAAGGCAGCTGGAACACAGTCTTCAGTCATCTTAAAAGCCAGCAGAGTGATCTTTTTAAAATGTGTTAAACTCAGTTACTGGAAATCTCTATCTTAAGAAATTTGTATCAGCTTGGTTAAACCAATCAAGTTTATAGTAGGAAAGACAATTGCTCTTCAAATTTCTGAACTTGGTTTTCATGGTCCCTATGAATCCATTCCTGCAACTCTAAGTAATGTTTGTGTTGAACACTCTGCCAGTTGGTACACATCTCATGATCTATACCACTGTCCATAAGAAATTAAATTAATTCATGATTTTGTGACTGTTTCAACTTTACTTAAGGCTCCACAAGCTATGGGAGGAAACTGCATCATGTACTGCACAGTCTTCTGCCTCCTAAATGGTTTTCCCTTTGACATTGCACTGGCTTCCCAAACCAGTAACTCACTGTGTGATTATCCCCACAACCTCCTGAAATATAAACTCTAGCTTCCCTTCCCTTACTGGACCTATATCACTTACTCAGCCCTTAGTTATCCTGCTGATCAATAAGTTATTCTGCTGTTCTATCCCTTTACACAGAAGTCTAAGCATATTATTCCCTTGCTTGAAACTCGTTCACCATTTCCCAATTGCTTATATGCAGAGGTCTAGACTCTAGACCACAACTCCAGGGTCTTTGCAATTTTTTCCTTCCACCTTCCAACATACATCACACCTGAAGCCACATAGAGCACACTGAGCTGTGATCAACACGGTGGCTTCTCTGTCCTGGAACTAGATGCCTGAACCAAAGATGTCAACTGTTATACCTTCGCCTGCTTCCTCACTGCTCCTGTGGGCCAGAAGCTCTTTCCTCTTGAACCACCCTCCATAGACAGCTTTCAGGTGCTTCAGCCTCTCAGAATGCCTGGCACAAAGCAGGTACTCAATAATAATCATGTGATGAATTAATATATGAACAAGAGAGCAAATATACACCCACATTCAAAATCTTCCAAGAAATCTCACTGCTTAGAGGATAAAGTCCACAATGAATTCTGATGTCAAGAGCTCTCTAGAATCTGTGCCCAGCCTATTTCTCCTAACTTCTCACTGGTTCCCACTCCATAATTTTAGACTCCTTAAATTCTTGAGAGAAACATTAAAGGTAGGCCCTGCTTTCTGGAGGCAATGACTTCCTAAAGGCCTCTGACTTTACCTGTGTAACTGGTGATACCATGGAGGATTTTTTCACTCTGGCTCTCTCTCCTCCTAGAATGAAGCAGAGGGACCGTGAGCCTCACAGACCTCTTCCAAAGTGAAAATAATACAAGCAGTGGCCAGAAAAGAACATTACCCAGTTAAATGCTACCTTAGGTGGAGGGATTGTAGTTTCCTCCTTTAAAAGATAACTCAGATGAGGAAATGATGGGCATGATGAGATCTAAAGAACCATGGAGTATCTTTCAGCTAAAATTTTTCTACCAGATGTCCCCTCTTCTGCCTGAACCTTGTAATCTCGTAGCATTTTCCCCTCAAGAATTCCCAAATGTCATTTTCTTGGACAGATACAAAGACTATGGTCTGGAAAGGGGCAGTGATTTCCCCAGTCAGCCAGCAACTACAGGAAAAGCCAGGACTAAAACCCAGGTTTCCTGGAGGGGGAGCTTGCTCTTTACACAGCACCCTGCTGTGTCCCATCCTGTGGAAGGTGGGGAGGTGGAGGCACTTGTTCTGAACAACCTTCAACCCCTGTCCTCTCCCAACTGATCCACAAGGGATCTGCAGAAACAGGCTTTGATTAAGCTTTAGTGAGAGTCCTTATCCATAGGATATGGTCTCATGTAGAGGAGGTAGACAGGGTGTGAGGAGCTGCAGGCAGCATGAGAAGAAACAGGAGGTTTGGAAGAGAAAACCCTTAAAACCCTGTCTCCCTGAGGATTTGCCACGTGGGACTATGAGAAGAATGTAACTGTTTTTTCTTAAACTTCCATCAAATCACGTATATTTTTATTTGGGGGAAAAAAACATTTAAAATTACAAACATATACTTACCAATAAAAATGAAATATGGCAACAATGAAAACTGCAGAAAGAATATCCATGAAAATCCACATGAATAGATAGAACTTTGGTGTCTGCAAAACAGAAAACACAGTTTTAGGCATTTACAGTTGGAGAACATTGTAGATCATGTGGATCAAGTCCCTTGCTTGGCTGTCAGGGATGGAGCAGGGGCAGAGCAGGGAGGGGAACCTTGATTGCCGGGATTGAAGTCAAACACAGAGAATACCTGCTGCTAACCTAACATGTAATCCCCGCTTTACATGTGTTGAGGGCTCTACAAGGGCTAAAACACTTCACACACCTCATTTCCCTGGACCCTCAACAGAGGTCTGAGGGAGTCGCAGAGATGTCACAGAGCAAGTCTTCTCTGGACCCAGGACTACAGCCCAAGTTCCTTGGCTTCCAGTGCTCTATGTGTTCACGGCACAGCTTCCCAAACCTGGCCGTGCATCCAAATCTACCTGAGCCGCAGCCTTTGGTAAGACAGCTTCCTGGGCCTCATTAGCGACTCAGGAATCAGAACTTCTGCATCTTTAACAAGCTCCCAGAAACAAGCCACCAGTCTGTGAACCGGCATTTAGGAATCATTCTTCTAAGTCATTGTGCTTCAAATAAGCATGCTGAAATTATCATTCTTAACTAAGACTAACATGCCTACTGCTTGAGGCTCCTTGACTGAATCACCCATTTTACAGACCTCCATCTCCTAGCTTCACTTGCATGAGTTTTTAAATTCCCTGGTTTGATCTTCCCTTTCTACTTGCATTATTTCACCTCCAATACTACATGATGGTACTGGGTCTGGCATTTTTTTCTTTCTTATGCCATTTTCCACTCTATCCCAAGGTCTTTTTTTGGACTGATTAGTAGAAAGAAAGAAGAGAAAGAAAGAAACGATAGTAATGATTTTACTATTAGTAATGATAATAATATTATCCTTATTATATTATATAATAATATTATCATTATTATAATTATTATCATAACAATAACATGAATGATGGTGATAATGATGAGAACTAATATTAATGAGCAATTATAGGAGAATACACAGAAGAACTGTACAAAAAAGATCTTCACGACCCAGATAATCATGATGGTGTGATCCTTGACCTAAGCCAGACATCCTGGAATGTGAAGTCAAGTGGGCCTTAGAAAGCATCACTACGAACAAAGCTAGTGGAGGTGATGGAATTCCAGTGGAGCTATTTTCAAATCCTAAAAGATGATGCTGTGAAAGTGCTGCACTCAATATACCAGCAAATTTGGAAAACTCAGCAGTGGCCACAGGACTGGAAAAGGTCAGTTTTCATTCCAATCCCAAAGAAAGGCAATGCCAAAGAATGCTCAGACTACTGTTTTCATTCCAATGACAAAGAATGCTCAAACTATCGCACAATTGAACTCATCTCACATGCTAGTAAAGTAATGCTCAAAATTCTCCAAGCCAGGCTTCAGCAATATGTGAACCGTGAACTTCCTGATGTTCAAGCTGGTTTTAGAAAAGGCAGAGGAACCAGAGATCAAATTGCCAACATCCGCTGGATCATGGAAAAAGCAAGAGAGTTCCAGAAAAATATCTATCTCTGTTTTATTGACTATGCCAAAGCCTTTGACTGTGTGGATCACAATAAACTGTGGAAAATTCTGAAAGAGATGGGAATACCAGACCACCTGTCCTCCCTCTTGAGAAATCTGTACGCAGGTCAGGAAGCAACAGTTAGAACTGGACATGGAACAACAGACTGGTTCCAAATAGGAAAAGGAGTATGTCAAGGCTGTATATTGTCACCCTGCTTATTTAACTTATATGCAGAGTACATCATGAGAAACGCTGGACTGGAAGAAACACAAGCTGGAACCAAGATTGCCGGGAGAAATATCAATAACCTCAGATATGCAGATGACACCACCCTTATGGCAGAAAGTGAAGAGGAACTCAAAAGCCTCTTGATGAAAGTGAAAGTGGAGAGTGAAAAAGTTGGCTTAAAGCTCAACATTCAGAAAACGAAGATCATGGCATTCGGTCCCATCACTTCATGGGAAATAGATGGGGAAACAGTGGAAACAGTGTCAGACTTTATTTTTCTGGGCTCCAAAATCACTGCAGATAGTGACTGCAGCCATGAAATTAAAAGACGCTTACTCCTTGGAAGGAAAGTTATGACCAACCTAGATAGCATATTCAAAAGCAGAGACATTACTTTGCCAACAAAGGTCCGTCTAGTCAAGGCTATGGTTTTTCCAGTGGTCATGTATGGATGTGAAAGTTGGACTGTGAAGAAGGCTGAGTGCCAAAGAATTGATGCTTTTGAACTGTGGTGTTGGAGAAGACTCTTGAGAGTCCCTTGGACTGCAAGGAGATCCAACCAGTGCATTCTGAAGGAGATCAGCCCTGGGATTTCTTTGGAAGGAATGATGCTAAAGCTGAAACTCCAGTACTTTGGCCACCTCAAACGAAGAGTTGACTCATTGGAAAAGACTCTGATGCTGGGAGGGATTGGGGGCAGGAGGAGAAGGGGACGACAGAGGATGAGATGGCTGGATGGCATCACTGACTCGATGGACGTGAGTCTGAGTGAACTCCGGGAGATGGTGATGGACAGGGAGGCCTGGCGTGCTGTGATTCATGGAGTCGCGAAGAGTCGGACATGAATGAGCGACTGAACTGAACTGAACTAAATTGAAGGAAGTGTTCTAAGCATATTAAGGATATTTTCACAGCTAATCCTTCAAATAGCTCTAGTAGGCAGGTACAGCAGAAGCTTTCAACCAAGTTCCACTAATCCAAGGCTCCTAATGCCCTCTCAGAACCTGACCAATGCCTTGGCCTCCTCCAGGATGCCCACCAGGTGGGCTGCACAGTCAATAAGAATCAGTTGTTTTTACTGTCCATATGGCTTTAGAACAGCTGCACTTGTTATGATTGTGTGGTATAATTAAATGTTGCTTAGATGTGTAAAAGCTGAGTAAAAAAAATATGACATTTTCAAGGGATACTAAGTCAATGCTTTTTAAAAGTTGATGATGACAGAAAAAGTCATTAAAAAATAAACTGCAGGACTTCCTTCGTGGTGCAGTGAATAAAAATCTACCTACCAATGCAGGAGATGCAGGAGACACAGGTTCAGTCCCTGGGTTGGGAGGGCCCCCTGGAGGAGGAAATGACAACCCATTTCAGTATTCTTTCCTGGAGAATACCATGGACAGAGGAGCCTGGTAGGTTACAGTCCATAGGGTCACAAAAAGTCAGACACAACTGAGCATGCACACATTCATTGAAGGGGACATGTGCTCAACCCCTGCTTTGGGAAGAGTTCACGTGCTGCAGAGCAAACTAAAGACCATGTGCCACAACTACAGAGTGTGCACTTGAGAGCCCGCAAGCCGCAGCGTCTAAGCCTGTGTGCCACAACCACTGGAGCCCACGTGCTCTAGGGCCCAAGAACTACAGCTACTGAGCCTGTGCACCCTAGAGCCTGTGTGACAAGCGAAGACACTGAAATGAGAAGCCTGCTCGTTACAACAAAGAGTAGCCTCTCCTTGGTGCAACTAGAGAAAGCCCACACAAAGCAACAAAGGCCCAGTGCAGCCCTAAATAAATAAGTAAAAATAAACTGCAAATGAATTAGATGTGAGTGACACACTAAGAGACTGGGGGTGAAGGGATTATTATAAAAATCTGGCTGGATTCCTCATTCTCCCAATGACTTTAAGTTACTTTTGTGCTTTAAGACTCGGACATGACTTAGTGACTGAAAAACAAAAAAAGGAAACAAACTTAGAAATCATAGCTGGTTCATTTGGAAGTATATATAAGCAAGTGAATACAGAATTCAATCAGCTAAAATACCCTCAAATGAAAGACCTTGAGTCTATGTCAAAAGGTGAATGAATACTTTAAAATGTATTAGGTATGTATGTGGTGGATTGCTTATAAAATAATCACAATATTCCTCCCCACATGCAGGCCTGTATGCAATATGACTTGGTTGTTCCTCTCTAGCAAGAGCTAACATCTGTTGCTCCCTGCCCTACCTTGAATCTGGACTTGACCATGTCATTATCTTTGGTCTGTAGAACATTAGCAAACATCAGATTAGGAGATCCTTAGAAAGGCACATGCACTGGGGCTTGACCTCTCTAACTACTAAGAAGCCAGCACCACCAGGAGAACATAAGTAAAGCTGGCCTCCTTGAGGAGGAGTGACCAAATGAAGGGAGACAACAGTCATTCCAGGTAAGACCCTAGACCTGTGGATGAGGCCATTCTAGACACCCAGTCCAACCAAACTGGTTGAGACCAGAGAAAGCGTTCAGCCATTATACAGAATGTGAAAAACAAATATTTTAAGCCACTAAGTATTAGGCCACTAAGTTTTTTCAACATGGTCAAATTCAGGCTTAGACCAAAGAAAGTGGGGGAAACCACTAGGCCAGTCAGGTACAACTTAAATCAAATTCCTGTTAATACACAGTGGAGGTGATGAATAGATTCAAGGGATTAGATCCAGTAAACAGAGTGCCTGAAGAACTGTGGGCAGAGGTCCATACACTGTACAGGAGGCAGTGAACCAAACCATCCCAAAGAAAAAGAAATGCAAGAAGGTAAATGTTTGTCTGATGAGGCTTTACAAACAGCTGAGGAAAGGAGAAGTGAAAAACAAGAAAGGGAAAGGTATACCCATCTAAATGCAGAGTTCCAGAGAATAGCAAGGAGAGACAAGAAGGCCTTCTTCAAAGAACAGCGCAAAGAAACAGGAAAATAGCAGAAAGGATAAGATTAGAGATCTCTTCAAGAAAACTGGAAATATCAAAGTAACATTTCATCCAAAGATAGGCATAGGAAAAGACAGAAACAGTAAAGGCCTAACAGAAGCAGAAAAGATCAAGAAGAGATGGAAAGAATACATAGAAGAACTGTACAAAAAAGATTTTAATGACCCAGATAACCACGATGGTGTAATCAGTCACCCAGAGCCAGACATTCTGGAGTGTGAAGTCAAGTGGGCCTTAGGAAGCACTGCTGCCGATAAAGCTAGTAGAGGTGATGGAATTCCAGCAGAGCTACTTAAAATCCTAAAGATGATGCTATTAAAGTGCTGCATTTAATATGTCAGCAAATTTAGAAAACACAGCAGTGGCCATAGAACTGGAAAAGGTCAATCCTCATCCCAGTTCCCAAGAAGGTACTAAAGAATGTTCAAATCACTGGACAACTGCTCTCATCTCCCATGCTAGTAAGGTTATTCTCAAAATCCTCCAAGCTAGGCTTCAGCATTATGTGAAACAAGAACTGCCAGGTATTCAAGCTGGGTTTAGAGAAGGTAGAGGAACCAGAGATGAAATTGGCAACATTTGCTGGACCATTGAGAAAGCAAGAGAATTGCAGAAAAATGTCTACCTCCATTTCATTGACTATGCCAAAGCCTTTGACTGTGTATATCATAACAAACTGTGGGAAACTCTTAAAGAAACGGGAATACCACATCATCTTACCTGTCTCCTGAGAAACCTGTATGCGGGTCAAGAAACAACAATACCCTGAATGGAACAACTGACTAGTTCAGGATTAAAAAAGGAGTACAACAAGGCTTTTTATTGTCATCCAGTTTGTTTAACCTATATGCTGAACACATCATGAGAAATGCACCTCTGGATGAGTTACAAGCTGGAATCAAGACTCCTGGAAGAAACACCAACAACCTCAGTTATATGGATGATACTACTCTAATGGCAGAAAGCAAAGAGGAACTAAAGAGCCTCTTGATTAGGGTAAAGGAGGAGAGTGAAAAAGCTGGCTTACAACTCAACATTCAAAAAACTAAGATAGTGCCATCCAGTCCCATCAGTTCAGTTCCGTTCAGTTCAGTCGCTCAGTCGTGTCCGACTCTTTGCGACCCCATGAATCGCAGCACGCCAGGCCTCCCTGTCCATCACCAACTCTTGGAGTTCACTCAGCCTCATGTCCATCGAGTCAGTGATGCCATCCAGCCATCTCATCCTCTGTTGTCCCCTTCTCCTCCTGCCCCCAATCCCTCCCAGCATCAGAGTCTTTTCCAATGAGTCAACTCTTCGCATGAGGTGGCCAAAGTACTGGTTTCTGCTTTAGCATCATTCCTTCCAAAGAAATCCCAGGGCTCATCTCCTTCAGAATGGACTGGTTGGATCTTCTTGCTGTCCAAGGGACTCTCATACTTCATGGCAAATAGAAGGGAAAAAAGGGAAAGCAGTGATAGATTTTATTTTCTTGGGCTTTAAAATCACTGTAGCTGGTGAGTGCAGCCATGACATTAAAAGAAGATTGCTTCTTGGCAGAAAAGCTGTGACAAACCTAGAAAGTGTGTTAAAAAGCAAAGACATCACTTTGCAGACAAAGGTCTATATCAGTCAGTTCAGTTCAGTCATTCAGTAATATCTGACTCTTTGCGACAGTCCCATGGACTACAGCAAGACAGGCTTCCCTGTGCATTACCAACTCCCTGAGCTTACTCAAACTCATGTCCATCAAGTCGGTGATGCCATCCAACCATCTCATCCTCTGTCCTCCCCTTCTCCTCCCACCTTCAATCTTTCCCAGTATCAGGGTCTTTTCCAATGAGTCAGTTCTTCGCATCAGGTGGCCAAAATATTGGAGCTTCAGCTTCAACATCAATCCTTCCAATTCAGTATTGATTTCCTTTAGGATTGACTGATCGGATCTCCTTGCAGTCCAAGGGACTCTCGATAGTCTTTTCCAACACCACAGTTCAAAAGCATCAGTTCTTCAGCCCTCAGCTTTCTTTATAGTCCATCTCACACATCCTTTACACGACCCCTGGAAAAACCATAGCCTTGACTTAGATGGACCTTTGTTGGCAAAGTAATGTCTCTGCTTTTTAATATGCTGTCTAGGTTGGTCATAGCTTTTCTTCTAAGGAACAATGGTCTTTTAATTTCATGGCTGCAGTCACCATCTGCAGTACTTTTGGAGCCCTCAAAAATAAAGCCTCTCACTGTTTCCTTTATTTCCCCATCTATTTTCCATGAAGGAGTTCGTCAAGGCTGTATATTGTCACCCTGCTTATTTAACTTATATGCAGAGTACATCATGAGAAACGCTGGGCTGGAAGAAGCACAAGCTGGAATCAAGATTGCCGGGAGAAATATCAATAACCTCAGATATGCAGATGACACCACCCTTATGGCAGAAAGTGAAGAGGAACTCAAAAGCCTCTTGATGAAAGTGAAAGTGGAGAGTGAAAAAGTTGGCTTAAAGCTCAACATTCAGAAAACGAAGATCATGGCATCCGGTCCCACTACTTCATGGGAAATAGATGGGGAAACAGTGGAAACAGTGTCAGACTTTATTTTTCTGGGCTCCAAAATCACTGCAGATGGTGACTGCAGCCATGAAATTAAAAGACGCTTACTCCTTGGAAGGAAAGTTATGACCAACCTAGATAGCATATTCAAAAGCAGAGACATTACTTTGTCAACAAAGGTTCTTCTAGTCAAGGCTATGGTTTTTCCTGTGGTCATGTATGGATGTGAGAGTTGGACTGTGAAGAAGGCTGAGTGCCAAAGAATTGATGCTTTTGAACTGTGGTGTTGGAGAAGACTCTTGAGAGTCTCTTGGACTGCAAGGAGATCCAACCAGTCCATTCTGAAGGAGATCAGCCCTGGGATTTCTTTGGAAGGAATGATGCTAAAGCTGAAACTCCAGTACTTTGGCCACCTCATGGGAAGAGTTGACTCACTGGAAAAGACTCTGATGCTGGGAGGGATTGGGGGCAGGAGGAGAAGAGGATGACAGAGGATGAGATGGCTGGATTGCATCACTGACTTGATGGACGTGAGTCTGAGTGAACTCCGGAAGTTGCTGATGGACAGGGAGGCCTGGCGTGCTGCGATTCATGGGGTCGCAAAGAGTTGGACATGACTGAGTGACTGATCTGATCTGATCTGATGGGAGCAGATGCCAAGATCTTAGTTTTCTGAATGTTGAGTTTTAAGCCAACTTTTTCACTCTCCTCTTTCACTTTCATCAAGAG
Source organism: Bos grunniens (assembly GCF_055505025.1). Lineage (NCBI taxonomy): Eukaryota > Metazoa > Chordata > Mammalia > Artiodactyla > Bovidae > Bos > Bos grunniens. Next base: position 32,484,669 of record NC_141193.1, read on the forward strand.
GCTCTTTAGTTCTTCTTCGCTACCTGCCATAAGGGTGGTGTCAACTGCATATCTGAGGTAATTGATATTTCTCCCAGCAATCTTGATTCCAGCTTGTGCTTCATCCTCCCAGCATTTCTCATGATGTGCTCTGCATAAAAGTTAAATAAGCAGGGTGACAATATGCAGCCTTGATGTACTCCTTTACCGATTTGGAACCAGTCTTTTGTTCCATGTCCAGCTTCTAGACCTGCATACAGATTTCTCAGGAGGCAGGTCAGGTGGTATGGTATTCCCATCTCTTGAAGAATTTTCCATAGTTTGTTGTGATCCACACAGTAGAAGGTCTGTATACAAAGGTCTGGACAGTCAAGGCTGTGGTCTTTCCAGTAGTCATGTATGGATGTGAGAGCTGGACCATAAAGAAGGCAGAGCACTGAAGAATTGATGCTTTCAAACTGTGGTGTTGGAGAAGATGCTTGAGAGTCCCTTAGAGAACAAGGAGACCAAACCAGTCAATCTTAAAGTAAATCAACCCTGAATATTCATTCAAAGGACTGAGGCTGGCTGACGCTCTGCTGTGTGCTTAGTCACTCAGTCATGACTAAGTCTTTGTGACCCCATGAACTATAGCCTGCCAGGCTCCTCTATCCATGGGGATTCTCCAGGTAAGAATACTGGAGTAGGTTGCCATGCCCGCCTGCCGGGGATATTCTCAACCCAGGGATCGAACCCAGGTCTCCTGCAATGCAAGTGGATTCTTTACCATATGAGCCACAAGGGAAGACCTGGATAAAGCTACCTGATGCAAACAACTGACTCATTGGAAAACACCCTGATGCTAGAAAGACTAAAGGCAGAAGAAGAGGGTGACAGATGATGAGATGGTTGGATGGCATCACCAATTCAACAGACATGAACTTGGGCAAACTCCAGAGATAGTGCGGGACAAGAAAGCCATGGGGTGCTGCAGTCCATGGCGTCATAAAGAGTTGGACAAGACTTGGCGACCAAACAACAACAACAAAAATGCTAACAGACCACACATCATTTATTTCCCAATTCCTCGTTTTAAATTTTTGAATTAATAGAACACTAAGCAGAGAGGATTATATTGGATAAAAATGCTTCCATTGTAGTACTTTTGATACTCAATTTACAAATAAGCAAACTGAGGCCAAGACAGGTTAACTAACATTTCCAGGTTCACACAATAGGTGGCCAGGATCTGAACCTGCATATTCTAACTCAGGGTGAGGGTTGCTTAGGAGGGTCCTTGGAATACTGGCTCCACCTTCCTGAACAAACTGACCTTGGGTCCTTTAAAACAAGTCCAGGCCAGGTGTAGAAAGAAGTTTTTGACTTTACGTCTTTTACACTCTGAATTTTGATTCACATGAATTTATTAACAATTCAAATATTAAAATGAAAATTTTACTTAATAAAGTTTTATTTAATATATTCAAAGGGACAACTATCAGACATTACTGATGTAGGAGGATAGGATTATGGAGGGGTATACTGCTTTCTAACTTATGCATTTTATAATGATTAATTTTACATACTGAACAAGTTTACTCTGTAATCAATTTTTAAAAATAAAATTGTTAGAAAATTATATAGTCTATGAATGAAGGAGGATAGTACAGAGACAGACAAGTGGAGAGGCTTCATCTATGCCAAGGGACCTGCCACCCAAGGTTTCCTTGAGGGTCATCTGCAGAGGGCTGCCCAAGGCACCAAGGGAGAAGGGGTATGCAGTTTTACACTGCCACCAGAAGGCCTCAATGCAGTACTGGCCCGATGAGATTGTGTGCTTGGCCCCGATCACCTCGCACCTGCTCCTGACTCTGATCAAGTCAGAAACAAGGGCCAGTGAGGCTGCAGCTATGGAGAAAGCAATCTAAAATATTTAAGTTTCTCATTTAGGTGTCTCTGCCTAAAATTTTAATGTTCAAGGCAGTTTAGACTTGGGGTTATTACTCTGGATTAGACACTTGATGCTGAGCTGAGGCTTTTTGGTGATTAAAAAGAACTTTAAAAATTATCTCAGAGTGACTAGAGAAACTATGGAATCTGAGTGAGAGCTTATTCAGGGGTAGGAAAAGACCTAGCTCACAAAGCAGATTTCTGCTGTGGGCCATTGTTCCTGACTTAGTCATCCTGCTCTATGCTGATAAAAAATACAGGCTCTATAGCAGTTAACTGGTTAGCTGGGGCTGTCTTCATAGGTAAGTGATGGGATTTAGTTGCAAGTATAAACCAGGTGTTCAGATCCCCACACCTCTAACCACAAGCTGTAGCTGGATAGTTACACTCTCCTTTTCAAAAGCATTTTGCTTAGGACACACAGTGTTCATTTTGGAATCAAGTATACTTTGTTTTACTGGAGAAGGAAATGGCAACCCACTCCAGTGTTCTTGCCTGGAGAATCCCAGGGATGGGGGAGCCTGGTGGGCTGCCATCTCTGGGGTCGCACAGAGTCGGACACGACTGAAGTGACTTAGCAGCAGTAGCAGCATACTTGATTTTCTCCACAAACCTCATGTCACTAGCATTGTTGCTGTGCCTTCAGAAAGGAGGGGTTGCAGTAACAAAACTCTGGAGTCAGACCTCATTCTGATCTTGGAGTGGAGTGCCATTGCCTTCTCCGGTCAAGGATATTAATAACATCAAATTTCAGATTTCCCATGGGAATGCTCCTAGTGGCTAACCCAGAGGGCTGAATTACATTATGCATGAAAGGCACATTGTGAGGATTCAATAAAGAGTGATGATTATACCAATAATACCAATTTCTGCCTGAAAAATCACAGAAGAATCTAGGTGAGAGAATACAGAATGCCCCCTCTCCAATGTCACATAAGTTTCTGCTCTTAACTAGCTCCCCTGGAGACTGCACAGTGGGCAATGTAGGGTGGAGAGGGGACAGAGACTCCTACTGTATTAGATTTGGAAGAACAATCTGGACAATCAGCTCACTATGAAGTAGTAAGGGTGATTTATCTCCTTCAGGATCTGAATATTGTCTGTGGTCACTGAGTGAATCCTGGAGCACCAGGCCAGTGAGAAGAGCCAAGGTTCATTGACGATGTATAAGTTGATGGTGATGTTAGCTGCTTTATATTCTCTGGGAAGAAAAAGAACCCGTAGGAAATTAAGACTTAATCTCACACTCATCATCTAAAAGGGAACTGGTCACCATATTTGTAAAAGGTGTTTACTTAAATCACAAGAAGCAGTTGGTCATGTGACATCTTATGATACGACATGCTGAATTAGCTCGTGTTTCAATGAGGACAAAGGACTAGATTTAATACCTTTGCTCCTGTACCAACAGTAGTATTTTTCTATTTTTTAAATTTTTATTGAAATATAGTTGATTTACAATGTTGTGTTAGTTTCAGGTTTATAGCAAAGTGATTCATAGTATATGCTGCTGCTGCTGCTGCTAAGTCACTTCAGTCGTGTCCAACTCTGTGCGACCCCAGAGACGGCAGCCCACCAGGCTCCCCCATCCCTGGGATTCTCCAGGCAAGAAAACTGGAGTGGGTTGCCATTTCCTTCTCCAAGGCATGAAAGTGAAAAGTGAAAGTGAAGTCGCTCAGTCGTATCCGACTCTTAGTGACCCCATGGACTGCAGCCTACCAGGCTCCTCTGCCCATGGGATTTTCCAGGCAAGAGTACTGGAGTGGGTTGCCATTGTCTACATATATCTAAATCTATATTCTTTTTAGATACTTTTCCATTGTAGGTTACTATAAGATCTTGAGTATAGTTTCCTATGCTGTACAATAGGTCCTTACTATATTTTAAATATAGTAGTGTGTTTATTTTAATTCCAAACTTCTAATTTATCCCTCCCCCCTTTCTCTTTGGTAACTATAAGCTTGTTCTCTATGTTAACAGTAATAGTAGTATTTTAGTAAAGTACATGCCCCAAGACAAAAAAGGAAGAAAGAAAGAGAGGGAGGGAGGGATGAAACAGGAAAGCCCTGTTAGAAGGAAAAGGCAATCCACTCCAGTATTCTTGCCTGAAATTTTCATGGATGGAGAAACCTGGCAGGCTACAGTCCATGGGGTTGCAAAGAGTTGGACATGACTGATGTCATATAAATATTCCTACAATTTGCACCCATAAGCTGATATGCACCAGCTCCAGTACACTATTGTGTAGAAAATGTACTTACTTCCATCAGAATGCTTAACACCCATTATGCTACCTGCTTTCCTATCAGTCTTCTTTACTTGACTGTAGCAAATTAAAAGCAGAGATTCTGTGTTACTCATCTCTGTATACCCAGTAACTGCTTCATAAACAGTTAACTGAAGGAAAAAAGAAATGAATACCAATATGGTAAATATTTGTACTTCAAATATAAAGAATTTTTTAAAGCACTTAGTAGGGAAAATGGAACCCAAATTTCCCTATGCACTGCATGCTAAGTCACTTCAGTTGTGTCCAGCTCTTTGCAACCCCAAGGACTATAGCCCACCAGGCTCCTCTGTCCATGGGATTTTCTAGGCAAGAATTCTGGAGTGGGTTGCCATTTCCTTCTCCAGGAGATCTTCCCAACCCAGGCATTGAACCCACACCTCTTACGTCTCCTGCACTGGCAGTTGGGTTCTTCACCACTAGCACCACCTGCGTGTCGGTAGATATTTGTACACTGTCTATAGAGACAGAAAGTAAGTAGAGCGTCTAGTAATTCTAGTCAAGTTGTCATTTTCAGGGAAAACTTCTCACAAAATATACCATGTAAATCCCTTCAAAATTTTTCCTTCACCCTGAGATGACATAGCATATTGGAAACAGCTATGTGCAAGTCTGCATTTGAATCTAGCTTTGTCTTGTACTAGCTTCGCAGGCTGTTAGGCTCAGTATATAAGCTGTAAGAGAAAAATAATACTATCACTTTCACAGTAGCACTTACAATTAGTTACCCAATATGCTAGAAATGTCTCTAAGACAATTCTTCAGATCACCAGAAGATTAGGAAACAGAAATAAGGAAACAGTAGTAAAATTTTTTGAAGCCAACACACAAAAACCATTCACAATTTCTATCTATTAATAATGAGCCTATAGAAACTGAAACACAATATGCCATTAGCAATCACCCCAAAGAATGTAAATACATAGGTATTAACAAACATAGGATCTGTAAGCCCAAAACTAAAAAGTATTGATGAAGGTAATCAAAGAATATTTTAAAAGTGAAGAGACACATGTATTTATGAATTGGAAAAGTCAGCATCATACAGATGTCAGTTCTCCTCAAACTGATCTGTAGGTTAATGCAATTCTTACCAAAATACCACCAAGTTTTCCTTGGTTTGTTTATTTTCTTCTGTACAATTAACCTTTGCATGCGTGTGTGCTAAGTCGCTTCAGTCCAGTTCGACTCTTTGCAACCTTATGGACTGTAGCCTGCCAGGCTCCTCTGTCCTAACTGATTCTACAATGTATGTCAAAAGACTCAGCCCAAAATTAATTAAAACTATATTGAAAAAGAAGAGTAAAGTGAGAGAGAATCACTGTACCCAGTATTAAGGCACACTGTACAGCTACAGCAATCAAAACAGTGTGGTATTAGGGAAGGAGCAGACATATGGAACAGTGGGACATAATTTGAAACCCAGAAACAGACCCACACAAATGTCAAAATGATTTTTTACAAAGGTCCAAAAGCAACTTAATGGGATAAGGAGAAGTTTTTTCAACAAACTGGACTAGAGCAATTGGCCAAAAACATATAGGCATAGGCAAAAAAAAAAAAAAAAGAAGAAGAAATTTTAACACCACACACACACTTAATATAAAAATTGACTCAAATGGATCATAGACAAATATATAATGTAAATTATAAAACTTGCAGGAAAAATTGAGACCTGTGGGCTATACAAAGAACTCGTAGACTCAACAGTAAAAAGCATGATTCATAAAAGGGAAAACTGATGTTAGACCTAATCAAAATTTTAAAACTCTTGTTCTGTGGAAGACTGTGTAGGAGACGCTACAGACCAGAAACAGACTGGGACAAAATATATGCAAACAAAATACCCAACAAAGGATGATATCTATAATACAGAAAGAACTCTCAAAACTCAACAATAAAATTCAGTTAAGAATGATAAGACATTTCACCGAAGAGGACAGACCAAGGCAACTAAGAACATGATAAGACAGACATTCAGTATCATTCATTACCCACCAGAGAATGATAATTAAAACCACAGTGGGATATCACTACACAGCTATAGAATGGCTACAGTAAAAATGACAATGGCTGGAGTAGGAAATGGCAACCCCCTCCAGGATTCTTGCCTGGAAAATTCAAAATTCCATGGACAGAGGAGGCTGGCGGGCTACAGTCCATGGGGTCACAAGAGTTGGACTCAACTGACTTTCACTTTCAAAAGAAAGAATAAAAAAAAAAAATCACCAGCTAGCAGTCACATAGTTGGTTCTGAAGGACAACTGTTATTTGATTCTGTTTTGATTTCTGGAGAAGATCAGGTTCTTTTAGTACTCATGTATAGGTTTTCTCTTCTTTAGAATTAAAGGACAAAGCTGAAAGAGTATTCTATATACCTATGAAAATTAAAGTGCATATCCGATCCCATTGATTTATTAGTACTCACACAGCCTTGTGAAAAGTGCATGAGGCACCAGGTCCAATGGGGGCACATTCATTCTCACAGAAAAGGGTAGCATTTCAGGGTCAGGAACCATGGTAAAAACCACCATATGATCCAGCAATCCTACACCTAGGCATATACCCTTAGGAAACCACAATTGAACAAGACAAATGCATCCCATTGTTCACTGCAGCACTATTTACAATAGCTAGAACATGGAAGCATGTCCATGCCCATGGATGTCCATCTGTCGAGAGATGAATGGATAAAGAAGTCTTGCTACATATACACAATGGAATATTACTCCGCCATTAAAAGGAATGCATTTGAGTCAGTTCTGATGAGGTGGATGAACCTAAAGCCTATTATACAGAGTGAAGTGAGTCAGAAAGAGAAAGATGAATATCATATTCTAACACATATATTTGGAATCTAGAAGAATGGTAGTGAAGAATTTATTTATAGGGCAGCAATGGAGAAAAAGACATAGATAATAGATTTATGGACATGGGGAGAGGGGAGGAGACAGTGAGATGTATGGAAAAAGTAACATGGAAATTTACATTACCATATGTAAAATAGATAGTCAAGGGGAATTTGCTGTATGGCTAAGGAAACTCAAACAGGGCCCTGTATCAAACTAGAGGGGTGGGATGGGGAGGGAGATGAGAGGGAGGTTCAAAAGGGAGGGGATATATGTATACCTATGGCTGATTCATGTTGAGGTTTGACAGAAAATAAAATTCTACAAAGCAATTATCCTTCAATAAAAAATAAAAGGAAAACAAACAAACAAAAACTATTACTTACAAAATGTTAGATTTAAAATATTGAAAACTTTAATTTTCATATCAGATATTTCAATATCCATAAAGCAATTATATGGCAAAATAATTTCTATTCAGTGTTGGTGCATTAAATGGGTTAGCATTGATTCACGATAACAAAATAAACTGAACTATGGATTAATATATATAAATAAATCCCAGGGGAAGTTAAAAAAATATTTTGGAAAACAATTATGTTCAAAATCTAAAAATAAATGGAAATGTATGACTTAAAAAGACACAAAACCAAAGTCTCTGTGCCTTGCAGACTGCTGATTAGAAGCTTCAGGGATTTTCACAACATAAATCTTTGTTTTGTGTGCTGTTTATTCAAACAAATTAATTTAACGATGTGCAATAAAAATTTTCTCAAAGCAAAAAAAAAAAAAAAGACAATGGCAAAAACTGGTAAGGACAGAGAGGCTCTGAATCATCATACATTACTAGTAGGATGTAAAGAGGTACAGGCCCTCTGAAAATGTTTGGAAGTGTCTTACAAATTACATAAAATTTACAGTTTCTTATAAAACTGAAAACTACCATACCCCAGCAATTGCATTCCTGCCATTAACCCATTAATCCATTCTTGCCATTAATCTTGCCATTAATTCTAGCCATTAATCCCATAGAAGTAACAACTTATATTCATGGCAAACAATTCTCAGAAGATAGCAGATAAAGAAGCCCCAGGAACCTGATCTTATTCTGGACCATTACACTGGCAAATCTGTCTAATGTAACTATTAATATTTTTATACTATGGAGTCTATTTAAGTCTTACAACTTTCAGTGAAGCTCTAGATGTTATAGTTAAAAAGTTATAGCTCAGTTCAGTTCAGTCACTCAGTCGTGTCTGACTCTTTGCAATCCCATGAACCACAGCATGCCAGGCCTCCCTGTCTATCACCAACTCCCTGAGCTTACTCAAACTCATGTCCATTAAGTCAGTATGCCATCCAACCATCTCATCCTCTGTCGTTCCCTTCTCCTCCTGCCTCAATCTTTCCCAGCATCAGGGTCTTTTCAAATGAGGCAGCTCTTCACATCAGGTGGCCAAAGTATTGGAGTTTCAGCTTCAACATCAGTCCTTCCAATGAGCACCCAGAACTGGTCTCTTTAGGATGGACTGGTTGGATCTCCTTGCAGTCCAAGGGACTCTCAAGAGTCTTCTCCAACACCACAGTTCAAAAGCATCAATATCAGCACTCAGCTTTCTTTATAGTTCAACTCTCACATCCATACATGACTACTGGAAAAAAACATAGTCTTGACTAGACAGACCTTGGTTGGCAAAGTAATGTCTCTGCTTTTGAATATGCTGTCTAGGTTGGTCATAACTTTACTTCCAAGGATTAAGCATCTTTTAATTTCATGGCTGCAATCAACATCTGCAGTGATTTTGGAGCCCCCCCCCCAAAATAAAGTTAGCCACTGTTTCCACTGTTTCCCCATCTATTTGCCATGAAGTGATGGGAGGAGATGCCAAGATCTTAGTTTTCTGAATGTTGATTTTAAGCCAACTTTTTCACTCTCCTTTTTCACTTTCATCAAGAGGCTCTTTAGTTCTTCACTTTCTGCCATAAGGGTGGTGTCATCTGCATATCTGAGGTTATTGATATTTCTCCCAGCAATCTTGATTCTAGCTTGTGCTTTATCCAGCCCAGCATTTCTCATGATGTACTCTGCATATAAGTTAAATAAGCAGGGTGACAATAAAAACAACAAAAAAAAGCCTTGATGAACTCCTTTTCCTATTTGGAACCAGTCTGTTGTGTCATGTCCAGTTCTAACTGTTGCTTCCTGACCTGCATACAGGTTTCTCAAGTTGCAGGTCAGGTGGTCTGATATGCCCATCTCTTTCAGAATTTTCCATGGTTTATTATGATCCACACAGTCAAAGGCTTTGGCATAGTCAATAAAGCAGTAATACATGTTTTTCTGGAACTTTCTTGCTTTTTAGATGATCCAGCAGATGTTGGCAATTTGATCTCTGGCTCCTCTGCCTTCTTTAAAACCAGCTTGAATATCTGGAAGTTCACGGTTCATGTATTGCTGAAGCCTGGCTTGGACTGTGGTCAATTTCAGCAATTAGCACAGTAGTAGTTACCCATTCCTAGAGAAGGTGATGGCATCCCACTCCAGTACTCTTGCCTGGAAAATCCCATGGAAGGAGGAGCCTGGTAGGCTGCAGTCCATGGGGTCACTAAGAGTCAGACATGACCAGCGACTTCACTTTCACTTTTCACTTCCATGCATTGGAGAAGGAAATGGCAACCCACTCCAGTGTTCTTGCCTGGAGAATCCTGGGTATGGGGAAGCCTGGTGGGAGGCCATCTATTGGGTCACACAGAGTTGGACATGACTGAAGTGACTTAGCAGCAGCAGCAGCAGTTACCCATTCCACACTTCCAGCCCCATGACAGGCAGCTGTGCCCATGTTCCTAGAGCAGTGTGCACACAGCTTATGGGAGCCAAGATGGGCAAAAAGGTCACTATCCCCCAATTATTGGGGATCTGTGCTCTGATCACTGATTGCTGCTTCTGGCCACAGATGTGCACAGAAAGATGAGTGCAAGCACTGTTGTCTCCTCACTGCCTCCCCCCACCTCCACCATCACCACTGTGGCAATCTTTCCTCTTCCCACTAAAATGATTTCCAGTGGTTTAAAAGTCCATTGCTCTTTCCTTCCCATCTTTCAGTTACGTCTTTTTCCCCTTCTGGGAGCCAAACATTAAAGATTAGGACATCAAAAAGCAATTACATATATAGGGAAAGTTACAAAGTGACCACATATGTCCAGGGAAAGACACATTAGAGACCTGAGAAGACCTTAAGTTTATACCCCCAGGCTGACTGTTGGCATAGAGACAGCCAAAATACAAACAAGTAACAAAAAGCAGCAAACCCTGGGGAAAGGGGAGAATCTGATTTCAAGAGTTGCCAGATAATTATTTTCAACTGTTCAGTTTTTAAGAAAAATCACAAAGCGTAAAAAGAAACAAGAAAGTATGGTTCATTCAAAGGAAAAACTAAATCTAAAAAATCTGTCCCTGGAAAAGAGCAGATGGCTGATACACAAGACAAAAACTTTTCCATCCTAAAGATACTCAGAGAACTAAAGGAAGATGTAGATAGAGTTTTTTAAATATATGAAGAAAATGGAAACATTAATAAAGAGACAGAAAACCTAGAAAATACTAGAGCCAAATTCTAGAGCTGAAAGTCACAATAACTGTAATGAAAAACTGACTATTAAGATTCAAAGGCAGATTTGATCAGCAGAAGAAAGAATCAGTGAACTAGAAGATAGATCAATAGATATTTATGATTCCGAAGAAAAGAAGCAAAAGATTGAAGAAAAGGAAACAGAGCCTATCTGTGGGACATCATAAAACAAGTCAATATATGTATTTCTAGGTTCCAAAAGAAGGACAGAGAAAGAGGCAGAGAGAATATTTGAAGAAATAATTGCTGAATGCCCAAATTTGATAAAAGATATGTATGTAAATATCCAATGAACTCTAAGTAAGATGAACTCAAAGAGATACACCCTATGACACACTATAATCAAACTTTCAAAAGCCAAAGGCAAAGGAAGAATCTTGAAATCACCAAGAGAAGCAACTTGCCACATACAAGGTATCCTCAATCACATTCTCAGACTTCTCATCAGGCTTTGGTAGACAGCAGGCAGTGGGTCCAAATATTCAAAGTGTTAAAAGAAAAAAACTGTCAACCAAGATTCATAAACCCAGCAAAACCTATCTTTCAAATATAAGAGGTATAAAACCAAATAACAAATCTGAGTCCATATTAGACCTTTTATTTTTTAACTTTAATCTGTGTATTCTATTGCTTTTGAGACAAGCAAGAATGTTGCCTATAGCCTGAAATGCTCAGGATAACCCATTCTCAAGGTTCTGACCTCTAAAGGTATAACATTTTCCTATACATGTAGAGATAAAAAGTTCAGAACAGAGAATAACATTTGTCTTATTGGAGATTCACAGGCACAAAGGGAAATTTAAGACATTTCCAGATAAACTAAAGCTGAAGGACTTCATGACCACTAGACCAGCCCTGTAGGAAAAACTCAAGAGAATCCTCCAGTTGAGTTCAGTCACTCAGTCGTGTCCAACTCTTTGTGACCATGGACCCACAGCACGCCAGGCCTCCCTGTCCATCACCAACTCCCGGAGTTTACCCAAACTCATGTCCATTGAGTCGGTGATGCCACCCAACCATCTCATCCTCTGTTGTCCCCTTCTCCTCCTGCCTGCAATCTTTCCCAGCATCAGGGTCTTTTCCAATGAGTCAGTTCTTTGCATCAGGTAGTCAAGGGACAGTAAGTCAAAATCTTACAGACACATAAAGATCTCAATAAAAGTCAATGGCAAATATAAAAGCTAGTATTATTTTTAACAATTTTGTAACTATAAGTCTTTATTTCACACATAATTTAGTAAAAAATCTAAGGGAGAGAGTCAGAATTATTAGTCTAACAGCTACTAATTTTGTAACTTTGTTTTATCAACTCCACATGTTGTCTTCTGCATAATTTGAGAAACTATTGCATTTATAAGAATTATTAGTTTATCTTTGAGGCACATAGTGTATATAAAGATAAATTTTTCTGACATCAATAAGTGAAACTGGAGTTATAAAGAAGAAGATTTATTGCATGTTACTGACTTTAAGCTGGTAAAAATTCAATCACAGTATCATAACTTTAGGATGGTAAGTGTAATTCCCATGGTAACCACAAAAACCTTTGTGGTTAAAAAAATGCATAAAAAGGGAAACAAGAAAAGGATTTAAGTATTATACTACAAAAAAAAAAAAAAAAAAGCAATGAAACATAAAGGAAAACAGAAAAGTAGAAAATAAGGGGGAAAATTATAAGGTATACAAAATTAACAAGTTAAAATAACTGATAACAGAAACAATATTTACAAAAAAGACAGCAGTAAAAACATGATAATAGTCTTCCCTCTTTTCAGTAATTATTTTAAATGTAAATAAACTCTCCAATCAAACAGATTGGCAGAATGCATAAAAACATATGACCCGTCTTTATGCTGTTTACAAGAGGCTCATTCTAGATCCAAAGGCACAAATAGATTGCAAGTGAAAGGACAGAAAAGTTATTCCATGCAAACAGTAACTAAAAAGATCATGGGTGGCTATACTAACAACAGACAAAACAGGCACTATGTCAAAAAGCTAATATGTGGAAAAGAAAGACATTACATATTAATAAAAGTTTCAATATAGCAAGAAGATATAGTAATTATAAACATTTATCTGCCTAATGACAGGACAGTAAAATTTACAAAGTAAACACTGACAGAACTGACAGAACTAAAATAGTTGGAAATTTTAATATCCCACTCTCAATATGAATAGAACAATCAGACAGAAGATAAGTAGGGAAAGAGAGGACTTAATCAACACAAGAAACTATTTCTAAGACACAGAATGCTCAACCCAATGACAGCATACACATTCTTCTCAAATGCATATGTGACAATTCCCAGTTTAGATATAGTAGACCACAAATTAAGTCTCAACAGATATGAAAAGATAAATATCAAAGTAACCTATCCAACCACAACACAATAAAGTTAGAAGTCTAACAAAAGGAAAATTGGAAAATTCACATATTTGTGGGACTTAACACACTTCCTGAGCTTCCCTGGTGGCTCAGATGGTAAAGAATCCACTTGCAATGCAGGAGACCTGGGTTTGATCCCTGAATTGGGAACAACCCCTGGAGAAGGGCATGGCAACCAGACCCAGTAATCTTGCCTGAAGAATCCCCATAGACAGAGGAGTCTGGCAGGCTACAGTCCATGGGGTCACAAAGAGTTGGACGTGACTGAGTGACTAAGCACACAATACACTTTCAAGAAACTAATGGATAAAGAAAGAAATCACAAGGGAAATGAGAAAATACATGGAGATGAATGAAAATGAAAACACCAAAATTTGTGGGATGCACCAAAGTTCATAGACGGTGCTGGGGGAGGGGGAATCCATGGCTATCAATACTTACATTTAAAAAATCAAAGGATTTTTGCATCTATGTTCATCAGTAATATTGGCCTGTAATTTTCTTTTCTGTGATATCTCTCTCTGCTTTTGGTATCAGAGTGATGGCAGCCTGACACAATGAGTTTAGAAGTGTTCCTTTCAAACAATATCATCAATGTCACAGAAGAACACAGGTGCAAAATTCCTCAACAAAATATGAGCAAACCAAATCCAACAATACATTAAAAGGCTCATATACCATGATCAAGTGGGATATATCCCAGAATTGCAAGAATTTTTCAATAGTATCAAATACTGTGATATACCACATTAAGAAACTGAAGAATAAAACCCATATGATCATCTCAATAGATGCAGAAAAAGCTTTTGATAAATTTAAACATCCATTGATAAGAAAAACTAAGAAATTGAGAAAACAGGGAACATACCTCAACATAATAAAGGCCACATATATGACAAATCCATGACTAACATCATACTTAAAGTTAAAAAGCTGAAAGCACTTCCTCTAAGATCAGATCAGGAATAAGACAAGAAGACCCATTCCCATCACTCTCATTCAACATAGGTTTGGAAATCCTAGACTCAGCAATAAGAGAAAAAAGAAAATGAATCCAAACTGGAAAAGAAGAAGTAAAGCTGTCAATGTTTGTAGATGACACATTATCCACAGAAAATCCTAACACTACTAGAAAACCACCAGAACTCATCAATAAATTCAGTAAAGCTGCAAAATGCAAAATTAATGTGTATGAATCCATTGGACTTCTATACAGTAACAACAAAATATCCAAAAGAGAAACTAAGGAACCAATCCCATTTACCACTGTATCATAAACAATAATATACCTGGGAATTAACCTACCTAAGGAGGCAAAAGGCCTGTACTTCGATAACTGTTAAAATGTTAGTGAAAGAAACTAAAGACAGTACAAAAAGGATGGAAAGATATACTGTGCTCTTGGAATAGAAAAATCAATACTGTTAACAACTTACTGATCACAGACCTATCAATAAGTTTTTTGTTACCCAAATATTACTGACTGGAGATGTATTAATATTCATTTACATAACAAATTGCTGGTCACAGGTGTTAGCTTCTGTAAAATTCCTGCTGTCAATAATTTGTTAAAATGGCCATACTACCCAAGACAATACACAGATTCAGGTAAATCCCTATCAAATTACCAATGGCACTTTCCACAGAACTATAACAAAAAATTTAAAAATTTGTACACAAACACAAAAGACCCTAAAGAGCTAAAACAGTCTTAAGAACAAAGGGGCTGGAGGTCACAGTCCCTCACTTCAGACTATACTACAAAGCTCTGTAATCAAAACAGTATAGTACTGGCACAAAAACCGAAGTCTAAATAAATGGAACACGATATAAAGAACAGAAATAAACCCACACACATATGGTCAATTAATCTTCAACAAAGGAGGCGAGACTACATAATGGAGAAAAGGCAGTCTCTTCAATAAGTGGTGCTGGAAAACTAGACAGCTAGAAGCAAAATAATAAAATTATCAGGTTCAATGCACGATACTGGATGCTTGGGGCTAGTGCACTGGGACGAACCAGAGGGATGGTATGGGGAGGGAGGAGGGAGGAGGGTTCAGGATGGGGAGCACATGTATACCTGTGATGGATTCATTTTGATATTTGGCAAAACTAATACAATTATGTAAAGTTTAAAAATAAAATAAAATTTAAAAAAATAAAATAAAATAAAATTAGAACACTCTCTAACACCATACACAAAAATAAAAAAAGACCTAAACATAAGGCAAGCTACTATAAAAGTGTTAGAAGAATACTTAGGATACTCTCTGACATAAATCACATCTTTTTCAATCCATCTCCAGGAGTAATGAAAATAAAAACAATAACAAATGGAACATAATTAAACTTAAAAGCTTTTACACAGCAAAGGATACCATAAACAAATGAAAGGACAACCCACAGAATAGGAGAAAATATTTGCAAATTAAGTGACTGACAAGGGATTAAGCTACAAAATATACAAATAGCTCATGCAGCTCAATAGCAAAAAAGCAAACAATCCAAGCAAAAAATGGGCAGCAAATCTAAATAGGCATTTTTCCAAAGAAGACATGCAGATGGCCAAAATGTACATGAAAAGATGCTCAACATCACTAATTATTCAGTTCAGTTCAGTCACTCAGTCATGTCCGACTCTTTGCGACCCGTGGAATGCAGCACGCCAGGCTTCCCTGTCCATCACCGACTCCTGGAGCTTTCTCAAACTCAAGTCCATCAAGTTGGTGATGCCATCCAACCATCTTATCCGCTGTTGTCCCCTTCTCCTGCCTTCAATCTTTCCCAGCATCAGTGTCAACGCAAATAAAAACTATGAGGCATCACTGCACACTAGTCAGAATGGCCATTATCAAAAAATCTACAAACAATAAATGCTGAAGAAGGTGTGGAGAAAAGGGAATCCTCCCACACTCCTGGTGGGCATGTAAATTGGTACAGCCACTGAGAAGAACAGTATGGAGTTTCCTTAGAAAGCTAAAAATATACTTACCATGTGATCCAGCAATCCCATTTGGGCATACACTCAGAGAAAAATCTAATTCAAAAGATATGTGTACCCAATGTTCACAGCAGCAACCTTTACAATCTTGCAAGACATGGAAGCAATCTAAATGTCCACTGACAGATACATGTATAAAGATGCTATGATGTGTGTGTGTCACAATGGAATATTACTCAGTCATAAAAAGAATGACATAATGCCATTTGCAGCAACATGGATGAACCAAGCAATGGTCATATTAAGTGAAGTCAGACTGCAAAAGACAAATATCATATGATATCACCTTAATGGAATCTGAAAAATGATACAAACAAATTTATTTACAAAACAGAAACATAAAAAACAAATTTATGGTTGCCTAAGGGGAAATGGTGGGCAGGGAAAATTAAGAGTTTGGGATTAAGATATAAACATTATCAAATATAAAATAAACAAGAAGGGAACTTGTGTATAGCACATGAAATTACATTCAAAACTTGTAACAACCTATAATGGAAAGCAATTTGAAAAATTAAATAAATATATACATATATATGTATATATATATATGAAAAAATTTGCTGTACCCTGAAACTAACACTACATTGTAAATCAACCATACTTCAATTAAAATTTTTTAAAAAGAAATACTATGCACAATATGAAAAAATATAATTAACATTGCTGTATGTTACATGTGAAAGCTGTTAAGTGAGGAAATCCTAAGAGTTCTCATCACAAGGAAAAACCTTCTATTTCTCCAATTATGTATCTATATGAGATGATGGATATTTATTCAACTTCTTGTGATAATCATTTAATGATGAATGTAAGCAAATTGATTATATATGCTGTACAACTTAAACCTACAGAGCTATATGCATATTTTAATAAAAGTGAAAGGAAAGAAGAATTTTCAAAAAACAGGAAAGATTTCATATCAACCATACAACCTTACAGCTTAAGAAACTAGAAAAAGAAGAACAAATTGAGCCCCATAGCAAAAGGAAGAAAATAATGAAGACTAGAAAAGACATAAACAAAATAAAGAACAGAAAACCAATAAAGAAAATCAAAGAAACCAAAAGTTAGTTCTCTGAAAACATAAACAAAATTAATAAGCTTTTAGCTAGAGGTACTATGATAAAGAGAAGAGACTCAAATTACTGAATCAGAAATGAAAGTGGGCACATTATTACAAGTTTTACAGAAATAAAAGGATTATAAGGGATATAGCAGTATGACCAATTGTATCTCAACAAATTGGATAGCCAAGGTGAAAAGGACAAAATCCTAAAATCAAGAAACCTACCATGACTGTATTATGAAGAATTAGAAAATATAAATAGATATATAATCAGTAAGGAGACTGAACAATATACAGCCTTGATGTACTCTTTTTCCTATTTGGAACCAGTCTGTTGTTCCATGTCCAGTTCTAACTATTGCTTCTTAACCTGCATATAGGTTTCTCAAGAGGCAGGTCAGGTAGTCTGGTATTCCCATCTCTTTCAGAATTTTCCACAGTTTATTGTGATCCACACAGTCAAAGGCTTTGGCATAGTCAATAAAGCAGAAATAGTTGTTTTTCTGGAACTCTCCTGCTTTTTCCATGATCCAGCAGATGTTGGCAATTTGATCTCTGGTTCCTCTGCCTTTTCTAAATCCAGCTTGAACATCTGAAAGTTCACAGTTCACGTATTGCTGAAGCCTGGCTTGGAGAATTTTGAGCATTACTTTACTAGCATGTGAGATAAGTACAATTGTGCAGTAGTTTGAGCATTCTTTGGCATTGCCTTTCTTTGGGATTGGAATGAAAACTGACCTTTTCCAGTCCTGTGGCCACTGCTGAATTTTGCTGGCATATTGAGTGCAGCACTTTCACAGCATCATCTTTCAGGATTTGAAATAGCTCACTGGAATTCCATCACCTCCACTAGGTTTGTTCATAGTGATGCTTTCTAAGGCCCACTTGACTTCATATTCCAGGATGTCTGGCTCTAGGTCAGTGATCACACCATTGTGATTATCTGGGTCGTGAAGATCTTTTTTGTACTGTTCTTCTGTGTATTCTTGCCACCTCTTCTGTTAGGTCCATACCATCTCTGTCCTTTATCAAGCCCATCTTTGCATGAAATGTTCCCTTGGTATCTCTGATTTTCTTGAAGCGATCTCTAGTCTTTCCCATTCTGTTGTTTTCCTCTATTTTTTGCATTGATCGCTGAGGAAGGCTTTCTGATCTCTCCTTGCTATTCTCTGGAACTCTGCATTCAGATGTTTATATCTTTCCTTTTCTCCTTTGCTTTTTGCTTCTCTTCTTTTCAGAATATTTGTAAGGCCTCCGCAGACAGCCATTTTGCTTTTTTGCATTTCTTTTCCATGGGGATGGTCTTGATCCCTCTCTCCTATACAATGTCACGAACCTCTGTCCATAGTTCATCAGGCACTCTGTCTATCAGATCTAGTCCCCTTAAATCTATTTCTCACTTTCACTGTATAATCATAAGGGATTTGATTTAGGTCATACCTGAATGGTGTAGTGGTTTTTCCCTACTTTCTTCAATTTAAGTCTGAATTTGGCAATAAGGAGTTCATGATCTGAGCCACAGTCAGCTCCTGGTCTTGTTTTTGCTGACTGTATAGAGCTTCTCCATCTTTGGCTACAAAGAATATAATCAATCTGATTTCGGTGTTGACCATCTGGTGATGTTCATGTATAGAGTCTTCTCTTGTGTTGTTGGAAGAGAGTGTTTGCTATGACCAGTGTGTTCTTTTGGCAAAACTCTATTAGCCTTTGCCCTGCTTCATTCCGTATTCTAAGGCCAAATTTGCCTGTTACTCCAGGTGTTTCTTGACTTCCTACTTTTGCATTCCAGTGCCCTATGATGAAAAGGACATCTTTTTTGGGTGTTAGTTCTTAAAGGTCTTGTAGGTCTTCATAGAACTGTTCAACCATTCAGCACAGTGGCTACACTTTGCTGGAGCAGCCATGAAGAGATACCCCACGTCCAAGGTAAGAGAAACCCAAGTAAGATGGTAGATATTGAGAGAGGGCATCAGAGGGCAGACACACTGAAACCATAATCACAGAAAACTAGCCAATCTGATCACATGGATCACAGCCTTGCATTCCAGTCTCCTATAATGAAAAGGACATCTTTTGGGGGTGTTAGTTCTAAAAGGTCTTGTAGGTCTTCATAGAACTGTTCAGCTTCTTCAGCGTTACTTGTTGGGGCATAGGCTTGGATCACCATGATATTGAATGGCCTCTGTTGCAGCGCTGAGCAAGCATAGGCTAAAAGGATATGCTAAATCTATAAATTTAGCTACATCTATATCTCAAAGGAAACTCTGTCTCTGATAAATTTAGAATTATCTGAAAAAAAAAAAACCTTAAAATCTAACAGAAATGGTATATGGATTAATGTAAACAGTGATTAATAAATTTTAAAATGTTACTTTACTACCAGATACTTTTAATTCTGAAAATGTATTTCTAATAATAATAATTATAAATGTGATGATTAATAATTTTTCTTTCTTCTCATACTTGGCTGTCTCAAATTTTTTAAAACAATGATTTAGCTATGTTATTTACTATTGCTATAAGAGATCTGGATATTGGGATCACAAAGTCATTTATAAGGTACTGGAATCTGGAAGAGGAAATCAATAACGTTTTGAGTTCTGACTTTTCAATACTTACATTGTATAAAGAGAAAAATACCAAGAATACACAAAAGTGGGTTGATTGGAGGACAGGAGAAGGGGCCATAGACTATGTTCCAATAACAGAGTCTACCCTTTGATAAACGTTTTAGGGCAGATAGGGAGAAAACGATAACAAGAAGAAATTTGGGAATTCCACGAAGATGGCCAAACCCAGAAATCCTGAGATGGGAGGAGGAACCTAAATTACTCGGCTAGGATGCAGATTTTGTTCAAGAAAGGCAACACATGCCAAGAGGGGTTAAACACTTACTTCAAGCCATTGTAGAACAACCTCTTATAGTCAACATTTATTCTAGTGATATTTTCTTTTCTAAGTTCTTCAACGGTGAATAACCGGCTGATGTGCTGAAAACCAGGAGCTTTGCTCCTGACATACTTCCTATCAGAATCTGGTAACCAGAAAATCTGCAAGGAGAAACAGGAAGTCTTTCAGTGGAAAATCAGCTGTGTTGGTACAAACAGCCCCATGTAGAATGGGAGGCGTTTCATTCAAGCATGGATAACAGTCTATAGGGAGCAGAGATTTTAGTCTTTGATGAATGAGTTAACCTGCCCTAATGTTGTCCAGTGAACTCTTAAAATGCGGCTGTCACTAGTTTTGTTCTGGAGCTGAGTTTTCCCAGTTAACATCACGGGACCAAAGGTGAGCTGTGTCACCACACTAGCTAAAGTGGATGAGGAGTTTGTAGGTGTGGATAAAGGGTCAGTATCATAATCATCTCCTCTGGCTGATGATGCTATAAATCATTTTTGAGAAGAGTCATTTTCTGCCAACAGGAGATGCTCTCCACTCATCTGTGGAAAGAGTTCTATTTGGAAAAAGACATATATTTGTTTCTCTCATAGCATTCTTCCACATTCTGAAAATTAAAGATATTTGGAATGACTGACTGACAAAATGAAGAGTGCTCTGGAAAACATGATGAATCTCTGTTCTAATAAGAACTTTCTATATCATAAATGAAAGCTGCTATTCAAAGCCTTAGTGCTCCATACTCAGGCCCTTTTCTAAGAGATGTACACTGGTGGTGATGCAGCTCACATCATATAGCCATTACATACATTCCCTTTTATTTCATTTGGTTTGGAACAGCAAACAGCCTCAATGTTTTCCCCACTGATATAAATTTAACTGGCTCATTCTTAGATTGGCACATGTATTGGGTTCACCAAAAATTTTGTTTTCTTTTTTTTCCTGTAAGATGGCTCTAGCAGCACTTAGTTGTCTTTAACTTCATTTTAAACAATTTTCTTATATTGCATTGTAACAGCTGGCACTCATTAGTGAGCATTAAAAAAATATAAATTTGGAGAATTTTTGTATAGCCATTTTAATATTTAAAATTGAAGAAAAAGTCACATTTTTCATATATTATGCTTTATCATTTGAATAAAGGTAAAAACACAACTGAAATGCAAAAAAAAAAAAAAAAAAGATATGTGCCATGTATGGAGAGAAAAGTGCAGAAAAGCAAAATGGCTATCTGGGGAGGCCTTACAAATAGCTGTGAAAAGAAGAGAAATATTGGCTCTATTGACTTACATCAGTGCAGTTAAAAGGGTCAGTTAACACACATAAAGTTCCTTGTATAATTAGCAAATCTAGAGTCAGATTGTGTTAAACAACTACTAAGGCTATTAAATGAGGTTCTGTCTAGAGAGTATATAGAGAATCTAGAATTCCTCTTTTAATAGTCCCTATCATTCCAGAGCTCTTTTTCTCACTACTACTTTAAAAATTGGAAGTTCACTTGAACCAGTTTTCACATGTATAGCTACAAATATGGGCAAATTTCTCTCTCCTTTTCCTGCTCATCATTGATCTTTCTTACTACCTGTAATGCTGAGACAGTGTGCAACGAGGGACACCATACAGTTTGCCTAGGAAGGTGTGTAGGCATTGGTTCCAAATACCAATTGTATGTGTATCCTTAGTTGGGGTCTGGGGGCTTGTCATACCAGATTGAATGACATGTAATCTCAAATATGCTCTTCAGATATGATGTTGACAACACAATTTTTCCAGTTATATCCAGTGTAAAGGGGGGCATATTTCTATTCAATTTATGTAGATGACTGCATTGCCCTGAAACATAGTGATTCAGTAAAAAGAATTTGTACCTGAATTCAGAGACGTGGTGAGAACAAGTTACTAAATATTGGGTTGGCCAAAAAGCTCCTTCAGTTGTTAAATAAAAATGAAACACATATTTTTCATTTTTAAAAAGGTGTTTATTGAACATCATATTGACCTTTTTGTCCCACTACCTTCTGCCATTTTTCTGGCAACTTTGTAATTCTATCTTCCAAAACTTTTCGTCTTTTTGAACAAAGAACTCTTCCTTATGCAGTCTTTCAGGGAATTGAATTTTTTTCCACTAAAAGAATTTTGTGAAGACCAAAATCAATGGAAATCCAAAGGCACAATGTCTGGTGAATATGACAGTTGAATCAGAACTTGCCAGCCAAGCTGTAACAGTTTTTGCCTGATCATCAAATAAACATGCAGTCTTATGTTACACTGTTGGAAGATTATTTTCTGTTGACTAATTCTGGATGCCTTTCATTGAATGCTGCTTTCAGTTAGTCTAACTGAGAGCAGTGCTTGTTGGAATTTATTGTTTGCTTTTCCTGAAGAAATTCATATTGGAGGACTCCCTTTGAAACCCACTATATACACAACATCACTTTCTATGGGTGAGGGCCAGCTTTTGGTGTGTTTGATGGTGGTTCATTTTGCTTATGCTTGATCTCTTCCATTCCACATTATTGTACAGTATCCACTTTTCATCATCCATCACAATTGGTTTTAGGGAATGTTTTTGTTATGTTTAAGCAGAGTTGTATGAAATATTTTCAAGAAGATCCTTTTCACGTAACTTATGTAGAACCCAAGTATCAAAGCAATAAACATAATCAAGTTAGTGAAAATGATTTTGAGTGCTTGATTTGGATATTTTGAGTATGTTGGCTATCTCTTTGTGGTGTAACTTTGTTCTTAATTAATATCTTGATTTGATTGCTATCAATTTCAACTAGTCTCCAGTCCAGTGAGAAATCTCCAGCACTAAATTTCGCAAACCACTTTTGACATGTTCCATCAGTCACAGCACCTTCTCCATACACTGCATTTTTGGGGGCGTGTTTCAGTTGTGCTTTTGCCTTTCTTGAAATAATAGGGAAAAAAAAGAAATAATAGAAGTATAATATGCTGAAATTTTTGCTTTTTTGAGTCCATCTTCCATATTAAAATGGCCACACAATTGCTGCATGATTCAGGGAACTCAGATCTGGTGCTCTGTAACAACATGGAGGGATGGGATGGGGTGGGAGGTGGAGGGAGGTTCATGAGGGAGGATACATATGTAATACCTATGACTGATTCATGCTGCTATGTGGCAGAAAACAGTACAATTTTAAAAAGTTATTATGCTGGATTAAAAATAAAATAGCCACACAAAAAGTCACCAATTTTCATAAGTTTTAAAAAAATGCACACTGATATGACAGCAGTCACAATAGAACCTAAGAAAATTGTTTTGAATGAAGTTAAAGGCAGTTAATTGTTTCTAGAGCCATCTTATGAGAAAAGACCAATGAACCTTTTGGCCACCCCAATGTTTATTATGTCATGCCTTCTTGATATTTTTGCCCTTTTATCATTACATCATGACTTTCTTTGTACCTTGTTATCATTTTGCCTTGAGATTTATTTTTTGGGGGCATAAGCATGACTATACCTGCTTTCTTTTATTTACCATTCGCTTGGAATATCATCTTCAGTTCTTTCATTTTGAGTCTGTATGTGTCTTTAGAATTGAAACGAGTGTCCTGAAGACACCATGCAGTTCAGTCTTGATTTTTAATCCATCCCACCACCCCGTGCCTTTTGATTTGGTGAGTTCAATCCATTTACATCTCAGATGATTGTTGATATATAAGAACATACTACTGCGAATTTGTCTTTTGTCTTTTGACTGTTTCATATCTCCATTGTTTCTTTTTACTTGTGCTCTGTCTTTTCAATTGGTGATTTTCCATGCTTGTTTGCTCAGTTTTCCTCTTTATGTTTGCTGTCTGTGCTCTAGATTTTTGTTTTCTGAGTACTATGAGGTTTGCATAGAAAATCTTTCTCATAGTTTGAATAGGTCTTTTCCTGTTGAGAGCAATTTATCTAAATTTGCTGTCCTTCCTTTTTATATTTTTACTGTAGAAATTCTGTCTCTTTATTCTGTGAGTTTGTTGCACATTGTGGTAGCTAGTTATTTTCAAAAGTCTTTCCTTTAATCTTTATGTTTAATGTTTACCACTTTACTCTAAACTAGAGTTATAGTTTTCTCCCTTAACTGAGAGCTGTGTATACTTTTATCTTCTCATTTCAGGTGGAAGAGCTCCTGTCAGCATTTCTTGTAAGGCAGATTTAGTGGTGAAGAACTCTTTCAGCTTTGTTTGTCTGGGAGAGCCTGAATTTCTCCTTCATATCTAAAGAATAACTTTGTTAGATTATTATTTGTTAGAGTATTCTGGGCAAGCATTTTCTTTCTTTTTTTTTTTTTCTTTTTTTTTTCCTGTTTCCTTTTATTTTATTTTTTTAATTTCATTTTATTTTTAAACTTTACATAATTGTATTAGTTTTGCCAAATATCAAAATGAATCCACCACAGGTATACATGTGTTCCCCATCCTGAACCCTCCTCCCTCCTCCCTCCCCATACCATCCCTCTGGGTCGTCCCAGTGCACTAGCCCCAAGCATCCAGTATCATGCATCGAACCTGGACTGGCATCTCGTTTCATACATGATATTTTACATGTTTCAATGCCATTCTCCCAAATCTTCCCACCCTCTCCCTCTCCCACAGAGTCCATAAGACTGTTCTATACATCAGTGTCTCTTTTGCTGCCTCGTACACAGGGTTATCGTTACCCTCTTTCTAAATTCCATATATATGCGTTAGTATACTGTATTGGTGTTTTTCCTTCTGGCTTACTTCACTTTGTGTAATAGGCTCCAGTTTCATCCACCTCATTAGAACTGATTCAAATGTATTCTTTTTAATGGCTGAGTAATACTCCATTGTGTATATGTACCATAGCTTTCTTATCCATTCATCTGCTGATGGGCATCTAGGTTGTTTCCATGTCATGGCTATTATAAACAGTGCTGCGATGAACATTGGGGTACACGTGTCTCTTTCCCTTCTGGTTTCCTCAGTGTGTATGCCCAACAGTGGGATTGCTGGATCATAAGGCAGTTCTATTTCCAGTTTTTTAAGGAATCTCCACACTGTTCTCCATAGTGGCTGTACTAGTTTGCATTCCCACCAACAGTGTAAGAGAGTTCCCTTTTCTCCACATCGTCTCCAGCATTTATTATTTGTAGACTTTTGGATTGCAGCCATTCTCTTTCAATACTTTCAGTATGTCATTCCACTCTTTTCTGGCCTATCGAGTTGTTGCTGGTGGTCTAATTGGGGGTTCCTTTGGGCAATACTTAATTTCCCCCCCTGGTTTCCTTCATTTATCATTGACCCTGACACCTTGATTATAATGTATCTTGGAGAAGGTCATCTTACACTGAGATGAGGTGATCTATTAGCTTTTTGGATTTGTACCTGGATTTGTCCAAAGCCAAAGACCTGGATTTATCCAGGTTTTTGCCCAGGTTTAGGAAGTCCCCAGCTATTACTTCTTAACATAAATGCTGTGCCCCCTTTTCCTTCTCTTAGTTTGGTAGGTACACCCATTATCTGTATTTTGCTATCCTAATGAATGTGATTAAAAAGTCTTAGTTCTCTCTCCTCTTCCATCTGAAACATTTGTAGATTCCTTTCTTCCAGGTTATTTATTCTTTCATTTGATTTGTTCTATTTCAAAGATTTTCTCATGCATTCTTCATTGTATTTGTTGGGTTCTTAAGCTCCAGAATTTGGGTTTGGTCTTTTTTAAGAATTGAAAAATTCCCAAAATTAAAACACACAGAGACACCTCTAAATAACCCATAGAGAAAGTGGGAAGTCTCAGAGAAAATTAGATATATTTTGAATTGAATGTAAAAAAAAATACAATATTGGGACTCCCGTGGTGGTCCAGTTACCAGTGCAGGGAACCCAGGTTTGATCCCTGGTCTGAGAAGATCCCACATGCTATGGAGCAGCTAAGCCATATTTGCCATAACTGCTGAGCCCATGTGCCCCAGCTACTGAAGCCTCTGTGCCTAGAGCCTGTGCTTGACAATGGAAAGCCACTGCAATGAGAAGCTCGTGCCCTGCAAAGAAGAGTAGCCCCCCTTTGCTGCAATTAGAGAAGGCCCATGCATTGAGCAATGAAGATACAGCACAGCCAAAAATAAATAAAATATTATAAAAATTTGATGGAATGCAACTACGGCAGTGATTAGAGAAAAAAACTCCTAGGATTATCTGTTTATATTAGGAAAGAAGAATATCAATCAAAAGTCTAAGCTTCCTCTTTGATAAGCTAGAAAAAGAGGGTCATATTTAACTTGTAGTAAACAGAAGAGAAAAAAGAGTAAATGGTATGAATCGGTGAAATGGGAACAGAGAAAAAGAAAACATAAATGAAACAAAACCTTATTCTTCAAAGAGATCAACAAAATTGATAAACATCTGGTCAACTGACTAAGACAAAAAGAGGAAACATACAAATTTCCAATATTGGGAAGGAAAGAATGTGCTTTAATACAGACCCTCTAGTCATTACCAAAGGTAATAATGAAAGTGAACAGTGGAGCTGGCTCACATTGGCTCACAAGAACAAAATATTACATTTCAGATCTTTTAGAACCAGTTGTTAATCCAGTTATGAAATTGGGCATGGTTGTAGTATTTAAGTAACAAAAGTTGGCAAACTCTATAAATCAGGTCTTTATATTTCTGGAGAGCCCTTTGCATACTATAGTCTAGGAAGAACACCATGCACATAAATCTGCTAGTTTAGATGAAATGGAACAGTTCTCTGTATCATGAAAATTCAATTAACAATCAAGAAAAAAAAAAAAAAAGAATTTTATTTGAGCCAAACTACCGCACATTTGCACTCATCTCACAGGCTAGTAAAGTAAAGCTCAAAACTCTCCAAGCCAGGCTTCAGCAATATGTGAACCGTGAACTTCCAGATGTTCAACTGGTTTTAGAAAAGGCAGAGGAACCAGAGATCAAATTGCCAACATCTGCTGGATCATGGAAAAAGGAAGAGAGTTCCAGAAAAACATCTATTTCTGCTTTATTGACTATGCCAAAGCCTTTGACTACGTGGATCACAATAAACTGTGGAAAATCCTGAAAGAGATGGGAATACCAGACCACCTGACCTGTCTCTTGAGAAACCTGTATGCAGATCAGGAAGCAACAGTTAGAACTGGACATGGAACAACAGACTGGTTCCAAATAAGAAAAGGAGTACATCAAGGCTGTATATTGTCACCCTGCTTATTTAACTTATATGAAGAGTACGTCATGAGAAACGCTGGACTGGAAGAAACACAAGCTGGAATCAAGATTGCCAGGAGAAATATCAATAACCTCAGATATGCAGATGACACCACCCTTATGGCAGAAAGTGAAGAGGAACTAAAAAGCCTCTTGATGAAAGTGAAAGAGGAGAGTGAAAAAGTTGGCTTAAAGCTCAACATTCAGAAAACGAAGATCATGGCATCCAGTCCCATCACTTCATGGAAAATAGATGGGGAAAGAGTGGAAACAGTGTCAGACTTTATTTTTGGGGGGCTCCAAAATCACTGCAGATGATGACTGCAGCCATGAAATTAAAAGACACTTACTCCATGGAAGGGAAGTTATGACCAACCTAGATAGCATATTCAAAAGCAAAGACATTACTTTTCCAACAAAGGTCCGTCTAGTCAAGGCTATGGCTTTTCCTGTGGTCATGTATGGATGTGAGAGTTGGACTGTGAAGAAGGCTGAGTGTCAAAGAATTGATGCTTTTGAACTGTGGTGTTGGAGAAGACTCTTGAGAGTCCCTTGGACTGCAAGGAGATCCAACCAGTCCATTCTGAAGGAGATCAGCCCTGGGATTTCTTGGGAAGGAATGATGCTAAAGCTGAAACTCCAGTACTTTGGCCACCTCATGTGAAGAGTTGACTCATTGGAAAAGACTCTGATGCTGGGAGGGATTGGGGGCAGGAGAAGAAGGGGACGACAGAGGATGAGATGGCTGGATGGCATCACTGACTTGATGGACGTGAGTCTTGGTGAACTCTGGGAGTTGGTGATGGGCAGGGAGGCCTGTTGTGCTGCAATTCATGGGGTCGCAAAGAGTCAGACACAACTGAGCAATTGAACTGACTGATGGAGAAGGTGCTGTGACTGACGGAACAAGTTAAAAGTGGTTTGTGGAAGTTTCATGCTCGAGATTTCTCGCTGGATGATCCTCCATGGTCATAAAGATCAGTTGAAGTTGAGAGCATCCAAATCAAGTGTAGAAAATCATTTTTACCACCTTGGTTATGTTAATTGCTTTGATGTTTCCATTCTACATAAATTAAGAAAAAAAAAAACAAAAAACAAAAAAACTTCCTGAAGGTATTTTTGCATGAGATTATTTACTTAAACATAATGAAAATGTTATGTATTAAAACATATTGTGATGGGTGATGAAAAGTAGATTCTGTACAATAATGTGGAATTGAAGAGCCCAAGGGGCCAGCAAAATGAACCACCAGTAAACACACCAAAGGCTGGCGTTCATCCAAAGAAGGTGATAATGTATAGGGTGGGACTGGAAGGGAGTTCTCTATTATGAACTCTTTCCAGAAAACCAAATGATTAGTTATTCAAGTACTTTTCCCAGTTAGACCAACTGAAAGCAGCACTCAACAACAAGCAACTAGAATTAGTCAACAGAAAATGAATAATATCCCATCAGGATAATGCAAAACCATCTGCTTTCTTGATGACCAGGTAAAAACTGGTACAGCTTAGCTGGGAAGTTCTGATTCATCTGTCATATTCAGCAGACATTGCATCTTTGGATTTCCATTTCTTTTGGTCTTTATAAAATTCTCTTAATGGAAAAAATGTCAATTCCCCAGAAAACTGTAAATGGCACCTAGAACAGTTCTTTGCCCCAAAAAATAAGTTTTGGGGAAATGAAATTATGAGGTTGCCTGAAAAATAGCAGAAGATAAGGCTTCCCAGGTGGCACAATGGTAAAGAATCCACCTGCCAGTGCAGAAGTTGCAAGAGACATGGGTTTGATCTCTGGGTTGGAAAGAATCCTTGGAGTAGGAAATGGCAACCCACTCTAGTACATGGACAGAGGAACCAAGCAAGTTATACTCCATAGGGTTGCAGATAATTGGACACAATTGAGCACACACCTTTACCTTATTTTAAGTGAAACAGAACAGTGAATACATTGTCCAATAAACTCCTTGGTGAAAATGAAAAATGTGTCTTTTATTTTTACTTAAAAACCGAAGGAATTTTTGGCCAACCCCGTAGCTATATAAGCAGCCAATTCCATTTCTCTAGGGAGTAGAATCGTTTAAGCATTCCAGGGAAGATCTACAAGGTTCATCAGGTTCAAATGCTATGCTCCTGTAACAAGTTACCCACTTCCCAACCTCTAGTGTGAATATTGAGATAGACATACCAGAGGTTGCTCTATCTTAGAGTCAAGGATCACGCTTACTACAAGATGGATATACGATGATCTGGAAGGATGTGATTGTGGAGGAGCATTAAGATCAAATATAACCAACTTTTTTTCCTTCTGTGCAAGTTCCAATAACTCAGATAGTTTTGGAATCTTCTGATTTCTTGCTCTTTCCTTATCAGCCTCTGATAATGGTTTCATACGAAAAAATGGTTTGATCTAAAAATAAGTACATCAGAGAAAACATTAGCTCCTATCAAAAGTATTTTCCAATTCTCATGATTTTAGCCCCACACCCAGCCCTATCTCTGTGCTGATCCATTACCATTCAACCCACCAGGTTTCCTGAAATACTGGTCCTGAGACAAGAGTTGCCAAGAAGAGAAATAAAATATAATCTCCATAGCTAGTAATGGTATTTGCAATGATTTATTCTAGAACATAAAGGAAATACAATAATGTGGAATTAAAGAGACCATGTGGCCAGCAAAATGAACCTCTATTAAGCATATCAAAGGCCAGTCTGCATTCAAAAAAAGTGATGGTTTGTATGGTGGGATTCTAAGGGAGTTCTTTATTATGAGGTCCTTCCAGAAAACCAAATGAATAATTTTGCAAGTACTGCTCCCAATTAGGCCAACTGAAAGCAGCAATCAACAGCAAGCCCATCACAATATGTTTTTTTTTTAAAAGAAATGCATTGAGTCAAAACGGGCATCTGATGAGGCCTTACAAATAGCTGAGAAAAGAAGAGAAGTGAAAGGCAAAGGAGAAAATTAAAGATATACCCATCTGAATTCAGCATTCCAAAAAATAGCAAGGATAGATAAGAAAGTCTTAAGTGAACAATGCAAAGAAATAGAGGAAAACAACAAAATGGGAAAGACTAGTGATCTCTTCAAGAAAAGTGGAGATACCGAGGAAACATTTCATGCTAAGATGGGCACAATAAAGGATAGAAATGAAGTGGACCTAACAGAAGCAGGAGATACTAAGAAGAGGTGGCAAGAATACTCAAAAGAACTGTATAAAAAAGGTCTTCATGACCAGATCACCATGATGGTGTGGTCACTCAAGTCAAGTAGGCCTTAGGAAGCATTACTGCGAACCAAGCTAATGGAGGTGATGGAATTCCAGCTGAGCTACTTCAAATTGTAAAGAACAATGCTGTGAAAGTGCTGCACTCAATATGCCAGCAAATTTGGAAAAGTCAGCAGTGGCCACAAGACTGGGAAAGGTCAGTTTTTATTCTAATCCCAAAAAGGGCAAAGCCAAAGAATGTTCAAACCACTGCACAATTGCACTCATTTCACATGCTAGCAAGGTAAAGCTCAAAATTCTCTAAGCGAGGCTTTAGCAGTATATGAACTAACTCACAGTCTGGGTTTAGAAAATGGATGGTATGGGGAGGGAGGTGGGAGGGGGGTTCAGGATGGGAACACGTGTACACCCATGGCAGATTCATGTTGATGTATGGCAAAACCAATACAATATTGTAATTAGCCTCCAATTCAAATAAATAAATTTATATCAAAAAATAGAAAAGGCAGGGGCAGACATGTTGATATTTGGCAGAAAACAACAAAATTCTGTAAAGCAATTATACTTCAATTAAAATAAATAAATTAACTTTTAAAAAAAGAAAATGCAGAGGAACCATAGATCAAATTGCCAACATCCACTGGATCATAGAAAAGCAACAGAATTCCAGAAAACCATCTCCTTCTGCTTCATTGACTATGCTAAATCCTTTGACTGTGTGGATCACAACAACCTGTGGAAAATTCTTAAAGATATGGGAATACCAGACCACCTTATCTGCCTCCTGAGAAACCTGTATGCAGGTCAAAGAGCAACATTTAGAACTGGCCATGGAACAACGGAGTGGTTCCAAATTGGGGAAGGAGTACATCAAGGCTGTATATTGTCCCCCTGCTTATTTAATTAATATATAGAGTATATCATGTAAAATGCCAGCTGGATGAATCACAAGCTGGAATCAAGATTGCTAGGAGAAATATCAACAGCCTCAGATATGCACATGATACCACCCAATGGCAGAAAGCAAAGAAGAATTAAAGAGCCTCCTGATGAAGGTGAAAGAGGAGAATGAAAAAGCTGGCTTAAAACTCAACATTCAAAAAAACTAAGATCATGGCATCTGGTCCCATCACTTCATGGCAAATAGATGGGGAAACAATGGAAACAGTGAAAGTATTTTCTTGGGCTTGAAAACCACTGCTGATGGTGACTGCCACCACTAAATTAAAAGATGCTCGCTCTTTGGAAGAAAGCCATGACAAACTTATACAGAGTATTCAAAAACAGAGACATCGCTTTGGCAACAAAGGTCCGTCTAGTCAAAGCTATGGTTTTTCCAGTAGTCATGAATGCCAGAGTTGGATCATAAAGAAAGCTGAATGCTGAAGAATTGATGCTTTCAAACTGTGGAGCTGGAAAAGACTCTTGAGAGTCTCTTGAACTGTAAGGAGATCAAACCAGTCAATCTTAAAAGAAATCAACCCTGAACACTCACTAGAAGAACTGATGCCGAAATTGAAGATACAATACTTTGGCCACTAGATGCAAACAGCTGACTAATTGGAATAGACCCAAATGCTGGAAAAATTAAGAACAGGAGGAGAAGGGAATGGCAGAGGATGAGATGGTTGGATGGCATCATAGGTCAATGGACATGAGATTGAAACAACTCTGGGAGACAGTGAAGGACAGGGAAGCTTGGTGTGCTGCAGTCCCTGGGGTTACAAAGGTTCAGACATGAATGAACAACTGAGCAACAACAATTTATAACATAGAACCTGCTGTATTTGCACTGAAGGGTATTCTTATTCTTCTCTAGACCTCCCTTTTCAACCTTTTTTTTAAACTTAAGGTAATAAAATTCATATTTTCTTTCATTGGTTACCCACATTTTCTCTTACTGTTTTAGTTATTTGTAGTGAAAAAAAAAAAAAAAAAAAAGACTTCAGCTTCAGACTAAACTGGACTCAACTCCCACTCTATCACTTATTTGTGTTCCTTGCTGTGTGTGTGTGTGTGCGCGCGTGCGCATGTGTGTGTGTGCACACACAACATGCCCTCTGTCATGTTCGACTCTTTGCAACCCCATGGAAGGTAGCCCAATCTGCCTGGCTCCTCTGTTGACAGGATTTTCCTGGAAAAAATACTGGAGTGGGTTGCCATTTCCTTCTCCAAGGGATCTTCCTTGCCATATTCAATTGTTAAAATCCATTCCTCTATTTGTAAAGTTTAGCTCAAATGATACCTCCTTCATGAAGACTTCCTCAAATATTTCTAAACTAAAGAGAGCTTGGTGGCATTCAACTCCAATGGTTCATTTTTAAACCTCTTTAATACTGCTCTCTATTCTTGTTTGTATAGGTCTTACACCAAATTCAAATTCTGGCTTCATACGCTCTTGCTTTGTAACCTTGATAAAATCACTTATATTCTCAAAGTGTCTATTATCCAAACTATACAATGGGGAAAGGGAGGAATAATCTACATATTCCTCAGGGTTATTTTGTTGATTGAATATGATAAAATATTTTCTAGGTCTAGGAGAATGTCTTGTACACAGAATATTGTGCAATTCACAGTAGTTCCCTCACTCTACTGCTTCTACTGACTGCAACTTTCTCAACTGTCACTTTTTTGCATATTACACAGCATTTCATCTTACATCTCAGTCCATATATATGTTGCCTATATTGAACTTAGTAGATGGCTACTTTTCCAATTTTTGCCAATTTTAGATCACTTATTGGTGAAGCTGGTGAGAGAAGGAATTTCACTCGGAGGAATGAAACAGTAGCTGCCTCACATTTTCTCAAGACTAAAGTATGCTCTCTTTGTCTCCACACAATTTTTTTCTTCACACTTATCCCACTGTTTGTATTTGTTCCCATTCCTAGTCATAAAAAAACAGAAACTGAAAAGACCTTCAGTGACCTCAAAATATCTATTCAACAGTCACCTTTGCTGAACTTGCACACCTTCATGATCTTCCAGATAACCATAAATCTTTTCTCTTTAAAAGTACTCATTTTGATATTTGGCAAAACTAATACAATTATGTAAAGTTTAAAAATAAAATAAAATTTTAAAAAAATAAATAAATGAAAAATAAAAAATAAAAAAATGAAAGTACTCAAAACAGGAGGCCAAGGTCTAAATCTACCAACAAGTTAACACACATCAAAGACTCATTGTTTAAGGCCAATTCCTTGATCTAGAAGTAACACTTTTTATTTTTGCCTCAGGAAAAAAAAAAAAAAAGCAATCTTGGCCACATTAGTCATCTACTCATAGCCTGTACGATGAGACTTTAGAGGAAAGGTTTTAGCAGATCATCATACAACACAGAATGCTCTGACTAAAGTCCTTAGCCAGGGGCCTCTTTCACAGAAGACAGACCAGTCTATGGAATTCACATATTCCATCATTGATGTGTAGCATCTGACCCCCAATTCTGAAAAGAAACACTAGATCAACTTAGGTTTTGAGCTTCGTAATGGCAAACTGGTAGTACCAATTAAGCTCAAATGCATATTTCTTCAAATCTTCCATGATACAACTCACCACAGTAGGGAGAAATTGACTACAGTATTAATTTTTTGACTGTGCAGGGTCTTTGTTGCTGTGTGTGGGCTTTCCCTAGTTGGGGTGAGTGAGGCCACTCTCTAGTTGCACAGCACAGGCTTCTCATTGCAGTGGCTTCCATTGCTGTGGAGTACAGGATCTAGAGCACGCAGGCTTCCACAGTTATGGTACATGGGCTTATTTGCCATGCAGCATGCAAACGCTTCCCAGACAAGAGATTAAACCCATGTCCCCTGAATTGGCTGGGGAATTCTTAACCACTGGGCCGCCGGTTAAGTTCAAAGTCACTATAGTATTAAATAAAAACTGATAGGGTAACTTTCTAAGACATCAGAAGATATGAGCAGTTCTTCCCTAATCTATAACCAACATAATCCTAGAAAAACTATGAAGGTCAGACATGAATTGGAACCTTGCGCCAAAGGATCCTTTGAGGATCTCCAAATAAATTTTATTCAATTTCTTCCCTCTGTGGGTTATGAATTTCTACCAGCAATTATGTGCTTATTTGCGTTATTATATATTTGTCTTCTTTACCTAAGCCATTCCAACCTAGCTTAGTGAGAGGTGAAAACATTTTATTGGGAGTTTTACTTTAAATTAGGTGAAGCTTTGCTCCTTACTAAAATAATTTCCTGTCCTTAAACACACAATACTCTTGAAAAGTGGGACGAATGCATGACATGTAAAAAACTGCAATCAGCCAAACTTCAGATGCTCTTGACATTCCATACCCTCAAAAACCACTCATTTTCTCTTCGACTTTGTGTTCTTTCCCATCAGGTAATCCCAGATTTGCTGTTATTATTATTCAGTCTCTAAGTTGTGTTGGCTCTTTGCGACCCCATGGACTGCAGGACACAAGGTTCCCTGTCCTTCACTATCCAAGAATCCTAGATTATCTTCTGTCAGCTAATCGCTTGCAGGCCTACATTTCAGAAATATCTCTACACTAGCTTTAAAACTTTCCAGCTATAATTTACCAAGGCTCTTTCAGGCAAATATTATAAGGGATTAGGCAATATATCTCACTTCTATAATTAACAGAACGGCTCTTTTCCTTGCCAACCACCTCATCAGTGAAATCCAGTGTATAGAAAACAACACATAGAAAGACTGCCATTGAACATTACTGGAAAGGACCATATCAAATACATCGAATACTCTTAACTCAATAGAGCCATTAAAGTAGAAAGAATTGATCCCTGGATACACATTTCCCAAGCAAAATCACAATACCCATCTGACAACAATTAGAAGGTCATACCCAATAGCAATGATAAACCCAGGTTTCCCAGAGAACCACAGAAGTCAACAGTTCAGTTCAGTTGATCAGTTGTGTCTGACTCTTTGTGACCCCATGGACTGCAGCACACCAGGCTTCCCTGTCCATCACCAACTCCTGGAGCCTGCTCCAACTCATGTCCATTGAGTCAGTGATGCCATCCAACCATCTCATCCTCTGTCCTTCCCTTCTCCTCCTGCCTTCAATCTTTCCCAGCATCAGGGTCTTTTCCAGTGAGTCGGTTCTTCAGATCAGGTGGCCAAAGTACTGGAGCTTCAGCTTCAGCATCAGTCCTTCCAATGAATATTCAGGGTTGATTTCCTTTACAATTGACTTGTTTGATCTCCTTTCAGTCCAAGGGACTCTCAAGAGTCTTCTCCAACACCACAGTTCAAAAGCATCAATTCTTCAGTGCTCAGCCTTCTTCACAGTCCAACTCTCACACCCATACATGACTGCTGGAAAAAGCATAGCTTTGACCAGACAGACCTTTGTCAATAATATCTCTGCTTTTTAATGTGCTGCCTATGTTCGTTATAGCTTTTCTTCAAAGGAGGAAGCATCTGTTAATTTCATGGCTGCTGGCAGCATCTGCAGTGATTTTGGAGCCCCCGAAAATAGTCTATCACTGTTTCCATTGTTTCCCCATCATTTGCCATGAAGTGATGGGACCAGATGCCATGATCTTTGTTTTTTGAACGTTGAGTTTTAAACCAGCTTTTTCAGTCTCCTCTTTCACTTTAATCAAGAGGCTCCTCTATTCCTACATTCCTTCTGCCGTAAGGGTGGTGTCATCTGCATATCTGAGGTTATTGATATTTCTCCCAGCAATCTTGATTCCAGCTTGTGCTTCATCCAGCCTGGCATTTTGCATGATGTACTCTGCATAAGTTAAACAAGCAAGGTGACAATATACAGCCTTGACATACTCCTTTCCCAACTTGGAACCAGTCCATTGTTCCATGTCCAGTTCTAATTGTTGCTTCTTGACCTGCATACAGATTTCTCAGGAGGCAGGTCAGGTGGTCTAGTATTTCCATCTCTTTAAGAGTTTTCCACAGTTTGTTGTGATCCACACAGTCAAAGGCTTTGGTGGACTCAATAAAGCAGAAGTAGATGCTTTTCTGGAACTCTCTTGCTTGACATCTCCAACGGATGTTGGCAATTTGATCTCTGGTTTTTCTGCCGTTTCTAAATCCTGCTTGAACATCTGGAAGTTCTCAGTTCACATACTGTTGAAGCCTTCCTTGGAGAATTTTGAGCATTACTTTGCTAGCATGTGAGATGAGTGCAGTTGTGTGGTAGTCTGACCATTCTTTGGCATTGCTTTTCTTTGGGGTTGGAATAAAAACTGACCTTTTCCAGTCCTGTGGCCACTGCTGAGTTTTCCAGACTTGCTGGCAAATTGAATACAGTACTTTAATAGCTTCATATAACAGCTAAATGAACAGAAGTCAGCAGCTGCCCCAACATCCTTGACACAAGCAAACAGCTGCATGAAGTAGCACAGCTTTCATCAAAGAGCCTTGGGAAAAGATTCTCCTGTTAAATGCCAGACTCTGCTTTGAATGCATTCATTCCTCATCTTTCTGGCCGTATTTCCTTTTATTGTTTTAGGCTTATATACTTTTAAAGAATTTGTTTAGGCTGCATGGGGGCTATTCTCTAGCTGCAGTGCACAAACTTCTCATTGAGGTGGACTCACTTGTGTAGAGCATGGACTTTAGGACATGCGAGCTTTAGTAGTTACAGCACGTGGGCTCAGTAATTGTGCCACATGGGTTTAGTTGCCCGACAGCATGAGGAATCTTTCCAGGCCAGGGATCAAACCCATTTCCTCTACATCAGCAGGTGGACTTTTAACCACTGGACCATCAGCGAAGTCCTAAGGTTATATACTTTTTATTTCGCCTATCATATTTCTCTTACTAAAAATAATAATTTGCTTAACTCTAAGCTTTTCTACACAATCATCACTCTAACTGTAATTAAGTTTCTCCAAGATGTTAGTAGTTTAGACAATTTGAAATTTTATTAATAATGATTATTTTCATGTATGTATTTAATGATTATTTAGTGATTATTTCATGTATCTAACAATTATTTCATTTAGGTACTACTCTTCATGTAATACCTAAATGAAAAGAAACATCTCTGACCTAGAAGAAAATAAAATGTACTTTTGGTGTAATAGTTGAATGATTTTCATGACAATTCTCAAAGGAAACATAATCAAAGTTTACCAAAGTTGATAGCATTTTTCTTGTATAACTCCTGTGTTCTTTAAATATGTGGCAATCAGGTTTTTTGCTGGTAACACAGGGCAGGGTTAGATAGTCTGTGGGCCTGTTAGACCTCTTCAACTGCAGGACTCTCCAAACCCTCAGTAAACCATATCCGCTTAATAAGCATATGAAGGAATAACATATTTCCTAGGAAACAGGCCTCTAAGGATATGGATCCCACCACCAGGAACTAATCGGAGGTGATTTTAAAAATGTGTCTTTCACTTTGTTTGATGGGATAAATGACATAACCCAAGGCTTAGGTGTATAACATAACAGTTTAAATTCCTTAGCCTGAGTGCTGCTGTGCTTAGTCGCTTAGTACCTTCTGACTCTTTGTGACCCCATGGTGTGTAGCCCGCCAGGCCCCTCTGTCCATGGGGATTCCCCAGGGAAGAATGCTGGAGTGGGTTGCCAAGCCCTCCTCCAGGGGCTCTTCCCAACCCAGGGATCAAACCCAGGTCTCCCGCATTGTAGGCAGATTCTTTACCAGCTAAGCTACCAGGGAAGCCCTTAGCCTTAAAAGTGCCATTAACTGTATATTTTCAATGATACTGACAGAGAAGAAAGGAGTGTAAGATTTACTTACTAAGCCCTAAGTACTAGATAATCATTCATTCAGCAAGTATACTCTGCGTGCTCCTAAAACACAAATCCTGTTATCAAAATATTCAATTTAGTAAGGGAGATAAGACACAGAGACAAATAAAACATAAGTTTCATGACAGCAGTCACTGAAAATTATTTTGGGCTCTTCTTAGAATTGGACTATGGTAACAATAAGATGTTCTGGTCTGGTATTTCCCTCTCTCTAAGAGCTTTCCACTGTTTGTCATGATCCATACAATTAAAGGCTCCAGTGTAAGGGAGATCAACCCTGAATACTCACTGGAAGGACTGATGCTGAAGCTCCCGTTTTGGTCATCTGATGCAAACAGATAACTTATTAGAAAAGTCCCTGATGCTGGGAAAAACTGAGGGCAGAAGGAGAAAAGGGCCTCAGAGGACGAGATGGCTAGACTGATCACTGATGCAATGAACATGAACTTGGGCAAACTCCAGGAGATGTTGAGGGACAGGGAGGCCTGGTGTGCTGCAGTCCATGGGGTTGCAAAGGTCAGACATGATTGGGCAACAGGACAACAACAGTAAGATGCAATGTGCAAAAAAAAAGAAAGAAAGAAAGAAACACCAAATGCAGTATTTAATTTGACCACAGGATATATTAAAAATGAGAAAACTAAAGCTTAAAAAATAATCACAAGTACAATTTTCAACTAACAGGTAAACTGGAAGTGACATGTCCAGTCATTAAACTCAACAGTGACTGAAAATTTTCAGTCATTATTACTTCAAATATTTCTTCTGTTCCTTTCCCTCATTCTTCTCCATTTGGTTTTCTTATTACATATATGTTATATGCTTTGTAATTGTCCCACAATTCTTGGCTATTCTGACTTGCCCTTTTTGTTCACTTTCCTCTTTGCATTTCGGTTTAGGAAGTTTCTAGACATCTTCAATGGCACTGATTTCTTCCTAATCCTTGATGAGGATGAGCCCATCAGAGGCATTCTTCATTTCTATTAAATATTTTTGCTTTGGAAGCTTTTCATTTGATTCTTTCTTAGAGCTTCTGCTTACATCTCTCTGCTTACATTGCCTCTTTTCTTGCATGTTGTCTACTTTCTTCATTAGAGCTCTTAATATATTAATCATGGTTATTTTATATTTGCTGATATATCCAATATCTGTATTATATCTGAATCTGGTAGTGATACTTGCTTTGTCTCTTCATACTGTGCTTATTCTTATTCTTTAGAATATTTTAGAATTTTTTGTTGGAAGCTAGACATGATGTAATGGATAAAAGAAACTGAGATAATTGTGCTTTTAGTGTGAGCTTTTATGTGAATCTACTAAGACCTGAACTATGTCTAATGTTTGCTGTAGCTATAGGTACCATAGGATACAGTTTTCTTGTTTTATTTTGTGTCCCACCCTATTTCTGTGGTTTCCTTAAGAACTCCTTCTTGAACACAGTCTGTGTTGCAGCTCTCATTCATAATCCATTTTTATTATACTGAAGCCCGGTTCATGTACTGGTAAGGTATCAGGGAAGGAAAGCATTCTATAATCTTATGACTAAATCTTCATTTTTTCAGTGGTTTGAGTCTTTGAGCTATGACTCAGAAGCATTTCTTAGCATTTTATCTCCACCCTTACATGAGACAAAAAAGCTAGAAGGAAATGGAGTTGGTTATT
Source organism: Bos grunniens (assembly GCF_055505025.1). NCBI lineage: Eukaryota > Metazoa > Chordata > Mammalia > Artiodactyla > Bovidae > Bos > Bos grunniens. The sequence goes on from NC_141193.1 coordinate 32,524,541, forward strand.
TGGTTTTCTGGCGTGTTAAATAACGTTCTGCTAAAGTGGTTCCCCTTGGGCACTTTGTAATGGAGAACATGATGTATTGACAAAAAAAAAAAGCAAACGGGACTTAACTGAACTTAAAAGCTTTTGCACAAGGAAGGAAATTCTAAGCAAGGTGAAATGACAACTCTCAGAATGGGAGAAAATAATAGCAAACAAAACAACTGACAAAGAATCAATCTCCAAAATAAACAATCAGTTCATGCAGCTCACTACTAGAAAAATAAACAACCCAATCAAAAAGTGGGCAAAAGACCTAAACAGACATTTCTCCAGAGAAGACATACAGATGGCTAGCAAACACATGAAAAGATGCTCAACATCGCTCATTACTATAGACATTCAAATCAAAACCACAATGAGGTATCATCTCATGCAAATCAGAATGGCCATCGTCAAAATGTCTACAGACAATAAATGCTAGAGAGGGTATGGAGAAAAGGGAACCCTCTTAAACTGTTGGTAGGAATGCAAATTGATATAACCACTATGGAGAAAAGTATAGAGATTCCTTAAAAAACTAGGAATAGAACTACCAAAGGACCCAGCAGTCCCACTACTGGGCATATACCCTGAGGAAACCATACCCTTGTATTTAATGCAGCACTATTTACAATAGCTAGGACATGGAAGCAACCTAGATGTCCATCGGCAGGTGAATGGGTAAGGAAGTTATGGTGCATGGGTGCTAAGTCGCTTCAGTCATGTGCAAGACTATGGACTGCAGCTTGCCAGGCTCCTCTGTCCATGGGATTTTCCAGGCAAGAATGCTAGAGTGGGTTGCCATTCCCTCCTCCAGGGGATCTTCCTGACCCAGGGATTGAACCTACATCTATTACATCTAACCTCTACTGGCAGGTGGGTTGTTTACCACTAACAGCACCTGGGAAACACAAGGCAGCTGTGGCACATATGCACAATGGAATATTACTCAGCTATAAAAAGAAACACATTTGAGTCAGTTCTAATGAGGTGGATGAACCCTGAGCCTATTATACCGAGTCAAGTAAGTCAGAAAGAGAACAATAAATGTCATATATTAACACATATATATGGAATCTAGAAAGATGGTACCAACATGCCTACATGTAAGACAGCAAAGGAGGCACAGACATAAAGAACAGACTTTTGGACTCAGTTGGAGAAGGAGAAGATGGGATGATTTGAGAGAATACCACTGAAACATACATTACCATATGTAAACAGATAGTCAGTGGGAGTTTGATGTATAACACGGGGTACACAAAGCTGGTGCCCTGTGACAAGCTGGAGGGCTGGGGTGGGGAGGAGGTAGGAGGGAGGTTCAGGATGGAAGGGACACATGAATGCCTATGGCTGATTCATACTGATGTATGGCAAAAACCATCATAATATTGTAAAGTAATTATTCTGCAATTAAAAAAAAATTTTTTTAACAGCTACTTTTTCCTCCTCCAGCCCAAAACAGGAGAGGGCTTTTTGTTTGTTTTTCCTCACTCTTAACTACAAGAACCTGATGGAGTTCCTGGAAGGAAAAGCCATAAAAGTATGGGGCCCTGTATAAAACTAGGCCTGCAAGAACTTTTAAGTCTCAGGATAGTCCACACTCAGCCTCCAGTAATTATTCAAAATGACCTCCTAGGTAAACTACTTGTACCTGCTGCTGACTCCGGTGGCTTCTACTTCTGGAAACTTGATTTTGATTGTGATTCCCTATTCATCTGTCTCTCCAGATTTCAGAGGGCTGCTTTGCCTTGTGACTTCATTTCTCAGATAGATCTAAGAGTCATTTATTTTCAAGTTGGCTCTTTTCTCTTGTTTTAAGGATAGGACTGACAACTTCCAAGCTCTTTGTATGTCAAAGTGGAAACCAGAAGTCCTCTTTGACTAGATTAAGGTTTGGGGGGTTTGTTTTTTTCTGTAAATATTGACCTTGTATTCATGTCCAAACTAAACTCAGTTCTTAGATATTGCTATAGATTGCCAGGGATTTTATACAATCAGGTCCTCTGCAAATAGAAAGAGTTTTATTTCTTCCTTTCCAACAGCTATGCCTATTTACTCCCTATTGTACTGGTGATGACTCAATATAATGTTGAATTGATTGGTAAGATAACCTCTGTTTTTCCAAGTCTTATGGAAAATGAATTAATTCAGTCTTTCACCACTAGTATAATGACAGCTATAAGTATATAATAGATTACCTCTAACAAGTTTAAAAAGTTTCTATTTTTAATATACAGTTTTTTTAAAAAAAGAACAGAGTTGAATTTTATCAAATGATCTTTCTGCATGTATTGAGATTATATGACTTTCTTCTTTGTGTATGTTAACATGATAAAAAAGTCATTCATTTTTAAACTGTAAACACCAACCTTGCACTGTCATGGGAAAAAATACCTTTGATCCATTCTGCTTTTTACATATTGTTGGAATTTTTGAGGATATTTCTATCTATATTCATGAGGGGTATCAGTCTTCAGATTTCTTAAAATGCCTTTTTACGTATTTGTTATCAGAGAAATACTGGGCTTATCTAATTTACACAAGGAATTATCCTCTCTTGTTGGATTTTCTAGAAGATACTTATGGAATCAGTATAATTTGTTTTTCTTCTACACATGGTAGAATTCACCAATGAGCACAAGTGCACCTGGAATTTTCTGTTGGAACTTTTTACACTACAAACTCAGTTTCTTTAATAGATATATAACACTGTTTAGGTTATATATTTCTTATTGAGTTTTTCAAAAGATAAAATTTTGTATTTTAAGGCAAGAAAAGAAAATTTAAGGATATAATGCTCTTTCCTGGGCCTCCTTCCCCCCCACCCCACTCTTTTAACATACAGTGTGCATCTGCCTTGTACATCTACCAGATCTCCTCAAAGGTAGGAATGCCTGCTCAGCTGTAAAGATCGTTTTTTGCTTTTCTTCTGATGTTACCAATGTAACTTCTTAAAAGATTTGCTTTCTTTCTCAACTCTGTAAGGGTTCACAGTGACTTGCTACTCACTTTATATGTGCTTATCTGGACTATTTATCTTTGTGGAATTGAAGTAAAATGTCAGCATGTCATTTTGATGTATGATCATTTGTCTCATAAACATATATGATTGTGTCTTCAACGTCAACCACTGCAATAGTTCTCAGAGCTTCTGAGAGTCTGTCTCCTGGTTTATAATCTTCAGTTCAGTTCAGTTCAGTTCAGTCGCTCAGTCTGTCTGACTCTTTGCGACCCCACGAATCCCAGCACGCCAGGCCTCCCTGTCCATCACCAACTCCCGGAGTTCACTCAAATTCATGTCCATTGAGTTGGTGATGCCATCCAGCCATCTCATCCTCTGTCATCCCCTTTTCCTCCTGCCCCCAATCTCTCCCAGCATCGGAGTCTTTTCCAATGAGTCAACTCTTCACATGAGGTGGCCAAAGTATTGGAGTTTCAGCTTTACCATCACTCCTTCCAAAGAACACCCAGGACTGATCTCCTTTAGAATGGACTGGTTGGATCTCCTTGCAGTCCAAGGGACTCTCAAGAGTCTTCTCCAACACCACAGTTCAAAAGCATCAATTCTTCAGTGCTCAGCTTTCTTCAAGTCCAACTTTCACATCCATGACCACTGGAAAAACCATAGCCTTGACTAGACGGACCTTTGTAGGCAAAGTAATATCTGTTTTTTAATATTCTATCTAGGTTGGTCATAACTTTCCTTCCAAGGAGTAAGCGTCTTTTAATTTCATGGCTGCAATCACCATCTGCAGTGATTTTGGGGCCCCCCAAAAATCAAGTTTCCACTGTTTCCCCATCTATTTGCCATGAAGTGATGGGACCAGATGCCATGATCTTAGTTTTCTGAATGTTGAGCTTTTTTTTTTTTATTGAAATAATATTTATTTAAGGATGTATTATCCACAACGGACTATTATAGAACTTTTTCACTCTCCTCTTTCGCTTTCATCAAGAGGCTTTTTAGTTCCTCTTCATTTTCTGCCATAAGGGTGGTGTCATCTGCATATCTGAAGTTATTGATATTTCTCCCAGCAATCTTGATTCCAGCTGTGCTTCTTCCAGCCCAGCGTTTATCATGATGTACACTGCATAGAAGTTAAATAAGCAGGGTGACAATATATAGCCTTGATGTACTCCTTTTCTTATTTGGAACCAGTCTGTTTTTCCATGTCCAGTTCTAACTGTTACTTCCTGATCTGCATACAGGTTTCTCAAGAGGCAGGTCAGATGGTCTGGTATTTCCATCTCTTGAAGAATTTCCCACAGTTTATTGTGATCCACACAGTCAAAGGCTTTGGCATAGTCAATAAAGCAGAAATAGATGTTTTTCTGGAACTCTCTTCCTTTTTCCATGATCCAGTGGATGTTGGCAATTTGATCTCTGGTTCCTCTGCCTTTTCTAAAACCAGTTGAACATCTGGAAGTTCACGATTCACATATTGCTGAAGCCTGGCTTGGAGAATTTTGAGCATTACTTTACTAGCGTGTGAGATGAGTGCAATTGTGTGGTAGTTTGGCTCAAATAAAATTCTTTTTTTTTTTTTTCTTAACTTGATTGTTAATTGAATTTTCATGATACAGAGAATTGTTCCATTTCATCCAAACTAGCAGATTTATGTGCATGGTGTTGTTCCTAGACTATAGTATGCAAAGGGCTCTCCAGGAATATAAAGACCTGATTTATAGAGTTTGCCAACTTTTGTTACTTAAATACTACCACCATGCCCAATTTCATAACTGGATTAACAACTGGTTCTGAAAGATCTGAAATGTAATATTTCGTTCTTGTGAGCCAATGTGAGCCAGCTCCACTGTTCACTTTCATTATTACCTTTGGTAATGACTAGAGGGTCTATACTAAAGCACATTCTTTCCTTCCCAATATTGGAAATTTGTGTTTTTGTCAACACAATTTTTTGACAAAAATTCCTCTTTTTGTCTTAGTCAATTGACCAGATGTTTATCAATTTTGTTGATCTCTTTGAAGAATAAGGTTTTGTTTCATTTATGTTTTCTTTTTCTCTGTTCCCATTTCACCGATTTATGCCATTTATTTTTTTTTTTCTCTTCTGATTACTACAAGTTAAATTTGACCCTCTTTTTCTAGCTTATCAAAGAGGAAGCTTAGATTTTTGATTGAGATTCTTCTTTCCTAATATAAACAGATAATCCTAGGAGGTTTTCTCTAATCACTGCCGTAGTTGCATTCCACCAAATTTTAAAAATATTTTATTTATTTTTGGCTGTGCTGCATCTTCAGCACAGGCCTTCTCTAATTGCAGCAAAGGGGGGCTACTCTTCTTTGCAGTGGACGAGCTTCTCATTGCAGTGGCTTTCCATTGTCAAGCACAGGCTCTAGGCATGCAGGCTTCAGTAGCTGCGGTACATGGGCTCAGCAGTTATGGCAAATATGGCTTAGCTGCTCCAGGGCATGTGGGATCTTCTCAGACCAGGGATCAAACCTGGGTTCCCTGAACTGGTAACTGGACCACCAGGGGAGTCCCAATGTTGTATTTTTTGTATATTCAATTCAAAATAAATCTAATTTTCTCTGAGACTTCCCACTTTCTCTATGGGTTATTTAGAGGTGTCTCTGTGTGTTTTAATTTTGGGAATTTTTCAATTCTTAAAAAAGACCAAACCCAAATTCTGGAGCTTAAGAACCCAACAAATACAATGAAGAATTCATGAGAAAATCTTTGAAATAGAACAAATCAAATGAAAGAATACATGACCTGGAAGAAAGGAATCTACAAATGTTTCAGGTGGAAGAGGAGAGAGAAATAAGATTTTTTAAAAAGTGAAGAAACATTATCACATTCATTAGGACAGCAAAATACAGATAATGGGTGTACCTACCAAACCAAGAGAAGGAAAAGGGGGCACAGCATTTATGTAAAGAAGTAATAGCTGAAGACTTCCCAAATCTGGGCAAAAACCTGGACAAATCCAGGTCTTTGTCTTTGGACAAATCCAGGTACAAATCCACAAAGCTAATAGATCACCTCATCTCAGTGTAAGATGACCTTCTCCAAGACACATTATAATCAAGGTGTCAGGGTCAGTGATAAATAAAGGAAACCAGGGAGGGAAATTAAGTATTGCCCAAAGGAACCCCCAATTAGACTACCAGCAACAACTCGATAGGCCAGGAAAGAGTGGAATGACATACTGAAAGTATTGAAAGATTTTTAAATGCTTGCCCAGAATACTCTAACAAATAATAATCTAACAAAGTTATTCTTTAGATATAAAGGAGAAATTCAGGCTCTCCCAGACAAACAAAGCTGAAAGAGTTCTTCACCACTAAATCTGCCTTACAAGAAATGCTGACAGGAGCTCTTCCACCTGAAATGAGAATATAAAAGTATACACAGCTCTCAGTTAAGGGAGAAAACTATAACTCTAGTTTAGAGTAAAGTGGTAAACATTAAACATAAAGATTAAAGGAAAGACTTTTGAAAATAACTATAGCTACCACAATGTGTAACAAACTCACAGAATAAAGAGACAGAATTTCTACAGTAAAAATATAAAAAGGGAGGACAGCAAATTAAGATAAATTGCTATCAACAGGAAAAGACCTATTCAAACTATGAGAAAGATTTTCTATGCAAACCTCATAGTACTCAGAAAACAAAAATCTAGAGCACAGACAGCAAACATAAAGAGGAAAACCGAGCAAACAAGCATGGAAAATCACCAATTGAAAAGACAGAAGCACAAGTAAAAAGAAACAATGGAGATATGAAACAGTCAAAAGACAAAAGACAAACTCGCAGTAGTATGTTCTTATATATCAACAATCATCTGAGATGTAAATGGATTGAACTCACCAAATCAAAAGGCACGGGGTGGTGGGATGGATTAAAAATCAAGACTGAACTGCATGGTGTCTTCAGGACACTCGTTTCAATTCTAAAGACACATACAGACTCAAAATGAAAGAACTGAGAGGGAGAGGGTGGGAAGATTTGGGAGAATGGCAATGAAACATGTAAAATATCATGTAGGAAACGAGTTGCCAGTCCAGGTTCGATGCACGATGCTGGATGCTTGGGGCTGGTGCACCGGGACAGCCCAGAGGGATGGTATGGGGAGGGAGGAGGGAGGAGGGTTCGGGATGGGGAACACATGTATACCTGTGGCGGATTCATTTTGATATTTGGCAAAACTAATACAATTATGTAAAGTTTAAAAATAAAATAAAATTTAAAACAAAACAAATAAATAAAAAAACAAAACAAAACAAAACAAAAAAAAGAGAAAGAACTGAAGCTGATATTCCAAGCGAATGGTAAATAAAATAAAGCAGGTATAGTCATGCTTATGCCCCCAAAAAATAAATCTCAAGGCAAAATGATAACAAGGTACAAAGAAAGTCATGATGTAATGATAAAAGGGCAAAAATATCAAGAAGGCATGACATAATAAACATTGGGGTGGCCAAAAGGTTCATTGGTCTTTTCTCATAAGATGGCTCTAGAAACAATTAACTGCCTTTAACTTCATTCAAAACAATTTTCTTAGCTTCTATTGTGACTGCTGTCATATCAGTGTGCATTTTTTTAAAACTTATAAAAATTGGTGACTTTTTGTGTGGCTATTTTATTTTTAATCCAGCATAATAACTTTTTTAAATTGTGCTGTTTTCTGCCACATAGCAGCATGAATCAGTCATAGGCATTACATATGTATCCTCCCTCATGAACCTCCCTCCACCTCCCACCCCATCCCATCCCTCCATGTTGTTACAGAGCACCAGATCTGAGTTCCCTGAATCATGCAGAAATTGTGTGGCCATTTTAATATGGAAGATGGAATCAAAAAAGCAAAAATTTCAGCATATTATACTTCTATTATTTCAAGAAAGGCAAAAGCACAACTGAAACACGCCCCCAAAAAATGCACAGTGTATGGAGAAGGTGCTGTGACTGATGGAACATGTCAAAAGTGGTTTGCGAAATTTAGTGCTGGAGATTTCTCACTGGACTGGAGACTAGTTGAAATTGATAGCAATCAAATCAAGATATTAATTAAGAACAAAGTTACACCACAAAGAGATAGCCAACATACTCAAAATATCCAAATCAAGCACTCAAAATCATTTTCACTAACTTGATTATGTTTATTGCTTTGATACTTGGGTTCTACATAAGTTACATGAAAAGGATCTTCTTGAAAATATTTCATACAACTCTCTACTTAAACATAACAAAAACATTCCCTAAAACCAATTGTGATGGATTATGAAAAGTGGATACTGTACAATAATGTGGAATGGAAGAGATCAAGCATAAGCAAAATGAACCACCATCAAACACACCAAAAGCTGGCCCTCACCCATAGAAAGTGATGTTGTGTATATAGTGGGTTTCAAAGGGAGTCCTCCAATATGAATTTCTTCAGGAAAAGCAAACAATAAATTCCAACAAGCACTGCTCTCAGTTAGACTAACTGAAAGCAGCATTCAATGAAAGGCATCCAGAATTAGTCAACAGAAAATAATCTTCCAACAGTGTAACATAAGACTGCATGTTTATTTGATGATCAGGCAAAAACTGTTACAGCTTGGCTGGCAAGTTCTGATTCAACTGTCATATTCACCAGACATTGTGCCTTTGGATTTCCATTGATTTTGGTCTTCGCAAAATTCTTTTAGTGGAAAAAAATTCAATTCCCTGAAAGACTGCATAAGGAAGAGTTCTTTGTTCAAAAAGACGAAAAGTTTTGGAAGATAGAATTACAAAGTTGCCAGAAAAATGGCAGAAGGTAGTGGGACAAAAAGGTCAATATGATGTTCAATAAACACCTTGGTAAAAATGAAAAATACGTGTTTCATTTTTATTTAACAACTGAAGGAGCTTTTTGGCCAACCCAATATTTAGTAACTTGTTCTCACCATGTCTCTGAATTCAGGTACAAATTCTTTTTACTGAATCACTATGTTTCAGGGCAATGCAGTCATCTACATAAATTGAATAGAAATATGCCCCCCTTTACACTGGATATAACTGGAAAAATTGTGTTGTCAACATCATATCTGAAGAGCATATTTGAGATTACATGTCATTCAATCTGGTATGACAAGCCCCCAGTCCCCAACTAAGGATACACATACAATTGGTATTTGGAACCAATGCCTACACGCCTTCCTAGGCAAACTGTATGGTGTCCCTCGTTGCACACTGTCTCAGCATTACAGGTAGTAAGAAAGATCAGTGATGAGCAGGAAAAGGAGAGAGAAATTTGCCCATATTTGTAGCTATACATGTGAAAACTGGTTCAAGTGAACTTCCAATTTTTAAAGTAGTGGTGAGAAAAAGAGCTCTGGAATGATAGGGACTATTAAAAGAGGAATTCTAGATTCTCTATATACTCTCTAGACAGAACCTCATTTAATAGCCTTAGTAGTTGTTTAACACAATCTGACTCCAGATTTGCTAATTATACAAGGAACTTTATGTGCGTTAACTGACCCTTTTAACTGCACTGATATAAGTCAATAGAGCCAAATAATACAAAATCACAACAAGACCAGCCTCTAAATAATCTAGAGTTTATTTATGATCACAAGAGAGGGCCTAAATTATTCAAAACTCAGAATTAAGACTTGTTGAACCCTCCAGTATTAGAGTAGCATTTTTTCTTACCAGGCACACCTAAGTGTCATTGGACTCTTAGGGGAATGTACCTTTCTTTGAATTATTTACTATTAATTAGGGGCAGACAATATAAAGTTAGATGTTGACTTCTATAAAACTGATAAAGAGGAAAATATTTTTGTCCAGTCAAGATGCAAATGAGTTTTGATAGAGAACTCTAAAAGTAAACTGTACTGTCATAGAGTATATTAACCAAAATAATACACTAGATTTGTATCCAACTTAGCAATGTAATTTCAGCATTACTTTGTTGTACTGAGTATTTGCATGTTGGTTTCTCACTTTTCTTTTGAGTGGGTTTTGCCATCCTTTTTGTTCCTACATTAATGTGTTAATTAAAACTTATACTCTGCTTACTATCTATATGTATGAGAATTATATCTCTAATTTTGAGATTTATACTTTCAAAAAGGATATAAAATGTTCCACACAAAGGTTGGTTTTACTGGAGAAAGGGGAACTCAGCTGTTTCCAGGGACAACTCCTAAAATTTCTGTATCTATTTTTATTTCACTATTGATCAGATTAACAACTTAATTTTCACAAGAAATCTCAAGAAGAACAAATATACTAACAATCATCAACTCACCACCATATCAATCCATAATGATACCCATCCAAATGAAGAACAACCCAGAATACATTTCACAAAGAAAACCAATTTATCTTGCTATGGAAAATTATCCAAACATCCAAATCTTTAAATTATGTGCTATCATCACTCTGACCACCTGTGAACACACAGCATGCAAGCAAAGAAAGTTCCACAGTCAAATCTGGAGTCTGGTAGGCTACAGTCCATGGGGTCGCAAAGAGTTAGACATGACTGAATAACTATTACTTGCACTCAGATAACCATATTTGAAGCTGAGGTCTCAGGATACTCCTCAGTAGCCAAAGCAATAGCAAAACAAAGCTCTGCAAGCATACCATCTAAATATGCTGATAGGAAGCCGTTAATCCTAAAAGAAGCCACCGAAATTTATTACAATAACATATCCAATCACACCACTTACCAGTGTGACTTTTACCAGCCATGTAGATACAGTAATATTCTTTTCATCTGGAACATGCATTTGACAAAACATTGCTGCTGCTGCCAAGTCACTTCAGTTGTGTCCGACTCTGTGTGACCCTATGGAGTGCAGCCTACCAGGCTCCTCCATCCATGGGATTTTCTGGGCAACAGTATTGGAGTGGGGTGACAAAACATTATCTATGGCTAACTAAGACAATATATACATACATTCTAATGAAGTATCTCTAGTTTCTGTTGTCCATTCATGTATGATGAGATATATACAGAGCCTACACACAGAAACCCATACTGAAACCCATATCAAATTGATCCCATTACTTTCATATATGGTAACAGTGCTTATAGACTATGTACTCATATGAAAATAAGTATTCTAAAGTGATACAATCATTACACATCAATCTTCAGCTATTCCTTATATTAACACTAGTTAATAGAATGAATTTGAAGTGGATAAATCTACCCTCACATAATTGTTTACTTTTCATATTTTTATTATGAAAAAAGATTAAATTTGTCCTCTAGATTAACATTAAATATAAATAAAATTCCTAGTACATAACCAAAAGTATTTCAAAGTTTGTTTCCCTAATTACACTATTACCTGATAGGAGAGCTATTATTACAGCTGCCCCCAACTATCCTAGCTTTGCTGCCATAGGTGCTAGTAATATGAATGCTTGCTTCTCATATATTTGCTTTCAAAAACAAAGACTCAAAATGCAAAAACCACCACAATATTGTAAATTAGCCTTCAATTAAAATAATTATTTTTTTAAAAAATGAGTATATCTGATTGATAAAACCTAGTTTGTGTGGATTCCCTCTAGACATATGATAACCTGGAAAATGTAATTTGTTGTCTTAACTATTTGGAAAATAATTCTGAGAAAGTCAGGCTTGACTTTCATCACATGCAAATTTGACCTTTTGTTTTACCCATTTAAAATACTCAGGATAATTCTAAACTCTCTAACTTGTTATTTAGGCACTGCTATAGTCTTCTTATAACATATTTTCCTGATTCTTCTCTCAATCTCTCTCTCCCTTCTCCTCCCTACCACTTCTTCCCTTCTTTCTTACACACTCATACACACACACACACACACACACACATACTCCATATCCCCTCTTGTCCATTATGGTATAATCTCAAACAAATCACTATCATTGCCCTTGTTGCTGCTGCTGCTGCTGCTGCTAAATTGCTTCAGTCGTGTCCGACTCTGTGCAATCCCATAGACGGCCTCCCACGAGGCTCCCCCATCCCTGGGACTCTCCAGGCAAGAACACTGCAGTGGGTTGCCACTTCCTTCTCCAATGTATGAAAGTGAAAAGTTAAAGAGAAGTCTCTCAGTCGTGTCCGACTTTTAGCGACCCCATGGACTGCAGCCTAGCAGGCTCCTCCATCCATGGGATTTTCCAGGCAAGAGTACTGTAGTGGGGTGGCATTACCTTCTCCTCATTGCCCTTGGTTCCCCTTAAAAATGATCTTATTTTAGCTCAAATGGTACCTTTGCATGAAATGTTCTCCAACTCTTTCAAGTAGAAACCTTCACACTTGCATCAAGATTACAGATGTACACACTGTATTTATCTCCAGGAGTAGCACATGACCATACAAGAGAGAGTAAATGCAGGGTTTTGGACCCAAGAAATATGTCTTACCCATGAACCTGAAAACCATTTGCCTGCATTCAGAGTTGACAGGAAATCCCAATTAAAAAAGCTACTGTGTTCGTGGGAAGCATTTGGCATGACATCCAAGATATTGGTTGTTCTTCTCAAGTCATAATCATGCATGAGAAAAGGCACCTTATCCAAGCTGCAGGCAGAGGGGAAAACAGGAGAAAGGATCAATATATTGAATTCAATTATCTTGGTAGATAGGGTTCTTAGAAAGTCCATCAAGTTCACAAGTCTTACTAGGGTTCCTTACTCCAACCCAACTCTCATCAAAGGACTACGTACCAGTAAGTCATAGTTGATGTCAATATTTTAATGTCTTAGGGATAAACCTTTTCTGGTGCATAATAATAATGTTTATGATGAAAGAATAACTTCTCTATGCATGAAATTTTCAGAATGGAGAAAAAGACAGGTACAGAAGTGATGTGGATGTAAAGTGAATGGGGTGAGGATGGGGCAAGGCCTTGTGGGCCTCAGAGTCATAGTAAGTAGGCACTCGGGCAATCTTCTTGTGTTTTTCTGGCCTATTCTCCAGCTAGGCACCTGCCATGAGTATTTCTTGCCCCAGACACTTCACATCAGATGGTGTTATTAGAAAAGATCCTGGTTTTGTTTCCTGATATTTACCTTGAAGAATCTTGAGAATCTCTCTTCTTTTTTCTCAATATTTACCTTGAGAATCTCTCTTCTTTTCTCATTAAAAAAATATTTTTGATATTTTTATCTCATTTAATATCTCATTAATATCTCATTTAATGAGATATATTTATATCTCATTAAAAATATTTTCTGATATTTACCTTGAAGAATCTTGAGAATCTCTCTTCTAAAGAGAGAACTAAGAAGTGAACTCTGTAATGGCTATGAGAGAGTAACAGGATGGAAACTTAACATCCTTCCCATAAACCACTAGAAAACTTGACATAATAAGGCAATAATTTTTTCAGCCAATGGACAACAGGGAGCACAGTATGATGGTCTTGGAGAAAAGGTAAACAAATAAGTAGGCTCTACCATTCTCCAGGCTTTTGTCTTGCAGGTGAATACTAGACTGTACTACTGGGAAGAAAACTCTAAAAGGGACCCAGAAATTGTGTGAAAAGAGAAAAAAAAAAAGTCAGATGGAGGACAGGTCAAGAGACTTTGTGGACTAGAGTTCCATAGGGAATTGAGCTATGCTAAAAAGAAGATTGTTAGGGAAATACATAAAGATTTTCCTTCAGTTTATGACTATATATCAAGTGTACCTTTGCAGAGTAAAATTCTCTGAAGCTTGCCAAGATCAAGGAAAAGAAAAATTACCAGAAATTTCTAAGACAATTTGGACACCTCCTACTAGGTGTGTGAATTATTCAAAGTCTATCCAGTGAGAATGAACAGATGTCAATAGTTACTCAGGCATTCTCTAGAGACTCCAGAGGGCAACACTTTTGAAATGGGGATAATTTAGAACTAGAATGACTGTAGAACTTCCACTAAAGAGCTTAAAAGCAAGCCTCCAAAGAATTTAACTAATTTCCAAATCAACTTAACTGCCTGCTACAGAAAGTCTAAAATTCTTTGAAGGAGAACAAGAAATTTTAGTAACCAACATGGTAAAATCACAAAGTGCAGTATGTAAACAAAATTTACTTGACAGGTAAAGAAACAGAATAACTTACCTATAATCAGGAGAAATTATCTAATGATGGCAAACTTGGAAATGAAAGGGGTAATAAAATTAATAAATAAGGATTATAAATTATATAAAACATAAATATAAATAATGTATAAAACAGATGTAAGATATGAACATAATGAAGACATAACTATAAGAAATAAAAAATAAAGGAAATTCCAGAGCTGAAATAATAACTGAAATGAAAATTTCATTGGATGAAATTATCAGCAGATTAGTTATTACAGATGATGTAAAGATCAATGGATTTTCAAATGTAGGAATAGAATTTATCCAAATTATATATGTATGATAGAGTCCTAAGAGGAGGGGGTGAACAGGAAAAACATTTGAGGAAATGAAAGTTTAAAAAATCTCCAAATTTCATAAAATGTATGTACCAATATATCCAAGAATATTAATATATATGAAAAGTGATAAATATAAGAGTACACACACACACACACACGTTAAGAATTATTGTAATACAGTCTTATAAGTTTTCAACTCCTCCAGAACTACAAGACATAAAAAAATAGGAAAGTACAGTCCACTCAAAGGCAAAAGTTAAATCAACAGAAACTATCTTTGAAAAAGAGCTCATATGAGGTATACTCATATTATGAGTATGAGTACTCATAATAAAGATATTACATGTTAAAGATACTCAAAGAATTTGTGGATAAAGTCAAAAAATAATATATGAATAAAATGGACATATTAATAAAGAGATTAAAAAAAAACTAAAAATAAACCAGAAAAAAAATTCTGGAGCTAAAATGTAGAAGAACTAAATAAAAAATTGACTAGAGGGATCCAAAAGCAAATTTAAGGCAGAAGAAAAAAATCAATGAACTTGAAGATAGGACAATGCAAGTTACTGAGTCTGAGGAAGGGATTAAAAAAAGATTGTAGAAAAGTAAAGAGTCTAAGGTCACCCAGACACCAAAGCTAGACAAGCATTACCAAAAAGGAAACTACAGATCAATATCCCTTAGGAAGAGTGATGCAAAAATGCTCAACAAAATACCAGCAAATACCAGCAAATACTCAGCAAATACTCAGCAAATACTAGCAAATACTCAGCAGTGTAATAACAGGATTATAAACCATGACCAAGTGGGATTTATTCTGACATGCAAGGATAGTTCAACATATCAAAATCCATCAGTGTCATACACCACACTGATAGAATAAAAGGGTGGGGAATGATAATCCCAACTGATGCAGAGAAAGCATTTAACAAAATTTTATGCCCTTTCACGATAAAAATACTAAACAGACTAGAAGCAGCAGGAAACTACCCCGGGACTTCCCTGGAGGACCAGTGGCTGGGACTCTGTGTTCCCAGTGCAGAGGGCTGGGGTTCAATCTCTGGTCCAGCAGCTAGATCCCGCATGCTACAACTGGGAGTTCACACGCTGCAATGAAGGATCTGCTATGTGGTAACTGGGGATGCTGCAGGCTGCAACAAAGATCCAAGATACTGCATGGTGCAACTAAGAGCTGCCACAGCCAAGTAAATAAATATTTTTAAAAAGAATAAAAAGAAGGAAACTATCCCAATATAATTAAACACATATATGAAAAATCCAGAGTGAACACTGTGCTCAATGGTGAAAGACTGAAAGCTTTTCCTCTAAGATTAAGAACAAGGCAAGGATGTCTGCTTTTGGAATCCCTATTCATAGTAATCCTGGGAATTCTAGCCAGAGCAATTAGGCAACACAGGGAAATAAAGAACATACAGACTGAAAAGAAATAAAATTAACCTCTGTTTTTAGATGATATTATCTCACGTACAGAAAATTCTAAGATTACACATACAGAAAAGAAAACCAATAAATGAATTCAGTAAAGCAGCAGGATACAAAGTCAACACACAAAATCAGTTGCATTTCTATACACTAAGATTGAACAATCTGAAAAAGAAATTACAAAAGCAACTGTGTTAATACCCATTTAGTGAAAGAATAAAGTACAT
Organism: Bos grunniens; assembly: GCF_055505025.1. Classification (NCBI taxonomy): domain Eukaryota; kingdom Metazoa; phylum Chordata; class Mammalia; order Artiodactyla; family Bovidae; genus Bos; species Bos grunniens. Next base: position 32,540,599 of record NC_141193.1, read on the forward strand.
AAAAGGGGGTAAAAGATAACACAGTGAAGTATAGAACACAAGCTGAAATAAAGGAGAGAGGACACATATAAATGGAGACAATCCCATGTTCATGGATTGAAAGACCACATTGTTAAGACCTCAAAACTGCCCAAAGCAATCTACAGATTCACTGCAACCTAGTAACAAAATCTCAGTAACATTTAAGAAATAGAAACATTCAACCTAAAATTCACATGGAATCACAAGGATCCCAAATAGCCAGAACAATCTTGAAAAAGAAGAACAAAACCAGAGGACTCACATTTCCTGATTTCAAAATGTACTATAAAGCAACAGCAATCAAAATAGTATGGTACTGGCACAAAGACAGACAAATAAAACAATAGAGTAGACAGCCCAGAAACAAAGCCCCACTTATATGATCAAATGATTTTTGACAGGACTGCCAAGGCCGTTCAACAGGGAAAAGATAACTTTTTCCACAAATTGTCAGGAAAACTTGGATAGTCACATGAAAAGAATGAAACTGGGCCTTTACTTAATATCATATATAAAAATTAACTCAAAATTAATAAAAAACCTAATGTAAGGAATAAAACATTAAAGTTCTTATAAGAAAACATAGAGGAAAAATCATGACATTGAATTCGGCAATTTTTTTTTCTACGATGACGAAACTAGAAGCAAAAACAAAAATTTAAGCAAATTGGCTTCGTGAAAATAAAAAATGTTATACATCAAAAGACACTATTGACAACCTAAAAAGGTATCCCATAAACAAGCAGAAAATATTTGCAAGTCATATGTGTGATAAGGGATTAAAATTCAGAATATAAAGAAAAGTCCTAAATCTCAACAACAACAAAAACAAACAATCCAAAAATGGGCAGAGGACTTGACTACATATTTGTCTAAAGACTTGGACTGGGAAATAATTAAATGAAAAGGAGTCAACATCACTAATCACTGGGGAAATGTAAATCAACTATAATGAGATGCCACCTCACAAAGATTAAGATGGCTCCTATCAAAAAGCAGAAACCAATAAGGTTTGTTGTTATTGGTGAGAGTGTGGAGAAACTGGAACCCTTGTACACTGTTGGTGGGAACACAAGGTGGTACAGCCAATTTGGAAAAGAGTAATGGCAATTCCTCAAAAAATTAAAAATGGAATTACCATATGATCCAGCAACCAAAAGAACTGAAAGCTGGGTCTCAATGAGGCATTTATGCACCCATGTTATGTGGTATATTATACATACAGTAGAATATCATTCATCCTTTTAGGAGGGAAATCCTGCAATATGCTACAACATGAATAAACCTTCAGGACTTTAAGCTAAGTGATACAAGCCAGTAATATACAAAAAGTACTATATGATTCCACTTATACGAAGTGCTTAGAGTAATCAAAATCATAAAGGAGGAAAGTAGAATGGGATTGCCAGGGTCTGGGGCTGAGGAAGAGGAGGAAGGATTGAAAGTGATATTTAAAGAGTAAGAGATCCAGTTTTACAATATAAAAAGAGTTTGAGAGATGAATGGTTGAAGGTTGGGCAACATTATATATACATATAATATACTATATACATATATATATAGTATATATATATAGAATATATATATATTCAGTTCAGTCACTCAGTCATGTCCAACTCTTTGTGACCCATGGACCACAACAAGCCAGGCTTCCCTGTCCATCTCCAGCTCCCACAGCTTGCTCAAACTCATGTCCATTGAGTTGGTGATGCCATCCAACCATCTCATCCTCTGCCCTCCCCTTCTCCTCCTGCCTTCAATCTTTCCCAGAATCAGGGTCTTTTGAAATGAGTCACTTCTTTGCATCAGGTAGCCAAAACTGGAGTTTCAGCTTCAGGATCAGTCCTTCCAATGAATATTCAGGACTATTTTCGTTTAGGATTGACTGGTTTGATCTCCTGAGGGCTGACTGCTTGGATCTCTTTGCAGTCCAAGGGACTCTCAAGAGTCTTCTCCAACACCACAGTTCAAAAGCATCAATTCTTCGGTGCTTAGCTTTCTTTATGGTCCAACTCTCACATCTATACATGACTACTGGAAAAACCATAGCTTTGACTAGATGGACCTTTGTTGGCAAAGTAATGTCACTGCTTTGTAATATGCTGTCTAGGTTAGTCATAGCTTTTCTTCCAAGGAATAAGCATCTTTTAAATAATGGCTGCAGTCACCATCTGCAGTGACTTTTGGCCAAAAAAGATAAAATCTCTCACTTTTCCATTGTTTCCCCATCTATTCGCCACGAAGGGATGGGACCAGAGATCATGATCTTAGTTTTCTGAATGTTGAGCTTTAAGCCAACTTTTTCACTCTCCTCTTTCACTTTCATTAAGAGGCTCTTTAGTCCTTCGCTTTCTGCCATAAGGGTGGTGTCATCTGCATATCGGAGCTTAGTGACATTTCTCCTACAAATCTTTATTCCAGCTTCTACTTTATCCAGCCTGGCATTTTGCATGATGTAATCTGAATATAAGTTAAATAATCAGGGTGACAATATACAGCCTTGATGTACTCCTTTCCCAATGCGGAACAGGTCTGTTGTTCCACGAACAGTTCTGTTGCTCCTTGACCTGCATACAGATTTCTCAGGAGGCATGTCACTTGCTTTGGTACTGCCATCTCTTGAAGAATTTTCCCCACTTTGTTGTGATCCACCAAGTCAAAGGCTTTGGTGGAGTCAGTAAAAAAGAAGTAGATGTTTTTCTGGAACTCTCACTTTTTCAATGATCCAACGGATGTTGGCAATTTGATCTCTGGTTCCTCTGCCTTTTCTAAATCAAGCTTGAACATCTAGAAGTTCATACTTCATGTACTGCTGAAGCCTGGCTTAGAAAATTTTGAGCATTATTTTGTTAGCATGTGAGATGACTACAATTGTGCTGTAGTTTCAACATTCTTGGGCATTGCCTTTCTTTGGGATTGGAATGAAAAATGACATTTTCCAGACCTGTGGCCAATGATAAGTTTTCCAAATTTGCTGGCGTATTGAGTGTAGCACTTTCACAGCATCATCTTTTACAATTTGAAATAGCTCAACTGGAATTCCATCACCTCCACTAGCTTTCTTCATAGTGATCTTTCCTAAGGCCCACTTGACATCAGACTCCAGGATGTCCGGCTCAAGGTGAGTGATCACACCATCGTGTTTATCTGGGCCATGAAAATCTTTTTTGTACAGTTCTTCTGTGTATTATTCCCACCTCTTGTTAATATCTTCTGCTTCTGTTAGGCCCATACCATTTTTGTCCTTTATTGTGCCCAACTTTGCATGAAATGTTCCCTTGGTATCTCAGTTTTCTTGAAGAGAACTCTAAAGTTTCCCATTCTATTGTTTTTCTCTGTTTCTTTGCATGGATCGCTGAGGAGTACTTTCTTATCTCTCCTTGCTATTTTTTGGAACTCCTTATTCAAATGGGTATATCTTTCCTTTTCTCCTTTTACTTTAGCTTCTCTTTTCTCAGCTATTTGTAAGGCCTTCTCAGACAACTTTTTACCATTTTTCATTTCTTTTTCCTGGGGATCCTCTTTATCACTGCCTCTTGTACAATGTCATGAACCTCCACCTATAGTTCTTCATGCACTCTATCACATCTAATCTCTTGAATCTATTGGTCACTTCCACTGTATAATCATAAAGGATTTGATTTAGATCATACCTGAATGGTCTAGTGGTTTTCCCTACTTTCTTCAATTTAAGTTTGAATTGGCAATAAGGAGTTCAAAATGAGCCACACTCAGCTCCTAGTCTTGTTTTTGCTGACTGTACAGAGCTTCGCCATCTTTGACTGCAAAGAATATAATCAATCTCATTTTGGTACTGACCATCTGGTGTGTCCATGTGTAGAGACTTCTCTTGTGTTGCTGGAAGAGATTGCTTACTATGACCAGTGTGTTCTCTTGGCAAAACTCTGTTAGCCTTTGACCTGCTTCATTTTGTAATCTAAGGCCAAATTTGCCTGTTACTTCAGGTATCTCTTGACTTCCTACTTTAGCATTCCAGTCCCCTATCATGAAAAGGACATATTTTGGGGGTGTTAGTTCTAGAACGTCTTGTAGGTCTTCATAAAACTGTTAAACTTCAGCTTCTTCAGCATTAGTGGTCAGGGCATAGACTTGGATGACTGTTATATTGAATGGTTTGTGTTGGAAATGAAGAGAGATCATTCTGTTGTTTTTCAGATTCCATCCAAGTACTGCATTTCAGACTCTCTTGTTTACTATGAGGGCTATTCCAGCTCTTCTAAGGGATTCTTTCCCATAGTAGTAAATATAATGGTCATTTGAGTTAAATTCACCCATCCCAGCCCTTTTTAGTTCACTGATTCCTAAAATGTCAGTGTTCACTCTTGCCATCTCCTGTTTGACCACTTCCAATTTGCCTTGACTCATCAACCTAACATTCCAGGTTTCCAAGGAATATTGCTCTTTACAACATCAGACTTTACTTCCATCACCTGTCACATCCACAACTGGGTGTTGTTTTTGCTTTGCCTCTATCTCTTCTCTTTCTAGAGGTATTTCTCCACTTATCTCCCTTAGCATTTTGGGCACCTACCGTGCTGGGGAATTCATCTTTCAAGGTCCTATCTTTTTGCCTTTTCATACTGTTCATGGGGTTCTCAAGGTGAGAATACTGAAGTTGTTTGCCATTCCCTTCTCCAGTGGACCACGTTTTGTCAGAATCCTCCACCATGACCCATCCATCTTGGGTGGCACTACAAGGCATGGCTCATAGTTTCATTGAGTTAGACAAGGCTAAAATATAAATATAAATATATACATATATATATATAAATATATATATATATATATATATATAACACCACTAAAGCATGCATTTAAAAATTATTAAGATGGGGGTCATTTTGTTGTTTTTGAGATTGCACCCAAGTACTGCATTTTGGACTCTTCTGTTGACTATTCTTGCCCACAGTAGTAGATATAATGGTCACCTGAATTAAATTCACCCATTCCAGTCCATTTTAGTTCACTGATTTCTAAAATGTCCATGTTCACTCCTGCCACCTCCTGTTTGACCACTTCCAATTTACCTTGATTCATAGACCTAATATTGCAGATTTCCTATGTTCTTTACAGCATTGGACTTTAATTCCATCATCAGTCACTTCCACAACTGGGTGTTGTTTTTGCTTTGGCATCACCAGATGGTTAATACCAAAATGAGATTGATTATATTCTTTGCAGCCAAAGATGGAGAAGCTCTATACAGTCAGCAAAATCAAGACCTGGAGCTGACTGTGGCTCAGATCATGAACACCTTATTGCAAAATTCAGACTTATATTGAAGAAAGTAGGGAATCCACTAGACCATTCAGTTAAATTAAATCCCTTACAGTTATACAGTAGAAGTGATAGATTCAAGGGATTACATCTGATAGACAGAGTGCTTGAAAAACTATGGACAAAGGTTTATGACATTGTATAGGAAGCAATCATCAAGACCATCCCCAAGAAAAAGAAATGCAAAAAGGCAAAATGGTTGTCTGACGAGGTTTTACAAAGAACTGAGAAAAGAAGAGAAGCTAAAGTAAAAGGAGAAAGGAAAAGATATCCATTTGAATGCAGAGTTCCAAAGAATAGCAAGGAGAGATAATAAAAAGCCTTCCTCAGTGATCAATGCAAAGAAATAGAGGAAACAATAGAATGGGAAAGACTAGAGATCTCTTCAAGAAAATTAGAGATACCAAGGGAATATTTCATGCAAAGATGGGCACAATAAAGGACATAAATTGTATGGACCTCACAGAAGCAGAAGATATTAACAAGAGGTGGGAAGAATACACAGAAGAACTATACAAAAAAGGTCTTCATGACCCAGATAACCATAATACTGTGATGACTCACACAGAGCCAGACAACCTAGAGTCTGAAGTCAAGTGGGCCTTAAGAAGCATCAGTACGAAGAAAGCTAGTGGAGGTGATGGAATTCCAGTTGACCTGTTTCAAATCCTGAAAGATGATGCTATGAAAGTGCTGCACTCAATATGCCAGCAAATTTGGAAAACTCAGCAGTGGCCACAGGACTGGAAAACGCCCAGCCTCCGTTTTCATTCCAATCCCAAAGAAAGGCAATGCCAAAGAATGCTCAAACTACTGTACAATTGCACTCATCTCACATGCTAGTAAAGTAATGCTCAAAATTCTCCAAGCCAGGCTTCAGCAATACGTGAACCATGAACTTCCAGATGTTCAAGCTGGTTTTAGAAAATGCAGAGGAACCAGAGATCAAATTGCCAACATCCGCTGGATCATGGAAAAAGCAAGAGAGTTCCAAAAAAATACCTACATCTGCTGCACTGACTATGTCAAAGCCTTGACTGTGTGGATCACAACAAAGTGTGGAAAATTCTTCAAGAGATGGGAATAGCAGACCACCTTACATGCCTCCTGAGAAATCTGTATGCATGTCAAGAAGCAACAGTTAGATCCACACATGGAACAACAGACTGGTTCCAAATTGGGAAAGGAGTACATCAAGGCTGTATATTGTCACCCTGCTTATTTAACTTCTATGCAGAGTACATCATGCAAAATGTCAGGCTGGATGAGGCATAAGCTGGAATCAAGATTGCTGGGAGAAATATCAATAATCCCAGATATGCAGATGACACCATTCTTATGGCAAAAAGCAAAGAGGAACTAAAGAGCCTCTTGATGAAAATGAAACAGGAGAGAGAAAAAGCTGTCTTAAAGCTCAACATTCAAAAAACAAGGATCATGTCATAGTAAATAGATGGGGAACCAATGGAAACAGTGACAGACTTTATTTTCTTGGGTTCCAAAATCATTGCAGATTGTGACTGCAGACATGAAATAAAAAGATGCTTGTTCCTTGGAATAAAAGCTATGACTAACCTAGATAGCATATTACAAAGCAGAGGCATTACTTTTCCAACAAAGGTCCATCTAGTCAAAGCTATGGTTTTTCTAGTAGTCAAGTATGGATGTGAGAGTTGGACCATAAAAAAAGCTGAGTGCCAAATAATTGGTGCTTTCAAACTGTGTCATTGGAGAAAACTCTTGATAGTACCTTGGACTGCAAGGAGATCAAACCAGTCAATCCTAAAGGAAATCAGTCCTGAATATTCATTGAAAGGACTGATGATGAATCCAATACTTTGGCCACCTAATGTAAAAAACTGACTCATTGGAAAAGACCCTGATGCTGGGAAAGATTGAAGGCTGGAGGAGAAGGGAACAACAGAGTATAAGATGGTTGGATGGCATCACCCATTTGATGGACATGAGTTTGAGTAAGCTCCAGGAGTTGGTGATGGACAGGGAAGCCTGGCATGCTGCAGTGCATGGGGTTGCAAAGAGTCAGACATGACTGGGCAACTGAACTGAATGGAACATTTTATGTTTTTTTTTTTCCCATAATTTTTAAAAATTGAAATAAAATAAAGGCCACCATAATATATTCCCCTAGGAAACCAACACAGATGACATTTGTTTTTCTGGTGAATAAGTATATCTAAAAGTGGAAAGATGCAGAATTAAAAGTACATATGTTTAAAACAGTCATATCTATGTTATTAGTACTATGCTTAAGAAACCTGTGTATTTAGATATGTAAAATAGATAGTCAATGGGAATTTGCCGCATGGCTCAGGAAACTCAAACAGGGGCTCTGTGTCAACCTACAGGGATGGATTGGGGATGGAGATGGGAAGAAAGTTCAAGAGGGAGGGGGCATATATATGGCTGATACATGTTGAGGTTTGACAGAAAATAACAAAATTCTGCAAAGCAATTATCGTTCAATTAAAAATTAATTAATTAAAAAAATAAATCTTTGGGCATTTAATATTTCAGGTAAATTTATATTTGGGCCCATTTTACCTTTGTAACTTCAATTTAAAATGTTAAATAGAGCAACTGACTGAGATTTATGATTATAAAATAAAATCTTACTACATTTACAAAATAATTTGAAAGATGTAAAAGCATTAAAGTCAATATAGTTTTCATCTAATGTGTTAGATTTATATGAATTACTTAAGTATTCTGAAAAGATTGAAATCAGACTACTGGGTACCTAAAAATGAAATATATTAAATTTATAACTGCAGTTTAAAACTAAAATGGCTGTAAGTTAAATATTAAAAAACCATTTAAACTTTCAGCTCTGTTTTTGCATGGAATAAACACAACACTGCTTAGGAAGAGAGGAGTCTCTGGGCTGTAGTGATCCTGTATTATTCTGGGAAACAGGTTTTTTAATATTATGCTCTTTGTAAATAGAAGCAACATTAAAGTACATTTGGATGCTTATATGCAAAAAAAATAAGAATAATAAAAAAGAAACAAAAATAAAATAAAACATCTAAAGTATTTAATTAACTAAAAAGGCCATTAACTACTTTTCAAAAGCTCTCAAATAAAATGTGAGACTTATAGAGGAAAACATCAGCTGAACACCCTTTGACATAAACCACAGCAAGATCCTCTAGGACCCACCTCCTAGAGTAATGAAAATAAAAATAAACAACTGGGACCCAATTCAAGTTAAAAGCTTTTGCACAGCAAAGGAAACTATACACAAGGTGAAAAGACAACCCTCAGAATGGGAGAAAATAATAGCAAATGAAACTGATAAGTATTAATCTACAAAACAAACAAGCAGCTCATGCAGCTCAGCACCAGAAAAACAACGCAATCAAAAAGTGGGCAGAAGACCTAAACAGATATTTCTCCAAAAAAAGACTGTAAAGACAACAGATGGAAAATAAACAGGAAAATTTTATTATTAGAGAAATGAAAATCAAAACTACAATGAGGTATCACCTTGCACTGGTCAGAATGGCCATCATCAAAAAGTCTACAAACAATGAATTCTGAAAAGAATGCGGAGAAAAAGGAACCCTCTTGCACTGTTGGCAGGAATGTAAACTGATACAGCCTCTACGATGAACAGTATGGAACTTCCGTAAAAACACTAGGAATAAAACTATGATATGAGCCAGCAATCCCACTACTGGGCATAAAATCTTAGAAAACCACGATTGAAAAAGACACAGGCATCCCATATAATTGAGAGGACAGTGCTGACTTATCACAGGTCCTCAGAGGTACTTCTCTCTCTTCCCCACCCCTCCCTTAAGCATACACACACACACACACACACACACACACACACACACACACACCCCCAGCCTGACCATAATACCTGTAATCACTGGCCATTCCCCAACACTTAACAATTTTAGTCCTCTGAGGATTTCAACCATTGTACATTTTTTTTTCATTTTTAAAAAATACATTTATTAGGCTTGTATTAGGTATTAGTTGTACATTTTTAAATTACCACCTAGGTCCTTTCAGCTCTAACCTGTAAACTTTGAGCATATTACACCTCTTTGTTTCTTTTTCTTTCACTACTTTTAATCTGTTTTCCTCTCATTCTAGGTAAAATTCAGAAAATGAAAAAGAAAAGAGTTCATCATTGTCCCGTTTAAGTTCTTGCTCCCAGAAACATTTCCTGAAATTCACTGGCCACATACACATACACATGTGTACAAACATTCAATAGCTAGGATTGGGAAGCAACCTAGATCCTTTGACAGATGAATGGATAAAGAAGCTGTGGTATATATATATAATAGAATGTTACTTAACCGAAACAAGGAACACATTTGAGTCAATTCAAATGAAGTGGATGAACCTAAGAGATTGTTATACAGAGTGAAGTCACAAAAAGAAAAACAAATATCATATATTCATGCATATATATGGGATCTAGAGAACTGGGACTGATTAACCTATTTGCAGGGCCACAGTAGAGAACTGACTTTGTGGACACAGTGAGGCAATGAGAAAGTGAGACAAATTGAGACTCTAGCATTGACACATATATTTTACTATATGTAAAATTTATAGCCAGTGGGAATTTGCTGTATGATACAAGGAGCTCAAACCTGGTGCTCTGTGACAACTTAGAAGGGTGGGTGGGGTGGGAAGTGGGAGGGTCATTAAAGAGGGAGGGGACACATGTATACCTATGGCTGATTCACGTTGATGTATGGCAGAAAGCAGGACAAGATTGTAAAACAATTATCCTCCAATTAAAAATAAATAATTTTTAAATGTGGCTAATATGGTAAGTGAATGTTTAAGTTTATAAGAAATTGCCAAACTATAATTCAGAGTGGCTACACTATTTTACAATCCTCCACAATATATAAGAGATTCATTCAGCTATCTGCATCCTTGCCAGTATTTGCTAGCCAATATATTTTTTCCAACCATTATATTTGTGTGTAGTGATACCTTATGACTTTGCTTTTCTCTAATGGTTAATGATGTTATCCATATTTTCATGTTCTTGATTGCCATCTGTGTATTTTCTTGGGTGAAGGGCCAAGAAAACATTAGAAGCCCCCTTTATAAAGGGCTTGTTTCTTTACTGTTCAGTTGATAGAATTCTTATATTCTGCATACAAGTCCTATGTTGCATATGGGTTTGCAAATATTTTATCCCAGTCTGCATTTTGTTTCTTCACAGGGTCTTTCAAAAGACAAATGTTTATTTTCATAAAGTTTAATTTTACAATTTTTCTTTATGGAACGTGTTTGTAGTGTCATATCTTCACCTAATGCAAGCTCACAAAGATTTTTTTTCCTATGGTTTCTTGTCAAAGTTTTGGAGTTTTACATTTAGATCTATTATTCATTTTGAGCTACTTTTTGTATAAGGTATGAGGTAAAGCATGAGGTTCTCCTCTACTCTCACTTCCAAAACGGAAGTTCGTGTTCCAACGCCTTTTATTAGAAAGACCGTCTTTATTTTACTGATCTTCAACCTTTGGTTAAAAAAACAAAACAAAACACACACACGGGTTTATGTACTGGGATCTGTTTCTGGAATCCCTATCCTGTTGAACTGATTTGCATGTCTGATTCTTCTCTATCACTGCCTTGTTCAGATTACTGTGGCTAGACAGTATGTCTTGAAATCACACAGTGTGATTCCTCTAACTTTATTCTTCTTTATCAGTATTGGTATAGCTATCCTAGTTCCCCTATCTTTCCTATAAACTTTAGAATCAGATTGTCTGGGGTTTTTTTTTAAGCTGGTGGAATTCTTTTCTGTTTAAAAATTTCTATTTTGAGATAACTGTAGATTCACTTGGGTTTGTAAGAAATAATACCATGTCAAAAATACAATATTGAAGAAAATAAGAAGAAGAAAAAAAACAAAGTCACAGAGTGAAGTAAGCCAGAAAGAAAAACACCAATACAGTATACTAACACATATATACGGAATTTAGAAAGATGGTAACGAAAATGTGAGACAGCAAAAGAGACACAGATGTACAGAACAGTCTTTTGGACTCTGTGGGAGAGGGACGGGGGGATGATTTGGGAGAATGGCATTAAAACATGTATAATATCATATAAGAAATGAATCGCCAGTCCAGGTTCGATGCAGGATACAGGAAGCTTGGGGCTGGTGCACTGGGAAGACCCAGAGGGGTGGTATGGGGAGGGAGGTGGGAGGGGGGTTCAGGATGGGGAACACGTGTACACCTGTGGCAGATGCATGTGGATGTATGGCAAAACCAATACAATATTGTAAAGTAAAAAAAAATAATAATAAAAATAAAATAAGAAAATTTAAAAATTTAAAAAAAGAAAAAAAAGAAATAATACGATGAGATTTCCCCAACAGTAACGTCTTGACTGTAGTCCAATGTTCCAAGGAAATAGATATTGATAAAATCACTGATCTTATTCAGATTTCATTAGCTTTACATGTACTTGTATGTGTACATGCTCATTTTATCACATGGACAGATTCAGGTGACAACCACCACAGTCAAGAGGCAAAGCAGTAAAGATGTGAGAGCAATTTTTATCATTTATAGCCACAGCCACCATGCTCTCTCCCCTTCATCATTCCAGGCAACCACTGATTTATTTTCAATCACTTAATTTTATCATTTTGAAAATTATATAGTAAAGAAAGCATATAGTATGTAACCTTTAGAGGGTAGCTTTTTTCATGCAGCACAGTTCCCATGAGACTCATCCAAACTGTTGCATGTATCACTAGATCACTCCTTTTTATTGCTGAGTACTATTTCATGGTATGGATATAACACAGTTTGATCATTTACCTCTTGAACCTCTTTTTTTTAATTTAAATTTATTTATTTTACTTGGAGGTTAATTACAATATTGTATTGGTTTTGCCATACTCTTTTTTTTAATTTAAATTTATTTATTTTACTTGGAGGTTAATTACAATATTGTATTGGTTTTGCCATACATCAACATGAATCTGCCACCGGTGTACACGTGCTCCCCATCCTGAACCCCCCTCCCACCTCCCTCTCTGTACCATCCCTCTGGGTCATCCCAGTGCACCAGCCCCAAGCATCCTGTATCCTGCATCAAACCTGGACAGGCGATTCGTTTCTTATATGATATTATACATGTTTCAATGCCATTCTTCCAGACATTAAAAAGAATACATTTGAATCAGTTCTAATGAGGTGGATGAAACTGGAGCCTATTATACAGAGTGAAGTAAGCCAGAAAGAAAAACACCAATACAGTATACTAACGCATATATATGGAATTTAGGAAGATGGTAATGATAATTCTGTATGCGAGAGAGCAAAAGAGGCACAGGTGTATACAATAGTCTTTTGGCCGTTTGAACCTCTTGAAGAATGATGGGGTTGTGCAGATATTGCTCATTATAAATAAAGCTGCTATGAACATTAACATAAAGCTCTTTGTATGAACATCAATTTTTCCCCCCTCTGGAATAAATTTGCAGTAGTGTGATTTCTGGGTTGTATGGTAAGTACATATTTGGCATTTGAAGAAAGTGCCAAACTTACCAGAGCAGTTATACCATTCTACATTTTCACCAGTAATGTGTAAGTGATCCAGTTTATCCACCATCATTAGGAGATATCACTATTTGTTAAACTTAGCCATTCTGATAAGTGAGTAGTGATAGAAGTTTTCATTTTCCTAGTATCTAATGAAGTTGAACATTTTTTCATGTGCCTATTTGCTATCTGTGTATCCTTTCAGGTAAAGTGACTGTTCATGAATTTTCTAACTGGGTTGTTTGGAATTTTTTTATCCTGTTGAGTTTCAATGTTTCCTATATATTTTAGATACAAGCCTTTTGTCAGATACATATTTTACAAATATTGCCTCTTCATCTGATACTTTTCTTTTTATCCTCCTCAAAAGATCTTTCACAGAACAGAAGTGTTTTACTTTGAGATCCCTTTATGATTTTTTTTTTTCATTTCATGGATAGTGCTTTTGGTATAAAGTCTAGGAACGCTTTGCCAGCCCTACATCCCAAAGATTTTCCCCACTTTGGTTTTCTAAATATTTTTTAATTCTATATTTTGTGTTTAAATCCATAATCAATTTTCAGTTTTTGTACTTATTTCCCTTCTAGACCATGAAGATTAGATTGAGAGTCACTTTTATTGTTTCTGATGTCCAGTTGCTCTGGGACTCCATTGAAAAGGCTGTTTTTTCTTCCAGTGTTTACCTTTTTTTCATTTATATTCATTGTGGTAAAATATATAAAACATAAAAGTTGCCATTTTAAGAGCATTTTAACTATTCAATTCAGTGGCACTGCTTGCATACACAATGTTATACAAACATCAATACTATCTATTTCTAAAACTTTCTTTTTTTTTTTTTTTTCGAGGGAAGAATACTGGATGAGTTGCCATTTCCTTCTCCAGGGGATCTTTCTGACCCAGGGATAGAACCCATGTCTCATGCATCTCCTGCATCGGCAGGCAGATTCTTTACCACTGAGCCACCTGGGAAGCCCTAGTTAGTGGTGACAGACACCAAAATGATCATAAGCTCTGTAACCATTAAGTAACTCCCCAGCCCTCGATCCCTCTCTCCTGGTAACTTTAGTTTACTTTCTGTCTCTATAAATTTGCCTACTGTAGATATTTCATACACACAGAGTTATACTGTATCTTTTTATTTCTAGCTAGTTTCACCTTAGCGTATTGTTTCCATCTTCCCTGATAGCTCAGTTGGTAAAGAATCTGCATGCAATGAGGGAAACCTGGGTTCAATCCCTGGGTCAGGAAGGTCCCTTAGAGAAGGGAAAGGCTACCCACTCCAGGATTCTGGCCTGGAAAATTCCATGGTTGCAAAGAGTTGAACACAACTGAGTGACTTTCACTTTCACATTGATTTCAAGGTTCATCCATATTGTAACAACCCTGTCGTAGCAGACCTTATCCATTTTTATGGCTGAATAATATTGTTTTATATATATATATATGAAAATATATATACACACCATATTTTATTTATTAATTCACTTGCTGATAGATCCTTGGTTTGTTTCTAAGTTTCGTCTATTATTCACTCTGAAATCCAAGATCATGATTTACCCTTGTATTTTCTTCTAAGAGTTTTATGCTTTCCCCTCTTACATTTATGTCACTGATCCATTTTGAGTTCAGTTCAGTTCAGTTGCTCAGTCGTGTCCAACTCTTTGAGTTAACTTTTATATATATATATATATATATATATATATATATATATATATATATATAGTGTGAGGCATTGGTCAATGAATTGCCCTGCGTCTTTGTCAAAATCAAAAGGCATCAAGAAAATGAAAGAGAACTCACAACAGAATTAAATTTTTGCAAATCACATGTCAAACACAGGAGACATTCTCTTTAGCTCATGAATTATCTAGAATTGGGTTTGTTTAGTTACCGAGTGTATGGAGATTTTCTTATTAACTTTGTTATTCATTTCTAGTGTGATTCTGTTGTGGCCAGAGAACTCATTCTGTATGATTTCAGTACGTTTAAATTTGCTGAGGGTTTTTTTTTGGGGGGGCAGGATACAGTGTATATTATATGATTTGCAGACACTGGGAAAGAACACATCTTCTGCTGTTCCTGCACTGAGTTTTCTATCAGTGTCACGTAGATCCTGTTGGCTGATGGCATAGTTCAGCACCATCTTGTATCTTTAGTAGTTTTGTTTAGTCTTTACATCAATTACTAAGAGAAAGGTGGTGTTGTTCTCAACTATAGTTATAGGTTTATTTATTTCTCCTTTAGATTTGTTGCATTTGCTTTATGTACATTGGAGCTCTATTCTTGGGTTCATACACATTCAGAATTGTTATGTCTTCTTGATGAATTTACTGTTTTAAAGTCATTGTGTAATGCCCCTTGTTTCTTCTGTTTTTCTTTGCTCTGAAGTTTAGTTTGTCAAATATTAATATAACTACTCCATCTCTGACTTGTATATTTTTTCCATTCTTTTATTTTAATCTATCTATTTGTTGCTTTTCATTCACTAAGTCACGCACAACTCTTGGGCTATAGTCCATGGGGTCACAAAGAGTGAGACATGACTGAGTGACTAAGCACAGAGTGAGTCTTAGGTACTAACTTTGTCAGATATTTGTCTGGGTTTCCCTGGTGGCTCAGATGGTAAAGAATCTGCCAGGAATGTGGGAGACCGGGTTCGATCCCTGGGTTGGGAAGATCCCCTGGGGGGGGAATAGCTACTCACTCCAATATTCTGGCCTGCAGAATTCCATGGACTTCTCCATGGGGTCGCAAAGAGTCGGACATGAATGAGCAACTTTCACTTACTTTGTCCAACTCTTTGCATCCCCATGGACTACAGCACACCAGGCTTCCCTGACTTTCGCCATCTCCTGGAGTTTGCTGAAACTCGTGTCCACCCAGTGGTTGGTGTCCAACCATTTCATCCTCTGCCATTCCCTTTTCCTCCTGCCTTCTATCTTTCCCAGCATCAGGGTCTCTTCTAGTGAGTTGGCTCTTAGCATCATAATTCTCTGTTAGAGAAATTTTATGATAGGTGCTTTAATTTTTTTTAAGAAAATAATTCCAACACCTCTTTCTTTTGCTGTTGACATCTATTAATTACCCTTTCTTGCTCAAGTTGAGATTTTTATAAGTTTTGGTATGATGAAAATTTTGGATCATATCCTAGCCATTAAGAATATTTAGAGATTCTGGTTCCTGTTGAAATTGCATTTAACAGTTAGTTAACCTATTTTGGTTCAAAAATACATGTCCTGGTTCATGCTTATAGGCTGTGGTTCAAATTACAATTTAGTTTTCAAAGAGGCTTTGTAATGCTTCTCTAGTCTTTATGTACTACCCAGAGGTCAATCTAAAACATGGATGGTATTCCAAACCAATGTTTAATTATTAAATCTTCTACTCTGTTATGTCTGTGTAGTTTCACATACATGTTATATGAAGAGCTGCACAAGATTTATATACAGGTTTTTAGACTTCCTTTCTCCAGTATGGTAGTGCCTCCAAAAATTAAATACAGAATTATTGTGTGATCCTGCAATTCCACTTTGGGGTATATACTAAAAAGACTGAAAGAAGGTTCTTTAAAAGATAGTTGTACGTTCATGTTCATAGTAGCATTATTCAAAATAGCCAAGAGGTGGAAGAAAACCAAATGTTTTCAGCAAATAAATGGATAAGCAAAATGTGGCATATATATACATTAGAATATTATTCAGTCTAAAAAAGGATGGAAATTCTGTTGCATGCCACAACATGGATGAACCTTGAAGACATTATGTTAAATTAAATAAAACAGTCACAAAAAGATAAATACTGTATGGTTCCACCTATATGTGGTATCTAAGATAGTCAAATTCATAGAAACAGAAAGTAGAAAGATGGTTATCCAGAACTGAAGAAGGAAAGGGAAGTTGTTTAATGGCTACAGGATTTCAGATCTGCAAGACAAAAAAGTTCCAGAGATTTGTTTCGCAGCAATGTGTATATACTTAACATTACTGAACTGGATACTTAAAGACGTCTATGATGGTCAATTTTATATGCTTTTTAACAGAATTTTTTAAAAAGAAGGAAATTCTGTCATCTGTTTACAGTATAGATGAATTTGTCATTCGGCAAATGACAAATTTGCCTGGTAGCTGAGCTGGTAAAGAATCTGCTTGCAATGCGGGAGACCTGGGTTCAATCCTTGGGTTGGGAAGATCCCCTGGAGAAGGGAAAGGCTACCCACTCCAGTATTCTGGCCTGGAGAATTCTATGGACTGTACAGTCCATGGAGTCACAGAGTCGGAGATGACTGAGTGACTTTCACTTTCATCCCTTTGGGCTTCCCTTGTAGCTCAGCTGGCAAAGAATCCACCTGCAATGCAGGAGACCTGGGTTTGATCCATGGGTTGGGAAGATCCCCTAGAGAAGAGAAAGGCTACCCACTCCAGTATTCTGGCCTCGAGAATCCCATGGACTGTATAGCCATGGGGTCACAAAAAGTCGGAGAAGACTAAGCGACTTTCAGTTCACTCACTTTCAAAGTGAAAGGAGTCAGACATAGACTAATGTTGAACAATTATATGAGATAACTAAAATAGTTAAATTTATAGAGAAAAATAGGATAGTGGTTGTCAGAATTTGGGTGGAGGGGAGATGAAGGAGCTTTTATTGAACAGGTACAGAGTTTCAGCTTGAGAAGATGAAAAGTTGTAGAGACGGATGGTGGTGATGGTAGCAAAACAAGGTGAATATACTGAATGTCATTAAACTGTACACTAAAAAGTAGATTGGGCTTCTCTGGTGGTAAAGAATCTGCCTGCAAAGCTAGAGATGTGGGTTTGATCCCTGGGTCAGGAAGATACCCTAGAGAAGGAAATGGCAATCAACTCCAGAATTCTTGCCTGGGAAATCTCATGGACAGAGGAGCCTGGTGGGCTACAGTCCATGGGGTCACAAAAGAGTCAGACATGACTTAGTGAGTAAACAATAAAAAAAGTAGATAAATGTATATGTATACCAGATTCACCTGAAACTAACACAACACTGCAAATCAACAGTGAGTGCTAAGTCACTTCAGACATGTCAGACTCTTTGCAACCCTACGGACTGTAGCCTGCCAACCTCCTCTGTCCATGGGATTCTCTAGGCAAGAACACTGGAGTGGGTTGCCATGCCCTTCTCCAGGGCATCTTCCCAACTCAGGGATTGAACCCAAATCTCTTAAGTCTCCTGCATTGGCAGGTGGGTTCTTTACCACTAGCACCACCTGGGAAGCCCAAATACACTCCAATTAAAAAAAAAACAACTGTTTAATGGTTAACATGGTAAGTTTTATGCTAAATATATTTTACCAGAAAAAAATCACTTTCTCTAGAAAACATCTCTCAGTAATCCTCCCTCTCCTCTTAAGTGGGCAGAGACCAGAGAGTACCACCTCTGACATAAGGGCAGGAGTCATTACAGGGATCTGCTCATACCCTTCAGGGCCACAGCCTCAAGCTGTGAGAGAGAGGAGAGTGCTTTTCTGTGGTGTTGCCCTGAGTAGGACAGGTATGGTCAAAACATTTATAGCCTGCTGGGTGACCCTAATGCCAATTGTCTGGCTACAAAAAGCAGATTTTTGTGAGGCTTTTTTTTTTTCCCCTATGCATCTGTAGGTGTTTCTGTACAGGTCTCTTCAGAGGTCATGTCAGGATATATGAGGAAAATAACAAAATAACCAACAGGGAAACTTGCTTTAATACTAGCAAGTTCCTTCAGTCTTACAAACCCAGGCAGTCCACCTTCATTTCTTCACCTTTCAGAGTCTTTTGTCAGAAGTTTGGTGAATTTTTTCCAGTTTTTAATTTTTTTTTTCATGTGTTTGTAAATCTTGGAAAGAATAGGGTAGAATGTGTAGAAGTTCTAATAGAGCTACTTGTGCATTTCCACAGTCCTGTTTTCCTCTTTTATTAGTTAACAACTTTTTACTACTTAGTAATTCTTGATATTACATTTTCCTGTTCTAGGTACTGCTGCGGTATTTCTGTTCTGGCTAGACTGAGTGATATGCAATTTTTATTAATGATGAAGTGTAAACTATGACCATCAATATGGATGATGGAGGTATGTAGAAGTAGACTGGAAATGAAGACATCAACATACAGAGAAACTAAAGTGTTGGGAGGATCATCGACACTGAAGTTGAAGTCACAAGAGAGAAAGTCCATGTGCCAGGAGCTCACTGTCTCAGCACCATGACCACATTAGGTCATGACCATGAGGCACTTGCACAATGAAAGGGAAGCTCTGAAAGAACATCCAGTTTCAATCTGATTCAGATAGCTTACATGGAACAGCTGGGTAACATCACTGTTAGGTAATGTCAAGAGCCCTAGTCTGGGGTCAGGAAATCTAGTTCTAATTCTGGCTTTATCATGTACATTCTAGCCTTACGTCCTCAGCAATACATTTATCTTCTTTGAATTCAGGCTCAAACCACAGTTCTTCACTGTGAAATAGGATGTTCATTTCTTTTCTGTTTGCCTCACAGAAGGCTGGGAAGGGAGTAGTACATGCCACATTCTCTAATATAACCAACCGATGGTTCGTCTCTACTTTCGGCTGCCCAAGGACATACATTCTACAGAAAAGCATGGGATTTGTCCTCGTCCCTGCTAGGATCCAAGTCTTCCTTTGTTGTCCCTTGGACATTGCTAGAGCCTACTGCCCAAATCCATGATGATTCTCCCTCACAGATTCTCAGATAAGTCCTTCTAAACAATAAGCTAATCTGTTCTCTAAAACCTACCATGGCTGCCCAGTACACATTTAGGGATCTCTGTGATCCAGTCTCAGCCAGCCTTACAGCCATACCTTCCCCCTCACATAGGCCCCTCACGTCCCCAAAGTGGACTACTCTTGGCATCCATACAGATCAGCTCACAGATCTACAAACTTGCTATTCCTCCTTTGGACACCTTTGACTAAGCTGTTGCCTCTGCCCAGAATATTCTTGTTCTCCACCTCTGCTTGGGAAAATACTATTTTGCCTTCAAGGCTCAACCCAAACACTGTTCTGAGCACACAGATCATTTTTCACAAAAGAGGTGGCCTCTTCCTCCTTCACTGAGGTTCCACTGCATTTGCCTTACTCTTCTCTGGAAGGCGCTCACAACAAATGGTCCTATACTGTGTTTATTTGTAAACATGCCATGTCTCTTCACTGACTGCAAACAGCTCTTAGGCACGACTCTGTCTCACTCATCTGCCTCTCACTAGCACTCAGAAGAAGGATATAGTAGGAATGCCTAGAAAATGTTAGTTAAATAGATTGCTAAGGTAGGACACAGAAGTAAGCTGCAAGCATGTTTGCAGGGAGGACAAATTTGAGCTATGTGTGGAGACTATATAGAGTGTGTGATTTATAAGCCTGTGATTGAGAATGTAGAGATGCAGAGACGTGGTTTGTAAAGGAGAAGTGATTCATGTATTGTGTTATGTGCAGATGTGCCAGGAGAATAAGGGAGAAACTCCCAGGGCTTGCCCTCTCTACAGCTTGGGCCAGGCTGGAGTCATCCACTAGTCTTTTCTCCTCCCACTCTGGTCCCTTCTTTCCTACCTTATTTGTACATCACTCTCCAGTCCATGGGCCCCATATTCAACAGCTTTCTCAAAGGACATTATGGTATTCTCAGGCCCCAGCTGTGGAAGAAAAGGACATCAGGCCTTTAATCTCACAGTCTTTTCTACTGACATCCCTTTTAGGGTAGGGAGGGAGCCCAGTAAGAAAAGACTTTAGGAAGAGAGTTTGGCTCCCTTGGCTCTTTATTCAAATCTGATTTGGAGACTCTGCTCATCTGGGGCAATGTCACTGAGTCACAATAAAGAGAAATGGACAGAGAATTAGGTGACCTGGGTTCAAGTCCAATCTCTACATTTAACTCTTTTTTCTTGTCATCTCAAGTCAACTCCTTTACTTTTCCAGGGAGTTCCAAGGATCTGATGTGCCCTCCACACCCATGCACACCTGTACTCACCAACATCCATCATGCTCAGACCTACCATGGGTGCACCTCTATGTCCAAAGAAGTTTGGCTTGGGCCCTAATTTATCCTTCTCTTGAACGCAGGCAGAATAAATCCCAAATGGCACCACATAGAGACACAAAAGTATAAGAACAAAGGGCAACCCAATAGCCACTTGTAAAGCTGAAAAAGTTGGAAGGAGAAAGTGACAAAAAAGAAAGGAAGAATGGAGAACCATCCCAAGCAAGTAACTATCCTCAAAACAACAGTAAGTAAATACTCAGCACATGGGTTCACTGCATCTGTAGACTCACTGATTTACTGTCAATTTCTGTCACATCCCCGTATTCTTTCAGTGATTTGAAAATGAAAAAAAGTGTTATCCAAATAAAAGTTTATTATTAAGTGAAAATTATTACAAATGCAAATTTACAAGGGAATGAATTGTACAGGAGGTGAGAAGGAGAGGGAATGTTAAGGAATAACTTCTAAGAAGGAGGAGGAGTTTGGTTGGTTCTGAGAAAGCCCTCAAGCCCTTAAAGGTCAGCCTAAAATACCCCGTATTGAAGACAGAGGGTGGTAGTGGAAGAGATACTAGTTGAAAGAAATCCCCACATTCAAAGCCAGAATTTACTATTTTCTAATTTTGTAACTCACACACATTGTTTAACCTCTTTGGTCTTCATTTTCTTCATTCTGAATAATGGCACTATTTTGCTACTAACATCGATCTCATATAATTGATATGACAGTGTTGACTTGTCACAGATCCTCAGTATATAATAGATACTTCTCTCTTCCCACCCCTCTTTGAGACACACACACATACAACCTGACCATAATACTTGTTATCACTGGCCATTCCCCAACACTTATTATTTTAGAGGATTTTTACTCTAAGGATTTTACCCATTTGAACATTTAAAAATTACCACCTATGTCACTTTCAAATTTAGATCTGCCAGCTCTAACTTCTCAATTTTGTGTGCATGTTACACCTCTTGTTTCTTTTTCTTTCAATACTTGTAATCTGGAATCTTCTCATTCTAGCTAAAATTCAGGAAATGAAAAAGAAAGAATTCATTATTGTCCCCTTTAAGTTCTTGCTCCCAAAAAAAATTTCCTAAAATTCACTGGCCACGTACACATACCCACATGTATGAATACCTAATGGCAGCACTATCAGTTAAGTTTTTATCTTTCATGCACTCTTGCACAACCCAGGCAACAAGCACTCCCTATCTAACCATCAGTAAAAAAGAGAGACAGAAAGCCCTCCTAGTTTCTCAGTAAAGGCGCTGAGAGATAACTCCATTCTCAAAATAGTTTCACATACAGCTCTGATTCTTTGTTTCCATAATATTAGGGCAAAGAATGGAGAGGAAACAGGGGCAGAGGGAGACATTTCTGCTTCTGTGGAAGTCCTCAGATGTGACAGGAACTCACCAGGGACTGCTTTGAAGGACTAAGATGTATCCAGGGGATATCTCCACCTGGTTCTTAAGTTGAAAATAGTAGTATTGGAATACAACCTAAAAGAACTATGACTTGTACCATCATTGTTCAAAAAAAATTAAAAATTTCCTCTACCCTCCCTAAAACTACTCCAATTTATTTCCAGGCAGTCAACCTATAATAACAGGGAGGAAATTCTCATTTTTCTAGAAGGAGAATCCTTCTTTAGAAGAAGGTATGTTTGATCAGAGAAATGCTATGACAGTCCATGTAGGGTTGTGAGTTTGACCAGAAGGAGCATGCCTAAGTAACAAGCTAAATGAATTTCAAAAAGCTACAGTGCTGGCTATCTACCAAGCTTGTTTGGTTAAGTGAAGTACACTCGCTAAAGCCAGAGCTGGAAGAATCAGGAAAGGTTCCACCCACAGGACATACTTTCTCCTTCCAAATGGATCAAGTAGATGGCCACAGGCCACGAAAGCAAAACCATCACAGATATGTTGCTCAGGTGTATGTAGGAAGCAAAGATCTGGGAGAAAATTCAAAAGTCAGCCTAAACACATCTGGACAGACAGGGCTACAACTAAGGATGGTGCTTACCTGCAATGACAGCCCAATGGTGAGCCACGTGTCTTTCCAGTAAGTTAATAAAATCCATAACAAAAATGAGCAAAACAGAATTGTTATCAGAATCAGGATCTGGAGAAATAAAAAGAATATCTTGACTTCTAAGCACTAAACTTGGATCAGAACTGTCCTTGGGAAACATATGTACTCACAATTTCAGGGACCTCATTACCTCATCTTTTTAATCTAATCATTCTTTAACAGTGAAGTGAAGTCGCTCAGTCATGTCCAGCTCTTTGCCACCCCATGGACTGTAGCCTCTGAGGCTCCTCCATCAATGGGATTTTCCAGCCAAGAGTACTGGAGTGGGTTGCCAGTACATGGATCTAATAATTTACCTTCCTTGCTGCTTTATGCAGCATGGCTGGAAAAAAAAAAAAGCCTACACAGCTATGTGGTCTGATTCCTTTACTGATTTATTATCTCCATGTCTGCTTGGCCCTCAACATTGCTTGGCAGGTCTCATTCAGTTTCAAAAATAAGCATTACAAATATTCAGGTTTTTTTTAATATGACTCAATACAATCTCAGGTAAACAGTATTTTGTTCAATATGTGTTTTCCCCAAATAGACTATAAGCTTCATGAGATCAGGGATGATATTTGTTTATGATTATATATTTGGTGTCTTTAGAATGTCTGACACAGTAAATTTTATATAAATATTTGGTGAACAGATGAAAAAACCTGCTGGCCAGAAAACTATATTTAGCCATAGGTAAACACTGAGACCAAGAAGATATAATTTTAACTTCTTCCCTTCAAATAGAGAATTTTCTATATCTGTGTTGCTCCTAGACAGTGCTTGGTTTCCTCCCTTCCATAATTCTGTATTTTAATAACTCACAAAATAACTCTGGGTCTTGCTGCCTTCAATGGTTAATTTTTCAAACATTTAAGGAAGAAATATTTCAACTTTAACAAACTCTCCCAGAGAATAAAGAGGGAATTTTCTCTAACTTGTTTTTTGAAGCCAACAGGGACATTATAGGAAGCAAAAACTACAGTCCAAACTCTTTTATATATAGATCCACATAGAGGTGAAAATCTTAAATAACTTATCAGCAAAAAATGCATCACAATACAAACTTTAATAGACAAATCAGACTCACATGAATCTCATGTGATTCTGTGATCTTACTCAACACGAAGCTTTACTAACGATTTAAGGCATTAAGCAACTTAGCACGCATGCACACACACACGCAAGGTACAGATAAAACAGTTTTCCTTGGAGAAATCTGTGAAATGCAGGTACTCAAAGGTCTTTCCTCTCTTATATTAGGATACATTCTGGTCTGGGACTTAAAATGTGAGGTGCGTTCTAAGCAAAGTATGTGGAAACATTTCTCCACAGAAGGAATCTTTGAGTTATGGTGGATCCTTTTCTCATATATTCCATTAACTATACAACTCCAGCCAGCCATGCCTCCCACTTACAAATCTATAAATTCCAGATTTATTTATTGCAAGCAACCTAGATACAACAGGTTAGAATCCTGTTGTATAGACATTTTCATAGATAAGGACTATCTATGTATTCTGGCTAATAAATATCTTTAGTACATTTATTAGGAGGTTGGGTTATTAGCTATTTATAAAGAGTTTTGATTGAGATCATTCATTGCTCTCTGAACATGCCTAGGCAGAAGGGAATACACTATTAGGCCTGGTACTAATCCTTTCCTCCAAGATTTCTTCTTTTTTTTTGGTTTAGTTATGTGATTGCTTATTTATTTATTTATTTTAATTGGAGGTAATTACTTTACAATAGTATTGTGGTTTTTGCCATACATTGACATGAATCAGCCATAGGTATACATGTGCCTCACTATCCTGAAACCCCCTCTCACCCGCCTCCTCACTCCATCCAATACTGGAAATAGAACTGCCATACAACCCAGCAATCCCACCACTATGCATACACACCAAGGAAACCAGAACTAAAAGAGACACGTGTACCTCAATGTTCACTGCAGCACTGTTTACAATAGCTAGGACATGGAAGCAATCTAGATGTCCATAGGCAGATAAATAGATAAGGAAGTTGTACACATACACAATGGAATATTACTCAGCTATAAAAAAGAACGCATTTGAGTCAGTTCTAATGAGGTGAATGAAACTGGAGCCTATTACACAGAGTAAAAGTAAGCCAGAATGAGAAACACCAATGCACTGTATTAAAGCATATATATAGAATTTAGAAAGACAGTAACGATGACCCCATATCAAGACAGCAAAAGAGACACAGATGTAAAGAACAGACTTTTGGACTATGTAGGAGAAGCAACGGTGAGACAATATGGGACAACGCAGGTTTACTCTTTTCACACCGAAATTCCAAGCCCTAAAGAAACTCCCCTGCCAGGAAGATTTAAAGTTAACAGGTATAAAGGCCTAACCAAATTAGTTATCTAACAAGGGTATTTCAACTCTTCTCATATCCAGTTTCACCACTTTTCATTGGCTATGGATTCATAACAGCAATTAGATCGCACAATACCTCAAGAGATAAAAGCATTTCAACAAAACCCTGTAGAAAATGTGTAAGAATGAATTCAAAGGATGCTAGCCAAGGAGGAGGAAAATGTAATATTAAGGATGCTAGACAAGGAGAAAATAAAGTAATATTAAATCAGTCTGGATTTATTGATATGTGTGCATTTATCAAAGACTCTGAATTCAATATACCAGCATCTAGGTATTATGCCTCCAATACTCTTGCCTAAAGAATCCCGTGGACAGAGGAGCCTGGTGGGCTGCTGTCCATAGGGTTGTACAGACTCGGACATGACTCAAGCAACTTAGAATGCATGCATGCATGCATTGGAGAAGGAAATGGCAACCCACTCCAGTATTCTTGCCTGGAGAATCCCAGGGACAGAGGAGCCTGGTGGGCTGCCGGCTATGGGGTCGCACAGAGTTGGACACGACTGAAGTGACTTAGCAGCAGCAGCAGCAGCAGCAGAACCAACTTAGCAGCAGCAGCAGCAGCAGCAGGTAATATGCATCTCAAAGAGGTTCTAATTGCTTGGTTATCTGAAACTTTGGCTCAATAGTAGCCCATGCTTTATAAAATTAGGATGCCAGCAATTTCTTGGTGTAATGTGGAAGAAAAAATCCAATGATTTATTTAGAAAAGGTTACTGGAATGATATTAATATCACCTGTGATAAGCTAACCTGCTTCATATTGGGCTCTATGGGAGGTTTCAGAAGACACTGAGAAACACATTGGTGAGGAAAGTGTCAGCATCCTTGAAAAGCACTGGAGTGGCCATGCTTTATGCCTGGATAAAGGTGAGAGGTGCTGCCACAGAAACGGGCTTCCTGAGTTCAAAGGCAATGATGAGATTCTGCTGTGGCAGAGGCCAAGTAGCAGTGCTGACTGCCAGAGGCAAGGTATGCATGGTTTCTGTAATAGACACAAGCCTGGAATGGTAATCAGAATGGTTTAACCCACAGGGACCCTTGGTAGTGACAAACTGCTCATGGTGTCCCAACTCCAAAACCTGCAGGAATCTCAGTAAGGCCTATAGGTTCAGTCTGCAATTTCTTGTTTCCCTGTATGAGCCTATGACTTTAATTTCCATTCATCCTAATTCTTTTTTTTTTTTTTTTTATTCTTCCAATTTTATTTTATTTTTAAACTTTACATAATTGTATTAGTTTTGCCAAATATCAAAATGAATCCGCCACAGGTATACATGTGTTCCCCATCCCGAACCCTCCTCCCTCCTCCCTCCCCATACCATCCCTCTGGGTCATCCCAGTGCACCAGCCCC
Organism: Bos grunniens; assembly: GCF_055505025.1. NCBI lineage: Eukaryota > Metazoa > Chordata > Mammalia > Artiodactyla > Bovidae > Bos > Bos grunniens. The sequence continues at coordinate 32,567,333 of NC_141193.1, forward strand.
AAGCATCCAGCATCATGCATCGAACCTGGACTGGCAACTCGTTTCCTACATGATATTTTACATGTTTCATTGCCATTCTCCCAAATCTTCCCACCCTCTCCCTCTCCCACAGAGTCCATAAGACTGTTCTATACATCAGTGTCTCTTTTGCTGTCTCGTACACCGGGTTATTGTTATATTCAGTTCATACTTCCCTTTTGAGTAAAAGGAAATTTAAGGCAACCACTCAGAGTTTGACATGTTCCTTGATTTGAGAAAACACAAAGAATGTTATCAAAACCATGCCGGAAAAAGTCTATAAATAGCAAGAGGATGTGCTGGAGATGCTCAAGCCCATGGCAGAACTAGACAAGGGAGGAAATGTTGGAAATGACCTGCATGTCTTCAGATGTTGGGTCAGTGATGCCTCCTTCTTTATACCAGATATGGATCCTTTGTTACTGCTAGTATAATTTTATTTTTTAATTTATTTATTTTTAAAAAGTTTTATCAGAATATAGTTGCTTCACAATGTTGTGTTAGTTTCTATCATACACCAAATTGAATCAGCTGTATGTAGACATATATCCCCTCCTTTTTGGATTTCTTTCCCGTTTAGGTTGCAACAGAGCACTAATTAGAGTTCCCTGGGCTAAATGGTAGGTTCTCATTAGTTATCTAACTTATACACAGTTATTAATAGTGTATATATGTCAATCCCAAGCTCCCAACTCATTTCACCCACTTCCCTTCTAGTGTAATTTTAAATGGTTCCAAACTAAGGGATAGTCAAAGGACCTCAACAAAGAAATTTCAGGGAGTATAGGAAGACAAGTATTGAGTGTACCAAGAGAGTTGCAGTCAAGGTTCTCAGTGGTAAGGTGTTTGAAAATACGCAAGGAAAAATCCACAGGATTAAGAGCCAAAAACTGCATCTACTTGGTCCTGATGAAAGTTAACTCCTCCTTGTGGGACTGTGTTCTTTCACCCTATCGCTCCTTCCCCTGATCCATACACTGGAATCAAGGTAAAAGACAATCATACTCTTTCCATCACTGCAGGTTTCCAGGCCTGGGTCATGTGAAACAGGGGAAGGGAAAAGTCTCATAAAGTTTGAGTTCAGTCTACTACGATGAATTGAAATTCTTAGTGACTGAAATGAGAAAGTTCTTGTGACTCTAAAGGACTGGGAAAATAATGGAGCTTGCCCAGGATTTTATGGGGATAGAGAGAACAGAGTCACAGAGTGAGTTTTAACATGGAGTAGTGGGAAAAAATTAAGTTTGGGTTCAGTTTGATTGGTAAGCCAGTTTCATCTGTTGGAAACTGATTTTAGTTGAAACAGTGTAACCAGATTGCTTCTTTCTAAGGGAGGCAAAGAAAGGGGAAGCTCTGCATTTAACTCTTGGCGCCAAAGAGGCACATTCAGTCCTGATCTCAGGTCTCCTATGAAGATTCAAATGTCTTACCTTATGATACCAGTGCAGGAATAGTTGATTTTTTTCCCAACACAACAAAAATTCAAGTACCTGAAAAAACAAGAAAGAAGAGATTGTTTTGAAATCACCAAGATACTACCCGAAACACTGTTCTGAACTCAAAATTCCTTACACAGTCTGGATTATCTTCACTTCTTGATGCTATGCTAAGTCACTTCAGTCGTGTCCAACTCTGTGCGACTCCATAGACGGTAGCCTACCAGGCTCCCCCGTCCCTGGGATTCTCCAGGCAAGAACACTGGAGTGGGTTGCCATTTCCTTCTCCAATGCATGAAAGTGAAAAGTGAAAGTGATGTTGCTCAGCTGTGTCTGACTCTTGGTGACCCCACGGACTGCACCCTACCAGGCTCCTCCGTCCATGGGATTTTCCAGGCAAGAGTACTGGAGTGGGGTGCCATTGATACACCTGTTCTTTTCAGCATCTAAGAGATTGCCACCCTATCCCTCTGCCTAAATAGCTCTCCCTCGCCATGCTACTGACCCTTCAAACACAGTTCACATGTCACCTCCTAGTCGTAACTTTCACCAGCAATCCAGAGAGAATTTATTATTATCTTCTCTGGGATTCTGTGACAATCAGTACACTGATATTCCTGAGTTCCTACAATTTTCTTTTCCCTGTGATGGAGCTTATTAGTGGTATTACATAGAGACACGAGTGAGGGAACAGAGGTCAGGAGCCAGCCCTTCCAAGGGTCATTTAAAATTTCTTTTTTGGGACTTCCTTGGTGGTCCAGTGGTTTAGAATCTGCCTTGTTATGCAGGGGTTTGATCCCTGGTAGGGGAACTAAGATCCCACACACAGAGGAAAAACTTAGCCACACACCACAGCTAGAGAGTTCATGCACCTCCATGAAAGATCCTGAATGATGAAACTAAGACCCAAAGGCAGCCAAATAAATACATAATTTTTAAAATCTTTTTTGTTACAACTGTTAAGCATTGTTGTTAACATAGGTATAAGTCAGTAAATCTAGATTAGATTTGAACTAAATCTAAGTCGTCACCAAGTCAGTGTGGAGATGCAGATTGAAAACTGGAGTCTTCAGATGCTTAGGATATTGAGAATTTGACTGTATAAGGCATTCACCTTTTTTTTTCAAAATAATTTTATGGATATGATTTTATTTGTACTTTGGTGGTGGTGGTTTAGTTGCTAAGTCATGCCTGATTCTTGAGACCTCATGGACTGTAGCTCACCAGGCTTCTCTGTCTATTCCATGCAGGAATACTGGAGTGGGTTTGCCATTTCTTTCTCTAGCAGATATTTCAAACCCAGGGATCAAATGTGGGTCTCCTGCATTGCAGGCAGATTCTTTACCAATTGAGCCACCAGGCCATTACTTGTACTTAATCAAGCTTTATAAAATGTCAATTTATTAACTGTCTCATTTGAAATAAATAATTCTCATTTGAAAGAAGAAACTGAGGCTCAGAAGAGTTATATGACTTGGTCAAGGTTACAAAATAACTTAAAGATAAAGCAGAAATAGAATTCAGGTCTCCTCTGTTGTTGCTACTGTATCCAAAAAGAGGTAGCCTAGAGTACAAGGTTGTTTAAAAAAAAAAAATGGCTTATTGGACACTGGAAGTCCGTCTTAGAAGTTACCTAAACCATTTTATTTTGATTATGTATGAGTGCAGTATAATTCAGTGGCCAGATTCTTGCCCCAAACACATCATTCATCTGCATTTTCCTCATTAAAAGTAAAAGGTTCTCACTATTTCTCTGTACAGAATCCCTCGATGCAATGACTTTCAGAATGATAATACTAGAAATCTGATTTATACCATGTGTCTTAGCATACTTTTCAGGCTTTCTAAAATCTATCACAAGCCTATTGTTTTAGTCAGATACTTCATTTTTCTTCAATATCCTCTACATGCTAACAGTACAATTCTTCCCTCTTATCTAGTCAAACCCCATATATCCCTATCTCTGTCTTGCTGAATCTGTCGTGAAATTCCCATGATCTCGACTTTCTTCCCCACTCCCATAAACACATGTCTAAATCCAACATCCTTTCAAGATGCCCCTCCTGTGCCACCTCTTCCTCGAAGCATCACTTAATCCTCTTGACTGAAGGTCTTCCTTCTTAGAACCCAGAACTTTTTTAGGTCTCTCTAATGACAATTATGGAGAAGGCAATGGCACCCCACTCCAGTACTCTTGCCTGGAAACTCCCATGGACAGAGGATCCTGGAAGGCTGCAGTCCATGGGGTCACTAAGGGTCAAACACGACTGAGCAACTTCATTTTCACTTTTCACTTTCATGCATTGGAGAAGGAAATGGCAACCCACTCCAGTGTTCTTGCCTGGAGAATCCCAGGGATGGGGGAGCCTGGTGGGCTGCCGTCTATGGGGTCACACAGAGTTGGACACGACTGAAGCGACTTAGCAGCAGCAGCAGCAATAATGACCATTATAATGCTCTGTCTGTGTTGGTTATTTTTGTCTATGACTTACTTCCCTAATCGATTCTAAACTCATTGAATTAAGGAGCATTATAACTTTCTCACACCTCTTTATTTGAGGCACCCTGTATGAAAACAAAAATTACACCTCTTCGTTCTCTGTAACCTCAGTACTTATCACTCAAATAATGATTAATACATTTTGCTGAAATAAATATTTATGCAAATGGAAACTGATTTAGGGGTTGGGTTCTTTAGTATCAGACAGGCTATCATTGGGGACAAGGAATCATGGAATCAGAGCAGGATACTTGTGTCCTATTTTCAAGTGGGCACTGAAAAATTCCAGTAACCTAAAAGTTAGTCTTCCATAAGCTTTCCACTTCTGCAGGCTCCTCTGCTGCCTGGTCTCAATTTTTTCATACTAGGTGACACTACTATGTCCAGTGTGAATTTCTCACACTACATGACACTACTATGTCAGGAAACAGGCGGTGTCTCTATTGCATAAAGATATTTGCTAAAATGTACTTGGAACCTGACCAGGAGACTAGCTGTTTTTCTGGAACTCTCTTGCTTTTTCCATGATCCAGCAGATGTTGGCAATTTGATCTCTGGTTCCTCTGCCTTTTCTAAAACCAGCTTGAACATCTGGAAGTTCACAGTTCACATATTGCTGAAGCCTGGCTTGGAGAATTTTGAGCATTACTTTACTAGCATGTGAGATGAGTGCAATTGTGCAGTAGTTTGAGCATTCTTTGGCATTGCCTTTCTTTGGGATTGGAATGAAAACGGACGTTTTCCAGTCCTGTGGCCACTGCTGAGTTTTCCAAATGTGCTGGCATATTGAGTGCAGCACCTTCACAGCATCATCTTTCAGGATTTGAAATAGCTCAACTGGAATTCCATCACCTTCACTAGCTTTGTTCATAGTGATGCTTTCTAAGGCCCACTGGACTTCACATTCCAGGATGTCTGGCTCTAGGTCAGTGATCACACCATTGTGATTATCTGGGTCGTGAAGATCTTTTTTGTACAGTTCTTCTGTGTATTCTTGCCATCTCTTCTTAATATCTTCTGCTTCTGTTAGGTCCATACCATTTCTGTTCTTTATCGAGCCCATCTTTGCATGAAATGTTCCCTTGGTATCTCTAATTTTCTTGAAGAGATCTCTAGTCTCTCCCATTCTGTTGTTTTCCTCTATTTCTTTGTACTAATCACTGAGGAAGGCTGAGCGCCGAAGAATTGATGCTTTTGAGCTGTGGTGCTGGAGAAGACTCTTGAGAGTCCCTTGGACTGCAAAGAGATCCAACCAATCCATTCTGAAGAAGATCAGCCCCGGGATTTCTTTGGAGGGAATGATGCTGAAGCTGAAACTCCAGTACTTTGGCCACCTCATGCGAAGAGTTGACTCATTGGAAAAGACTCTGATGCTGAGAGGGATCGGGGGCAGGAGGAGAAGGGGATGACAGAGGATGAGATGGCTGGATGGCATCACTGACTCGATGGACGTGAGTCTGAGTGAACTCCGGGAGTTGGTGATGGACAGGGAGGTCTGGCGTGCTGCGATTCATGGGGTCTCAAAGAGTCGGACACAACTGAGCAACTGAACTGAACTGAGTAAACAGGTTTAGCACACTAGGTAATTTGTAAGCCACAGAAAGACTGATTCTCAGGAGACAAGCTATGAAATGAGTAGATCAATGTGCAGAAGTACTACCATATGAAAGTGTGACCATCTAAAATGACAATACTATGTGAGTCAGAAAATAAGCCATGAAACACAGGAAGAGAATAAGGATGTTCTGGCATCCTTACGAAGGGTCAAAGTGGAAAGACACACCCTCTACCAGCACAAGTCTATTCCTCACATCTCTCCTTCCTCCCTAATATTCAAGTAGCTGATTCAAATCTGAACTCTGCCAGGAGCGATCTTATGGCTCCCAGCACCAACTGGGAACCATACTACTGACAGAGCACTTCATGAGACTACTCAGGAAGGGAGTGGGGAAAATGGGAAACATTACTCACCAGTAGCAATGTTGTGTAGGCAGCCAGGATCCCAAGGAAACTCAGCAAGACAATGGACCAAAAGAACCAGACTCCTGTACCTAGGAAAACAACCCTGCAGAAATGTGTTTCAATTTCTAAAACATAGAAGTTAGTAGTATCTCTGTCAAGGATAAGGTATAAGACTGGACTAGATGAGGCATAATAGAACAATTAAAAAAAATAACATAACATAAAAAAATAAGAAGGGGGATAAGAAGAGGAGCAATTTGGGAACAGATGTGTGAAGATCTTTGGGGATATTTAGTTGAGAAGTTTTAACTTTGTTCGTAGACAATCAGGTACTTTAATGGGGTTCTATACGAGTTGTATAGTTTTTAAATTTATTTAGAATACATACTCAAAAATTACATACTCTTTAAAAAAATATAGAAATTCTGGAATGTCAAAAAAGGAAAAGTGATCCATAAGTTCACTGCTGTCATATAGTTAATACTTTCCATTTCACCAGATTTCTTATCCATATATGTTTTCTTATATAACAGCAAGTCACTATATTAATATCTATATTTGGTGTAAGAGTTTGGACCCCTTAAAAACAGTTCTGGTCTTTTTTGTCCCTAAAGTAGTCTATGAGATAAAACTGCTAATACATTGATTTGTTAAGTTAAACAATATTATAATTAGTCTAGGTATTATATGTCACAGAATTTAGACTCTTCATTTCAAGATAACAGAAATTATTTCCCCTCCATATGAGACCTAGAGAAATTATATTTTAATGATACAAAATATAGATTACTGAACATATGACTACATTCAATATAAGAAAAATTTCTCTTTGGTCAGGGTTGAGAAAGGACACCAAGAGAAAGAAATAGACAAGCAGCTATCCTAGGCAAGACTGATCCCAGATCGAGACACTCAGAAGAGTACTCTGTAAAATGTGATCTCACAGCAGGAATCAGAAAATGTGTGAATAATGTTAACAAATTAATCTGTTTGTGTGCTTAGTTGCTCAGTTGTGTCCAACTCTTTGCACAACTGGACTGAAGCCTGCCTGAAGTCCCCGTGGACTGAAGCCTGCCAGGTTCCTTTGTCCATGGGGATTCTTAAGGCAAGAATACTAGAGTGGGTTGCCATGCCCTCCTCCAGGGGATCTCCCCAAACCAGGGATCAAACCCGGGTGTCCTGCATTGCAGGTGGATTCTTTACCATCTGAACCACCAGGGAGGCCCATGAATACTGGAGTGGGTAGCCTATCCCTTCTCCAGGGAATCTTCCCAACCCAGGAATTGAACCAGGGTCTCCTGCATTGCAGGCGGATTCTTCATCAGCTGAGATAACAGGAAAGGCCAATAAATTAACCTAATAAAGTCAACTAATATAATAATTTGCAGAAAAAATATAATAGAACAATTAGAAAAGAACCATAAAAAATATATTCAAGATCTCCACAGAATTAAATGACTCATATCCACGTAACAAGAATAGAACATTTAAATGCAAGCAGAGTAATGACCAAATAATGAAATAAAGGAAAAAAAAAAACATGCAGGATAGACATAAAGTGTTAGTCATTCAGTCATGTCCGACTCTTTGTGACCCCATGGACTGCAGCTCCTCTGTCCATGGGATTCTCTAGGCAAGAATACTAGAGTGGGTTGCCATTTCCTTCTCCAGGGGATCTTCCCAATCTAGGGATTGAACCCACGTCTCCTGCATTGCAGGCAAATTCTTTACTGTCTGAGCCACCAGGGAATCCACATAAGCAGTCTAAATGTAGCCAAAGAATTAATTAAATGGCTTATGCAAGTAGTGATATTGACTTTAATTTCCAGGTGAGAAAGAAAAGTTAATTTTAGCCTTTAATTGTGCCTCTATCTTTTCAAACCATTTCTCTAGTCACATCAGATTTTTCCCTCTTTATCAACATAATGGTCTTCTTTTCTATACTCACTCACATGTAAATATTCAAAATTAGTAGAGTTACAAATTCTCCCACCAAAGTCAGAAGTTCCACCCACAGGCTGAGTACTTCTGTCAAAGGAAGAACTATGATATTTTTCTCTCTTTTTCTCTCCCCTTCTTCTACTTTAGGTGATGGTGGTGGGGTAACACAAGGGAGTGAGAACAATGAGAATAGTTTGCTTGGGTGACTGTTTATACACATCAGAGGGAATTGAAAAAGCAACTGGGATTATACAGTTACTCAAGACTATACAGTAGTATGAGTATGACATATATATGCAAAGGTATGACAAACCTAGACAATGTGTTGAAAATCAGACATCACTCTGCCAACAAATGTCTATATGGTCAAGGCTCTGTTCTTCCCAGTGGTCACATACAGTTGTGAAAGCTAGATTATGAGGAAGGCAGAATGCCAAAGAATTGAGGCCTTCAAACTGTGGTGCTGGAGAAGACTCCTGAGAGTCCCTTGGACAGCAAGGAGATCAAACCAGTCAATCTTAAAGGAAATCAACCCTGAACATTCATTGGAAAGACTGATGCTGAAGCTGAAGCTCCAGTATTTTAGTCACCTGATGTGAACAGCTGACTTACTAGAAAAGTCCCTGATGCTGGAAAAGATTGAGGGCAGAAGGAGAAGACAGCATCAGAGGATGAGATGGCTGGATGGCATCATCAATGCAATGGATGTGAACTTGGGAAAACTCCAGCAGATGGAGAAGGACAGGGAGGCATGATGTGCTGTAGTCCATGGGGTCCCAAAGAGTTGGACACAACTGGGTGGCTGAACAACAACAACAACAACTTAATACATAAAGTAACTAGAGAAAGAACAAGAAAATTTCAGTAATTTCCTTTTACTGAAAATAGTAAAAGGAAAGAAATCATAAAGATCATAATAGAAATAAATGAAATAGAGACAAAGAAAACAATAGCAAAGATCAATGAAACTAAAAGCTGTTTCTTTGAAAAGATAAAATTATAAACATTTAGCCAGACTCATCAAGAAAAATGGGAGAGGACTCAAATCATTCACATTAGAAATGACAAACAAGAAATTAAAACAGACACCACGGAAATACACAGGATCATAAGAGACTATTACAAGCAACTATATGCAAAAAAAAAAAGGACAACCTAGAAGAAATGGACAAATTCTTAGAAAGTTACAACCTTCCAAGACTGAAACAGAAAGAGATAGAAAATATGAAGACCAATCATATGTACTGAAATTGAAAGTGTGATTAAAAGTCTTTCAATAAATAAAAGTCCAGGACCAGATGGCTTCATGGGCAAATTCCATCAAACATTTAGAGAGGAGTTAACATCTATCCCTATGAAACTATTCCAAAGAAATTGCAGAAGAAAGAATATTCCCAAACTTATTCTGTGAGGCCACCAACACTCTGGTACCAAAATCAGACAAAGATATCACAAAAAAGGAAATTATAGGTCAATAACAGTGATTAATATAGATGCAAAAATCCTCAACAAAATTCTAGCAAACTGAAAATAATGAATCGAATTAAAAGAATCATATACCATCAAGTGGCATTTATCCCAGATATGCAAGGATTCTTCAATATATACAAATACTTCAGTATGATATACCATATCAACAAGTTAAAGGGTAAAAAAATCATAAGATTATCTCAATAGATGCAGAAAAACCTTCTGACGAAAACTCAATAGCCATATATGATAAAAAACAAAAAAAATCCAGAAAGTGAGCAAAGAGGGAACATACGTCAATATATTAAAGGCTACATATGACAAACCCACAGTTAACATCATACTCAACAGCCAAAAGCTGTTTCCTCTAATGTCACAAACAAGACAACAATGTCCATTCTCACCAGCTTTATTCAATTTTGGAAGTCCTGGCCATGGCATTCAGAGGAGATAAAGAAATGCAATAAATTCAACTTGAAAAAGAATAAGTAAAACTGTCACTATTTGCAGATGACATTATACTATACGTAGAAAATCCTAAAGATGCTACCAGAGAGCTACTAGAGCTCATCAATTAATTTGGTACAGTTGCAGAATACAAAATTAATACACAGAATTCTATTACCTTTCTACACATTCAGTTCAGTTCAGTCACTCAGTTGTGTCTGACTCTTTGACAATGAAAATATCAGAAAGAGAAATTTAAGAAACAAACTCATTTATCATAGCATCAAAAGTATAAAATACCTAGGAAAAACCTACCTAAGGAGGCAAAAAACCTGTACTCTAAAAACCATAAGACACTGATGAAAGAAATCAAAGATGGAAAGACAAAACATGTTCTTGGATTGGAAGAATCAATATTGTCAAAATGACTATACACCCAAGGCAACCTACAGATTCAATACAATCCATATCAAAATACCAATGCCATATTTCACAGAACTAGAACAAAAAAATTTAAACTTGTATGGGAACACAAAGACCCTGAATAGCCAAAGCAATCTTTGGAAAGAAAAAGAGCTGGAGGAATTAGGCTTCCTTATTTCACACTATACTACAAAACTACAGTAATCAAAACAGTATGGCACAAAGGTAGAAATACAGATCAATGGAACAGGACAGAAAAACTAGAAGTAAACTCACATACATATGCTCAACTAATGCATGATAAAAGGGGCAAGAATATATAATGGAGAAAATACAGTCTCTTCAATAAATGGGTCTGGGAAAACTAGACAGCTACTTTTAAAAGAATGAGATTAGAACATTCTTTAACACCATACACAAAAATAAAATAAGTAAGAACACTCTTTCACATAAGTTTCAGCAAAATATTTTTTGATACATCTTCTAGAGTAATGGGGAAAAAAAGAAACAAATGGAACCTACTTAAACTCAAAAGCCTTTGCACAGCAAAGGAAACCATTAACAAAATGAAAAGACAACACACATAATGTGAGAAAATATTTGCACATTATCTGACTGACATGATATTAACCTATAAAACAAACAACTCATGCATCTTAATAGGAAACACACAATGAAATAAAAAAGTGGGCAGAAGACTACATTTCTCCAAAGAAGAAATAGAGATGGCCAACAAACACATGAAAAGATGCTCAACACTGCTATTTATTAGAGAAATGCAATTCAAAACTACAATGAGATATCACCTCACACCAGTCAGTATGGCCATCATTTAAAAACATCTGTAGCACTATGTACAATAGCCAAGACATGGAAGAAACCTTAGTGTCCACAGATGACTTAATTTTTTAAATGTGGTATATACTTACACATGCATACCACAGGGAGCATTATTCAGTCATATAAAACATGAAAAATGTCATTTATGACAACATGGATAGACCCAGTCAGCATTATGCTAATTGAAATCAGTCAGAGAGAAAAAGATAAATAAGATATGACCTCACTTATACATGAAAGATAAAAACAAACCAACCAAACTAACTCATAGACACAGAGAACAGATTGGTGGTTGCCAGAGGACAGGGGTGAGAGGTGGACAAATGAGTGAAGATGGATAAAAAGGTGTAAACTTCCAATTATAAAATAAACATGCCCTGGGGACAAAATGCATACAGCATGGTAACTATAGTTACAAATGCAGTATTGTATATTTGAAAGTTGCTAAAAGAAAGTTTCTTAAAAATTCTCATCACACACAAAATCTGAAATTATGTGTGATGAAGAATATTAACCAGACTTACTATGGTGATCATTCCACAATATAAAGAAATAGCAAATCATTATGCTATAATATATACTTAACAGAAATGTAACATTATATTTCAATTACATCTCAATGTAAAGTTATTTAAAACTGAGGGAAATTCTATAAAGAAATGAAACATTTCTTATTTCCAATATTGTGGAGAAACTTAGAACTTAACTCTAAATAAAGAATGCATATAAATGAGAAAATTAGATTCCACAAGATAAATATATTCAAACAGAGAGAACTAAAAAGAAAATAAGTTACTAAATAAACAAATTTTGATACCTGGTAAATAATTAAAATAAAACAAATTTCATCTATAAAATTAATAAAAACAATTAAAAATTAGAATAGTCAATGCTGTCAATGGAGGGTTAAAACAGAAAGTCAAATACCTCTATTGTGAATGGAAACTGTACTATCTTTTGAGAAATACTTTGGTAATAGGCACAATGAGTTTTACTAGTGTTTATTCTTCTTGACTGAATAATGCCACTTGTGGGAATTTCCTGTAAGACCGTAAGTCAGAACACAAAGATTTCTCTTCACTCTTATTTTACAAAAACAGAAAATTAATCATAAAGCCTAACAATAAAAAGTGGTTAAGTAAGCACACTATACTACCTTCATATCAGGAAATACTTTAAAACCATTTAAAGTGATTATCATTAAGAGTTTTAATAATTTGTCAAAATGTGTACAACTATTTTAAATGAGAGAAAAAATAAAAATTATATATATAGTATGAACATAATATAAAAACAGGCACAGGAAAAAAGACTGGGAAGTATACCAAGTGATTGCTACTCAAGAATAAGACGATATTATCTACTTTTCTACATTTCTTAATGTTTAAAATAACAAACCATACTTTACTTCTACGAAGGAAAAAATAAACTATACTACATTTTTTAAAAGCCTCACACTCAAAGATACCCCTTTTCCCCTCAAAGACCAACTAATGGGTACGCTGTACCAGTCAGGCCAGAAAAACTGGAAGAGCCAGGAGCAGTCCAGAGTAGGAACTGGGCTACAAATGTGCTGAGATTGGACACTGTTTCTGTCTCCAGAGTCTTAGGAAACCCAGTGGGGACAGAAGGAAGAAGTAGAGGCTGGAGGTGAGGCAGAGACATCAGGGTTCATGGACCAAGATCATGAAGACTAACTGGTGTAAGCATCAGTGAACACAGGCAAAAGAGGCTGAGGAACAAGGGAGTCATCTGAATAGAAGGACTGGAAGCACAAAGAAATCTCCCCTCTGAGCCAGATTTGGTCTAAGAGTGAGACTGAGCAGGGAAGGGAGGTATAGCAGCTGAGGGTGCTGAGCATGCTTACGCTTCCCCAGAGTCAGGCCTCCCATCCACCAGCTGCAAAACTACAACTTTGTCCACCCTCCCTCTTATGTCACCAGATTTTTTCAGTCTGAAGTAAGACCCATGTGGTAATTATACCAAAGAGCCCTTACACAAATGAAAATACAAAAAGTGAAACTCACCAGTCAAAGCCATTGAATTCATTTGAAGTTTCTATCCATGTGAAAAGTAAAAGCGTAGACAAGCAAAATGACACAATCAACCAAGGTAAAATAATCGCTCTCTCTGGGAAGAGAAAAAAGGAGGTCTCATTTAGCTCCATTTATCCGTGGTACCTCAGCAACATCTGTTTATATTCCCCAAAGGTCTATACAGTTACAGTGAAGCATTACCCTCCTCAGGCTGGAGAGACCACTGTATTCTTTTACCCTAATGGAATTTTGTGAAGCCTATTTATAACATTATAATCATAAGGGATTTGGTTTAGGTCTACCTTAATGACTTAGTGGTTTTCCCTACTTTCTTCAATTTAAGTCTGAATTTTGCAATAAGGAGTTCATGATCTGAACCACAGTCAGTTCCTGGTCCTGTTTTGCTGACTGTATAGAGTTTCTCCATCTTTGGCTGCAAAGAATATAATCAATCTGATTTCAGTATTGAGCATCTGGTGAAGTTCATGTGTAGAGTCGTCTCTTGTGTTGTTGGAAGAGGGTGTTTGCTATGATATGTGCATTCTCTTGGCAAAACTGTTAGCCTTTGCCCTGCTTCATTTTGAACTTCAAGGCCAAACTTGTCAGTTACTCCAGGTATATCTTGACTTCCTACTTTTGCATTCCAGTTCCCTATGATGAAAAGGACACCTTTTTTTGCTGTTAGTTCTAGGTCTTGTAGGTCTTCAAAAACTGTTCAGCTTCTTCAGCATTAGCGGTTGGGGCATGGACTTGAATTAGTGAGATACTGAATGGTTTGCCTCGGAAACAAACAGAGGTCAATCTGTCATTTTTGAACCTGTACCCAAGTACTGGATTTTGGAATCTTTTGTTGACTATGAGGGGGTGACTCCATTTCTTCTAAGGGATTCTTGCCCACAGTAGTAGATATAATGGTCACCTGAATTAAATTTGCCCATTCCAGTCCATTTTAGTTCACTGATTCCTAAAATGTCGATGTTCACTCTTGCCATCTCCTGTTTGCTGCTGCTGCTGCTAAGTCGCTTCAGTCGTGTCCGGCCCTGTGCAACCCCATAGACGGCAGCCCACCAGGCTCCCCCATCCCTGGGATTCTCCAGGCAAGAATACTGGAGTGGACTGCCATTTCCTTCTCCAATGCATGAAAGTGGAAAGTGAAAGTGAAGTCACTCAGTTGTGTCCGACTTAGTGACCCCATGGACTGCAGCCTACCAGGCCCTCCATCCATGGGATTTTCCAGGCAAGAGCACTTCCAATTTACCTTGATTTATGGACTGAATACTCCAGGTTCCTATGCAATATTGTTCTTTACAGCATCAGACTTTATTTTCACCACCAGACACATCCACAACAGGGTGTTATTTCCACTTTGGCTCCATCTCTTCATTCTTTCTGGAGTTATTTCTCCACTCTTCTCCAGTAGCATATTGGGCACTTACCAACCTGGGGAGTTCATTTTTCAGTGTCATATATTTTTGCCTTTTCACATTGTTCATGGGGTTCTCAAGGCAAGAATACTGAAGTGGTTTACCATTCCCTTCTCCAGTGGACCACATTCTGTCAGAACTCCCCACCATGGCCCATCTGTCTTGCATGGCCATACATAGCATGGCTCATAGTTTTATTGAGTTAGAAATGTGATCCATGTGATCTGCTTGGTTAGTTCTCTGGGATTGTGGTTTTCGTTCTATCTGCTCTCTGATGGGTGAGGAAAAGAGGATTGTGGAAGCTTCCTGATGGGAGGGACTTGCTGTAGTTCTTCAGAGTGCCTGAAGAACTATGGATGGAGGTACAGGAGGCAGTTATCAAAAACATCCCCAGGAAGAAGAAATGCAAAAAGACAAAATGGTTGTCTGAGGGGGACTTAAAATAGCTGAGAAAAGAAGAGAAGTGAAAGGCAAAGGAGAAAAGGAAAGATATACCCATCTGAATGCAGAGTTCCAAAGAACAGCAAGGAGAGATAAGAAAGCCTTCCTAAGTGATCAGTGTAAAAAAATAGAAGAAAAAATATAATGGTAAAGACTAGAGTCTCAAAGTTCTAATGAGGTGGATGAAACTGGAGCCTATTATACAGAGTGAAGTAAGCCAGAAAGAAAAATACCAATACCATATACTAACGCATATATATGGAATTTAGAAAGATGGTAACGACAACCCTGTATGTGAGACACAGATGTATAGAACAGTCTTTCGGACTCTGTGGGAGAGAGAGGGGGTATGATTTGGGAGAATGGCATCAAAACATGTATAATATCATCTAAGAAACGAATCGCCAGTCCAGGTTTGATGCAGGATACAGGAAGCTTGGGGCTGGTGCACTGGGATGACCCAGAGGGATGGTATGGGGAGGAAGGGGGGTTCAGGATGGGGAACACGTGTACACCCATGGTGGATGCATGTTGATGTATGGCAAAACCAATACAATATTGTAAAGTAAAAATAATAATAATAATAAAATATATATATATTTAAATAAAAAAGAAAGTGATGAGAAAAAAAAAGAAAAAAAGAAAATTAAAAATACAAAGGGAACATTTCATGTAAAGATGGGCACAATAAAGGACAGAAATGGGATGGACCTAAAAGAAGCAGAAGATATAAAGAAGACGTGGCAAGAATACACAGAAGAACTACATTAAAAAGACCTTCATGACCCAGATAAACACAATGCTGTGATCATTCACCTAGACCCAGACATCCTGGAAGTCAAGTGAGCCTTAGGAAACATCACTACAAACAAAGCTAGTGGAGTTGATGGAATTCCAGCTAAGCTATTTCAAATCCTAAAACCTGATGCTGTTAAAGTGCTGTACTCAATATGCCAGCAAATCTGGAAAACTCATCAGTGGCCACAGGACTGGAAAAGGTCAGTTTTCATTCCAATCCCAAAGAAAGGCAATGCCAAAGAATGTTCAAACTACTGCACAATGGCACTCATTCCACACTCTAGTAAAGTAACGCTCAAAATTCTCCAAACTAGGCTTCAACAGTATGTGAACCAAGAACTTCCAGATGTTCAAGCTGGATTTAGAAAAGGCAGAGGAACCAGAGGTCAACATGTCAAAATCTGTGAGATCATTGAAAAAGCAATAGAATTCCAGAAAAAAAAATCTGCTTTCTGCTTCATTGCCTATGCTAAACCTTTGAGTATACAGATCACAAGAAACTGTGGAAAATTCTTAAAGAGTTAGGAATACCAGACCACTTTACCCACCTCGAGACCTGTATGCAGGTCAAAAAAAAAAAAAAACAGTTAAAACCAAACATGGAACAATGGACTGGTTCCAAATTGGGAATGGAGTACATCAAACCTGTATATTGTCACCCTGCTTATTTAACTTATATGCAGAGTACATCATGAGAAATGCCGGGCTGGATGAAGCACAAGCTGGAATCAAGATTGCCTGGAGAAATATCAGTAACCTCAGATATGCAGATGACACCACCCTTATGGCAATAAGCAAAGCGGAACTAAAGAGCCTCTTGATGAAGGTGAAAGAGGAGAGTGAAAAAGCTGGCTTAACAGTCAACACTGAAAAAACTAAGATCATATCACCTGATCCCATCACTTAATGGCAAGTAGATGGGAAAACAATGGAAACAGTGAGAGGTTTTATCTTTTGGGGCTCCAAAATCACTGCAGATGGTGACTTCAGCCATGAAATTAAGACACTTGCTCCTTGGAAGAAAAGCTATGACCAACATAGACAGCATATTAAAAAGCAGAGACATTACTTTGCCAACAAAGGTCCATCTGTCAAAGCTATATTTCCAGTAGTCATGTATGAATGTGAGAGTTGGACTATAAAGAAAGCTGAGAGCCAAAGAGTTGATGCTTTTGAACTGTGGTGTTGGAGAAGATTCTTGAGAGGCCCTTGGACTACAAGGAGATCCAACCAGTCCATCCTAAAGGAAATCAGTCCTGAATATTCATTGGGAGGACTGATGCTGAAGCTCAAACTCCAATACTTTGGCCATGTGAAGTGAAGAACTGACTCATTTGAAAAGACCTGATGCTGGAAAAGTTTGAAGGCGGGAGGAGAAGGGGACGACAGAGGATGAGATGGTTGGATGGCATCACTGACTCCATGGACATGAGTTTGAGTAAACTCTGGGAGCTGGTGATGGACAGGGAGACCTGGTGTGCTGCAGTCCATGGGGTCACTAAGAGTCAGACATGACTGAGAGATTGAACTGAACTGATACTCTCTACATAAAACATGTGTGCCCTTCTAAAAACATATATCAGATAAAGTCAATCCCCTGCTCACAACTCTTCCAGAACTTTCTACTATACAAGAATATCACCCAAACTACCTGCCATGGCCCAAAGATTCTACATGGTCAAGCCTTGCCCATTCCTGACCTCCACTCATTCTACCAACTGATGCTATTTCTGTACTCCAGCCACACTGGTTTTCTTTCTGTATCTAGAACATGACCAAATCTGTTCCTACCTCAAGAGTTTCACACTTACTGGTTCCTCTGCCTGAAATATTTTTGCCCCTATGCACATACATAGCTGGCCCCTGTGTCTTCTTAACAGACTGCTCAGATAACATTGTCTCAAACCAGTCTTCTATAACCACGTTCCCATTGCATAACACATTTTCCTATGTATTATCTTCAGAGCTCTTCTCTGTAGCCAAAGCCATCTTTCTTCACTGCCGTTTACTACCTAACTCATCCTACTAGATCGTGAGGTGCAGGAGGGTTAGAAGCCTTAATGGTCTTATTCATTGTGGCACACATTCAATAAACCTGATGAATAAATCCATTTTATTTTGATTTATTTATTTATTTATTTATTTTGCTGCTATTCATTCAAAAATGTTCAAAGCCTCCACTCTGTTATCAGGATAAATTTCAAATATTTTAGTTTGACATAAAGGTACTTCATAATTTGGTTAACACATTTTTTCCATCCAATCACTTATTGTTTATTGCCATGTATGCATAAATTCAACAATGGAAATTCTTTTTTCACTAAACACACTACTGTGTTTCTCAATATCTTAAAAATCTCTAGGGACTCTTTACTGCTTACATGGCAGAAATCAAATTCTTAAAACCACACAACATCTGTCCTGCCTCCATCTCTAGCTTCAGTTCGCACCACTTCTCCCTTCTTATCCTCTGTTCCACCTAAAATACACCTTATACTAAACCCTTTGACTCCTCCTCCAATACCATTTCTTCTGCCATTCTCTATTCTTTAGCTATCCAATTCTGATCACCTTTAACCTTCTAAATAAAGTTATTTTTGATCCATTACACATGATGTATGTAGGCACACACACACACACACACACAATTATAGCACTTCTCTCAAGGCAAAAGAAAGTGTGGTCAGTCTCCCCCCGCCTAACTCTCCGTACCAAAGAGCAGCAGCAGAGTGGTCATCTAGCTTTCTTCTCCTGTTTGGCTTCCCAGTTGCAGCCATAGCAGCCATTAAGGAAAGTCATATAGCATTCATAGTTGAAGTTGCGTTTAATCCATGAATTAAAGTTTTTCAATCTTCCTGTCTCCTCATTCTCAGTCTCAGTCCTGTCAATGTCATCCATGGTTCACCCTTTTGCTGGAATGGTAAATAAAACAGTCAGAATCCGGTAGCTCCTTCAAACATTTCCTACCCTACAATTCTACAGAATATTCTATCAACAATAGATAGGTCTTTCAAAAGTTCTATCTTGGAAGATGCACTGGATTTGGTGTAGAAGAATAGAGCTCCACCCTCTCTTTCCCATGAACTAGTTTAGTGCTTATTGCAGACATTACACTATTCAATGTTTAATTTTCTTACCTCTAAAATGGTACCATATTCTCTGCCCTAGCCAACTAATAGATGTTGAAAACATCAAGTCAGATAATAGATACGAATGTGTTTTTAAAACTGTAGTGTGGTCTTGAAGTAGCTTTAGAACTTAGAGGCATGGGTGAAGTGTATGAAAAAACACAATCCTTGGCTAATGAGTTACTCAGACACACACATGCCTTCCCATTGTCATTCTCTTCTCTCACATATGGCTTTTTGAGAGCCTCAATCAAAAATGATGGATGATTCAGAACAGCAGTGGCTGAAATTAGACGTTTATTTTTGCTTTTGCCATAAAAATTGCCCCAAAATGGTATAAACAAATAATGTGGTATGTGGCTTCCCAGTGTCATTAGAACTGAGAACCTTCCAGTCTGCTCTTCCATTTCAGCACATGGTTCCTTCTCAGGGTACAAACTGGAAGCTCAAACTACGACTATCACTTCAAATACCAACTAGCAGGAAGGAAGGAAGAACAAAGAAGGGTGCTCCCCTTTAAGGATATTTCAAGAAATTGGACATGACATTTCATTAACAGGTGTTTTCAATATTGTAAAGTAATTAGCCTCTAACTAAAATAAATAAATTTAATTTTTTTAAAAAAGGAAAAACAGATATTGAAAGATATCTAGTTGTCACTACCACATTTTCTCGTCCCCCTGTGACAGGATAAAATTCTCAGAACTTCCAGAGAATGTGTGGAATTGGGGGAAGAAAGAAAAAATTAAATCAAATGACAAAAAATCTTAGAGTTGATCCCAGATGACAGTCTTTGCCCCTGAAAACTTTGTTATGCTCCATTTTTTTGTGTGAAAGACACTCTAATGTAGCTAAGAACACAGCGTCTGAATGCTCACATCTGGCCAAAATGGAATAATAAAGGCTAGAGTAAATTGCCCACATTAAATGATTTAAAAACTGCAAAATATGAAATAGGTTTCAGACAGCATACAATAAGCAGTGAAGGAGAGCAATCCTCGATAGAAGGAAGACAAAGGAAGTGAATGTTATGAATGTCTCACTTAAAATCTCACTTTCTAGGGTAAAGCGCTGGGTGTGGGTATGTAGTAGAGCCTGGCAGTATCCCAGACTGAGCAAAAATAAACAGGAGTTGAGGGAGACTAGTGTTCCCCTGTGTCTCTCCTGTGTTTCTCAATTGAATACTAATCAATACATGCTTTAAAAGAACTTATCTGAGAGTAGGGAGCGAACCACACAAAAAAAGTGTGAGTCAATTTCCAGGGCTCATAAAAGGCTGGGGATAGTTTCCACCAAAGCAGAAAAACCTTGCATGCGGCACCAGGTAGCATACTTAGAAGGGCATTTCCTCAGTAGTGCAAAAAAATAAAAATAAAAAAGGCCTACATTAAAGGCTGCTATGGTCTGGCCAAACAAACTTAAAGGTGAGCCTCAAAATAGTGGAGCAACATCTTTAAAGGACTGAAGAAATAAAGAAACAAATATGTTAACCTAGAATTCGACACACAACAATGAAAGTCATAAAAAAAAGAAAGAAGTGAAATAAAGACCCTTTCAGATACTAAAAACTGGAGAATTATTCAACAGGTGACTTCTACTATGAGAAATGTTAAAGAAGGTCTGTTGATAAGAAGGGAAAAAGTGCCAGGTTGAGAATGGACACCTCAATAAACGAATGAAGTACAATGGAAATAGTAAATATATGTGTGGGTGTAAATATGTGTACACTCCATGGACTGTAGCCTGCCAGGCTCCTCTGCCCATAGAACTCTCCAGGCCAGAATACTAGAGTGGGTAGCCGTTTCCTTCTCCAGGGGATCTTCCCAACCCAGGGATTGAACCCAGGTCTTCCACATTGCAGGCAAATTCTTTACCATCTGAGCCACCAGGGAAGCCCATAGGTATAAAAGAATGTTCTTATTTATAAAATCACTTTAGAAGATAACTGAATATTTAAAGACAAAATCATAATCATGATGACTGCAGCTTATCACAGCTGTAATCAAAGACCAAATTTGCCTGTTACTTCAGTATCTCTTGACTTCCTACTTTTACATTCCAGTCCCCTATGATGAAAAGGACATCTTTCTGGGTGTTAGTTCTAAAAGGTCTTGTAGGTCTTCATAGAACTGTTCATCTTCAGCTTTTTCAGCATTACTGACTGGGGCACAGACTTGGATTACTGTAATATTGAATGACTTGCCTTGGAAATGAACAGAGATCATTCTGTCATTTTTGAGATTGCATCCAAGTACTGCACTTCGGACTCTCTTGTTGACTATGAGGGCTACTCCATTTCTTCTAAGGGATTCCTGCCCACAGTAGTAGACATGATGGTCATCTGAGTTAAATTCACCCATGCCAGTCCATTTTAGTTAGCCGATTCCTAAAATGTCAATGTTCCCTCTTGCCATCTCCTGTTTGACCACTTCCAATTTACCTTGATTCATGGACCTAACATTCCAGGTTCCTATGCAATACTGCTCTTTACAGCATCAGACTTCCTCCATCACCAGTCACATCCACAGCTGGGTGTTGTTTCTGCTTTGGCTCCATCTCTTCATTCTTTCTGGAGTTATTTCTCCACTCTTCTCCAGTAGCATATTGGTCATCTACAGACCTGAGGAGTTCATCTTTCAGTATCCTATCTTTTTGCCTTTTCATACTGTTCATTGGGTTCTCAAGGCAAGAATACTGAAGTGGTTTGCCATCCCCTTCTCCAGTGGACCATGTTTTGTCAGAACTGTCCACCATGACCCATCCATCTTGGGTGGACCTACACGGTGTGGCTATGCTGCTGCTGCTGCTAAGTTGCTTCAGTCGTGTCCGACTCTGTGCGACCCCATAGACGGCAGCCCACCAGGCTCCCCCATCCCTGGGATTCTCCAGGCAAGAATATTGGAGTGGGTTGCCATTTCCTTCTCTCAGTATGGCTATACTTCAGTATAAAATTAAAAGTTAGAAAAAAAAAAAAAACCTAAAAAACAAAAAGTCAGCCCTCAGAGTGGGAGAATGTACTTGCAAATGAAGCTACTGATAAGGAGATTAATCTCCAAAATACACAAACAGCTCATGCAGCTCAAAAATAAAATGTAAAAGAATCAAAAAATGGGCAGAAGACCTAAATAGACATTTCTCCAAAGAAGACACAAAGATGGCCAAGAGACACCTGAAAAGGTACTCAACATCACTAATTATTAGATAAATGCAAATCAAAATTACAATGAAGTAATTGTAATTACTTCTCTTGTGGCTCAGCTGGTAAAGAATCTGCCTGCAATGCAAGAGACATGGGTTCAATCCCTGGGTTGGGAAGATCCCCTGGGGAAGGGAAAGGCTGCCCACTCCAGTATTCTGACCTGGAGAATTCCATGGACTGTATAGTTTATGGAGTCACAAAGAGTTGGACACGACTGAGCTACTTTCACTTCACTTCTTCTTCACCACCTCACAGCAGTCAGAATAGCCATCGTCAAAATATCTACAATCAATCAATGCTGGGGAGGGTGTGGAGAAAATGAAACCCTCCCACAATGTGGAAATGTAAATTGGTTTAGCCATTATGCAGAACAGTATAGAGGTTCCTTAAAAAGCTAAAATAGAGCTATCATATGATGCAGCAACACCCTTCCTGGGCACGTGTCTGGAAAAAACTGTAATTTGAGAAGAAATATGAACCCCAAAGTTCATTGCAGTAGTATTTACAATAGCCAGGACATTTAAGCAGCCTAAATGTCCGCTGACAAAGGAACTGATAAACAAGATGTGATATATATATATATATATATATATATATACACACACACACACACACATATACACACACACAATGTATATGGAATGGACGGAGAAGGCAATGGCACCCCACTCCAGTATTCTTGCCTGGAAAATCCATGGACAGAGGAGCCTGGTAGGCTGCAGTCCATGGAGTCGCAAAGAGTCGGACACGACTGAGCGACTTCACTTTCACTTTTCTCTTTCATGCATTGGAGAAGGAAATGGCAACCCACTCCAGTATTCTTGCCTGGAGAATCCCAGGGATGGCGGAGCCTAGTGGGCTGCCATCTATGGGGTCACACAGAGTTGGACACGACTGAAGTGACTTAGCATTAGCATATGGAATGGAATGGAAACTTTGTTATTTAGTCACTGGGTCATGTCCAACTCTGGTAGCCTTGTGGACTGTAGCTGGCCAGGCTCCTCTGTCCATGAGATTTTGCAAGCAAGAATACTGGAGGGGGCTGCAGTTTCCTTCTCCAGGAGATCTTCCTAACACTGTGATCAAACCCATGTCTCCTGCATCGGCAGGTGTATTCTAATGGAATATTCGCCTTTTAAAAAATAAGGAAAAATTGTAAAATATGTGTAATTCAAGCTACTAGAAATAATAAGGGAAATATTTCAGCATATAGGAAAGTAAGCTATGTGTTTTCAGTGCAAGAAAGTATGAAAAACAGAAATACATTTTGTTAAGGGAAAACAAAGTTATTTTGTCCTAATCTTGGTTATTTCTAAATGGGAGTGAAAATAAAGGATAAGCTAATATGGATACACTGGAGAAGGAAATGGCAGCCCACTCCAGTATTCTTGCCTGGAAAATCCCATAGACAAAGGATCCTGGCAGGCTACAATCCATGGGGTCACAAAAGAGTTGGACATGACTTAGCGACTAAACAACAATATGCATACATAAAATTGCAGATAGTTTATGGAAAAGGAACCCTGAGAAAAGAGTTTTGCACATGGTCAGGAATGGTTAGGATTAGACTGGATTGTAATTAGGTAAATGAATCTAATTAGGGACTTTGATATTAAAAATAAATGTAAGACTGAAGTTTGATGTTCTCTCTGTTAAGAGAATCCAGTTTTCTTGGAATAGTGAGTTGTTTTGGATTACAGACTTTACATTTCTTACCTATTAAGTGATCTGTTGTAACTGTCTCTATTTGCCTTTGAAAGAACACTGGAGTGGGTTGCTGTTTCCTTCTCCATAGTAAAACTTAGGTTAAGTGAATAACTTGTGCTTTACAGTCCCCTTAAAACACTATCTGACCAAGTATTTTGAAACTTTTTTAATATTTCTGACAAAATTCCAAGGATCAAATTCTAACTAAAGTTTTTTTGGATCTTGAGTTAACTTTGGGATGTTTCAGAGGGGCCCTGAAGCATCTCAGTGAGAAATATTAAACTAATTAGAATTACTTGATATTTTAAACTACATGAAAAGCATTAGAAACTGAGTGGTGATAAATCTCAAGTTATACTGTATGGGTAACTGTCATTAATATAAATGTCCTAGAAATCATATGAAATTTCTACAAATTGGCTATGTCCTAGTATAATAATACCAGTCATAATTCTAGCTACTATCATCACACATTGTATGTCACCTTGGTAATCATGTTTCTTTGTCAGTTGCATTGTGGTCAGATATTTAATCAAGACTTTTAAGTTTTATTTGTCATTCAAAGAGATTTATTGTTTCACTCTGATGCTTTTTGCAAAAGGGGCTTCATTAATTTAAAAAAAAAGATTCATAGAAAGGAATTTTGACAAGTACAGGTTTCTGAAAACATTCAGATCAGACTACTCAACTGAGCAAGAAATTACGGAAATCTAATGGAAACACTGATGGAACCCTGATGGTTTCTTCAAACTGTTAACAAAATATTAAGATCAAGGATTACTATGTAGGACAGATGAATATAAATAGGATGATTATAACTGATGAATATAATTATGTTTTATAGTTTTTATCTGAAATATTACTGACTTTTAATCTGTGATTTCCAGATATGGGGAAAGCTTTCCTCTTAAGCTAATTATGACATATAGTAACCTGGTAGGTTATATCTTTGTAAGTAAAATTGAAACATTTATCTCTTTATCCAAGCCCTTCACAATTGGAAACTCAGTATTTTTACTTTCATGGAAATATAGCTACTTGCATGAGTTTACTAAGAATTTGTTCTCCTTATAACAGGATACAGTAATGATTGCTATATTACCATGTCTTTAAGTGGAATGTCCTATTTGGAAAATACATAAGATCAAATATGACCTGACAGCATCAAAGAACTAAAGTGGACTTTATGGAACCATAAAGTCCCTTGAAAAAAACAATTGTGGTTCAGTAACAAAATCTTATGGGTAAACCTCCTGGCTACAGTACAATCAAGCCAAAAATCAATCAGAAAATAACTAGAAAAACTCACATTTGAGAATGAAACACTGTATTCATTTAAAAAAAAAAAAACATGAGTCAAAGGAAAATAATTACAATTAAATGAGAAAAAAATTTTAATTGGTTGATGTTGAAATTCCAACATGAATTGTAATACAGATATTGCAAATATTGGTCAAGGAAAGACATTGTGAACAAAAGTTATGTGACTGGAAGGAAGGTATACTGCTTGAATACTGAATAAAAGAAAGCATTCTAACCAGAATCATTACCATAATCATATCCCACATATCTACCAATTCTTTACCTTTGCATTTACCAGCCAAGGTGGCCAAATTCACATGAAAATTTAGTAATATTTAGAGAAAGACTAATAAACATGGTTCCTCTTATAGGATTACTTGGAATTACTTACATATTTGATTCTCTGGTTTCCAAACCCATACATCCAAAACTCTACTACAATCTCAATCTAGTTTCTCACAGGCATCTCAAAAGTACATGTATCCAAAACCAAACCCTTGACTTTCCCTCCAAAACCAATCCCTTGACTTTCCCTCCAAAACCTATTTCTCTTGAGATCAGTTCTATTAGTAAAGGGTACCACTGTTCACCCAGTCATCTGAGGCAAAATCCAGGATGCGGCCGTCAGGACTGAGAAGGTAAAACAAGAGCTACCCAAGAGACATGAAAAACTAAAGAACTGGACAAAATGCATGCAACAACTCGAAAAGGCAGCCATGAGCAATGACCCTTGAGAAGAGAAACAAGAGTACCATTCACACCTGCAGGACTTCCTGATAAGCTGAGCCGCTGGGCCTGCACAGGGACTGCAGGGCTTGGTGACTCCCCACCCTAAGCCCACCCCACCTGCCCTGCATGGGGGCTGTGGGCCGGCTTAGGTGCACAGGTGCCCTCCGTTCTCAGAGTCCTTCCTTGAGTAGGGAAGGATGATTCACCAGAGGTAGTGAGCTGACAGGATACGGTGCCCCAGGTTTGCCTGTCAACTTGAGAGTATTAATAATGTAGCTTCCTCCTTCTGGAAATGCTTAAAGGGTAAGCAAGGAGCTGTACGTACTGTGATTTCACAACCCTTAACCTAAATCGGGAATTCAGGCTAGAAAAGGCCAACGTCTCTCAAGATGGCGGCCAGGCAGCAGGAAGCGCCCATGGCTGCAGGTGTGGGTGTGTATGGCCAGGGGCGTGGCCTCAGGTGTCCAGTCAGACACTAAGGCTAATGCCCAACCTTTGTTCAGAGCAGCACACTTTAAATGTCTTCTAAGGTATAGCCGGTTTGTTTTGTCTCGCTTTTTCTAAAAATAACTTACACATAAACTTAGTTCTTGTCCATCATTTAGTTCAGCCAGTACCCCAGTTTTGTCATTAATTCCTTTTTTTTTTTTTGCTGTTTTTTTCTTTTTCTCTTCACTAATCTGCTTCAAAAATGAACTGTTTTACCTTTTTTGTTTGATCTCTGATTCTTCCAGGCATTTCTCTAGCTCTGACTTCATTTCTGACCCCTAGACTCATATTCAGCTGCTTACTGGTCATCTTCATCTGAATGTCCTGCTGTAGACACCTCAGATTCAGTAAACCCTAACCTAAATGATCTTTCCCTTCGAATACACTCCGTCACCTCTGCCTCCAAATCGCTAAATGACAAGATTTGAAACCAATACCTCATTTGTAATTCTTCCCTTTTTCCTTTCCAACCCCACTCCCATGGATACTTACTAAATTCTGATTATTATTCTTCCTTCTTATTTCCCCTAGTCACTTGAATTCAGTGCCCACTAGGTCCATAATCATCACCCTGGTACCAACTACTTAGTAGTTCTATGGTAAGTGTTAAGGTAAGAATCTAACTACTTCCAGTTTATCTTTCCCAAAATTTACCTATCAAGAGTTGGCTAGTGATATTTTTAAAAACACAGGCCTCACCATGGTTAAAATTCATTCCTAAGGTTAAAGTTTTAGCTCCTTAAAGTGGATCCTGCCTTCCTTTCCAGCTTCATCTTCCTGCTACTCTCTTTCACCCCCCCTCAGCAAAAGTGGGGAAAACTCCCACAAAAGCAAACCCCTATACTGCTCCCCTAGATCATTATATATCTTTAATCATGTTGTCCCTACTGCCAGGTTGACCCACTTACCCCACCCAGCTTTCACCTGTTAACATCTCTTGTTGGTGTAAGACTTAGTTCAGGAAGCTGATCATCTTTGATCATCACCTCAGAACCATACTCAGTTAAATACTTCCTCCTCTTGTCCTATATGTACCTTGAAATCATTCTATCTAGTGAGATTAGGTAGCAATCAAGGGATTAAGAAATATTTTGTGATATGAAGATTTTCTAAAACTTTATTCTGACTCCTTCTTTAGACACTTTTTTCTCTTCTCTGAAATGACACAAGTTCTAGAGATTGGACCCATGATAAGACCTGATCCTATCATTTCTGATTTTAAAGCAGAAGCAAGACAAAATTAAAGCATGCAAAGCAGAATATAAAAAGGGTATCAAAGAGTTTATCAAATAAGTCTAAGTATCACATTTTTATTTCAAAGAACGTTAAGTACTTAATCTCTGTATATGGCTTCAAACCTGACTGCAAAAAATAGTTAAAGAAGTTGATTCAAAGACATGATGTAGCATAAGAGACCACAGTTCCCACTGATATCTGGAAAATATTTTTTCCCAGCTCTATTGTCCTAAAAGAACTGACACAGTTTTAACACGTTATTCATCTAATTAAGTGGTTATTTTGTAATGAATACTGTTCAAAGTCTAATGGGACATAAATGATCTTAGACAAAAAGTATGATGAACTCATATAAGACTGTACTTGAAAAACTGAGTTATCTTTTTAAAGACACTTTCAAACCTGCAAACAAAGAATGTCAGTCATTTTTTTCAAAACTCCACTCTCCTATAGAGTAGGAGCTCTTAGTCAAATAGTTCCAAAAGGGGCAAACCGACCTAAAATAAAGTTTTTTTCTAGTGATCACTCTTACACTATCATCTAGGGAGAAATTCTACTGGAAACAACGTAAGAGAGTTTGCAGTTTGCTATAGTCCATAAGATCTGTTTCATATACTTTGCAAACATATGTATACACACACAAACACAGTCATTTGCTATTTAAACATCTAGGCTGGTGCACTGTCATTTGGGCCTTTTGTACAGAAAAATATCAGAAGCTAGCAATATTTTAAAAAACACCCAAATTCCTAAATTGCCCTGCAGTGTACAGTCTAGTCAATAGCAATCTCCAACTTTATATGTAGCTTTCTAATTATTGTAAGAGCATTCTGTTGATTACTGCTTGGACTGAAGGATGAAAGTGTTGTCACTCAGTCATGTCTGACTCTTTGTGACCCCATGGACTGTAGCCTGTCATGCTCCTCTGTCTGTGGAATTTCCCAGGCAAGAATACTGGAGTGGGTAGCCAATCCCTACTCTAGGGTATCTTCCTGAAGATCTGAAGGATGAGTCAGGAGTTGTTTTAAGTACCAGTTACCTAAATCTGCAAAAAAATAAAATTGACACACAAAAAAGGATAAACTCAAGACCTATTGATACCTGTCCTTATCAGCTGAGTGCCAGCCTTTGATTTCTCTATCTTGACATCATGCTGGGGCTTGATGCCAGACTCTAGTCAATTGCACAGCAGTGTATCAAGCCCAAAGTCTGGACATTATCCTTGTTAAATACATATGGTATTCCTACTTTAGCAACTGTCCTTTTTATTAAAAGTAATGAATCTCCTCATGAAAGCTCATTGAAATTAATATTTTTACTCTTGCTGCTGCTGTTGCTGCTGCTAAGTTGCTTCAGTCGTGTCCGACTCTGTGTGACCCCATAGACGGCAGCCCACCAGGCTCCCCCGGCCCTGGGATTCTCCAGGCAAGAATACTGGAGTGGGTTGCCATTTCTTTCTCCAATGCATGAAAGTGAAAAGTGAAAGTGAAGTCGCTCAGTCGTGTACGACTCTTAGCGACCCCATGGACTGCAGCCTATCAGGCTCCTCCGTCCATGGGATTTTCCAGGCAAGAGTACTGGAGTGGGGTGCCATTGCCTTCTCCCTTTTTGCTCTTAATGCACTCATAATGAAGAAATACTGAACAGCAAGTTTGAAAGAGCAACTAAATGGTACTATTAGGATTGAAATCCTTAATAATTTGCCAAGAAAAAAAAGAGAATCCCATGCTTTTGAACAGATTCAGGTTGTTATCAGTGTTCATTGGCCTTTGATTCTATGGAATAGAAACCAGTTATTGGCTAAGATGCTTAAATATAACTAGTTATTGATTCTTCTACAAAACTTCCACAGTAGCGCATGTAAAAGTTTTTGTGGCATACAAGTCTGATAAATCAGGTAATTTCAAGCATTATAAAGTGAAAGTGTTAGTCTCTCAGTAGTTTCCAACTCTTTGCAACCCCATGGACTGTAGCCCACCAGGTTCCTCTGTCTATGGAATTCTCCAGGCAAGAATACTGGAGTGAGTAGCCAATCCCATCTCCAGAGGATTTTCCTGACCCAGGGATCAAACCCAGGTCTCCTGCACTGCAGGCAGATTCTTTACTATCTGAACATTATAAAACAGGACTGCATTTATGTGTTAAATACCTTGCGCATATCATTTACTTCCCCACAGTCTTAGCATTAGATATCACCATTGTACTCATTTCACAGATCTAGAAATTGATACTCAAAGGTTAAGTAGCTGCTCCATAATCACATATACATCTGACTCATAAATTATTCTGGTCTATTTGATGCAACATGTTTTTCCCTAGACCTGGGTCCTTCAGTTAAGCAGCTATGAGACACCTGTGGCTAATTAAGATTTAATTAATAAAAAGTAAATAAAAATGAAAGTCATTTTCTGAGCTACTAACCACATTTCAAGTGCTTAACAGCCATGTATGGCTAGTAGCTACTGTACTGGACAAAGAAGGTAGAGAAAGTTAGTCCTGTAAGTTTACTGGACAGTGCTGGTCTAGAATCGCAGGTAATTGGAATGCCCTCCCTCTTTGCTGATAATGAGAACTATATGAAGTACCTTGTTACTTTGACTTCATGGAAGTTCAATTTCAAAATTTAAGCTCAACTATAGCAAAACATCTATTTCTGCTTTATTGACTATGCCAAAGCCTTTGACTGTGTGCATCACAATAAACTGTGGAAAATTCTGAAAGAGATAGGAATACCAGACCACCTGACCTGCTTCTTGAGAAACCTGTATGCAGGTCAGGAAGCAACAGTTTGAACTGGACGTGGAACAACAGACTGGTTCCAAATAGGAAAAGGAGTACATCAAGGCTGTATATTGTCACCCTGCCTATTTAACTTATATGCAGAGTACATCATGAGAAACGCTGGGCTGGAAGAAGCACAAGCTAGAATCAAGATTGCCAGGAGAAAAATCAATAACCTCAAATATGCAGATGACACCACCCTTATGGCAGAAAGTGAAGAGGAACTAAAAAGCCTCTTGAAGAAAGTGAGAGTGGAGAGTGAAAAGGTTGGCTTAAAGCTGAACATTCAGAAAACGAAGATCATGACATCTGGTCCCATCACTTCATGGGAAATAGATGGGGAAACAGTGGAAACAGTGTCAGACTTTGTTTTTTGGGCTCCAAAATCACTGCAGATGGCAATCGCAGCCATGAAATTAAAAGACGCTTACTCCTTGGAAGGAAAGTTATGACCAACCTAGATAGCATATTGAAAAGCAGAGACATTACTTTGCCAACAAAGGTCCTTCTAGTCAAGCTATGGTTTTTCCAGTGGTCATGTATGGATGTGAGAGTTGGACTGTGAAGAAAGCTGAGTGCCGAAGAATTGATACTTTTGAACTGTAGTGCTGGAGAAGACTCTTGAGAGTCCCTTGGACTGCAAGGAGATCCAACCAGTCCATCTTAAAGGAGATCAGTCCTGGGTGTTCACTGGAAGGACTGATGCTGAAGCTGAAACTCCAATACTTTGGCCACCTCATGTGAAGAGTTGACTCATTGGAAAAGACTCTGATGCTGAGAGGGATTGGGGGCAGGAGGAGAAGGGGATGACAGAGGATGAGATGGCTGGATGGCATTACTGACTCAATGGACGTGAGTTTGAGTGAACTCCGGGAGTTGGTGATGGACAGGGAGGCCTGGCGTGCTGCGATTCATGGGGTCGCAAGAGTCGGACATGACTGAGTGACTGAACTGAACTGAACTGAACTGATAGCAGTACTGACTTCCAAAGTTTAAGCTCAAGTATAACAATATTTTAGCCCCCATGAAAAACATATCTGCATCATCATTTCCTTGAGCCTAATTTTCTGTGTTTATTAATTACTACTTCATTGAAAAAGTTCTTGTTGTAGGTGTTCTTAAGTCATTTGCAGCAAAGGTCAGGAAATAAATATAAATAAAAATCAGGACACCTCATCTGGTTTTGCATGACCTCCCTGGTATAAGGTGCAGAATAGTCAACTATATGCTATCTACAAGAAACTCACTTCAAAAATAACAATATGATCAGGATAAAAGTAAGTGGATGGAAAGGTTATATCATGTAAACATAAATCAAAGAAATGCAGAAGAGGCTACATTCATACCAGATAGATTATATTTCAGAGAAAAGATAATTACTAGAAACACAGAAGGACATTATATAATGATAAAGGGCTGATCCACAAAGAAGACATAGCTATTCTAAGTTTGTGTGCAGCAGACAACAGAATTGCAAAATATGTGAATGAAAACCTGATAGAACTGAAAGGTAAAATACATGGATCTGCAATAGTTTAAGTTTTCAACATTAAACTCCGAAAAGTTAATAGGACAGTTAGACTGAAAATCAGCAAATATATACAGGAATTCAACAACAGCATCAACAAATAGGATCTAATTGATATTTATAGAACATTCCATCCAACAGCATCAGTATCTACATTCATTTCAAATTCTTATGGAACATACACCAATATGACCATGGTGGTCTTAAAACAAACCTTGACAGTTTAAAAGGAGTTAAATCATACACAGTGTGTTCTATGATACACTGGAATCAAACTAGTAATCATAGCAGAGCAATAACATGAATTTCTGCAAATATTCGGAAACTAAACCACACACTTTGAAATAATCTATGGGTAAAAAAGCAAGTCTCGAGGTAAATTATAAATATATGTTGAACTCAATGAAAGTGAAAATACAACACACAATTTGTGGGTCATACCTAAGGCTGTGATGAAAGAATTCTAACAAAAAATATTCAATGGATAGCAAAATAAATAAAATTAAGAAAAAATTTGGAAACTCACTTCACAAAAGAGTAAAATCACAATAAAATACTACAGTACACACACCAGATTTGTTATGATGAAATGGTCTGAGACTATCAAACGTTAGCAAGGAACTGAGCAATGAGAGCAACGCTGAGCAAAAAATATGAACTCCCAGATTGGTGGCTGATAAAACTGGCACAACTTCTTTGGAAAACTCTTAGGAAATATCTCAAAAAGTTGAAGATACATATGCTCTACTATCTAATAAATCCACACCTAGAATATCTCCTAGGTAAACGTGCTTATGGGCACTAAATATACAACACTGCTCATAGCAGCATTGCTTGTCATAGCCCCAAAGAGAAGAAAAAAAAATCCAAATGCTCATTGATAAGAATTAATAAATAATGTCAGCACATTCAGGCAACTGAATAACATGGAGCAAACAAAGCCAGATGACCAAACAGTACATATACCAGGCCTTTATCATAGGATTTACTGGAGGAAACCAATAGCAGGTTTGGAAGTCTGCTGCTGCTTATTCCATTTGTACTCAACACACAGGAATGAGAAGGCCCCTTGGTCTTGCATATATACGACTGTGTAGTGTCGTCTAATCCCCTCCCATCCCCCTTCACTGCCAATGAGGGAGGTTGTTGCTTCACAAAGGAAGAGGTTGGAAAAGCATAGAATGGTAAGCCTCGTAAGAGTTGTGATCCAATAGCTGCATGACATGACAGAACTGTGGCTTCTAGTCTCTTCCACCGTTTCATCATATATCAGTTAGGAGTTAGGCTCTCATCAGATTAACCATTTACCACCACACAGTCAAAGTGAGGAAATCCTTGGGTCAGTGTCAAGCCTGCCTGCTGGTGGGCCAAACCATGATCTAACATTCCTTCTATCTTAGCAAGATAAGAAATCCAATTGTAACAAACTATAGAAATGACCCCTGAAAGTATTAATTCTAAAAAAAAAAAGAAAAGAAAAGAAAGAAATCCAATTGTACCTGTCCTTTTAGTAAGATAATGGAGGATCTCCTGTGCCTTTATTGTTTATTTTTAATTGTTTTTCCCCTCATAAACCAACACTAAAAGTCACAAGTCCTTTATCAATCTTGATCTCTTGATCTAAAAGGCAAAACCACATAGCATTATAGGAGATATCCACTCCCTTAGCCCTCCTACAATTAGCTCCTCACCTGGAGGTGGGGATGGAGAGTGTGATGGTTAACTCTATGAGTCAACTTGACTGGGCCATGGGAAGCCCAGTATCTGGTTAAACATTATTTCTGTGCGGATCTGAGAGGGTGTTCCTAGAAGAGATTATCATTTGAGTTGGTGGACTGGATAAAGCTGATGGCCCTCCTTGGTGGGGTAGGCATCATCCAATTAATTGAGGGCCCAAGAAGAACAAAAAAGTAGAGGAAGATTGCTCGCTGCTTGACTATTCACCTGGGACATGGATCTTCTCCTGGCCTCAGTGCTCTTGGTTCTTAGGCATCAGACTTTGACTAGAATCTACACTACTGCTCTTTGGCTGTCTAGCCTTCAAACTACACCACTGGCTTTCATGGGTCTCCAACTTGCAAATGCAGATCATGGGACTTCTCAGCCTTTGTAACTGCCTAGTCAATATCTTATAATACACAAACATTTGGGACCCATTTCGCTTAATCAATTAATATTTAAAATAAAAGTGAAAAGAAGAATGAATACATGTTGAAGCACATAGTGATAAAAGGACATCTTATCTGCAACTTAATTTCAAATGATTCTGGAAGAAGAAATATCTATGTCATAATATATTTTTTTCTTAGATTTTCTTAAGTTTGAAACTATTTCAAAATTTAAAATTGGCATTCCCACCAACAGTGTAAGAGGGAAAAGAAAGGAAGCAGAAAAGGAAAGGAAGAAAGAAAGGCATACTCCAATTAGAGTATACTCCTTTTATTGAAGGAAATTAAACTTGTCCTTCAGAGGCAATGGTACCTCAGAGTATGACAGGATAGCCAATGGGGCTGACATGACAAGCCACAATGCTGGCCAGGGGTCCTACCATAATGGGAGGACCAAAACCACAGAGACAGCAGGATAGAGCTAACATTCAGTGCAAACATTTCTATTTGTAGAGAGCTTGGCCAAGCATTGTAAAAACAAGGTCCCCTCACAACTGGCAGACTACCATCTGGGGCCAACAAACCCATCCAAAACTAATATATAGTCAGATTTGGAGATCCTTCTCTTTAAGGATTGAAGGCCATCACAGGATCTTAATTTTTAGCTCCTTATGCAAGATGGAAAAAAGAGGCCAGCTTCTTGATGAACAGCCTTTCTCTAAAAGCAGTTACATTTTTTATCCTGACTTCTCACACTGCTCTCACCCA
Organism: Bos grunniens; assembly: GCF_055505025.1. Taxonomy (NCBI): domain Eukaryota; kingdom Metazoa; phylum Chordata; class Mammalia; order Artiodactyla; family Bovidae; genus Bos; species Bos grunniens. The sequence continues at coordinate 32,602,044 of NC_141193.1, forward strand.
GCATGTGCCTACATACTTTGCAATGCTCTACACAGGAAAAGATGTGAGTGGAACCCTAGGGAATTTAGGGAGTCAAAAGCTGCTACGTAGATAAAACTATTTCATGCAAAATAGGATGGAAAACAGAATTGAGTCAAGAGCCTCCAAAACAGTTGCTCGCTGCACACACAAAGTAAAATATGGCAGTCCTCTCTCCCATATCAGGACCACCCAAAATAATGGTCCAGAAGTTGGCCATTTAACATCCTCGGCAGGCTGCAAAACCCCATGGCATTCTTCAAGATATTTCAGGTTGTTAGATGCAAGCTATTACATTTAGAATGGATGGTATGTCCAGAGATAAACTCACTCACCTATGGCCAACTAAGGTATGACAAAGGAGGTAAGAATATGCAATGAAGAAAAGACAAGACTCTTCAATAAGTGGTGCTGGGAAAACTGGACAGTAACAAGTAAAAGAGGGGCTTCTCCAATGGCTCAATGGGGAAAGAAACTGCCTGTAATGCTGGAGACACAGGAGACATGGGTTCGATCTTTGGGTCAGGAAGATCCCCTGAAGGAGGAAATGGCAACCCACTCCAGTATTCTTGCCTGGGAAATCCCAAGGACAGAGGAGCCTGGCAGACTACAGTCCAAAAGGTCACAAAGAGTCAGACGTGGCTGAGCACACATACATGCACATGTAAAAGAATGAAATTACAAACTCTCTAATACTATACACATAAATAAACTCAAAATGGATTAAAGATATGAATATAACTCCAGACATCATAAACTATTAAAGGAAAACACAGGTAGAACATGCTTTGACATATATAATAGCAAGATATTTTTTGACTCACCTCCTAGAGTTATGGACATAAAAAAATATATATGTATAGGACCTAACTAAACACATTTGCACAGCAAAGGAAACCATAAACAAGATGAAAAGATAACCTTAAGAATGGGTGAAAATAATTTCAAACAAAGCAACCGAAAAAAATGATTAATGTCCAAAACACAAAAATAACTCATTCAGCTCAATATCAAGAAAAGAAACAACCCAATAAAAAAATGGACGAAAGAACTAAATAGACACTTTCCCAAAGAAGACATACATGTGGCCACCAAAGACATGAAAAGATGTTCACACCACTAATTATTAGAGAAATGTAATCAAAACTACAATAAGGTATTGCCTCACACCAGTCAGAATGGCCATCATGAAAAAATCTACAAACAATAAATGCTGGAGAGGGTGTGAAGAAAAGGGAACTCCCACTACAGGGCACAAAGCCCTAGAAAACCATCATTCAAAAGATGCATGCCCCAAAATTCATAGTAGCACTATTCTAAATATTCTAAATAGAGCTGCTTCAAGGACATGGACACCACCTGATTGTCCATCAACAGAGGGATGGATATAAAAAGTGTGGTAAATATACATACAATGCAATATTATTCATCCATAAAAAGTAACGAACCTGGGTCACTTGTAGAGAGATGGATGGACCTAGAGAGTGACATACAGAATGAAGTCAGAAAGAGAAAAACAAATATTGTATTTTAATGCATATATGTGGAATCTAAAAAATTATAAACCTATTTGCAAAGCAGAAATAGGCACAGACGTAAAGAACAAATATATGTATACCATGGGAAAAGGGAGGTGGGAGAAATTAAGAGATTGGGAGTGACACATGTACACTATTGATATTATATATATAATAGATAGCTAATGAGAACATATTGTACAGCACAGGGAACTATACTTAGGCACTGTGGTGATCTGAACTGGAAGGAAGTCCAAAAGGGAAGGGACGTATGTATATGTACGGCTGATTCATTATGCTGTACAGAAAAAACTAATGTAGCATTGTAAAGAAATTATACTCCAAATAAAAATAATTTAGAAAGGCTTCAAATTAGGTATTATAAATATGTTCAAAGAATTAAAATAAAGTATAATAATGAATCAACAAATATAGATTCTCATTATTAAAAAAAAAAACAACAAAGGATATACTGGAGTTGAAGAATAACATAGTAAATGAAAAATCTTACTTGTGATGCTAAACAAAGGATTCAGCCCAGGAGAAGAAAGAATTAGTGAATTTGAAGAAAGATCCATAAAAATTTCCCAATATAAGGAACCTGGAGGGGGAAAAGATTGAAGAAAAAGTAACAGAGTATCAAAGAACTGTGGGACAACATAAAACACACCAACATACAAAAATGGAAAAGTCTGAGGGAGAGAAAAAAAAAGAAGAGAAAAATATTTTAAAACTAATGGAGAAAAATTTCCCAAGTTTGATGAAAAATATTAATATAGAGATGCAAGAATCCCAAAACATACACAAAGTAAGAAAATACATGAGGATTCATACATAGAGACATCATAGTCAGACTGATAAGTCAAAGCCAAAATAAAAATACTGAAAGCATCAAGAGAAAAATGGTGCATGATGCAAAATGACAATATGATTAAAAACTAACTTCTTACTTGAACCATGAAGGCTAGAGAGCAGTAGGATAACATATTCAAAGGAATGTTTTAAATGAAGAAAGCTATATCCAACAAAACTATATTTTAAAAATGAAGGTGAATTAAGGAAATACCCAGATAAAAAAGGGCAAGGAGAATTTGCTGCCAGCAGAGCTGTTTACAAATAATACTGAAGGAAGTCTGCCAGAGCTGTTTAAAAATAATACTGAAGGAAGTCTGCCAGACTAAGAAGAAATAATACAAATGGTAACTTAAATCCACAAATATAATCAAAGAGCAGAAGAAATGGTAAATTGGAAAATTAACGTGAAAGATTCTATAAGTACATTTTTTCCTTCCATTATTTTATTTAAAAGACAGAAGATTGTATAAAATAATCATTATAACACTTTACTGTTGGGCTTATATCAATGTGTGTGTGTGTCTGTATGGAATTCAGTTTGTGTTGGTCAGAAGAACAGTATGATAAATTAAAATGTATATTTCAATCCTGAGTGCCACCACTAAGAAATATGTTTTTTTTAAAAGAGTAGAAATAGTGAAATAAAAGTATTTATTTAACAAAAGAAGACACTGAAGGAGAAACAGGAAAATTCAGGATCCATATAGAATACAAACAGCAAATGGCAAATGTAAATCCAAATATATCCATAATTACACACTATAAAATCAAAGTCATGAGTATGTTGAAACCAAAACAATGGAAAAGATATACTATGCAAACAGGAACCATAAGAAAGTTGAAGTAGCTGTCAGTTCAGTTCAGTTCATTTGTTCAGTCATGTCCCACTCTTTGCGACTCCATGGACTGCAGCATGCCAGGCTCCCCTGTCCATCACCAACTCCTGGAGCTTGCTCAAACTCATGTCCACCGAGTCAGTGATGCCATCCAACCATCTCATCTTCTGTCGTCACCTTCTCCTTCTGCCTTTCATCTTTCCCAGCACGAGGGTCTTTTCCAATGAGTCAGTTCTTTACATCAGGTAGCCAAAGTATTGGAGCTTCAGCTTCAGCCTCACTCTTTCCAATGAATATCCAGGACTGATTTCCTATAGGATTGACTGGTTTGATCTCCTTGAAGTCCAAGGGACTCTCTAGAGTCTTCTCCAACACCACAGTTCAAAAGCATCAATTCTTCGGCACTCAGCTTTCTTTATGGTCCAACAAGAATCGAATGGTATAATTTTATAAACAAAAATTTAAAAACCTGTTAGAAATTAAATGTTAGAAAAGAAATAAAAAATTTGACAGATTGAAAGATGAATTTGAGGGAATCTCCCATAAATTAAAATAAAATGAAGACAAGGATAATATCATATGTGAAATGAATTGCCAGTCCAGGTTCGATGCATGATACAGGATGCTTAGGGCTGGTGTACTGGGATGACCCAGAGGGATGGTATGGGGAGGGAGGTGGGAGAGGGGACCAGGATGGGGAACACGTATACACCCATGGTGGATTCACGTTGATGTATGGCAAAACCAACACAATAAAAAAAGAAAAGAAAAGAAAATATATGAACGAATGAAATATATGAAAAATAGAGAATCAGAACAGAAAGCTTATAATCTGAATAAAAAGAATTCCTGAAAGAAAACAGAGGGGAAGAACTCATCAACAAAACACCTCAAACTAATTTTCTAAAGCAAAAGGCAGACTTTCCAGGTTGAAAGTGTCCACAAAGCTCCTCACAAAATAAAGAGGTGAATATAAGGAAGCAGTAATAAAATTTGAACGTGATGGTAACAAAAATGCCACAAGCTTCTCAACTGAAGAAGAAAATAAAGAAGCAGGAATAAAATGGTTTTGGACATCAATAGCCAGTGCGGAAATGTAAATGACAAAAGTACAATGTTTTCCAAATTCCAATGGAAAATTTTCAACCTGATTAGAATTCCATACTGTCAAGTATAAATCAAATCTGAGAGTAGAATAGAAATACTCCATTTTGAGACCTCAAAGATACTAAATATTTACTTTCCATTTACTTTCCCAAACCTACTGTAATATAGGCTCCACCAACTGCAAAAGCAAACTAAAACTGAGGAAAGCACTGCACAGAAACTCCAACTCCAAAATTCAAAAATACTACCACGTCAATACTGCAGGGAGATCCCAGAACGACAGTTGTTAGTTACAAGGATTTTAGTTCTGTTTGATTTTAATCTAATAGTTGAGAAAAATATAAGTTTTAAAGTAAATGTTCATAATCACCAACCCTGGAGGTTATTATTATTACCATTTGGTGTTTAGCCTTTCCAAGATCACCTATGGGTGATAAAACCAGAACTTTACACGTGCAAAGCTGTCTTTATATTGACATCAAGCTTGAAGGCTAGTTTGATCTTGCCAATTGTGATCACACTGATGAACCTAGAGAGTATTATGCCATGTGAAATAAGTCAGAGAGAAAGACAAATACCATATGATTTCACTTACACATGGAATCTAAAAATCAAAATAATCATACATAACAATACAGAAGAAACAGATTCACAGATACAGTGAACATTTGGTTGCCTGAGGTGAGGCATGTAGGAGGATGAATAAAATGTGTGAAGGCAATTAACAAGTATAAACTTACAGTTATAAAATAAGTAAGTCACAAGGACATAACGTACAGCACAGGGAATACAGTCAACACGGTAACAACTTTTATGGTAACATGGTAGCTTGAACTATCACAGTGATCATTTTGTAACACATAAAAATACTGAATTACTATGTTGTACTTCCAAAACTAATATCATATTCTAAGTCAGTTACACTTCAGTGAAAAAAAGAAAAAATTATCTTGTGTAAGCTTGGAATCAAAATTCTGCTACCTCATGTGAATTGCAAAATGGAGACTGCCCCTCCTGTTTCGAATACAGAATTTAAAATAATTTATCCATGAAGATGACCCATGACTCATTCCTGTTTCTCTCTCAGCCAGTATTTTCTAGAGCTTGTCTGATTTTACTAGGATTTTCCCTTTTTATACACATTAAGCTATGGTTTCTTCTGCTCCAATCAATCTGATTTTATCTGCTTTCTCTCTTCCATGAATTTCTGGCAATGGTCCATATTTATATCCTGTTTTTATGCTGGTGCATTATTTTGAATTGATTTTTATGTATCTTTTCTGAAGTTAAGAGGAGAAGGCAATGGCATCTGAAGTTAACCAATTTAACACAGCAAGAGAGATAGGCTAATTTTATTTATTTATTTTTAACTGGGCTGGGTCTTTGTTGCTGCGTAGGCTTTTCTTTAGTCACAGCAAGCAGGGGCTGCTCTCTAGTTGCAGTGCACAGGTTCTCACTGCAATAGGTTCCCTTGTTGCAGAGCATGGGCTCTAAGGCATGTGAATTTCAGTACCTTGGAATCTCAGTAACTGTAACTCTCAGGCCCAAGAGCAAGGCTCAATAGTTTGGGTGCACAGGCTTTGTTGATCACAGGCATGTGGAATCTTCCTGGACCAGGACTGAACCCATGTCTCCTGCATTGGTTGGTGGATTCTTTACACTGAGCCAACAGGGAAGCCCTCAAATTTATTCAGATATTGTAGTTTACACTACACATCCAGCTACATCAATATCTGATCTAAAATACTTCCATAGCTTCAGCACAAAGTCCAAGTTCTCTGGCCTAACATGATATATCTTTAAGTTGGCTTTTGTTCATGTCACCTCACACAAAAACTATTGCCCTTTCCTCTGGCTAGGATCATTAGCAGTGCTTATCTGACATTATAAATTCTTATTTATATTTCTGAATCCTCACTAAATTGTGAGATCAAGAGCAAAGACCTTACTAGTCCTTGAGTCTTTCGTACCGAAAGAGCCTATTACATAGAAAGTGTTCATTTTATAAATGAGAATTCAGGCACTATAATGCTAGAATTTGAGGGCCAGATCTCAGATCAGTGAGCCACAAATAAAACGATTCTGGAGCTTGAAGGAAACTTGAAGATCATCTTTGTTAAATGAACCCATAGTTAAGGTGCCAGCAGCTCCGGGCGAACCTCATTGTACTACCAGACAGAGTAAATTACTCCATAAAATATGACCCCCACTGTATACTAATTACACATCTCTTGCAGCCCTCAACCTCTATTCTGTTGTTAATTTTTTCTTAAGGACAAAGATAGAGCATTATTCAACTTTGTATCATCAATACCTCAGCAAAAGAAGGTGCTACAAAAACATGTGTGCTATGAGTGAATAAATAAAAGCTCAGGAGAACTGAATTTTGTGTTGGTCTCTACTACTGACTCATCCAGGGTACAGAGTCTTTTAATCTCTCTGATTCATTGTTTCTTGTGTCATGGAGATAACAATTCCATCCGCTTATTTTACAAAACAAGTCAAATGATCCATGTGAAACTAGTATGAAAACAATGCCAGGTTACTATAATACAAACCATATCCCCTACATAATACTAACAAGCAGATAAAGAGGACTGAGTCACAGGGACATGTTCTGAATTGGGGCAGAAATAATCTTGACAGCCTGGTGGTTTTAATTGTAGATTCTAAACCAATACAGGTTTTTACCAAGCAGGTGTTATCCCCTCTGCCATATGGCATGCGCCCCAGGGCTCCTTTTTGCCTCTAAGGAACAACAGACCAAAGGCTTTACTGCAGTCTCCTTTATAAGACCTCTCCAACATCTTCTTTCTCAGTTCCCTGCCACAGTGAAAAAAAAATCCAGGACAGGGACTCAGAATATCCTAGTTCTAATCTGGTATACCACCAATAGCATTTATGAGCCTTCAGGAAAGTCTGTTTTCTCACCTGCAAAGTGGGGAGGATAATATTTTCTTCACAAGGTAATTGTGTTATATATGCTAACATATATAAATTTATTAACACAGTGCCTGGCACATATTAGCTATTCAATAAATAACAGCTATTACTCCTTCTATGAAAGCGTAAAAACTTTTGAGCCACAAAGCATGGCTCAGCTTCATTCAGGCCTCTTCTTCAATAATTTACAGTTCAACAGCTGGGAGAAATTCCCAAAGACCTTAACATTTGCAAATTCATCCTCGTCTTTTAATTACATCTCTTCCGTTTGATGAAAGAGTGAATAAGGGGAAAGCAATAAATATTGAGAATCACATACCTACTGCCATTAACCCTTCTTGATTTCAGCTTTATCTTTTATAAAATGAAGATAATAAACTGCTTCATAAAACACCTGTGAATATTAAAATAGATACTGAATAAGAAAGGAGCTGGTGTGCCACAAGGTGTTGGATATGTGAAAATATGTTTTATAATTGATAAGGGTACAAATGACTCAGAGCAAACCAATCCCCACTGCTGGAAGCATGGTTCAAAGTATTTGGGGTGGTTATTTAGCATTGTGTTAGAATGTATGACTCCCCCATTTAAAATGTTTCAATAGCGTCTCATTATGGTTGCTGCTGCTGCTGCTGCTAAGTCGCTTCAGTCGTGTCCGACTCTGTGCAACCCCATCAACAGCAGCCCACCAGGCCCCACCGTCCCTGGGATTCTCCAGGCAAGAATACTGGAGTGGGTTGCCATTTCCTTCTCCAGTGCATGAAAGTGAAAAGTGAAAATGAAGTCGCTCAGTCCTGTCCAACCCTCAGCGACCCCATGGACTGCAGCCTTCCAGGCTCCTCCGTCAATGGGATTTTCCAGGCAAGAGTACTGAAGTGGGGTGCCATTGCCTTCTCTGCAGCCATCTACAAATGCAACCCAGCTAAATAGGCTTAAATATTTACCTTTCTAGGCTCAATCTGCTAGGAGAAGGTTACTCAAATGGACTTGAGTTTGAGTAAACTCCAGGAGTTGGTGATGGACAAGGAGACCTGGTGTCCTGCAGTCCACAGAGTTACAAAGAGTTGGACATGACTGAGCAACTGAATTGACTGAACTGACCTAGGTCACCATAGAGCACTGAGTAGAGTTCCATCTGCTATACAGTAGGTTCTCAATAGTTAGCTGTTTTATGCATGGTACTGTATATATGTCAATCCCAACCTCCCAATTCAACCCACTCTCTCCCTTTCCCCTTTGGTATCCATCTTTGTTCTCTACATCTGTGTCTCTATTTCTGCTTTGCAAATAAGTTCATCTGTATCATTTTTCTAGGTTTCATAAATAAGCAGTGTTACATGATGTTTGTTTTTCTCTTTCTGACTTACTTCATTCTGTATGACAGTTTCTGGGGCCAACCACAATCTCTGCAAATGATACAATTTCATTCCTTTTTAGGCTGAGTAAGATTCTATTGTATATATGTACCACATCTTCTTTATCCATTTTTATGCTGATGGACAATTAGGATGCTTCCATGTCCTGGCTACCGTGAATAAGGTTGCAGTGAACATTGGAGTGTGTGTATCTTATGGAATTATGGTTTTCTCTGGGTATAAGCCCAAGATTGGGATTGCTGGATCATGTGTGTGTTAGTTGCTCAGTCATGTCCAACTCTTTGCACTCCCATCAACTGTAGCCTGCCAGGCTCCTCTGTCCATGGAATTCTCCAGGAAAAAATACTGGAGTGGATAGCCATTCCTTCCTACAGGGGATTTTCCCGATCCAGGATACAGCCCAAGTCTCCTACACTACAGGCAGATTCTTTACTGTCTGAGCCACCAGGGAAGCCCCAGGGTCATAGGATAGTTCTACTTTTAGTTTTTCAAGGAACTTCCATACTGTTCTCCATAGAGGCTGTATCAATTTACTATCCCACCAAACAGTGCAAGAGGGTTCCCTTTTGTCCACAGTCTCTCCAGCATTTATTGTTTGTAGTTTTTTGATGCTGGCCATTCTGACCAGTGTGAGGTGATACCTCATTGTGGTTTTGATTTGCATTTCTCAAATAATTAGTGATGTTGATCTTTTCATATGTTTGTTGGCTATCTTGTCTGTATGTCTTCATTGGAGAAATGTCTATTTAGGTCTTCCACTCATTTTTGGATTGAGTTGTTTGTTTTCATATTGAGCTGCATGAACAGCTTCTATATTTGGGGCATTAATCCCTTATCAGTGGCACTGTTTGAAATTATTTTCTCCCATTCGGAGGATTTTCTTTCCATTTATTTATGATTTCCTTTGATGTGCAAAAACGTTTAAGTTTACTAAGGTCCCATTTATTTTTTATTATTCTAGAGAGTGGATCAGAAAAGGTCTTGCTGTGATTTATATCAAAAATTGTTCTGCCTATGTTTTCCTCTAAGAGTTTTATAGTATCTGGCCTTACATTCAAGTCTTCAATCCATTTTGAATTTATTTTTGTGTATGGTGCTAGAGGGTGTTCTAATTTCATTTTTCCACATGTAGCTGTCCAGTTTTCCCACTACCACTTACTAAAGAGCTTATCTTTCCTTCACTGTATATTCTTGTCTCCACTGTCATAGATTAGGGGACTGTAGGTATATGGGCTTATCTCTGGGCTTTCTATTCAGTTCAGTTGGCCTATATTTCTGTGCCAATACCATACTGTTATGATGACTATAGCTTTTTAGTATAGTCTGAAGCCAGGAAGCCCGATTCCCCTAGTTCCATTTTTCTTTCTCAAGATTGCTTTGATCCATTGTATATTCTTGCCTCCTTTGTCAAAGATAAGGTGTCCATATGTGCATGGATTTATCTCTGGGCTTTCTATTTTGTTCCATTGATCTATATTTCTGTCTTTGTGCCAGTACCATACTGTCTTGATAACTGTGGCTTTGTAGTAGAGCATGAAGTCAGGTAGGTTGATTCCTCCAGTTCCATTCTTCTTTCTCAAGATCGCTTTGGCTATTCGAGGTTTTTTGTTTTTCCTGGGAAATCTGGTCAACCACTTGTAAAAGAATGAAACTAGAACACTTTCTAACACCATACACAAAAATAAACTCAAAATGGATTAAAGATCTCAACGTAAGACCAGAAACTATAAAACTCCTAGAGGAGAACATAGGCAAAACACTCTCTTAACATACATCACAGCAGGATCCTCTATGACCCACCTCCCAGAATATTGGAAATAAAAGCAAAAATAAACAAATGGGACCTAATTAACCTTAAAAGCTTCTGCACATCAAAGGAAACTATTAGCAAGGTGAAAAGACAGCCTTCAGAATGGGAGAAAATCATAGCAAATGAAGCAACTGACAAACAACTAATCTCAAAAATATACAAGCAACTCCTACAGCTCAACTCCAGAAAAATAAATGGCCCAATCAAAAAATGGGCCAAGGAACTAAATAGACATTTCTCCAAAGAAGACATACAGATGGCTAACAAACACATGAAAAGATGCTCAACATCACTCATTATCAGAGAAATGCAAATCAAAACCACTATAAGGTACCATTTCACTCCAGTCAGAATGGCTGCAATCCAAAAGTCTACAAATAATAAATGCTGGAGAGGGTGTGGAGAAAAGGGAACCCTCTTACACTGTTGGTGGGAATGCAAACTAGTACAGCCACTATGGAGAACAGTGTGGAGATTCCTTAAAAAACTGGAAATAGAACTGCCTTATGATCCAGCAATCCCACTGCTGGGCATACACACCGAGGAAACCAGAAGGGAAAGAGACACATGTACCCCAATGTTCATCGCAGCACTGTTTATAATAGCCAGGACATGGAAGCAACCTAGATGTCCATCAGCAGATGAATGGATAAGAAAGCTGTGGTACATATACACAATGGAGTATTACTCAGCCATTAAAAAGAATACATTTGAATCAGTTCTAATGAGGTGGATGAAACTGGAGCCGATTATACAGAGTGAAGCAAGCCAGAAAGAAAAACACCAATACAGTATACTAACGCATATATATGGAATTTAGAAAGATGGTAACAATAACCCAGTGTACGAGACAGCAAAAGAGACACTGATGTATAGAACAGTCTTATGGACTCTGTGGGAGAGGGAGAGGGTGGGAAGATTTGGGAGAATGGCATTGAAACATGTAAAATATCATGTAAGAAACGAGTTGCCAATCCAGGTTCGATGCACGATTCTGGATGCTTGAGGCTAGTGCACTGGGATGACCCAGAGGGATGGTATGGGGAGGGAGGAGGGAGGAGGGTTCAGGATGGGGAACACATGTATACCTGTGGCGGATTCATTTTGATATTTGGCAAAACTAATACAATTATGTAAAGTTTAAAAATAAAATAAAATAAAAAAAAGAAAATTAGAAAAAGAAAAAAGATTGTTTTGGCTAGTCAGGGTATTTTGTGTTTCCATACAAAATGTAAAATTTTTTGTTCTCCGAAAGATGCCATTGGCAATTAGGGATTGCACTGAGTCTGTAGATTACTTTGGACAGTATAGTCATTTTCAACAATTTGATTCTTCCAATCCAAGAACAAGGAGTATCTTTCCATTTCTTCATATCGTTTTCTATTTATCAGTGTCTATTTTGGCTAATGTGAGTTGTATCTCCCATCAGCTTGCCATTTCTGTTTGTGTGAAATATCTTTCTCCATCCCCTCACTTTCAATCTATGTGTGTCCTTTGCCCTGAGCTGGGTCTCTGTACAGGCAGAATATTGTAGGCACTTTTTTTTTTTTTTGGTATCCAGTCTTCCACTCTATGTCTTTTGACTGGAGCATTCAGTCCATTGACTTTTAAGGTAATTATTGACCAATATGTATTTGTTGCCATATTAAACTTTCCTTTCTAGTTGTTTCTTCTTTGTTCCTTTATTTTTCTTTTTGTGGTGTCATGATTTAGTTTTATTTTATGCTTTTTGTTTTTGTGAGTATTCTGTATGTTTTCAATTTGTGTTTGCTGTGTTTTTCAAATATGTTAACCCTTCCTGTATCTTCTTGCTTTAGAATGACATAGAGGCTCAAATACATTCTAAAAAAATATATATACATTTTCTTACTCTTTCCCCACATTTCATGATTTTGATGTCCTCTTTCACATTTTCATGTTTATGCTTTTGCTATTCCTTATGTCTTTGCTTTCATGAATAGTTTTGTTTGATGTGTATACTGGCTAATTGAACTTACTGTCCAATTTGATTTACTCATTATATCTTCTTCTTTTCTATTTAGAGATTACCTTTCAATATTTCTGTTAGGACAGGTTTTTGCTTGTCTGAAAAAAATCTTTATTCTCCTAAATGATAATCTTGCTGTGTAGAGTATTTCAGCCTGCAGGCTTTTCACATTCAAGACTTAGAATATATATTTCCACTCCCTTCTGGCTTGCATTGTTTCTGTAGAGAAATCAGCTGATAGCCTTGTGGGAGTTCCCTTGTAATTTACTCTTTGCTCTTGTCTTGCTGCCTTTAGAATCCTTTTGCTTTAATTTTTGTCATTTTTATTATAATATGTCCTGGTGTATGTTTGTCTGGGTTCATCTTGTTTGGGCTTTCTGTGCTTCCTGAATCATCATATATGTTTCTTTCTTTAAGGTTGGGAAGTTTTCAGCCACAATTTCTTCAAATACATTTTCAATCCCCTTATTCCTTTCTTCTCCTTCTGGAATCCCTGATATGCATAGATGGCACACATTATATTATACCCCAAGTCTCTTAATATTGTTTTCACCTTTTTTCATTTGTCTTTCTGTTTTAACTGGGTCATTTCTATTATTCTATCTTTCAGATCACTAATTCCTTCTGCATTATTCATTCTGCTAATTTTTGCCTTTAGTTCAGCTTTCACCTCAGCAAATGAATTTTCTAATTTTTCTTGGTTCCTTCTCATGGTTTCTAGTTCCTTTTTACAGTAATCTGAATTTCTGTTGATAGCCTTTTTTTTAATTCCTTGAGTATTTTTGTTACATACTTTTTGAACTATCTATGTTACACAAAACCTGAATGAATTTTTGGCTATCTATCCCAGTATTATACTGAAGAGGTCTGTTTCACTGTTTATTCCATCAGGCTAATTCTCATTGTCTTTTAACTGGAAGAGGTTCCTCTGATTCTTCATTTTGTGTATATTCCTCTTACTCTTTGAATTAGGAGAAACAATTATCTACTATATAGTCTTGCAGAGCTATTTATATGCAGAACTTTCCCTGGTTTGTTGGTGTGGATTTAACATTTTTTAGCACAGAGACTGTTTTGGTTCGGATGCTTGCCTTCTCTTTCCTTAGTATGCGCTGGTCATTATCCCCTTGAAAGAATATACAGTTATTCAGCCTATGTGCCCTCCTGGGGAGGTGGTGACAGGGGTTGGCACGGTTGTGGGACCCTCAGGAGCAGTGGTAGTGTGTGCACCCACCTCTGCAGTCTGAGGTGGCAGTGGCAACTCATGTCCTTCCCTAGGGCTGATTTGGGGGGTGCCCTGTGGGCTGAGAGTACAGGTCTGGAGAAAAGGTCCTAGTGTGGCTCCACCCCTCTCCTCATGCACCTCCCAACAATGCTGGCTTGCCTCCCTGGTGGGCCCAGGCTTCTTCCTATACGTCCTTATTTATAGTGCATCACACCCTAGCTCCCTTGGGCTGTTTCCCTGCAGCCAACCCCAGCTCTGCCCCCAGGTCTGACCTCTGGAGTCTGAGCCTAGGCAGTCAGCCCCCATCTACCCCCGTGGAGGAGCATCTCAGGATTTGGAGTCCCAGACAGTAGCCCTGCCCGTCTGTGCAGCTCTCCCTCCGCTCTGCCCTCTGTAATCCACTTGCTGCATTCTCTTCCGAGACACCAAAGCTCCTCAACTTGCCCTGGCTGGTGTCTCTGCCACTGAGGGGACTTCCCAGGGTGCAAGAAGTTTTCCTCTTTCACAACTCCCTCCCAGGGGCCCAGGTCCCATCCCAATTCCTTTCTCTCATTTTTCTTTGGCCCTACCCAGACTTGCCTGTTGGGAAGTCTCAGGTCTTCTGCCAGCACCCCGCAGATGTTCTGTGAGAATCATATTTGTGATGTACTTATGACAACGTGGGCTACATGTCCCACTCCTCTGCCATCTCAATCAGAACTCTCTGAATATTAGTTTGCTTGATATCTCACAAGTCCCTTAAAACTACTGTCATTTTAAAAAATGTTTTTGTTTTTACTCTTCTGATTAGGTAATTTTCATTACTATCTTCTAGATTGCTTGTGTTCTTCAGTATCACCTAATCTACAGTTAATTCCTTCTATTGTATTTTTTGCTATTGTATTTTTCAGCTCTTACTAGTTCTTTTTTAAATTTTCTGGTTCTTTGTTAAAATTCTTACTGTGTTCATCTATTTGTTTCCTAGTTCTGTTAGCATTATCACTCTTAACTCTTTAATGGGTATTCTGTTCAATAATTTGTCCAGTTTTTTGTTGTTCTTTAATTTGAAACATATTCCTGAACTTTGTGTCTGTGAAATTAGGTGAAATAGTTACCTATCCAAGTCTTGAAAACATGTCCTTGTGTCGGAGTGTCCCATGTAGTCTGTGTGTACCCAGTAGCGTCAGTGGAAGAGCTGGATCTGAAGTAAGCATGGGCTGTGTCTTCCCCTGGGTATGCTTGGCAGCCACCACCTTGGTTGGAGATAGGGCTGGAGCTGGAAGGGCTAGATCCAGAGCCAGTTGCAACCTTGGCCTGCTCATATGCTGAGTGACCATCATCACCCTATCAGGCGTGGCTACAACAGGAGCCCTGAGGGAGCCTGGTTTCTCCAGAGATTGCAGAGGTCCAGGCATTGGTCTGGTACATGTCCGGGGCCTGGGACTGCACTACTGTGCTAGTTTCACTCACCATTTGCCTGGTGTACAACTTGCTTGGTTAGAAGTTGGTTAGAAGTTGATTCAGGGCCAGAGGAGTTGGCTAGCTGAGCTGGTCCTGACCCCTTCCAGTATACACAGAGATGCTTGCTCAGTTATTATGGCCTCCACCCTGGAGCTAGCCACGCTCATTTCTGAGAGTGTGGGCAGGGATGCATGAGGTGATAATGGCTGTTTCTGCCCTGGTCAGAGGCAGGACAGGGTCCATCTGTCCCCTCTAAATGTGTATTGTTCCACTGGCAGTGACAGCCTCCAACTTAATGTGGAGCAAGAGAGCCAGAAGCAGGAGCCTGGTGCAAGCTGGGGTGAGCTCTGGAGCAGTCCTATCAAGCCAACCAGAGTCCCAGAGGTTCCATTCACTGGCACCATGCTATAACCAGGAGTAAGCAAGACTGTGCATGCAGTCTTCAAGAGCAGAGTTTCAGTTTGTTATAACCCTGTGTAAGACCCACTGCTTTTCAAAACAGTTAAGGAGACTCAGCATCTCTGTCTGAGCCCAGGGCTGAGGTGCCTATTTCATGGCTTGACACCCTTGTTCCCCAGGGAGGACCCCTGAGCCTATGCTATTGCACTCCTTTTCTGTGTCTCCTGCGAAAGGGGTGGTTCTTGACCTGGTCGCTTCTCATTCATTCCTGATTGTATCTTTCTTTATAGACTTAGCTGTAGAACAAGTGTTTGGCTTGTCCTCCGGTGAACTTGGAGAGAATTGCTGCTCCATACATATTTGTAATTTTGTTTTCATGAGCATTCTCCCACTCTGCCATCTTAATCTCCTCTACCCTGAGATCCTCTTAATTGTCATTAACAAGTGTCAATTCATCAATCCCAGAATCAAGGTGAGCAGTGACAGGGAAGAGAAAGTGGAGTGGAATTCTCTGTCTGTATTTCTAACAAAGGACCTCAGATTCAAATCCTGAAAGACCTTGCAGGCACAATCATCCTCACATCATCCACCCTCCTGGCCACACATCTTGAGAGGCTGTCCATATTTGCTTTGTCTTATTCCTTCCCTCTCATCTCTCCATCCAAACCACTCTCTGAGTTACTAATAAAGCCCTTGCTACTAAATCAAATTAACTCTTTAGTTCTTGGTCTTTCAGCATCATCAGACACTACCATCCACTTCCTCCTTCCAGATCACTCACTGCCAACACTGGTCAGGGTAGCAGGCTGTGATTGGGTAACAGATGCTCATATGTGAGAGCCTGAGCAATTCCTACAAAGGGGGCCAGGAGGCAGGGTCCTACCATTGACACAGGAGGGCACAACTGGGGCTGTTGGTGAAGGGAAAATGACTACCATCTTCCCCTTGGCTACATGGGCCAACCTTCCTGGCCACTGAGGTCAACAGCAGAGACATTAGCAATGAGGTCTCCTGAACTGAGCTCAACTGGTACAGCCTTTACAATCATTCCCGGAGATAGGCACCCAGAATTTGAGGGACCCACAAACTAGCACCTTGAACTGGGGTCACGATAACTTAGAACCCTAGATGTCTAGACGGATGAATCCATACCTTCAGCTGTCTGGCTGGGGAGGCTGAGCCCGGGGGGTGGGGGGCAGGATTTGTCTTTGTCCAGACTTCTGTCCACTGCAGTTTCCTGGGAGTTGTCTGTGTTCTGGGTCTGAGTGGACGGCCGTGTCCCTCTCAGTGCTCTGTTTATCTTCTTGCTGTTGTTTTCAGGGCTACAAGATGGATGACCTCCCAACTCCCTATATTAGCCAGATGCTCACAGCCATGAGCAAACAGTGGGGCCCTAGGAGTGGCAAGGGAACAGTGGGAAGGTGGCTCTGGCCCCGTGCCTGCTCTCTAGGCAGCAGCTGGCTCAGGACCATCAGCGAGGAAGACTTTAACTACCCAGGCAGGGAGGCTGGGCTGGCTGGCGACCATGACAGTATCACTGTGGCCTCTGATCCTTCTTCCAGTGAGGTGGCCTTGCCAGGAGGCAGAACTCCCTCCATTCACCCTGAAACACCTGGTTGGTTCTACTCCTGGCTTGCTGTGACCTCACCACTGTAAGAGCCTGTGCTCCTCGGATGTCATTCGTAACTCAGTCTAGTCCTACCATGTGACCTCCTTTCACTTTGTGTACATGGCCTGGAAATGTAACCAAGAGGACAACCTAGTTCTCCATGCTGGGAACACTCAAACCAAGATTATCCTGAAACCTAAGGGACTGGCTTAATTGACCAAAGTCCTGGAGCCTCGGCTAGGGTAGGGAGACAGACTGCTTTTATATATTACAATGTGAGTGATGACCCCTGTTCAGATCTCCCCTGATGACCTCAGGTATATACCATGTGCTTTATCTTCTGGCTCCAGGTCTCTTTTGAGGGGGAAGGGAGAGGGAGCAGTGTGTGGCACCAGGACAAGGCCCTATGGGGGAGTGGCTCGTATAACTCTATCCATGGTCTGTGGATACAGGATCAAGCTTGTCTGGGATTTGAGATTGGGGTGCCTAAGCCCACAATGTGCTTGTTTCAGGGACAAAGGTGCTTAAAGGGATGGGTTGGGACCAGGGCAGGATGGGCAGGGCAATGCTGGATGTCAGCCTGGGAGGTGGAGACCTACATATGTGTGGCTGGAGATCCAGAAGGGGAACCAGCTTCTGTGCCTTACCTGTAGGGCCAGTAGATCCAGAATGGCCCTTACATCCTGCCAGAAATGTCTCCTTGGTCAATCAAAAAGCCACCAAGAACCCCAGGAACCAGGCTGCCTTGGACTAAATCCTTATGTCCAGTGGGTGCCTGTAAAATATTACTTTGTGACCAGGATCAAACAAGCAAATTTCGAAGATTCCCAAACTACTGCACAATTGCACTCATCTCACATGCTAGTAAAGTGATGCTCAAAATTCTCCAAGCCAGGCTTCAGCAATATGTGAACCATGAATTTCCAGATGTTCAAGCTGGTTTTAGAAAAGGCAGAGGAACCAGAGATCAAGTTGCCAACATCTGCTGGATCATGGAAAAAGCAAGAGAGTTCTAGAAAAACATCTATTTCTGCTTTATTGACTATGCCAAAGCCTTTGACTGTGTAGATCTCAATAAACTGTGGAAAATTCTGAAAGAGATGGGAATACCAGACCACCTGCCCTGCCGCTTGAGAAACTTGTATGCAGGTCAGGAAGCAACAGTTAGAACTGAACATGGAACAACAGACTGGTTCCAAATAGGAAAAGGAGTACGTCAAGGCTGTATATTGTTACCCTGCTTATTTAACTTATATGCAGAGTACATCATGAGAAACGCTGGGCTGGAGGAAGCACAAGCTGGAATCAAGATTGCCAGGATATGAGGATATCAATAACCTCAGATATGCAGATGACACTATCTTTATGGCAAAAAGTGAAGAAGAACTAAAGAGCCTCTTGATGAAAGTGAAAGAGCAGAGTGAAAAAGTTGGCTTAAAGCTCAACATTCAGAAAACTAAGATCATGGCATCCAGTCCCATCACTTCATGGGAAATAGATGGGGAAACAGTGGAACAGTGGCTGACTTTTTCTCGGCTCCAAAAGTCACTGCAGATGGTGATTGCAGCCATGAAAGTAAAAGACACTTGCTCCTTGGAAGGAAAGTTATGACCAACTTAGACAGCATATTAAAAAGCAGAGGCATTACTGTGTCAACAAAGGCCCGTTTAGTCAGGGCTATGGTTTTTCCAGTGGTCATGTATGGGTGTGAGAGTTGGACTATAAAGAAGGCTGAGCACTTAAGAACTGATGCTTTTGAACTGTGGTATTGGAGAACACTCTTGACAGTCCGTTGGACTGCAAGGAGATCCAACCAGTCCATCCTAAAGGAGATCAGTCCATCTTAAAGGGGATAGGTCCCGGGTGTTCATTGGAAGGACTGATGTTGAAGCTGTAACTCCAATACTTTGGCCACTTGATGGGAAGAGCTGACTCACTGGAAAAGACCCTGATGCTGGGAAAGATTGAGGGCAGGAGGAGAAGGGGACAACAGAGGATGAGATGGTTGGATGGCATCACAGACTCAATGGACATGGGTTTGGGTGGACTCCAGGAGCTGGTGATGGACAGGGAGGCCTGGCGTGCTGCGGTTCATGGGGTCACAAAGAGTCGGACACGACTGAGTGACTGAACTGGAGAAGGAAATGGCAACCCACTCCAGTACTCTTGCCTAGAACATTGCATGGATGGAGGAGTCTGGTAAGCTACAGTCCATAGGATTGCAAAGAGTCACACATGACTGAGCAACTTCAGTTCTGGGCAGTTCTGGGGTGGGGTCTTCAGACAGGGAAGGTGTGATATGGGGGTGGGGCATCCCTCTGGGCTTTGGCTAGGCTGAGTGCCTGGAGAGATGACAGGGGAGAATCCTCTTGCCTCTGGCATGTAAGGGATTTGTCCTCAAGGCCCCTGATACTTCAGCACAGCCAGCCTAGCTCACTTGTCCTCATATGCACAAGCATCTGGGGTCACCTGCATGTAGGTGACAAACCACTCCACAGGGAGTGCTATGCCTGGTCTCCAGATGCCTGTGTGGGAGGGGGACGGGTTGGTGCTGAAATAAAGTCCCCAAACCACACAGCCCTGCTTTCTGGGATGACAATGCGGCCATCTGAGGCAGCCCTGACCCACCAATGTTTACAGGACTCCACAGTCAACCCAGGGAAGGTGCTGTGGTGTCTGCCCCTGCCCATCACCATATACACGGGAACATGAGCCCTGGACAAGGAGGGTGAGTAGATGATGGTCACACAATAGAACACAACTTCCTGCTTCTAATGCAGGGTTCTCAGCTCAAATCAAAAGTCAGCTTCAGGGATTTCAGGATATTATGAAATAAAAATAACCAGGATTTTGTGACCAAAAAAAGAAAAGAAAAGGTCAGTTTTCATTCTAATCCAAAAGAAGAGTAATGCCAAAAAATATTCAAACTAATACACAATTACACTCATTTCACATGCTAGCAAGGTAATGCTCAAAATTCTCCATGCTAGACTTCAAGAGTACTTCCAGATGTACAAGCTGGATTTAGAAAAGGCAAAGGAAACAGAGATCAAATTGTGAACATCTGTTGGATCATAGAAAAAGCAACAAAAAAAAAAGTCAGCTTCAAGGTCAAAAGCCACTGGGTGGGCATGGGATTATGCCCACCACCCCACTGGAGAATCAGCCAGTGACAAGCTATGAGGAAGCACCCCATGCACACTGTATGACAGGATGTGTGAGTGGGGTGATATCTTTGCCCCCACTCATGCACATGCCACCTCTCCTTCTCTGACTCTGGACGGCATCACTCTGGCATTCCTCCCTTGACTTTGTCAGCCTGAGTGACCACAGAGGGCCCCAAAGATTGTATCAATTACCTTCTTAGTTCCTCAGAGGCTGCCTTTATTTATAGGCTGATGTTCACCACAGCCACTCCTTTAGCTATGGGAATATCATGAAGGGTTAGGATGAGACAGATCATCTGACACCCAGAGAACAACCAACTCCAACTCCAGGACCACACTCTTTCCCCTCTGCTCATCCCCTGGAGAGGAAAGGCAAGGCCAGAGTGGTTTTCCTGAGATCCTCCCTGGCTCTTCCGCACCCCTTTCCTATCTCTCTACCATCAGGTCGCCCTGGGCACAGAGAGGGAGAAAAAGGAGAAGGAGGCAAGGTGTGGCTCATTATTCTTTGAAGACAGCCCAAAAGCAGGAGAAGGACATGCTGGGTGTGGTGGAAACCATCATAAAAGAGGCTTATTGGGGGGAGTCAATGCTGGGGGGCTTTTCAGGTTACGTTTCAGGAGGAGGCTTCTCCACAGAGGGAACCGTTGGTTCATTTGCCTCCAAGGTAGGCAATACAGTTTGGAGGGTGGCCTCTCTGTTGGCTTCCGAAGTGGATGCTTGGATGGGTTCAAAGGCTGGCTCAGTGGGCACTGGTTGTCCAACGTCATCTGTGGGATGCACAGTTGGTATAGTGGTTTCATTGACAACCTCTGGTACAACAGCTTTAGAACTTGGAGGTTCCCTTTCCCTCTCTGGAAAAGGTGCAGGGATACCCATAATTTCTACTACTTCATTTTGGAGGCTTGCACTTGAAGCTTCTGTGGGATAGAAAAGAAAACAACATAGATTCCTCCAAAGTCGATTCTCCAATCTTTGCTAGTAATGTGGTAAAATCCTAGTCATCTTTAAAATGTCAGCTCCTCACTTACCATTTTAGAATCTTGCCCCTTAGTTTTCTCCCTACCCAGCCTTTGGGCAGACTTCACTACATCTGTACAACAAGGTGCTTAAGTTTAAGAGTCTATTGGGTGAGGTTCTAACTCACCACAGGAGCACAGAAGAAGGGTGAAATCAACATTTGTTTAAGGTTCATGTATTTCCCAACCACTAACTCCGAAGCAGTGTAAACAAAAAACTGAATGCTGCTGCTGCTGCTAAGTCGCTTCAGTCATGTTTGACTCTGTGAGACCTCATAGACGGCAGCCCACCAGGCTCCCCCGTCCCTGGGATTCTCCAGGCAAGAACACTGGAGTGGGTTGCCATTTCTTTCTCCAATGCATGAAAGTGAAAAGTGAAAGTGAAGTCGATCTGTCGTGCCTGACTCTTAGCGACCCCATGGACTGCAGCCTATCAGGCTCCTCTGTCCATGGGATTTTCCAGGCAAGAGCACTGGAGTGGGGTGCCATTGCCATCCTCTATTAGAATGGGAGCTTTTTACGAATAGAAACTTTGCCTTGCTTGCCACCCCAGGTATAGTGCTCAGGAGTGTCTATCACACAGTAATTGCTCAGAAAATAGTTTCAGGTTTTTTCCTAACCGAATGATAGAAAAAATAAATGATGGAGACTTTTTCTCATAATGCAGTTAGGAAATGGACTCTCATCAAAGACAAATTAAAAACTGGATCATGTATAAAATGAAAATATCTTAAAATTATCTAAGAATTTACAATATAAGGAGGAACTGTGGACACTAAATCTAGAAGATAGTGAGAATCCAAAGAAGAGAATCCAGTTATTTTTCCCCTGTGTGTAATTTCACTCTTGTTGCATACATGAGCTTAATTTTAGCTTCACAGGCTGAAGGGGATTTTTAATGCACCTGAATTGAATTTGTACTTCAATTCCATGACATCTA
Source organism: Bos grunniens (assembly GCF_055505025.1). Lineage (NCBI taxonomy): Eukaryota > Metazoa > Chordata > Mammalia > Artiodactyla > Bovidae > Bos > Bos grunniens. Next base: position 32,624,289 of record NC_141193.1, read on the forward strand.
ATATCTATGATATTAGGTTTTCATATTCGTGAATGTGTTATGTTGCTCCATGTATCTGGGTCTTCTTTTTCTCACTAGACTTTTGTAGTTTTCAGTGACCAATCATCTATCTTCTTTGCAAGGGCTTACAATATTTTCCTAAAATTCCTGTTTATGCTTTTATACTGTTGTAGATGATGCTATTTCAATTTTTAAAGTAGTCACTGATGACATATCAACATACAGTTGATTTTTCTATATTGACCTTGTATCAATATTTAAAAAACTAATGGCATCTGGTCCCATCACTTCAAGGCAAACACGTGGGGAAAAAGTGGATACAGTGACAGATTTTATTTTCTTGGGCTCAAAAATCACGGCGGACAGTGACTGCAGCCATGAAATTAAAAGATGCTTGCTACTTTGGGAAAGAACCTAGACAGTATATTAAAAAGCAGGACATCACTTTGTCGACAAAGATCAAAAAAAAAAAAAAAAAAAGCTTGGTTTTTCCAGTAGTCATGTATGGATATGAGAGTGGGACCATAAAGAAGGCTGAGTGCCAAAGATCTGATGCTTTCAAGTTGTGGTGCTGGAGAAGGTTCTATAGAGAGTCCTTTGGGCAGCAAGATCAAACCAAATTCAATCCTGATGAAAATTAATTCTGAATATTCATGGTTTTTCCAGTAGTCATATATGGATGTGAAAGTTGGACTGTAAAGAAAGCTTAGTGCTGAAGAATTGATGCTTTTGAACTGTGATACTGGAGAAGACTATTGAGAGTCCCTTGGACTGCAAGGACATCAAACTAGTCAATACTAAAAGAAATCAGTCCTGAATACTCATTGGAAGGACTGATGGTGAAGCAGAAGCTCCAATACTTTGGCTACTTGATGCAAAGAACTGACTCATTGGAAAAGACCCTGATGCTGGGAAAGATTCAAAGTAGGAGGAGAAGGGGATGACAGAGGATGAAATGGTTAGATGGCATCACTGACTCGATGGACATGAGTTTGAACAAGCTCCAGGAGTTGGTGATGGACAGGGAGGCCTGGCGTGCTGCAGTCCATGGGGTTGCAAAGAGTCAGATATGACTGAGTGACTGAACTGAACTGAACTGATTTATTGGAAGGACTGATGCTGAAGCTGAAGCTCCAAAATTGTGGCTACCTGATGTGAAGAGCCAACACATTGGAAAAGACCCTGATGCTGGGAAAGACTGAGGGCAAGAGGAAAAGGGGATGAAAGAGGATGAGATGGCTGAATGGCATCACTGACTCAGTGGACATGAGTTTGAGCAAACTTTGGGAGATAGTGAAGGACAGGGAAGCCTGGCATGCTGCAATCCACGGGGTTGCAAAGAGTCAGACATGACTTAGAGCCTGAACAACAACATTCCTGAGCTATTGCTTAAGTCACCAGTTGTAGTAGGTTTGTCATTTGATTCCTTCTAATTTTTTACTGTATATAACCATATATGCAGATTAGGAGTTTTATTTCTTCATTTATGCCTGTTATTTATCTTTATATATATATATATATATATTTAGTGTATAATTTATATATACTAAACTGGCTGTCTTACTAAATGGACGTGAGTTTGAGCAAGCTCCAGGAGTTGGTGATGGACAGGGAAGCCTGGCGTGCTGCAGTCAATGGGGTCACAAATAGTCAGACACAACTGAGTGACTGAACTAATTGAAACTAGCTAGGATCTTCAGTACAATGCCAAGTAAAAGCAGTGAGAGCAGACAGCCTCGCCTTATTACTGATCTTATATAGAAAATCCTATTTCACCATTAACAATCATACTGGCTGAGGTTTTAAGTATCTTTCATCAGATTGAGGAAGTTTCATTCGATAACTAGGCTACCCAGATCTTGATCATAAATAGATGTGGATTTTTGTCAAATATACTTTATTTCTAGTCTATTTTGATTAGATGATAGATTGATTAACCTGCAAATTATATATCCAACTTGTACCACTGCAATAAATCTCACTTGCTCCAGATGTTTTATCCTTTTTTTATACTGATGGATTCAATCTGCTAATATATTGTTTTATGGCTAAGTTGGTGAATGATATTGATCTATACATTTAGATGTTGCACTGTCTTTGTCAGATATTTTTTATATGAGATTATTTCTGACCATAAAAAGTCAGCTAAGAAATGCACTTTTTTTTTTTAGTGAGTCAGTATAAAATTGGTATTATTTCTTAAATATTCACTTAACCAGTGAAGCTTATCGGGCCTGGACCTTCCTTTGTTGTGAGGCTTTTGATACATGGATTTGATTCTGAAAGATTCTGATAGGTTATAAAATTTCTACTTCTTTTTCAGTTCTGGAAAATTAAATCATTTGAAGGAATTTGTTTACCTCATTTAAATTTAATGGCTTAAAAATGTTCCATGATTTTCCTTTTTATGTCTAGGATCTGGAGAGACAATCTCTCATTAATCATTCACTATACTGGCAATCAGTCTGTCTCTTCCTCTTTCCCCTTACTAAGCGTTTATCAATTTTATTAATCTTTTCTAAGAACTAACTTTTCACTTTTTGAATATTCTCTGTAGTTTGATCATTTCTATTTTACTGTTTCTGCTATCTTTACCATTTCATTTCTTTTACTTGGTGAAAATAACTCCATTTTCTAGATTGCTACAGTAGACTCTTAATCACTATTAAGCCAGGCTTCCTTCTAAAAGTTACTAATTTCCCTCTAAGTTATGGCTTAAGTTGTACCACACAAGTTTTGCTTTTGTATATGCATTACACTTTAAAATAGCTTCCAATTTCCCTTGTGATTAATCTCTTGATCAATAAAAAGTTTAGAAATACATCAATTTCCTCTACTACCTTTATTATACATAAACATATTCCAGTGATATTTTTACTTTTGTGTGCTTCCAACTTAAAGAACTCCCTTATAATTTCTTGTAGAACTGGTCTAGTAGTGATAAACTCTTCTAGCTTTTGTTTGTCTGGGAAACTTTTGATATCTCCTTCAATTCTGAATGGTAACCTTGCTGGGTAAAGAGTTCTTGTTTGGAAGTTTTTTCTTTCAACACTTTTAATATATCACATCTTTCCTATCTGGCTTGTAAATTTTCTGCTAAAAAATCTGATGACCTTATGCTGTTTCCCTTGATTATAAGTCGGTTTTTGTGTTCTCCTTTTAGGATTCTCTCTTTCTCCTTAAATTTACAATTTTAACTTCAATGTGTCTTGGTATGTGTCTTTTTGAGATCATCTTATTTGGAACTCTGTGGCTTTCTAGATCTGGATGTCTTTTTCCTTCCCCACATTAGGGACATTTTCAGCCACTGTTTCTTCAGTTAATTTTGGGGGCATTTTCTCTTTCTCTTTTCCTTCTGAGAGCCCTATAATGTGAATGTTATTACACTGGATGCTGTCCCAACAGTCCCATAATGCATCTTTCCTTTTCAAAGTTCTTTTTTCATTTTGCTGCTCTGTCTGGGTGAGTTCCATTGTTTTGTCTTCCAGTTCACTGATTCATTCTACTACCTCATCTGTTCTGCTGCTGAGCCCTTCTAATGTATTTTTTGATTCAGTTATTACTTCTGTTTGGTACTTTCTTGTATTTTATGTTGAAGTTTGCACTATGTCCATCAATTTTTCTCCAAAGTTCAATAAGCATATGTTTATGACCATTATTTTTAACTCTATCAGGTAGATTGCTCATCTCTGTTTCATTTAGTTATTTTTCTGGGGCTTTGTCTTGTTCTTTTGATTGGAACATATTCCTCTGTCTCATTTTACTTAATTCAGTATGTTTGCATCTGTGTGTTGGGCAAATCAGCTCTATCTTCCAGATCTGCTTTATGGCTTGCCATATGGTCTATTTTGCAACCACACCATTTACATTTCAAAATATTGTACATTGTGCAGTTGTTGAATATAATATTTTCTGTCAACTAGGTCAGGTTAGCTGGAAGTGTTCAGACTTCTATATCCTTTCTGATTTTACTTTTTGATGAATTTAGTTGTTCTTTCAGGTACTAAGAGAGGGATGTCAAAATCTTTAACTATGATTTTTCTATTTCTTTCTATTTTTGTTTAATGTGTTTTGAAGCTCTGTTACTAACTATATAATTATAGGGCCTTCTTGATACACTGACCTTTTCTTTCTTAAGAAATCTTCATTTCAAGTAAGGCTCCATGTTTTAAAGTTTATCTTTCAGATATTATTTTCATGCTTGCTGTTTGTATGGCATATTATTTTCCATCCTATCTTTTTTCATTTTTCTCCCTTCTGATTTTAATTTTCTGTCCTTTCACTATTAATCTGTGTTTTTATATTTGAAGCATTTCTTTTATGAATTGCATATGGTTGGGTCTTGCTTAATTCTATCCAATATTAAAATCTCCACTACTACTTTGAGTATTTGGTACACTTATATTAACTGAACTTAATAAAATGGTTGAATTTATGACTACCATATTTCAATTTGTTTTCTATTTATTTTGTGTATTATTTTTTCCCTTTGTTCTCTTTCTCCTGAATCCATCTGCTACAAGAGATATTCTTATACTGGGTGTAAAGAAGATGCTATGATGTGAGAAAGCCTTATGACTAAGACCTGAATGGAATATCTAGATCTCAGAGAAAAGCTCATTCAAGAGTGATTAAGAAAACACGACTGACTTCAGTTCTTGCAACTGTAAGGAACTACATTCTGCCAACAATCAATGAGCTTGGAAGAGGACTCTTAAGTCTCAGATGAGACTGCAGCCCAAGCCAAGATCTTCATGAAAGCCTGGTGAGATATGCAGTAGACCTAGAAAACCCATGCCGGGACCCCTGGCCCACAAACTGGGAGATGATAAATTTGTGTTGCTTTACACTGATATATTTGTGGTAATTTGTTACCCAGTGATCAAAAACAACCCAAACTTTGATAGAATATACCCAAAATGAAGCATAGAAATTAATAGGCTAAAAATAAAAATAAACAGTCTTGGTAACTTATGAGATAATATGACACCATCTAATATCTATGTAATTGGAAACCCAAAAAGAAGGTAATAGCAGAAAGATATCTGAAAAATACAGGCTGAAAATTTATACTCTTACTGATCTAAGAAGTTCAGCAAACCCTAAGCAGGTAGACACACTAATATACACTGAGGTAAATCATAATCAAATTACTGAAAAATGTAATAAAAGAAACAGCCTTAATATACAATGGATTAAAGACAATCTCTTTAACAAGTGGTGCTGGGAAAAATGGTCAACCACTTGTAAAAGAATGAAACTAGAACACTTTCTAACACCATACACAAAAATAAACTCAAAATGAATCAAAGATCTAAATGTAAGACCAGAAACTATAAAACTTCTAGAGGAGAACATAGGCAAAACACTCTCCGACATATATCACAGCAGGATCCTCTATGACCCACCTCACCAGAATATTGGAAATAAAAGCAAAAATAAACAAATGGGACCTAATTAAACTTAAAAGCTTCTGCACAACAAAGGAAACTATTAGCAAGGTGAAAAGACAGCCTTCAGAATGGGAGAAAATCATAGCAAATGAAGCAACTGACAAACAACTAATCTCAAAAATATACAAGCAACTCCTACAGCTCAATTCCAGAAAAATAAATGACCCAATCAAAAAATGGGCCAAAGAACTAAATAGACATTTCTCCAAAGAAGACATACAGATGGTGAACAAACATGAAAAGATGCTCAACATCACTCATTATCAGAGAAATGCAAATCAAAACCACTATGAGGTACCATTTCACTCCAGTCAGAATGGCTGCAATCCAAAAGTCTACAAGCAATAAATGCTGGAGAGGGTGTGGAGAAAAAGGAACCCTCTTACACTGTTGGTGGGAATGCAAACTAGTACAGCCACTATGGAGAACAGTGTGGAGATCCCTTAAAAAACTGGAAATAGAACTGCCTTATGATCCAGCAATCCCACTGCTGGGCATACACACTGAGGAAACCAGAAGGGAAAGAGACACGTGTACCCCAATGTTCATCGCAGTACTGTTCATAATAGCCAGGACACGGAAGCAACCTAGATGTCCATCAGCAGATGAATGGATAAGAAAGCTATGGTACATATACACAATGGAGTATTACTCAGCCACTAAAAAGAATACATTTGAATCAGTTCTAATGAGATGGATGAAACTGGAGCCTATTATACAGAGTGAAGTAAGCCAGAAAGAAAAACACCAATACAGTATACTAACACATATATATGGAATTTAGAAAGATGGTAACAATAACCCTATATATGAGACAGCAAAAGAGACATTGATGTATAGAACAGTCTTATGGACTCTGTGGGAAAGGGAGAGGGTGAGAAGATTTGGGAGAATGGCATTGAAAAATGTATACTATCATGTATGAAACGAGTCGCCAGTCCAGGTTCGATGCACGATGCTGGATGCTTGGGGCTGGTGCACTGGGACGACCCAGAGGGATGGTATGGGGAGGGAGGAGGGAGGGGGGTTCAGGATGGGGAACACATGTATACCTGTGGCAGATTCATTTCAATGTTTGGCAAAACCAATACAATATTGTAAAGTTTAAAAATAAAATAAAATTTTAAAAAAATAAAATAAAATAAAATTAGCACATTAAAAAAAAAAAGAAAGAAACAGCCTTAAAAAGGACATATTACAAGCAAAGGAACAATGATTATAATAAAGGAAGATTTCTTTTTTGGATGACTTTTCATAAGAAACTGTATGAGACAAGATAAAATATTATAAGTAGAGGAACAATGATTAAAACCATGGAAGATTTCTTTTTTGAATGACTTTTTGTAAGAAACTATATGAGACAAAAGATAAAGGATCAACTTCTTTGAAGGGCTTAAAAATATATCCTAAAGATGTGTGTGTGTGTGTGTGTGTGTATACTAAAGGTAGCAGCAGCAGGTGCAGCAGTACATGTCTATCTAAAGGTAGTCATGGTGCAAGATGTGACACTAGGCTTAGTATGCAAGGCCTAGTCTTCTCGCCCTGCATGGCTCCAGGCTGTCTTTGGAAGAACTGATGCTAAAGCTGAAACTTCAATACATTGGCCACCTGATGTGAAGAACTGACTCATTGGAAAAGACCTTGATGCTGGGAAAGATTGAAGGCCGGAGGAGAAGGGGATGACAGAGGATGAGATGGTTGGATGGCATCACCGACTCAATGGACCTGAGTTTGAGCAAGCTTTGGGAGTTGATGATGGACAGGGAAGCCTGGTGTGCTTCAGTCCAATGGGGTCACAAAGTGTCGGACACAACTGAGTAATTGACCTGAACTGATAGCTCTAGGTTGTGGTTTTGGCTTCTTTCCAGTCATCCTTGTTCATTCCCTGATACTAAACTTCATCCCTTGCCTTCTAGTTGTCTCTTTTAGGTACTCAAATGGTCTTTCTATATATTTATTTAGATCAGGCAAAACTGGTTTCTGTAAATAAGCAACTAAAAATTAAAAACATGAAAGATTCTTAGTTTATTATCTACTCACCTTATTTTCTTATTCTCATTTAAATATGGTGGGAAGTTGTTGTCAAGTTAATTTATTTTCTAAGGCATGATACCCACCTTTCTTCATTCAAATTTAAATGGTTCTTTGAACTTTCCTTCAGAACTTCTATCCCATCCATGCTTTCCACACCAATTCCATATTCTCTTTATTTCTTGATTAGATTACTATTATGGGCTGAACTGTGTACCACACAAACTCATATGTTGAAGCCCTAACCACAGAACTTCAATATAGGACTAATTTAGGAGATAAAGCCTTTAAAGGCATGATTAAGATGGGGCCATTATGGTGAGTCCTGATCCAGTCTGATCAGAGAGAAAACTTGGAGACACAGAGGACATTGGGGGTTTGTGTGTGCACAGAGGAAGGGCTGTGTGATGACACAGCAACAAAGAGTCTACCAGCAAGTCAATTAGAGAGGCCTCAGAAGAAACCAAACCTGCTGACACATTGATCCTGCACCTCCAGCCTCCAGAAATGTGAGAAAAATCAACTTCTGTTGCTTAAGCCACCCAGTCTATGGTATTTTGTTTTGGAAGCCCTACTTTACTGATATAACTTCTGAATATCATAAGGCAGCTGGAACACAGCCTTCAGTCTCCTTAACAGCCTGCAGAGTGACCTTCTTAAAATTCATAATACTCAGAGTCACTGGAAATTACTCTATATCTTAATAAATTTGGGTGACTTGATTTAAACCTTCAGCTTTACTATACAAAATATCATTACTCTTCAAATTTCTTATTTTTTTTATAGTCCCTCATGCTGGGAAAGATTGAAGGCAGGAGAAGAAGAGGACTACAGAGGATGAGATGGCTGGATGGCATCACCGACTAGATGGACATGAGTTTGGGTGGACTCCGGGAGTTGGTGATGTACAGGGAGGCCTGGCGTGCTGCGGTTCATGGGGTCACAAAGAGTCCGACAGGACTGAGCAACTGAACTGAACTGTGGATACATTCCTGAAAGTCTAAGTTATGTATGTGTTGAAGACTGATAGCTGATACAAAGTATCTCATCATCTTCACAACTGTTCACAAGAAATTAATCAATCATTTTTGATTGTATCAACTTTACTAAAGACTCCAAGAGCAATGGGAGGAAACTGCATCATGTACTGCACAGTCTTCTGCCTCCTCACTGGTTTTCCCTTTAACATTGCACTGGCTTCCCAAGCCAGTAACTCACTGTGTGATTATCCCCACAACCTCCTGAATGATAAACTAGCTTCCCTTCCCTTACTGGACCTATCCCACTTACTCAGTCCTGAGTTATTCTGCTGATTAATAAGTTATTTTGCTATTCTATCCCTTTACACAAGTGACTAAGCATACTGCTCCCTTGTCTGAAACTCACTTGCCATTTCCTGATGTTTATATGCAGAGTCTAGACTAGTCCCGGAGAAGGCAATGGCACCCCACTCCAGTACTCTTGCCTGGAAAATCCCAGGGATGGGGGAGCCTGGTAGGCTGCAGTCCATGGGGTCACTAAGAGTTGGACATGACTGAGCGACTTCACTTTCACTTTTCACTTTGATGCATTGGAGGAGGAAATGGCAACCCACTTCAATGTTCTTGCCTGGAGAATCCCAGGGACGGGGGAGCCTGGTGGGCTGCCGTCTCTGGGGTCGCACAGAGTCAGACACGACTGAAGCGACTTAGCAGCAGCAGCAGCAGACTCTAGTCCAGCATTCCAGGATCTTGGCAATTTTCTCCTTCCACCTTCCAACATACATCACAACTGAAGCCACATAAAGCACATTCAGCCCTGAGGAGCATGTCAGCTTCTCTGTCCTGGAACTAGATGGCTGAACCAAAGATGTTAACTGCTGCTATACCTTTTCCTGCTTCCTCACTGCTCTCTGGACCAGAGCCTCTGTTCTAGAGACACCCTCCATATATAAAGCTTTCAGGTACTTCAGTCTCACACTGCCTGGCACAAAGTCAGTATTCTATAACTGTGTGATGAATGAATATATGACAAAGCAAGCAAATATACAACCATGTTCAAAATCTTCCAAGGAGTCTCATTGCTTAGAGGATAAAGTCCACAATATATTGTGATGTCGAGGGCCTCACAGAGTCTGTGCACAGCCTGTTTTTTGCCCAGCTTCTCAGTGGTTCCCACCCTGTAACTTTAGACTCCTTCAACTCTTGTCAGAAATATTAAGGGCAAGCCCTGCCTCATGGAGGCAATGGGGAGGAATGAAGAGATTAGAGGGGGCTAGGCCTCTGACTTTACCTGTGTAACTGGTGATACCCTGGCGAATTTTTTCACTCTGGCTCTCTCTCCACCTAGAAGGAAGCAGAGTGTCCATGAGCCTTGCAGACCTCTTCCAAAGCAACAGTAACACAGGTAGTGGCCAGAAAAGAACATTACCAGTAAAATGGTACCTTGGGCAGAGGGTATGAAGTTTCCTCTTTTAAAGGATAACTCAAATGAGGAAACAATGGGCATGATGAGATCTAAAGACCACGCTTTCTTCTAGCTAAAATTCTTCGACCAAATGTTCCCTCTCCCATCCTGAACCTTACGATCTTGATGCATTTTTCCCTTCAAGAATTCTCAAATGTCATTTGATTGGGCAGATAAAAAAGACTATGGTCTGGAAAGGGGCAATGATTTTCCCAGGGTCACCCAGCAACCACAGAAAAAGCCAGGGCTAAAACCCTGGCTTCCTGGAGTGTGAGCTTGCTCTTTACACAGCACCCTGCTTTGTCCCATTCTGTGGAAGGTGGGACACTTCTTCTGAACAACCTTCAACTCTTGTCCTCTTCCAACTGATCCACAAGGGATATATAGTCAAAAAAAAAAAAAAAAAAAAAGCTTTGATTAAGCTTTAGTGAAAGTCCTTATCCTTAGAATATGGTCTCACATTGAGGAGGTAGAAGGGGTGTGTGGAGCTGCAGGCAGTATGAGAAGAAACAGGAGGTTTGGAAGATAAAACCTTTAAAACCCTGTCTCCCTGAGGATTTGTCACATGGGATTATGGGAAGAGTGTAACTTTTTTCATAAATTTCACAAGGTACAAAACCATTTATGTCTTATTTTGGGAAAAAATTATACAAAATTACAAATGTATACTTACCAATGAAAACGAAATATGGAAACAATGAAAACTGCAGAAAGAATATCCATGAAAATCCACAAGAACAGGTAGAAATTTGGTGTCTGCAAAACAGAAAACAGTTTTAGGCATTTGCAGTTGGAGAACATTGTAGATCATGTGGATCAAGTCCCTTGTTTGAGCAGGAATGGAGAGGGGGCAGAGCAGGGAGAGGAACCTTGATTGCCGGGATTGAAGTCAAACACAGAGAATACCTGCTGCTAACCTAACATGTAATCCCCGCTTTACATGTGTTGAGGGCTCTACAAGGGCTAAAACACTTCACACACCTCATTTCCCTGGACCCTCAACAGAGGTCTGAGGGAGTCGCAGAGATGTCACAGAGCAAGTCTTCTCTGGACCCAGGACTACAGCCCAAGTTCCTTGGCTTCCAGTGCTCTATGTGTTCACGGCACAGCTTCCCAAACCTGGCCGTGCATCCAAATCTACCTGAGCCGCAGCCTTTTGTAAGACAGCTTCCTGGGCCTCATTAGCGACTCAGGAATCAGAATTTCTGCATCTTTAACAAGCTCCCAGAAACAAGCTACCAGTCTGTGAACCAGCATTTAGGAATCATTCTTCTAAATCATGCTTCAAATAAAAATGTTGAAATTATCATTCTTAACTAGCATGCCCACTTCTCTAGGCTTCTTGCCTACATCACCCATTTCACAGCTCCATTATCTAGGTTCTAGTGAATAAATTTTTTAATTCCCTGGCTTGATCCTTCCTTTCTACCTTCATTTTTCCACCTCCAATACTACTTGATGGTACTAGGTCTGGCATTTTTATCTTTCTTATGTCAATTCCATCCTAATTCAAGGTCTTTGCTTGGTCTGATTAATAATGGTACAAGAACAACAACAATAATACGAATGATCAAGTTAATGATGAGAACAACAATTAATATTAATGAGCATTTACAGGAGCTAAGGTAGTATTCTATGCATGTGAGGTATATTTTCACAGCTAATTCTCACAACGGATCTACTAGGCAGGCATAATAAAATCTCTTAACCAACTTCTACTAAGCCAAGGCTCCTAACCCCCAGTAGGCAACTGACTGACTGAGGCCTTGGCCTGCTGCATGCTGCCCACCAGATCAGCTGTACAGTCACTAAGAATCAGTTGTTCTTACAATCCATATGACTTAGAACACCTGTACTTGTTATAAATGTACAGTGTAATTATTGTTGTTGTTTTAGTTGCTACGTCATGTCTGATTCTTTTGTAACCCCATGTAGTGCAGCCCCCCAGGCTCCTCCATCCTTGGGATTTCCCAGGAAACAATACTGGAGTTGCCTTTTCCAGTACTGGAACTGGAGTTGCCATTTCCTTCTCCAGGAAATCTTCCCAATCCAGGGATTCAACTTGTGTCTTCTGCATTGGCAGGCAGATTCTTTACCACTGAACCACCTGGGAAGGAGTTTAATTAATGTTATATGAAATCTGTATGATCAGAGTTTAAAAAGTACAACATTTTCCAAAAAATAAAAAAGTCAATGCTTTGAAAAACTCGATGATGACAGAAGAGGTTTTTAAAAAATAAACTGAGGGGTGCGAGGATTATAAAAATCTGAAGATTCCTCATTCTCCAAATGAACTGAAGTTCTTGTACATCAAGGAAACTAAACTTAGAAGTCACAGCTGGTGCACTGGGAAGCACATACAAGTGACAAAATACAAAATTCAGTCAGCTGAATGCTCTCAAAAGAAAGACTTTGAGGCTATGTCAAAAGGTGAATGATCTAGTTTCATTTCTTTTTAACATGATGGTGTCCAGTTTTCCAAGCCTCATTTATTGAAGAAATTGTCTTTTCTCCATTGTATAGTCTTACCTCCTTTGTCATCAATTAATTGGCCACAGGTGCATGGATTTATTTCTGGGCTTTATATCCTGTCCCATTTATCTATAATTCTATCCTTGTGCCACTACCATACTGTTTTGATGACTGTAGCTTTTTAATATAGGCCAAAGTCAGGGATCCTGATCCTTCCAGCTCCATTTTTCTTTCTCAATATTGCTTGGCTATTCAAGATACTTTTTGTATCCATAAAAATTTTAAGATTTTCTGTTCTAGTTCTGTGAAAAATGTCATTGATAATTTGATAGGGATTGCACTCAATCTGTAGATTGCCTTAGGTAGTATAGCTGTTGCAGCGATATCGATTCTTTCAATCCATGAACATGGCATATCTTTCTAACCATTTGTGTCTTCAATTTTGTAACCTGCAACTTTACCAGATTCATTGATGAGCTCTAGTGGTTTTCTGGAAGCATCTTTAGGATTTTCTATGTATATATCATGTCAGTCACAAACAATGACAGTTTAGGTTCTTCAAGTCTGGATTCCCTTTATTTCTTTTTCTTCTCTGATTGCCATAGGTAGGACTTCCAAAAACTATGCTGAATAAAAGTGATGAGAATGGATATCCTTGTCTTGTTCCTAACCTTAAAGGAAATGTTTTCAGTTTCTCACTGTTGATTTATGATGTTATTTGTAGGTTTGTCAAATATTGCCCTTATTTTGTTGAAGTATGTTCTCTCTATGCCCATTTTCTGGAAAGTTTTTATCATAAATAGGTGCTGAATTTGGTCCAAAGTTTTTCTGTATCTATTGAGATTATCATATGGTTTTTATTTTTCAATTTGTTGATGTGGTATATTACCCTGATTGATTTGTAGGTATTGATAAATTCCTACATCCCTGGGATAAATCCCACTGGATAATGGTGTATGATCCTTTTAATGTGTTGTTGGATTCAGTTTGGTAGTATTATGTTGAGGACTTTTGTGTCTATGTTCATCAGTGATACTGGCCTGTAATTTTCTTCTTTTGTGGTATCTTTGGTTTTAGTATGAGGGTGATGGTGGCCTCATAGAATGAGTTAGGGAGTTTTCGTTCTTTTGCCAATTTTTTTTTGGAATAGTTTCAGAACATGTGGTAAATCTTCTCTAAATGCTTAGTAGAATTCGCCTGTTAGGAGCATTTAATCACAGTTTCAGTTTCAGTGCTTGTGATTGGTTCAGATCAGTTCAGTCGCTCAGTCATGTCCGACTCTTTGCGACCCCATGAATTGCAGTATGCCAGGCCTCCCTGTCCATCACCAACTCCCGGAGTTCACCCAAACTCATGTCCATCGAGTCGGTGATGCTATCCACCATCTCATCCTCTGTCGGCCCCTTCTCCTCCTGCCCCCAATCCCTCCCAGCATCAGAGTCTTTTCTAATGAGTCAATTCTTCACATGAGGTGGCCAAAGTATTGGGGTTTCAGCTTTAGTATCATTCCTTCCAAAGAACACCCAGGACTGATCTCCTTCAGAATGGACTGGCTGGATCTCCTTGCAGTCCAAGGGACTCTCAAGAGTCTTCTCCAACACCACAGTTCAAAAGCATCAATTCTTCAGCGTTCAGCTTTCTTCACAGTCCAACTCTCACATCCATACATGACCACAGGAAAAACCATAGCTTGACTAGACGGACCTTTGTTGGCAAAGTAATGTCTCTGCTTTTGAATATGCTATCTAGGTTGGTCATAACTTTCCTTCCAAGGAGTAAGTATCTTTTAACTTCATGGCTGCAGTCACCATCTGCAGTGATTTTGGAGCCCCAAAAAATAAAGTCTGACACCATTTCCACTATTTCCCCATCTATTTCCCATGAAGTGATGGGACCGGATGCCATGATCTTCATTTTCTCAACGTTGAGCTTTAAGCCAACTTTTTCACTCTCCTCTTTCACGTTCATCAAGAGGCTTTTTAGTTCCTCTTCACTTTCTGCCATTAGTATGGTGTCATCTGCATATCTGAGGTTATTGATATTTCTCCCGGCAATCTTGATTCCAGCTTGTGCTTCATACAACCTAGCTTTTCTCATGATGTACTCTTCATATAAGTTAAATAAGCAGGGTGACAATATACAGCCTTGATGTACTCCTTTTCCTATTTGGAATCAGTCTGTTGTTCCATGTCCAGTTATAACTGTTGCTTCCTGATTTGCATATAGGTTTCTCAAGAGGCAGGGCAGGTGGTCTGGTATTCCCATTTCTTTCAGAATTTTCCACAGTTTATTGTGATCCACACAGTCAAAGGCTTTGGCATAGTCAATAAAGCAGAAACAGATGTTTTTCTGGAACTCTCTTGCTTTTTCCATGATCCAGCAGATGTTGGCAATTTGATCTCTGGTTCCTCTGCCTTTTCTAAATCCAGCTTGAACATCTGGAAGTTCACGGTTCATGTATTACTGAAGTCTGGCTTGGAGAATTTTGAGCATTACTTTAGAGTGTGAGATGAGTGCAATTGTGCAGTAGTTTAACCATTCTTTGGCATTGCCTTTCTTTGTGATTGGTATGTTCATATTTTCTACTTCTTCCTGGTTCAGTCTTGAGAGATCATACCTTGCTAAGAATCTGTCCATTTCTTTCAGGTTGTCCAATTTATTGGCACGCAGTTGCCTATGTTAGTCTCTTATGATCCTTTGTATTTCTTTGGTGTTAGTTGTAACTTCTACGTTTTCATTTCTAATTTTATTGATTGTGCCCCCTCCCCTTTTGCTTGATGAATCTGGGTAAAGGTTTACCAATTTTTATCTTTTAAAAAGAAAAACAGCTTGTATTTTTCATTGATTGCTCCTATCATTTTCTTCATCTCTTTATCATTTATTTCTGCTCTGATCTTATGATTTGTTTCCTTCAGCTAACTCCGGGTTTTCTTTGTTCCTCTTTCTCTACTTGCTTTAGATGTAATGTTAATTTATTTGTCAGTTTTCTTGTTTCCTGAGGTAAGTTTGTATTGCTATGAACTTGCCTCTTAGAACTGCTTTTGCTATGTCACATAGGTTTTGGATCATTGTATTTTCATTTTCATTTGTCTCTAGGTATCTTTTTACCTCTTTCACTTCTTCAGTGATCTATTGGTTGTTTAGTAACATATTGTTTAGCCTCCACGTGTTTTTGGTTTTTTACATTTTTTCCCCTTGTAGTTGATTTCTAGTATCATAGTATTGTGATCAGAAAAGATAGTTGATATAACTTCAATATTCTTGAGCATCTTTTCATGTGTTTGTTAGCCATCTGTATGTCTTCTTTGGAGAAATGTCTATTTAGATCTTTGGCCCATTTTTTGATTGGGTCATTTATTTTTCTGGAGTTGAGCTGTAGGAGTTGCTTGTATATTTTTGAGATTAGTTGTTTGTCAGTTGCTTCATTTGCTATGATTTTCTCCTATTTTGAAGGCTGTCTTTTCACCTTGCTTATAGTTTCCTTTGTTGTCCAGAAGCTTTTAAGTTTAATTAGGTCCCATTTGTTTATTTTTGCTTTTATTTCCAATATTCTGGGAGGTGGGTCATAGAGGATCCTGCTGTGATGTATGTCAGAGAGTGTTTTGCCTATGTTCTCCTCTAGGAGTTTTATAGTTTCTGGTCTTACGTTGAGATCTTTAATCCATTTTGAGTTTATTTTTGTATATGGTGTTAGAAAGTGTTCTAGTTTCATTCTTTTACAAGTGGTTGACCAGATTTCCCAGCACCACTTGTTAAAGAGATTGTCTTTAATCCATTGTATATTCTTGCCTCCTTTGTCAAAGTTAAGGTGTCCATATGTGCGTGGATTTATCTCTGGGCTTTCTATTTTGTTCCATTGATCTATATTTCTGTCTTTGTGCCAGTACCATACTGTCTTGATAACTGTGGCTTTGTAGTAGAGCCTGAAGTCAGGTAGGTTGATTCCTCCAGTTCCATTTTTCTTTCTCAAGATCGCTTTGGCTATTCGAGGTTTTTTGTATTTCCATACAAATTGTGAAATTATTTGTTCTAGCTCTGTGAAGAATACTGTTGGTAGCTTGATAGGGATTGCATTGAATCTATAAATTGCTTTGGGTAGTATACTCATTTTCACTATATTGATTCTTCCAATCCATGAACATGGTATATTTCTCCATCTATTAGTGTCCTCTTTGATTTCTTTCACCAGTGTTTTATAGTTTTCTATATATAGGTCTTTAGTTTCTTTAGGTAGATATATTCCTAAGTATTTTATTCTTTTCGTTGCTATGGTGAATGGAATTGTTTCCTTAATTTCTCTTTCTGTTTTCTCATTATTAGTGTATAGGAATGCAAGGGATTTCTGTGTGTTGATTTTATATCCTGCAACTTTACTATAATCATTGATTAGTTCTAGTAATTTTCTGGTGGAGTCTTTAGGGTTTTCTATGTAAAGGATCATGTCATCTGCAAACAGTGAGAGTTTTACTTCTTCTTTTCCAATTTGCATTCCTTTTATTTCTATTTCTGCTCTGATTGCTGTGGCCAAAACTTCCAAAACTATGTTGAATAGTAATGGTGAAAGTGGGCACCCTTGTCTTGTTCCTGACTTTAGAGGAAATGCTTTCAATTTTTCACCATTGAGGATAATGTTTGCTGTGGGTTTGTCATATATAGCTTTTATTATGTTGAGGTATGTTCCTTCTATTCCTGCTTTCTGGAGAGTTTTTATCATAAATGGGTGTTGAATTTTGTCAAAGGCTTTCTCTGCATCTATTGAGATAATCATATGATTTTTGTTTTTCAATTTGTTAATGTGGTGTATTACATTGATTTGCGGATATTAAAGAATCCTTGCATCCCTGGGATAAAGCCCACTTGGTCATGGTGTATGATCTTTTTAATGTA
Source organism: Bos grunniens (assembly GCF_055505025.1). Taxonomy (NCBI): domain Eukaryota; kingdom Metazoa; phylum Chordata; class Mammalia; order Artiodactyla; family Bovidae; genus Bos; species Bos grunniens. The sequence goes on from NC_141193.1 coordinate 32,641,577, forward strand.
TTGTTGGATTCTGATTGCTAGAATTTTGTTTAGGATTTTTGCATCTATATTCATCAGTGATATTGGTCTGTAGTTTTCTTTTTTTGTGGGATCTTTGCCAGGTTTTGGTATTAGGGTGATGGTGGCCTCATAGAATGAGTTTGGAAGTTTACCTTCCTCTGCAATTTTCTGGAAGAGTTTGAGCAGGATAGGTGTCAGCTCTTCTCTAAATTTTTGGTAGAATTCAGCTGTGAAGCCGTCTGGACCTGGGCTTTTGTTTGCTGGAAGATTTCTGATTACAGTTTCAATTTCCGTGCTTGTGATGGGTCTGTTAAGGTTTTCTATTTCTTCCTGGTCGAGTTTTGGAAAGTTGTACTTTTCTAAGAATTTGTCCATTTTTTCAACGTTGTCCATTTTATTGGCATATAATTGTTGATAGTAGTCTCTTATGATCCTTTGTATTTCTGTGTTGTCTGTTGTGATCTCTCCATTTTCGTTTCTAATTTTATTGATTTGATTTTTCTCCCTTTGTTTCTTGATGAGTCTGGCTAATAGTTTATCAATTTTATTTATCCTTTCAAAGAACCAGCTTTTGGCTTTGTTGATTTTTGCTATGGTCTCTTTTGTTTCTTTTGCATTTATTTCTGCTCTAATTTTTAAGATTTCTTTCCTTCTACTAACCCTGGGGTTCTTCATTTCTTCCTTTTCTAGTTCCTTTAGGTGTAGAGTTAGGTTATTTATTTGACTTTTTTCTTGTTTCTTGAGGTGTGCCTGTATTGCTATGAACTTTCCCCTTAGGACTGCTTTTACTGTGTCCCACAGGTTTTGGGTTGTTGTGTTTTCATTTTCATTCGTTTCTATGCAAATTTTGATTTCTTTTTTGATTTCTTCTGTGATTTGTTGGTTATTCAGCAGGGTGTTGTTCATCCTCCATATGTTGGAATTTTTAATAGTTTTTCTCCTGTAATTGAGATCTAATCTTACTGCATTGTGGTCAGAAAAGATGCTTGGAATGATTTCTATTTTTTTGAATTTACCAAGGCTAGCTTTATGGCCCAGGATGTGATCTATCCTGGAGAAGGTTCCATGTGCGCTTGAGAAAAAGGTGAAATTCATTGTTTTGGGATGAAATGTCCTCCAGGACAATATTAAACGCTACAACATTCGAATCATAGGGGTTCCAGAAGAAGAAGACAAAAAGAAAGACCATGAGAAAATACTTGAGGAGATAATAGTTGAAAACTTCCCTAAACTGGGGAAGGAAATAATCACCCAAGTCCAAGAAACCCAGAGAATCCCAAACAGGATAAACCCAAGACGAAACACCCCAAGACACATATTAATCAAATTAACAAAGATCAAACACAAAGAACAAATATTAAAAGCAGCAAGGGAAAAACAACAAATAACACACAAGGGAATTCCCATAAGGATAACAGCTTATCTTTCAATAAAAACTCTCCAAGCCAGGAGGGAATGGCAAGACATACTTAAAATGATGAAAGAAAATAACCTACAGCCCAGATTATTGTACCCAGCAAGGATCTCATTCAAGTATGAAGGAGAAATCAAAAGCTTCTCAGACAAGCAAAAGCTGAGAGAATTCTGCACCACCAAACCAGCTCTCCAACAAATACTAAAGGATATTCTCTAGACAGGAAACACAAAAATGGTGTATAAATTCGAACCGCAAACAATAAAGTAAATGGCAATGGGATCATACTTATCAGTAATTACCTTAAACGTAAATGGGTTGAATGCCCCAACCAAAAGACAAAGACTGGCTGAATGGATACAAAAACAAGACCCCTACATATGTTGTCTACAGGAGACCCACCTCAAAACAGGGGACACATACAGACTGAAAGTGAAGGCCTGGAAAAAGATTTTCCATGCAAATAGGGACCAAAAGAAAGCAGGAGTAGCAATACTCATATCAGATAAAATAGACTTTAAAACAAAGGCTGTGAAAAGAGACAAAGAAGGTCACTACATAATGATCAAAGGATCAATCCAAGAAGAAGATATAACAATTATAAATATATATGCACCCAACACGGGAGCACCACAGTATGTAAGACAAATGCTAACAAGTATGAAAGGAGAAATTAACAACAACACAATAATAGTGGGAGACTTTAATACCCCACTCACACCTATGGATAGATCAACTAAACAGAAAATTAACAAGGAAACACAAACTTTAAACGATACAATAGACCAGTTAGACCTAATTGATATCTATAGGACATTTCATCCCATAACTTCAATATTCTTAAATTTACCAAGACTCACTTTGTGGCCCAGCATACAGTCAATCCTGGAGAATGTTCCATGTGCACTTAAGGACAATGTGCAATGTGTTACAGTGGGATGGAATGCTCTATAAATATTAGTTAATATCTGGTCTAATGTGTAATTTAAGGCTTGTGTTTCCTTATCAATTTTTCTGTCTGGAAGATCAGCCCACTGGTGTAAGTGAAATATTAAAGTCTCCCCCCACTATTATTGTGTTCCTGTCAATTTCTCACTTTATGATTGTTATCATTTGCCCTATGTATTAAGGTGCTTATATTTGGGTGCATATATATTTAAAATTGTTATACCTTCTTCTTGGATTGTTCTTTGAATGTTATGTAGTGTCATTCTTTGTCCCTTATAACAGTCTCTATTTTATAAAGTCTATTGTGTCTGATATGAGTGTTGCTACTCCAATTTTCTTTTGAGTTCCATTTACATGGAATATCTTTTTCATCCCTTCACTTTCAGTTTATATATATCCCTGGGTCTGAAGTGGGTTTCATATAAACATCATACATATGGGTCTTATTTTAGTATCCATTCAGCCAGTGTGTGTCTTTTGATAGGAGTATTTAATCCATTTACATTTAAGGTGATTATGGATATGTATTTTCCTATTACAATTTTCTTAATCGTTTTGGGTTTGTTTTTACAGGTCTTTTTACTTCTTTCTTTCTCCTGTGATTTAATGACTAACTTTAGTATTGTGTTTGGATTCTTTTTCTCTTTTGTGTGTGTGTATGTACTGTAGATTTTTGGCTTGTGGTAACCATGGGGTTTTGACATAGCAGTCTATATATAAACAAGATTGTTTTAAGGTCTTTTAATTTCACACACATTTCCAATATCCTCCATTTGTGCTTTCCACACAATTGATGGTTTTTATGTCCTATTTTGGTGCACAGATGATTTCCTATCTTTACTTTATGTTTGGCTTTACCAGTGAGTCTCTCCATTTGTAATTTCTTCTGTCTCTATTTTTGCTTTTTCATTTCTGCTTAGAGAAGTTCCTTTAGTACTTGTTGCAATTCTGGTCTGCTGGTGCTGAATTCTCTTAGCTTTTGCTTTTCTATAAAGCTTTTTTCTCCAATGAATCTGGATGAGAGTCCTACAGGGTAGAGTGTTGCATGCTTTCCTCTAAGAGTTTTAAAGTATCTGGTCTTACGTCTTTAATCCATTCTGAGTTTGTTTTTGTGGTAGATTGTTTATAAAAATGGCCACATTATTTGATTCAAAATGCAGGCCTATATGAAACATGACTGCACTGTCACTTTCCATTAAGAGGTAAAGTCTGTTTTTCCCCCTGACCCACCTTGGATCTGAACTTAACCATGTGATTTTCTTTGGCCAATGGTACATTTACAAACATCACACTGGGACATCCTTAAGAAAGCATGTGCACTGGTGCTTGACCTCTCTTGCTGCTGGAAATCCAGTGCCAGCAGGTGAACATGCACAAGCTGGCCTCCTTGAGGATGAGTGACCAAATGAAGAAACCACGGTCATCCCAGGTAAGAACCTAGACATGTAGATGAGGCCATCCTAGAACACCTAGTCCAGTCAAGCTGTCTCAGGCTGGAGAAACAACTCAGCCATCATATGGAATGTGACAGACAAATATTTGTTAATTTTAAGCCACTAAATATTAGGTATGCTTTTTAAACATAATAAAATGTAATAGACTATATATAACTTATTTCATGATGTCCTGTTCTAACTTTTTCAACAAACAGACCATTAAGCAGACCCATGTGTGTTGGATAAAACTGCTTCTATTGTACTAGTTTTATCTTCAATTTACAAATAAACAATCTGAGGCCCAGCACATTAGATAACATTTCCAAGAGTTAACACAATAAGTGGTAGAGCCGAGATCTGAATCTGCGTATTCTGCCCCAGAGTATGGGCTGCTTAGGAAAGCTTTTGGGGTGCTGGTCCCACATCCTTGACCAAAGTTACCTTCAGTCCTTTAAACGTCCTTCTTTCAGAAAGAAGTTATTTACTTACATCCTTTTACACTCTTTGATTTTGAAACACATGAATTTATTATAAATTTAAATATTATCAATCCAAGTATTGAAGTAAAAAGTTTTATTTAATATATCTGAAGGGACAATTTTGAGCCATTACTGATTCAGGGGATAGGATTATGAAGGGTGCACTGCTTTCTAATTTACATTTTTGTAATAACTGAATTTTATATAATGAACAAGTTTACACTGAAGTTTTAAAAATCAAAAACATTAGAAAAGTATACAGTACATACAAGAAGAGGGATAATATGCGGAAAGACAAGTGAAGAGGCTTCACTTGTGCAAAGGACCTGCCATCCTAGGTTTCCTTGAGGATCATCTGTAGAAACCTCCCCAAGCTGCCAATAAAGAAGGGGCAGGCAATTTTACACTGCCACCAGGGGGCCTCAATGAAATACCAGCCCTACAAGACTGCCCTTTGCCCTAACTACCTTGCACCTGCTCCTGACCCTGAACAAGTCAGAAAAATAAGGGGGCCAGTAAGGCAGGAAGTATGGAGAAGGCAACCAAAAATATTCAGTCTTCTCATTTAGGTTTCTCTACCTAAAGCTTTAATTTTCAAGGCAGTTTAGAGTTTGAGTTATTATTCTGAACTACACATTTTGATCCTGAATTGAGGCTTTTTGGTGACTAAACAGTTGAAAGATTATCTAAGAATAACTAGAAAAACTATGGGATCTGAGAGAAATCTCATTCAGGGTAAGGAAAAGCCTAGCTCATAGAGCAGTTTAAACAGTCAGAAAAGAGAAATTAAACTGTTTTCGGTTGTTGCCTATTGTGTCTGATGCAGTCATCCTATTTACACACTGATAAGAAAAATGGGCTCTGTAGCAGTATTGGTTAGCTGAGGTTAGCAGTAATTGGTTAGCTGAGGTTCCCTTCATAGATAATAAGTGATGGGATTCAGCTAGAAGTGTAACTCAGGTGTTTGGGTCCCCATGCCTCTGATCATAAGCAGAAGCAGGACAGAAGGGGAAATCAAGCTAGGTGATGGACACTCACACTTCTCAAAAGCATTTTGGTCAGGACCCAGAGTTCTCACTTTGGAATTCAAGTACACTTGAATTCCCACACCTCAGGCCACTGTCACTGTTGCTCTGCCTGCAGGTGGGGATGCAGTATCAACACACTGGAGTCAGACATTGTGAATCCTGCATCATGTGAAGCTTCAAACTTCAGATTCCCGTGCATTACTCCTAGTGGCTAGCTCAGAGGGTTGAATTACAGAATCCAAGAAAGGCACATTGTGGGGATTCAATAAACAGCCAATTATTTATACCAACAGTGATTTCTCCCTGAGAATAACAGAAGGATCTGGGTGAGAGAAGGAACAATGCCATATCTCCAATGTCACATATTGTTTCTGCTCTTAAGTAGCTGCCCTGGGGACTGCACAGTGGGCAATGTAGGGGTAAGGTGGGGGAGAGAGACTCCTATTGTATCAATCTAGGAAGAATAATCTGAACAACCAGCTCACCATGAAGTAGTAAGGGTGATTCATCTCATTCAGGACTTCAATGTTGTCTGTGGTCACGGAGTGAATACTGTGGCACCAGACCAATGAGAACAGCCAAGGTTCATTGACGATGTATAAGTTGATGCTGATGTTAGCTGCTTTATATTCTCTGGGAAGAAAAGGAACCCATGGGAGATTTAGATTTAGTCTTATTTCTATCATCTAAAAGGTAAACAGCCACAATATTTGTGAAAGACTGCAGCTTAAATCACCAGAATTAGTTGGGCATGGGACAACTTATGACATGACACGTAGAATGAGCTCATGTTACAGTGAGACACAGAACTGCATTTAATACCTTTCCTCCTCAATCAACGGTAGTATGCATGTCCTAAGGGGAAAAGAAAGAAAGGAAGAAAAGAGGAAGGAAGGAAGGAAGTGGGCTACAGAGTGAAGAAAAGATGGAGGAAAAAATGGGAGGAAGGAAAGCCCTACTAGAATTAGCCAATTTCCATGGTATAAATATTCCTATGTATGAGTGCGTGCTAAGTCACTTCAGTTGTGTCTGACTCTTTGCAACCCTACGGACTGGAGCCCACCAGGCTCCTCTGTCCATGGGATTCTCCAGGCAAGAATAATGAAGTTTCCATGCCCTCCTCCAAGAGATCTTCCCAACCCAGGGATTGAACCCGCGCCTCTTACGTCCCCTGCACTGGTAGGCTGGATTTTTACCACTAGTACCAGCTGGGAAGCCTTAGCCCAATTTCAACCACCACTGTTAAAACAGGTTTGCAAACCTCTTTGGCTCCAGTGAGCTGGGATGAGTGAGCTCCACATACTACTGTGAAGCAAATATATTTACTTCCTTCAGAGAATCTACCACTCTCTACTCTACCTGCTTTCCTATCCAGTCTTCTTTACTTGACTGTAAGCATATTAAAGCAGAGATTCTGTCTTATTCATTTCCATATATTCAGTACCTGCTTCATAAATAGTTAACTGAATGAATAAATAAATGAATACCTATCTGGTAAATACTTACATTTCAATTTTTTTTATTTAAATTTATTTATTTTAATTAGAGGCTAATTACTTTACAATATTGTATTGGTTTTGCCATACATCAACATGAATCCACCATGGGTGTACACATGTTCCCAATCCTGAACCCCCCCTCCCACGTCCCTCCCCATACCATCCCTCTGGGAATTTTTTAAAGAATTTTCAAAAGCACTGAGAGAAATGGAACCCAAATTTCCCTGTGCACTAAATGTCAGATATGCACACAGTATCTATAGATATGGAAAGAAAATAAGTAGAAGACCATCTAGTAATTCTAATTAAGTTGTCATCTTCAGAGACAACTTCTCACAAAATATACCATATAAATCCCTTCAAAACTTTTTGTTTTAACCCTGAGATGGCACAGTATATTGGAAACAGCTCTGTAGAAGCCTGGTGTGAGTGCAGTTTTGTCATATACTAGCTTGGCAGGTTCTTAGGCTCAGTGTATAAATTGTAAGATAAAAAATCATACTACTACATTTGCAGGAGTGCTTGCAATTAGTTACCTAGTATGTTAGAATTATATCTAAGACAATTCTACAGATCACCTAAAAGACTTTTTAATAGAAATAAGGAAATAGTAATAAAAACCCACTTTTCAAAACTTTTTGAAACCAATACAAAAAACCATTCCATTTCTATATAGAAATTGAAACAATACAATAAACAATTACTCCAAAGAAAAGTAAATACTTAGGTACTAACTTAGCAAAACCTGTAAGCCATAAACTACAAAGAACTGATGAAAATCATCAAAGACGATTTAAAAAGTGAAGAGACATATGTGTTTATAAATCAGAAGACTCAACATTGTAAAGATGTCAATTCTCACAGTGATCTGCAAGCTTAATGCAATTCCTATGAAAATACCAGAAAGGATTTTTGGACAATTAGCCCAGCTGATTCTGAAATGCATATAGTAAGGCACAGCCCAAAAGTAACTAAAATGATACTAAAAAAGAATAAAGTGAGAAAGAATCACTCTACCCAATATTAAGGCTATTTAGCTACAGTAATCAAAATACTGTGGCCTTAGAAAAGAAATAGAGATTAATGGAACATAATTTAAAATCACAAAGAGTTGGACACAACTGAGCAACTGAACAACAATTTAAAAGTCATAAACAGACCCACACAAACATGTCAAAATGATCATTGTTAAAGGCGCAAAATTAAATCAATGAAATAAAAGGTTTTTTTTTCAACAAATGGTACTAGAGCAATTGTATAGGCAAAGGCAAAACAAACAAACAAACAAAAAACTTTGACCCACACCACATAATTCATATAAAAATTGACTAAAGATGGATCACAGAGTTAAGTACACAATGTAAAACCATAAAACTTTTGGGGAAAAAAAAACAGAAATCTTTGAGATCTAAGGGTTAGACAAAGAGCTCTTAGACTTGACATTAAAAGCATGACTCAAACCATCCATAAAAGAGAAAATTGAAAAGGTAAGCCTAATCAAAATGTTAAAACTTTTGCTTTGTGGAAGACTGTTAAGGAGATGGTACACTCCTGAAACAGATTGGGACAAAATATTTGCAAACCAAATATCCAACAAAGAACTATACTCACACAAAGACCTCTCAAAATTTAACAATAAAAAATCAAGCAGTTCAGTTAAAAATGGTATGATAAGACATTTCTCTGAAGAGGATAGACCATGGCAACTTAGCACATGAGAAGATGTTCAATATCATTACTCACCAGGGAATGAAAATTAAAACCACAATGAGATACCACTACACACATAACAGAATGACTACGTTTAAAAATAAATCACAATGCCCTAAACTAGCAAGGATGGAGAACCTCTGGATCATCATACATTGCTGGTGGGAACATAAAATGGTATAGGCCCTCTGAACATGTTTGGCAGTTTCTCATAAACTATGTAAAACTTATAAAGTTCCTTATAAAACTTGTCAAACTATCATACCCAAGGAGTTGCATTCTTGGGCATTTATCCCACAGAGGTAACAACTTATATTCACAGCAGGCAATTCTGGGAAGATGGCAGAAAAAGAAACACCAGGAACTTGCCCCCATCTAAACAATAATTGCACTGGCAAAATCTACCAAATGTAACTGGTTTGGCTCTATGGAGTTTATTGAAGTCTTGCAACTTCCAGGGAAGTTTTATAAGTTATGGTTAACTTTGGTCAATTTCAGTAATTAGCACAGTCTCAATTATCCACTCTGCATTCTCAGCCCTATCACAGGCAGCTGTGCCCATGTTCCTGGAGCAGCCTGCACACAGCTTACGGAAGCCAAGATGGGCCAAAAGGTAACTATCTTCCAATTATTGGAGATCTGTGCTCTGATGAAACATTTCAATCTAGGTGTATCTAGGGTACTCTAAGATGAACTCAAAGAGATCTGCCCTATGGCATATTATAATCAAACTTTCAAAAGCCAAAGGCAAAGAAAAGACTCTTGAAATCACCTTGTTACATACAAGGATCCTCAATAACATCCTGAGCAGATTTCTCATCAGAAATTTTGGAAGACAGAAGGTAGTGGATCCACATAGTCTAAGTGTTAAAAGAAAAACCTGTCAACCAAGATGCTTATATCCAGCAAAGCCTGTCTTTTAAAAATAAGGAGTGTTATAGGAAAAAACAAATCTGACTCCATATTAGATCTGTTTATTCTAATATGCAAGTTAAATTGCATGCTCTATTGCTCTGGTGACAAGGTAAGAATGTTGCCTATGACCTGATATATATATATATAGCACAGTTCATTTTCAAGGCTATGACTTATTCAAGTGTAACACTTTTCCATTTACATGGAGATTGTGGAACACAGAATAGCACTTATCTTGTTGGAGGTCTTCAGGAACATTGTGATGTGACCTACATGGACAGGTGCAACAACAAAGGATACCAAGAAGTTCCAACAACCAACCACATCTTCTCTCCTTTTAGAACATAAAAAGACCAAATTCTAACTTGGATAAGATGGTGCTTTGGGATGCTCATTCACCATATTCTCAGTCTGCTGGCTTTCCAAATAAAATTGCTACTCCTTGACCCAGCAACTATCATGTAGCAAGCAGTATGAGCTTGGATTTAGGTAACAAATTTTGGTGAATTTATAGAGGGTCCCTGCTGCTCATGGCCAGCTATCCCCAACTTAGAAATTATTGGATAAGGCCCTAGCAATTGGTGGGACCACATATGATGAAGATCTTCCTATAAAATTCCCCCAAAGTGGCCCCAGCTATCACAGCACTTGGCAGTTGGAATAAGCACTTGGTATCTGGAAGTCAACAGGTAAGTCATTGCTGTGTATAAACCAAAAACTTTATTCCTCTCTGTTTGGGGCTTTTATTCTCAGGAATAAGTCCATTTTTTTAATTTGAGTAGGGTACCCTGTTGGAGAGAGGAAACAGTTGCTGATTTTTATCCAATTTTTGAACTGGTTTATCTGTTTCTTTGAATGAAAGCATCTATATGTGCCATTTGTTTGTTTGTCTTATATTTCTGTCTTTAAAACCACTATTGCTAAAGAAAGTCCTCTGGGGAGTGGTCTGATTACAGCTACAAACCCATGACTAAGAAAAAAAGAATATTCTATTGTAACAATGTGTGCTCACAGTACCTGTCTGGAACTCCAATGGGATTTATCTGGTTATCTTGAGACCCTGTGTACCATGTACTGCCACATTTGCTTGTTAATTGCATCATCTGTGGTCTCCTGTGTCATTGAAAGTCAAAGTCATTCAGTTTTATCCAACTCTTTGCAACACCATGAACTGTAGCCCACCAGGCTCCTGTGTCCATGAATTCTCCAGGCAAGAATGCTGGAGTGGGTTGCCTTTCACTTCTCCAGCCTGTGTCACTGGTATATGTAAAACCCCAGGACTAAACTTAAGGGTTTATTTAGAATTCTCTGTTTGTCTTTGAGTTTTTGTTTCACTTTGTTTTGGAACCATTTCTTCACTTACAGTCAAATCAGTCTGTGATATTTAAAACTTTTACTGCTGTCAAATGGAAGAAAGGAACACACACACACACACACAAAAATTGTCTGTTTGTGTCTGAGAGTGGGACATTCCCATGGAGAAGAGAAAATTCCCACTTTGTTCTTAAAACTGAAAGTCTCAGCCCAGAATTCAGCTGATAGGTTTATGCCAAAGCAAAATGGTTAAGAGAAGATCAATTGCTATTTTTTATTTTATAGTAAAACACTCAAAAAGACTATACAACTCTGCAATTAGAGCTATTCTCTAAAGACTATGGAGAAGAATGATGAAATGCCCTATGTGCAAATATTTGTGCTATTACATCAGGGAAAATTAAAGAAGAAAGGGAACTAGAGTGAGGATATGTTGTTTAAAACCTTCACCCCTGCCTGAGCCACCTGTGCCAGCCACTCTGGCTGCTATGTGAATATATCTGTCTTATTATTTCATTACTTTCCTATACAACCAGAGCCAGTTCCCAACGCTGGGCAGGAAATGTTCGAATTGGCTCCCACATCTTATAGGGATCAATTAGAAAATCCTGTATTAGGTCCCGGAGCACAGAGACCTAGTCTGGTATTACCATCTTAGACCTGTTAGGACAGCAAGTTTGGACCAGGAGCCACTCCCTGCTCAAGCCAATTTCCCCTTTGCATTATCCTGTGAGGGCCTAAATGCAAACAGCCAGCAGGCTGGTTTTAATAAATTATTTTTAATTCAGTAAAAAACAAACAAAGACTCCTTTGAATTTTTTCAATGAATTTATCAAGCCCACGGCAGGTCCTGGGGTCTCTAAAAGTGCTAGAAATGTAAAATATGAGAAAACTGTAGACATGAGATGATGCATTTGGAATGAACCCTTCTCAGTTGGTAGATGCTGCTTTTAAAGTATTCAACAACAGGAAACAATAACAGAAATAAGAAGATGCAAACAGAATGCCACTTTTCTGGCAGCAGCATTTGATTCCCAGAAGACAAGTAACCTGAATAGAGGTAAGCCACCACTGAGGGAAGAACAATACACTTACTGTAAGGAGGAAGGACAGTGCAAAAAATGATTGCCCTGGGCTAAAGCACTAAAAACAAAACAAAGAAATATAAGAACCTTTCATGTGGCAGATTCATTTTGATATTTGGCAAAACTAATACAATTTTGTAAAGTTTAAAAATAAAAAAAAATAATAAAATAAAAAAAAATAAAAAAACAAAAAAAAAGAACCTTTCATGTGGCAGAAAGAGATGATGATGAATGAAGAGGCTCAGATTCTCTCTTGGACTTGAGGCACCCAATTACAATTTCCCCACAGGAGCCCAAGGTAAAAATGACAGTGGGGAATGATCTGATTGACTTTCTGATGGACAAGGGTGCAACATACTTTATGGTAAACACCAGGGTGGCACAGAAAGCATCTCGATCCATCTCAGTCACAAAAGTCTCTAAAAAAGTACAAAATCATTCCTTCTTTACAAACTCCAGAATGCCAACTAAGGGACCTCATCCTGAAACACAGCTTCTTATATATGTCAGAGTAACCAATCCTTTTGAGTTGAGATTTCCTTTGTATATGAAATGCTCAAATAACTTTTTTGCCAGAACAGCTTGAGATCAGAATCCTACCAGAACATGCTTTAAGATTATAGATGGCATTCATGAAATGCCCCCTCCAAAAAAGAGACAGAGCTCTTTACCCCACCCACAAGGAAATCATGATCTGAACTGCATGGACACCTGCAAGAACAGAGGATTCATACACCAAGAAGTTTGCACCAACCAACCAGAACCCCTCCACTTGTAGTGTAAATGAAGTCTAATTTCTAAGTTGGTGAGATGTTTCTGTGAGATACTAGACATCTTCTCAGTCTGCCAGTTTTCTGAACAAAGTTGTTAATATTTGCCCCAACAAACCATCTCAATTTACTGGCTTGTTCTTGAGCGAGAAGTATGAGCTTGGACTCAGTAAGAGGTGGAAATTTAGACATTCCCAAATGAAAGCTGAGGGAATTCATGGCCACTAGACTGACCCTGTAAGAAAAATTCAAGGGAGTCCGCCAAGGTAAAATAAAGTCATTAGATAGTAAATCAATGCTGTATGGTAACATAAGGATTTCAGTAAAAGTAAATACATGGGCAAACTTAAAATCTAGCATTACTGTAAAAATGGTCTGTAAATACGACTTAAATATGTCTTTATTTTTCACACAATTTAAGACTGAAACATTTAAAGGGAAAAAAACACAATCATTAGTCTAAAAGCTAGTATTTTTGTAACTCTGGTTATCACTCCACATGTTGTTTTCAATATCATTTGAGAAACTACTACATTTAGAAGTATTATTATTTATATTTAGGGGCACACAATGAAAAAAGATGAAGTTTTCTGACATCAACAAGCAAAAGGGGTAGGACTGGACCTGTGAAGGAGAAGAGCTATTGCATATCATTGAATTTTAGATGGTATAAATTCAATCACAGTATCATAATGTTACATAGTAACTGCAATTCCCATGGAAAACATAGGAAGATTAGGTATGGAAATTGCCAACATCTGCTGGATAATGGAAAAAGCAAGAGAGTTCCAAAAAAACATCTATTTCTGCTTTATTGACTATGCCAAAGCCTTTGACTATGTGCATCACAATAAACTGTGGAAAATTCTGAAAGAGATGGGAATACCAGACCACCTGACCTGCCTCTTGAGAAATCTGTATACAGGTCAGGAAGCAACAGTTAGAACTGGACATGGAACAACAGACTGGCTCCAAATAGGAAAAGGAGTACGTCAAGGCTGTATATTGTCACCCTGCTTATTTAACTTATATGAAGAGTACATCATGAGAAACGCTGGACTGGAAGAAACACAAGTTGGAATCAAGATTGCCTGGAGAAATATCAATAACCTCAGATACGCAGATGACACCACCCTTATGGCAGAAAGTGAAGAGGAACTAAAGAGCCTCTTGATGAAAGTGAAACAGGAGAGTGAAAAAGTTGGCTTAAAGCTCAACATTCAGAAAACAAAGATCATGGCATCTGGTCCCATCACTTCATGGGAAATAGATGGGAAAACAGTGGAAACAGTGTCAGACTTTATTTTTGGGGGGCTCCAAAATGATTGCAGATGGTGACTGCAGCCATGAAATTAAAAGACGCTTACTCCTTGGAAGGAAAGTTATGACCAACCTAGACAGCATATTCAAAAGCTGAGACATTACTTTGCCAACAAAGGTCTGTCTAGTCAAGGCTATGGTTTTTCCTGTGGTCATGTATGGATGTGACAGTTGGATTGTAAAGAAGGCTGAGCACCGAAGAATTGATGCTTTGGAACTGTGGTGTTGGAAAAGACTCTGGACAGTCCCTTGGACTGCAAGGAGATCCAGCCAGTCCATTCTGAAGGAGATCAGCCTTGGGATTTCTTTGGAAGGAATGATGCTGAAGCTGAAGCTCCAGTACTTTGGCCACCTCATGCGAAGAGTTGACTCACTGGAAAAGACTCTGATTCTGGGAGGGATTGGGGGCAGGAGGAGAAGGGGACGACAGAGGATGAGATGGCTGGATGGCATCACCGACTCGATGGACATGAGTTTGAGTGAACTCCGGGAGTTGGTGATGGACAGGGAGGCCTGGCATGTTGCGATTCATGGGGTCGCAAAGAGTCGGACATGACTGAGCGACTGAACTGAACTGAACTGAAGATATAAAAAAAGACTGAGGGCTTTCCTGGTGGCTCAGAGGGTAAAGCGTCTGCCTGCAATGCTGGAGACCCAGGTTTGATCCCTGAGTCAGGAAGATCCCCTGGGGAAGAAAATGGAAACCCACTCCAGTACTCTTGCCTGGAAAATTCCATACCAGGAGGAACCTGGTAGGCTACAGTCCATGGGGTCGCAAAGAGTCAGACATGACTGAGCAACTTCATTTTCTTATATAAAAAATGAAATGAGAAAAGGATTTAAATATTTCACTACAAAAATAACTAAACACAAAAGAAAACAGTGAGGCAGGAAATAGGGGGTAAAAGATTATAAAGTATATAAAAATAACAAACAGATGACAGAAAGAAAATAAATATTTACAGACATGACAGAAGTAACATGACAACAGCCCCTCTTATCAGTAATTACTTTAAATGGAAATGGATTAAACTCTCCAATCAAACAGAGATTGGCAGAATGCATAAAACCACATTTCATGGTGTTTACAAGAGATTCAATTTTAGATCTGCTGTACAACAAAGTGAATCAACTACTGGCATACATATATTTCCTCTCTCTTAGACCTTCCTCTTACCCCACACACCCACCCATCTAGGTCATCACTGAGCATACACATGAGCTCCCTGTTCTATGCAGCAGGTTCCCACTACCTATTTTTTCCATGGTAGTATATATATATATATATATATATATATATATATGTCAATCCTAACCTTCCAGTTCATCCCACCCTCGCATTCCCATCTTTTCCCCCGCTTAGTGTCCACATGTCTGTTTTCTATGTCTGCATCTCTATTCCTGCCTTGTAAATAGGTTCATCTCTGCCTTTTTTCTGGATTCCATATATATGCATTGATATGTGATATTTGTTTTTCTCTTTCTGACTTATTTCACTCTGTATGACAGACTCTAGGACCATCCACATATCTACAAACAACCCAATTTTGTACCTTTTTATGGCTGAGTAATGTTACATTGTACAGATTTACCATTTTTTCTTTTTTTGTATTTTTTGAACATTAATAAAAGTTTCAATACAGCAAGAAAACATAATAATTATAAACATTTATGTACATAATACAGACAAGCAAAATTTATAAAGCAAACACTGACAGAATTGAAACTGTATTATAATAGTTGGAGATTTTAATACCCCACTCTTATTAACAGACAGAACAACCAGACAGAATATAAATAGGGAAACAGAGGACTCAATCAATACAAGAAACTAACTGTACCTAACAGACATATGCAAAATGCTCCACCCAACAATAGGATGCACAAACTTCTCAAGTACACATGGGACATTTTCAGGACAGACCAGATATTTGGCCACAAAATCTCAATAGGCTTTAAAAGATAGGTAACAGGACAAAGTTAGAAGTCAATAACAAAACAAAAATGAAAATTTACATATTTGTGGAACTTAATACACTTTCAAGCAACCAGTGGATCAAAAAAGTAATCACTAGGCAAACTATAAAATATTTGGATATGTGATTAAAATAAAAACAAAATCCTTGGGATGTAGCAAAAGTAGTGCATGGGGGGAAATGTATATCTAAATGTGAACATTTAAAAAAAAAAAGAAAGATCTCAAATCAACAACCTAACTTTAAAACTTAAGAAAATGGAAAAAGCAAAAGGAATAAAATAATAAAGATCAAAACAGAAATAAACAAAATGAAGAACAGAAAATCAACAGAGAAAAATCAATGAAACCCAAGGTAATTCTCTGAATATATCAACAAAACTGATAAGCTTTTAACATGATATACAAACATGAAAAAGAGAAAAGACTCAAATTACTGAAGTCAGAAATTAAAGTGGGAAAATTACCACCAATTTAACAGAAATATGAGGGTTATAAGACAGTACTATAAGGAATCATATCCCAACAAACTAGATAAACTCAATGAAATGGACAAATTCCTAGAAACATAAAACCTACCAAGACTGAATCAGAAAAGAAATCAGTAAAGAATAAGAAAACGCAAATAGACCTACAATGGGTAAAGAAATTGAATCATTAACCAAAACTCTCCAAACAAAGAAAATTCCTGGACCCAATAACTACACTGGTGAATTTCATCAAACATTCCAAGAATAACAAATACCAAACCATTAGGATGGCTACATCAAAAAAACAGAAATTAATAAGGATGTGTTAACATAGAAAACTTGGAACATTTGTGTCTTGTTTTTATAGCCACTGTGGAAAACAGTATGGTGTTTACTCAAAAAATTAAAAAAATAATGCATACAATCCAGCAATTCTACCTTCTGGTAAATACCCGAAAGAATTGAAAGCAGAGTCTTGAAGGGCTATTCATATACCCATGTCCAAGCTGCGTCATTCACAAGAGCTAAGATGTTCAAGCAACCCAAATGTCCATCAGCTAATGAATGGATGAGAAAACTGTGGTACATACATATAATAGACTATTCAGTTCAGTTCAGTTCAGTCGCTCAGTCATGTCCGACTCTTTGCGACCCCATGAATCGCAGCACGCCAGGCCTCCCTGTCCATCACCAACTCCCGGAGTTCACTCAGACTCACGTCCATCGAGTCAGAGATGCCATCCAGCCATCTCATCCTCTGTCGTCCCCTTCTCCTCCTGCCCCCAATCCCTCCCAGCATCAGAGTCTTTTCCAATGAGTCAACTCTTCGCATGAGGTGGCCAAAGTACTGGAGTTTCAGCTTTAGCATCATTCCCTCCAAAGAAATCCCAGGGCTGATCTCCTTCAGAATGGACTGGCTGGATCTCCTTGCAGTCTAAGGGACTCTCAAGAGTCTTCTCCAATACCACAGTTCAAAAGCATCAATTCTTCGGTGCTCAGCCTTCTTTACAATCCAACTGTCACATCCATACATGACCACAGGAAAAACCATAGCCTTGACTAGACAGACCTTTGTTGGCAAAGTAATGTCTCTGCTTTTGAATATGCTATCTAGGTTGGTCATAACTTTTCTTCCAAGGAGTAAGCATCTTTTAATTTCATGGCTGCAGTCACCATCTGCAGTGATTTTGGAGCCCAAAAAAATAAAGTCTGATACTGTTTCCACTGTTTCCCCATAATAGACTATTATTCAGCCTTAAAAAGGAATGAAATTCTGTAATGAATGAATTCAACATGGATGAACCTTGAGAACTTCATCCTAAGTGAAATAAGTTAGTCTTAGATAAATATGTGATTCCACTTACATGAATCAAAATCACAAACAGAAACACTGATGAGGGATTGATGAAAGTTCATTGTTTAATAAGAATTTGAGTTTACAAGATGAAAAGTGTTAGGTAGGTAGATGGTGGTGATTGTTGTATAACACAGTGAATGTACATTAAAACCACAGCATTTTATATTAAAAATCATTGCAAAAGTAAGTTTTGTATGTATTTTAACACAATGAAGACACTTTTTAAAGAATGGGGAATCTGAGTGAGTTATAGACTCTTAGTTAAAAAATCATGTTCTTGTGAAAACCTATACTCAAATGTTCATAACATTTATCTATAATAAATAGAAACAATCAGGTATCTTTCAGTTGATGAATAATTATAGAAATAGTACATTCATACAATGGAACACTATCCATCAATGAAACTGAAAAAACTGTAGATGCATGCAACAATCTGGATGAATGTCAAAGGGAATTATACTGAGTGGAAAAAAGGCCAATCACAACAGGCTGCATACTGTGTGATTCTTCTATATAACTTTCTTAAAATGACAGGATTATAGAAGTGCAGAAGAGATTAGTCATTGAGAGACGTTAGGGTTTGAGGTGAGTAGATGCAGATGGAAGGAAGGGGAGTGTGGTTATCAAAGGGCAACAAAAGTAGTAATACTTCTGGTGATTCCAGTTGAGGTTCGATGTATGAGACAGAGTGCTCAGGGCTGGTGCACTGGGATGACCCTGAGGGACGGGATGGGGAAGGAGGTGGGAGAGGGGTTCAGGATGGGGAACACATGTTCACCCATGGCTGATTCATGTCAAGGTATGGCAAAAACCACTACAATATTGTAAAGTAATTAACCTCCAATTAAAATAAATAAAACACATACACACATTTGTAAAAAAAAAAAAAAGAAAAACTGGAGCTGGAAATTAAGAGCTTTGAATCCAAGGCTAAGGAGATTGAACTCTTTCCTATAGGCATCGGGGGAATCCTCAGGGTGTTTGAGTGAAACACAGACATTTACATGTTTAGAAGCAACTTCCTGTAGCACTGTGGCTAATAAGGAGGCCAGGCTAGTGGTATCTTAAGAATCCTTCTTCACCTCTCCAAAATACTAGAAATGATCATTCATGGGGTATGTTTACTGAGCTTATGCAAAACTGAAGGTATTCCTAGCAACTTTTCCCTACCTTACCTCCACATCTTTAAAATTCAGTAAGTCAGTATTATCTTAGGTCTTGAGATGTTAATGACTTTGAATAATTGTCAACAGTCGCAATTATAATGACTGATACTTTATCATTTCTCATAATGAGCAATGCTAATTAAATTGATTGTGCTAGGGAAAAAGTAATACTTCTGATGATTAAACCAGTCTATCTTGGTTATGCTGTTAAGATCAGCAAACATATATATGATAAAACTGCACTGAACTATATATACAAAACACACATAAAATGAATGTAAGTAAAACTTGGAAAATTTGAGTAAGATTGGTGGGTTTTATCAATATCAATAGCTTGGTTTCGATATCATACCATTACAAGTTTTACCAATGGAGTAACACATCATCACATCATCATTTTGTATTATTTCCTACATGTTAACATGCAATCAAGGAGATCCAACCAGTCCATTCTGAAGGAGATCAGCCCTGGGGTTTCTTTGGAAGGAATGATGCTAAAGCTGAAACTCCAGTACTTTGGCCACCTCATGTGAAGAGTTGACTCATTGGAAAAGACTCTGATGCTGGGCGGGATTGAGGACAGGAGAAGAAGGGGACGACAGAGGATGAGAAGGCTGGATGGCATCACTGACTGGATGGACGAGAGTTTGAGTGAACTCCGGGAGTTGGTGATGGACAGGGAGGCCTGGCGTGCTGCGATTCATGGGGTCGCAAAGAGTCGGACACAGCTGAGCGACTGAACTGAACATGCAATCATTTCAAAATAAAAAGTTTAAAAAACACTATAGACTATTTTTTTAAATACAATACAAATGTACTCTGGGTTTGGTTTTTCTAGCAGTCACGTATGGATGTGAAAGTTGGACCATACAGAAGGCTAGAGCACCAAAGAATTGACACTTTCGAACTGGTAGTGCTGGAGAAGACTCTTGAGGGTCCCTTGGACTGCAAGGAGATCAAACCAGTCAGTCTTAAAGGAAATCAACCCTGAATATTCATTGTAAGGATTGATGCTGAAGCTGTTACTCCAGCGCTTTGGCCACCTGATATGAAGAGCTGATTCATTATAAAAGACCCTGATGCTGGGAAAGACTGAAGGCAAGAGGAGACGGGAACAACAGAGGACAAGATGGTTGGATGGCATCACCAACTCAATGAACATGAGTTTGAGCAAGCACCAAGAAATGGCGAAGGACAGGGAAGCCTGGCATGTTGCAGTCCATGGAGTCAAAAAGAGTTGGACGTGACTGCGTGACTAAACAATAACAACTCTGGGTTTTATATCAAAAGTATTATAACCAGAAGAGCACAAAGGGCAGAAGGTAGTAAATAGAACTGTGTTGTCCTAAGGCTTTAATAAAAGATGCTTGCTCCTTGGAAGGAAAGTTATGACCAACCTAGATAGCATATTCAAAAGCAGAGACATTACTTTGCCAACAAAGGTCTGTCTAGTCAAGGCTATGGTTTTTCCTGTGGTCGTGTATGGATGTGAGAGTTGGACTATGAAGAAGGCTGAGCACCGAAGAATTGATGCTTTTGAACTGTGGTGTTGGAAAAGACTCTGGACAGTCCCTTGGACTGCAAGGAGATCCAACCAGTCCATCCTAAAGGAGATCAGCCCTGGGATTTCTTTGGAAGGAATGATGCTAAAGCTGAAACTCCAGTACTTTGGCCACCTCATGCGAAGAGTTGACTCACTAAAAAAGACTCTGATGCTGGGAGGGATTGGGGGCAGGAGTAGAAGGGGACGACAGAGGATGAGATGGCTGGATGGCATCACTGACTCGATGGACGTGAGTCTCAGTGAACTCCGGGAGTTGGTGATGGACAGAGAGGCCTGGCGTCCTGCGATTCATGGGGTCACAAGGAGTCGGACACGACTGAGTGACTGATCTGATCTGATCTGATTTTATATTATAGAATAATATTAATTTAAAGTAGATTATAATGATAATTATAATCCCTAGAGCAACCACTAAAAAATAATTCAAAAATGTAAAAGCCTATAGGAGAGACAGAAAAGAACACTAAAGAATTAGAAATTAACTAAAAAATTAAAACATAGGAAAGAACAACCAACTCACCAAGAATAGAGAGGATATATAGGAAAAAATGGTCCTAATTATAATATAAACCCAAGTATGCCAGGTAAACTAAATATTAATGGACCAAATATTCTCATTAAAAAATAGACATTATCCTCATAAATATAAAAGCAAGAACCAATATTCTGTTTATAAAAGATGCACTTTAAACATAAATATGCAAAGCAGTTGAAAGACAAAGGACAAAAAAAAAAAAACAACACACAAACACTAACTCTAAGAAAATGTAGCAATATTAATAAAAGCAATATTTAGACAAGAATTATAACCAGAGACCATGGATATTTCATAATGAAAGGGTGAATTCACCAAGAAGATCTAATAATTCTACATTTAAATGTATTTTTTAAATGTTTAAAATATAAGAAGCCAACAACCACTATAATAACCATAACAATAAACAGAGCTAAAGTGAGAAATAACACAAATCAGCAACCAGAGTGAGAGATATCAATACCCCTCTCTCCATAATTGACAGACAAGGCATTTGGAGCCCTTAATTCTCTGGTGAGGCAGACTGCTCACAGAAGTAAGAAGGCAGGTGACAATGGTCTAATCTTGTCGATATGATAGCTACTTCTTTTCTAAATAGAATAATATTTACTGTGAGAGAGGCCTTATGCATAGAATATTTTTTAAAAAGGATTTCCTAGTTGAATGTTTATTATATATTTTGTAAGTAATTATAGAATGTAGATTTATGAGGCATGGTTCCCTGGAGAAGGTCACATAAACTACATATCTCTTTGGGAATATTAAATGCAGATGTTCTGTAATGCAAATGCTTCCCTATAAGTGAAACAGCTCTGCAAAAACTCACTTGGAGCTCTTATCTATTACTGTAGGCCATAGAGTATGAATCCAATAAAGGAAAAAGCCTGCAAAGCTGAAATCAATGACTGACCTTTCCTTGCTTTCTCTAAACCTCTTGATTATTGCACCTTTGAAATTAATAATAAAGCTTCATAGTAGGTAAGTTCTATGCTGTGTGGGAGTTTGATCTGCAACAAACAAAGCATTAGAAAAAGAAGGGGAAAATACAGTATAAAATGTTTAAAAAGACTGTCAACCGAATTAAACTGACCAATATTTACAGAATACCACACCCAAGAAATGAACAGAGCTCATCATTTTTAGGTGGACATGGGAAATTCATCAAGACAAATGATTTAGTAGGCAAGGAGACCAGTTAAAGTATTGAAGTCATAGAGACTTGTTCTTTGGTCACAATGAATTTGGAGAAGGAAATGGCAACCCACTCCAGTATTCCTGCCTGGAAAATCCCATGGACAGAGGAGCCTGGCGGGCTACAGTCCATGGGTCACAAAGAGTCAGACATGACTGCATGACTAACACACACATACACACACACACACACACACACACACACACACAATGAATTTAAGTCAAAAGCAAATAACACTAAGGATAGATGCATTAATACATTTCTAAAAGGCCAGCAATTCATTTCTAAGTAATCTATTAGTCAAGTGGGAAATAAAACACTTTTTAAATATTTTAAATTGGATGTTGTGGAATGTAAGTAATGCTTGTACGGTAATTTATAGCTTTAAACGTTTATTCTAGAAGAGAAAATTTAGAATCAAACGCCTAATTTTCTACCTAAAGAAACTAATACAAGAAGAGCAAAGTAAACCTAAAGGAAATATAAAAAAAGAAAATAAAGATAACAGCAGTCAATGAAATAGGAAAGAAAATTTGCAACAGAATATAGCTAATGAAGCTAAAATTTGTTTTTTTCAAATGGTTAGTACAATTCATAAACCTCTAGCAAGACTGACCAAAAATGGGAAAATAAAAATGTCTAATACTAAAATGTACTGGACCTACAGGTGACAGCTGAACAACATTCTGAATGTACTAAATCCTACTGAATTGTTACTTTAAATTGGTTAATTTTATGGGAATTTCATCTCAACAAATTAGTTTTCAAAATTAAAAATGTTAAAAACATTTAAAATTCCCACATCAGAAATAAGTCAGAGGACATCTTTGTAGGCATATAGTTTTGGTTAAAACAATGTATTTAAAGCATTCTCAGTCAAAATGGCAAGGTCACAATGTCTTGCACTAGTGGTCTGATCAAAATGAACACAGAGACTGCACTGGAAATGTGATTGGAATAAATATTCTGATTTAAACAGTATACGACTAACAAGGTACAACTGCTGAATTTCTTAAAATTCAGTTTCTTGAGGAGAAGTGCTCGGAATAGTCTGGTTCATGAATAATCATGATCCACCCTGTAGTATGCTGCTGCTGCTAAGTCGCTTCAGTCATGTCCGACTCTGTGCGACCCCATAGAGGGCAGCCCACCAGGCTTCCCCGTCCCTGGGATTCTCCTGGCAAGAATACTGGAGTGGGTTGCCATTTCTTTCTCCAATGCATGAAAGTGAAAAGTGAAAGTGAAGTCGCTCAGTCGTGTCCGACTCCTAGCGACCCCATGGACTGCAGCCTACCAGGCTCCTCTGTCCATGGATTTTCCAGGCAAGAGTACTGGAGTGGGGTGCCATTGCCTTCTCCAACCCTGTAGTATAGTTATATTTAAAAAACCCTTATACTCCTCTACTAGAATATAAGGGTTTCCTTACAAAAAGAATCATATCTTGCTTGTGTTGACTTTTCACTAAAACTAGTTAACTGGTCTATATACATATTACTATTTGGGAAATATCTGCTGAGCTAAATTGCTTTTCTTTTTTGATGTTCAAAAACAAGATTCATTATAGACAATTTTTCAAAACAAGTAACTTCCAAAGAGTCATATTAAACCATGTAAAGTTTAGATAGTGAAATAAGTCACTGAGTCATCAGAAATAGCACTATTCAGTTTCAGTATTTCTACTGCTTATGGGTGCTGACTTCAAGTACCTAGCCTTGAGGTTGGCAAGCTTGCCCTACAGCAGCAACAAACAAGTCACAGGTCTCAAAATCTTTCAATAGTGAGATACAGGTTAGTTCAAATAAGATATGGCTTTTATTTTCAATCTAAGTGTGTTCTCAAATTGGACTAATACTCTATCATTTTGCTGGCTATGCAAGAAGTCACATATAGAAACTTGAGTTTTTTGATGCCATTTTTGTGATATGTCTTTGTGCTGAGGGTACACCATTTCTGACTGCCCGACTGGCATGCCACGTGGACAGCTCCTGCTTACCAGTTCCTAAGAGTGAAGATATGCCTGAGTGTTGGGACAGCATTTGCATCTCCTTAAATAATCACAAAATCCTGGGCTGAAGTTGAACATGCACCTGGACACATTCATCTAGCCTATGGTTCTCAATGGGAGCAATAATCATTTTCTCAGATGACATGTGGAAATATCTAGGGCATTTGAGATTGTCACAATGATGCAGTAACATCACTGGATGCTAAATATCCTACAATGTGGAGGAAGAGTCCTGAGCAACACAGAACTGAACACTCTCCAAAGTTAGTAGTGTTTCCTATTGGTCCAACCCACCTTCAACCACAACTAAACAAAAAGAGAAACTTCTCCAAGGACACGCTGCTTATCAGAACCATTCACAGGAATGAACTAATTAGTCAAGACAGGAATAAGGGGTGAGATCCTTCAGAGAGAAACTCTAGAAAATACCCTGTTTGATTATAAAATTTTTGTTATGGGGATAACACTTTGCAGAAACTTGTCTAAGTCGTAAGTGTGGTCATCACTTGTCTGATGGGTAGGCCAGGATTTGAAAACGAGTCTGTGGTCTACCAACCATTTGACACATAATAAAAGCTCAATAAATGGAAGCTATTATAATTAATTTCAACTACTAGTAATCTAAATAATAATTATGAGAAAAAATTTAACTAGAAACATTTCCTATATGAAAATAAGTAAAAGGAGACAGAAATACATATACATATATAATTTTCTAATGTTGAAAGAAAAAAATGACATATTTTTGATCAATTCCCCTATGGTCAAAGAGCCAGGAAAAGTAACACAAGTGCATCTAGCAGCCAAGTTCATGGCTTCAAATACAAAAAGGCACCTATGGGAACTCCTACTAACCCCAAGAGATTTTGGATATACATCTATAACCACAGCATTGGTGATATCTACATCTCTTAACTGATGCCTATGTACACATACATCTGTATCTCCAAGGAAGCTGTGTCTTGGAAGCATTTAGAATTATCTGAAAAATTATTTTAAAATCTAATAGAAAGGGTATAGGGATTAACATGAGCAGTGACTAATAACAGTTGAGTTTGAAAAAGTTACCATTTCATTCCCAGGTGCTTTTAATTCAGAAAATCTGTCCCTAATTATATATTTATAAATATGGTATATAAATGATTTTACTTTATTCTCGTACTAGGATGTTTGAAGTTGTTTTTTCCCTTTTATTTATTTTTTAAAATTTATTTATTTTAATTGGAGGCTAATTACTTTACAATATTGTAACGGTTTTTGCCATACATTGAGATGAATCTACCAAGGGTGAACATGCGTTCCTTATTCTGAACCCCTCCCATCTCCCTCCCCATCCCATCCCTCAGGGTCATCCCAGTGCACCAGCCCTGTCTCATGCATCGAACCTGGACTGGCAATCTATTTCACATATGATAATATACATGTTTCAATGCTATTCTCTCAAATCATCCCACCCTTGCCTTCTCCCACAGAGTCCAAAAGTCTGTTCTTTACATCGTGTCTCTCTTGCTGTCTCACATATAGGGTCATCATTACCATCTTTCTAATTACATATGTAGGTGTTAATATACTGTATTGGTGTTTTTCTTTCTGACTTACTTCACTCTGTATAATAGGCTCTGGTCTCATCCACCTCATTAGAACTGATTCAAATGCACTTTTTAATAGTTGAGTGATATTCCATTGTGTATATGTACCACAGCTTTCTTATCCATTCATCTGCCAATTTTATGTTTTTTGAAATAATGATTTAATTATGCCCTGGGTTATTCCTATAAGAGATCTAGATATCTGCATCACAAAGCCATTTATAAGGTACTGTAATCTATCTAGTAATGGCAGAGGAAATCATCAATTTTTTGAGCTCTGACTTTCATTGATAACATTATACAAAAAGAAAAAGAGCAACAATGATAAGAGACTGGAGCACAAGGATAAGGGGCTGAAGATTGTCCCAGGAAGAGAGCCTATCATTGATAAATGTTTGTTGGCAGAGGATGGGAGGGGCAGGAGGAGGAAAATAGGGGATTCCAAACAGATAACCACACACAGATACCCTGAGGAGGAACCTAAGTACCTTGGCTGGGATGCAGATTTTGTGCAAGTAAGGCAATACATGCAAAAAGAGGTATGATCAGTTACCTCAATCCATTGTAGTACAACCTCTTATAGTCAACATTTATTCTAGTTATATTTTCATCCGCAAGTTCCTGAAGGGTATAAAATGTGCCCACATGCTGAAAACCAGGAGCTTTGCTCTTGATATACCTTCTCTCAGAACCTGGTAACCAAGCAATCTATAAGGAGAAATAGGATGTCTTTCAGTGGATAATCAGCAGTCTAGACACAAATAGTCCCAGGTAGAATGGGAGGAGACCCATTCCAGCATGGGTACATTTTACAGGGAGCAGAGAGATTCCAGCCTTTGGTGAAAGAGTCAACCTGACTTAATATTGTCTAATGAACTTTTTTACAATTTACTTTAAATTGGAAGATAGTTGCTTTAGATTGTTGTGTTGGTTTCTGCCATACAACATTTAATGAACTCCTATAATGAGGCTTTCACCAAGGATGTTCTGGAGCTGAGTTTTCCCAGTTAACATCATGGGACCAAGGGTCCACGGTGATATCATACTAGCCAAAGTGGATGAGGAGCTGGTAGGTGTGGATGAAAAGTCAGACTTATAAACATCTCCTCTGGCTGATGATGCTAAAAATCACCTTTGAGCGGAGTCATATCCTGCTAACAGAGGATGCTATTATGACTCATCTGTAGAAATAGTTCTGTTTGCAAAGATACATACTTGTTTCACTCATAGCATTGTTCCATATTTTGAAATTTTAAGACATTTGGAATGATCAGCTGCCAAAATGCAGCAGTTCTGAGAAACATGATGAACAAATCTCTGCTCAAATAAGAACCAGATGTCCTTTCTATATTACTAATGAAAACCAAATCCTCAAAGCCTTAGTTAGTGTTCCATGCCCAGGCCCTTTCTAATTGATGTATGTTGGTGATGGTGAAGGTCACATTGTGTAGTAATCATACACTTTCCCTTTTAACATACTGGTGACATTTCATTTGGTTTGGAACAGTAAACAGCCTCAATGTTTTCCCCAATGATGTAAATTTAACTGGGTCATTCTTAGATTGCCACATGTAATTGTATAAGCAACCAACTCCCATTTCTATAGACAGCAGAATTATTTAAGGATCCCAGGAAAGATCTACAAGGTAGGCCAGGTTCAAATGCTATGCTCTTGAGACAAGCAATCCACCTCCCAAACTCTATCATAAATACTGAGATATACATACCAGATGTTGCTCAATCTTAGAGTCAAGGATCACTCTTACTACAAGGTGGATATACGATAATCTGGAAGGATGTTTTGAAGGAGGAGCATTAAGATCAAATATCACCAATTTTTTTTCCTTCTGTGCAATTGCCAATAAATCAGTTAGTTTAGCAATCCTCTGATTTCTTGCTCTTTCCTTATCATCCTCTGATAAGGGTTTCATACGAAAAAATGGTTTGACCTAAAAATAAGTATATCAGAGAAAACATTGGCTCCTATCAAAAGCATTTTCCAATTCTCCTGCATTTAGCCCCACACCCAGCCCTACCTCCATGTTGATCCATTACCATTCAACCCACCAGGACTTCTGAAATACTGGTCCTGAGATAAGAGTTGCCAAGAAGATAAATTAATGTAATTTCCATTGGAAGTAATGGTATTTGCAATGATTTATTCCATACCATAGAACCTGTTGTATTTGCACTAAAGGTTCTTCCTATTCTTTTCTAGAGCTCCCTTTTCAAACTTTTTTAAAACTCAAGGTAATACAATTCATTTTTAGTTTCAATGGTCTCCCACATTCTCTCTCACTGTTCTAGTTATGGGCAATGAAAAAAAAAAAAAAATACGCTTTAGCTTCAGACTGAATTGGATTCACACCCACCTCTATCATACATCTGCCTCCCTTGCCACATTCACCTGTTACAAACCTGTCCTCTACTTGCACAGCTTAGTTCAAATGCTACCTCCTCATGAAGACATCCTGAAATATTTCTGAACTAAAGAGACTTTGATGGCATTAAACTCCAATGACTAATTTTATGCCTCTTTAATTCTGTTCTCTATACTTACTTATTTGTGTATGTCTTAAACCAAATTCAAATCTTGGCTTCATATGCTTCTTGCTTTCTAACCTTGGTAAAACCATTTATATTCTCAAAGTCTTTATTGTTCAAACTATAAAATGGGAAAGGGGAGGAATAATCTATGTATTTATTATGATTATTTTGATGATTAAATATAGTAAAATATTTTCTGGGTCTAGGAGAATGTACTGTACAATTCACAACAGTCCCCTCGCTTTTTTAAGACACAGCATTTTATCTTACACCTCAGTCCATATATATATATATATATATATATAGTCTATATTAAACTTAGTACATGGCTACTTTTACCATTATTTGCCAATTTTAGATCACTTGTTGGTAAAGTTGGTGATAGATGGCTATTTTTCAGAAGGAAGCATTAGCTACCTCACATTTTCTCAAGACTAAAGTATTCTTCCTTTGTCTCAACACAACTTAATCTTCATTCTTATTCTCCTGCTGCTGCTGCTAAGTTGCTTCAGTCATGTCCGACTCTGTGCGACCCCATAGACGGCAGCCCACCAGGCTCCCCCGTCCCTGGGATTCTCCAGGCAAGAACACTGGAGTGGGTTGTCATTTCCTTCTCCAACACATAAAAGTGAAAAGTGAAAGTGAAGTCGCTCAGTCGTGTCCGATTCTAGCGACCCCATGGACTGCAGCCTACCAGGCTCCTCTGTCCATGGGATTTTCTAGGCAAAAGTACTGGAGTGGGGTGCCATAGCCTTCTCCATCATTCTTACTCTACCCTCTGTATTTCTTCTCGTTCCCATAACACCCTAAGAAAGCTGCCTTTTCTCACTTTTTTCTCAAAAAAGAATCATATTTCATAATACCAACAAGGCATATCATCAGTATTGAATTAAACCATGGTCAATATCTGAGCTGAGTCAATAATTCTTTTCTTAATCCTCATAAATATAGGAATTTGCTTCATAACTCAAGATTTCCTTAGACTCTACCAGTTCTAGACTAAATGATTCACTTAACTGCTAGGCCTTCATGTGGGGAAAACAGTGGAAAAAACTGGACAGGAAAAATCAAAAACAGATTTAAGTAACTCATTTGTGCTTAATTTCTAAAATGCCCCCAAATGGCAAAGGGAATAGGAAATCCATTATACAAGGATATTCATGAAGCCTTTCCCTTAAGGACAACTTGAACAAAAAAAAAATTTAAATAGCAAAAACTATCAAGATTAACAGGAGGGTTTAAAACTAGATTCCAGTAGTTTTAAGTAGTAATATGGGTAATCTAATAGCTTAGGTAAATCAGGCCTCACCTTAAAATACTCAGAAAAATACACTGGAATGGGACAAAGCCAATTTAGACTATCTCTAGCCTATGACTGAACATTTTAAAGGCTCTAGTAAGTAACAAGCTAGAAATAAAGACAAATTCTCCACAAAACACCTTGTTTCTGAAGTTAAAAACAGTATTAAATGGTTCTCAGTTCTCTATATCTGTGCGTAGAGAAATTAAAAGTAGAAGGGCTGCTGGATGATCCAACTTATCAATTTGTTAAGGAACAGGACGATTAGAGTTGTGGCCAGTATGGCAGAGTAGAAAAACCCTCCACTCTCCTTCTCCCACGGACACACCAGGACCTCAACCACTGGCAGAACAAGCATCTATGAGATCAACCTAAAGACTTGTGGTGGTACAGTGGATAGAAATCCACCTGCCAATGCAGGAGATATGGGTTCGATCCCTAGTCCAGAGAGCCTCCACATGCCATGGAGCAACTAAGACCGTGTGTCACAGCTACTGGAGCCCACGCTCTAGGGCCCACAAGCCACAGCTAAGGAACCCCTGTGCCACAACTACTGAAGCCTGAGTGCTGCAACTACAGAAGCTTGTGCAACTAGAGCCTGTGCTCAGCAACAAAGGAAGCCACGACAAGGGGAAGCATATATATATACCACAATGTAAAGTAGCTCCCACTCACTGCAACTAGAGAAAGCCAGAGCACAACAAGGAGGATCCAGCACAGCCAAAAATAAATACATTTAAAAAAAAACTAGCAGAGAACATTTCCACAATTACAGATATAAAAAAGGAATCTAGAGACGTTATACAGTTAAGACCCATATGTCAGGGAGGCAATCCACAAAAGGAAGGATAATCACAACTGCAGAATATTCTCCCCAGAATCATGGGGTCTGGGCCCCACATAAGACTCTCCAGTCCAAGGGTCCTCTACTATCGCTCAACAGAAGAATGGATAAAGATAGGATACATATATACAATGGAATATTACTCGGCTGTAAAAAGGAACAAAATTGGATCATTTGTAGAGATGTGGATGTATCTAGATGGTCACAGAGAGTAAAGTCAGTCAGAAAGAGAAAAACAAATATCATATATGAACATTAGTATATATGTGGAATATAAAAATGGTATAATTATTTTATTTGCAAAACAGAAATAGAGATACAGATACAGAGAACAAATGTTTGAACACCAAGGGGGAAAAGGGGATGTATGGGATGAATTGGAAAGTTGGGATTGACATATACACACTATTGGTACTATGTATAAAATATATAACTAAGGAGAACCTACTGTATAGCTAAGGGAACCCCATTCAGTGCTCTATGGTGACAAATGGGAAGGAAATCCAAATAAGAGGGAATATATGTATATGTATAGCTGATTAACTTTGCTATACAGTAGAAACAATAAGGCAAAGCAACTATACTCTGATAAAAATTAATTATAAAAACACAAACACATGGAAGCTAAACAATATGCTATTGAACAGTCAATGAGTGATCAACAGGTCAGAAAAACAAAATTTTTAAAGTAGCTGGAGACAAATGGAAACCCCGAGATCCAAAAATCTATTGGATGCAGAAAAGGTAATTCTAAGAGGGATGTCTACAGTGATACAAGTCTACCTCAGGTGAAAAAAGAAAATCTGAAAATATGCACCTAAAGGAAAGTACAAAGTGAAAAAACAAAATCCAGTGTTAGTCAACAAAAGATACAATGAAGATCAAAGCAGAAATATGCAAAATGAAGACTAAAACAACTAAAGAATAGATCAATGAGCCTAAGAGCTGGTTCTTTGCAAAGATAAACAAAATTCATAAAACTTTAGCCAGAATAATCAAGAAAAGTGATGAAGGGCCCAAATAAATAAAATAAGAAATGAAAGAGGAGCTACAACTGACACCACAGAAATACAAAGGATTGTAAGAAATAACTGCAAATAAACATATGCAAAAAAAATGGACAACCTATAAGAAATAGATAAATTCTTAGGAAGTTACAATCTCTCAAGACTGAATATGGAAGAAATAGAAAGCATGAACAAAACAGTTACTAGTAACAAAACTGATAACCTAAAATTCCCAACAACAATACTCCAGCTCCAGCCAGCCAGTTTAACAGGTGGATTATACCTAATTTTTAGACAAGAGTTAACACCTGTCCTTCTCAAGCTATTCTACAAGCTTGAAGTTTCATTTTTATATGGAATCGAAAAACCAAAACATGCAAACATAACAAAATCAAACAGCATCACAGACGCAGAGAATAAACTTGCCAGAGGGAAGGGAGGATGAATAAAATAGGTGAGATTCAAAGGTACAAACTTGCAGTTATAAAATAAAAATAATAAGGAGGTTATAAAGCATAGGGAATATAGTCAATAATATTGTAATAATTTTTATGGTGAGAGGGTAAACAGACTTATTGTGATCATTTTGTAAAGCATAAAAATATCAAATTACTATGTCCTCCATCTGAAGCTAATATAATATTCCAAGTCAACTATACTTCATTTTTTTTAAAAAGGACAATTATGCAAAATCTTCTCAATGACTCCATTTAGAAGGAAATA
This sequence comes from Bos grunniens, assembly GCF_055505025.1. Classification (NCBI taxonomy): domain Eukaryota; kingdom Metazoa; phylum Chordata; class Mammalia; order Artiodactyla; family Bovidae; genus Bos; species Bos grunniens. Next base: position 32,673,772 of record NC_141193.1, read on the forward strand.
CTACCACTCAACAGGTAATCCTGAGAAAGTGAAGTGAAGTCACTCAGTTGTGTCCAACTCTTTGCGACCCCATAGACTATAGCCTACCAGGCTCCTCTGTCCATGGGATTTTCCAGGCAATAGTACTGGAGTGGGTTGCCATTTCCTTCTCCAGGGGATATTCCCAACCCAGGGCTCAAACCTGGGTCTCCCGCATTGTAGACAGATGCTTTACAGAGCCATCAGGGAATCCTGAGGAGAACTAGCCAAAAATATAAACAGCAATATCATTTTTTATTGAAACAAGGGCCACTACCTTTACTATTCACCCCACTATGGTAAAAAATCAGATTGCTTAGTGCTTAAAACTGCTCAAATGGTGGGAATTTTTAACAATATTAAGTCCTTTTCCATGAACCAACCTATAACTTTTACTTTGAGACCACTGTCATAACACCTCTTTGTTCTCTGCAGCCCTTTCCTAAAATTTTTATGCTAGGAATCTTCTTTGCAAAAGAATAGCCAGAATAAAAGCACCACAGAAAAATTAGTATCAGGAGTTACAGAAAATTCTACTGAATATTATTTGGACACTAGTATATTGATTCAAAAAGTAAATAAATGGTCATGGCAGCAGAATTCCTGAGGGGAAAAGAGCAGGAATAATTAGAGTCAAACCTGTAAGAGTTCACATTATCTGTGTTGATAACTTTTGCCTAAAATCTTCCTAGTGATGAATTTAAGGAAGATCTAACCCAACTATAATGCCAGACTTAATACAACAAGGATTAATTATACCCCATATCAGTCCAACCAATATATCTATTTCATTTATTTTTCAAAAAATTTCCCAAACTCAGACAGTTGGAGGATAATAAATTTATTCAATTTCTGTGAGCTATTAACCAGTTTTTTCCAAATGTACTCTCTCTGGTTCTATATTTACTTTCTTTGTGTCCTTATCCTAGCTTATGAAGATCATCAACACTGACTGCCCTGATCAGACCAAAATCAACAAAAAAGTTATGTTACAGGTTTTAATGAAGGGTCATCCTACCGTTTCTTAAGTCTTAAACCAAGATCTTAAGTCTATGCAGTAATCCACATTGAAATTCTAAGACTGAATTTATAATTCTATTCACAAATCTTCTAAGGAGAAATTTAGTTCTATAAAACACAAACAGTTCCTTATCAAGGGTTCAGCAAACTTATGTGTCAAGAGACAAGTGTCAAATATTATTTTCCTTTGTGTGAGACACAGCTTTGTCTCAACTACTGAACTATTACAGTGCAGAAACAGCCTTAGACAATTCATAAGTGAATAAGCATGGCTGTGTTTCAACAAAAATTTATTTACTGACACTAAAAACTTGAGTTTTATGTGAGCTGTACACATCATGAAACATTATTCTTCTGATTTTTTCCAGTGATTTAAAAATTCAAAGACCATACACAGCCCTCAGGCCATGCAGAACAGACACTGGGCTGAATTTAGACAGTAGGCTGCAGTTTGTCAGCTCCTGATCTAGGCCATGGTATAAGGTTGGGTAAAAACTTCATAGAAGGCAATGGCACCCCACTCCAGTACTCTTGCCTGGAGAATCCCATAGACTGAGGAGCCTGGTAGGCTGCAGCCCATGGGGTTGCTGAGGGTCAGACACAACTGAGCGACTTCACTTTCACGCATTGGAGAAGGAAATGGCAACCCACTCTAGTGTTCTTGCCTGGAGAATCCCAGGGATGGGGGAGCCTGGTGGGCTGCCGTCTATGGGTCACACAGAGTCGGACATGACTGAAGTGATTCAGCAGCAGCAGCAGCTTATGGAAAAACCCAAACCAACTTTTGGGCCGATGTTCGCTAAGGAAGAGACATAATGTAATGAGAGATTATGAATCATGAAAAGTTATCAAAAACCAAACAACTAAAGAAAATTAAGATGATTTCTGGGAGCCTCCACCACAGCCTCAGCCACAGGCACTATGGCTTCTGGAGTAACAGTGAATGATGAAGTCACCAAAGTTTTTAATGATGTGAAAGCCTCCTGAAAGTGCACCTTTAAAAAGCAAGATGATTTATGCCAGCTCTAAAGATATCATTAAAAAGAAATTTACATGTATTATTAAACATGAAGTGAAGAAGTTAAGTGAAAGTCGCTGGGTCATGTTTGACTCTTTGTGACCCCATGGACTACACAGTCCATGGGATTCTCCAGGCTAGAATAGTGGAGGGTAGCCTTTCCCTTCTCCAGGGGATCTTCCCAACCCAGGGATCAAACCCAGGTCTCTCACATTGCAGGCAGATTCTTTACCAGCTGAGCCACAAGGGTAAGTAAATGGCTTGCACAGTCTTAACCACTGGACTGCCAGAGAAGTCCCAGCAAGATCTTTTCTGATCCACCTCCTAGAATAACGAAAGTAAACACAAAAATAAACAAAAGGGACCTAATTAAACTTAAATGTTTTGCACAGAAAACAAAAGCACAAACAAAATGAAAAGAAAACCCTCTGAAAAAGAAAATATTTACAAATGAAGCAACCAACATGGTATTTATCTCCAAAATATACAAACAGCTCATGCAGTTCCATATCAAAAGAACAAACAACCCAATCAGAAAATGGGTAGCAGATCTAAACAGACATCTCTCCAAAGACATATGGATTGTTGAAAAGCACATGAAAAGATGCTCGACATCACTAATTAATGGAGAAATGCAAACCAAAACTTGAATGAGGTATCACTTCACACTGGTCAGAATGGCCATCATCAAAAAATGCACAAAACAAAAAATGCTGGAGAGCATGTAGAGAAAAGGGCACCCTCCTAGACTGTTGGTGGGAATGTAAACTGGTACAGCCACTATGGACAACGGAATGGAGGTTCCTTAAAAAATGAAAACAGAGCTACCATATGATCCAGCAATCCCACTCCTGGGCATATATATAGGGAAAAATATGGCCTGAAAGGACACACTCACCCCAGTGTTCATTGCAGCTCTGTGTACAATATTCAGCACACAGAAGCAACCTAAATGTCCCCAAACAGGAACAGATAAAGAAGATGTGGTACATATATACAATGGACTCCTACTCAGCTACAATATAGAACAAAATAATGCCAGGTGCAGCAGCATAGACAGACCCAGAGACTGTCCTACTGGGGGAAGTAAGTCAGACAGAGAAAGATAAATATATGATATTGCTTCACTTCAGTTCAGTTGTCACTCAGTTGTGTCCAACTCTTTGTGACCCCATGAACCACAGCACACCAGGCCTCCCTGTCCATTACCAACTCCCAGAGTCCACCCAAATCCATGTCCATTGAGTCAATGATGCCATCCAAACATCTCATCCTCTGTCGTCCCCTTCTCCTCCTGCTCTCAATCTTTCTCAGCATCAGGGTCTTTTCAAATGAGACCAGTCTTTGCATCAGGTGGCCAAAGTATTGGAGTTTCAGCTTCAAAATTAGTCCTACCAATAAACACTCAGGACTGATCTCCTTTAGGATGGACTTTTTGGATTTCCTTATATGTGTTAAAAAAAAAAAAGCCTGAAAATGAATTTATCTACAAAACTGAAGTGGAGTTACATATGTGGAAAATAAACTTATGGTTATGGGCTGGGGTGAATAAATTGGAAGATGGGTTGACACATTTTATTTGCTATTTTACAACTCATTTAATGGCAGAATACATAGTCCTTTCATGTGCATTTATAACAATATAACAGGTCATATTCTGAACCATAAAATAAATGAACTTCAATAAATATGAAAACATACAAAGTATGTAATCAGACCAGAACAGCATTAAACTAGAAATCAATAGTGAGATAACTAGAAAATCTGAAAGCATCTGGAAATTTGAAAAGAAAATTTCTAAATAAACCATGGGTCAGGCTTCCCTGGTGGTTCAGCAGTAAAGGATTCACCTGCCAATGCAGGAGATGTAAATTCAATCCCTGGGTTGGGAAGACTCCTGGAGAAGGAAATGGCAATTCACTTCAGTATTCTTGCCTGGGAAATTCCATGGACAGAGGAGCCTGGCAGGCTACTGTCCATGGGTCCCAAAGAGCAGACAGGACTTAGCAACTGAACAATAACAAGAAAGAAAACTTAAGGGAAATTTTAAAATATTTCAAAATAAAAATTAAAATACAACACATCAAAATCCATGATACAGTTAAGGTGGTATTAGAGATAAATGTATAGTATTAAATGCTTATAATGGAAAGAAAAAATAACTAAAGTAACCTAAAATTGACCCTTTTGCAAACTACATAAAACGTAAAAGCAAACCCAAAGCAAACAAAAGAAAGAAAACAAAAAGTTCTGAGCAGAAATCAACAAAACCTCATACTGTATCTCTAATAAGATCAATACAATCCATAGATCTCTAGGGCAGGGGAGGAGAGACAACTACAAATTATGAAAATCAGGAACGAAAAAATGGAAATATAACCATTGATCCCAAAGTCACTACAAGGATAATAAAAAATCTTATGAATAACTCTATATCCATTCATTCAACCACCTTAGTGATATAGAGCCATTATTCAAAATACACAAACTATCAACAAATACTGAAGAATTTCGGATGGCATAGGCTTTCAGTTCTAGAAATTCTATTCAGTTATTTTTATATCTTACATCTCTCTCATTATGTTATTTTTCTTTAAATCCTTGATAGACTTGCTTGGAATAGCTTTTGAAAACTCCCTTTCTCTTAATTCTATCAGCTTTTTTTTTTTTCTTTTTTTTCTGGATCTTTATGTGTAGTTTTTCCCTGGCTTTAAGCCACATTTTCAACCTTCTTTGTATGCACAGTAATTTTATTACTGGATCTTGTACACTGTAACTGTTACACTGTTAGATGTCTGAGTATTGTTGTCTCTTCCAGTTTTTTTTTTTTTTTTGGTGGTGGTGATTTAGTCACTAAGTTGTATCTGACTCTTGGGACCCCATGAACTGTATCCTGCCAGGTTCCTTTGTCCATGGGATTCTCCAGGCAAGAATACTGGAGTGGGTTGGTATTTCCTTCTACTAGGGATCTTCCCAACCCAGAGGTTGAACATGGGTCTCCTGCAGTGCAGGCAGATTCTTTACCAACTGAGCTACAAGGGAAGTGCTTTTTATTTTTCTTTGGCTGGGGGGGTTATATTATGAACAAATCAATTGGACTTTCTTTAAGTGGGTCTAAAATAGCCTTTAATTTAGAGCTGGTTTAGGCTTGTTATTATGGTGTGACCTTTCTGGGGTTTTTACTGAAGTTCCCATATGTCCAAAAAAGTCTATCTTCTAATATGGCTAGTTAGAACTTGAGTATCTTCCAGACACATGTGAGCTCTTGTTCAGTCACTCAGTCGTGTCCAACTCTTTGTCACCCTGTAGACTGAAGCACGCCTGGCTTTATTTTCTTGGGCTTCAAAACCACTGTGGACGGTGACTACAGCCATGAAATTAAAAGATGCTTGCACTCTTTCCATTGTTTCCCCATCTGTTTGCCATGAAGTGATGGAACCAGATACCACCATCTTTGTTTTTTGAATGTTGAGTTTTAAGCCAGCTTTTTCACTTTCCTCTTTCACTTTCATCAAGAGGCTCTTCAGTTCCTCTTCGCTTTCTGTCATAAGGGTGGTATCATCTGCTATCTGAGGTTATTGATACTTCTCCCTGCACCCTTGATTCCAGCTTGTGATTCATCCAGCCCGGCATTTCACATGATGTTGCATGTAAGTTAAATAAGCAGGGTGACAATATACAGCCTTGATGTACTCTCTTCCCAATTTGGAACCAGCCCATTGTTCCATGGCCGGTTCTAACGGTTGCTTTTTGACCTGAATACAGGTTTCTCAGGAGGCAGGTAAAGTGGTCTGATATTCCTATTTCTTTAAGAATTTTCCACAGTTTGTTTTATTTCACACAAAGGCTTTAGCATAGTTAATGAGGCAGAATTAGATGCTTTTCTGGAATTCTCTAGCTTCTTCTATGATCCAATCAATGTTGGCAATGGATGTGAGCTCTTGATGATGTTGTTGTTGTTGTCGTTCAATCGCCTAGTTGTGTCTGATTCTTTGCAACCTCATGGACTGTGGCACATTAGGACTCCCTATCCCTCACTGTCTCCCAGAGTTTGCCCAAGTTCATGTTCATTGCATCGGTGATGCCATCAGCCATCTCGTCCTCTGTCGTCCTCTTCTCCTTCTGCCCTCGATCTTTTCCAATATCAGGGATTTTCCAATGAGTCATCTATTCACATCAGATGACCAATATACTGGAGCTTCAGCTTCAGCATCAGTCATTCCAGTGAACATTCAGGGTAGATCTCCCTTAAGATCGACTGGTTTGATCTCCTTGCTGGAGTCTTCTCCAGCACCATAGTTCAAAGGCATCAATTCTTTGGTGTTCTGCCTTCTTTACAGTCCAGCTCTCAAAACCATATGTTCTTAGAATGGTTCAAATAAAAGCTCCCTATTAGTACTTTGCCCAGCCTTGTAGAACTTCACCCTATTTCTGTGTCTCATAGATAACAACATACTCAAGCCAGTCTCATGCAGATTTCTAGAGGCCTTTCTCTGGAAAGCTTTCTCACTTTTGAACTTCATCCCTCAAAATTCCAGACACTCTGATCTCCCAAAAATCGAATCTCTTTCTCCTCAAATCCACAAGACAGCTATGCTTTGCTTAGGGTCCTCCTGCTGTAAGACCTGGGAAGTATCCAGGCGAAACACGAGGGCAATTATAAGGCTCTCCTAGTATTCCCTTCTCTCATGGATCACAGTTCTGCACTGATTGCTGTCCAGTATCTGAGAATGACTATTTAAGCTCTTTGGTTTAGTTTTCTAGTTGTTTAAGGCAAGAGAATACAACCAGCACCTGCAAATAGTCATGGCTAGTAGAAATGTCCATGCTTCATATATAGCTCAACGTTGTGCATTAAGCCCTCAATATGGGAGGAGTTGTTAAAAAGGGAAATTTTAAATTCCTAGTTAATACTGTGCAGGTAAAATGATAATAGAAATACATTTCAAAGATGGATAATTTTTTTAATGTAATAAAGAATGGATTGGAAGTACCAGGAGAACTTTTCAATGCCCATAATATGATCTCCCTTTTTGGGTGGGTGGGGGTGCTGAGAGGAATGCAGGATCTTAGTTCCTTGACCAGTGACTGAACCTGTGTCCCCAGTATTGGAAGCATGAAGTCTTAACCACTGAACCAAGACATAAGTTACAGCATGTTCTTACACTTAAGGGAAAGAGAAACAGACCAAATCTTTTGAAAACAGTTATGCTCTGACACTGCTATTTACTATCATATAATAATCAAATTAATTTTAATTATCATGTGATTTCTGCTTTATCCCCATGTTCATCTGAAGGTTTTTCCTACATGATACAGAACAGAAATAGGAAAAGTTAACCTCAAAATCATGTTTGAGAGGACCCTCTCTTGTCCACTGATATGCAAGGAAGAAACTCGTGGAAACAGCTTTCCTAGTGTAAGCTGACACTGCCATCTCAATTAGACACCAATCCAACTGATCAGTGGACTGAGTCAGAATTTCCAAGATTAAATTTTAGAAAGGAGCAGATAACTCTGCAGAAGTACATTGATAACCCTAGACATAGTAGGACATTACCTACACCAGATTGAACAAACTGATGAGGGCAATCTAATCGTGCATATTCATCTTTTCTTTTTGGAAATTGTTGGTACTTATTTCTTCTTATTTGGCCACATCGTGTGACTTGTGGGATCTTTGTTCCCTGACTAGGGATTGAACCCAGGCCCTCAGCAGTGAAAGTGCTGAGTCCTAACTACTGTACCACCAGGTGGGGATTCCCTGTTAGTACTCTTTTAAACATTCTACTTCCTCATGAGTGTATGAGAAAACCCATTCTCTTTTGCCTTTTCCTATTACACTTGTGCCAAACATTCTTTTATTTAGTAACTTGTTCTCACCACCCCTCTGAATCCAGGTAAAATTTGTTTTTACTGAGCCACTATGTTTCATGGCAATGCAGTCTTTTGCAAAGCTGAAAATATGTACTCCTTTACACTGGGAGTTGGAAATTCCCAGTTGGACACATTGGAAAAATTGATTGTGTCATCAAGGTCATAACTGAAGGATCATATTTGAGAATACATGTCATTCAATCCAAAAGAACAAGCCACCAGTCCCTACTAAGGACACATGCATAATTGGTATTTGGAATCAAAGCCTACAGCTTTCCTAGGCAAACAGTTTGGTATCCCTTGTTGCACTCTATCCCAGCATTACAGTAGGAAGAAAGATCACTGATTACCAGGAACAGGAGAGAGACATTTGCCCACATTTGTAGGTATATGTGTGAAACCTGATTCAAGTGAACTTCTCAAGTCGTAGTAAAAATAAGAATCTGGAACAGTAGGGACTATTTAAAATGAAATTCTAGATTCCCTATACATGCTCTAGACAGAACCTAATTTATTAAGCTTAATAGTTATTTAACACAATCTAAATCAAGATTTGCTGATTATACAACAATAAACCTTATGTGTATTAACTGATCCTTTAAACTGCACTGGATGCAAGTTAATAAGGTTAAATAACAAAAAATCACAATAAGACCCTCCTCTAAATAATCTACAGAGGTTATTTATGAGCACAGAGGGAACCTAAATTATTCAAAACTCAGAACAAGCATAAGTTCATCGTTGAATCCTCCAGTATCATTGTTGCACACTGTTTAACAAGCACACCTAAAGATCATCTGACTCTTATGGGAATGTACCTTTCTTTGAATTGCTGTGTCCAATACTTTGGCCACCTGATGCAAAGAACTGACTCACTGGAAAAGACCCTGATGCTGGGAAAGATTGAAGGCAGGAGGAGAAGAGGACGACAGAGGATGAGATGGTTGAATGGCATCACCAACTCAATGGACATGACTCTGAGTAAACTCTGGGAGTTGGTGATGGACAGGCAGGCCTGGCATGCTGCAGTTCATGGGGTTGCGAAGAGTCGGACATGACTGAGCAACTGAACTGAACTGAACTGAACTGATGTACAATGTAAAGTTAGATGTTGACTTCTAGAAAACTGATAGAAGAGGACAGGATTTTTGTCTGGTAGAGATGCAAATGAGTTTTCATAGAGAAGACAACTCTAAAATTAAGTTTTATTGTCAGAGTGTATTAACTGAAATAATACACTAGGCTTGTATCCAACTTAGCAATGCAATTCTTAGCATTTCTTTGTTGCACTGAGAATTTTGCATGTTGGTTTCTCGCTTTTCTATTGACTGAGTTTTGTCATCCTGTTTGTTCCCATATTAATGTGCTAAATAAAACTTGTACCTGGTTCATTATCTTTATGCATGAGATAAATTTCTCAAGTAATTCCTCTGTAATCTTGAGATTTATACTTTCACAAAAGGATATGAAAATGTTCCACACAAAGGTTGGTTTTACTAAAAAATAGGAACTCAGCTGAGCTTCCAGGGACATCTTCCAGAACTTCAGTATCTATTTTTATTTCATTATAGATCAGATTAGGTATTTAATTTTCACAAGTAATCTCAAGAATAGTAATTATACTGACAAATAATAATCAACTCACCACTACCATCAATCCATAACTATACCCAACCAAAAAGAGCACCCAGAAAAACCTTCACAAACAAAACCAATTTCTTTACTACGAAAAATTATCCAAACATCCAAATCTTTTAAATCATGTGCCAACGCCACTTTGATTTCCTGCCTGCACAACATGGAATCAAAGAAAGATCTACTATGAAACCTAAAATTAAAGCCTCCTAGATAATTAGATTTGAAGTCAAGCTTTCAGATACCTTTCAGTAACCAGAATAATCAAAAAACTAAACACTGTAAACTTGCCATCTAAACAAGCTAAAATAAAACTATTAATCCTATAAAATAAACAAAACTTTATAACAACATATCCAATTTCATCAGTTACAATAAGACTTTCACAAAACATACATTACACATCAGATTAATAATGGCCTTTTCATTTGGAATACATGTTTGTTAAAATATTACCTACGGCAAACTAGTGAAAGTGAAAGTCGCTCAGTCATGTCCGACTCTTTGCGAACCATGGTCTATACAGTCCATGGAATTCTCCAGGGGTAGGCTTTCCCTTCTCCAGGAAATCTTCCTAACTCAGGGATTGAACCCAGGTCTCCCACATTGTGGGTAGATTCTTTACCAGCTGAGTTACAAGACAAGAGTTTGCTATATGGCAAACTAAGCCTATATACATTATACATACTAAAGAAGCCTCTTGAGTCTGTATGTTCTATTTATTCATGTATGATGAGATTTATATACAGAGCCTACACACACACAGAAACCTGGAATATCAGATGGATACCACTATTTTACACATGCAAACAGCATTTGTAGGCTATATACTCATATGAGAATAAGTATTCTGAGGTGATACAGTCATTATAAACCAACATTTAGCTGTCCCTTATAGTAATACTTGTTAACAGAACAAATTTGAGGTGGATAATTCTCTCTTTACCTAAGTCTTAACTTGTCACTTTTTTAACATGAAAAAGGATCAAATCAATCTTCAGGATTAACATGTAACATAAATAAAATTCCATTCCACCTAAAACATAAACAAAATTATATGAAGATTTATTTTCCTAATTATACAATTATGTAATAAGAGAGCTATTACCACAGCTGACCCCCAAGTATTGTAGCTCTGTTTTCATAGGTGCTAGCAATATGAATGTCTGCTGTCTGTCCTGCTCAGATATTTGTTGTCAAAATCAAAGACTCAAAATGAGTATATCTGATTGGTAAAACCTAGGTTGCATGGATTCCCTGTAAACATATGATAACCTGGAAAATGTCAGTTGTTTTTTCTTAAACTATCTTGAAAAGACAGGCTTGATTTTTTTACCCACTTTAAAATATTCAGGATAATTCTAAACTGTCTTATTTACACACTGCTATATTCTCGTCATCACGTTTTTCTGATTTTTTTCCCAGTGTATATCCCATCTACTCTGTACCTCTCCTTTTGTCTCTCTCTCCTTGCCTTCACCCTTCCTTTCCTCGTACTTTCATGAACACACACACACACACACACACACACACTACATATCTTCTTGCTCCAGTCTACTGTAATATATGAAACAAACCACCATTATTGCCCATGGTTCCCCTCAGCAATAATAATCTTTCAGATCAAATGATACCTTTGCATGAACTTCTCCAATTCTATCAGGTAGTACCACCTCACAAGGGCATCAAAATTATACTGTACATAGTGTATTTATTTCTAGGACAGTGTGTGACCATGTATAGCAAAGGATTCAGTTTTTTGACCTGGGAAATGCATCTTACCCATGCATCTGAAAACCATTTGCCTGCATTCAGGGTCGTCAGGAAACTCCATCGAAACAAGGAAGGGTGTCTACGGGCAGCATCTGGCAGGACTTCCTTTATATTGGTTGTTCTTCTCAAGTCATAGTCATGCATGAGAAAAGGCACCCCATCAAAACTGTAGGCATGGGGAGAAAAGGAAAATGGGAGAATTGACAGAATACAGTCAACTTGGCAGACAGGGTTCTCAGAAAGCCCATCAAGGTAAGAAGTCTAACTAAGGTTCCTTACTCCCTCCCATATCACAACAAAGGATGAAGTGCCAATAATTTACATGATATCAGTATTTTTCTGCCCTAGGGATCTCTTTGGGGGGTTTGTAAATACCATATTATTTACGGTGAAAGTGTAGCTTCCCTATCCAGGGATTTTTAGAATGAAGAAAAAAGTAATGACCTGACAGTAAGGTGACTAGGATAGTGATGAGTTAAGGCCCTGTGCTCCATGGGGCCACAGACCAGTTCAGTTCAGTTGCTCAGTCCTGTCCGACTCTAGCAACCCCATGGACTGCAGCATTCCAGGTCTCCCTGTCCATCACAAACTCCTGGAATTAACTCAAACTCATGTCCATCCAGTCGGTGATGCCATCCAACCATCTCATCCTCTGTCGTCCCCTGCTCCTCCCGCCTTCAATCTTTCCCAGCATCGGGGTCTTTTTCAGTGAGTCAGTTCTTCACATCAGGTGACCAAAGTATTAGAGTTTCAGCTTCAGCATCAGTCCTTCCAATGAATATTCAGGACTGATTTTCTTTAGGATGGACTGGTTGGATCTCCTTGCAGTCCAAGGGACTCTAAGAGTCTTCTCCAACACCACAGTTCAAAAGCGTCAATTCTTTGGTACTCAGTTTTCTTTATAGTCCAACTCTCACATCCATAGATGACTAATGGAAAAACCATAGATTTGACTAGATGGACCTTTGTTGGCAAAATAATATCTCTGCTTTTTAATATGCTCTCTAGGATAGTCATAGCTTTTCTTCCAAGGAGCAAGCATCTTTTAATTTCATGGCTGCAGTCACCATCTCCAGTGATTTTGGAGCCCAAAAAAATAAAGTCTGTCACAGTTTCCATTATTTCCCCATCTATTTTCCATGAAGTGATGGGACCGGATGCTGTGACCCTACTCTTCTGAATGTTGAATTTTTCAGTATTTTCTTTTTTAATATAAATTTATTTATTACAATTGGTAGCTATTACTTTACAATATTATATTGATTTTGCCATACATTGACATGAATTCGCCACAGGTGTACATGTGTTCCCCATCCTGAACATCCCTCCCACTTCCCTCCCCATCCCATCCCTCTGGATCATCCCAGTGCACCAGCCCTGAATATCCTGTATCATGCATTGAACCTGGACTGGCGATTCGTTTCACATATGATAATACACATGTTTCAATGCCATTCTCCCAAATCATCCCACCCTCACTCTCTCCCATAGAGTCCAAAAGACTGTTCTATACATCTGTGTCTATTTTGCTGTCTTGCATGCAGGGTTATCATTACCATCTTTTTAAATTTTATATATAAGTGTTATTATACTGTATTGGTGTTTTTTTTTTCTGGCTTACTTCTCTCTGTATAATAGGCTCCAGTTTCATCCTCATTAGAACTGATTCAAAATGTACTCTTTCTGGGAGGAGCTAAGATGGCAGAGGAGTAGGATGGGGAGAACACTTTCTCCCCCACAAATTCATCAAAAGAACATTTAAACGCTGAGTAAATTCCACAAAACAACTTCTGAATGCCGGCAGAGGACATCAGGCACCCAGAAAAGCAACCCAAGTCTTCGAAAGGAGGTAGGAAAAAATATAAAAGACAAAAAAGGAGACAAAAGAGGGAGGGACGGAGTTCCGTCCCAGGAAGGGAGTCTTAAAAAGAGAGAAGTTTCCAAACACCAGGAAACCTTCTCACTGCCGAATCTGTGCTGAGCCTTGGAAGCACAGAGGGCAACATAACAGGGAGGAAAAATAAATAAACAATTAAAACCTGCAGATTGCGAGCCCTACAGTAACTCCCCCAGTGGAGAAGCAGCGCAGACGCCTGGGCACGCCACTAGCAAGCGGGGGCTGGGCAGGGAGGCGCGGTGTGGGCTGCATCACTTAGAGTAAGGATCTGGCCTGAATACCCCAAGCGCTACCTGAGCGAAATAATTTGGGCTAGCAAACCAGACTGTGGGATATCTACCACACCAAAAGCTAGCCCTAACCTAAGACACCGCCAGGCCTGCGCACGGAACAAAGGACTGAACAGAGATAGCCGGCTGCAGACCATCCCCCTCCAGTGACAGGCAGCCAGAGCCAGAAGCGGGAAATTGCAGCCCCAGAGAGACATTATCCATAAAACTGTAAGCAGGCTTTTTTGCTAACTAAAACTTCTTGAGGGTCTGGACGGTCAACATCCGCCTAAGAAGGTGCACTGGTTGTACACCTAGATAACCGAGTGGCAGGGAGGCGATAAGTGGCAGCAATTGCGCTCACCAAACACCTCATCACCTGAGCTGCTCGGACATAGGAAGGGCACAAAACTCAGGCCCAACCAAGTCTGCGCCTCTGAGGACTACCCGAGTGCCTGAACCTGAGCGGCTTGGACCTGGGAGGTGCAAGCAGCCCAGGGCGGGACACAGATGGTTCCCGGCGGAGCAGCCTAGAGCCTGAGCAGTGTGGGCAGGGAGGCTACATGCACCGTGAACGGGGGCAGACCCAGTGTGGCTGAGGCACTGCGAGCACACGCCAGTGTTATTTGTTTGCAGCGTCCCTCCCTCCCCACAGTGCAACTGAACAAGTGAGCCTAAAGAAAAAAAAAAGGGTCCACCGCCGTCCCCTTTGTGTCAGGGCGGAAACCAGACACTGAAGAGACCAAAACAGAAGAAGCAATAACAGAGGGAACTGCCTTGGAGGCTACAGGCAATAGATTAAACACTGTGGTTAGTACCAACTATATAGGAAGGGGCCTATAGATCTTGAGAAATATAAGTCGGACCAAAGAACTAGCCAAAAATGAACTGACCCCACAATACTCACAACAAAACCAGAGAAAGTCCTAGATATATTTTTACTATTTTTACAATCATTCTTTTCTTTTTTTTTAATTTTTAAAAAAATTTTAAGTCCTCTATTATTCCTTTAATTTTCACTTTTATAACCTACTATTACTTTGCACACAAAAAAAGGACCCTTATTTTTTTAAAGCAAACTTCATATATATATTTTTTATAATTTTTGTGACCTTGTTTTTTGTTTTGGTTTTGGTTTTTTTTTTCTTCTTCTTTTCTTTAACATTGTATTTTTGAAATTCCAATCTCTACTCTAGATTTTTAATTTTAGCTTTTTGGTATCTGTTATCAATTTTGTACCTATATTTTTTTTTATAATTTTTGTGACTTTTTTTCCCTCTCTTTCTTTCTCTTCTTCTTTTATATAACATTGTATATCTGAAATTCCAAACTCTATTCTAGATTTTTAATTTATGCTTTTTGGTATTTGTTATCAATTTTGTACCTGTATTTCCTTTATAATTTTTGCCACTTTGTTTGTTTTTGTTTGTTTGCTTGTTTTTCTATCTTTCTTTTCCTTCTTCTTTTCTTTAACATTGTATTTTTGAAATTCCAAACTCTACTCTAGATTTTTAATTTTTGCTTTTTTGTATTTGTTACCAATTTTGTACCTTTAAGAACCCAATCTTCAGTACCCATTTTTCACTAGGGAGCGAGATTACCGGCTTGGCTGCTCTCTCTCCCTTTGGACTCTCCTTTTTCTCCACCGGGTTGCCTGTTTCTCCTCCTTAACCCCTCTCTACTCTACCCAACTCTGTGAATTTCTGTGTGTTCCAGACGGTGGAGAACACTTAGGGAACTGATTACTGGCTGGATCTGTCTCCCTCCTTTTCATTTCCCCCTTTTATCCTCCTGGCCACCTCTGTCTCCTTCCTCCTTCTTCTCTTCTCTGTATAACTCCGTGAACATCTCTGAGCGGTCCAGTTATGGAGTGCACATAAGGAAGCGATTACTGGCTAGCCCACTCTCTCCTCTATTGATTCCACCTCATCTCATTCGGGTCACCTCTAACTCCCTCCTCCCTCTTCTCTGTCCATGTAATGCTATGAACCTCTCTGGGTGACCCTCATGGTGGAGAAACTTTTCATCTTTAATGTAGATGTTTCATCAATGGTGCTGTATAGAAGGAGAAGTTTTGAAACTACTGTAAAAATAAGACCGATAACTGGAAGCAAGAGGCTTAAGTACAAACCCTGACTCCAGGGAACTCCTGAATTCAGGGATCATAACTGACAGGAGCTCATCAAACACCTCCATACATACACTGAAACCAAGCACCACACAAGAGGGAACAAGTTCCAGGGCAAGACATACCAAGCAAATTCTCCAGCAACACAGGAACACAGCCCTGAGCTCCAAGATACAGGCTGCCCAAAGTCACTCCAAAACCATAGACATCTCATGCCTCATTACTGGACACTTCATTGCACTCCAGAGAGAAGAAATCCAGCTCCACCCACCAGAACACAAACACAAGCTTCCCTAACCAAGAATCCCTGACAAGCCACCTGTACAAACCCATACACAGTGAGGAAATGCCACAATAAAGAGAACTCCACAAACTGCCAGAATACAGAAAGGACACTCCAAAGTCAGCAATTTAAACAAGATGAAGAGACAGAGGAATACCCAGCAGATAAAGGAATAGGATAAATGCCCATAAAACCAAACAAAAGAGGAAGAGATAGGGAATCTACCTGATAAAGAATTCCGAATAATGATAATGAAATTGATCCAAAATCTTGAAATCAAAATGGAATCACAGGTAAATAGCCTGGAGACAAGGATTGAGAAGATGCAAGAAAGGTTTAACAAGGACCTAGAAGAAATAAAAAAGAGTCAATATACAATGAATAATGCAATAAATGAAATCAAAAACACTCTGGAGGCAACAAATAGTACAATAACAGAGGCAGAAGATAGGATTAGTGAATTACAAGATAGAATTGTAGAAATAAATGAATCAGACAGGAAAAAAGAAAAACGAATTAAAAGAAATGAGGACAATCTCAGAGACCTCAAGGACAATATTAAACACTACAACATTCGAATCATAGGGGTCCCAGAAGAAGAAGACAAAAAGAAAGACCATGAGAAAATACTTGAGGAGATAATAGTTGAAAACTTCCCTAAAATGGGGAAGGAAATAATCACCCAAGTCCAAGAAACCCAGAGAGTCCCAAACAGGATAAACCCAAGGCAAAACACTCCAAGACACATATTAATCAAATTAACAAAGATCAAACACAAAGAACAAATATTAAAAGCAGCAAGGGAAAAACAACAAATAACACACAAGGGAATTCCCATAAGGATAACAGCTGATCTTTCAATAGAAACTCTCCAAGCCAGGAGGGAATGGCAAGACATACTTAAAGTGATGAAAGAAAATAACCTACAGCCCAGATTATTGTACCCAGCAAGGATCTCATTCAAATATGAAGGAGAAATCAAAAGCTTTACAGACAAGCAAAAGCTGAGAGAATTCAGCACCACCAAACCAGCTCTCCAACAAATACTAAAGGATATTCTCTAGACAGGAAACACAAAAAATGGTGCATAAATTCAAACCCCAAACAATAAAGTAAATGGCAATGGGATCATACTTATCAGTAATTACCTTAAATGTAAATGGGTTGAATGCCCCAACCAAAAGACAAAGACTGGCTGAATGGATAAAAAACCAAGATGCCTACATATGCTGTCTACAAGAGACCCACCTCAAAACAGGGGACACATACAGACTGAAAGTGAAGGCCTGGAAAAAGATTTTCCATGCAAATAGGGACCAAAAGAAAGCAGGAGTAGCAATACTCATATCAGATAAAATAGACTTTAAAACAAAGGCTGTGAAAAGAGACAAAGATGGACACTACACAATGATCAAAGGATCAATCCAAGAAGAAGATATAACAACTATAAATATATATGCACCCAACACGGGAGCACCACAATATGTAAGACAAATGCTAACAAGTATGAAAGGAGAAATTAACAATAACACAATAATAGTGGGAGACTCTAATACCCCACTCACACCTATGGATAGATCAACTAAACAGAAAATTAACAAGGAAACACAAACTTTAAATGATACAATAGACCAGTTAGACCTAATTGATATCTATAGGACATTTCATCCCAAAACAATGAATTTCACCTTTTTCTCAAGTGCACATGGAACCTTCTCCAGGATAGATCACATCCTGGGCCATAAATCTAGCCTTGGTAAATTCAAAAAGATTGAAATCATTCCAAGCATCTTTTCTGACCACAATGCAGTAAGATTAGATCTCAATTACAGGAGAAAAACTATTAAAAATTCCAACATATGGAGGCTGAACAACACGCTGCTGAATGACCAACAAATCGCAGAAGAAATCAAAAAAGAAATCAAAATTTGCATAGAAACGAATGAAAATGAAAACACAACAAGCCAAAACCTGTTGGACACTGTAAAAGCAGTCCTAAGGGGAAAGTTCATAGCAATACAGGCATATCTCAGGAAACAAGAAAAAAGTCAAATAAATAACCTAACTCTACACCTAAAGCAACTAGAAAAGGAAGAAATGAAGAACCCCAGGGTTAGTAGAAGGAAAGAAATCTTAAAAATTAGGGCAGAAATAAATGCAAAAGAAACAAAAGAGACCATCAACCAGCAAAAATCAACAAAGCCAAAAGCTGGTTCTTTGAAAGGATAAATAAAATTGACAAACCATTAGCCAGACTCATCAAGAAACAAAGGGAGAAAAATCAAATCAATAAAATTAGAAATGAAAATGGAGAGATCACAACAGACAACACAGAAATACAAAGGATCATAAGAGACTACTATCAACAATTATATGCCAATAAAATGGACAATGGAAGAAATGGACAAATTCTTAGAAAAGTACAACTTTCCAAAACTGGACCAGGAAGAAATAGAAAAGCTTAACAGACCCATCACAAGCACGGAAATTGAAACTGTAATCAGAAATCTTCCAGCAAACAAAAGCCCAGGTCCAGACGGCTTCACAGCTGAATTCTACCAAAAATTTAGAGAAGAGCTAACACCTATCCTACTCAAACTCTTCCAGAAAATTGCAGAGGAAGGTAAACTTCCAAACTCATTCTATGAGGCCACCATCACCCTAATACCAAAACCTGACAAAGATCCCACAAAAAAAGAAAACTACAGGCCGATATCACTGATGAACATAGATGCAAAAATCCTTAACAAAATTCTAGCAATCAGAATCCAACAACACATTAAAAAGATCATACACCATGACCAAGTAGGCTTTATCCCAGGGACGCAAGGATTCTTCATATCTGCAAATCAATCAATGTAATACACCACATTAACAAATTGAAAAATAAAAACCATATGATTATCTCAATAGATGTAGAGAAAGCCTTTGACAAAATCCAACATCCATTTGTGATAAGAACTCTCCAGAAAGCAGGAATAGAAGGAACATACCTCAACATAATAAAAGCTATATATGACAAACCCTCAATGGTGAAAAATTGAAAGCATTTCCTCTAAAGTCAGGAACAAGACAAGGGTGCCCACTTTCACCATTACTATTCAACATACTTTTGGAAGTTTTGGCCACAGCAATCAGAGAAGAAAAAGAAGTAAAAGGAATCCACATTGGAAAAGAAGAAGTAAAACTCTCACTGTTTGCAGATGACATGATCCTCTACATAGAAAACCCTAAAGACTCCACCAGAAAATTACTAGAACTAATCAATGATTATAGTAAAGTTGCAGGATATAAATCAACACACAGAAATCCCTTGCATTCCTATACACTAATAATGAGAAAACAGAAAGAGAAATTAAGGAAACAATTCCATTCACCATAGCAATGGAAAGAATAAAATACTTAGGAATATATCTACCCAAAGAAACAAAGACCTCTATATAGGCAACTATAAAACACTGGTGAAAGAAATCAAAGAGGACACTAATAGATGGAGAAATATACCATGTTCATGGATTGGAAGAATCAATATAGTGAAAATGAGTATACTACCCAAAGCAATTTATAGATTCAATGCAATCCTTATCAAGCTACCAACAGTATTCTTCACAGAGCTAGAATAAATAATTTCACAATTTGTATGGAAATACAAAAAACCTCGAATAGCCAAAGCTATCATGAGAAAGAAGAATGGAACTGGAGGAATCAACCTACCTGACTTCAGGCTCTACTACAAAGCCACAGTCATCAAGACAGTATGGTACTGGCACAAAGACAGAAATATAGATCAATGGAACAAAATAGAAAGCCCAGGGATAAATCCACACACATATGGACACCTTATCTTTGACAAAGGAGGCAAGAATATACAATGGATTAAAGACAATCTCTTGAACAAGTGGTGCTGGGAAAACTAGTCAACCATTTGTAAAAGAATGAAACTAGAACACTTTCTAACACCATACACAAAAATAAACTCAAAATGGATTAAAGATCTCAACGTAAGACCAGAAACTATAAAACTCCTAGAGGAGAACATAGGCAAAACACTCTCCGACATACATCACAGCAGGATCCTTTATGACCCACCTCCCAGAATATTGGAAATAAAAGCAAAAATAAACAAACGGGACCTAATTAAACTTAAAAGCTTCTGGACAACAAAGGAAACTATAAGCAAGGTGAAAAGACAGCCTTCAAAATAGGAGAAAATCATAGCAAATGAAGCAACTGACAAACAACTAATCTCAAAAATATATGAGCAACGCCCACAGCTCAATTCCAGAAAAATAAATGACCAAATCAAAAAATAGGCCAAAAAACTAAATAGACATTTCTCCAAAGAAGACATACAGATGGCTAACAAACACATGAAAAGATGCTCAACATCACTCATTATCAGAGAAATGCAAATCAAAACCACTATGAGGAACCATTTCACGCCAGTCAGAATGGCTGCAATCCAAAAGTCTACAAATAATAAATGCTGGAGAGGGTGTGGAGAAAAGGGAACCCTCTTACACTGTTGGTGGGAATGCAAACTAGTACAGCCACTATGGAGAACAGTGTGGAGATTCCTTAAAAAACTGTAAATAGAACTGCCTTATGATCCAGCAATCCCACTGCTGGGCATACACACCAAGGAAACCAGAATTGAAAGAGACACGTGTACCCCAATGTTCATCGCAGCACTATTTATAATAGCCAGGACATGGAAGCAACCTAGATGCCCATCAGCAGATGAATGGATAAGAAAGCAGTGGTACATATACACAATGGAGTATTACTCAGCCATTAAAAAGAATACATTTGAATTAGTTCTAATGAGGTGGATGAAACTGGGGCCTATTATACAGAGTGAAGTAAGCCAGAAAGAAAAACACCAATACAGTATACTAACACATATATATGGAATTTAAAAAGATGGTAACAATAACCCTGTGTATGAGACATCAAATGAGACACTGATATCTAGAACAGTCTTTTGGACTCTGTGGGAGAGGGAGAAGGTGGGATGATTTGGGAGAATGGCATTGAAATACGTATAATATCATATATGGAATGAGTCGCCAGTCCAGGTTCGATGCACGATACTGGATGCTTGGGGCTGGTGCACTGGGACGACCCAGAGGGATGGTATGGGGAGGGAGGAGGGAGGAGGGTTCAGGATGGGGAACACATGTAAACCTGTGGCGGATTCATTTCGATATTTGGCAAAACCAATACAATATTGTAAATTTTAAAAATAAAATAAAATTTTAAAAAATAAAATAAACACAAATGTACTCTTTTTAATGTCTGAGTAATACTCCATTGTGTATATGTACCACCGCTTTCTTATCCATTTGTCTGCTGATGGACATCTAGGTTTCTTCCATGTCCTGGCTATTATAAACAGTATTGCGATGAACACTGGGGTACATGTGTCTTTTTCAAATCTGCTTTCCTTGGTGTGTATGCCCAGCAGTGGGACTGCTGGGTGGTATGGCAGTTCTATTTCCAGTTTTTTAAGGAATCTCCACACTGTTCTCCATAGTGGCTGTACTAGTTTGCATTTCCTCCAACAGTGTAGGATGGTTCCCTTTTCTCCACACCCTCTCCAGCATTTATTACTTACAGACTTTTGTATCGCAGCCATTCTGACTGGCATGAAGTGGTATCTCATTGTGGTTGTGATTTACATTTCTCTGATAATGAGTGATGTTGAGCATCTCTTCATGTGTTTGTTAGTCATCTGTATGTCTTCTTTGGAGAAATGTCTATTTAGTTCTTTGGCCCATTTTTTGACTGGGTCATTTATTTTTCTAAAATTGAGCTGTAGGAGTTGCTTGTATATTTTTGAGATTAGTTGTTTGTCAGTTGCTTCATTTGCTATTATTTTCTCCCATTCTGAAGGCTGTCTTTAAACCTTGCTTAGAGTTTCCTTTGTTGTGCAGAAGCTTTTAAGTTTAATTAGGTCCCATTTGGTTTATTTTTGCTTTTATTTCCAATATTCTGGGAGGTGGGTCATAGAGGATCCTGCTGTGATGTGAATTTATTTGTTCTAGCTTTGTGAAAAATACTGTTGGTAGCTTGATAGGGATTGTATTGAATCTATAGATTGCTTTGGGTAGTATACTCATTTTCACTACTTTGATTCTTCTGATCCATGAACATGGTATATTTCTTCATCTATTTGTGTCCTCTTTGATTTCTTTCACCAGTGTTTTATAGTTTTCTATATATAGGTCTTTTGTTTCTTTAGGTAAATATATTCCTAAGTACTTTATTCTTTTCGTTGCAATGGTGAATGGAATTGTTTCCTTAATTTCTCTTTCTGTTTTATCATTGTTAGTGTATAGGAATGCAAGGGGTTTCTGTGTGTTGATTTTATATCCTGAAACTTTACTATAATCATTGATTAGCTCTAGTAATTTTCTGTTGGAGTCTTCAGGGTTTTCTATGTAGAAGATCATGCCATCTGCAAACAGTGAGTGTTTTACTTCTTCTTTTCCAATGTGGGTTCCTTTTATTTCTTTTTCTGCTCTGATTTCTGTGGCCAAAACTTCCAAAACTATGTTCAATAGTAGTGGTGAGAGTGGGCACCCTTGTCTTGTTCCTGATGTTAGGGGAAATGCTTTCAATTTTTCACCATTGAGGATAATGTTTGCTGTGGGTTTGTCATATATAGCTTTTATTATGTTGGGGTATGTTCCTTCTATTCCTGCTTTCTGGACGGTTTTTATCATTAAAAGATGTTGAATTTTGTCAAAGGCTTTCTCTGCATCTATTGAGATAATCATATGGCTTTTGTTTTTCAATTTGTTAATGTGGTGTATTACATTGATTGATTTGTGGATATCAAAGAATCCTTGCATCTCTGGGATAAAGCCCACTTAGTCAAGATGTATGATCTTTTTAATGTGTTGTTGGATTCTGTTTGCTAGAATTTTGTTATGGATTTTTGCATCTGTGTTCATCAGTGATATTGGCCTCTAGTTTTCTTTTTTTGTGACATCTTTGTCAGGTTTTGGTATTAGGGTGATGGTGGCCTCATAAAATGTGTTTGGAAGTTTACCTTCCTCTGCAATTTTCTGGAAGAGTTTGAGCAGGATAGGTGTTAGCTCTTCTCTAAATTTTTGGTAGAATTCAGCTGTGAAGCTGCTGGTCCTAGGCTTTTGTTTGCTGGAAGATTTCTGATTACAGTTTCAATTTCCGTGCTTGTGATGGGTCTGTTAAGATTGTCTATTTCTTCCTGGTCCAGTTTTGGAAAGTTGTACTTTTCTAAGAATTTGTCCATTTCTTCCACGTTGTCCATTTTATTGGCATATAATTGCTGATAGCAGTCTCTTATGATCCTTTGTATTTCTGTGTTGTCTGTTGTGATCTCTCCATTTTCATTTCTAATTTTATTGATTTGATTTTTCTCCCTTTGTTTCTTGATGAGTCTGGCTAATGGTTTGTTAATTTTATTTATCCTCTCAAAGAACCAGCTTTTGGCTTTGTTGATTTTTGCTATGGTCTCTTTTGTTTCCTTTGCATTTATTTCTGCCCTAATTTTTAAGATTTCTTTCCTCCTACTAACCCTGAGGTACTTCATTTCTTCCTCTTCTAGTTGCTCTAGGTATAGAGTTAGGTTATTTATTTGAACTTTTTCATGTTTCTTGAGATATGCCTGTATTGCTATGAACCTTCCCCTTAGCACTGCTTTTATGGTGTCCCACAGGTTTTGGGTTGTTGTGTTTTCATTTTCATTCGTTTCTGATATCTATAGGACATTTCACCCCAAAACAATAAATTTCACCTTTTTCTCAAGTGCACTCGGAACTTTCTCCAGGATAGATCACATCCTGGGCCATAAATCTAGCTTTGGTAAATTCAAAAAAAATTGAAATCATTCCAAGCAGCTTCTCATATCACAGTGCAGTAAGATTAGATCTCAACTACAGGAGAAAAACTATTAAAAATTCAAACATATGGAGGCTGAACAACACACTGCTGAATAACCAACAAATCACAAAAGAAATCAAAATACGAGTGTTGAGTTTAAAGCCAACTTTTTCACTGTCCTCTTTCACTTTCATCAAGAGGCTCTTTAGTTCTTCTTTGCTTTCTGCCATAAGGGTGGTGTCATCTGTGTAGCTGAGGTTATTGTTATCTTTACTGGCAATCTTGATTCCAGTTTGTGCCTCATCCAGCTCAGCATTTTGCATGATGTACTCTGCATATAATTTAAATAAGCGCGGTGAGAATATACAGCCTTGATTTACTCCTTTCCCGATTTGGAACCAGTCTGCTGTTCCATGTCCAGTTCTAACTGCTGCTTCTTTACTTGCATACAGATTTCTCAGGAGGCAGGTAAGGTGGCCTGGTATTCCCATCTCTTTAACAATTTTCCACAGTTTGTTATGATCCACACAGGCAAAGGCTTTGGCATAGTCAATAAAGCAGAAGTAGATGTTTTTCTGGAATTCCCTTGCTTTTTCAATGAACCAACAGATGTTAGCAATTTGATCTCTGGTTCCTCTGACTTTTCTAAATCCAGCTTGTTCATCTGGAAGTTCTTGGTTCAGGTACTGTTGAAGCCTCGCTTGGAGAATTTTGAGCATTACTTTGCTAGTGCATGAGATGAGTGCAACTGTGCATTAGTTTGAACATTCTTTGTCATTGCCTTTCTTTGGGATTGTAATGAAAACTGACCCTTACCAGTCATATGGCCACTGCTGAGTTTTCCAAATTGGCTGGTATATTGGGTGCAACACTTTCACAGCATCATCTTTCAGGATTTGAAAGAGCTCAACTGGAATTCCATCACCTCCACTAGCTTTGTTCATAGTGACATTTCCTAAGGCCCACTTGACTTTGCATTCCAGGATGTCTGGCTCTAGGTGAGTGACCATACCATCATGGTTATCTGGGTCATAAAGATGTTTTCTGTATAGTTCTTCTGTGTATTCTTGCCATCTTTTCTTAATATCTTCTGCTTCTGATAGGTCCATACCATTTCTGTTCTTTATTGTGCCCATCTTTGCATGAAATGTTCCCTTTTTATCTCGAATTTTCCTGAAGAGGTCTCTCGTCTTTCCCATTCTGTTGTTTTCCTCTATTTCTTTGCATTGATCACTAAGGAAGGCTTTCTTATCTTTCCTTGCTATTCTTTGGAACTCTGCATTCAAATGGATATATCTTTCCTTTTCTTCTTTGCCTTTAGCTTCTCTTCTTTTTGTATTTGTAAGGCTTCCTCAGACAACCATTTTCCCTTCTTCCATTTCTTTTTCTTGGGGATGATCTTGATCAGTCCTTCCTATGCAATGTCACGAACCTCTGTCCATAGTTCTTCAGGCACTCTATCAGATCTAATACCTTGAATCTATTTGTCAATTCCACTGTATAATCATAAGTGATTTGATTTAGGTCATCCCTGAATGGTCTACTGGGTTTCCCTACTTTCTTCAATTTAAGTCTGAATTTCACAATAAAGAGTTCATGATCTGAGCCACAGTCAGCTCCAAGTCTTGTTTTTGCTGACTGTATAGAGCTTCTCCATCTTTGGCTGCAAAGAATATAATCAATCTGACTTCAATATTGACCATCTGGTGATATCCATGTGGGGAGTCGTCTCCTGTGTGTTGGAAGAGGGTGTTTGCTATGACCAGTGCATTCTCTTGGCAAAGCTCTATTAGCCTTTGCCCTGCTTCATTCTGTACCACCTTACCTGCCTGCTGAGAAATCTGTAAGCAGGTCAAGAAGAAAGTTAAAGCCAGACATGGAACAACAAACTGGTTACAAGTTGATGAAGGACTATGTGAAGGCTGTATATTATCACCCTGATTATTTAACTTATATGCAGAGTACATCATGTGAAATGCCAAGCTGGATGAAACACAAGCTGGAATCATGATTGCCAGGAGAAATATCAATAATCTCAGATATGCATATGACAGCACCCTTATGGCAGAAAGCAAAGAACTAAAGAGCCTCTTGATGAAAGTGGAAGAGGAGAGTGAAAAAGTTGGCTTAAAACTCAAAAAACAAAGATCATGGCATCTGGTCCCATCACTCCATGGCAAATAGATGGGGAAACAATGGAAACAGTGAGAGACTTTATTTTCTTGGGCTCAAAATCACTGTGGAATGTGACTGGAGCCAGGAAATTAAAAGCTGTGGAGATTTTCTAAGGAGCTTTTCTTGCTCCTTGGAAGAAAAGCTGTGCCAAACCTAGACAGCATATTAAAGAAGATCTTGGGCTCAAAATCACTGTGGAATGTGACTGAAGCCAGGAAATTAAAAGCTGTGGAGCTTTTCCAAGGAGCTTTACTTGCTCCTTGGAAGAAAATCTGTGACAAACCTAGACAGCATATTAAAAAGCAGAGACATCACTTTGCTGACAAAGGTCCATCAAAGCTATGGTTTTTCCAGTAGTCATCTATGGATGTGAGAGTTGGACCATAAAGAAAGTTGACCACCAAGGAACCTATGTTTTTGAACTGCAGTGTTATAGAAGACTCTTGAGTCCCTTGGACTGCAAGGAGATCAAACCTGTAAATCCTAAAGGAAATCAGTCCTGAATATTCATTGGAAGGACTGATGCTGAAGCTGAAACTCCAATACTTTGGTCACCTGATGGGAAGAACTGACTCACTGGAAAAGATCCTGATGCTGAGAAAGACTGAAGGTAGGAGGAGAAGGGGACAACAGAGGATAAGATGGATTTGATGGACATGAGTTTGAGCAAGCTCCTGGAGTTGGTGATGGACAGGGAAGCCTGGCGTGCCGCAGTCCATGGATTCCAAAGAGTCGGACATGACTGAGTGAATGTAATGAGTTGAAGAGCACTTCAATCTCCTGTTGTTAAAGGGTCAACTGTGTATCTCTGCATAATTTTGTGGTTGCCCCAAAGATTCCAAATACATCCCATAGATCACATTCTACTAGTCTACTACTTCAAGTATTGTGTAGAAAACTGAATACTTTTTAGGTCCCTTTACCCAACCTCTTCCCATTACAATATACATGTCTTATATATCTCAAAATATATTGAGACCCATACATGAAACAATATTATCACTTTTGTCTTTAACCACTGAACACAATTTTTAAATTCTGGAATAGAAGAATCACCTATTAATATTTATCTTTTTTTTTTTTTTATGGCACCAAATTAGAACAGTTTTATTATTTAACATACCAATGTATATACATTATCCTCCCAAATAGGAAACAATTTTGATTCCAAAGTTTAAAATGTGATTTCCAAAATGAATCCTAACTATAAATTTTGGGGTAAAAATAGTCCTGCAAATTAACACACATCATTTTGATCCTTGACTAAAATATGCACCCTGTACTAATCACTTCTCTCATACAAAATGTATATTACAAATAAAACTTTCAAAAAAGATCTTTTTAAAAATACATTTATTATTTTTGGCCGGGCTGGGTCTCAGTTGCTGCACACGGGCTTTCTCTAGTTTCAGGAGTGGGCTTACTTTTCTTTGTGGTGGGCATGCTTCTCATTGTGGCAGATTCTGTTGTTCCAGAGCACAAGCTCTAGGCATGTATAGTTCATTAGTTGTAGCATGTAGACTCAACAGTTCTGGTGCACAGGCTTAGTTTTCCACAGTTTCTGTGGTCTTCTCAGACCAGGGATCAAACTGTGTCCCCTGCAGTGGCAAGTGGCTCCTTAACCACTAGACCACCAGAGCAGTCCCCACCTATGTATTTTTTACCCTTTCCTTTGCTTTATTTTATTCCTTATGTTCCAAATTGTTTTCCTTACCCTTGTTTTATTGAGCTATAACTGACATATAGCATTGTATTATTTTTAGGTGTACAGCATGATTTGATATATGCATAGGAGTAAATTTTAACATCATTATCTTTTGTCTAAAGAATATTTCATTTCCATTTGATTCTTCTTTACTTCTCTTTCTCTGCTAACACCTTCTACTTTTTAAATTAACAAGTGTTCATAATTGTTTGCTGGAGACATTTTATGATAGCTGCTTTAAAATTCTTAGGAATAATTCCAACATCTGTTTCTCCTGCTATTGACATCTATTGATTGATTACCTTTCCTCACTGAAGCTGAGTTTTTTCTGGATCCTGGTATGGAAAACTCTGGATTGTATCCTGAGCATTTTTAATATTTGGAGATTTGAAATTTCATTAAAATCTATTTTAACAGAGATTCAAGATGTCTAGGTTCAGAAAACATGTCCTGGACCACATTTGTAAGATACAGTTTTAACGCCAAGTTAGTTTTCAAAGGCTCTGCAGAAGTCAATCTACAACACAGATAGTGTTCCAATTGATTCTCAAGCCTTCTGCTGTGTTGTGTCTGTGTGGTTTCATGCATAGGTTATACAAAGGTCTCCCCAGAATGTTATGAACAGGTTTTTATCCCTTTCTCTAGCATGGCAATTCCTCAGAAAACTAAACATAGATTTACCACGTGATACAGTAATTCCACTTTGGGGCACACACTTAAAAGCACTGAAAACAAGTTCTTGAAAATATGCTTGTACTCTAACGTTCATAGCAGCATTTTTCAAAACAGTCAAGAGGCAGAAGCAAGCCAAATGTCTATTAGAGGATAAATGAAGAAGCAAAATGTGATATCTATACATAGTGGGATATCACTCAATCTAAAAAGGGAAGGAAATCCTGTCACATGCCACAGCATAGATGAAATCTGAGGACATTATGCTAAATCAAACAAGATAGTCACGAAAAGACAAATACTGTATAATTCCACTTATGGGTGTTATTTAAGTAGTCAGATTCATAGGAGCGAAAAGTAGAATGGTGGTAAGCAGGGGCTGAGGGCAGAAGGAAAGGTGGAATTGTTATTTAACAGGGATCAAGTTTCAGATTTGCAAGATGAACAAGTTTTATAGATTTGTTTCAAAACAATGTAAATATATTTGATACTACTAAATTGTACACTTAAAAGATAGCTATGATAGCAAATTTTGTTATGTGCTTTTTAAGAGAACTTTTAAAAGGAAGGAAATTCTGACATGCTACAATATAGATGAGTCTTGACATGCTTAAGTGAAATGAGCTATACTGACATCATGCTAATGTGAAATGAGCTTAACACAAAATAAAAAATACTGCACGATTTCACCGAACAGTCAAACACATAGAGAGAGAAAAAAGAATGATAGTTGCAAAGGCTTGGGTGGAGTTATTATTAACATCTAACAAATAGTTTTAGTCTGAGAAGATGAAAAGTGCTAGAGATCTATGTGGTGATGGTTAAAAGAAGGTGGAGGTACTTAATGCCATTAAACTGTACCCTAAAAATGGTTTAAGTGGTAAATTTTATGTTAAGAATATTTTACAATAAAAAAAAATCTTTTTTTCTGGAAAACTTTTCTCAGTAATTCTCTGCTCACTCTCTAGCTGAAGAAGAAAGGAAATGGGTACCACCGCTTACATCAGGACAGAAATAGTTACAGGGATCTGCTCATAGTCTCCAGAGCCACAGCCACAAGCTGCGACAGGGTGAGGAGTGGTTTCTGTGTGGTGTTCCCCTGAGTAGGACTGGTATGAGCAAATCATTTATATCATATTGGATGATCCTTCTACCAGTTATTGGGCTAGATATAATAGATTTTTGTGGAGCTTTTTTCTGTCTGCAGCTATAGGTGTTTCCAGGTCAGCTTTCTTCAGAGCTCATGTCAGGATACATGAGGAGAAACAAAAATTAGCAAGTGGAGACTTGCTCCCTATTATGAAGTTCCTTTGGTCTTATGAACCAACCCAGTCCACATTCTATTCTTCACCATTCAGTCTTCTGTTAGTTACTTTGTGGATTTTGTCCAGTATCTAATTTTTTTAAACTTTTTTGGTAATTAATGGAGAGAATATGGTGGAATACACAGTAGTAGTTGCAATTTGCACACTCCCCAGAGTCCTATGTCCCACTTTTCAGTAGCCATTTTTACTACTTAGTAATTATAATATGATTTTTCCTGTTCTAGATACTTTTGTGGTATTCATGTCCTGACTAGACTATGACTGATAAGCAATATTTATTAATGATGAGTATAGACTGTAGCCATCAATGTGGATGGTGGAGATATGTGGATGGTGGTCATGGGAAATGAAGATGTCAACAGAGAAACTGAGCAGCTGGGAAGATCATCTACAATGAAGTTAAAGTCACAGAAGAGAAAAGGACAGTGTGCCAGGAGCTCACTGCCTCAGCACCATTACCACATTAAGCCATGACCATGAGGAACTTGCACAATGAAAGGGAAGCTCTGAAAGAGCATTCAGTTTCAATCTTGATTCAAATATTCTGCATGGAATAGTTGTCACCATTGATAAGAACCCTAGTCTGGGGTCAAGAAATCTAGTTCGAATTCTGGCTTTATCATGTACATTCTAGCCTTATGTCCTCAGCAATACATTTATCTTCTTTGAATTCAGGCTCAAACCACAGTTCTTCACTGTGAAATAGGATGTTCATTTCTTTCCTGTTTGCCTCACAGAAGGCTGGGAAGGGAGTAGTACATGCCACATTCTCTAATATAACCAACCGATGGTTCGTCTCTACTTTCGGCTGCCCAAGGACATACATTCTACAGAAAAGCATGGGATTTGTCCTCGTCCCTGCTAGGATCCAAGTCTTCCTTTGTTGTCCCTTGGACATTGCTAGAGCCTACTGCCCAAAGCCATGATGATTCTCCCTCACAGATTCTCAGATAAGTCCTTCTAAACAATAAGCTAATCTGTTCTCTAAAACCTACCATGGCTGTCCAGTACACATTTAGGGATCTCTGTGATCCAGTCTCAGCCAGCCTTACAGCCATACCTTCCCCCTCACATAGGCCCCTCACGTCCCCAAAGTGGACTACTCTTGGCATCCATACAGATCAGCTCACGGATCTACAAACTTGCTATTCCTCCTTTGGATGTCTTTGACTAAGCTGTTGTCTCTGCCCAAAATATTCTCATTCTCCATCTCTGCTTGGGAAAATACTATTTTGCCTTCAAGGCTCAACCCAAACACTGTTCTGAGCACACAGATCATTTTTCACAAAAGAGGTGGCCTCTTCCTCCTCCACTGAGGTTCCATTGCATTTGCCTTACTCTTCTCTGGAAGGCTTCCAGAGACTCCCCTGGTGGCTCAGATGGTTAAAGTGTCTGCTTACAATGAGGGAGACCTGGGTTCAATCCCTGAGTCGGGAAGATACTCTGGAGAAGGAAATGGCAACCCACTCCAGTACTCTTGCCTGGAAAATCCCATGGACAGAGGAGCCTGGTCAGTCAGACATGACTGAGCGACTTCATTCCCACCCCACCCCACCCCCACCCCCGAGAAGGCACTCACCATAAATGGTCCTATACTGTGTTTATTTGTAAACATGCCATGTCTCCTTCACCAGTTGCAAACAGCTCTTAGGCACGACTCTGTCTCACTCATCTGCCTCTCACTAGCACTCAGAAGAAGGATATAGTAGGAATGCAGGCGATGCCTAGGAAATGTTAGTTAGATTGCTAAGGTAGGGCACAGAGGCAAGCTGCAAGCATGTTTGCAGGGAGGACAAATTTGAGCTATGTGTGGCGACTATATAGAGTGTGTGATTTATAAACCTGTGATTGAGAATGTAGAGATGCAGAGACGTGGTTTGTAAAGGAGAAGTGATTCATGTATTGTGTTATGTGCAGATGTGCCAGGAGAATAAGGGAGAAACTCCCAGGGCTTGCCCTCTCTACAGCTTGGGCCAGGCTGGAGTCATCCACGGTCTTTTCTCCTCCCACTCTGGTCCCTTCTTTCCTACCTTATTTGTACATCACTCTCCAGTCCATGGGCCCCATATTCAACAGCTTTCTCAAAGGACATTATGGTATTCTCAGGCCCCAGCTGTGAAAGAAAAGGACATCAGGCCTTTAATCTCACAGTCTTTTCTGCCGACATCCATTTTA
The DNA here is from genome assembly GCF_055505025.1 of Bos grunniens. Classification (NCBI taxonomy): domain Eukaryota; kingdom Metazoa; phylum Chordata; class Mammalia; order Artiodactyla; family Bovidae; genus Bos; species Bos grunniens. Next base: position 32,705,611 of record NC_141193.1, read on the forward strand.
GCATAGGAAAAAGTGAAGTGAAGTGAAGTCGCTCAGTCGTGTCCAACTCTTTGCGATCCCATAGACTGTAGCCTACCAGGCTCCTCTGTCCATGGAATTCTCTGGGCAAGAATACTGGAGTGGGTTGCCATTTCCTTCTCCAGGGGATCTTCCTGACCCAGGGATCAAACCCAGGTCTCCTGCATTGCAGGCAGACGCTTTACCGTCTGAGCTACCAGGGAAATCCCAAGGAAAGGGGCACAGTAATGAAAGGACTTTAGGAAGCAGAGTTTGGTTTTCTTGGCTCTATGTTCTAAGAACCTGCCTACATTCTCCTCTCCTGAATCTGGTTTGGGAATTCTGCTCATCTAAGACAATGTCACTGGACATAATAAAGAGAAATGGACTGAGAATTAGGAGAATTAAATCCAACCTCTACAATTTATTACTTATCTTGTCATCTCGAGCCAACTTCTTTATTTCTCCAGGGGTTTCTGAGGATCTGATGTGCCTTTGTCTCATCCACACCCATGTACACCCACATCCATCTAGCTCAGACTTACCATGGGTGCACCTCTATGTCCAAAGAAGTTTGGCTTAGGTGCCAATTTCTCCTTCTCCTGAAGGCAGGGAGAGTAAGTCCCAAATGGCACCACATAGAGACATAAAAGGATAAAAAAAAAGGGCACTCCAACAGCCACTTGTAGAGCTGAAAAAGTTGGAATGAAAAAGTGACGAAAAAGAAAAGAGGAATGGAGAACCATCCCAAGCAAATAAGTATCCCCCCAAAATAGTTATAGTAAATAATGAATCCATGGGTTCATTGACTCTGTGAACTCACAGATTTATTATTTCTCTCAGGTCCCCCACATTTCAATTATTTGAAAGCAAAACCCAAATACAAGCATGATTATTAAGTTAAAATTATTGCAAATGCATCTTGGAGTGTGAAGTCAAGTGGGCTTCAGGAAGCATTACTACCAATAAAGCTAATGAAAGTGAAGGAATTCCAGCTGAGCTAATTAAAATACTAAAAGATGATGGTGTTAAAGTGTTGCACTCAATATATCAGCAAATTTAGAAAACCCAGCAATGGCCATAGGACTAGAAAAGGTAAGTGTTCATCCAAATTCCAAAGAAGGATCATGCTAAAGGATGTTCAAACTACTGGATGCTCACTTTCCATGCTAGTAAGGTTATGCTCAAAATCCTTCAAGCAAGGTTTCAGTAGTACTTGAATCAAGAACTTCTAGATGAACAAGCAGGGTTTTGAAAAAGCAGTGGAACCAGAGAACAAATTGCCAACATCCGTTGGATCATAGAGAAACCAAGGGAATTCCAGAAAAACATCCACTGCTGCCTCATTGACTACAAGAAAATCTTTGACTGTATGGATTGGAACAAACTCTTGAAAATTCTTAAAGAGATAGAAATACCAGACCATCTTACCTATCTCCCAAGAAACCTGTATGCGAGTCAGGAAGCATTAACAGTTAGAACCTTACATTGAACAAGGACTGGTTCCAAATTGGGAAAGGAGTACAACAAAGCTATATACTGTCACCTTGTTTATTTAACTTATATGCAGAGTATATCATGCAAAATGCCAGGCTGGATGAGTTATAAACTGAAATCAAGACTGTTGGGAATAATATTAACAATCTCAAATATTTAGATGATACCACTCTAATAGGAGAAAGTGAAGACAAACTAAACAGCTGCTTGGTGAGGGTGAAAGAGAAGAGTGAAAAAGCTGGCTTAAAACTCAACATTAAAAGAACTAAGATCATGGCATCTGGTCATATCACTTCATGGGGAAAAGTGAAAGTTGTGACAGATTTTCTCTTCTTGGGCTCCAAAATCACTGGGGATGCTGACTGCAACCATGAAATTAAAAGACACTTGCTTCTTGGAAGGAAGGCTATAACAAACCTAGACAGCATATTAAAAAGCAAAGACATTAGTTTGCTGACAAAAGTCCATATAGTCAAAAATATGGTCTTTCCAATAGTCAAGATGTGAGACTTGGACAATAAAGAAGGCTGAACACTGAAGAATTTGTTTTCGAATTGTGGTGCTGAAGAAGACTCCTGAGAGTACCTTGGACAGTAAGGAGATCAAAACAATCAATACTAAAGGAAATAAACCCTGAATATTGATTGGAAGGACTTATGCTGAAGCTCCAATACTTTGGCCACCTGATGCAAAGAGCCGACTCACTGGAAAAGACCTTGTTAACTGGGAAAGAATGAGAACAGGAGGAGATGGGGGTGACCAAGGATGAGATGGTTGGATGGCATCACCAATTCAATGGACATGAACTTGGGTGAACTCGAGGAGATGGTGATGGACAGGGAGGCCTGGCGTGCTACAGTCCATGAGGTCACAAAAAGTTGGACATGACTTAGCAACTGAACAACAACAAAAGCTTACAAATACAAATTAACAAGGGAATAAATTGTACAGGAGGCAGGAAGGAGAGGGAATGTTAAGGAGTAGCTTCTCAGAAAGAGAAGGAGTTTGATTGGTTCTGAGAAAGCTCTCAAGCCCTTAAAGATCAGCCTAAAATGCCCAGGTATTGATGGCAGAGAGGAATAGTGGAAGGGATACTAGTTGACAGAAATCCAAATACAAAGCAGACTTTACTACTTTCTAATTTTGTGACTCAGACTTATTGTTTAACCTCTCTGGGTATTCATTTTCTTCATTATGAAAAATGGAGCTATTCTACTACTAGTATTATCTCATGCAATTGATATGACACTATTGACTCATCATAGACCCTCAATACATAGTTGTATTTCTCTCTCTCCCCCACTCCTCTCTTAAACACACACACACATACACAAACACACAGACTAATCACAATACCTGTTATCACTGGCAATATCTCAACATTTACTATTTTATACCTTTGAGGATCTAACCTATTTGTACATTTTAAAATTACCATCCATGTCACTTTCAAATCTAGCTCTCCAGCTCTAACCTCTCAATTTCGTGAGCATACTACAGCATGTATTTCTTCTTCTTTCATTACTTGTAATCTGGTAACGTCTCATTCTAGCTAAAATTCAGGAAATAAAAAAGAAAAGAGTTCATTATTGTCCCCTTTAAGTTCCTGCCCCCAGAAACATTTCCTAAAATTCACCAGCCACATACACATACACACATACATAATGGCAACACTACCAATCCTGTTTTTCTCTTTCCTGCATCCTTGGACACGTCAGGAAGCAAGCACTCCTTGTTTAACCAGTAATAATAAAAAGAGACATAGACAGAAGCAGGTTCTCCTGGTTTCTCAGTAAGGGTGCTGAGAGTTAACTCCATTCTCAAAACAGCTTTATTACAGCTCTGATTCTTATTTGCTTCCATCATATTAGGACAAAGAATGAAGAGGAAAACAGTGGCAGAGGCAGATTTCTGCTTCTGTGGAAGTCCTCAGACATGACAGAGACTCACCATGGACTGCTTTGAAGGACTAAGATGTGTCCAGGGGATATCTGCACCTGGTTCTTGAGTTGAAAATAGTAATATCTGAATACAAACTAAAAGAACTATGACGTGTACCACCACTGGCCAAATAAAAAACACCCTCTACTCTCCCTAAAACTACTCCAATCTATTCCCTCAAAGTTAATGAGAGAAAATACTAATTTTTCTAAAAGGAGAATGTCTCTTTAGAAGATGGACTGCTTAGCCTGGGAAATGCTATGACAGGATGTTATGACAGAACATGTAGGGTTGTGAGTTTGATCACAAGGAGCATGCTTGAGTAACAAGATAAATGAGGTCCAAAAAGATTTGGTGGTGCTTTGCTTGTTCTGCTGAATAAAGTACAGAAGTTAAAGCCAGAGCTGGAAGAATCAAGGAAGGTTCCACCCACAGGACATACCTTCTCCTTCCAAATGGATCAAGTAGAAGGCCACAGGCCATGAAAGCAAAACCATCACAGATATGCTGCTCAGGTGTACGTAGGGAGCTAAGATCTGTGAGGAAATTGAAAAGTCAGTCTGAATGCATCTGGACAGACAGGGCTACAACTAAGCACGGTGCTTACCTGAAGTGACAGCCCAATGGTGAGCCACCTGTCTTTCCAGTAAGTTAATAAAATCCATAACAAAAGTGAGAAAAACGGAATCATTATCAGAACCAGGATCTGGGGAAACAAAAAGAATGTTCTGACTTCCATGCAGTAGGCTTTGATCATAACTGTCCTTGAGAAACATATTTGTTCTCACAGTTTCAGTGACCTTATTCCTCATCTCCTTAATCTAACCACCCCTCAGACCCCCAGTACTACTTGTATTTAATATTATTGCTGCCAAGTCTAAGTTATGTAGCATGGCTGGAAAAAATTATACAGCTATATGGTCTGATGTCTTTACTAATTAATTTTTTCCACCTCAGCTGGGTCTTCAATACTGCTTGGCATATCTCACCAAGTTTCAACAATGGCCATTTTACATATTCAATACCACTTTAAGTGACTCAGTATAATCACAAGTCAACAGTATTTGTAATTGCCTTTTCAACATATGTTTTTCTTTAATAGACTATAAGCTTATGAGGTCAAGGACAATATTTGGGTAAGATCATATTCTCACTGCCTTTAAGAGGCAGTCTTACTGCCTGACATGGTAATCATTCAGCCAATATCTGTTGGACAGGATTTTTTAAATATAAATTTATTTATTTTAATTGGAGGTTAATTACTTTACAATATTGTATTGGTTTTGTCATACATCAACATGAATCCGCCACAGGTATATATGTGTTCCCCATCCTGAACCCCGCTCCCTCCTCCCTCCCCATCCCATCCCTCTGGGTCATCCCAGTGCACCAGCCCCAAGCATCCAGTATCATGAATCGAACCTGGACTGGCAACTCGTTTCATATATGATATTATACATGTTTCAATGCCATTCTCCCAAATCATCCCACCTCGCCCTCTCCCACAGAGTCCAAAAGACTGTTGAATACATCTGTGTCTCTTTTGCTGTCTCGCATACAGGGTTATTGTTACCATCTTTCTTTTTTTCTTTTTTTTTTTTGATATTTTAAACCAAGTTTAATACTACACTGAATAATCATATGACTTAATATTAAATATTCTGACCTCTAATGCAGTTTCTTACTTTTCTACATGGTGACATTTTTTTAATTTAAATTTATTTATTTTAATTAGAGGCTAATTACTTTACAATATTGTATTGGTTTTGCCATGCATCAACATGAATCCGCCATGGGTGTACACGTGTTCCCAATCCTAAACACCCCCCCTCTTCCCTCCCCGTACACATCCCTCTGGGTCATCCCAGTGCACCAGCCCCAAGCTTCCTGTATCCTGCATCGAACCTGGACTGGCGATTCATTTCTTATATGATATTATACATGTTTCAATGCCATTCTCCCAAATCATCCCACCTCGCCCTCTCCCACAGAGTCCAAAAGACTGTTCTATACATCTGTGTCTCTTTTGCTGTCTCGCATACAGGGTTATGGTTACCAACTTTCTAAATTCCATATATAAGCATTAGTATACTGTATTGGTGTTTTTCTTTCTGGCTTACTTCACTCTGTATAATAGGCTCCAGTTTCATCCACCTCATTACAACTGATTCAAATGTATTCTTTTTAATGTCTGCACAACAAAGGAAACTATAAGCAAGGTGAAAAGACAGCCTTCAGAATGGGAGAAAATCATAGCAAATGAAGCAACTGACAAACAACTAATCTCAAAAATATACAAGCAACTCCTACAGCTCAATTCCAGAAAAATAAACAACCCAATCAAAAAATGGGCCAAAGAACTAAATAGACATTTCTCCAAAGAAGACATACAGATGACTAACAAACACATGAAGAGATGCTCAACATCACTCATTATCAGAGTAATGCAAATCAAAACCACAATGAGGTACCATTTCACACCAGTCAGAATGGCTGCAATCCAAAAGTCTATAAGCAATAAATGCTGGAGAGGGTGTGGAGAAAAGGGAACACTCTTACACTGCTGGTGGGAATGTAAACTAGTACAGCCACTATGGAGAACAGTGTGGAGATTTCTTAAAATACTGGAAATAGAACTGCCTTAGGAGCTACCCCACGCCCCCACGTCTGAGGCCAGGGAAGGCAGCAGGGAGAAGCAACCACACGCCCGAGGCCAGGGGCATCGGCCGGGAGGACCAACCCCATGTCCAAGGAGCCATGGCTGCTCCATCGCAGGAGGGCCTAGAGGAGCTATCCCACGTTGAAAGTCAGGAAGGGTGGCAGTGAGGAGATACCCCTCGTCCAAGGTAAGGAGCAGCGGCTGTGCTTTGCTGGAACAGCCGTGAAAAGATACCCCATGCCCAAGGTAAGAGAAACCCAAGTACGACGGTAGTTGTTGCAAGAGGGCATCAGAGGGCAGACACATTGAAACCATACTCACAGAAAACTAGTCAATCTAATCACGCTAGGACCACAGCCTTGTCTAACTCAATGAAACTAAGCCATGCTCATGGGGCAACCCAAGATGGGCGGGTCATGGTATAGAGATCTGACAGAATGTTGGCCACTGGAGAAGGGAATGGCAAGCCACTTCAGTATTCTTGCCTTGAGAACCCCATGAACAGTATGAAAAGGCAAAATGATACGATACTGAAAGAGGAACTCCCCAGGTCAGTAGGTGCCCAATATGCTACTGGAGAAGAGTGGAAAAATAACTCCAGAAAGAATGAAGAGATGGAACCAAAGCAAAAACAATACCCAGCTGTGGATGTGACTGGTGATAGAAGCAAGGTCCGACGCTGTAAACAGCAATATTGCATAGGAACCTGGAATGTCAGGTCCATGAATCAAGGCAAATTGGAAGTGGTCAAACAAGAGATGGCAAGACTGAATGTCGACTTTCTAGGAATCGGCGAACTAAAATGGACTGGAATGGGTGAATTTAACTCAGATGACCATTATATCTACTACTGCGGGCAGGAATCCCTCAGAAGAAATGGAGTAGCCATCATGGTCAACAAGAGAGTCCGAAATGCAGTACTTGGATGCAATCTCTAAAAACAACAGAATGATCTCTGTCCGTTTCCAAGGCAAACCATACTGGGGCACAGTAATCCAAGTCTATGCCCTAACAGTAATGCTGAAGAAGCTGAAGTTGAAAAGTTCTATGAAGACCTACAAGACCTTTTAGAACTAACACCCCAAAAAGATGTCCTTTTCATTATAGGGGACTGGAATGCAAAAGTAGGAAGTCAAGAAACACCTGGAGTAACAGGCAAATTTGGCCTTGGAATACGGAATGAAGCAGGGCAAAGACTAATAGAGTTTTGCCAAGAAAATGCACTGGTCGTAACAAACACCCTCTTCCAACAACACAAGAGAAGACTCTATACATGGACATCACCAGATGGTCAACATCGAAATCAGATTGATTATATTCTTTGCAGCCAAAGATGGAGAAGCTCTATACAGTCAGCAAAAACAAGACCAGGAGCTGACTGTGGCTCAGATCATGAACACCTTATTGCCAAATTCAGACTTAAAGAAAGTAGGGAAAACCACTAGACTATTCAGGTATGACCTAAATCAAATCCCTTATGATTATACAGTGGAAGTGAGAAATAGATTACGGGCCTAGATCTGATAGAGTGCCTGATGAACTATGGAATGAGGTTCATGACAATGTACAGGAGACAGGGATGAAGACCATCTCTGTGGAAAAGAAATGCAAAAAAGCAAAATGGCTGTCTGAAGAAGCCTTACAAATAGCTGTGAAAAGAAAAGAAGCGAAAAGCAAAGGAGAAAAGGAAAGATATAAGCATCTGAATGCAGAGTTCCAAAGAATAGCAAGAAGAGATAAGAAAGCCTTCTTCAGCGATCAATGCAAAGAAATAGAGGAAAACAACAGAATGGGAAAGACTAGAGATCTCTTCAAGAAAATCAGAGATACCAAGGGAACATTTCATGCAAAGATGGGCTCAATAAAGGACAGAAATGGTATGGAGCTAACAGAAGCAGAAGATATTAAGAAGAGGTGGCAAGAATACACAGAAGAACTGTACAAAAAAGATCTTCACAACCCAGATAATCACGATGGTGTGATCACGGACTTTAGAGCCAGACATCCTGGAATGTGAAGTCAAGTGGGCCTTAGAAAGCATCACTACAAACACAGCTAGTGGAGGTGATGGAATTCTAGTTGAGCTCTTTCAAATCCTGAAAGATGATGCTGTGAAAGTGGTGCACCCAATACGCCAGCCAATTTGGAAAACTCAGCAGTGGCCACAGGACTGGAAAAGGTCAGTTTTCATTCCAGTCCCAAAGAAAGGCAATGCCAAAGAATGCTCAAACTACCACAAAATTGCACTCATCTCACACGCTAGTAAAGTAATGCTCAAAATTCTCCAAGCCAGGCTTCAGCAATACATGAACCGTGAACTTCCAGATGTTCAAGCTGGATTTAGAAAAGGCAGAGGAACCAGAGATCAAATTGCCAACATCCGCTGGATCATGGAAAAAGCAAGAGAGTTCCAGAAAAACATCTATTTCTGCTTTATTGACTATGCCAAACCCTTTGACTATGTGGATCACAATAAACTGTGGAAAATTCTGAAAGAGGTGGGAATACCAGACCACCTGCCCTGTCTCTTGAGAAATTTGTATGCAGGTCAATAAGCAACAGTTAAAACTGGACATGGAACAACAGACTGGCTCCAAATAGGAAAAGGAGTAAGTCAAGGCTGTATATTGTCACCCTGTTTATTTAACTTATATGCAGAGTACATCATGAGAAACGCTGGACTGGAAGAAACACAAGCTGGAATCAAGATTGCCGGGAGAAATATTAATAACCTCAAATATGCAGATGACACCACCCTTATGGCAGAAAGTGAAGAGGAACTCAAAAGCCTCTTGATGAAGGTGAAAGTGTAGAGTGAAAAAGTTGGCTTAAAGCTCAACATTCAGAAAACGAAGATCATGGCATCCGGTCCCATCACTTCATGGGAAATAGATGGGGAAACAGTGGAAACAGTGTCAGACTTTATTTTTCTGGGCTCCAAAATCACTGCAGATGGTGACTGCAGCCATGAAATTAAAAGATGCTTACTCCTTGGAAGGAAAGTTGACCAACCTAGACAGCATATTCAAAAGCAGAGACATTACTTTGCCAACAAAGGTCCGTCTAGTCAAGGCTATGGTTTTTCCTGTGGTCATGTATGGATGTGAGAGTTGGACTGTGAAGAAAGCTGAGGGCCGAAGATTTGATACTTTTGAACTGTGGTGTTGGAGGACACTCTTGAGAGTCCCTTGGGCTGCAAGGAGATCCAACCAGTCCATTCTGAAGATCAGCCGTGGGATTTCTTTGGAAGGAATGATGCTAAAGCTGAAACTCCAGTACTTTGGCCACCTCATGCGAAGAGTTGACTCATTGGAAAAGACTCTGATGCTGGGAGGGATTGGGGGCAGGAGGAGAAGGGGATGACAGAGGATGAGATGGCTGGATGGCATCACTGACTCAATGGATGTGAGTCTGGGTGAACTCTGGGAGTTGGTGATGGACAGGGAGGCCTGGCGTGCCGCGATTCATGGGGTTGCAAAGAGTCGGACACGATTAAGTGACTGAACTGAACTGAACTGCTGACCCAGCAATCCCACTGCTGGGCATACACACCGAGGAAACCAGAATTGAAAGAGCCACGTGTACACCAGTGTTCATCGCAGCACTGTTTATAATATCCAGGACATGGAAGCAACCTAGATGTCCATCAGCTGATGAATGGATAAGAAAGCTGTGGTATATATACACAATGGAGTATTACTCAGCCATTAAAAAGAATACAGGGACAGATTTTAAAAATTTACTATTCATTTTACATCGAAAGAACACTGAATCCAAGAAGACACAATTTTAACTTGTTCCCCTTCAAATGTAGTTTTCCTACATCTGTGGTGCCCTCTAGAGACTTCTGTACCTATGAAAGCAACTGAATCCATGATCAAACCTCACAAAATAATTCCAGGCCTTGCTGACTTAAATGGTTAATTTTCAAAATTCCAGCTGAGCTATTTCAAATCCTGAAAGATGATGTTGTTAAAGTGCTACACTCAGTATGCCAGAAAATTTGGAAAACACAGCAGTGGCACAGGACTGGAAAAAGTCAGTTTTCATTCCAATCTCAAAAAAGGGCAATGCAAATGAATATTCAAACTACCGCACAACTGCACCTATTTCACATGCTAGCAAGGTAAAGCTCAAAATCCTTTTAGCTAGGCTTCAACAGTATGTGACCTGAGAACTTCCAGATGTACAAGCTGGATTTAGAAAAGGCAGAGGAAGCAGAGATCAAATTGCCAACATCTCTTGGATCATAGAAAAAGCAAGGGAATTCCAGAAAAACATCTACACTTGCTTCATTGACTATGCTAAAGCCTTTGACTGTGTGGATTACAACTAACTGTGGAAAATTTTTAAAGAGATGGGAATATCAGACCACCTTACCTGTCTCCTGAGAAACCTGTATGCAGGTCAAGAAGCAGCAGTTAGAACTGGACATGGAACAACAGACTGGTTCCAAACTGGGAAAGGAGTATGTCAACACTGTATATTGTCACCCTGCTTATTTAACTTATGTGCAGAGTACATCATGCAAAATGCCAGGCTTGATGAAGCTCAAGCTGGAGTCAAGGCTGCAGGGAGAAATATCAATAACCTCAGATACACAGATGACACAACTGTAATAGAAGAAAGCCAAGACAAACTATAGAGCCTCTTGAAGAGAGTGAAAGAGGAGATTGAAAAAGTAGGCTTAAAACTCAGCATTCAAAAAACTAACCTTTTGGCATCTGGTCCCATCACTTCATGCCAAATAGACGGGGGGGGGGGGGGGGGGGGGGAAGGAAACAGTGACAGACTTTACTTTCTTGGGCTCTAAAATTCCTATAGATGGTGACTGCAGCCACAAAATTAAAAGACACTTGCTCCTTGGAAGGAAAGCTATGACAAACCTATAAAAAGCATCACTTTGTTGACAAAGGTCTGTCTAGCTAAAGCTATGGTTTTTCCAGTAGTCATATATGGATATGAGAGTTGGACCATAAACAAGGCTGAGGACCAAGTATTGATGCTTTTCAACTGTGGTGCTGGAAAGGACTCCTGAGAGTCCCTTGAACAGCAAGGAAATCAAACCAGTCAATTCTCAAGGAAATCAACCCTGAATATTCTTTGGAAGGACTGATGCCAAAGCTGAAGGTCCGATACTTTGGTCACCTGATACAGAGTCCACTCATTGGAAAATACTCTGATGCTGGGAAAGATTGATGACAGAAGGAGAATTTGGCCACAGAGGATGAGATTGTTGGATGGCATAACTGACTCAATCAAGATGAGTTTGAGCAAACTCTGGGAGATAGTAAAAGACAAGGAAACCTCGTGTGTGGCAGTCCATGGGGTTGCAACTGAACAACAACAAAGAAAGAAATATTTCAATTTTAACCAACTCTTCCTGAAAATAAGAGGGAATTCTCTCTAACTTGTTTTTTGAAGCTAACAAAAACATTGATACTCAAACTGAACAAGACAATTACAGGGAAAATAACCTATAGTCCAATCTCTTCTATACAAAGACACAAACAGATGTGAAAATCTGAAAAAAAAAAATTGTTGGCAGACCAAATGCCTCATAATGCAAACATTTAATAGACAAATCAGACTCACATGAGTCTCATGTGATTCTGTGATCTTACTCAACACCAAGTTTTACTATGATTTAAGGCAACTGACAATTATAAGGTACAAATAGTTTCTTTTGGATAAATCTGACTGTCAAAAGCAGCTATGCATGAAAAGGTCTTTCCTTTCCTGTATTAGGATACATGCTCTGGTCTGGGACTTAAAGTATGAGGAGTGTTTTGAGCAAAGTATGAGAAAACATTTTTCTACAGAAGAAGTCTTTTGCATTATGGTTCATTCTTTTCTTGGGCTTCCCTGGTGGCTCAGAGGTTAAAGCATCTGCCTGAAATGTGCATCCTTTTCTTATATATTCCATTAACTATACAACTCCAGCCAGCCATGTCTCTCACCCTATAAATCTATAACTTCCAGGTTTATTTATTATAAGCAACCTAGATATACAGATAGAAGCTGCTAGAAATTTTCATAGATAAGGACTCACCATTATCTTTTGGCTAATTAAAATCTTTAGTACATTTATAAGAAGGTTGGGTTATTAGCTATTTAAAAAGTTTTGATTGAGGTCATTTATTGCTCTCTGAGCATGCCTAGGTGGAAGACAATGCACTATACCTGGTGCTCTTTCCATCTAGGTTTGTTCTTTGCACATTGAAACTCCAAGCCCTAAAGAAATTCCCTTGCCAGGGAGATTTGAAAGCCAAGGGTTTAAAGGCCCAACCAAGTTAGTCATCTTCGAAGGGTATTCCAACTCTTCTAATACCCAGCTCCACCACTTCTCATTGGCTATGGATTCATAACTGGAATTAGATCACAGAATACCTTGAGAGATGAAGGCTTCATTAAATATATTGATCAAAAAACCCTGTGTGTGGTAATGAATTCTTGAGGTCCTCACTATACAAGGAGAAAGGAACATAATATTAAATCAGGCTGAATTTGTTGAAAAAGGCTTCCCTTGTGGCTCAGCTGGTAAAGAATCCATCTGCAATGCAGGAGACCTGGGTTCGATCCCTGGGTTGGGAAGATCCCCTGGAGAAGGGAAAGGCTGCCCACTCCAGTATCCTGGCCTAGAAAAATCCATGGACTATACATATACAGTCCACAGGGTCGCAAAGAGTCAGACACGACTGAGCGACTTCCACTCACTGTGCAGTAACCAGCAATTCTAAGTTCAATATATAAAGTGTATATATATTGATCTATATATATATATATACATATATAGTTATATATGAGATCAATATATAAGTATCCAAGTATTATTCATCTCTAATTGTTTATTTGAAAACTTCATTCAATAGTAACCCATGCTTAATAAACTGGGATGCCAGCAATTTCTCTGTATTGTATGAAAGAAAGAAAACTTCATGCAGCACAGTGGATGAGAATCTGCCTACCAATGCAGGGGGACATGGGTTCGACCCTTCATCCAGAAAGATTCCACATGCCACAGAGCAACTAACTTCATGTGCCACAACTAATGAGTCAGTGTTCTAGAGCCAGTGAGCCACAACTACTAACCAATGCTCTATAGCCCATAAGCCACAAGTTCAGAGTCCATGTGGTGCAACTACTTAAGCCTATGTGCCTAGAGTCTGTGCTCCCCAAAAACAAAAGCCACCCTCAATGAGAAGTCTGTGTACAACAATGAAGAGTAGCCCCTGCTTGCCACAACTAGATAAAGCCAGTGTACAGCAAAGAAGACTCAGTGGAGCCAAAAAGAATAAATAAAGAAAATTAAATTTATTTGTCTTTGTGCCAGTACCATACTGTCTTGATGACTGTGGTTTTGTAGTAGAGCCTGAAGTCAGGCAGGTTGATTCCTCCAGTTCCATTCTTCTTTCTCAAGATTGTTTTGGCTATTCAAGGCTTTTTTGTATTTCCATACAAATTGTGAAATTATTTGTTCTAGTTCTCTGAAAAATACCGTTGGTAGCTTGATAGGGATTGCATTGAATCTATAGATTGCTTTGGGTATTATACTCATTTTCACTATATTGATTCTTCCAGTGCATGAACATGGTATATTTCTCCATCTATTTGTGTCCTCTTCGATTTTTCTCACCAGTGTTCTATAGTTTTCTATATATAGGTCTTTTGTTTCTTTAGGTAGATATATTCCTAAGTATTTTATTATTTTTGTTGCAATGGTGAATGGAATTGTTTCCTTAATTTCTCTTTCTGTTTTCTCATTGTTAGTGTATAGGAATGCAAGGGGTTTCTGTGTGTTAATTTTATATCCTTCAACTTTACTATATTCATTGGTTAGCTCTAGTAATTTTCTGGTGGAGTCTTCAGGGCTTTCTATGTAGAGGATCATGTCATCTGCTAACAGTGAGAGTTTTACTTTTTCTTTTCCAATCTGGATTATTTGTATTTCTTTTTCTGCTCTGATTGCTATGGCCAAAACTTCCAAAACTGTGTTCAATAGTAGTGGTGAGAGTGGGCACCCTTGTCTTGTTCCTGACTTTAGGGGAAATGCTTTCAATTTTTCACCATTGAGGATAATGTTTGCTGTGGGTTTATCATATATAGCTTTTATTATGTTGGGGTATGTTCCTTCTATTCCTGCTTTCTGGAGGGTTTTTATCATAAATGGATGTTGAATTTTGTCAAAGGCTTTCTCTGCATCTACTGAGATAATCATATGGTAAGATAATCATATGGTTTTTATCTTTCAATTTGTTAATGTGGTGTAAATTTAAAAAAATTTTTTAACATTGTTCCCTTTTAAAAAAAAGTATGGAAAAAAAAACAATAATTTATTGACAAAAGGTAATAGTTGTTGATGTTATTCAGTCACTAAGTCATGTCCAAAACTTTGCAACCCCATGGAATGCAGCACACCAGATTTGTCTCTATCTTTCTCTATCTTGAGGAGTTTGTTCAAACTCACGTCCATTGAGTCGGTGATGCCATCCAACCATCTCATCCTCTGCTGCCACCCTCTCTGTCTGCCTTTAATAGTTCCCAGTATAAGGGTCATTTCCAAAGAGTCAGCTCTTCATACCAGGTGGTCAAAATATGGAGCTTCAGGTTAACTATCAGTCCTTCCAAAGAATATTCAGGGTTGATTTCTTGGGATTGACTGGTTTGCTCTCTGTGCTGTCCAAGAGACTCCCAAGAGTCTTCTCCAACACCACAATTCAAAGGCATCAATTCTTCAGAACTCAGCCTTGTTTATGGTCCAACTCTCACATCCATATATGACTACTGGAAAAACCATCAGATCAGATCAGTCACTCAGTCGTGTCCGACTCTTTGCAACCCCATGAATCGCAGCACCCCAGGCCTTCCTGTCCATCACCAACTCCCGGAGTTCACTCAGACTCATGTCCATCGAGTCGGTGATGCCATCCAGCCATCTCATTCTCTGCCGTCCCCTTCTCATCTTGCCCCCAATCCCTCCCAGCATCAGAGTCTTTTCCAATGAGTCAACTCTTCACATGAGGTGGCCAAAGTATTGGAGTTTCAGCTTTAGCATCATTCCCTCCAAAGAAATCCCGGGGCTGATCTCCTTTAGAATGGACTGGTTGGGTCTCCTTGCAGTCCAAGGGACTCTCAAGAGTCTTCTCCTACACCACAGTTCAAAAGCATCAATTCTTCAGCGCTCAGCCTTCTTCACAGTCCAACTCTCACATCCATACATGACCACAGGAAAAACCATAGCCTTGACTAGACGGACCTTTGTTGGCAAAGTAATGTCTCTGCTTTTGAATATGCTATCTATGTTGGTCATAACTTTTCTTCCAAGGAGTAAGCATCTTTTAATTTCATGGCTGCAGTCACCATCTGCAGTGATTTTGGAGCCCAGAAAAATAAAGTCTGACACTGTTTCCACTGTTTCCCCATCTATTTCCCATGAAGTGATGGGACCGGATGCCATGATCTTTGTTTTCTGAATGTTGAGCTTTAAGCCAACTTTTTCACTCTCCTCTTTCACTTTCATCAAGAGGCTTTTGAGTTCCTCTTCACTTTCTGCAATAAGGGTGGTGTCATCTGCATATCTGAGGTTACTGATATTTCCCCCAGCAATCTTGATTACAGCTTGTGCTTCCTCCAGTCCAGCATTTCTCATGATGTACTCTGCATATAAGTTAAATAAACGGGGTGACAATATACACCTTTTGACGTACTTGACTCACTCCTTTTCCTATTTGGAACCAGTCTGTTGTTCCATAGCTTTGACTATATGGACCTTAGTCAGCAAAGTGATACCTCTGCTTTTTAACATGCTGTCTAGGTTTGTCATAGCTTTCCTTCCAAGGAGCAAGCGTCTTTTAATTTCATGACTGCAGTCACCATCCACAGTGATTTTGGAACCCAAGAATATAAAATCTGCCTGTTTCCACTGTTTCCCCATCTATTTGCCATGAAGTGATGGGACCAGAAGCCATGTTCTTCATTTTTTGAATGTTGAGTTTTAAGCCAGGTTTTTCACTCTCTTTCGCCTTCGTCAAGAAGCTCTTTAGTTCCTCTTCACTTTTTACCATTGAAGTGATATCATCTGCATATCTGAGTTTGTTGATATTTCTCCCAGCAATCTTGATTTCAGCTTGATTCACCCAGCCCAGCTTTTTGCATTATGTACTTTGCATATAAGTTAAATAAGCAAGGCGACAATATACAGTCTTGATGTACTCCTTTCCCAATTTTGAACCAGTCTGTTGTTCCACTTCCAGTTATAACTGTTGCTTCTTGACCTGCATTCAGGTTTCTCAGGGGTCAGATAAGGTGGTCTAGTATTCCCATATCTTCCACTTCATTGACTATGCCACAGCCTTTGAATGTGTGGATTACAACAAACTGAGAATAATTCTTACAGAGAAAATGTTGTTGGAATGCTATCACCTATGGTCAGCTAACCCACTCCATATTGTGCCCTACAGGCGGTCTCAGAGGACACTGAGAAACACATTGGTGAGGAGAGTGTCAGCATCCTTGAAAAGCACCATAGCGGCCATACTTTATGCCTGGATAAAGGTGAGAGGTACTGCCACAGAAACTGGCTTCCTGAGTTCAAAGGCAACGATGAGATTCTGCTGTGGCAGAGGCCAAGTAGCAGCGCTCACTGCCAGAGGCAAGGTAAGCATGGTTTCTGGAATAGTAATCAGAATGGTTTAGCCCACAGGGACCCTTTGTAGCGACAAATTGCTCATGGTATGCAAACTCCAAAACCTATGGGAATCTCAGTAACACCTATATGTTTATCCTTCAATTTCCTCTTTCCCTGCATGATCTTATTACTTCAATTTCCATTCTTTCTAACTCTTAAACGTATACTTTCAATTCATACTTCCCTTTTGAGTAAGAGGAAATTTAAGGGGACCACTCAGGGAGTTTGACATGTTTCTGGATTTGAGGAAATACAAGGAAAACCATGCCTGAAAAAGTCTATAAATACCAAAAGGCTCTGCTGGAGATGATCAAGCCCATAGCAAAACAAGACAAGGGAGGCAATGATGGAAAAGAGCTGCATGTCTTCAGATGCTGGGTCAGTAATGTCTGTCTCCTCAGAACAAAAACAGATCCTTTGTACTTTCTTGAGTATTTTTAAAGGGCTCCAAACTCAGGGAGAATAAAAAGGACATCAGCAGAGAAATTTTAGAGGGTACAGGAAGACAGGCATTGAATCCACCAAGAATTGCAGTCAAGATCTCAGCAGAAGGGTCTCTGAAAACACACATGGAAAAATCCATGCAGTAAAGAGCCAAAAATTGCAATTTCTTGGTCCTAATGGAACCAAACCCTCCCTGTGGGACTGTGTTCTTTACCCTCTCTCTCCTTTCACTGAGACTTACTCTGGAAGAAAAGTAAAAGGACAGTCATGTTCTCTTCACCACTGTTGGTTTCCAAGCCTGGGTCATGTGAAATAGAGTAAGGGAAATGTCTCATAAAGTTGGAATTCATTACAATGAACTGAAATATTTAATAATTGAAATGGAATGCCCTTGTAACTATGAAGGACTGGGAAATTAATGGAGCTTGCTCAAGATTTTATGGGGATGGGAATAACAAACACACATAGCAAGTTTAACACAGAGCAGTGAGAAAAAATAAAGTTCATCATGGTCAGTAAGCCAGTTCCACCTGTTAGAAACTGAATCATTTCAGTTGAAATAGTGTGAGCAGATTTCTTTTTTCTAAAGGAGACAAAGAAAGGGAAGCTCTGTATTAAATACTTAGTGCCAAAGAGGCACATTCAGTCCTGGTCTCAGGCCTCCTATTTGAAGATTCAGATGTCCTACCTTATGATACCAGTGCAGGTACAGTCGCTGTTTTTCCCAACACAACAAAAATCCAAGTACCTGAAACAACAACAACAAAAAAAGAGGAGAATAATTTGAAATGAAATCACCATAGTGGTACCCAAAACACTGTTGTCATCTCAACATTCCTTTCAATCCAGCATTACATTCACTTCTCGCTACACCTGCCCCTTTCAGCATCAAGGGTTTGTTACACTATTCCTCTGCCTAAAAAGCTCTCCCTTTCCATGCCACCAACCCTTCAAGCAGTGCTCCATGTGACCTCCTACTTGTAACTTTCACCAGCAACCCAGAGAGAGTTTATCTTCTCTGCAAATTTGTAACAATCACCACACTGATATTCTTCCAGAGTTCCTACCAACTTTTTTTCCCTGTGATGGAGCTTATTCCTAGTATTATGCAGAACTAGTAATAAGAGTGAGGGGCCAGCTCTTTGATAGTCTCATTGAATTTCCTTAAATTTTTCTTCCTCTTCTCATCTAATCAAGTTTCTCCTATAAATGTGCCAACAATAAAATAATAATAATACTGAAATGTTAAAAAAAAAAAGCTCTTCTTTGAGGAACCAGTGCCACTGTTACAATTGTTAACCACAGTTGTTAACATTGGTATTAGTCAATAAATCTTAGATTCGAATCCAAGTCTATGCAATCATCAAGTCAGTGTGCAGATGGAGACTGAAAACTGGAGTCTTTAGATGCTAAGGATATTAAAGAGAGTTTGAGTGCATAAGACACTCACCTTTTTAAATAATTTTATGGATATGATTTTATTTGTACTTTACCAATGTACAATACAGGCGAGCTGGTTGGTCTATGAAGTATGGTTCTTGCTTCCAGCACAAGAGGTCCTGAGTTTAGGTCCCAGACAAGACCTTGGGCTTCCCTAGTGGCTCAGACAGTACAGAACCTGCCTGCAATGTGGGAGACCTGGGTTCAATCCCTGGGTTGGGAAGAGGCCCTGGAGGAGGGTGAGGCAATACACTCCAGTATTCTTGCCTGGAGAATCCCAATGGACAGAGGTGCCTGGAGGGCTACAGTCCATGGGGTTGCCAAGAGTTGAACATGACTAAAGAACTAACACTTTCACTTGTAGGCCCTATAAAATACCATTTTATTAAATATTATCACTCTCAATTGAAAGAAAAAAAACTGAGAATTAGAAGAGTTATGTGACTTGATTAAGGTTACAAATAACTGAAAGATAAATAGAAACCTGGTCTCCTCTGTTGCTACCACTGTATCCAAAAAGAGGTAGGATAGAGTAGAAGCTTGTTAAAATATATAGCTTACTAGACACTGCAATTCCATCTTAGAAGTTACCTATACCATTTTATGTTTATTGTGTATGAGTGAAGTACAGTTTGGTGGACCCAAGCACATCATTCATCCATATCTTCCTCATTAAAAAGTTTCTTACTAATCTCTGTCTACATACATTCTCCATACAATGACTTTGAGAATGATTATCCTAACTAGAAATCTAATTAATGCTAAATGTCTTGGCCTATTTTTCAGGCCTTCCAAAATCTTTGAAAATCCTATTGCTTTAGCCATATTCCACATTATTCTTCATTACACCTTATATGTTAACAGTACTGATTCTTCTGGAGAAGGAAATGGCAACCTACTCCAGTATTCTTGCCTGGAGAACCCGATGGACAAAGGAGCCTGGCAGGCTACAGTCCATGGGGTTGCAAGAGTCAAACACAACTTAGCGACTAAATCACCACCTTCACTGATACCTCCATCTTATCTAGTCAAACTGTATGTATGTCTGTCTTCCTGACTTTGTCATGATACCCCCATGTTCTGGAACTTTTTTCCTCCATCCCCATAAACACGTCTAAATCTAACATCCCTTCAAGATCCCCCTCCTGTGCCACCTCTTCCAAGAAGTCTCACCTAATCTTGCTGGCTGGAAGTTAACTTTTCCTTCTCAGTACCCAGGCAGAACTTTATTTAGGACCCTCTAATGACAAAGCCTTTGACTGTATGGATCACAATAAACTGTGGAAAATTCTGAAAGAGATGGGAATACCAGACCACCTGACTTGCCTCTTGAGAAACCTGTATGCAGGTCAGGAAGCAACAGTTAGAACTGGACATGGAACAACAGACTGGTTCCAAATAGGAAAAGGAGTACATCAAGGCTGTATATTGTCATCCTACTTATTTAACTTCTACGCAGAGTACATCATGAGAAACGCTGGGCTGGAAGAAGCACAAGCTGGAATCAAGATTGCTGGGAGAAATATTAATAACCTCAGATATGCAGATGACACCACCCTTATGGCAGAAAGTGAAGAGGAACTCAAAAGCCTCTTGATGAAAGTGAAAGCGGAGAGTGAAAAAGTTGGCTTAAAGCTCAACATTCAGAAAACGAAGATCATGGCATCTGGTCCCATCACTTCATGGCAGATAGATGGGGAAACAGTGGAAACAGTGTCAGACTTTATTTTTCTGGGCTCCAAAATCACTGCAGATAGTGATTGCAGCCATGAAATTAAAAGATGCTTACTCCTTGGAAGGAAAGTTATGACTAACTTAGATAGCATATTCAAAAGCAGAGACATTACTTTGCCAACAAAGGTCCGTCTAGTCAAGGCTATGGTTTTTCCTGTGGTCATGTATGGATGTGAGAGTTGGACTGTGAAGAAAGCTGAGCGCCAAAGAATTGATGCTTTTGAACTGTGGTGTAGGAGAAGACTCTTGAGAGTCCCTTGGACTGCAAGGAGATCCAACCAGTCCATCTTAAAGATCAGTCCTGGGTGTTCATTGGAAGGACTGATGCTGAAGCTGAAACTCCAATACTTTGGCCACCTCATGCAAAGAGTTGACTCATTGGAAAATGATGCTGGGAGGGATTGGGGGCAAGAGGAGAAGGGGACAACAGAGGATGAGATGGCTGGATGGCATCACCGACTCGATGGACATGAGTTGGAGTGAACTCTGGGAGTTGGTGATGGACAGGGAGGCCTGGCGTGCTGCGATTCATGGGGTCGCAAAGAGTCAGACACAACTGAGTGACTGGGCTGAACTGAACTGAATGACAATTATAATGCTCTTTGTTCCTTACTTTTGTCTATGTCCTGCTGCTGCTGTTGCTGCTGCTGCTAAGTCGCTTCAGTCATGTCCAACTCTGTGCGACCCCATAGACGGTAGCCCACCAGGCTCCACCATCCCTGGGATTCTCCAGGCAAGAACACTGAAGTGGGTTGCCATTTCCTTCTCCAATGCATGAAAGTGAAAAGTGAAAGTGAAGTCACTTAGTCATGTCCAACCCTCAGCGACCCCATAGACTGCAGCCTACCAGGCTCCTCCGCCCATGGGATTTTCCAAGCAAGAGTACTGGAGTGGTGTCTATGTCCTAGTTCCCTGCTAGATTCTATACTCATTGAATTAAGGACAACTGTAACTTTATTTCTCATACTTATCTCTGAAGTGCCCTGTATGAAAACAGAAACCAAACGTTTTTGATCTCTGTAACCTAAGTACTTATCACTCATATAATATATTTTGCTGAAAGAAAAATTAATGATCTCTGTAACCTAAGTACTTGTCACTCATATAATATATTTTGCTGAAAGAAAATTAATGCAAATGTCAACTCGTGTGCAGGTTGGGTTCTTTAGTATCAGAGAGGAAATCAGAGGAGACAAGAAATTATTAAACCAGAGAAAGATATACATGTCCTATGTGTAAGTGGGCACTGAAAAACTCTAGTTACCTAAAAGTTAGTCTCCCATAAGCTTTCCAGTTCTGAAGACTCCTCTGCTGCCTGGCCTACATTTCTCACACTACATGACACTACTCTATCACTCTATCATATATCTCACACTACACAACACTACTATGTCAGGAAACAGGCAGGGTCTCTATTACCTAAATACATTTGCTAAAATGTAATTTGCACCAGATTAGGGGATTAGCATTTGAAGAGCAGAACAGGTTTAACTCACTAGATAATTTGTAAGATCCAGAAAGACTGATCCTCAAGAAATGGGCTATGAAATGAGTAGTCCAATGAATAAGTGTATTGCCATGTGAAGATGCAGGTGTCTAAAATGACAACACTGAATGAATCAGAAAATAAGCCATGAAACACAGGAAGAGAAAAAGGATGTTCTGCCGCCCTTTCAAAGGATCAAAATGAAAAGACACACCCTCTAACAGCACAACCCTTTTTACCCCTCTATCCCTCCTGCCTAATATTTAAGTGGCTGATGAAAACCCAGACTCTGCGAAGAGTGATCTGAGGGCTCCCAGCACCAACTGGGAACCATACCACAGACAGAGCACCTCATGAGACTACTCAGGAAGGGAATGGGAAAAATGGGAAACATTACTCACCAGTAGCAATGTTGTGTAGGCAGCCAGGATCCCAAGGAAACTCAGCAAGACAATGGACCAAAAGAACCAGACTCCTGTACCTAGGAAAACAACCCTGCAGAAATGTGTTTCAATTTCTAAAATAAAGAAGTTAGTAGTATCTCTGCCAAGGATAGGGGATAAGACTGGACTAGATGAGGCATAAGAAAACAGGGGAATAAGAAGAGGAGCAATTTGGGAATAATTACCCTTTGCAGGTATTTAGTTGAGAAGTTTTAATTTTGCTCTACAATCAGGTGCATTAATAGGATTCTGTACAACTTGTATGCTTTTTAAAGTTATTTAGAATAAAGACTCAAAAAATATATACTCTTTAAAAAAAAATAAAATGCAGAAATTATGGAATATCAAAAGAGAAAAAGTCATCCATAAGTTCACTGCCTTCATATAGCTAATACATGACAATTTGGCAGATTCCTTGTCCTTATAAATATGTTCTCTTACATAATAGCAAGCCACTATATTAACATCTATATCTTGTGTAAGAGATTTGTAGTCCTCCTCATTACTAAAGTAGTTTGTAAGTTAAAATTGCTAATAAACTGATTTAAGTTAAACAATGTTATAATTACTCTAAATATTATATGTCATAGAATTTAGATTCTTCATTTCAAGATAACAGAAATTATTTCCTCTCCTTATGAGACCTAGAGAAATTATGTTTTAATGATATAAAATATTGATTATTGAACATATTACTACATTAAATATAAGAAAAAAATCTCTTTGGTCAGGGGTGAGAAGACATGCCAAGAGAAAAAGTTAGACAAGCAGTCAACCTAGCAAGGCTGATCCCAGATCAAGACACTGGGAAGAGTATCCTCTAAAACATGATCTCACAGCCAGGAATCAGAAAATGTGTAAGTGATGTTACCAAATTAACCTAATAATGCCAACTAATACAATAACTTGCACAAAAATATAATTAAGATAACAATCAGAAAAGAACAATAAAAAATATATTCAAGATCTTCAGAGAGATAAAGGACTCATATCCATATAACAAGAATAGAATGTTTATATACAAGCAGAGTAATAATCAAAAAATGAAATACAGGGGAAAAAAACATGTAGGAAAGACATAAAGCAGTCTAAAGACAGCCAAAGAATTAATTACATGACTTATCCAGCAGCAATATTGACTTTATATTCCAAATGAGAAAGAAAAGTTTGGTTTTGCCTTCAATGGTACCTCTATCTTTTCTAATAATTTCTCTAGCCACATTATTTTCTCCCCTCATCAACATAATGGCCTTCTTATCTATTTTCATTTGCATGTAAATATTTAATATTAGGTCATTTCCAAATTCTCCCATCAAACAGGTGAAGGTCCCATCTGCCCGCTGAGTACTGCTGGCAAAGGAAAAATTGTGGGAGACCTGCAATGTGGGAGACCTGGGTTCGATCCCTGGGTTGAGAAGATCCCCTGGAGGAGGGCATGGCAACCCACTTCAATATTCTTGCCTGGAGGATCCCATGGATAAAGGAGCCTGGTGGGCTAGAGTTCATGGGGTCACAAAGAGTTGAACTGAGTGACAAAGCACAGAGACCTATTAAAAAGAGAACCAATTAAGAATTCTACAAAGGAAAATACAGCAAGAAAAATTAAGAATGCAGTGAACAAATTTAATAGCAGATAAAACACAGCCAAAATAATTTGTTTAGCAAAAAACCAAGTCAGGAGACAAATATCAAGAAGGAAACAGAGACACACAAAAAACATGAAAAGTACAGAAGAAAGAATATGACACTTATGGGAAGAAGAGAAAAGGCCTAACACACATGAAACTAACGTTTCAAAAGGAGAAGCAGTCAAAAATGGGATGAAGGCTTTGCTGGTGGCTCAGTGGTAAAGATCCACCTGCCAATGCAGAAGACACGGGTTCAACACTTTATCCGGGAAGATCCCACAGGAGATGGGGCAGCTAAGCTCATAAGCCACACTAGTGAGCCCACATGCTGCAACCATTAAAACCCACACATCCTAGAGTCTATGTTCCATAATATGAGAAGCACCAGAATGAGAAGTCTGTGCACTGAAACTACTGTGAGTAGCCCCTGCTCATCACAACTAGAAAAAAAGCCCACATGCAGCAACAAAGACTCAACAAAGCCAAAAATAAATAAGCAGATACTTTAAAAATAGTTTTAAAAGAAAAATGAAAGATAAAGCCTACTGCTGCTGCTGCTAAGTGGCCTCAGTTGGGTCCAACTCTGTGCGACCCCATAGACGGCAGCCTACCAGGCTCCCTCGTCCCTGGGATTCTCCAGGCAAGAACACTGAAGTGGGTTGCCATTTCCTTCTCCAATGCATGAAAGTGAAAACTGAAAGTGAAGGCATTCAGTCGTGTCCAACTCTGTGCAACCCCATAGACAGCAGCCCACCAGGCTCCCCTGTCCATGGGATTTTCCAGGCAAGAGTACTGGAGTGGGGTGCCATTTCCTTCTCCAAGATAAAGCCTAAGAATTTCCAAAATGATTAAAAAATATTGGATTGTTCTGGGATGATTCAGAGAAATACTCACTGTTGGAATTAGACCTTATGCTATCACAGAAAATGCTAGAGAAGGTTGTTACATATGCTCTGACAGTTGATCACTGGATGACGTTTATGCCTCTAATTTAAGTACTAGTATATAAGATTAACTACTAGTCACACATCTTATTTTCAATGACAGAGAAATGGGATAAGAAAAAATTCATATATATATATATCTCCTTACATATCATATATATTATAAACATACATTTTATTCATATATATCATTTGAATACATATATATGTGTATATATATATACACACATATATCTGTATGTTGTTGTTCAGTCTCTAAGTCATGTCCAGCTCTTGCGACCCCACAGACTGCAACATGCCTGGCCTCTCTATCCTTCACTATCTCCTGGAGTTTGCCCAAGTTCATGTCCATTGAAGTGGTAATACCATCCAACCACCTCATCCTCTTGTCCCCCTCTTCTTCTGCCTTCAATCTTTCCCTGCATCAGGGTCTGGGAAATATATATATATATATATAATACATAATACATATCTTTGTCCTCTGGTGTCACTAGTGATGATGTTATGTTAGACTATAAGAGGAACATTTTCAATTAAGGTTACTATTCAGCTGCCTTTAAAGTAGGAAGATTATTCTGGATTATCAGATTGAATCCAGTGCAGTCACATGAGCTCTTAAAATAAGTAAAGAAGGCAGAAAAGGATGTCAGAGACATGAGAAAGGAGAAATCAGAGAAATCTGAAGCATGAGAAGGAGCTAAAACACCACTGTTAGATTTGAAGATAGAGAAGGTCACAAGCTAGAAGCTGAGAACCCCCATCTGACAATCACTAATGAACGAGCACTTCATTTCAACAACCAGAAGAAACTGGATTCTGCCAACAACTTAAATAAACCTGGGAGTGAGTCTCACTCAGAGCCCCAGTTAAAAGCACAGGCCAGCTAAGCACCTTGAGTACTCAGGTCATACCTCACTTCTGACCAACAAAACTGTGAGATAAGAAATGGTATTCTTTGGTGTCACTCAATTTGTGGTAATTTGCCCTGGCAGCCATGGAACTACCTATGAAACCTACTGTGGCTTTAGGATCAGGGGGAGTTCACTCTTATATTCACATCTATTTGATGATGGAGCATTGCTGTGGGGATTATGAATGATTTTGAGTATGTTTATTGGAGTATGCACTGCAGAACTAGAGAAATAACCACAGGGTGGTCTAGGGACCCACTATGCCCAATGAAGATATGGGTCTGAACCAGAATTCTATTGACCACCTAATACTCAAAAGTTCCTACTCTTACTAAGGAATCATAGCAGGATTTTATATCTCCAGTTATACATTTCAGAAAGTTCACAGTCAGTGTCCAGGAATCCCATAAAAGTATTTCTTCTTCCCCAATGACAAGAAATCTGGTAAATTATTAAAAGTTCTTCTAGGAGAAAACTAGGAGTAAGATTGATAGGATACAGTTCTGGCTGCGCAGCAATGTCTTTCATCTTTTGTCAATGCCTTTGCTCCATTCAAGGGCCAATTCACTTGGTAAATAAGTGAAATAAAGAACAGGAAAACAATAACAAAATCAACAAAACTAAAATTTAGTTTTTCAAAAAGATAAGCAAAATGACAAACCTTTAACAAGACTAACCAAAAGAAATGCCAAAAACAACAGCAGCAGCAAAAAACAGCCCTAAACAGACCCAAGAATCAAGATTGCTGGGAAAAATATCAACAACCTCAGATATGCAGATGACATCATTTTAATGGCAAAAAGTGAAGAGGAACTAAAGAGTCTCTTGATGAGGGCAAAAGAGGAGAGTGAAAAAGCCGGCTTAAAACTCAACATTCAAAAAATGAAGATCATGGCATCTGGTCTTATCACTTCTTGGCAAATAGATGAAGAAAATGTGGAAATTAATGTCAGATTTCATTTTCTTGGGTTCCAAAATCAATGTGGATAGTGACTACAACCATGAAATTAAAAGATGCTAGCTTCTTGGAAGAATTGTCATGACAAACCTAGACAGTATATTAAAAAGCAGAGACATCACTTCACCGACAAAGGTCCATATAGTGAAAGCTAGGGTTTTTCCAGCAGTCATGTATGGATATGAGAGTTGGACAATAAATAAGGCTGAGCACCAAAGAATTGATGCTTTTGAACTGTGGTGTTGGAGAAGAATCTTGAGAGTCCCCTGGAAAACAAGGAGTTCAAACCAGATATCCTAAAGGAAATCAACCCTGAATATTCATTGGAAGGATTTATGTTGAAGCTCTAATACTTTGGCAACCTGATGCGAAGAGTCAACTCATTGAAAAAAACTCTGATGCTGGGAAAGGTTGAGAGTAGGAGGAGAAATGGGTGACAGGGGATGAGATGGTTGGATGGTATCACTGACTCAGTGGACATGAGTTTGAGCAAACTCTGAGATATAGTGAAGGACAGGGAATCCTGGCATGCTGCAGTCCATGGGGTCACAAAGAATCAGACATGACTTAGCAACTGAACAAAAACAATAAATAACATTTTTAAAAAGCCTCATACTTAAACAGACCCCTTTCCCCATCACACACCAAATAATGGGTAAGATATATAACAATCAAGGCTAGAGAAGCTGGAAGAACTGAGAGTTGTCTTGGAGTAAGAGTTTGGCCAGAAGGGTGCTCAGATCACATATCATACCTGTTTTTAGAGTTTCAGGAAGCCCTGTAAGGACAGAGAAGGAGTAAGAGGCTGGAGGTGAGACAGATATCAGGGTTCATGGACAGAGATCATGAAGACCAACTAGTGTAGACATCGGTAACCCAGATCAAGAAGTTGAGGAACAAGGTATCAGAGGGTCATCTGAATAGAAGGACTGGGGACACTGGAAGCACAGAGAAAGCTTCCCCCTGAGCCAGATTTGGTCTAAGAGTGAGAGTGAGCACAGGTGGAAGGGAAGTAGTATAGTAGCTGAGGGTGCTGAGTATGCTTACGCTTCCCTAGAGTCAGGCCTCCCATCCACGAGATGCAAAAAATACAACTTTGTCCACCCTCCCTCTTATGTAACCAGATCTTTTCAGCCTGAAGTAAGATACATGTTGTAATTATACCAAAGAGCCTTACACAAATAAAAATACAAAAAGTGAAACTCACCAGTCAAAGCCATTGAATTCATTTGAAGTTTCTATCCATGTGAAAAATAAAAGCACAGACAAGCAAAATGACATAATCAGCCATGGGTAAAATAATCGCTCTCTCTGGGAAGAGACAGAAGGAAATCTTATTTAACTCCATTTATTTATGGTACTTCTGCAACATCTGTTTATACTCCTCAAAGGTCTACATAGTTAAAGTGTAGCATTACCCTCCCCTGACTGGAGAGACCACTGTATTCTGTTAACCCTATGGAATTTTACAAAATTTTATTTATAACATTATCCTGAACTAAAGTTTTGTGTGTATATGTTTATATCTGATGTCACAGTTTCTTCTTTGAGGAAAAGGAAATTTCATTACACTTCTATGTATTCCCAATCATGGTCTCTCAACAATCATCTGTTGATTCATCTACCTCTCCATGTACCAAATGTATGTTCATTCACTGAGTAATTCATTCATTCATTATTCATCAGTTCACTAATGAATAGTCACTTATCCACCCACATTTGGGGGAGAAGAGCATTAGATTAGGGAATAAATCATTTTTTTCCAGTAGCTATAATGCTAGGGACTTCACAAATTACTTACATTTACTTTAATTCTCATATACGAGTTATACAAGTTAGGTATTGTTGATCTCATTTTGTAGAATAAAGAGTTAAAACTCAGAGAGGTTAGGTTAAATGACTCAAGGTCACACATCCAAGCAGGGAAACAGCCTGGATCTGTGAGCTCAAAACCAAGATGGAAATGATCTTTCTGCAAACGTATACAAACTGAACCCTGAAGACAACCCCTGCACTGAAAATTGTATCACAAACTAGCCGAACAATACACTGTCAAACTCTTCCCAGGACTATGACTGTATCAGAAGAATGAGAAATCCTGCCTCACTGGGACACTGCATCCAAACTATTAAAAATGTATAGAATAATCCCTGCCCTGTACAAATTACACAGTTATTGTGAGCACTAAGAATAAGGAAACAAAATGGAAAACAGAGTTCTTCAAAATGGTGAGAGGTATAGGCAACAAGGCACTAAACCACCACTTCTGGAGTAAAAATATAAAGAGAACAGGTTTTGACTCGGAGTATACTCACCCTCTACACAAATCATGTGTGGACTTTAAAAAATATGTATCACATAGTCACTCCCCTACTTACAACCCTCCCAGAGCAGCCCACTGTACAAGAATATCATCCCAACTGCCTGCCATGGCCCAAAGGTCTTACATGATCAAGTCTTGCCCATCCCTGACCTCATCCCATTCTACATACTAACTCCATTATTGAACTCCAGACATACTGGTCTTCTTTATGTTTATAGAACATGATCAGATCTGTTCCTTTGTTGTTCAGTTGCTCAATCATGTCCTACTCTTTGTGACTTCTTGGACTGCAGTACACCAAGCTTCCCTGTGCTTCACTATCTCCTGGAGTTTGTGCAAACTTAAGTCCATCAAGTTGATGATGCCATCCAACCATCTCATCCTCTGTTGTTCCCTTCTCCTCCTGCCCTCAATCTTTCCCACCACCAGGGTCTTTTGCATTGACTCGGGTCTTTGCATCAGGTGACCAAGTATTGGAGCATCAGCATAAGTCCTTCTAATGAATATTCAGGGTTGATTTCCTTTAGGATTGACTGGTTTGATTTCCCTGCTGTCCAAGGGACTCTCAAGAGTCTTCTCCAGTACCACAGTTCAGAAGTATCAGTTCTTCAGTGCCCAGCCATCTTTATGGTCCAAATCTCACATCCATACAAGACTACTGGAAAAACAGTTTTGACTATACAGACCTTTGTCGGCAAAGAGATGTCTCCGCTTTTTTAATACACTGTATAGGTTTGTCATAGCTTTTTTTCCCCAAGGAGCAGGTGTTTTTTAATTTCAAGGTTGCAGTCACCGTCTGCAGTAATTTTGGAGCACAAGAAAATAAAGTCTGTCACTGTTTCCATTTTCCCCCCATCTATTTGCCATGGAGTGATGGGACCACATGCCATAATCTTCTTTTTTTGAATGTTGAGTTTTAAGCCAGCTTTTTATTCTCCTCTTTCACCCTCATCAGGAGGCTCCTTAATTCCTAAGAGTTTTGCACTTCCTGGTTCCCCTGTCTGGAATATTTCTGCCCCAACATGTATACAAGGCTGATTTGATTTTTACATTTAAGAGATTGTTCACATGACATTGCTTCAAAGCAGTCTTCTCAACCATGCTCCCATTTTCCTATGTATTATATTCAAAGCTCTTATCACTATATGAAACCATCTTTCTTCATTACTGTTTATTACCTAACTCATCCCACTACAATACAAGCCACAGGAAGGCCAGAAGCCTTAGTGGTCTTACTCACTGTGGAGCACATTCAATGAACTTGTTCTTGTTGCATAAACAAATGTCCTTATTTTGATTCTCACTGTTGCCACACTCGCTCAAAAATGTTTAAAGGCTCCCCATTGTTTACAGAACAAAGTTCAAACATTTTAACTTGACATAAAGATGCCTTAAAATTTTATTAAAACATTCCTTTCTGACCTGATCACTTATCATTTATCACCTTATCTGCTCATAAATTCAACACTGGAAATTCATGTTTCCCTAAACACCACTATATTTCTCTATCTCTGGACTTCTGACCACCTGAATTCCTCCACCTAGAATCCCCTACACCATCATTCCTATAAGTGGAAGATGACTTCACAAGTCAGTGACTCCAAGAACAGCAAAATGATAGCTAATATTTATTGAGTGCTAATTGTGTGCTGAGTCCAGTTTTAAGTATTGTGTTGAGCCCAATTTTAAGTTTCCACATAACACTTCTCTCCTCACAACAAACCCAATTGGTGGTTACTGTTGCTACCATCTCTATTATTCAAGTGAGGAACCAATCCCTGGAATGTTAGGCAACTGGCCCAAGGTCCCACAGTAGTTAAGCTCTAGTTTGGAGATAGTCAGTGATGAAGCCATAAATTTAATCCAGGCAGTCTTTCCCTAGAACACAAGGAATTTTCTCTTTTGCTATATGCTAGACTCCTTCTCCTGAGCAGAAATAGGGCTTTGAGAATTATCTAAGGACTTTGAGAATTATGTAGTTTAATTCCCTATCTGTAAAAGGTCTCAGAGATAGCACAAAACCAGCCCAAGGGCAGAGACGGAACAAGGACTAAAACATTGTCTCAGGCTCTGGTTCAGGGATTTTTTCCATTATACCACACTTCCTCTTCCAATGGCATCCTTCCCAGGAATCCTCCCTTCTTTCACTCTATGTCCTTCTGTATAGCTCTCTTATCACTTAGTACATCATCCTTAAGTAATAAGTATCTGTTCAATCGATTTGCTCTTCTCCGCTTTTGCCATTACTATGCTAATCCAGGACACCATCAGCTTTTCCTTGAATATTGCTGTTGCTTTCTCTTTGAAGGCAAAAACATCTCCTGCATTACTCTTGTACCTTTTTTTGCATCTTCCATATGAAACCATTCCAAAACACAGCGTGGGCAACATTAGAAGCTTAAAATCTTTAGGGATTCTTTTTTACCCCGATCTTAATTTAGGGACTATTTCCTACATGGCAGACGTCAAATTCTTAAAACCACACAACATCTGTTCCATTCTCTCTTTACATTCACTTCCCATCACTTCTCCATTCATATCCTCCACTCCACCTAAAATATACTAAGCCCTTTGACTCCTCCAATATCATTTCTTCTGCCATCCTCCATTCTTTCCCTGTCTAATTCTGATCACTTTACACCTTCTAAATAAAGTTATTTTTGACCCATTAAACATGATGCATGACTGTGTATGTAGACATACACACACAGAGACATGCACACTATATAGCACTTCTCTCAAGGAGAGAATACACACTTTCCCATATCTAAGAAAGTGTGGTCCATCTCCCTCCCGACTCATATACCAAAGAGCAGCAGCAGAGTGGACGTTTAGCTTTTTTCTTCTGTTGGGCTTCCCATTTGCAACTGTAGCAGCCATTAAGGAAAGTCATATAGCATTCATAGTTGAAGTAGTATTTAATCCAAGAATTAAAGTTTTTCCATCTTCCTGTCTCTTCATTTCCAGTCTCAGTCCTGTTAATATCATCCATGGTTCACCCTTTTGCTGAAATAGTAAATAAAATAGTCAGACTCCAGTAGCTTCTTCATGTTTCATACCCCCACTATTCTACAGAAAATTCCATCAATAATGGAGAGATCTTTCAAAAGATCATAATCTAGGAAGATGAACTGGATTTGATGTAGAAGAGCAGAGTTTCATCCTATCTTTCCTACTAACTAGGTGAGTGTTTATTGCAGATACTGCACCATTCAAAGTTTAGCTTTTTCACTGTTATAATGGTACCATGTTCTCTACCCTAGCTAACTAATAGATGCTGAAAAAATTCAAACTAGATAATATATATGAATGTGTTATTAAAACAATAGTATGTTCTTGAAAGGAGTACATTAAGGCTGCATATTGTCACCCTGTTTATTTAGTTTATATGCAGAGTACATCATGAGAAATGCCAGGCTGGATGAAATACAAGCTGGAATCAAGATTTCCAGAAGAAATTTCAACAAACTCAGATATGCAGATGTTACCATTCTAATGGCAGAAAGTTAAGAGGAACTAAAGAGCCTCTTGATGAGGGTGAAAGAGGAGAGTGAAAACGCTGGCTTAAAACTCAACAGTCAGAAAATTAAAATCATGGCACCTAGTCCCATCACTTCATGGCAAACAGAAGGGGAAAAAGTGGAAACGGTGACAGATTTTATTTTCCTGGGCTGCAAAATCACCAGGGAGAGTGACTGCAGCCAAGAAATTAACACACTTCCACCTTGGAAAGAAAGCTATGGCCAACCTAGACAGTCTATTAAAAAGCAGAGACATCACTTTGCTGACAACGGTCCATACAGTCAAAGCTACGGTTTTTCCAGTAGTCATGTACGGATGTGATAGCTGGACCATAACGAAGGCTGAGCAAGGAAGAATTGATGCTTTCAAACTGTGGTGCTGGAGAAGACTCTTGAGAGTCCCTTGATTGAAAGGAGATCAAACCAGCCAATCCTAAACTATTCACTGGAAGGACTGATCCTGAAGCTGGAGTTCCAATACTTTGGCCACCTGATGTGAAAAGCTGAGTCATTCGAACAGACCCTGATGTTGGGAAAGTTAGAGGGCAGGAGGAGAACTGGGCAACAGAGGACAAGATGGTTGGATGGCATCACCGACTCAAAGGACATGACTTGAGCCAACTCCAGGAGATAGTGAAGGACAGAGAAGCCTGGCGTGCTGCAGTCCATGGGGTCACAAAGAGTCAGACACAACCTAGCAACTGAAAAACAACAACAATGATCTTGATATAACCTGAGATCTTAGAGACATGGTTGAAGTATATGAAAAAATATCACCCTTGACTAATGAGTTCCTCAGACACACAAGTATCTGCCCCTTCTTTTTCCTCCCACATGTGGCTTTTCTAGAGTGAGCTTCAATTAAGAATTATGGAATATTCAGAATAGCAATGGCTGAAATAAGTTTATTTTTGCTTTTGCCAACAAAAAAATTTCAAAGGTTTAAAGCAGAAATTATTTGGTACTTTAGAACCCAGACATCTTTCAGTTTGCTATTCCACTACAACACATGGCTCCTCAGGGTACAAAATGGCTGCTAAAGGTGTGTCTATCATTCCAATCCAACCACCAAGAAGAAAAGAACAAAGAAGGGTGCTTCCCCTTATTTTAATGATGTTTCAAGAAGTTGGAGATGGCATTTCACTAACAAGGGCTTTCTTACCAGCAAAACAACAATAACCAGATATTAAGGACATCTAGACGTTAGTACTGCGTTTTCTCATCCTTCTGTGCTCAGATAAGGCTCTCAGACATATGAACTTTCAGAGAATGTATGGATTTGGGGAAAATTTTTAATGAAACGTGGCTTCCCTGGTGGCTCATATGGTAAAGTGTCTGCCTGCAATGTGGGAGATCCAGGTTTGATCCCTGGGTTGGGAAGGCCGCCTGGAGAAGAAAATGGCAACCCACTTCAATACTCTTGCCTGGATAATTCCATGGACAGAGGAGCCTGGTTAGGCTACAGTCCATGTGGTTGCAAAGAGCTGGACACGACTGAGCAACTTCACTTTCACTTTCTTTTAATGAAACAAAAATAGTCTTAGAGATCTTATTCCAGGCAATTATCTCTGCCCCTGGTATCTTTCTTTGTGCTCCATTTGTTTTTTCGGAAAGGCATTCCAATGTTGTAGCAAAAAGCAAATAGTCTGAATGTCCACTTCAGGTTAAAATGATATAAGAGGGCCTAGGGTAATACTCTCACATTAAGTGATTTAAAAACTAGGCAAAATATGTAACAAAATGTTTCATATAGTATATAGTAGACAGTGAAGGACAGTAATCCTTGAGAGGGGAAACAGGAAGTACGTGTTTTAATGCTCCATTTACAATCTCTATTGAGCTTCCAGGATGAAGCACAGGGTGTGAGAATATAGTGAAGTCTGGCAATATTCTAGAAATGAGCAGAAAGAAATTGGAATTGGTGGAAATAAGGGTACCTCCTGGGTGTCTCCAGAGTCTCTGGCTGTATACTAATCAATACACACTTGCAAAGAAATTACCTGAGGACAGGGAGAGAACTGCATAAAAGGAGGTGATGAGAAAATCTCCAAAGGGTCACAGTACCAACTCTGAGAAGAGTTGTTATTTCCACCAGAGGAGCAAAACCTTATAATACCTACAGTACCACGTAGCATACTCAGATGGGTATTGCCTTGGTGGTGGGGAAAAAAAATTAAGCCTACATCAAAGGCTGCTATGGTCTAACCAGACAAACTTAAAGGTAAGTTTCAAAATAATGAAAATATTTCCAGGTTACATAAGTTATGGAACAAGATCAAGAATACTTTTTTAATATAAAATGCAGACAACAAAGCAAAATTCACAATGCCTAGCACCCAATGAAAATTATCAGGATTTTTCCTGATAGAGGCCTCCACGCTGGCTCAGTGTAAAGAATCCACCTGCTATTGCAGGTGATATGGGTTTGATCCCTGAACCAGGAAGATCCCACATGCCATCAAGCAACAAATCCTGTATGCCACAACTATTGAACCAGTGCTCTAGAGTCCAGAAGCCACAGGCAGTGAAGCCCACGCAACCTACAGCCCATTTTTTGCAACAAGAGAGGCCACCTCCCCCCCCCCCAAAAAAAAGAAGGAGAGAGAGAGAGTGAGAAACCTGCATACTGCAACCAGAGAGTAGCCCCTGCCTGTCACAACTATAGAAAAGCCCAGGCAACAACAAAGACCCAGTAGAGCCAAAAATAAATAAATAATTAAAAAAATAATAAAGCAAAAATTCACAATCCATAAATAAGAAAAAATCAATCAACAACAACTCAGAAACGTCTCAAATGACAGACTTAGTAGGCAAGGACATTAAAGTATCATTACAATTGTATCCCATGTTCAAGACAGCAGAAGAAGGTGTATAGTTGAAGGAAATACATAATATTTGTTGGAAATTTCAACAAGTGCTATTTATTTCACTTATATTTATAATACTTATTCTTTGCAAAATAATTCTTTAAAAAGATGTAGACTGAACTTCTAGAAATGAAAGATATAACCTGTGAGATGAAAAATGCACTGCTAAGATTAAAAGGGAACTGTAGAAAAAAGATTAGAAGCTTGAGAATTTGAAAAAAAGAAGAGAAACTGTGACTTGCAGAACAACTTTAAGCATTCTAATATAAACGTGACTGGAGTTGCTGAAAGAGAGGAGGGACAAAGTAAGGGACAAAAAATATTTGAAGAGCAAATTACTATCTTCCAAAATTGAAGAAAATTATAAACCCACAGACCAGGAAGCACCACAAAACCCGTAGAAAAGGCACATACAAAAAATAAAATACATCTGAATCAAGATGCTTAAAAACACTGATAAAAAGAAAATCTCAAAGAATGACTCTTGTACATTCTATCAAGAAAAAAAAAAAAGAGTTCTCTTTAAAAAAAAAAAAAATGTGAATCCAGAAAACAGTAGAGTAACATCTTTAAAGAACTGAAGAAATTCTTTTATAAAATGTTTAAACAGAATTTAGCACTCTGCAAAAAGAGTTCTAAAAAAGATAGTGAAATAAAGATCTTTTCAGCTATTCAAAAGTAGA
Source organism: Bos grunniens (assembly GCF_055505025.1). Classification (NCBI taxonomy): domain Eukaryota; kingdom Metazoa; phylum Chordata; class Mammalia; order Artiodactyla; family Bovidae; genus Bos; species Bos grunniens. Next base: position 32,741,774 of record NC_141193.1, read on the forward strand.
AAGACAGGTAACTTCTATTAAAAGAAATAAGGAATCTCCACAGTGTTCTCCATAGTGGCTGTACTAGTTTGCATTCCCACCAACAGTGTAAGAGGGTTCCCTTTTCTCCACACCCTCTCCAGCATTTATTGCTTGTAGACATTTGGATTGCAGCCATTCTGACTGGCGTGAAATGGTACCTCATAGTGGTTTTGATTTGCATTTCTCTGATAATGAGTGATGTTGAGCATCTTTTCATGTGTTTGTTAGCCATCTGTATGTCTGCCTTATGATCCAGCAATCCCACTGCTGGGCATACACACTGAGGAAACCAGAAGGGAAAGAGACACGTGTACCCCAATGTTCATCGCAGCACTGTTTATAATAGCCAAGACATGGAAGCAACCTAGATGTCCATCAGCAGATGAATGGATAAGAAAGCTGTGGTACATATACACAATGGAGTATTACTCAGCCATTAAAAAGAATACATTTGAATCAGTTCTAATGAGGTGGATGAAACTGGAGCCTATTATACAGAGTGAAGTAAGCCAGAAGGAAAAACATAAATATAGTATACTAACGCATATATATGGAATTTAGAAAGATGGTAACAATAACCCTGTGTATGAGACAGCAAAAGAGACACTGATGTATAGAACAGTCTTATGGACTCTGTGGGAGAGGAAGAGGGTGGGAAGATTTGGGAGAATGACATTGAAACATGTAAAATATCATGTAAGAAACGAGTTGCCAGTCCAGGTTCGATGCACGATACTGGATGCTTGGGGCTAGTGCACTGGGACGACCCGGAGGGATGGTGTGGGGAGGGAGGAGGGAGGAGGGTTCAGGATGGGGAACACATGTATACCTGTGGCAGATTCATTTTGATATTTGGCAAAACTAATACAATTATGTAAAGTTTAAAAATAAAATAAAATTTAAAAAAAAAGAAACAACAAAAAAAAAAAAAACAAAGAACATAATGATGAAAAATGATTTTTAAAAAAATCATTTTTCATATATATGCATCCAATCACCTAGCCTCTAGAGGAAATATACACAAGTTCACAATAATACTGGGAGATTTAGCACACTTCTCTCAATAAAGGATATAATAAGCAAACAAAAATTCTGTAAGAATTCTTAAGATTTAACAACTACTAATAAGCTAGTTTTACCATTTATAGAATACTGTACTCAATATTTGCAGTATGTATATTCTTTTCCAATGAAAATGGAGCATTTATCAACAGCGATCACATATTGAGCCACACAACTGATTGTGTTAAACATCTAAGAATTAAAATTGAAAACATGTCCCATAGGGTTAAAAAAAAAAAAAAGCCACCCTGAAACTATGCACCATAAGATTACCAGAAACTGGTGAGTAACAGAAATTCTTAAGCTTGTCTTACAGATCAGCAGATAAGGGAACATCTTGTTTTTAAAAACTCTCTGCTTATAGCCTGCCTTCAATGAGCAAGTTTCCTTAATTACTTCTTGCAGAACGGATACTCTTCAAGCTTCACATAGCTTAGGAACTTAAGAGTCAGCTCTTGTCCAATTTGAGCCAGCTTGACTATTTAGGACCACCAACCCTAAAACTGCGCATGTACAAGTGTCCAGTGGGTAACCTTTTGACTTCAAAAGACCACAAAATTAACCATATGATCATGCTAAACTGCCTCCATTTATGAACATGTATCCCATGAAGAAGAATGTAACTCAGATACATCTATACAGAATACCAGTTACCTCACCTTTTCCACACCTCTGATCACCTTTTCCCATGCAAGACCACCCTACTTCTTTATCCCATAAACATCTGAAGCCCCACACTTTCAGGAAGCTGGATTTGAGATTTATTTTCCCAGCTCTGAGATTTAGTCTCTGTTACAAACCTCAGCATCTTAGTGTTTGGTTTCCTATGTATCAGGCAAATAAACCTAATTCTGTAACAAATTTGGTAGTCAGTTAGGAGGTAAGTGCAGATGGACTTTTTGCTCATGGTTTATTAGTGGCTTTCTGGTATTGAGCAAGCAAGCTCAATGAGCCCAACAGCTGGATAAGCCCAAGCAGCTGCCTGGTCCATTGGGTCCAGGGACCACTCCCTGGAATTTCCTGGGCATGGGACCATTGACCTTTGGCACATAATTTTGCTTTGCAATGAAGAAATAGTTTCTGGGTCTGAAAGACACTTTTGCGTGAGTAAGTTCGCTAAAAATTACCAAGGAAGCCCCATTAAAATTTACCTGTGCCTAAATTGTCTACATCATGGGTTAGAGGTCCTGCTGGTGTGAATTTGGCAGAATCACGGGATAGAGGCCCACACTAATAGATACAATACAAAATGTTTTGGGTACTGAGATAATCTAAACCAGGGTTAATATCCTGGGGTTCTGGCTTCTAGTTTTATTTTTGGCCCTATTTGTCTTGTCTATGTCTGATCACCTTATTTGCTAACAATTGGCTATATAGGGGCTAAGAAATTGGAAAGATTTGCATTGTATGCTAAAATAAAGCCAAAATAAAATGGGAAATTTGGTTTCTAAAGCCTATCGTCTCTCAGACAGGCAGTGACCTACTGGAATTCCCAGTTGATTCATGAACATGGAGCCAATTGGTATGGAGCCAATATTTGCAAGTACTTATTTAACTGAGAACTGAAAGAATCTTACCCTAAAATGGCCAAGATGGGAAGGTATCTTTTGACATTTAAATATTAGGATTTTTTGCATATGCCATTAAAGAAGCTGCCTTGATAAAATATCTTTTTAAAATTCTGATCCTGAACGAACAAAAACATTCCTAGGAAAAGGCTTAAAGTTATCACCCTATCATATTCTTGAAATGCAAACACAGTCCACAAAGCCAGAGATTCAGTTCAGTTCAGTTGCTCAGTCTTGTCTGACTCTTTGCAAAGCCATAGACTGCAGCATGCCAGGCCTCCATGTCCATCACTTCCCAGAGTTTACTCAAATTCATGCCCATTGAGTCAGTGATGCCATCCAAACATCTCATCCTCTGTTTTCCCCTTCTCTGCCTGCCTTCAATCTTTCCCAGAATCAGAGTCTTTTCTAATGAGACAGTTCTTCCCATCAGGTGGCCAAAGCTTCCGCAACAGTCCTTCCAATGAATATTCAGGACTGATTTCCTTTAGGATGGACTGGTTGGATCTCTTTGCTTTCCAAGGGACTCTCAAGAGTCTTCTCCAACACCACAGTTCAAAGCATCAATTCTTCAGTGCTCAGCTTTGTTTATAGTCCAACTCACATCTGTACATGAACACTGGAAAAACCATAGCCTTGACTAGATGGACCTCTGTTGGCAAAGTAATGTCTCTGCTTTTTAATATGCTATCTAGGTTGGTCATAACTTATCTTTCAACAGCAAGTGTCTTTTCATTTCAAGGCTGCAGTCACCATCTGCAGTGATTTTGGGGCCCTCCAAAATACACTCTGTTGCTGTTTCCACTGTTTCCCCATCTATTCGCTATGAAGTGATGGGACCAGATGCCATGATTTTAGCTTTCTGAATGTTGAGTTTTAAGACAACTTTTTCACTCTCTTCTTTAACTTTCAACAAGAGGCTCTTTAGTTCTTCACTTTCTTCCATTAAGTGTGGTGTCATCTGCATATCTGAAGTTACTGATATTCTTCCCAGTGATCTTGATTCCAGTTGTGCTTCATCCAGTCCAGCATTTCTCATGATGTACTCTGCATACAAGTTAAATAAGCAGAGTGACAACATACAGCCTTGATATACTTCTTTCCTGATATGGAACCAGTCTGTTGTTCCATGTCCAGTTCTAACTGTTGCTTCTTGACCTGCACACAGATCTATCAGGAGGCCGGTCAGGTGGTTTGGTATTTCCATTGCTTGAAGAATTCTCCACAGTTTATTGTGATCCACACAGTCAAAGGCTTTGGTGTAGTCAACAAAGCAGAAATAGATGTTTTTCTGGAACTCTCTTGCTTTTTCCATGATCCAGCAGATGTTGGCAATTTGATCTCTGGTTCCTCTGCCTTTTCTAAATCCAGCTTGAACATCAGGAAGTTCACAGTTCATGTATTGCTGAAGCCTGGCTTGGAGAATTTTGAGCATTACGTTACTAGCATGTGAGATGAGTGCAATTGTGCGGTAGTTTGAACTTTCTTTGGCATTGCCTTTCTTTGAGATTGGAATGAAAACTGACCTTTTCCAGTCCTGTGGCCACTGCTGAGTTTTCCCAATGTGCTGGCATATTGGGTGCAGCACTTTCACAGCATCATCTTTCAGGATTTGAAATAGCTCAACTGGAATTCTATCACCTCCACTAGCTTTGTTCATAGTGATGCTTTCTAAGGCCGACTTGACTTCACATTCCAGGATGTCTGGCTCTAGGTCAGTGATCACACCATCGTGATTATCTGGGTCGTGAAGATCTTTTTTGTACAGTTCTTCTGTGTATTCTTGCCACCTTTTCTTAATAACTTCTGCTTCTGTTAGGTCCATACCATTTCTGTCCTTTATTGAGCCCATCTTTGCATGAAATGTTCCCTTGGTATCTCTAATTTTCTTGAAAAGATCTCTAATCTTTCCCATTCTGTTGTTTTTCTATTTCTTTGCATCGATTGCTGAGGAAGGCTTTCTTATTTCTTCTTGCTATTCTTTGGAACTCTGCATTCAGATGCTTATATCTTTCCTTTTCTCCTTTGCTTTTCGCTTCTTTTCTTTTCACAGCTATTTGTAAGGCCTCCTCAGACAGCCATTTTGCTTTTTTGCATTTCTTTTCCACAGAGATGGCCTTCATCCCTGTCTCCTGTATAATGTCATGAACCTCATTCCATAGTTCATCAGGCACTCTATCAGATCTAGTCCCTTAAATCTATTTCTCACTTCCACTGTATAATCATAAGGGATTTGATTTACATCATACCTGAATGGTCTAGTGGTTTTCCCTACTTTCTTCAATTTAAGTCTGAATTTGGTAATAAGGAGTTCATGATCTGAGCCACAGTCAGCTCCTGGTCTTGTTTTTGCTGACTGTATAGAGCTTCTCCATCTTTGGCTGCAAAGAATATAATCAATCTGATTTCGGTGTTGACCATCTGGTGGTGTCCATGTGTAGAGTCTTCTCTTGTGTTGTTGGAAGATGGTGTTTGTTATGACCAATGCGTTCTCTTGGCAAAACTCTATTAGTCTTTGCCCTGCTTCATTCCGTATTCCAAGGCCAAATTTGCCTGTTACTCCAGGTGTTTCTTGACTTTCTACTTTTGCATTCCAGTCCCCTATAATGAAAAAGACATCTTTTTGGGGTGTTAGTTTAAAAGGTCTTGTAGGTCTTCATAGAACTGTTCAACTTGACCAACCTAGACAGCATATTAAAAAGAAGAAACATTACTTTGTCACCAAAGGTACGTCTAGTCAAGAGTATGATTTTTTCCAGTAGTCATGTATGGATGTGAGAGTTGGACTATGAAGAAAGCTGAGTGCTGAAGAATTGATGCTTTTGAACTGTGGTGCTGGAGAAGACTCTTGAGAGAAACCCTTGGACTGCAAGGAGATCCAACCAGTTCATCCTAAAGGAAATCAGTCCTGAATATTCACTGGAAGGACTGATGTTGAAGCTGAAACTCCAATACTTGGGCCACTGATGTTGAAGCTGAAACTCCAATACTTGGGCCACTGATGTTGAAGCTGAAACTCCAATACTTTGGCCACTTTTCATTCATCTGAAAAGACACTGATACTGGAAAAGACTGAAGGCAGGAGGAGAAGGGGACGACAGAGGATGAGATGGTTGGATGGCATCACTGACTCAATGGACATGAGTTTGAGTAAACTCTGGGAGTTGGTGATGGACAGGAAGCCTGGCGTGCTGCAGTCCATGGGGTTGCAAAGAGTCGGACACGACTAAGCGACTGGACTGAACTGAACTGAGATGTTTTTCTGGAACTTTCTTGCTTTTTCGATGATCCAACAGGTGTTAGCAATTTGATCTCTGGTTCCTCTGCCTTTTCTAAATCCAGCTTGAACATCTGCAAGTTTACGGTTCACATACTGTTGAAGCCTGGCTTGAAGAATTTTGAGCATTGCTTTGCTAGTGTGTGAGATGAGTGCAATTGTGCGGTAGTCTGAGCATTCTTTGGCATTGCCTTTCTTTGGGATTGGAATGCAATCTGACCTTTTCCAGTCCTCTGGCCACTGCTGAGTTTTCCAAATTTGCTGACATATGGAGTGCAGCACTTTCATAGCATCATCTTTCAGGATTTGAAAGAGCTCAACTGGAATTCCATCACCTCCCTAGCTTTGTTTGTAGTGATGCTTCCTAAGGCCAACTTGACTTCTCATTCCAGGATGTCTGGCTCTAGATGAGTGATCACATCATCATGCTTATCTGCATTCTGAAGATCTTTTTTGTATTCTTGTCGCCTCTTTTTAACATCTCCTGCTTCTGTTAGGTCCATACCATTTCTCTTTATTGAGCCCATCTTTGCATGAAATGTTCCCTTGGAATCTCTAATTTTCTTGCATTGGAATAGGTGTATTTAACTCAGATGACCATTATATCTGCTACTGTGGACAAGAATCTCTTAGAAGAAATGGAGTAGCCATCATAGTCAACAGAAGAGTCTGAAAAGCAGTACTTGGATGCTTCGGTACTTGGTGGAGGAAATAGGTAAAGGGGAATAAGAGGTCCATTTATAAAGTGTACAAGCCAGGGGGATAAGGAATATGGTCAATAATACTGTAAGAGGAAAGATAGTTACTAGACTTATCATGGTGATAATTTCATAATGTATGAAAATGTCAAATAACTATGCAGCATATCTAAAACTAACTTAATATTCAATGTCAACTGTATTTCAGCTTAAAAAAAAAAAAAAGGAAAGCAGTTTAAACTCATCTATCTTTATCCATCAGAGAGTATAGAGAATGAAAACCACAGTCACAGAAAACTAACCAATCTGATCACATAGACCACAGCCTTGCCTAGCTCAATGAAATTATGAGCCAGGCCTTGTAAGGGCCACCCAAGACAGACGGGTCATGGCAGACAGTTCTGACAAAACGTGGTCCACTGGAGAAAGAATGACAAACCACCTCATTATTCTTGCCTTGAGAACCCCATGAACGGTATGAAAAGGCAAAAAGGTATGACACTGAAAAATGAACTCCCAGGTCAGTAGGGGCCTCATATGCTACTGGAAAAGAGTGGAGAAATAAATCCAGAAAGAATGAAAAGACAGAGCCAAAGCAAAAACAACACCCAGTTGTGGATGTGACGGGTGATGGAAGTAAAGTCTGATGCTGTAAAGAGTAATACTGCATAAGAACCTGGAATGTTAGGTCCATGAATCAAGGCAAATTGGAAGTGGTCAAAAAGGAGATGGCAAGAGTGAACATCGACATTTTAGGAATCGGTGAACTAAAATGGACTGGAATGGGTGAATTTAACTCAGATGACCATTATATATACACTGTGGGCAAGAATTCCTTAGAAGAAATGGAGTAGCCATCATAGTCAACAAAAGAGTCCAAAATGCAGTATTTGGATGCAATCCCAAAAATGACAGAATGAGCTCTGTTCATTTCCAAGGCAAACCATTCAATATCACAGTAATCCAAGCCTATGCCCTGACCAGTAATGCTGAAAAAGCTGAAGTTGAATGTTTCTACAAATACCCACAAGACCCTCTAGAACTAACACCCAAAAAAAGATGTCATTTTCATTATAAGGGACTGGAATGCAAAAGTAAGAAGTAAAGAAATACTGGAGTAACAGATAAATTTGGCCTTGGAGTACAGAATGAAGCAGGGCAAAGGCTAATAAAGTTTTGTCAAGAGAACGCATTGGTCATAGCAAACAACCTCTTCCAACAACACAAAAGATGACTCTCCACATGGACATCACCAGATTGTCAATACCAAAATCATACTGATTATATTCTTTGCATCCAGAGATGCAGAAGCTCTATACATTCAGCAAAAATAAGACTGGGAGCTGACTGTGGCTCGGATCATGAACTCCTTATTGCCAAATTCAGACTTAAATTGCAGAAAGTAGGGAAAACCAGTAGACCATTCAGGTATCTGTCAGTTCAGTTCGTGTCCTAAATCAAATCACTTATGATTATACAGTGAAAGTGACAAATAGATTCAAGGGATTAGGCCTGATAAACAGAGTGCCTGAAAAACTATGGACAGAAGTGCATGACATTATATAGGAGGGAGTGATCAAGACCATTCCCAAGAAAAAGAACTGCAAAAAGGCAAAATGGTGGTCTGAGGAGGCCTTAAAAATAGCTGTGAAAAGAACAGAAGTGAAAGGCAAAGGAGAAAAGGAAAGATATACCCATTTCAATGCTGAGTTCCGAAGAATAGCAAGGAGAGATAAGAAAGCCAGAGATTACAACTTTAGATTAATTAGTAGAACCTAAATCTGGACAAAGAAAGAGGAGTGGAGGAATGAAGAGGTCTTTTAAACTCAACGGAGGAAACAGAACTTATTCCAACTTTTTTGTTTCTGTCATTGTTTTACAAACTGCTTTATACTGTAATACTTAATTCATGACTAAGTTTTTAAATGAAGGTGTGAGATCTCTAGGTATGTATGTGTGTACTTTATAAGTGTGACATATCTTTATCTCTGAATGCTTTTACCAAAATGAATTTATTAAGTGAGCTCTACTTAACTGGCTTAAAGGAAATCAAATTTCCTTTGATTTCCTATATAAATTTTCTTTATATAAGCAAAATAAATTTGCTTATATAAATTCTCAGAAATATGGGGGAAAAAAACTAACCTGAATGAACTTCAGGTTCAAAACAGCTGGTAAATATTCAGTATTCAATTCATATCTGTATTAATATTAGTTTAAGATTGATTTAATTAATATAGGCATATCTTTAATGTCATCAATATTAAGTCTAATACTTTTATTGTATCTAACTGAAGGTTAAAGTTAAATTCTTTCTGTTGCAAAATGTTTCTGCAAGAAAAAGTTGATATGATGAAACTTTTAAGAAAATTAAATGTAAATGACTCACAGGCCTCAAAATCAAACTGATGGTTACCAAAGGGGAACATGGGGGGCAGTGATAAATTAGGAAATTAGAGTTAACATATACACACTACTGTATATAAAATAGATAACTAATAAGGACCTACTGTATAGCACAAAGAATTCTATTCAATATTCTTCAATAACTTATATGGGAAAAGAATCTGAAAAAGAATGTTATATGTGTGTGTGTATATGTATATGTGTGTGTGTATATATATATGAATGATTGACATTGCTGTACGTCTGAAATTAACACATCATAGTAAATCAACTATTCTCTGACAAGTTGTTTTAATTAAATGTAAATGACATAAGAAACTTCTTGGTGAAATCTTTGGGAATAATGACAGTTTGCTGCTCTGCTGCTCAAGTGCTCAGTCATATCTGACTCCTGGTGACCCCATGGACTGTAGCCAGTCAGGTGCCTCTGTCCATGGAATTTTCCAGGCAAGAAAACAGGAGTGGGTGTCCATTTTCCACTTCACGGATCTTTCCAGCCCAAGGATCAAACCTGCATCTCTTACGTCTCCTGCATTGGCAAGATGGTTCTTTACTACTGCACCATTTGGGCAGCCCAATTATATTTTAGGCCTATCTATTTTAAAATACTCTCTCAAGATATTTGGTAATTTGAAAGTTTAGAGTTTTGCAAAATTATGTTCAATAATCAGATCAGATCAGATCAGTCGCTCAGTCGTGTCCGACTCTTTGCAACCCCATGAATCAGCACCCCAGGTCTCCCTGTCCATCACCAACTCCCGGGGTTCACTCAGACTCACATCCATCCAGTCAGTGATGCCATCCAGCCATCTCATCTTCTGTCATCCCCTTCTCCTCTTGCCCCCAATCCCTCCCAGCATCAGAATCTTTTCCAATGAGTCAATTATTCACATGAGGTGGCCAAAGTACTGGAGTTTCAGCTTTAGCATCATTCCTTCCGAAGAAATCCCAGGGCTGATCTCCTTCAGAATGGACTGGTTGGATCTCCTTGCAGTCCAAGGGACTCTCAAGAGTCTTCTCCAACACCACAGTTCAAAAGCATCAATTCTTTGGCGCTCAGCCTTCTTCACAGTCCAACTCTCACATCCATACATGACCACTAGAAAAACCATAGCCTTGACCAGACGAAACTTTGTTGGCAAAGTAATGTCTCTGCTTTTGAATATGTTATCTAGGCTGGTCATAACTTTTCTTCCAAGGAGTAAGCATCTTTTAATTTCATGGCTGCAGTCACCATCTGCAGTGTTCAATAATAGGAAGCATTAAATATCCAGATCACTCCTAAGTAAGACAAAATACGGCAACTTTAATTGCTAAACAAGTCTAAGTTGCCTACTTTTATCATCTTATGAGAGAAAAATTAAAGATACTTGGGTTCATCGGATGTATGTCTTGTACCACATTGAGGAAAGAAACTATGCTATGAGAAAATATATGTTGCTAGAGGTGTAGAATATGTTCATAAGTTAGCCAATCAGGAAATGCTGCTACGTTCACAACTGCTTGATTCTTCGTTTTCACTAAAGACTAATATTTTTAAGAGATAAAAATTGTAAAATATATTTAATTAAACGTGCATGATAAAAGAGAGAAATGGTAAGGACCTAACAGAAGACAAAGGTATTAGGAAGGGGTGGCAAGAACATAGAACAACTATACAAAAAAAAGGTCTTAATGACCTGGATAACCACAATGTTGTGGTCACTCACCTAGAGCCAGACATTCTGGAGTATGAAGTCAAGTGGACTTTAGGAAGCATTACAGGAAAAAAGCTAGTGAAGGTTGATGAAATTCCAGCTGAGCTATTTAAAATCCTAAAATATGATGCTATTAAAGTGCTGAACTCAATATGCCAGCAAATTTGGAAAATTCATCAGTGGCCACAGAACTGGGAAAGGTCACTTTTCATTCCAATCCCAAAGAAGGGCAGTGCCAAAGAAAGTTCAAACTACCATACAATTGTGGTCATTCCGCATACTAGCAAAGCAATGCTCAAAATCCTTTAAGCTAGGCTTCAGCAGTACGTGAACTAAGAACTTTCAGATGTACAAGCTGGGTTTAGAAAAGGCAGAGAAATCAAACTGCCAACATTTCGATGGAACATAGAGGAAGCAAGAAAATTCCAGAAAAACATCTATTTCTCATTCATTGACTATACTAAAGGCTTTGTGTGGATCACAGCAAACTGTGGAAAATTCTTTTTAAAAAATTGGAATACCGGACCACCTTACCTGTCTCCTGAGAAACCTGTATGCAGGTCAAGAAGCTACAGTTAGAACTAGACATGGAACAACTGATGGGTTCAAAATTGGGAAAGGAATACAACAAGGCTGTATATTGTCACCCTGCTTATTTAAGTTATTTGCAGAGTACATCTTATGCTTTTTCAAAAATGCTTCATCTTCAAGAAGACTCAAAGAAAGGTATAATACAGGTTTTAGATAACTTTCATATCACACCACTGAACAGAAGAAGAAATTTTAAAATTCTAATGGAAACCTTGATGGTTTCATAAAATTGTTAACAAAATATTAAGATCAATGATTAGATATATAGGGTGGAGTAATCTGATGAATATGGTTATAACTTTTACCTGAAATATTACTAGCTATTAATCTATGTTTTCCAGATGTAGGGGAAGATTTCCCCTTAAGCTAATTATCATTGAGGTAATCTGGTAAATTATACCTTTTTAAGTAAAGTTGAAGACTTTCTCTTTTCTATCCTATCCCTCCACAATTGGGAAACTCTTCTACTATTTTTATTTTCATGGAAATACAGTTATTTGAATGAGTTAAATAAGAATTTGTTCTCCTTACAACAGGACACATTTGAAAATATTGCTGATACTACCATGGTTTTGACTGAAACGTCCTGTTTGAATAATACATAATCAGATATGATCCAACAGCTTTAAGGAACTAAAGTGGACTCTATGGAACCATAAAGCCCCTTGAAAAAACAAACCTAGTTGAGTAACAGAAATTTATCAGTATATTTTCTGACTGTAGTGCAGTCAAGTTAGAAATCAATCATAATATGAAAATCAGAAAACTCCACATTTCAGGAAAAAAACACTGTATTTATTTTTAAAAATTATGGGTCAAGGGAAAATAAACATAATTAAAATCAGAAAAAAGTTTTAACTGACTGGTGATGAAATTTAGCTAACTGGTGTTGCAAATGTTGGCCTGTCAAAAAAAAGCGTTGTGAACAAAAGTTTTGTGACTGAGAGGAACGTAAACTGCATGAATACTAAATAAGTCAGCATTTTAACCAGAATCATTACCATAACCATCTCCCAAGTATCTACAGATCCTTTACATTTACTTTGAACAGACAGAGCAGCCAAATTCACACGAAAATTAAGTAGTATTTAGGAAAAGACTAAGACTCTGTTTCCCTGGAGAAGGAAATGGTAACCCAGTCCAGTATTCTTGCCTGGAAAATCCCACAGACAGAAGAGCCTGGCAGGCTACAGTTATGGGGTCGCAAGGAGTCCGACATGACTGACCAACTGAGGACCGGGAAAGGCTAATCAACATGATTTCCCTCCAACAACTTTTCTCTGGTTTCCAAACCCATACAATCAAAACTCTACTGAAATGTCCACCTGGACTTCTTACAGGCATCTCAACCTTATTATGTCCTAAACTGAACTCCTGACCTTTCCCCCAAAATCGACTGCTCTTGTGTTCAGTCCCAACTTAGTACAGGGCACGACTGTTCACAGAGTTGCTTGAGGTAAAATCCAGGGCATGCCGCTCAGGATTGAGAAACGGAAATAATTCCTGCTATAAAAATAAACTAGAAAACAAGACAGAATATATAGAGCACCCTTCACATTTGCAGGGACTTTCAGAGAAGCCGAGGCACGAAACCCGCCCAGGGTCTGTGGGGCTTCGTGGGGCTTCTGGGACCCACTTAGGGGGAAGCCCTCGGTTCTCAAGCGACCTCCCGGCAGCAGGGATGTTAACGGCAGCTCCGACTTCACCTGTGGTGAGCTGACAGGATACAGTGCCTCACTCAAGTATGCCTGCCAATTTAAGAGTGTTAACGTACCTTCCTCCTTCTGGAGATACCTAGGTAAAGCACGGAACTGAACTCAACACTTAACGTGACTTCAAGGTCCCAAACCTAAATCTAGAATTCAGGGTAGAAAAGACCAACGTCTTTCAAGATGGAGGCCAGGCAGAACGAAGCCTAACGTGCCCGGAGTGGGTGGGCGTGGCCAGGGGCGTGGCCTCAATGCCCAGTTAAGCACTAAGACTGAATCTAAAGTCAACCCCCAACCTTACAGTGCCGGAGAAGGCAATGGCACCCTACTCCAGTACTCTTGCCTGGAAAATCCCATGGACAGAGGAGCCTGGTAGGCTACAGTCCATGGGATCGCAAAGAGTCGGACACGACTGAGCGACTTCACTTTCACTTTTCATTTTCATGCATTGGAGAAGGAAATGGCAACCCACTCCATTGTTCTTGCCTGGAGAATCCCAGGGACAGGGGAGCCTGGTAGGCTACCTTCTATGGGGTCACACAGAGTCGGACACGACTGAAGTGACTTAGCATAGCATAGTGTAACCTTACAGTGCACCACACTTTAATAAATGTCTTTAAAGGTATACCGTGTTTGCTTCTCTTCTTTTAAAAATAAACAATTTTCACCAGTCATTTGGTTCAGGCATTAACTATTTTTACAGCCCAGGTAGTCACTGATTGTCTTTTCTTTTAAAATAATTTTTCTTGCTTTTTTTTTTCTTCTTCGCCGCATGCTCTGTCACCTTGGATTTTTTGTGACCTCATGGACTATACCCCGCCAGGCTCCTCTGTGTCCATGGAATTTTCCAGGCAAGAATACTGGAGCAGGTTGCCATTTCCTCCTCCAAGGGATCGTGCTGACTGAGGAACGAACCTGTGTTATTTGCATCTCCTGCACTGGCAGGTGGATTCTTTGCCATTGTGCCACCTGGGAAGCTTTTCTTCACTAACCTGCTTCAAAAATGGACTTGTTTTAGCGCTCTTTAATATCTGATTCTTCTGGCTATTTCTCCAGCTCTGACCTCATTTTGAGCTCTACACTCTTACATCCATCAATCTACTGGTCATCTTTGTCTGAATGTCCTTCGGTAGACACCTCAAACTCAGTAAACCTTAAGCTGAATGATCTTTACCTTCAAATCTACTCCATCTTCTGTGCCTCCAAATCCATGAATGACAAGATCTGAAATGAATGGCTCATTCTTAATAGCTTACTTTCCTTTGCAACACCCCTCCCACTTATACCAACCAAATCTGATTATCATACTTCCTATTCACTTCTATTTATTTCTTCTACTCATTCCCTTGTTAATTTCAATGTCCACTAGGCCCCTAATCAATTCCTTGGTACTGCTTAGTACTACTATGGTAAGTTGTTAAGGTGGTTACTTAGTAGATTCCCAAAGACTCTCACTACTTCCAGTTTACATTCCCAAATTCAAGTAGTGATCTTTTTAAAATGCAAACTTGACTATGTTTACAATTCATTCCAAAAGTTAAAGTTTAAGCTCCTTCAATTAGATCTTCTTTTTTTAAGATTTAATTTTTTAATTTTTATTTATTTTTATTTTATTTTTTAACTTTACAATATTGTATTGGTTTTGCCATATATCAACATGAATCTGCCACAGGTATACACATGTTCCCCATCCTGAACTCTCCTCCCTCCTCCCTCCCCATACCATCCCTCTGGGTCGTCCTAGTGCACCAGCCCCAAGCATCCAGTATTGTGCAATTAGATCTTTTCTTTCTCTCCAGCCACATCTTCCCCCAACTCCCATTCATCCCCATTCATATTGAAACTCTTGCAAAACCAAATCTCCTGTACTACTCTCCTATACCATTCCATAACTTTCTTCACATTTTCCCTACTGCAAGGCTGACCCATTTCCCATCTCCAATTTTCACCCAGTTAACACTTCTTGTTGGTGTAAGACTTAGCTCCGGAAGTCTTCACTGATCATCACCTCCTATTCCTCACCAACAGATTCAGCTGAATACTTCCTCCTCTTGTCTTATATGTCCCTTGAAATGGGTGCACCCACTGAGCTTAGGTAGCAATTAAGGGATTAAGAAATCTTTTGATATGATGATTTTCTGAAACTTCATTCTGATTTCTTCTTTAGACATCTTTTCCTCTTCTCTTATCAACAGAAAATGAAACAAACTCTGGAGGTTGGTCCCACGTTAGGGCAAATATAGTCCTGAAATTAAAAGATGCTTGCTCTTTGGAAGAAAAGCTATGACAAACCTAGACAGCATATAAAAAGCAGAGACATTACTTTGTCAGCAAAGGTCTGTATAGTCAAAGCTATGCTTTTTCCAGTATGTATGGATGTGAGAGTTAGACCATAAAGAAGGCTAAGCACTGAAGAATTGATGCTTTTCAACTGTGGTGTTGGAGAAGACTCTTGAGAGTCCTCTGGACTGCAAGGAGATCCAGCCAGTCCATCCTAAAAGAAATCAGTCCTGAATGTTCATTGGAAGGACTAATGCTGAAGCTGAAGCTTCAATACTTTGGCCACCTAATGCGAAGAGCCAACTCATTAGAAAAGACGCTGATCCTGGGAAAGATTGAAGGCAGGAGGAGAAGGGGATGACAAAGGACGAGATGGTTGGATGGCATCACCAACTCAATGGACATGAGTTTGAGCAAGCTCCAGGAGATAGTGAAGGACAAGGAAGTCTGGTGTGCTGCAGTCCATGGGGGCACAAACAGTCAGATAAGACTAAGCAACTGAACAACAACAAGGTCTGATCCTTTTGTTAGGGGAAGCACACTGATTAAAACCGCCCACCCTGGCCACGCATCATAGTAGCCATTTGCATGAGTTGTTTTATGACAGGAGATCCTGATAAGGAATACGGAACTAATAAGCCACCACCAACCCTAAGAGTTTGGGAAAGGTCGAAAGGACACTGCGTGTCCATCCACTTCCCAGAATCCCTCTCGCTAGCATCCATCTTGGCTGAGCAATTGTGTGCGCCACCAGGAAAGACTCTGAATTAGAGTGACTGGCCAAAGACCACCCAGAAACTAACCCCATCACCACGAGACTGCCAGCCACACAGCAGAGCAGTTCTCCTGGGTTCTCTTATCCTACTGCTCTCCACCCGGGTGCCCTTTACAACAAAATCTCTTGCTTTGTCAGCAGATGTGTCTCCTCAGACAATTCATTTCCGAGTGTTAGACAAGAGCCCAGTTTCGGGCCCTGGAAAGGGTCCCCCTTCCTGCAACACTATCACTCCTGGTTTTAAAGCAGAAGCAAGACAAAATTAAAGTATGCTAAGCAGAATATAAAAAGGATACCAAAGAGTTTATCAAATAAGTCTAACCATCACATCTTTGTTTCAAAGAACATAAGTACTCAATCTCTGTGGGAGTCTTCAAACTTGACTTGGTGACATGATGTAACGAAAGAGACCACAGGTTCCCATTGATATCTGGGAAATATTTTCTCCCAGCTTTATTGTCCCAAAAGAACTGAATCAATTTTATAGAATCATTAAATTCACCCAATTAAACTGTTATTTTGTAATGAATATTGTTTAAAGTCTAGTGGACCAGGTACGAGTCTACACAAAATATATGATGAACTAATAAAAGATTATGCTGGAAGAACTCAATTATCTTTTCAAGACACTCTCAAACCTGCAAAGATTGTCAGTCATTCTTTTAAAACTCCACCCTCCTGTAGAATAGGGGCTCTGAGTCAAACAGTTTGCGTAACAAGCAAGCCAACCTGATAAAGTTTTTTCTAGTGATCATTGTCACACTATCTTCTTGGAGGAAATTCTACTAAAAACAACATAAGAGAGTTTCCATTTGCTATTGTCCATAAAGCCTGTTTCATATACTTTAAAAATATACGTACACACACATACACACACACTGTCATGTGCTATCTAGAATAGCACACTGTCACATAGGCCTTTCTGTACAGGAGTGGCTTATCAGAAAAATATAAGAACCTAGTAATATTATGAAAACACAGTCAATTCCTAACTTGCCCTGCAGCCTACAGGCTAGGCAATATCAAGCCCGACCATTTTTTTGTAACTTTCTAATTACTGTAAGAGCAATTATATCATTCACTGCTTGGACTAATAGATGCCTTAAGAGTTGTTTTAAATATCAGTTACTTAGAAAGATGGTAACAATAACCCTGTGTACGAGACAGCAAAAGAAACACTGATGTATAGAACAGTCTTATGGACTCTGTGGGAGAGGGAGAGGGTGGGAAGATTTGGGAGAATGGCATTGAAACATGTATAATATCATGTATGAAACGAGTCGCCAGTCCAGGTTCTATGCACGATAATGGATGCTTGGGGCAAGTGCACTGGGACGACCCAGAGGGATGGTATGGGGAGGGAGGAGGGAGGAGGGTTCAGGATGGGGAACACATGTACACCTGTGGCAGATTCATTTTGATATATGGCAAAACCAATACAATATTTTAAAGTTAAATAAAATAAAATTTAAAAAATAAATAAATATCAGTTACTTAAATCTGCAAAATAATAAAATTGACACAAAAAAAGGGATAAACTTGAGACCTATAGATACCTCACCTCACCAGCTGAATGCCAGCCTCCGATTTCTCTTTCTAGGCAGTATGCTGGGGCTTGATGCCAGACCCTAGTCAACTGTACAGCAACGTATCAAGCCCAAAGTCTGGACATTATCTTCACGAAATACATATGGTATTCATAGTTTAAAAACTATTCATTTTACTAAAAGTAATGAATCTTCTCATATTTCAATAAAAGCTCACTGAAATTAGTACTTTTTGCTTTTAATATACCTACAAGAAGAACTGAACAGCAAGCCTGAAAGAGCTACTGAATGCTAATATTAGGATTTAATCCCTTAACAACTTGACAAGAAAAGCAAGAGAATCCCATGCTTTTGTACAGAGTATCCTCAAGTAGCCTGAAGTGGATATAGGCTGTTAACAATGTTGATTGATCATTGATTCTGTAAACAGAAAACCAGTTATTGGCCAAGATGCTTATGCATAACTGAGACTCCTAGTTGTTATTCCTGTATAAAACCTCCATTTGAGTGCCTGTTAAAATCAAGACATAAAGTCTGACAAACCAGGTAATTCCAAGCATTATAAAATAGGACTATATTTGCTATGTGTTAAGGATTGTGTTGGAGAAGGCAATGGCACCCCCCTCCAGTACTCTTGCCTGGAAAATCCCATGGATGGAGGAGCCTGGTGGGCTGCAGTCCATGGGGTCACTAAGAGTTGGACACGACTGAGCGACTTCACTTTCAGTTTTCACTTTCATGCATTGGAGAAGGAAATGGCAACCCACTCCAGTGTTCTTGCCTGGAGAACCCCAGGGACAAGGGAGCCTAGTGAGCTGCCGTCTATGGGGTCGCACAGAGTCGGACACGACTGAAGTGACTTAGCAGTAGCAGCAGGGATTGTGTTAAATGCTTTGCACATCCTATTTTATTTCCTCAGAGTCTTAGATACTATCATTTTTCTCACTTCACAGATCTAGAAACTTAGGCTCAGAAAGGTTAAGTAGCTTCTCCACAGTCACACATACCTCTGACAGAGCCAAAAATTAACCCAGCCCATCTGATTCCAATTACACTATGCTACATTGTTTCCTGAAATTAAAAGACGCTTACTCCTTGGAAGGAAAGTTATGTCCAACCTAGATAGTGTATTCAAAAGCAGAGACATTACTTCGCCAACAAAGGTCCATCAGGTCAAGGCTATGGTTTTTCCAGTAGTCATGTATGGATGTGAGAGTTCGACTGTGAGGAAAGCTGAGTGCCAAAGAATTGATGCTTTTGAACTGTAGTGTTGGAGAAGACTCTTGAGAGTCCCTTGGACTGCAAGGAGGTCCAACCAGTCCATCCTAAAGGAGACCAGTCCTGGGTCTTCATTGGAAGGAGTGATGGTAAAGCTGAAACTCCAATACTGTGGCCACCTCATGCAAAGAGTTGACTCATTGGAAAAGACCCTGATTCTGGGAGGGACTGGGGGCAGGAGGAGAAGGGGACGACAGAGGATGAGATGGCTGGATGGCATCACTGACTCGATGGACATGAGTTTGAGTAAACTCCGGGAGTTGGTGATGAACAGGGAGGCCTGGCGTGCTGTGATTCATGGGGTTGCAAAGAGTTAGGCACGACTGAGCAACTGAATTAAACTAAACTGAACATTGTTTCCTTAGACCTGGGCTCTCCAGTTAGTGGCTATTTAAGTTTTAATTAATAAAATTAAATAAAATGTAAAAGACAGATCCTCACTCATTAACTACATTTCAAGTATTTAATGTACTGAACAACATAGGTAGGGAATCCATTACTGCAGAAAGTTTATCAGATATGATCTAGAGTCACAAGTAACTGGGATGTGCTTCCTCTTTTCTTATCATGAAGATTACATAGCATACCTTGTTACTTTAACTTCTAGGAAGTTCAATTCTAAAGTTTAAGCTCAGGTATAGCAATATTTTAGCCCTTGTAATCAACCTATCTCTGCTTATCTTTTCCTTATTTCAAAGTTTCCAAAGGAACTTTTTTGTTCCTTTCCAAAAATCCTGGCTGCAGGTTTTCTTAAACCATTTGAGTGAAAAGGGCAGGATATAAATACAAATAAATAAAAATAAGGACATAAATAAATAATAATGATATGAGCTCTACATGACCTTCCTGGTGTAATATGCACAACAGGACTCATGATGAGCCACCTATATGATATCTACAACAAACTCACTTCAAGTGTAACAGTATGAGTTGGATTAAAGTAAATGAATGGAAAAGTTATATCATGGTAACATGAATCAAATTAAAGCAGAAGAGGCTGCATTCATGCCAAATAAATTATATTTCAGAGCAAAGATAATTACTAAAAACACAGAAGGACATTATATAATAATGAAAGGAACAATTCACAAAGCAGACACAGCAATCCTAAATTTGTGTGCAGCAGACAACAGAATTGCAAAGCATATGAATGGAAAACTGATAGTGAAATGCAAAATAGACCCACAACAGTTCAAGTCTTCATTATCAAAGTCTCAAAAATGTATAGGACAATTACACTGAAAATCAACAAACACTTAAGAGGAATTCAATAAGAACATCAACCAATAGGATCCAACTGATATTTATAGAATAATCCACCCAACATCATCAGTATGTACATGCATTTCAAGCGCTTATGGAACATACACCAAAACACACCATATTCTAGGCTTTAAAATAGACCCTGTTTTAAAGGAATTTAAATCATACACAATGTGTTCTGTGATACACTGGAATCAAACTAGAAATCATAATAGAAAGATAACATGAAAATCTACAAATATTTGGAAATTTAACCATACACTGTTACATAACCTGTGGGTCAAAGACCAAGTCTCAAGGTAAATTTTAAAGATACACTGAACTGGAAGATTGGTGGAATAGGAGGATGTGGGGGTCATTGCTCCTCACAAGTATATCAAGAATATAAGTATAAATGGAACAATTCTCTCAGAGCACCTACTGAACATTAGTGAGAGACTCTGAACACATAAAAGGACCCAAAAAAAAAAAAAAAATCCTCTAGTAACTGGGTAGGGGGGAAAAAAGGAGGAATCAAAAAAGGGATCGGCAACTCTGGCAGGAAGTTGAAGGTGAGGGGAGATCCCTGCACTTAGAAAAATATCACGATGGGAAAATCAGCTGGGATAGAAAGAGAGATCAAAGGTCCTGAGTCAGCCTGAGAAAGACAGGATAAAGTAAAAATTGCTCGCATGATCTGTGTGGCCATATGAGCTCTGTGCACCCCAACCTGAGTCATGAGGCTCCTGTTATGGAGAGGGGCTGGGTGGTGGAAAGTGGGTTCTGGAGCATGGATCAGGGAGGGAACTACTGTGAAAAGACAGCCTAAGGAGGGACAGAAGTAAGGAGAAACACAATCAATAAAATTTTCAGAAAAAGTCCAGGATCCCACAGAAGCAAGGTATCATTATTGAGTGGTATGCAAGAGGCAGGGCCAGCAGTACAAACCCTTTCCCCACCCACCAGTTTCTTTGGTCCATGTGGGCACAGAGAGGGACTCCCATGAGAGCAAGCATGCCCCAGACTATTGCAACTGCCTGTCAGTTCCTAATTGCTGAGGCAATTTGCACACACCCTAATTATGGCTGCTGTACCCCTCCCAGGACTGAAGAAGTAAATGCACCCCAGTGAGGCCTTGCTTTGCTCCCTATTGCCTGTGTAGGGAACACATGCCTGAGGGTGATGCACATGAAGAGGCAGCAGCCAAAATAAAAGCTGAGCCCCAGAGGCAGTGTCACTAAGGAAGAAAAATGAAAATATTTTGCCCAGCTCCTCAAATCACACATTAAATCCTCACAACAGGCTTGGTAAATCCTACATCTGTGGAATACCTGAATAGACAATGAGTGGTCCCAAAACTGTTATCAGTCTAACCTTAATAACAGTGGACATTGGAGGCAATTACACACAGTACTTGGGCCACATGAGAGTCTGAACTGGCACCACAGTTCCAACAGCAGGTCCAGAGACCTATCTACAGGTATTGGAGTGCCTCCTGTTGGAGGCTGAGATTGTCTGCGGTTCACTGTGGGAGCAACGACACTGACAGAGGAGGCACTAAGGAAATATTCTTATTCTTATTATTCTTTCCTTGTTTATTTTATTCAGTGGAAGGTGTTGTTTATTTTATTTATTTTTAATATACATTTTTATTTTGCTCTTTTTACTTTTTGTGGTTTTCTGGGGTTTTTATCTTGTATTTATGCTTTTTTTTCTTTTCTTTTTTATTATTTCTATGTGCTTATTTTTGTTTTTTCCTGTATGTGAGCTTTCTGGTTTTTTTTTTTTTTTGGTTTTTATTATTTTAGCCTTATTAACTGTTCTCACATTTGAATTCTTTTGTTTATTCTTTTCCTCTTTTCTGTCTGCTTCTTTGTTCCTCTTAGTTTCATTCTTTTTATCCTAATTCTTGGATGTTGTGTGTCTGTTTTCTTAATTCTTTGAGTGCATGTATGTGTATTGTCTCTAGGTTGCTGCTGTGTGTTTGTTTTTGATTTTGCTGTTTTTCTTGGGGTTTCTTTTCTTTTTTTCTGGCCATGGAGCATGGCTTGTGGGCTCTTGGTTCACTGGCCAGGCATCAGGCTTGGGCCTCCAGGGTCAGAATGTGAAGTTCAGGATGCTAGACCACCAAAGAATTGCAGGGCCCAGGTAATATTAAATAGTGCTCTGCCAGAAGTATCAACCTTGACACCAAGACTCAGCTTCACCCAAATGCCTACAGGCTCCAGTGCCAAACACTTCACACCAAACAAACAGCAAGACAGGAACACAGCCTCACCCATTAGTAGACAGGTTGCCTAAAGATGTACTAAGCTCACAGACACTCCAAAACACACACTTGACACAGGCAGAGGCAAGGAGCAAAATAATTGCTGAGGAGCCAAATAAAAAAAAATGAATGATTCAAATGTATTCTTTTTAATGGCTGAGTAACATTCCATTGTGTATAAGTACCACAGCTTTCTTATCCATTCATCTGATGATGGACATCTAGGTTGCTTCCATGTCCTGGCTATTATAAACAGTGCTGCATTGAACATTGGGGTACACATGTCTCTTTCAATTCTAGTTTCCTCGGTGTGTATGCCCTTAGCCTCTAATTAAAATAAATAAATTTATTTTGCTTGGGGCTAGTGCACTGGGACGACCCAGAGGGATGGTATGGGGAGGGAGGAGGGAGGAGGGTTCAGGATGGGGAACACATGTATACCTGTGGCGGATTCATTTTGATATTTGGCAAAACTAATACAATTATGTAAAGTTTAAAAATAAAATAAAATAAATAAATTTAAATTTTAAAAAAAGATGATAATTAGCTGTTTAATGTCTTGTGAGATTTTCATGACTAATCTAAACATAACTGTTAAGAACAAATGAACTAAACAGATGTAAATAAAAATTTATAAACTTTTCACAAAAAAAGGTAAAAAAAAAAAAAATGAATGAGAAGAAATGAGGACAGTCTCAGAGACCTCTGGGACAACATTAACCCACCAACATTCAAATTATAGTGATCTCAGAAGAAGAAGAGAAGGAGAAAGAGCCTGGGAAAATATCTGAAGCGATTATAGTCAAAAACTTCCCTAACCTGAGAAAGGAAATAGTGAATCAAAACCAGGAAGCACAGGGTCTCATACAGGAAAAATTCAAGGAAACATATGCTAAGACACATATTAATCAAACTAATAAAAATTAAATACAAAGAACAAATATTAAAAGCAGCAAGGGAAAAGCAACCAATAACACTCAAGGGAATACCCACAAGGTTATCAGCTGATTTTTCAGCAGAAAAACTGCAGGCCAGAAGGGAGTGGCAGGACATATTTAAAGTGATGAAAGGGAAAACCTACAAAAATATTACTCTACCCAGCAGGGACCTTGTTCAGATTCAGTTCAGTTCAGTCCAGTTGCTCAGTCATGTCTAACTCTTTGCAACCCCATGAACTGCAGCATGCCACACCTCCTTGTCCATCACCAACTCCTGGAGTTCACTCAAACTCATGTCCATCGAGTCAGTGATGCCATCCAGCCATCTCATCCTCTGTCATCCCCTTCTCCTCCTGCCCCCAATCCCTCCCAGCATCAGAGTCTTTTCCAATGAGTCAACTCTTTGCATGAGGTGGCCAAAGTACTGGCTAAAGCTTCAGCTTTAGCATCATTCCTTCCAAAGGACATCCAGGACTGATCTCCTTTAGAACAGACTAGTTGGATCTCCTTGCAGCCCAAGGGGCTCTCAAGAGTCTTCTCTAACACCACAGTTCAAAAGCATCAATTCTTTGGCGCTCAGCCTTCTTCACAGTCCAACTCTCACATCCATACATGACCACTGGAAAAACCATAGCCTTGACTAGATGGACCTTTGTTGGCCAAGTAATGTCTCTGGCTTTTAAATATACTATCTAGGTTGGACATAACTTTCCTTCCAAGGAGTAAGCGTCTTTTAATTTCATGGCTGCAATCACCATCTGCAGTGATTTTGGAGCCCCCCCAAAAAAAGTCTGACACTGTTTCCACTGTTTCCCCATCTATTTCCCATGAAGTGATGGGACCGGATGCCATGTTCTTAGTTTTCTGAATGTTGAGCTTTAAGCCAACTTTTTCACTCTCCTCTTTCACTTTCATCAAGAAGCTTTTTAGTTCCTCTTCACTTTCTGCCATAAGGGTGGTGTCGTCTGCATATCTGAGGTTATTGATATTTCTCCTGGCAATCTAGATTCCCGCTTGTGCCTCTTCTAGCTCAGCGTTTCTCATGATTTACTCTGCATATAAGTTAAATAAGCAGGGTGACAATATACAGCCTTGATGTATTCCTTTTCCTATTTGGAACTAGTCTGTTGCTCCATGTCCAGTTCTAACTGTTGCTTCCTGACCTGCATATAGGTTTCTCAAGAGGCAGATAAGCAAATCTAACACAATTCAGCAATACCAAACTAGCTTTACAACAAATGCTAAAGGAGTATCTCTAGGTGGGAAATACAAGAGAAGGAAAAGACCTACAAAAACAACCCAAAACAATTAAGAAAATGATAAGAGAAATATACATATCAATAATCACCTAAAATGTAAGTGAATTAAGTGCTCCAAGCAAAAAGACACAGACTAGCTGAATAAATACAAAAACAAGACCCATATATACAGTATCTACAAGAGGCCCTCCTCAGAACTAGGAACACTTACAGATTGAAAGTGAGGGGATGAAAATATATTCCAATATTCAATGTAAATGAAAATCAGAAGAAAACTGGAGTAGCAATACTTACATCAAATAAAATAGACTTTAAAACAAAACCTATCATAAGAGACACGAAAGCACACTACATAATGATCAAAGGGTCAATCCAAGAAGGAGATAAAACAATTGCAAATATTTATGCACTCAACATAGGATTACCTCAATAGATAAGAAGGCAAAAGCTAATAGTTATAAAAGAGGAAGTCAACAGTAACACAGTAATAGTAGGGGACTTTTAATACTCCACTTATACCAATGGAAAGAACCTCCAGAGAGAAAAATTAATAAGGAAACAAAAGCCTTATATGACACATTAGACCCAGAGACTTAAGTGTCATTTATAGGACATTTCCTCTGAAAGCAGAAGAATACACTTTCTTTTCAAATGCACCCAGAGTATTCTCCAAGACAGATCACACCTTAGGTCACAAATGCAGCCTCAGTAAATTTATGAAAATTGAAATCACATCAATCATCTTTTCTGACCACAACACTGTGAAATTAGAAACCAACAACAGGAAAAAAAAAAAAACCTTTAAAAAACACAAATACATGGAAGATAAACAACATGTTATTAAATAACCAACAGATCACTGAAGAGATCAAAATGGAAATCAAAAAATACCCAGAAACAAATGACAACAAAAGCACAAGGACCCAAAACCTATGGGGTGCAACAAAAGAAGTTCTAAGAGGGAAGTTTTCAGCAATACAAGTCAACCTCAAGAAATAAGAAAAACATCGAATAAAGAACCTAACCTCACACCTAAACCAAGTAGAGAAAGAATAATAATAAAAAAAAAAAAAACCACCAAAGTTAGTAGAAATAAAGAAATCATATAGATCAGGGCAGAAAAAAGTAAAACAGAAACAAAGAAAGCAATAGCAAAGACAAAGGAAACTAAAAGCTGGTTCTTTGAAAAGATAAACAAAATAAATAAACCTTTAGCCAGACTCATCAACAAAAACAGGGAGAGGACTCAAACCAATAAAATTAGAAATGAAAAAGCAGAACTTAAACAATAGACACCATAGAAATAAAGAGGACTGTAAGAGACCACTACAAGCAACTATATGGCAATAAAATGGATAACCTGGAAGAAATGGACAAATTCTTAGAAAAGTACAGCATTCTAAGACTGAACCAGGAAGAAAAAGACAATATGAACTGACAAGTAATTAAATTAAAACTGTGATTAAAAATCTTCCAACAAACAAAAGTCCAGGACCATATGACTTCACAGGTGAATTCTGTCAAACATTTAGAGAAGAGATAACACCTATCCTTCTCAAACTCTTCCAAAATTTTGCAGAGAGGAGAACACTCACAAACTCATACTACAAGGTCACCATCATCCTGACACAAAAACCAAAGATAGCACAAAACAAGAAAATTATAGGCCAATATCACTGATAAACATAGAAGCAAAAATCCTCACAAAATACTGGAAAATCAATCCAAAAATACTATGATCACATACCACGATCCAGAGGAATTTACCCTGAGGATGCAAGGATTTTTCAATATATGCATATAAATCAATGTGATACACCACATTAAGAACTTAAAGAATAAAAACTGTATGATCATCTCAGTAGAGACAGAAGAGATTTTGACAAAATTCAACACCCGTTTATGATTAACAACTAACCAGAAAGTTCACACAAAGGGATTCTACTTCAACA
Organism: Bos grunniens; assembly: GCF_055505025.1. NCBI lineage: Eukaryota > Metazoa > Chordata > Mammalia > Artiodactyla > Bovidae > Bos > Bos grunniens. The sequence goes on from NC_141193.1 coordinate 32,768,343, forward strand.
CAATCAAGACTACATATGACAAATCCACAGCAAACATCGATTTCAATGGTGAAAAACTGAAAGCACGTCTTCTGACATCAGGAACAAGACAAGGATATCCAATCTAACCACTTGTATTCAATATAATTTTAGAAATCCTAGCCATGGCAATCAGAGAAGAAAAGAAATAAAAGGAATCTAAATTGGAAAAGAAGTAAAATGGTCAATGTTTGCAGATGACATGATACTACACATAAAAAATCTTAAAGATGCTACCAGAAACTACTAGAGTTAAGCAATGAATTTGTTAAAGTTAGTATGAAATAAATGCACAGAAATCTCTTGCATTTCTATACCTTAACAATTAAAAATCCGAAAGAAAAGTTAAGGAAACAATCCCATTTACCAACACAACAAAAGAATAAAATACCTAGGAATAAATGTATCTTAGGAGGCAAAAAGACCTGTACTCAAAAAACTATAAAACACTGCTAAAAGAAATAAAAGATGACACAGAAAGCTGGAGAGGTATATTCTTGGATTGGAAAAATTAATAATGTGAAAATGATTATACTACCAAAGAAATCTACAGATTCAATGCAATCTCTATTAAACTACTAATGGTGCTTTTCACAGAATTAGAAAAAAAAGGTTTTAGCATTTGTATGGAAACACAAAGGACCATGAATAGCCAAAGCAATTCTGGGAAGGAAAAACAGAATTGGAGGAAACAGGCTCTCTGACTTCAGAATATACTACAAAGCTACAATAATCAAAACATTATGGTAGTGGCACAAAAACAGAAATGTAGATCAATAAAACAGGACAAGATCAATGGAGAAGAGAGTCTCTTCAAAAAGTGATACAGGGAAAACCTAAACATACACATGTAAAAGAATGAAATTAGAATGCTACCTAACATCATACACAAAAATAGGCTCAAAATGGAATAAATACCTAACTGTAACACTGGATATTACACAACTCTTAGAAGAAAACATAGGAAAAAAACAATCTTTGACATAAACCGCAGCAAGGTCTTTTTTGATGCACTCCCTACAGTAATGAAAATTAAAACAAAAACAAACAAATGAGACTTAATTAAGCTTAAAGCTTCTGCACAGCAAAGAAAACCATAAACAAGATGAAAAGACAATCCTTAGAATGGCAGAAAATATTTGCAAAGTAATGCACAAAGGATTAATCTCTAAAATATAAAAACTGCTCATGTAGGTCTATATTAAAAAAAAAAAAAACTCAATCAAAAAATGATGGTCAACAAACACTGGAAGAGATGCTCAAAGATTACTCATTATTAGAGAAACACAAATCAAAACTGCAGTGAGGGATCACTCCACACCAGTCAGCATGGCCATCATAAAAACATCTACAAACAATAAACGCTGGAGAGAATGTAGAGGAAAGGGAACTCTCTTGCGCTGTTGGTGGGAATGTAAATTGATACAGCCCATCATACAAAATGCCAGGCTGGATGAATCACTTGCTGGAACCAACACTGCTAGGAGAAATATCAACAACCTTGGGTATCCAGATAATACCATTCTAATGGAAGAAAGTAAAGAGGAACTAAAGAGCCTCTTGATGAAGGTGAAAGAGGAGAATGAAAAAGCTGGCTTAAAACTCAACATTCAGAAAACTAAGATCATTGCATCTGGTCCCTTCACTTCATGGCAAATAGACGGGGAAACAATGGAAACAGTGACAGATTTTCTTTTCTTGGGCTCCAAAATCACTGTGTATGGTGACTGCAGCCATGAAACTAAGACACTGAAAGCTACGACAAATCTGGACAGCATATCATAAAACAGAAACATCATTTTCCAACCAAAGTCTGTCTAGTCAAAACTATGGTTTTTCCAGTTGTCATGTATGGATGTGAGAGTCAGACCATAAAGAAGGCTGAGCACTGAAGAACTGATGCCATTAAATTGTGGTGCTGGATAAGACTCTTGAGAGTCCCTTGGACAGCAAGGAGATCAAACAAGTCAATCCTAAAGGAAATCAGCCCTGAATATTCATTGAAAGAACTGATGCTGAAGCTCCAGGTGGCTTTGGCCAACTGATGTGAAGAAATGACTCACTGGAAAAGACCCTGATGGTGGGAAAGATTGAAGGCAAAAGGAAAAGGGGATGCCAGATAATGAGATGGTTAGATAGCATCACTGGCTCAATGGACATGAATCTAAGCAAACTCTGGGAGATAGTGAAGGACAGAGGAAGCTGGCATGCTACACAGTCCATGGGGTTGCAAAGACTAGGACACAGCTTAGTGACTGAACAACAATAACAATGGATTCCTTAAAAAATCAAAAACAAAACTACCATATGACTCTGCAATCCCACTACTGGGCATATATGCCAAGAAAACCATAATTCAAAAAAACACATGTACCCCAGTGTTCACTGCAGCACTTTTACAATAGCCAGGACATGGAAACAACCTAAGTGTCCATAGACAGATGAATGGATAAAGAAGATAATGGAATATTACTCATTCATAAAAAGAAATAAAACTGGGTGACTTGTAGAGATGTGGACAGAACCACAGTCTGTCATATTGAGTGAATTAAGACAAAACAAGCAAAACAAATATCATATATTAATGAATGTATATAGAATCTAGAGAAATAGTACAGATGAACCTAGTCCCAGGGCAGGAATAGAGATGCAGATTTAGAGAATGGATGTGTGGACATGGGGGAAGGGAATTGAGAAGGTGGGATGAATTGGGAGATTAAATTTGACATAAATACAATACCATGCATAGAACAGATAGCTAGTGGGAACCTGAGGAAGCTCAGCTTGGTGCTCTGTGATGACATAGATGTGTGTGTGCAGTGGGGGTGAGTGAGGAAATATATGTATACATATAGCTGATTCACTAGGCTGTACAACAGAAACTAACACAACATTGTAAAGAAATTTTACTACATTTGTTTTTAAAAAGCTAGTTAGAAAACAAGATCCAATAAAACTACTCCATTCTCTAAAATAAATGGATACTTCTGATGCTAAAACCCACTTTGCCAGGGTTGATGAGTGAGAATATAGTGAACCCAGTGAGAGAAAAGGAACAGCTGTCCTCACCTGGTAGGAGCTACAGGTTCCAAATTTAGTGACAATTCTAAGGTGCCAATCTCCTCTGCAACCATGATGTCTGAAGACTTTGGGCAGGCAATTTAGGCCATAAGACTTACTCGAGGTCAGGTTTGAACTGCTGGGATGACATGGCTATGAAAGTGTCCGGGTCAGGCACACAAGAAACAAAGCACCCAGCAGTCTGGTGTATATACTAACCATTTGTTGTTGTTCAGTCGCTCATGCGTGTCCGACTCTTTGCAACTCCATGAAGTGCAGCACACCAGGCTTCCCTGTCCTTGGCCTCTCTCAGAGCTTGCGTAAACTCATGTCCATTGAATGGGTGATACCAGCCAACCATCTTGTCCTCCGTTGTTCCCTTCTCCTGCCTTTCATCTTCCCCAGCATCAAGGTCTTTTCTAATGAGCTGTCTCTTCACATCACTTGGCCAAAGTATTGGAGCTTCAGCATCAGTCCTTCCAATGAATATTCAGGACGGATTTCCTTGAGGATTGACTGGTTTGATCTCCTTGAAGTCCAAGGGACTCTCAAGAATCTTCTCCAAAACCACAGTTCAAAAGTATTAGTTCTTCAGTGCTTAGCCTTCTTTATTATTTTTTTTACTTTACAATTTTGTATTGGTTTTGCCATACATTGACTTGAATCTGCCATGAGTGTACATGTGTTCCCCATCCTGAACTCCCCTCCCACCTCCCTCCCCATCCCATCCCTCTGGGTCATCCCAGTGCACCAGCCTTGAGCACCCTGTATCATGCATCAAACCTGGACTGGCGATTCATTTCACATATAATATTTTACATGTTTCAATGCCATTCTCCCATATCATCCTGCCCTTGCCCTCTCCCACAGAGTCCAAAAGACTGTTCTATATATCTGTGTCTCTTTTGCCATCTTGCATACAGGGTTATCATTACCTTCTTTCTAAATTCTATATATATGCATTAATATACTGTATTGGTATTTTTCTTTCTGGCTTACTTCACTCTGTATAATAGGCTCCAGTTTCATCCACCTCATTAGAACTGATTCAAATGTATTCTTTTTAATGGCTGAGTAATATTCCATTGTGTATATGTACCACAGCTTTCTTACCCATTCGTCTGCTGATGGACATCTAGGTTGCTTCCATGTCCTGGCTATTATAAACAGTGCTGCGATGAACAATGGGGTACACGTGTCTCTTTGAATTCTGGTTTGCTCGGTGTGTATGCCCAGCAGTGGGATTGCTGGGTCCTAAGGCAGTTCTATTTCCAGTTTTTTAAGGAATCTTCACACTGTTCTCCATAGTGGCTGTACTAGTTTGCATTCCCACCAACAGTGTAAGACGGTTCCCTTTTCTCCACACCCTCTCCAGAATTTATTGCTTGTAGACTTTTGGATAACAGCCATTCTGACTGCCATGAAATGGTAACCTCACTGTGCATTTGATTTGCATTTCTCTGATAATGAGTGATGCTGAGGATCTTTTCATGTGTTTGTTAGCCATCTGTATGTCTTCTTTGGAGAAATGTCTGTTTAGTTTTTTGGCCCATTTTTTGATTGGGTCGTTTATTTTTCTGGAATTGAGCTGTAGGAGTTGCTTGTATATTTTTGAGATTAGTTGTTTGTCAGTTGCTTCATTTGCTATGATTTTCTCCCATTATGAAGGCTGTGTTTTCACCTTGCTTATAGTTTCCTTTGTTGTGCAGAAGCTTTTAATTTTAATTAGGTCCCATTTGTTTATTTTTGCTTTTATTTCCAATATTCTGGGAGGTGGGTCATAGAGGATCCCGCTGTGGTTTATGTCGGAGAGTGTTTTGCCTATGTTTTCCTCTAGGAGTTTAATAGCTTCTGTTCTTACATTTAGATCTTTAATCCATTTTTAGTTTATTTTTGTGTACGGTGTTAGAAAGTGTTCTAGTTTCATTCTTTTGCAAGTGGTTGACCAGTTTTCCAAGTACCACTTGTTAAAGACATTGTCTTTTCTCCATTGTATATTCTTGCCTCCTTTGTCAAAGATACGGTGTTCATAGGTGCGTGGATTTATCTCTGGGCTTGGCATTTTGTTCCATTGATCTGTATTTCTGTCTTTGTGCCAGTACCATACTGTCTTGATGACTGTGGCTTTGTAGTAGAGCCTGGAGTCAGACAGGTTGATTCCTCCCCTTCCATTTTTCTTTCTCAAGATTGCTTTGGCTATTCAAGGTTTTTTTGTATTCCCATACGAATTGTGAAATTATTTATTCTAGTTCTCTGAAAAATACCGTTGGCAGCTTGATAGGAATTGCATTGAATCTATAAATTGCTTTGGGTAGTATACTCATTTTCACTATACTGAGCCTTCCCATCCATGAACACAGTATATTTCTCCATCTGTTTGTGTCCTCTTTGATTTCTTTCACCAGTGTTCTATAGTTTTCTACATATGGATCTTTTTTTTTTTTCTTTAGGTAGATATATTCATAACTATTTTATTCTTTTCATTGCAATGGTGAATGGAATTGTTTTCTTAATTTCTGCTTTCTCAATGTTAGTGTATAGGAATGCAAGGGAATTCTCTGTGTTAATTTTATATCCTGAAACTTTACTATATTCATTGATTAGCTCTAGTAATTTTCTGGTGGAGTCTTCAGGGTTTTCTATGTAGAGGATCATGTCATCTGCAAACAGTGAGAGTTTTAGTTCTTCTTTTCCTATCTGGATTCCTTTTATTTAATTTTCTGCTCTGATTGCTGTGGCCAAAACTTCAAAAACTATATTGAATAGTAGTTGTGAGAGTGGGCACACTTGTCTTGTTTCTGACTTTAGGGGAAATGCTTTCTATTTTTCACCATTGAGGATAATGTTTGCATATATAGCTTTCATTATGTTGAGGTATGCTCCTTCTATTCCTGCTTTCTGGAGGGTTTTTATCATAAATGGATGTTGGATTTTGTCAAAGGCTTTCTCTGCATCTATTGAGATAATCATATGGTTTTTATCTTTTAATTTGTTAATGTGGTGTATACATTGATTGATTTGTGGATATTGAAGAATCCTTGCATCCCTGGGATAAAGCTCACTTGGTCACGATGTATGATCTTTTTAATGTGTTGCTGTATTCTGATTGCTAGAATTTTGTTAAGGATTTTTGCATCTATGTTCATCAGTGATATTGGCCTCTTTTCTTTTTTTGTGGGATCTTTGTCAGGTTTTGGTATTAGGGTGATGGTGGCCACATAGAATGAGTTTGGAAGTTTACCTTCCTCTGCAATTTTCTGCAAGAGTTTGAGTAGGATAGGTGTTAGCTCTTCTCTAAATTTTTGGTAGAATTCACCTATGAAGCCGTCTGGTCCTGGGCTTTGGTTGTTGGAAGATTTCTGATTTTAGTTTCAATATCCATGCTTGTGACGAGTCTGTTAAGATTTTCTATTTCTTCCTGGTTCAGTTTTGGAAAGTTGTACTTTGCTAAGAATTCGTCCGTTTCTTCCAAGTTGTCCATTTTATTTGCATATAGTTGCTGATAATAGTCTCTTATTATCCTTTGTATTTCTGTGTTGTCTGTTGTGATCTCTCCATTTTCATTTCTAATTTTGTTGATCTGATTTTTCTCCCTTTGTTTCTTGATGAGTCTGGCTAATGGTTTGTTAATTTTATTTATCTTCTCAAAGAACCAGCTTTTGGTTTTGTTGATTTTTGCTATGGTCTCTTTTGTTTCTTTTGCATTTATTTCTGCCCTAATTTTAAGATTTCTTTCCTTCTACTAACCCTGGGGTTCTTCATTTCTTCCTTTTCTAGTTGCTTTAGGTGTAGAATTAGGTTATTTATTTGACTTTTTTTCTTGTTTCTTGAGGTATGCCTGTATTGCTATGAATCTTCCCCTTAGGACTGCTTTTACAGTGTCCCATAGGTTTTGGGTTGTTGTGTTTTCATTTTCATTCCTCTCTATGCATATTTTTATTTCTTTTTTGATTTCTTCTGTGATTCATTGGTTATTCATCAGCGTGTTGTTCAGCCTCCATATGTTGAAATTTTTAATAGTTTTTCTCCTGTAATTGAGACCTAATCTTCCTGTATGTGGTCAGAAAAGATGCTTGGAAAGATTTCAATTTTTTTGAATTTACCAAGGCTAAATTTATGGCCCAGGATGTGATCTATCCTGGAGAAGGTTCCATGTGCGCTTGAGAAAAAGGTGAAATTCATTGTTTTGGGGTGAAATGTCCTATAGATATCAATTAGATCTAACTGGTCTATTGTATCATTTAAAGTTTGTGTTTCCTTGTTAATTTTCTGTTTAGTTGATCTATCCATAGGTGTGAGTGGGGTATTAAAGTCTCCCACTATTATTGTGTTATTGTTAATTTCCCCTTTCATACTTGTTAGCATTTGTCTTACATATTGCGGTGCTCCTATGTTGGGTGCATATATATTTATGATTGTCTTATCTTCTTCTTGGATTGATCCTTTGATCATTATGTAGTGACCTTCTTTGTCTCTTTTCACAGCCTTTGTTTTAAAGTCTATTTTATTTGATATGAGTATTGGTACTCCTGCTATCTTTTGGTCTCTATTTGCATGTAATATCTTTCCAGCTCTTCACTTTCAGTCTGTATGTATCCCTTGTTTTGAGGTGGGTCCCTTGTAGACACCATATATAGGGGTCTTGTTTTTATATCCATTCAGCCAGTCTTTGTCTTTTGGTTGAGGCATTCAACCTGTTTACATTTAAGGTAATTATTGATAAGTATGATCCCATTGCCACTTACTTTATTCTTTTGGGTTCGAGTTTATACACCCTTTCTGTGTTTCCTGCCTAGAGAAGATTCTTTAGTATTTGTTGGAGAGCTGGTTTGGTGGTGCTGAATTCTCTCAGCTTTTGATTGTCTGTAAAGCTTTTGATTTCTCCTTCATATTTGAATGGGGTCCTTGCTGGGTACAGTAATCTGGGCTGTAGGTTATTTTCTTTCATCACTTTAAGTATGTCCTGCCATTCCCTTCTGGCCTGAAGAGTTTCTATTGAAAGATCAGCTGTTATCCTTATGGGAATCCCCTTGTATGTTATTTGTTGTTTTCCCTTGCTGCTTTTAATATTTGTTCTTTGTGTTTGATCTTTGATGATTTGATTAATATGTGTCTTGGGGTGTTTCGCCTTGGGTTTATCTTGTTTGGGACTGAGTTTCTTGAACTTGGGTGATTATTTCCTTCCCCATTTTAGGGAAGTTTTCAACTATTATCTCCTCAAGTATTTTCTCATGGTCTTTCTTTTTGTCTTCTTCTTCTGGGACTTCTATGATTCGAATGTTGGGGCATTTAACATTGTCCCAGAGGTCTCTGAGATTGTCCTCATTTCTTTTAATCCTTTTTTTCTTTTTTCCTGTTTCATTTATTTCTACCATTCTATCTTCTACCTCACTCATCCTATCTTCTGCCTCCGTTATTCTACTGTTGGTTCCCTCCAGAGTGTTTTTGATCTCACTTATTGCATTATTCATTATATATTAACTTTTTTATTTCTTCTAGGTCCTTGTTAAACCTTTCTTGCATCTTCTCAATCCTTGTCTCCAGGCTATTTATCTGTAACTCCAATTTATTTTCAAGATTTTGGATCATTTTCACTATCATTATTTGGAATTCTTTATCAGCTAGATTCCCTATCTCTTCCTCTTTTGTTTGGTTTGGTGAGCATTTATCCTGCTCCTTTACCTGCTGGGTATTTCTCTGCCTTTTCATCTTGTTTATATTGCTGTGTTTGGGGTTGCCTTTCTGTATTCTGGCAGTTGGTGGTTCCTCTTTATTGTGGAGGTTCCTTCCTGTGGGTGGGGTTGGAAGGGTGGCTTGTCAAGGTTTTCTGGCTAGGGAAGCTTATGTCGGTGTTCTGGTGGGTGGAGCTGGATTTCTTCTTTCTGGAGTGCAATGAAGTGTCCAGTAATAAGTTTTGAGATGTCAGTGGGTTTGGTGTGACTTTGGTCAGCCTGTATATTGAGGCTCAGGGTTACGTTCCTGTGTTGCTGGAGAATTTGCATGGTATGTCTTGCTCTGGAGCTTGTTGGCCCTTGGGTGGTGCTTGGTTTCATTGTAGGTATGGAGGCATTTGATGAGCTCCTATCGATTAATGTCCTTGGAGTCAGGATTTCTCTGGTGTTCTCAGGATTTGGACATAAGCCTCCTGCCTCTGGTTTTCAGTCTTATTCTTACAGTAGCCTCAAGACTTCTCCATATATACAGCACTGATGATAAAACGTCTAGGTTAATGATGAAAAGTTTCTCCACAGTGAGGGACACCCAGAGAGGTACACAGAGTTACATGGAGAAGAGAAGAGGGAGGAGGAAGATAGAAGTGACCAGGAGAAGAGGGGGAATCAAAAGGGGTGAGAGCAAGCTAGCCAGTAATCACTTCCCTATGTGCTCTCCACAGTCTGGATCCCTCAGAGATGTTCACGGAGTTACACAGAGAAGAGAAGAGGGAGGAAGGAGAAAAAGATGGACAGGAAGATAAAAGGGAGAATCAAAAGGACAGAGACAGATCCAGCAAGTAATCAGTTCCCTAAGTGTTCTCCACAGCCTGGAACACACAAAGGGATTCACCGAGTTGGGTAGAGAAGAAAAGGGGGAGGGGGGGAGATAGAGGCGACCTGGTGGAGAAAAGAGAGAGTCAAAAGTGGGAGACAGCATTCAGGCCAGTAATTTCGCTCCCAAGTAAAAATGGGTACTGAAGATTGGGTTCTTAAAGGTACAAAGTTGATAACAAATACCAAAAAGCAAAGATTAAAAATCTTGAGTAGAGGTTAGATTCTCAAAAATACAATATTAAAAACAAACAAACAAAAAACACAAAGTCACAGAAATCATAAAATACATATATATGAAGTTTGCTTTAAAAATAGGGTCTTTTTTTTTTTTTTTTTTTTTTGCAAGGTAATAGTAGGTTATAAAAATGAAAATTAAAGGAGTTAACGGGGACTTAAAAATAACAAAATAATTTTTTTAATTAAAAAAATGATAATAGTAAAAATATATCTAAGACTTTCTCTGGAGCTGTTGCACACAGTGTGGGCTCAGTTCATTTTCAGATAGTTCCTTGGTCCGGCTTGTACTTCTCATGGTCCATAAGCCCCTTCCTATGTAGTCGGTGCTAACTACAGGGTTTTAATCTATTGCACCTGTCACTTCCAAAGTGGTTCCCTCTGTTAATTTTAGCTTCTTCTGTTTGCTGGTCTCTTCAGTGTCTAATTTATGCCCTGACACAAGGGGGGCAGTGGTAGTCACTTTTTTTTTAGGCTCGCTTGTTCAGTCGTGCTTTGGGGAGGGAGGAACACCACAAACAAACATCACTGGCGTGTGTTCACAGTGATTCAGCCACACTGGGTTTGCCCCGCTCATGGCGTGTGTGCTTTCCAAGTCTACACTGCTCAGACTCTAGGTTGCTCTGCTGGGAACTGTCTGATGTGGGCCCTGGTTTGCATGCACTTCCCAGGTCGAAGTCGCTCAGGTTCAGGTTCTCAGATACTCCACAAAGGCGCAGACTTGTTTGGGCCTGCGTTTTGTGCCCGTCCCATGTCCGAGCAGCTCAGGTGACCAGTTCCTTGGCGGGGGTAGTCGCCCCCAGTTGAAGGCTGTGACTTATCCCCACCCCCATCCCAGCCGCTCAGTTTTCTGTTGTACAACAGGCGCGCCTTCTCGGGTGTGTCTTTTCTGGGAAGCTGGTCTCTGGCTGCGACCCTCTGGCAGATGTCAACTGTCCAGAATCCCAAGAAGTCTTGGTTAGCAATGAAGTCTGTTTGCAGTTTGGTATAGGATGCCCCTCTGGAGCTGCGATTGCCCCCTTCCGGCTCTGGCTGCCCTCGTCTGCCTGTCTCCGGCGGGGGATGGGCTGCCCACAGCAGGCTAGCTCTGCTCAGTCCTTTGTTCTGTGAGCGGGCCTGATGGTGTCTTAGGTTAGGGCTTTTCATGGGATCGTGGGATAGCTATCCCACAGTCTGGGTTGCTATCTCAAGCTAGTACCCTCAGATTGCCCTCAGGCCTGGTCCTTATCCTAATGCCGCCCGCTCCTCCCTGTCCCTCCCCCGCTTGCTAGTAGGAGATGAAAGCATCTGGGCTGTTGCATCCCTGGGAGTTGCTGTTAGGCAAGTAATCTGAGGGTTTTGATTATTTATTTATTTTTCCTCCGGGTTATTTTGCCCTCTGAGATTCCAAGGCTCACCACAGACCCGCTGGAGAGAGTGTTTCCTGGTGTTTAGAAACCTCTCTTTTTTAAGACTCCCTTCCCGGGACAGATCTCCATCCTTACCTCTTTTGCCTCTCTTTTTATCTTTTATATTTTGTCCTACCTCCTTTTGAAGACAATGGGCTGCTTTTCTGGGTGCCTGATGTCCTCTGCCAGCATTCAGAAGTTGTTCTGTGGAATTTGCTCAGCGCACAAATGTTCTTTCGATGAATTTGTTGGGGAGAAAGTGGTCTCCCCATCCTATTCCTCCACCATCTTAGGAACACCTCTTGTGCTTAGCCTTCTTTATGGCCCACCTCTCACATCCATACATGATTACTGGAGAAACCATAGCTTTGACTATACAGACATTTGTCAGCAAAGTGATGTCTCTGCTTTTTAATACACTGCCTAGGTTTGTCACAGCTTTTTTCCAAGGAGAAAACATCTTTTAATTTCATGGCTGCAGTGATTTTGGAGCCTAAGAAAAGAAAGTCTGTCGCTGTTTCCATTATTTCCCCATCTATTTACCATGAAGTGATGGAACCGGATGCCATGATCTTAGTTTTTTGAATGTTGAGTTTAAAGCCAGCTTTTCAATCTTCTCTTCCACCTTTATCAAGAGGCTCTTTAGTTCCTCTTCACTTCTTAGGTGTTCTCTTAGCTTCATGGGCTGTGTAGTTGTTCCTTAGGATTGGAATCAGCTATTATTTCTTTCAGTAATCCCTCTGGTCCCTTCTCTCTCTCTTCTGCTGTTGTTATTAGCCTAATGCTGCCCTTCCTAGAAGAGTGAGATAGATTTAGTGGAAGTTCTTCATTCTTACAAATATTTCTCTTTCCTTTTCTAGCTGTATCATTTTAAAATTTCTATCTTTGAGCTCACTAATTCTTCCATATGTTCTGCTCTTGTTCCAATGTGTTCTAATGTATTCTTCATCTTATTTACTGAATCTTCGGCTCTAGATTTTGTTTTGTTCTTTTCAGATATTCAATCTCTTTGGTAAATTATTCCTCTGTTCATTAATTTTATTTCTGAGCTCATTAAAATGCCTTTCTGAGTTTTCTTATAGCCTGTTGAGTTTCTTCATGACAGCTGTTTTGAATTCTCCACCAGTTAGGTAGCAATACTTTATGACTTTTAGGTTTGGTTTCTGAAGAATTGCCATTTTTCTGTTTGGTACAGCATTACTGTGGTTCTTATGGTGATTGATGAGTTGTTTCTCTGCTAATGCATTTGAAGTACTGAATGCATTTTGGCTTGGTTCTAACAGTTCAACAGATTAGAAATGACAGGTCTTTCATTTTCCAGTAGGTGGCACTATAGCACATCTGATTTCACTTAGCCAATCCACCTCTGATTATATTTGAAAGTGTACACTTTAAATCCCCCACTTAATGTCTGTCAGAAGCTTTGCCCCCTACCATTACTATCACTTTTTGTGCTTCCATGATCACTGTTGCCTTGCTGCCACCAGTGTCACTGGTGACGCTTCCTGGGGCACCAGGATGATAGACTTTTCTGTTGTTTCTGGGCTCCTGAAGGCTTCACTCCTGCGCCTGGGGATGGGGGTGGGCAGGGAGCTGGGTCAGGCAGACACCTCTGCCACGTTCGTGCTATCAGGTTGCCAGGCCCCTATCCACTACTGTGGGTAGGGGTGGGGGAAGAATTGTTGGTACCTCTTTGGCTGGAGGGGTAGTGTTCACTGCTTCCCAGTTACCTGGGCCATGAGAGTCGCTGTAGCTGGGAATCCAAAGTCATGTGTGCCACCTCTGCTGCTGCTCCTGGATTCTCGGGAACTGTGGACTAAACTGTGGAGACCAAGGGCCTGGGACTCTGCACTGCCTCTCCTGGTCCCTTGGTTCCACCCCCTCTATCTATCTTCAGATGAGAATTCTCTAGCATTGTGATGTGTTGGGCCTAGGCACCTTTGTTGAGTTGAGTGGATATTTTATGGTTATAGATTGAGAAGAGAGTTACCTCAACACAAGAAGACCTTCTCCAAGACACATTACACAAAAACTATCAAGAACCAATGACAACTATACTACCCAAGTCAATCTACTGACTCAGTGCAATTCCTATCAAATTACCAATGGCATTTTTCATAGAACTAGAACATAAAATCTTTTTTAAAATTTGTGTGGAAACACAACATACCACAAATAGTGAAAACAACCTTGAGGGAAAAAAACCCACTAGGTCCTTTTGTCTCCTAAAACTCTACAGAGAAGGGGATTTCACCACTTTCTTCATCAACATATTCTGTTTCCCACAGGTAATGGCTTTGAGTGGTAATATCAACAACTACCAGAATCAAGAGATATTGTTTTTTTGTGTCAGACTTCTATTTCTTATCCTTATGTTCCTAGGCAAGGTGTATCACTCTAAGCCAGAGTTCTCATCTATAAGACACAGTAATGACAGTATATCTCTGCCTACCTCACAGGGCCACCTTGAGGAAGAAATGAAATGATATGAGTATAAAAACACTTTGTAATTGGTTAGGAGCTAGAAAGATATAAAGAATCAATTAAAGGATCATTATATCTAATAACCACAAACCTCTTTTTTTAAAAGCCAATGACTTTAATTCACTCATTCATTCATTGTGTATCAGGCTCTGTTTGAAGCTCTGGGGTTATTTTAAAGAACAGAACAAATAAAGCTCCTGGTCCTATGGCTTCCATTTTAGAAGATGATATAGTCAAAATTAATCAGCAAAATGTCAGGTAGTAATAAGATAAAGATAAACATAGGAGAGTAGAGATTGGTTCAAAGTGGGGAACTACTACTCTAGACAGAGTAGTCTTGGAAAGGTCTCTTCAATGACAAGTTACATAATCACTGGCCTGAATGAAATGAAAGAAGAAGCCATTCGACCCTCTGAGAGAAGACTGTTCTTTGCAGATGGAAGAAGTGCAATGGCTCTAAGGTGGAAACATGTATAAGAACTGCATTTGATTTAAAATGGTTTAAGTTTGGGTAATACAGTAGGAATCTCTGATGTCCTACCCCAGGGTAGCTCCCATTCATCCCACCCAGAAGCTCAACCAGAAAGGAGCTTCTTCCAGGGAAGGTATGCTGTAACTACTTGATCCAAGAGGGCTCACTTTCATCTGGAGAAGTGGGCAATGCCCAGGCCCAGCAGTGCCACCATTGGAGGTGATCTCTTACAGGTGGCAGCAGGAGAGGGTCAACTGCTACTAGCCTAAGATTGCAATAGTGGATAGGGCAAACAAATTCCTGCCTGATGTTGCTCACAGACATAGCAGACTTTAGAGAGAGGCCTCAAATTCTTCATATATACCTGACAGTGTGAACATACATAAACTTCCCAAATTACATAAAAATATTAATCTAGATATCCAAGAATCTCAATAAACATCAATAGTAAAATATACAGAGTTAAAACATAGACACATCATAGACAGATGTTGAAAGTCAAAGCCAAAGTAAAAATACTAAAAAGCATTAAGAGAAAAATGGCACATAATGTAAAAGAATTAAAGTTAAAACCTAAGTTAAACTCAAGTTTTAATATAAGTTAAAACCTAACTCCCAATCTGAAACAATGAAGGTGAGAGAGCAATGAGATAACATATTCAAAGGGTTGAAACTGTTTAAAAATCCCAATCAGGAAACCTATATCCAGTAAAACAATCTTTAAAAAATGAAGGTGAAATAAAGACATTCCAATATAAACAAAGGCTAGGAAAATTTGCTTACCACAAGACCTATTTACATATAATACTGAAATAAATGTCAGGCTGAAAAAAAAAACACAAATGGTAATTCAAGTCCACAAGTACAAATGAAGAGCAGAAGAAATGGTAAATATGTAAATTAACATGAAAGATTTCACAAATAAACTTTTAAAATAAATTTTATTAACATTTAAAAACAAAAAAAAACTGTATAAAACAATAATTATAACACTTTATTGCTGGGTTTATACATAGATGTATCTGTTTGTATGTGTGTGCATGTGCATATGTACATGTGAATATATGGTAATAATATCACAAAGCAGAGAACAGGGAATGAAGCTATACTGGAACCAAATGTATCTATTTTATTGGAAAGCACATTGTGTTGATCTGAAATAGAGTATAATAATATATTATGCTGAAATAGAGTATAATAAATTAAAATGTATATTTTAATCCTGAAGGCAACCACTAAGAAATAGTTTTTATAAAAGAAGAAAAAGAATAAATTAATTTATTCAACAAAAGAAAGAAGAACAGAAAAAGCTAGGATCCATGTAGAAAACAAAGAGAAAATGTCAAATGTAAAGCTGCTAAGTCGCTTCAGTCGTGTTCGACTCTGTGTGACCCCACAGACGGCAGCCCAACAGGCTCCCGAGTCCCTGGGATTCTCCAGGCAATAACACTGGAGTGGGTTGCCATTTCCTTCTCCAATGCAGGAAAGTGAAAAGGGAAAGTGAAGTCGTTCAGTCGTGTCCGACTCTTCGCGACCCCATGGACTGCAGCCTACCAGGCTCCTCCATCCATGGGATTTTCCAGGCAAGAGTACTGGACTGGGGTGCCATTGCCTTCTCCCAAATGTAAAGCTAAACATATAAATAATGACACATTATAGATTCAAAGACATGAGTAAGTTGAAAGCAAAATAATGGAAAAGATGTATCATGGAAAAAATGATCACAAGAGACTGGAAGTATCCACATTCATATCAATTAAAATAAACTTTAAGAAATATTGCCAGAGATAAAAAATGTTTCATAATTATAAAAGAGTCAATATATCAAGATTTAACAATTATGAATGTATATACATAATGCTCAAAATTCTCCAAGCCAGGCTTCAGCAATACGTGAACCATGAATTTCCAGATGTTCAAGCTGGTTTTAGAAAAGGCAGAGGAACCAGAGATCAAATTGCCAACATCTGCTGGATCATGGAAAAAGCAAGAGAGTTCCAGAAAAACATCTATTTCTGCTTTATTGACTATGCCAAAGCCTTTGACTGTGTGGATCACAATAAACTGTGGAAAATTCTGAAAGAGATGGGAATACCAGACCACCTGACCTGCCTCCTGAGAAATGTGTATGCAGGTCAGGAAGCAACGGTTAGAACTGGACATAGAAAAACAGACTGGTTCCAAATAGGAAAAGGAGTACGTCAAGGCTGTATACTGTCACCCTGCTTATTTAACTTCCATGCAGAGTACATCATGAGAAACGCTGGGCTGGAGGAAGCACAAGCTGGAATCCAGATTGCCGGGAGAAATATCAATAACCTCAGATATGCAGACGACACCACTCTTATGGCAGAAAGTGAAAAGGAACTAAAAAGCCTCTTGATGAAAGTGAAAGTGGACAGTGAAAAAGTTGGCTTAAAGCTCAACATTCAGAAAACGAAGATCATGGCATCTGGTCCCATCACTTCATGGGAAATAGATGGGGAAACAGTGGAAACAGTGTCAGACTTGATTTTGGGGGGGCTCTAAAATCACTGCAGATGGTGATTGCAGCCATGAAATTAAAAGACGTTTACTCCTTGGAAGGAAAGTTATGATCAAAATAGACAGCATATTCAAAAGCAGAGACATTACTTTGCCAACAAGTTCCGTCTAGTCAAGGCTATGGTTTTTCCTGTGGTCATGTATGGATGTGAGAGTTGGACTGTGAAGAAAGCTGAGCGCCAAAGAATTGGTGCTTTTGAACTGTGGTGTTGTAGAAGACTCTTGAGAGTTGCTTGGACTGCAAGGAGATCCAACCAGTCCATCCTAAAGGAAATCAGTCCTGGGTGTTCATTGGAAAGACTGACGCTAAAACTGAAACTCCAATACTTTGGCCACCTCATGAGAAGAGATGACTCATTGGAAAAGACCCTGATGCTGGGAGGGACTGGGGACAGGAGAAGAAGGGGACGAAAGAGGATGAGATGGCTGGATGGCTTCACCGACTCAATGGACCTGAGTTTGAGTGAACTCCGGGAGTTGGTGATGGACAAGGAGGCCTGGCGTGCTGTGATTCATGGGGTCACAAAGACTCGGACACAACTGAGCAACTGAACTGAACTGATTCACCTAACAAGAAAGTGGTTTTGCATAAAGCAAAAGATGACATAATAAAAGGAAAAAAGGAAAATTCTACAGCTGAAGAGCTCACTACTCTATCTCAATAATGAACAAAACCAGAATGAATATTGGCAGTGATATTCAAGATGCAAACAACTGTATTAATCAACTCATCATTCCACCCAAGATCTGCAGAATACAATTCTTTTTAACCAGATATGGATCATTCTTTAGCACAAACTATATGATAGGTCATATCTAAAACACATCTCGATAAGCTTAAAAGGATTTAAAATAAAATGTATTCTTTGACCTCACTGTAATTAAATTAAACAATAAGAAAGACATTTCTACAAAATGATAAATGACCAATAAACACATGAATAGATGCTTAACATCATTATCCATTAGGAAATGCAAATCAAAACTACAGTGAGATACCACTTCATAACCACTATGATGGATATAAAGAAAAGACATACAATAACAAATGTGGGGGAAGATACGAAGAAATTAGAACTCTCATAATTGCTAGTGGGAGTGTACAATAGTACAGCCATTTTGGAAGGCAGTTCCTCAAAAGGTTTATTATACAGTCACCATATAATCCAACAATTCTATTTTTAGGTATACACCCAACAGAAATGAAAACATATATCTACACAAAAGCATGGCTGTTCATATGAGCATTATACATAATAGCCAAAAAAGTGGAAACAATCCAAATGCCCATCAACTGATAAATGGGTTTTCAAAATATTGTATACCAATACAATAGAATATTATTAAGACACAAAAGGGAATGAAATACTGATACATGATATAACAGGAATGAATCTCACGAACTTTATGCTAAGTAAAAGAAAGCTAGACACAAAAGATTACCTGTTGTATGAATCCATTTACTTAAGATTGTTTAGAAAAAGTAAATTTGTATGTATAGAAATAAGGTCAGTAGTCTCCCACAAAAGAGCCTGAATAGCCAAAGCAATCCTGAGAAAGAAGGGAGCTGGAGGAATCAACCTTCCTGATTTCAGACTGTACTGCAAAGCTACAGTCATCAAGACAGTATGATATTGGCACAAAAACAGAAATATAGACCTATGGAACCTGATAGAAAGCCCAGAGATAAATCCATGTACCTGTGGACAACCTATCTTTGACAAAGGAGGCAAAATTATACAACAGAGAAAAACAGTCTCTTCAATAAGTGGTGCTGGGAAAATTGAGCAGCTACATGTAAAAGAATGAAATTAGAACACTTTCTAACACCACACACAAAAATAGACACCAAATGGATTAAGGAACTAAATGTAAGACCAGAAACTACAAAGTTCTTGAAGGAAAACATAAACACAACACTGACATAAATGACAACAAGATCCTCTATGACCCACCTCCAAGAACAATGGAAATAAAAACAAAAATAAATAAATGGGACTTAATTAAACTTGAAAGAATTTGCACAGTGAAGGAAACTATAGGCAAGGCAAAAAAAATAACTCTCAGAATGGGAGAAAATACTAGCAAATCAAACAACTGACAAAGGATTAATCTCCAAATTCAGCTCAATACCAGAAAGACAAACAATCCGATCAAAAAGCGAGCAGACCTAAACAGACATTTCTCCAAAGGTTATATAGATGGCTAATAAACACATGAAAAGATGGTCAACATCAGTTATTATTAGAGAAATGCAAAGCAAAACTACAATGAAATATCACTTCACACCACTAGAAGGGCCATCATCAAAATGTCTAGGCCCCACAATAGATTTCCCAACCTGGGGGTCCAGCAAAGGAACTGAGAATCCTCAGGGAATTTGACTTTGAAGGCCAGTGGGATTTGATTACAGGACTTTCATAGGACAGGGAAACAAAGACTCTTAGAGGGAACAAACAAAAACCTTATGTGCACCAGGACCCAGAAGAAAGAAGCAATGACCCCACAAGAGACTGAGACAGACCTGTCTGTGAGTGTTTGGGAGTCTCTGGAGGAGGCATGGGTCAACAGTGGCCTGCCTCGGGGTCAGATACACTGACTGCAGCAGTCTGGGATGCACAGCATGCTGGCGTAAGTCCTGTTGGAGGAGGTTGCCATTACCCCAACCATAGTTTGGCCTCAGGCCAAACTACAGGGAGGGAACACAGTCCCATCCATCAGTATAAAATTGGATTAAAGATTTACCAACTGCGACACACCCCTTAGAAGCATGGCCGAGAGGAGCTACCCCTCGCCCAAGGTCAGGGGCGGCGGCCGGGAGGAGCTACCCCACGTTCAAGGAGCGATGGCTGCGCAGGCACAGGAGGGCCGAGAGAAGCTACTCCACATTCAAGATCAAGAGGGTCGGCAGTGAGGAGATACCCTTCGTCCAAGGTAAGGAGCAGCGGCTGTGCTTTGCTGGAGCAGCCATGAAGAGATACCCCACGTCCAAGGAAAGAGAAGCCCAAGTAAGACAGTAGGTGCTGCAAGAGGGCATCAGAGGGCAGACACACTGAAGCCATAATCACAGGAAACTAGTCAATCTAATCACATGGACCACAGCCTTATCTAACTCAATGAAACTAAGCCATGCTGTGTGGGGCCACCCAAGACGGGCAGGTCATGGTGGAGAGGGCTGACAGAATGTGGTCCACTGGAGAAGGGAATGGCAAACTACGTCAGTATTCTTGCCTTGAGAACCCCATGAACAGTATGGAAAAGCAAAATTATAGGATAATGAAACAGGAACTCCCCAGGTTAGTAGGTGCCCAGTATGCTACTGGAGATCAGTGGAGAAATAACTCCAGAAAGAATGAAGGGATGGAGCCAAAGCAAAAACAATACCCAGTTGTGGATGTGACTGGTGATAGAAGCAAGGTCTGATGCTATAAAGAGCAATACTGCATAGGAACCTGGAATGTCAGGTCCATGAATCAAGGCAAATTGGAAGCAGTCAAACAGGAGATGACAAGAGAGAACATCGGCATTCTAGAAATCAGCGAACTAAAATGGACTGGAATGGGTGAATTCAACTCAGATGACCATTCTATCAACTACTGTGGGCAGGAATCCCTTAGAAGAAATGGAGTAGCCATTATGGTCAACAAAACAGTCTGAACTGCAATACTTAGATGCAATCTCAAAAATGACAGAATGATCTCTGTTCATTTCCAAGGCAAATCATTCAATATCACAGTAATCCAAGTCTGTGCCCCAACCAGTTATGGTGAAAAGCTGAAGTTTAATGGTTCTATGAAGACCTACAAGACCTTTTAGAACTAACACCCCCAAAAAAAGTCCTTTTCATTATAGGGGACTGGAATGCAAAAGAAGGAAGTCAAGAAACACCAGGAGTAACAGGCAAATTTGGCCTTGGAATATGGAATGAAGCAGGGCAAAAGCTAACAGAGTTTTGCCAAGAGAACGCTCTGGTCATAGCAAACACCTTCTTCCAACAACACAACAGAACACTCTACACATGGACATTACCAGATGGTCAACACCAAAATCAGATTGATTATGTTCTTTGTGGCCAAAGATGGAGAAGCTCTATACAGTCAACAAAAATAAGACTGGGAGTTGACTGTGGCTCAGATCATGAACTCCTTATTGCAAATTCAGAATTAAATTGAAGAAAGTGGGGAAAACCACTAGACTATTCAGGTATGACCTAAATCAAATCCCTTATGAATATACAGTGGAAGTGAGAAATAGATCTAAGGGACTAGATCTAATAGACAGAATGCCTGATGAACTATGGATGGAGGTTCGTAACATTGTACAGGAGACAGGGATCAAGACTATCCCCATGGAAAAGAAATGCAAAAAAGCAAAATGGCTGTCTGGGGAGGACTTATAAATAGCTGTGAAAAGAAGAGAAGTGAAAAGCAAAGGAGAAAAGGAAAAATATTCCCATCTGAATGCAGACTTCCAAAGAATAGCAAGGAGAGATAAGAGAGCCTCCCTCAGGGATCAGTGCAAAGAAATAGAGGACAACAGAATGGGAAAGACTAGAGATCTCTTCAAGAAAATTAGAGATACAAAGGGAACATTTCATGCAAAGATGGGCTCAATAAAGGACAGAAATGGTATGGACCTAACAGAAGCAGAGGACATTAAGAAGAGGTGGCAAGAATACACAGGAGAACTGTACAAAAAAGATCTTCACAACCAAGATAATCACGATGGTGTGATCACCCACCTAGAGCCAGATATCCTGGAATGTGAAGTCAAGTGGGCCTTAGAAAGCATCACTACGAACAAAGCTAGTGAAGGTGATGGAATTCCAGTTGAGCTCTTTCAAATCCTGAAAGATGATGCTGTGGAAGTGCTGCACTCAATATGCCAGCAAATTGGGAAAACTCAGCAGTGGCCATAGGACTGGAAAAGGTCAATTTTCATTCCAATCCCAAAGAAAGGCAATGCCAAAGAATGCTCAAACTACTGCACAATTGCACTCATCTCACACACTAGTAAAGTAATGCTCAAAATTTTCCAAGCCAGGCTTCAGCAATACATGAACCGTGAATTTCCAGATGTTCAAGCTGGTTTTAGAAAAGGCAGAGGAACCAGAGATCAAATTGCCAACATCCATTGGATCATCGAAAAGGCAAGAGAGTTCGAGAAAAACATCTATTTCTGCTTTATTGACTATGCCAAAGCTTTAGACTATGTGGATCACAATAAACTGTGGAAAATTCTGTAAGAGATGGGAATACCAGACCACTTGACCTGCCTCTTGAGAAACCTGTATGCAGGTCAGGAAGCAACAGTTGTAACTGGACATGGAACAACAGACTGGTTCCAAATAGGAAAAGGAGTATGTCAAGGCTGTATACTGTCACCCTGCCTACATTAACTTATATGCAGGGTGCATCATGAGAAACTCTGGGCTGGAAGAAGCACAAGCTGCAATCAAGATTGCCGGGAGAAATATCAATAACCTCAGATATGCAGATGACACCACCCTTATGGCAGAAAGTGAAGAGGAACTAAAAAGCCTCTAGATGAAAGTGAAAGAGGAGAGTGAAAAAGTTGGCTTAAAGCTTAACATTCAGAAAACTAAGATCATGGCATCTGGTCCCATCACTTCATGGGAAATAGATGGGGAAACAGTGGAAACAGTGTCAGACTTTATTTTTTTGGGCTCCAAAATCACTGCAGATGGTGACTGCAGCCATGAAATTAAAAGACACTTACTCCTTGGAAGGAAAGTTATGACCAACTTAGATAGCATATTCAAAAGCAGAGACACTACTTTGCCAACAAAGGTCCATCTAGTCAAGGCTATGGTTTTTCCTGTCATCATGTATGGATGTGAGAGTTGGACTGTGAAGAAAGCTGAGCGCCAAAGAATTGGTGCTTTTGAACTGTGGTGTAGGAGAAGACTCTTGAGAGTCCCTTGGAATGCAAGGAGATCCAACCAGTCCATTCTAAAGGAGATCAGTCCTGGGTGTTCTTTGGAAGGAATGATGCTAAAGCTGAAACTCCAGTACTTTGGCCACCTCATGCGAAGAGTTGACTCACTGGAAAAGACTCTGATGCTGGGAGGGATTGGGGGCAGGAGGAGAAGAGGACGACAGAGGATGAGACGGCTGGATGTCATCACTGACTGGATGGATGTGAGTTTGAGTGAACTCTGGGAGTTGATGATGGACAGGGAGGCCTGGCATGCTACAATTCATGGTGTTGCAAAGAGTCGGACACGACTGAGTGACTGAACTGAACTGAAGCATGGCCCAGGAGAGCAAGACCCAGTTTTCCCCACAGCCAGTCCCTCCCATCAGGAAGGTTCCACAAGCTTCTTATTCCCATCCACCAGAGGGCAGACAGAATGAAAACCACAATCACAGAAAACTAAGCAAACTGATCACATGGATCAAAATGTCTACAGACAATAAATGCTGGAGAGGGCATGGATAAAAGGGAATTTTCTTGCACTGTTGGTTCAGTTCAGTTCAGTTTAGTCCCTCAGTCGTGTCTGACTCTTTGTGACCCCATGGACTGCAGCATGCCAGGCTTCCCTGTCCATCACCAACCTCCGGAGCTTACTCAAACTCATGCCCATTGAGTTGGTGATGCCATTCAACCATGTCATCCTTTGTTGTCCCCTTCTCCTGCCTTCAAACTTCCCCAGCATCAGGGTCTATTCCAATGAGTCAGTTCTTCACATTAGGTGGCCAAAGTATTGCAGTTTCAGTTTCAGCACCAGTCCTTCCAATGAATATGCAGGACTGATTTCCTTTAGCATTGACTGATTGGATCTCCTTGCAGTACAGTCAATCCAAGGAACTCTCAGGAGTCTAACACCAGAGTTCAAAAACATCAATTCTTTGGTGCTCAGCTTTCTTTATAGTCCAACTCTCACATCCATACATGACCACTGGAAAAACCATAGCCTTGACTAGATGGACCTTTGTTGGCAAAGTAATGTCTCTGATTTTTAATATGCTGTCTAGGTTGGTCATAACTTTTCTTCCAAGGAGTATGCGTCTTTTAATTTCATGGCTGCAGTCACCACCTGCAGTGATTTTGGAGCCCCCCAAAATAAAGTCTCTCACTGTTTCCACTGTTTCCCCATCTATTTCCCATGAAGTGATGGGACCAGATGCCATGACCTTAGCTTTCTGAATGTTGAGTTTTAAGCCAACTTTTTCACGCTCTTCTTTCACTTTCAACAAGAGGTTCTTTAGTTCTTCTTCACTTTCTGCCATAGCCAACTTTTTCACACTCCTCTTTCACTTTCAACAAGAAGTTCTTTAGTTCTTCACTTTCTGCCGTAAGGGTGGTGTCATCTGTGTATCTGAGGTTACTGATATTTCTCCTGGCAATCTTGATTCCAGCTTGTGCTTCATCCAGTCCAGCGTTTCTCATGATGTACTCTGCATATAAGTTAAATAAGCAGGGTGACAGTATACAGCCTTGATGAACTCCTTTCCTTATTTGGAACCAGTCTGTTGTTCCATGTCTAGTTCTAACTGTTGCTTCTTGACCTGCATACAGATTTCTCAGGAGGCAGGTCAGGTGGTCTGGTATTCCCATCTCTGGAAGAATTTTCCAGTTTGTTGTGATCCACACAGTCAAAGGCTTTGGCATAGTCAATAAAGTAGAAGTGGACGTTTTTCTGGAACTCTCTTGCTTTTTCTATGATGCAACGGATGTTGGCAATTTTATCTCTGGTTCCTCTGCCTTTTCTAAATCCAGCTTCGCCAGCTGGAAGTTCATGGTTCACATACTGTTAAAGCCTGGATTGGAGAATTTTCTGTATTATTTTGCTAGCATGTGAGACATGGAATAATGGACTTGTTCAAAATTGAGTATAGAGAATGATAAGGCTGTATATTGTCATCCCGCTTGTTTAACTTAATATGCATAGTACATCATGTGAAATGTGGGGCTGTATCAATCACACTCTGGAATCAATATTGCTGGGAGAAACAATAATCCCAGATATGCAGATGATACCACTCAAACGGCAGAAAGCAAAGACAAACTAAAGAGCCTCTTGATGAAGATGGAAGAGGAGAGTGAAAAAGTTGCCTTGAAACTCAACATTAAAAATCTAAGATCATGGCATCTGGTCCAACCCTTCCTGGCAAACAGAAGGGGAAAAGTGGAAACAGTGACAGATCTTTTTTCTTGGGCTTCAAAATCACTGCAGATGGTAACAGTAGCCATAAAATTCAAAGACACTTACTTCTTGGAAGGAAAGCTATGACAAACCTAGAGAGCATATTTAAAAACAGAGCTATCACTTGGCTGACAAAGGTCTGTAGGGTCAAAGCCATGGTTTTTTCAGTAGTCGTAGGATGTGAGAACTGAAGCATAAAGGTTGAGTGTGGAAGAACTGATGTTTTCAAATTATGGTGCTGGAGAAGACTCTTGAGAGTCCACCATTTTTGCCTTCAATCAGGGCTCAGAGTCAGAGCCCAAAGAGCCCCAAGGCAGGAAGAACCTTCGGATGGAGACCAGCTAAGCTCCGCGGGGCAAGGCCAGCAATAAAAACTGTCTTTCTCCTCTGTTATCTTACCCTCTTTTCAGTTTATCTTTAGAACTCTCAGAACCATTTAAGAGACACTTTTTGTTCTTTCTTCTTTTTTTTTTAATAGACGTCCTTAGACAATAGCTCTCATCCTCCTTCCTCATTTCTTTTTTTTTTTTTTTTTTTTAATGTTTTCCTTCAGAGATTCCCTGTCCACACCAGGAATTTTTAAATCAAACACCCAAACTTGGCAGCTTTTTTTGTGGAGTACAGACAGCTGACCAGACCTCTGAGCACATGGTGTCCTGGTCACCCACCAGCTGTTCTAGCCCTGCCCAGCACGTGCCGGGTGGGCTCCTGCCCCTCCCAGGCCACCCTCACCTCTGTTTGATAGACTTTGAGAATCTGAGGACTGCCCTACTTTCAGAAGATGACCAGTCTAGAATAATCAGAGTAATTCCTCCTTTGTTTAAGGATTTTTTCCCCCCTATAGGGCTATTTATTGCTCCTACTGAAAGATCAGATTCCTTGAAAAAGTTTGTGATATAAAAGGAAGTGGGGACAGATTTGCAGTGCAGAGTCTTGGCCTGTTCACGCCTGCTTGTTTCAGCCAGCCTTAGGGAGGCAGTATGACAATTGTGTAGTGTGTGGGCAGCAGTGGAGTGGCAGCCTCCAGGGTAGTGGGTGGGCCAAGGAGGGAGGACAGGGTAAGGTAGAGGTTTTGTACTGAGGTCCAGTGATGATGGTTTGATTTCCTGCTACTGAAATTTGAAACTGAGTGAATCATTCCTATTTCTGACAATGTCGGTATTGCAAAGTGACAGATTCATAAAATAATGATCAAATCTTCCTTTCTTTCCTTGAGTATTTCTAAGAAATAGAGCCAACTGATTTTGTAAATATTAAGAGTGGTTCACCTCATACTAAACCCACACCTCACTGTGGACCCCTCCCCACTTTTGCCCCACTCCCGTTCAGACTGTCCTGAAATCTGTCCCCATTATGTGATCCAGCCCTGGTTCTGGCGGTGGTCAGCAGATCCCAGTGAAGGGTTTTGTTTAGGCCTCATTTGTCTTTTTCCTACTCTGCTCCAGCATTTGCTGATTTCTAGTGTATACGCTGTAGCTTCAGTCCACATTTGATTCCATTTCATGGAAATAAAAAGTATGTTGTACATACTGCTGAAGAATCATCTTGTAAGTTAAGGCTTCCCCCTTTACTTTAAGACTATAAATAAAAACTTATCCTTAAAAAAACAGCAGTATTCTCTCAGATATATCACAGCTTATATACTTTCAAATATATCTACATCTCATCTTATCTGCTCTGGAAAACAGAATTCATAAGCTGAGAAAGACAGAGGGGTCCTTGAGGTCACTTAATTTTACTTTCCACCCAATTCATCACTGATTTTTGTAATATCCCTTCAACTGCCAGGGCATTCACTGCAACTTCAGAGGACAGAATGAATTACTTTAAAATTAATAGAACCTGCTCCCTTCAACAATTAAGTCTTAATCCTGGTTTTGTAGACCCAACCAATTCAAAAGAAAAAAATTATCTTCCAAATTCAGCTATTTGAAGACAGGTCCAGGAAAATCAAAGTTATTCTCACTTTATTGATGAAACAACTGAAGCTCAGAAAGGCAAATTCGTTTTTGTAAGGTTAAAACCTACGAATGAAACACTGAGTCTAGCAGCCAGTTCTTCTGGTTCTAAGGTTAGAATTTCTAGAACATTAATAAGCTAAAACTGGAGGGATGCTTCAGATCAGATCAGATCAGTCACTCAGTCATGTCCGACTCTTTGCGACCCCATGAATCACAGCACGCCAGGCCTCCCTGTCCATCACCAACTCCCGGAGTTCACTCAGACTCACGTCCATCGAGTCAGTGATGCCATCCAGCCATCTCGTCCTCTGTTGTCCCCTTCTCCTCCTGCCCCCAATCCCCCCCAGCATCAGAGTCTTTTCCAATGAGTCAACTCTTCCCATGAGGTGCCCAAAGTACTGGAGTTTAAGCTTTAGAATCATTCCTTCCAAAGAAATCCCAGGGCTGATCTCCTTCAGAATGGACTGGTTGGATCTCCTTGCAGTCCAAGGGACTCTCAAGAGTCTTCTCCAACACCACAGTTCAAAAGCATCAATTCTTCAGCGCTCAGCCATCTTCACAGTCCAACTCTCACATCCATACATGATGACAGGAAAAACCATAGCCTTGACTAGACGGACCTTTGTTGGCAAAGTAATGTCTCTGCTTTTGAATATGCTATCTAGGCTGGTCATAACTTTCCTCCCAAGGAGTAAGTGTCTTTTAAATTCATGGCTGCAGTCACCATCTGCAGTGACTTTGGAGCCCAGAAAAATCAAGTCTGACACTGTTTCCACTGTTTCCCCACCTATTTCCCATGAAGTGATGGGACCAGATGCCATGATCTTAGTCTTCTGAATGTTGAGCTTTAAGCCAACTTTTTCACTCTCCACTTTCACTTTCATCAAGAGGCTTTTTAGTTCCTCTTCACTTTCTGCCATAAGGGTGGTGTCATCTGCATATCTGAGGTTATTGATATTTCTCCTGGCAATCTGGATTCCAGCTTGTGCTTCCTCCAGCCCAGCGTTTCTCATGATGTACTCTGCATATAAGTTAAATAAGCAGGGTGACAATATACAGCCTTGACGTACTCTTTTTCCTATTTGGAACCAGTCTGTTGTTCCATGTCCAGTTCTAACTCTTGCTTCCTGACCTGCATACAAATTTCTCAAGAGGCAGGGCAGGTGGTCTGGTATTCCCATCTTTTTCAGAATTTTCCACAGTTTATTGTGATCCACACAGTCAAAGGCTTTGGCATAGTCAATAAAGCAGAAATAGATGTTTTTCTGGAACTCTCTTGCTTTTTCCATGATCCAGCAGATGTTGCCAATTTGGTCTCTGGTTCCTCTACCTTTTCTAAAACGAGCTTGAACATCTGGAAGTTCACGGTTCACATATTGCTGAAGCCTGGCTTGGAGAATTTTGAGCATTATTTTACTAGTGTGTGAGATGAGTGCAATTGTGCGGTAGTTTGAGCATTCTTTGGCATTGCCTTTCTTTGGGACTGGAATGAAAACTGACCTTTTCCAGTCCTGTGGCCACTGCTGAGTTTTCCCAATTTGCTGGCATGTTGAGTGCAGCACTTTCACAGCATCATCTTTCAGGATTTGAAGAGCTCAACTGGAATTCTATCACCTCCACTAGCTTTGTTTGTAGTGATGCTTTCTAAGGCCCACTTGACTTCACATTCCAGGATGTCTGGCTCTAGGTCAGTGATCACACCATCGTGATTATCTTGGTCGTGAAGACCTTTTTTGTACAGTTCTTCTGTGTATTCTTGCCATCTCTTCTTAGTATCTTCTGCTTCTGTTAGGTCCATACCATTTCTGTCCTTTATCGAGCCCATCTTTGCATGAAATGTTTCTTTGGTATCTCTGATTTTCTTGAAGCGATCTCTAGTCTTTCCCATTCTGTTGTTTTCCTCTATTTCTTTGCATTGATCGCTGAAGAAGACTTTCTTATCTCTTCTTGCTATTCTTTGGAACTCTGCATTCACATGTTTATATCTTTCCTTTTCTCCTTTGCTTTTCGCTTCTCTTCTTTTCACAGCTATTTATAAGGCCTCCCCAGATAGCCATTTTGCTTTTTTGCATTTCTTTTCCATGGGGATGGTCTTGATCCCTGTCTCCTATATAATGTCATGAACCTCATTCCATAGTTCATCAGGCACTCTATCTATCAGATCTAGGCCCTTAAATCTATTTCTCACTTCCACTGTATAATCATAAGGGATTTGATTAGGTCATACCTGAATGGTCTAGTGGTTTTCCCTACTTTCTTCAATTTAAGTCTGAATTTGGTAATAAGGAGTTCATGGTCTGAGCCACAGTCAGCCCCTGGACTTGTTTTTGCTGACTGTATAGAGCTTCTCCATCTTTGGGTGCAAATAATATAATCAATCTGATTTCGCTGTTGACCATCTGGTGATGTCCATGTATAGAGTCTTCCCTTGTGTTGTTGGAAGAGGGTGTTTGTTATGACCAGTGCATTTTCTTGGAAAACTCTATTAGTCTTTGCCCTGCTTCATTCCATATTCCAAGGCCAAATTTGCCTGTTACTCCAGGTGTTTCTTGACTTCCTACTTTTGCATCCCAGTCCCCTATAATGAAAAGGACATCTTTTTTGGGTGTTAGGTCTAAAAGGTCTAGAAGGGATGCTTACTGTTTATTAAATCCAAGTCCTTTACTCTGAGGCCCAGGGTAGATGAGTGACCAAGGTGAGTGCCCTTCAGCCCAGACTCTGCATCTGCCACACTGACCTGATCCCTAAAAATCATACCTGCCCATATCAGAATAGAGGAAATAAAGGCTTACCAAAATGTTAGGATTATAATCTTCAGCTAATTTACCTCCAAAGGGAAAAAGACAAGGGATTTAGTCAATAAACAATTAGAGTTAATCCTTTCTTAAGAGCTAAGGAAACCTATTCAGTAAAGCAGTTTCCAAGCTCAGAGTATAATAATCATAGTGTTATTGGTACTACAGGCCTAACACCATGCTAAGTACATTATAAACATTACCTCCTTTAATCTTCACTACAGCTCTCAGTACTATCATCATGTCTATTTTTATAGATTTGGAAACTGAAGTTAAGGTAAGTTAAGTAATTTACCCAGTAGTTACTTAACATATATATTGGTAGGAGTCAAGAGTTGAACCTTTGTGCACTTCTAAACACTATGCTAGAATTGTATTCATATCAACTATATCATCATCAAGCCTCGATGGCCAAAGATGTTTCCTGCATTTTAAGAGAAAGTAATCCATGGCTGGTACCATCCTGAGCCATCCATAACACATCATGACTAGTTTTTAGAAAGGACACTTCTACATCCATGTCTATTCCCCACAGGAAGATAAAGATTAAGACTTAGGAAAACAGAAGTTTTAATCATCTCAAGTCTAATCAAGGCAGGATCTTATTCCTAAGAATAGATCCAGCTTCCACACTAAGATAATTACCATAGTTCACTGATTCTTAGATATATTTTTTTTCACATTAACACCTCTGAAACAGAAATGTATCTTGCAATCAAAGATATTTCCATGGTTAAACTGACAACTTTTTTCTTTAATGGCATATAAAATAGTGGTGTATCTTACAATGAATGAAAGGTTAAACTTAAGGAAATGTGAAACATAGATCCAACAAAGATTATAGCAAAAACATAAGATCAAAGACCAAGTATTGTATTTCAGTTTATTCTTAAATTCTTAAATGTCTAAGAAGAAACTAACTTCACCAGTTCACAACCAAAGGAATTAAGAAGGACAAAAGCCTACCAAATTTAACCTAATTCTCACCAAGAACCAAGCCCAAAGGATGTCCAAGATTCCAATCTCATTGGATAAGAAAGTACCAGGTACAGCTTCTTTGATCCTATGACAAATAGTGAATGCACAAGCTGTGCTAACACATTCTTAAAACAATCCTCAATAGCCATCTGTACCTTGGAGAAACCAGTTCAGGACTGATTCACATTTTTTCTTGTCCAAAAGCCCATTACCCTAGACAGAAAAAAGTGCAATACTATGCCTTCACCTCATGCCCTAGATATTCTGGTAGTAAATATATTGCCACTGTATTAAAAACAGGTAAGCACTGCTCTTTTTAAATGTGATTTACAATTTCTATATATCAAAATTACATTCCATAGCCTAGAATGACAGAATGCAAAGTACTTTCAATCCTTTCATTTTACAGTAAATAAATTAAGGTTCAGAGGAAAAGAAATGGGTACAAGGTTACAAAAACCAGGGCAAAGTGGGATAAAACCCAAAACTTTGGGTTGTCTGTCACAAGGGTTTGCTTATCCCATTAGCCACTAATTGGTACAGAATATAAAGCACTAAAAAAATAGGAAACATGACCAAAACTTAGCACAAAGGATTGAGTTTGGGTTATACCACAGCAAAGTGTTTAAGGGTCCAAGCTGAAAACACACTTCCATCACACAGCAGTTAAGTCATTCTGAGTTAGTCACTTACTTTCCCAAAACCTATTTAATTCGTCTGAGTTTGCAAAATGGGGATAATACTCTTTTCCCTACCAATCTCTCAAGGCCATCATGAGAATAAATTAGATAATTTATGTACCAGTTCAGTTCAGTCGCTCAATCATGTCCAACTCCTTGTGACCCCATGAATCACAGCACACCAGGCCTCCCTGTCCATCACCAACCCCCGGAGTTCACTCAGACTCACGTCCATCGAGTCAGTGATGACATCCAGCCATCTCATCCTCTGTCGTCCCCTTCTCCTCTTGCCCCAAATCCCTCCCAGCATCAAGGTCTTTTCCAATGAGTCAACTATTCGCAGGAGGTGGCCAAAGTATTGGAGTTCAGCTTCAGCATCAGTCCTTCCAATGAACACCCAGGACTGATCTCCTTTAGGATGGACTGGTTGGATCTCCTTGCAGTCCAAGGGACTCTCAAGAGTCTTCTCCAACACTACAGTTCAAAAGCATCAATTCTTTGGCGCTCAGCTTCCTTCACAGTCCAACTCTCACATCCATACATAACCACTGGAAAAACCATAGCCTTGACTAAACGGACCTTTGGTGGCAAAGTAATATCTCTGCTTTTCAATATGCTATCTAGGTTGGTCATAACTTTCCTTCCAAGGAGTAAGTGTCTTTTAATCTCATGGCTGCAATCACCATCTGCAGTGATTTTGGAGCCCAGAAAAATAAAGTCTGACACTGTTTCCACTGTTTCCCCATCTATTTCCCATGAAGTGATGGGACCAGATGCCATGATCTTCGTTTTCTGAATGTTGAGCTTTAAGCCAACTTTTTCACTCTCATCTTTCACTTTCATCAAGAGGCTTTGTAGTTCCTCTTCACTTTCTGCCATAAGGGTGGTGTCATCTGCATATCTGAGGTTATTGATATTTCTCCTGGCAATCTGGATTCCAGCTTGTGCTTCTTCCAGCCCAGCATTTCTCATGATGTACTCTGCATGTAAGTTAAACAAGCAGGGTGACAATATAGAACCTTGACGTACTCCTTTTCCTATTTGGAACCAGTCTATTGTTCCATGTCCAGTTACAACTGTTGCTTCCTGACCTGTATATAGGTTTCTCAAGAGGCAGATCAGGTGGTCTGGTATCCCCATCTCTTTCAGAATTTTCCACAGTTTATTGTGATCCACACAGTCAAAGGCTTAGGCAGAGTCAATAAAGCAGAAATAGATGTTTTTCTGGAACTCTCTTGCTTTTTCCATGATCCAGCAGATGTTGGCAATTTGATCTCTGGTTCCTCTGCCTTTTCTAAAACCGGCTTGAACATCTGGAAGTTTGTGGTTCATGTATTGCTGAAGCCTGGCTTGGAGAATAAGCATATACAAATTGAAGTAGTTTTATCATAATTAGTAGTATGAGAAAAAGGGACAGTTAGCCCTAGTCTTAAATTTCTAGAAAATTAAAAATCCCTCACATGTATGTACACACACATATATACAAGTTTGCACAAATTTATACACAGAGAAATATCTGTATGGGTATGTATCTATACATACCTCCTCAGTGTTATTCATTCATGTATGCAGAGAGGAACATACACAAAATTACCTGCATCTGTATATCTATACCCATATTCAGTCATAAACACTGAATTGGACTTTAATTTCAAACATATGCAAACCCACAGTGCTATGCTTCCATATACATAAATGGCATTTGTACACGTCTACACACATACACATAAAAATAGATTCTTCCAAAGACTTTGCTGCTGAGATTTTCAAAGCCAGCTTCTAATCTGATGTCTCCACAACAAACTCTATATAACACAAGCCCTGATATCCTAACTAGAAAACTTGCCTACCCAGCATCTTTCAATCCCAGTGGCTCCTTGGAATGATCCAGGCCTCCGGTGAAAGATGTGAGACAGGCCCAGCAGGCCAGATGTCAGGAAGGAAATATGCTAAGGGAGACCCTCTCCAGGGCACAACCATGAAGCATGAGCAAAGTTGCAGTCTGTCATCCTCACCATCTGTGCCCTTTGCTGCAAGTCAGATACTTGCTGGGAAAAGAATCCTTCAAAATTAGCTTGTTCATCCTGGTTCTCACCTTCCCCAATAATACTGCCCTTTTAAAGAGATAGCATGAACACCAGAAAGCTCTCTGGACTCACAGTTAATACCAATGGTTAAGAGAGCACTAATTTCACCACATGAGAAAGGCATGTGGGGTTCTAATGTCTGCAAAACAAAGGAGAACTGGAAATGGTATATACTAAGGATACTTCTTCCCCTAAATTCTAAGCTGCCATATAAAAGGCAAGTTTCCAAAAATATAGGCCTTCTTATGAGTTGCCTAAGAAAAGAAAATATCTCTCTGCTATGGAAGGAGGTTCTCCAAATACAGTTACTAGAAGCAAGTGGTAAACTGTCAGGAGACCTGAATTCTAATCCCAATTTTGTGATGAAAAACATTCTGAAAAACACAGTCCTTCATATATATATATATATATATATATATATATATATATATATATATATATATAAACATAGTCCTATTTATATATATAAAGAGTACACATAAAGACCATTTATTATTACTGGCCCGTTTTTCATTTGAATGATAAAGTCAGTTCCTTGAGCAAAAAACTGGGCTTGCCTACCTAAAAGATACACAGTAAACACACTATCATATAACGCTGTGCTGTGTGCTTAGCCACTCGGTTGTGTCTGACTCTTTGTGACCCCATGGACTGTAGCCTGCCACCCTGCTCCATCCATAGGGATTCTCCAGGCAAGTGTACTGAAGATCCCTGGAGGGGATCTTCCCAACTCAGGGATCGAACCCAGGTCTCTTGCATTGCCAGCAGATTCTTTACCATCTGAGCTACCAGAGAAGCCCATGAACAATGAAGTGGGTAGCCTATCCCTTCTCCAGGGGATCTTCCCAACCTAGGAATCAAACCAGGGTCTCCTGCATTGTAGGCAGATTCTTTACAAGCTGGGCTACCATGGAAGCCTGTCACATAATAATTGTTATCAATTAAAAACAAATATGATAATGATGGTGTTATTTCCTATGGTGCTGTTTTATAAACTATAAAAAACTTCTACATCAGGGAGTTATCTACTTCTGTTAGAAATTTTGAGAGTTATAAAATTTCCATACATTCAGAACAGCCTGTGGGTTTTTCTTCTGCTCCAACTCAGTGATATTTGATGTCTGAAGTGAGTGGGCTCACTGCTCTGACATTCCCTATAAGACAGACATGCAAGGCTGTTAGCAAGGCACAGTCCCAGGGACACTGAAGCAAATTCAGAACTAACTGTGATAACTGACAGCAGCTAAAGATGACTTCAGTCATTTCTTCCTCTCTCTTCCATAAGAGCTCCTCACAAGCCTCTCTTATAACACATCTCACTATATCAATCATTTCTTGAGATGTTTGCTCCTCCTTTAGAGCATGAATCATGTCTGATTTGTCTCTGGATCATCAGTGCCCAGCACAGAGCCACTACCAAGAGAACAATTAACCCAGGTCTATTTAAGGAATGGCAATTCAAAGGATTCTCTAGTACAATTCTGGAGGGGAGGAAAGTATCCCTCTCAAGAATATAAGAAGAGGACTTCCTTGGTAGCAGAGTGGAAAAGAATCCATCTGCCAATGCAAGGAATATGGGTTCAATCCCTGGTCTGGGAAGATTCCACACATCCAGGAGCAACTCAGACCTTGTGCCACAACTATGGAGCCTGTGCTTTAGAGCCTGAGAGCGGCAACTACTGAGCCCATGTGCTGCAGCTACTGAAGACCAAGTGCTCAGAGCCTGTGCTCCGCAACAAGCGAAGTCACTGTGATGAGAATCCCGCTCACTGCAACAGAGTCGTTCCCACTCACCGCAACTAGAGAAAGCCTGAGGGCAGCAGCAAAGACCCAGGGAACCAAAAATAAGTTACTCAATTAACTTTAAACGTTTTTTTTTTTTTTTTTTTTAAGACTGTAAGAAGATAGTAATGAGGGTCTCAGGCAAAGAGAGAGACATCAGAAAGTCTGGAAAGAACTGAATCTAACAGTGTATAATATAACCAGAACTCTGAAAGACCAAAGGTCTTTCTGTGACCCAGGACTTACTCTAAACTCACCTGGGACAGCATCAAAACCAATCTGGATCATGTGCTCAAAATCTGAACGAAGAGAAACCTCTGAGTCGCTTGTATGGTTTTGATACTAAAATATTTTTGTTAATTTATTGCAGATGTAAAAGATTTTTATATACTGATTTTTTCCTAGAAACTTTTTAAGCTCATTTATTAATTTTAAGAAATAATAGGGTTTTTTTGTATTTTCTATATATACAATCATATAATTAGCAAATAATGATTTTTTTTTCACTTCAATTCTTATATCATTTACATTTTTCCTTATCTCAAGTAAGAGTGACTAAAGCAGGGGTTCTTCATGCCTTCTTTAACTAATTCACTAAAAATGAATGAATATTGAATTTTAATCAAATCTTTCTTCTGCATCTGTTGAGAAGATATGTGTTTTCTTTTTCAATCTATTAATATGATTGATTTCTTAGTGTTAAATGAAACTGATGTTCCTTGGATAAACTTAATCATGTGTTATTTTATTTACTGATGAACTTAGTTTTCTAATACATGCATTTAATTCTGTCACTTTCCCTCTAAGTACTACTTTAACTACATTCCACAAGTTTTAATACGAAATATTAACTTTTGTATTGTTTCTGATTTCAATTGTCATATAGTTTTACCCATGAATTATTTTAAATTGTGCCTCCAATTTTTCAAACATAGGGGAATTTTCCAGCTATCTTTTTATTTTTGCTTTCCAACTTGATTTCCCTGCAGTGGGAGAACATATTCTATATGATTTAAATCCTTCAAAATTTGAGATTTGCTTTATGTCTCATTACATGTTCAATTTTTATATGTTTCATGTGTACTTTAAAGAATATGTATTCTGTACTCGTTCAGTGCTTTTTTCATCTAAAGACAATAAACTTTTTTTCTAATTCTTTTCGTTCAAAAAAAAAAAAAAATCTGAATGAAGAAAAATCTCTGGCCGTTCCTTCTTTTGCCTTTTTTCTTCCTTGCAAGAGCAACAGGGAAAAGTACATAAATCAAGGACATTATTATACTAATAGGCTTATTTAGCTATCAATTGAGCTCTAAACTCCTATAAGGGCTTCCCTGGTGGCTTAGACAGTAAAGAATCTGCCTCCAATGTGGGATACTTGGGTCCAACCCCTGGGTCAGGAAGATTCCCTGAAGCAGAGAATGGTTACAGTCTCCAGTATTCCTGCTTGGAGAATTCCATGGACACAGGGGCCTGGCAGGCTCCTACAGAGGCCAAAGACTCTCCACTTCACAAGTGTATTTACAGAGCCCAGTGTGGGACATGGATGCTCAATCCATGATTACAGGCTTAATTTTTCATTGATTCCAAAACAGGCAGTCTGGCCCAGAGCCTAAGCTCTAAACCACTGTGCTATGCTGAATCCCTAGGCTAGGACCTTAAAGAATCATTAATTCCAGGGACTTCCCTGGTGGTCCAGTGGCTAAGACTCCACATTCCCAATGCAGGGGGCCTGGGTTTGATCCCTGATCAGGTAACTAGATCCCACATGCTACAACTAAAGATCCTGTATGCGGCAACTAAGAAATGTTGCCGTCAAATAAAATAACTATATATTAAAAAAAAAGAAAAATCATTAACTCCAAATAATTGTAGTCATCCCTCTCTCAGCAAGGGTCTTGTATAAAGCAGATATTCACTAAGGTCCTGACGACCTGGCAGGAAAAAATAAAATAACTATGTATTTTTTAAAAAATAAAATAAAATAAACTCAAAATGGATTAAAGATCTAAACGTAAGACTAGAAAGTATAAAACTTCTAGAGGAGAACATAGGCAAAACACTCTTCGACATAAATCACAGCAGGATCCTCTATGACCCACCTCCCAGAATATTGGAAATAAAAGCAAAAATAAACAAATGGGACCCAATTAAAATTAAAAGCTTCTGCACAACAAAGGAAACTATTAGCAAGGTGAAAAGACAGCCTTCAGAATGGGAGAAAATAATAGCAAATGAAGCAACTGACAAACAACTAATCTCAAAAATATACAAGCAACTTCTGCAGCTCAATTCCAGAAAAATAAATGACCCAATCAAAAAATGGGCCAAAGAACTAAATAGACATTTCTCCAAAGAAGACATACAGATGGTGAACAAACACATGAAAAGATGTTCAACATCACTCATTATCAGAGAAATGCAAATCAAAACCACAATGAGGTTTCATTTTACACCAGTCAGAATGGCTGCAATCCAAAGGTCTACAAGCAATAAGTGCTGGAGAGGGTGTGGAGAAAAGGGAACCCTCTTACACTGTTGGTGGGAATGCAAACTAGTACAGCCACTATGGAGAATAGTGTGGAGATTCCTTAAAAAACTGGAAATAGAACTGCCTTATGACCCAGCAATCCCACTGCTGGACATACACACTGAGGAAACCAGAATTGAAAGAGACACGTGTACCCCAATGTTCATTGCAGCACTGTTGACAATAGCCAGGACATGGAAGCAACCTAGATGTCCATCAGCAGATGAATGGATAAAAAAGCTGAGGTAGATATACACAATGGAGTATTAGGCAGCCATTAAAAAATAATGCATTTGAATCAGTTCTAATGAGGTGGATGAAACTGGAGCCTATTATACAGAGTGAAGTAAGCCAGAAAGAAAAACACCAACACAGTATACTAACGCATATATGTGGAATTTAGAAAGACGGTGATGATAACCCTGTATGTGAGGCAGCAAAAGAAACACAGATGTATAGAACAGTCTTTTGGACTCTGCGGGAGAGGGAGAGGGTGGGATGATTTGGGAGAATGGCATTGAAACTTGTATAATATCATATATGAAACAAATTGCCAGTCCAGGTTCGATGCATGATACAGGATGCTTGGGGCTGGTGCACTGAAACGACCCAGAGGGATGGTACAGAGAGGGAGGAGGGAGGGGGTTCAGGATGGGGAGCATGTGTACACCATGGCGGATTCATGTTGATGTATGGCAAAACCAATACAATATTGTAAAGTAATTAGCCTCCAATTAAAATAAATAAATTTATATTTTAAAAAAAAAAGAAAAATCATTAACTCCAAATACTTGTAGTCATCCCTCTCTCAACAAGGGTCTTGCATAAAGCAGATATTCACTAAGGTCCTGATGACCTGGCAGGAAAAATGTGCCTATTTTAAGGAGCTGTAACCTTTGTTAGGGGATGAGTTGTTTTTTCCCAGATTTCTATGTCCTAACTCCCAGTACCTCAGAATGTGATCTTATTTAGAAATAGGGCCTTTGCAGGTATAATTAGTGAAGTTTTGGCCCACACTAGAGTAGAATGGGCCCCTAGTCCAAAGAGTCTGGTCAGTTCAGTTGCTCAGTCGTGTCCGACTTCTTGTGACACCATGGACTGCACACACCAGGCTTCCCTTCACCAACTTCCGGAGCTTAATCAAACTCATGTCCATCAAATCGGCGATGCCATCCAACCATCTCATCCTCTGTCATCCCCTTCTCCTCCCACCTTCAATCTTTCCCAGCATCAGGGTCTTTTAAAATGAGTCAGTTCTTCACATCAGGTGTCCAAAGTATTGTAGTTTCAGCTTCATCATCAGTCCTTCCAATGAATATCAGGACTGATTTCCTTTAGGATGGACTGGTTGGATCTCCTTGCAGTCCATGGGACTCTCAAGAGTCTTCTCCACACCACAGTTCAAAAGCATCAATATTTTGGTGTTCAGCTTTCATTATGGCCCAACTCTCACACTCATAGATGATTACCGGAAAAACCATAGCCTTAACCTTTGTTGTCTGGTATACTTATTAGAGAAAAAAAAAATGGGACAGAGGCACACAATAGAACATCTTAAGATAAAGGCAGAGATCAGAGTGAAGTTTCTTCAAGCCAAGAATCACCAAAGATTGCCAGCAAGTTACCAGAAGTGAGAGGCATGGAACAGATTTTTCCTCACAGCTCTCAGAAGGAACCAACCCTATAAACACCTTCATCTTGGACTTCTAGCCTCCATAAATGAAACAATAAATTTCTGTTGTTTAAAACCCTTCAGATCAGATCAGTCGCTCAGTTGTGTCCGACTGTTTGCAACCCCATGAATTGCAGCACGCCAGGCCTCCCTGTCCATCACCAACTCCCGGAGTTCACTCAGACTCACGTCCATCGAGTCAGTGATGCCATCCAGCCATCTCATCCTCTGTCATCCCCTTCTCCTCTTGCCCCCAATCCCTCCCAGCATCAGTCTTTTCCAATGAGTGAACTCTTCACATGAGGTGGCCACAGTACTGGAGTTTCAGCTCTAGCATCATTCCTTCCAAAGAAATCCCAGGGCTGATCTCCTTCAGAATGGACTGGTTGGATCTCCTTGCAGTCCAAGGGACTCTCAAGAGTCTTCTCCAACACCACAGTTCAAAAGCATCAATTCTTCGGCACTCAGCCTTCTTCACAGTCCAACTCTCACATCCATACGTGACCACAGGAAAAACCGTAGCCTTGACTAGATGGACCTTTGTTGGCAAAGTAATGCCTCTGCTTTTGAGTATGCTATCTAGGTTGGTCATAACTTTCCTTCCAAGGAGTAAGCGTCTTTTCATTTCATGGCTACAGTCACCATCTGCAGTGATTTTGGAGCCCCCCAAAAATAAAGTCTGACACTGTTTCCACTGTTTCCCCATCTACTTCCCATCAAGTGATGGGACTGGATGCCATGATCTTCGTTTTCTGAACGTTGAGCTTTAAGCCAACTTTTTCACTCTCCACTTTCACTTTCATCAAGAGGCTTTTTAGTTCCTCTTTACTTTCTGCCATAAAGGTGGTGTCATCTACATATCTGAGGTTATTGATATTTCTCCTGGCAATCTGGATTCCAGCTTGTGTTTCTTCCAGTCCAGCGTTTCTCATACTGTACTCTGCATATAAGTTAAATAAACAGGGTGACAATATACAGTCTTGATGTACTCTTTTTCCTATTTGGAACCAGTCTGTTGTTCCATGTCCAGTTCTAACTGTTGCTTCCTGACCTGCATACAAATTTCTCAAGAGGCAGATCAGTATTCCCATCTCTTTCAGAATTTTCCACAGTTTATTGTGATCCACACAGTCAAAGGCTTTGGCATAGTCAATAAAGCAGAAATAGACGTTTTTCTGGAACTCTCTTGCTTTTTCCATGATCCAGCGGATGTTGGCAATTTGATCTCTGGTTCCTCTGCCTTTTCTAAAACCAGCTTGAACATCAGGAAGTTCATGGTTCACATATTGCTGAAGCCTGGCTTGGAGAATTTTGAGCATTACTTTACTAGCGTGTGAGATGAGTGCAATTGTGCGGTAGTTTGAGCATTCTTTGGCATTGCCCTTCTTTGGGATTGGAAGGAAAACTGACTTTTTCCAGTCCTGTGGCCACTGCTGAGTTTTCCCAATTTGCTGGCATATTGAGTGCAGCACTTTCACAGCATCATCTTTCAGGATTTGAAAGAGCTCAACCGGAATTCCATCACCTCCCTAGCTTTGTTCGTAGTGATGCTTTCTAAGGCCCACTTGACTTCACATTCCAGGATGTCTGGCTCTAGGTCAGTGATCACACCATCTTGATTATCTGGGCCATGAAGCTCTTTTTTGTACAGTTCTTCTGTGTATTCTTGCCCCTTAGTTTGTGATAATTTGTTGCAACAGCTCTAGCAAACTAATATAACCCTCTTCCAAATGAGTTTCAGGTTCTTCCAATTAGGTAGACCTCAGCAGGCACCTGCAAATACAACCCAGCTGAAACAGGCTTAAATATTTACCTTCCTAGGCTCAGCCTAATGATCTTTCTTCCTAGATGGGAACCTACAGAACCAAGATTTTAAACATCTGCAGAAACCCTCTGTTTCCTCCAGCCAGGGATCCTCCTCCTTCAATGTCCTAGGAAGGAAGTAGAGCACGGGGCTGTGTGGTCTAAACTCCCAGAGAACTCCCTACAGATCACCTGGCAGTACTGGTTTCAGGGGATAACTGCAAAAGCTACCATTAATGGTAGCCAGGCACGCACTAAGAATTTTGTATGCATTATTTCACCAAATACTCATGAAATGCTACAAAACAAATATTAATATCTCCATCTTATAGATAAGAAAACAATTATTTCTTTTTAATAATTTGCTTGACCTTGCCTGAGTATCAGTGACATGTATAACATACAACTATCAAACTTGACATCTAGGCAAAGCAGAAACACTTTGCAAGCCTGTGAAGCAAGGCCAAAACATCCTTTCTTTAAGGTTAGTGAGGAAAGGCCAGGAGCCCTGAGTCTCTGACTCTTCCCACTACCAATCTCCCAGGAAAACCACCAAAGTTTCTCCTTGGAGGAAAAGTTATTCTCCACACTATCACAATCATGGCACAAAATCCTTGGTTCCATGTCAAGCTAGACATTTTTCCACCTAGAAATACCCAGGATCAAACACCAGCAAGGCTCAGCACTAAAGAATGGAAGCCCCAAATTCACCTCTAAAAGAATTCACTGAGCAGTACCTTGGCTGGGCTTAGACAGGGCCTGAACGCCAGGCTTGCCTGGGCCTCTCCTTGGAGTTCATATTAAAAGTATAGGCTGCAGCCCATTAGCTAAAATAAGGCCCACACTTAAGAGCTGGGCTGCATTTACATGATCCACTTACTCTAAAACTTGTTCTATTGCCTTCCCAGGTTGACAGGTCTGAGCTGCACTACCAGACTGAATAGTCCCAGTGCCAAAGAAACTGTGTTACCAACAAAGCACATTTTAATAATTCCCAGGAAATAAACATAGAATCTGGTGATAAAATAGTCTAATCTTTTTTTTTCCTTTGTGCTGCTTAGCTTCACTTGCTCAAATGTAGCTGTGCTGAGGCCCCTTACCGGGGTCTTCAGACCAGAGTCCCTATTGAGAAATCAGATCAGATCAGATCAGTCGCTCAGTCGTGTCCGACTCTTTGCTACCCCATGAATCGCAGCACGCCAGGCCTCCCTGTCCATCACCAACTCCCGGAGTTCACTCAGACTCACGTCCATTGAGTCAGTGATGCCATCCAGCCATCTCATCCTCTGTCGTCCCATTCTCCTCTTGCCCCCAATCCCTCCCAGCATCAGAGTCTTTTCCAATGAGTCAACTCTTCACATGAGGTGGCCAAAGTATTGGGGTTTCAGCTTTAGCATCAATCCTTCCAAAGAAATCCCAGGGCTGATCTCCTTCAGAATGGACTGGTTGGATCTCCTTGCAGTCCAAGCGACTCTCAAGAGTCTTCTCCAACACCACAGTTCAAAAGCATCAATTCTTTGGCGTTCAGCCTTCTTCACAGTCCAACTCTCACATCCATACATGACCACAGGAAAAACCATAGCCTTGACTAGATGAACCTTTGTTGGCAAAGTAATGTCTCTGCTTTTGAATATGCTATCTAGGTTGGTCATAACTTTCCTTCCAAGGAGTAAGCGTCTTTTAATTTCATGGCTGCAGTCACCATCTACAGTGATTTTGGAGTCCAGAAAAATAAAGTCTGACACTGTTTCCACTGTTTCCCCATCTATTTCCCATGAAGTGATGGGACCGGATGCCATGATCTTAGCCTTCTGAACGTTGAGCTTTAAGCCAACTTTTTCACTCTCCACTTTCACTTTCATCAAGAGGCTTTTTAGTTCCTCTTTACTTTCTGCCATAAGGGTGGTGTCATCTGCGTATCTGAGGTTATTGATATTTCTCCCGGCAATCTTGATTCCAGCTTGTGTTTCTTCCAGTCCAGCGTTTCTCATGAGAAATGGATGATATCAAAACTGAAGCTCCACAGGCTGTGGGCAGAAGCTCAGGCAAGACCACATCTGAGATGGCGGCGGCAGGGGCCGTGTGCAGAGGCGCTGCACCTGGCACTGATCAGCAGCACAGAAAGCCTGCGAGAACTCCACCCCCTCCCCACTGAGAACTCAATAAAGCAGCCCCACCCACGGCCTTTTAGGGAGAACTGGAAGACTGTTCTTTCAGAGCACAGTTTCACACCTTTGAGTTCTTTTCCAAAGAATAAAACTTTCCTTGGCTTCTGAACCAGTCAATCTCACTCCATTGGCTCAAACAGACACCAGGCGGGAGGACCCCTGCTGGAGCCTGACTCATAAGAGTCAATAACAAGAAT
Organism: Bos grunniens; assembly: GCF_055505025.1. NCBI lineage: Eukaryota > Metazoa > Chordata > Mammalia > Artiodactyla > Bovidae > Bos > Bos grunniens. The sequence continues at coordinate 32,811,911 of NC_141193.1, forward strand.
ACCCATAGCACTTTATAATAGGTTAACGTTTCATAATAACTACAATAATCACCTCCATTTGCGTCATGCTCTAGCATTGACAAAGCACTTTCACATATGGTTGTTCATTACAGCAGGGGTCCTCAGCCCTTGGGCCTCTGACTAGTACTGGCTGGAAGCACAACAGGAGGTGCATGAAGGGCGAGCAGAGCTTCATCTGTTGCTCCGCATCACTTACATCACTGCCTGAACCATGCCCCTCCACCGCCACGCCTGTCTGTGGAAAAACCGTATTCCTCAAAACTGGTCCCCAGTGCCAAAAACCGGGGACCACTGCATTAGACCCTCAAGTCAACCGTGTGACAGCAGGACAAGGATTATGGTACTCATTTGACAGAAGAAACAGAGGTCTCAAGAAATTAAATAGCCTGCCCAAGGTTACAGAGCAAGCTAGCAGTGGATCTGGGGCCAGGATTGAGGTCTTCACTCTCCCAGCCCCAAGGCCTTTGTATTCTGTCACTCTGCCTCCTCTGGACAGCGCCACCCATGACGGTGTTCTCTCACCTCTCTCCCAATGCAGTCCCCACATTATTAATGATTTTATCTTCTATACAGTATCAAATTTATTCACTGTTATCCATCACTACCCTATTTCAGACATTCTTTTCTGTGGCCTGAATCATTCTAACAGTAACTTGTCACCTGCATTCTGCTCCCCTCCAATGCAAACAGTGGCCAGGGTGAGCCATGGCCTTGCTCTTCAGCATCAGCATCCAGAAAACTTCTAGAAATGTGGAATACCAAGCTCCACCCTGAACTACTGAATCAGAATCTAAATTTTAATAAGATCCCAAATGATTCATATAAATTTTACATATACACATAAGATTTGAGAATCAAGAGTATGAGAAGGGAAACCAGAGACAGGAAGAAAATATTTGCAAAAGATGTACAGTTGGCCTTCTGTATCCATGGGCTCTTGATTCATGGATTCAACCAATTGTAGATCAAACATATTTGGAAAAAATTTCAGTTTGGAAAATCCAAACTTGAAGTGCTTCACTGCAAACTGTTTACATAGTATTTACATTGTAGTTGCAGCAATTTACATAATATTTGTAATGTATCCGGTGTTACAAGTAATCTAGAAATCATTTAAAATATATGCAAAAATGCGTATAGGTTATACACAACTATGCCATTTTATATAATGACCTAATGTCTATGGACTGTGGTACCTGCAGGGGTCCTGAAACAAATTCCGCATGAATACTAAGGAAGGACTACATCTGATAAAGGATTATTATATAAACTGTACCAAGAACTCTTAAAGCAAGAAGAAAACAAAAAACTTGATTAATAAAATGGGCAAAAGATCTGAACAGACACTTCACCAAGAAGATACACAGTCAGAAAAGATGCTCAATATCATGTCGTTCAGATCAGATCAGATCAGTCGCTCAGTTGTGTCCGACTGTTTGCGACCCCATGAATTGCAGCACGCCAGGCCTCCCTGTCCATCACCAACTCCAGGAGTTCACTCAGACTCACGTCCATCGAGTCAGTGATGCCATCCAGCCATCTCATCCTCTGTCGTCCCCTTCTCCTCTTGCCCCCAATCCCTCCCAGCATCAGAGTCTTTTCCAATGAGTCAACTCTTCACATGAGGTGGCCAAAGTATTGGGGTTTCAGCTTTAGCATCAATCCTTCCAAAGAAATCCCAGGGCTGATCTCCTTCAGAATGGACTGGTTGGATCTCCTTGCAGTCCAAGGGACTCTCAAGAGTCTTCTCCAACACCACAGTTCAAAAGCATCAATTCTTTGGCGTTCAGCTTTCTTCACAGTCCAACTCTCACATCCATACATGACCACAGGAAAAACCATAGCCTTGACTAGACGAACCTTTGTTGGCAAAGTAATGTCTCTGCTTTTGAATATACTATCTAGGTTGGTCATAACTTTCCTTCCAAGGAGTAAGTGTCTTTTAATTTCATGTCGTTAAGGAACTACAAATTGTAACAATGGTGAAATATCACTTCACACCTATTAGAATCGCCAACATCCAAAACTGACAACACCAAATGCTCATGAGGATGTGGTGCAATAAGAAATTTCATTCATTGCTGATGGGAATGCAAAATGAAAGACAAGTTGGCAGTTTCTAAGAAAATTAAACATACATTTACTATACAATCCAGCAATCATGCTTCTTGGTATTTACCCAAGTGAGCTGAAAACTATGTTCATAGAAAGCTTGCAGATGGATGTTTATAGCAACTAAACTGTCAAAACTTGGAATCAGGATGTCCTTCAGTAGATTCATGAATAAGTACACTGTGGTACATCCAGAAAATGAAATATTACTCAGCACTAAAAAGACAGGAACTATCAGGCTATTAAAAAGATGAGAACCCTTAATTAAAAATTATTAGGTGAAAGAAACCAATTTGAAAAATCTACATACTCTAGGATTCCAACTAGATGACATTCTGGGAAAGCCGAAAACTGTGGAGACCGCATAAAGATCAGTGGTTTTCATGTGTTAGTGGGGAAAGAGGGATAAACTGGGGGAGCACAGAGAAATTTTAGGGCAGTTAAAACTATTCTGTATGATACTATAATGGTGGAGGGTTTTCAAAATACATTTGTCCAAACCCATAGAATGAACGACATCAAGCATTAACCCCAATGTAAAATATGGACCTAAATGAAAATGATGTGTTGGTGTAGGTTCGATTATAACAAATGTTCTACCCGAATACAGGATGTTGGTTGTGGGAAAGATTGTGCACATGTAGGGACAGGAGGCATTCCACTTAATTTTACTGTGAGCCTAAAACTGCTCTAAAAGAATACTCCATTTAAAAATAAATAAATTGGGGAAGTTCTGCTCTGCAGACTTGTATCCCCTCCTTCATCTCCCCCAACTTACGCTTCATGCACTCTACACTCAATACACTGAACCGGCGATGGTTCACCAAACAATAATGGGCTCTTCCACACCTCTTCGTCTCAAACTGCTCCTTTTGCCTGTGAATCCTGCCTTTCCCTTTCCATCCCACCTAACCACACAAACCCTTTTATTTATCCTTGTTAGATCTCAACTTAATGGTCATCCCTTCTGTGAAGCTCTCCCTGATCTCTAGTTTTGGCAGTTTTTCACCCTCACCTCTATCCCCAGAGCACTATTACAATAACTGTCTATTTTCTGGGTCAATCTTCCCAACCAGACTGAGTTCAAAGTGCCAGGGCCGTGTCTAATTTACCATGAATCCATGTGCTGAGCAAATGCTGGGCATAAAACATTTGTTCAGATAATGAGTGAAGACTAGACTAAATGACCAAGCCCCAAACTCAACCTGACAAGGAGTCTAAGGAATCTGCCTAAGATATGCAAATTCTCTCCAGGGCAAGGAATAAATGTTTTCATTTTTACCATCTCTGACCTGACCTACACAATCCTGTTTTAAAACCTGTTCTGTGGGAGCTCAGAACACTGGCCAAAAGATATTCTTAAGTCCTCATGTCTCCACAGACCTAGCACAGCCCTAACAAAAAGCAACAAAATGAGGAGAGAAACAAGATCTAGAATTCAAGCCGGTTTTGCCTCTAACACACCATGTAGTCCAGGTTCTTAATTCTCTCACCTGAACCGTGGAAAGAACGGACTAGATGGTTTTTATTATTATTATTATTGAAGTAAACTGACTTACAAACTATATTAGTTCCAGGCCTACAGCAAATTGATTCCATATTTTTACACATTACAAAATGAACACAATAATGAGTCTGGTTACCATCTGTCACCATTACAATATTATTGACTATATTTTCTAGTCTGTACATTACATCTCCAGGATTTACTTATTTTATATCTGGAAATCCATCTGGTCTATTGTGTCATTTAATGCCAGTGTTTATTGACTTTTATGACTAAATGATCTAACCACTGAGGTAAGTGGGATGTTAAAGTCCTTTACTATTACTGTGTTACTGTCAATTTGTCTGTTTATATTTGTTAATATTTGCAACAAAGAAGGCTGAGCACCGAAGAATTGATGCTTTCGAACTGTGGTGTTGGAGAAGACTCTTGAGAGTCCCTTGGACAGCAAGGAGATCACACCAGTCAATCCTAAAGAAAATCAACCCTGAAATTCATTAGAAGGACTAATGCTAAAGCTGAAGATCCAGTACTATGGCCACCTGATGTGAAGAGCCAACTCAATGGAAAAGACCCTGATGCTGGGAAAGACTGAGGTCAGGAGAAGAGAGCAACAGAGGATGAGATGGTTGGATGGCATCACTGACTCAGTGAACATGAGGTTGAGCTAACTCCGAGAGAAAGTGAAGGACAGTGAAGCCTGGCCTGCTGCAATCCATGGGGTTGCAAAAAGTCAGACACAACTTAGCAACTAAACAACAACAGTAACACCAACAACATCTGCTTTATGTATTTAGATGCTCCTATGTCAGGGCCATATATATTCAGAATTGTTATATCTTATTCGATTGATTATTTTATCATTATGTAATGTCCATCTTTGTCTCTACTTACAATCTTTGTTTTAAAGTCAATTTTGTATTATATGTATTGTTATCCCTGCATTTTTTGTTTATATTTGCACATAAAAACTTTTTTCCATTACTTCACTTTAGCCTGCATTTGTTTTTTTAATCCATTCAGCCATTCTGTCTTTTCACTGGAGCATTTGGTCCATTTACATTTGAAGTAATTATCGATAAGTATGTCTTTACTGACATTTCGGTGGGGGGGGGGGGGGGGGTTCACTACTTTTTTATTCCTCTCTTCTTTTGCTCACTTTCCCTGTGACTTGATGATGGTGTTTAGTGTTACGTGTGGATTCCTTTCTCTTTTTTTCTGTGTATCCATTATAGACTTTAGGATTGGGGTTACTTTGAGGTTCTTATATAACAACATATTTTGTGTGTGTGTGTGTGTGTGTGTGTGTGTGTGTGTGGTGACGATCTTAAGATGATGATCTCTTCAAGTTCGAATGCATTCTAACAAGCCTGCAAATTTACCCTGCCCACTTTAACTTTTCTTACATCATATTTTACTTTTACTTCTTTGGTTTTATGGATTCTTTAACCTCTCGTTATAGATATAGTTGAGTTCACAACTTTTGTCTTTTAATCTTCTTACTGGCTTTATGAGGGGTTGATCTATCACCTTTCCTGTATGTCTGTCTTTGCAAATGAGATTTTTTTCCTTTTTAATTTTCGTATTTTTAGTTGTGGTCTTTTTTCCACTTAGATAATTCCTTTTAATATTTGTTACAAAGCTGGTTTAGTGGTGCTTAACTCTTTTAGCTTTTCTAAAGAGTAAAACTCTTTGCCTCTCCTTCAAGTTGGAATGAAAGCCTTGCCAGGCAGAGTATTCTTGGTTGTAGGTTTTTTCATCATTTTGAATATATAGTGCCACTCCCTTCTGGCCTACAGTTTCTACTGAAATTCAGCTTGTAGTCTTTAGGAGTTCCCTTGTACATAGCTGGTAGATATTCTCCTGCTCTTTTTAAAAATATCTGTATTTATTTTGGCCATTTTAATTACAATATGTCTTGGTGTGACTCTCTCTGGATTCATCTCATCTGGGACTCTGTGTCTTCCTGGGCCTGGATGTCTGTCCCCTTCCCCAGGTTAGGGAAGTTTTCAGCCATTGTTTATTCATAAAAGTTCTTTGCCCCTTTTATCTCTTTTCTTTTCCTGAGACCCTTATAATTAACTGTTAGCAGGCTTGATTTTTTTCCCAGAGGCCTCAAGCTATTTATATTATTTCTTAAAACTCTTTTTTATATTTTCTATTTAGCTTGATTTCCACTCTCCTGTCTTCCAGTTCACTGATCCGTTCCTCTGTATCATCTATTCTACTGTTGCTTCCTTCTGGTATATTTTTTTATTTCAGTGATTGCGCTCTTCATCTCTTTTGGTTCTTCTTCAAATTTTCTAAGCTTTTGTTAAATTTTCACTATGTTCATACATTCTTTTCCCCAAATTTGTTATGCATCTTTATGATCTTTTCCTTGAACCCTTTATGCAACAGACTGTTTATCTCCACTTCACTTGGTTTTTTTCTAGGATTTATCTTGTTTCTTCATTTAGAATATATTCCTCTGTCTACTCATTTGGCTTACTTCTCTGTTATTTTCTATGTATTACATAGGTCCATCAGTTCAGTTCAGTCGCTCAGTCATGTCTGACTCTTTGCAACTCCATGAATCGCAGCACGCCAGGCCTCCCTGTCCATCACCAACTCCCGGAGTTCACTGAGACTCACGTCCATTGAGTCAGTGATGCCGTCCAGCCATCTCATCCTCTGTCGTCCCCTTCTCCTCCTGCCTCCAATCCCTCCCAGCATCAGAGTCTCTTCCAATGAGTCAACTCTTCGCATGAGGTGGCCGAAGTACTGGAGTTTCAGCTTTACCATCATTCCTTCCAAAGAAATCCCAGGGCTGATCTCCTTCAGAATGGACTGGTTGGATCTCCTCCATCATACTTCCTAATTTTGGAGAACTGATCTTATGGAGACATCCTCTGGAGCTCCCCTCTGGTCATCAGAGCTAAATGCTCTGCGAGTGCTCCACTGTTGGTTTTTCAGGTCCTACTTTCATGACAACACTAACTACTGTGGGCGCCCTTGTACCTGGGGCTGGTCTCTGGCCTGGTTTGCTGTAAGGACATGCTTTCTTCAGTGGCAATCAGTCCACAGGAGGCAGGGCCTTGTCCTAGCCTGGCTGGCTTGCAGACCAGGAGTTTCTGGGGCTTGTTCCAGCCTAAAGCTGGGCAAGGCCAGGTCCAATTGTGGCTGACTGCATGGCCATGTGGTCCCAGGGACCATGTCTGCCTGCTGGTTGGTGAAGCTGGGTCCTGGGGTGGATGGCTATGGGACTCTGGAGGTCCTGCAGTTGTCAGCCAGTGGTAGGCCAGGCTAGGTTTTGGTACAGCTAGCTGCCAGCCCAGGAGGGCCCTCAGGCTGGCGCCAGCACACAAATGAGTAAGGTCAGGTTACTACTCAGCTTTCTCTTTGGTCTTGGGGGGCCACGGGACTGGTGCTGGTATACTTGTTGTAGGCAAACTCCTGGCACTAACGGGCTAGAGAGAGGTTTCTCAAATGATGCTTGCCAGTACCAGTGTCCTTGTGGTATGATGAGCTCTCCCAAATGGCTGTCACCAGAGTCTATGTTCTCAAGAGGTGTCTCTGTTGCTTTCTGCTTCTCCAGGAGGCTCTCCAAGTATTAGCAAGTGGGTCTGAACCAGGCTCCTTTAAAATTACTGCCTCTGCACTGGACATGAACCTTGTGAGATTGTGTGTGTGCCCTTTAACAGCACAGTCTGTTACCTACAACGCTCCAGTCCTCCCATAGAAACGCTCTGTCGACTTTCAAAAGCTGGGATGCATTTTATTTATTTGTTTTATTTTTTGGCTGAGCTGGGTCTTTATTGTCACGTGGTCTCTCTCTAGTTGTGGCTAGTGGGGACTACTCTAGATACAGCGCATGGGCTTCTCATTGCAGTGGCTCCTCCTGCTGCAGAGCACGGGCTCCAGGTGCATGGGCTTCAGTAGTTGCAGCATGTTGGCTTTGGCAGTTGTGGCACAGGGGCTTAGTTGCCCCACAGCAAGTGGAATCTTCCCAGACCAGGGATCGAAACCATGTCCCCTGCATTGGCAGGGCGAGTCTTTACCACTGGACCACTGGAGAAGCTTTCCATTGGCTTTCGCATCCAGGTATTTTGGGGGCTCACCTTCCTGGTGCAGGATTCCTGGGCTAGGGGAGCCTGCTATGGGACTAAGACCCCTCACTCCTTGGGGAACACCTCTGCAACTATGATTACGCTCCTGTTTATGGGTGGCCTACCCAGCGGTATGTATCTGGCTACACTCATCTCTGTCTCTCTTACCTGTCTCACTGTATCCTTCTTTATCTTTTCAGTTCTGGGAAATCTTTTCTGTGAGTCTTAGACTGTTCTCATCTATGGCTGCTCTATAAATAGTTGTAATTTTGGTGTGCGCATGAAAGAAGGTGAGCTCAGGGTCTTTCTCCATCTGCTTGGCTCACCTAGATGGATGATCTTAAGTGTTCTTCCAGCTCCTATATTCCAAATGTCTCTGAAAACAGAAAGATAAGCACTCTCAAAGCTCTGTTACTATGTTTCTTCCTGACACGGCATCCGACCGTTTTTAAGAGGTACTTCACACACATAATCTCATATAATCACTACAATCCTGATGGTCAATTTTGACTAGGAGATTAGGAAACTGAAGTATAGAACAGCCTACGAGTAATTGAAATTCAAAGTATCTGGTATCAGAGCCAAGGCCCATTACCTTAGCTCTCTTAAAAAATTTTCATGTTGAGTCAAGAAAACATACTTTTTGGTATAATGAGGAGAAACAACATTAAATAAGAATTTACCATGTATAAGATACTATAACACAATTATTTTCCTTAATTCTTACAATCCTATGGGATATATTATTACTACTGTCATTTTAGAGATGAGAAAACAAAAAAACAGTAAATAATTTGCTCAAGCTCATACAGCTAGTAAGAGCTGGGATTTGAACTCAGGTCTCATTTCTATGGATTTTTCTTCAGTATCTTTTTTTTATTCTGTCTTAACCTGAAATAATTTTTCTGATATTTAAATTGCTTTCAGTAGGACATTTGCTTTAAACCATAAGGTATCTCCATCTGGGTTATCAGGGTACAAAATCCCTTCTCTCCCCCAATTCCCAACCAAAACAAACAAACAAACAAAACCCCAAACCCACAACACAGCTTCAAATAAGTTTTGAAGAAATGTGACTCTAAACACTTACATGCAGGTCAAGAAATAAATAGCAAACTATTTACAAAAATACACAAACTTACATGCATCATTAGATTTATGCCAGTTCACAAAAAATATCAGAACATAAAAAAACACTATATAAATTAGTTAAGAACTCAGACGTATGATTTAAGACTTTGAAGGATGCTTCTCTCATGCAGGTCATGGTTGAAAAGTCAGATTTTCCTACCTTGTAATCTAAACCATAAAACAACCATTTTTATTCTTTGAACACTAACAGCACTAATCAAAAAAGGAAAAAAGACCTTCCATGCACAGACATCATCTCACACACAGTTAAAATATACCATTCTTGACATTTCTGTAACACACAGTACTAAAAATCACATGCCTCAAACCATTTGGAAGTAACTTTTTGACATATTTTTGCTTTCATTATTACTCCTTACACACACTGCTCAGACAACACTTTGCTAACATATTGAATGGGTGACTAGGAAGATGTAGGGCTGGGAACAGATATATGGATTTTGCTCCTTTTTTCACTAACCAAGAATTTAATTCTGTTGGGATTTTCATAGCCATGTCTCCCAATTTTATCTTTTGGGGCAAAATTCTGATATCACAGCTTAGTTTGACTGGAAAAAATATTCCTTGGATGTCTGGCCAGAGACTTTGCTAACAACCCCAGAAACGCCATCTTCTTTCAGTAGATTTCATCTGAGCCTTACTGCTCACTGTATCCATTTTCCTGCTAAATATGCAAGTCCCTGGGATGGTTCCAAGGAGAGTGCCTGAACATTTTTATACTGGCAACGCATTTTTTAAAAGGGTCAGGTTGAACTATCCTAGGACTAATCCTGTAAAGAAGAGGGACCATTAGTGCTAGTAGGGAGTAGAAGAATAGGTTGTTACCACATTTGAAGCAGTTATAGATATAGCCAGTGTAATATCTCCCAATATCTTGATGAGAACTATTTGCTTAGATGCCAGCTGCTAGGGTTTAAGTTATTTACATATATAGCCATTTTCCCTCCAGAAACAGCTGAGTTGAGATGAGAAAGGGAAAGCTAAGAGTGTATCAGGGCCAAATTAAGCAGTCATTTATGACATAAATGCATCTATCTTACTCATAGTCAGAATGCATGAGACATGCTGCACGGCTTTGGAATTGCCTTCTCTTCCTAAATTTCCTCTCATCTAGTTACTTAAAAGATTTTAGGCAAAAAACAGTTACATTATGCTTGTGTCTTAATAGATTTTTGTTTTGTATTTATATGCCTTCTATTTTAATATTTTATTTATGTTATTAATATACTGTGTAATATATCATCATAGGCATGAAATGTCAAATACAAAAAAAGGACAAAGAACTTTGGTAATAAGATATGAAAAAGAGTGGCTCAGAGGATGAAGTAAGTGTACAGAAAAGAACCCCAGGGAAATGAAACCATTTAACTCACGAGGAAATATATAGGGCAATGTTGAAGTTGGCTCTGCTTCCACAGGTCACTTTTCACCCCCACAACCTTTGTGTATACCTCCCAGATTCCCACCTTCAAGTTTTTGCTTACTTTTTCTTCTCCTGGCTTAGAATGTTCTTCTTCTCATTCTCCCCATCAAACCCTCAACCATTATTTAAAGACTAGTCCTAGCCCCACTTCTCCCTGGAAGGATTTCCTGACCTCTCCTCTCTCTGAGAAGTCCCAAGACACTAAGTCTGCCAAGCCACCATGCATTTAGTCATTTCCCAATTTGTATGACTGATGTTTTTAAGACTTAACCTCCTTACCTAAAATGTAAGCTTCTTGAGGACTAAAATCATGGCTTTTTTTTTTCTTTTTAAAGTCTTTATTGGATTTGTTACAATATTGCTTCTGTTTTGTGTTTTGGTTTTTTTTGGCCAGGAGGTATGTAGGATCTTAGCTCTCCCAACCAGGGATCAAACCCAAACCCCTGCATTGGTGGGTGAAGTGCTAACCCTGGACTGTCAGGGAAGTCCCTTGTGGCTTCTAATCATGATCATTATATTTCCACATCCAAAGTAGGACCCAACACCAAGATTACTTAGATTATGAACACCCTAGAAAATATTAGGAAATGATCTTAGAGATTATGTTACTTTACTCCTTGAGGAAAGAGGGCTGCATCATGGCAGTAATACTCAGTTTACCTGATCAAGTCCTTCATCCTTTGTCATGTCTGCTGACCCCCACTGACTGACCTGACTGAAAGCAACTGCTGGCTGAAATAGTTTAATATAGACCAGGCCTTAGAAATCATAAGAGGAAGAGCTTAGCTTCTTCCTCTAAAGTGGGAAAGGAGGAGAATGTGGGAGGGAAACGAAACCTAGCTGACAGGACTTATCATGAGTGCTGCAATTTAGGCTAAGTAGTTACTGGCTAGGGGTCACAGCAAAAAAGAGTACCTGAGGAAGGAAAGCAGAAGAGAACTGGAGAAGCCATACAATTGCAGAGCTATCTGGCACTCGGTAAATATCTTCTAGGAAGTAACAATCACCGCCCTTTCATGCGTACAGCCCTTCCCAAAGTCCAGTAACAATCACTGTCTAACTGGTTCCTCACAAATATTCCAGAAACCAAACAGTATGTGGACTTCCCCCATTTTACAGCTAAGCTTACTGAGGTCAGTATATATTCTTTTATATATTAAAAGACATATACCTTGCCCAGATCTCTCATCTGTAACATTGCTATCACTCATTGTTTGTTTATAATCCTGAAAATCAAAGGAAACTGATGATAATACAAATGCTTCTTGTCCATAAAGAAAGAAAGAAATATATCCTTGAAAAGGAATCAAAGGAAGATAGAGCCAGTATATCCTTGCTGTTAATTCAATTTATAAATCTAGGAAAGTATCTTTATTTCCCTTAGTTCAAATTCTCAGTCTATAAAACCAGTCAACGATCCATGCTCAGGCTAGAGATAAAGGCCAGTAATAAACCATCTTTCTGGAGAAGATACTACCTCAAAGAACCCATAAAGGATAAATAAGAGTTGGTCAGGCAGAAATGGGGAAGGGCATTCCAGAAAGACACAGAATAAACAAAAACCCAGAGAAGTAGATGGTAATCTTTGTTGCAGCTTCCTGCCTGCCCAGCAAGCCAACAAAATTTTATAAACTGTTACAAAGGATATACTCTGAACTTGAGATGGAGGGAAAATTAAAAAAAAAAAAAAAGAAGAAGAAGAAAGAAAGAAAATAAGGCAAACTCGGGATCCTGTTAGTCCCATATCCCCAACCACAAGTATCAGGATCCCTGGGACTATTGCTACTTCAAGGTAATGTTTTCATTTAGTTTGATTTGTTTTATGGTAACTAAAAGTATATGTCTAGAAGCATCTGATGAAAGCTTGTGCCTACACAAAAACATGTAAATAAATATTCAGAGCAACATTATTCAAGAGTCAAAAAGCAGAAACCCAAATGTACCTCAACTGATGAATGGATAAATCAAAAGTGATACAGACATATACTGGAATGTTATTCAGTCCAGAAAAAGAAAGAAAGGAAGAAAGAAATCCAGATCCTTGTTATTAATATATCATGTGAAGTCACTCAGTCGTGTCCAACTCTTTGTGACTCCATGGACTGTAGCCTGACAGGTTCCTCTGTCCAAGGGATTTTCCAAGCAAGAATACTGAAGTGGGTTGCCATTTCCTTCTCCAGGGGATTTTCATGACCCAGGGATTGAACCTGGGTCTCCCACACTGAAGGTAGACTCTTTATTGTCTGAGCTAGCAGGGAAGCCCATCATGAAAGAACCTTAAAAACATTGTGTTAAGTGAAAGAAGCCAGTCACAAAAGGCCATATATTCTATTTAATTTATATAAAACACCCAGAAAAGGAAAATCCATAGACGGAAAGTAGATTAGTGGTTGGCAAGGGCTGGAGTAAGGGAGAAATGACATGTGGATACTAATGGTTATAGGGTTTCTTTTTAGGGTGATGAAAATGTACTATAATTAGATAATGTATTATAATTAGATAGTTGTGATGTTCATACAATCTTGTAATACACCAAAAACCACTGAATTTTATACTGTGAGATGGTGAACTATGTGGTATGTGAATTGCATCTCAATATTTTCTTTAAAAAATATAACTGGGGGGGGGAGGAGCTGAGATGGAGGAGGAGTAGGATGGGAAGAACACTTTCTCCCCCACAAATTCATCAAAAGAACATTTAAACGCCGAGTAAATTCCACAAAACAACTTCTGAATGCCAGCAGAGGACATCAGGCACCCAGAAAAGCAACCCAAGTCTTCGAAAGGAGGTAGGAAAAAATATAAAAGACAAAAAAAGAGACAAAAGAGGGAGGGACAGAGTTCCATCCCGGGAAGGGAGTCTTAAAAAGAGAGAAGTTTCCAAACACCAGGAAACCTCACTGCCAAATCTGTGCCGAGCCTTGGAAGCACAGAGGGCAACATAACAGGGAGGAAAAATAAATAAACAATTAAAACCTGCAGATCGCGAGCCCTACAGTAACTCCCCCAGCGGAGAAGCAGCGCAGATGCCTGCGCACACCACTAGCAAGCGGGGGCTGGGCAGGGAGGCGCAGCGCGGGTTGCATCGCTTAGAGTAAGGATCTGACCTGAATAACCCGAGCGCTATCTGAACGAACTAATTTGGGCTAGCAAACCAGACTGTGGGATATCTACCACGCGAAAAGCCAGCCTTAACCTAAGGTACCGCCAGGCCCGTGCACGGAACAAAGGACTGAACAGAGATAGCCGGCTGCAGACCATCCCCCTCCGGTGACAGGCAGCCAGAGCCAGAAGGGGGCAATCGCAGCCCCAGAGAGACATTATCTATAAAACCGTAAGCAGGCTTTTTTGCTAACTAAAACTTCTTGGGGGTCTGGACGGTCAACATCCGCCTGAGAAGGTATGCCAGTTGTACACCTAGATAACCGAGCGGCGGGGAGGCGATAAGTCGCAGCAATCACACTCGCCAAACACCTCATCACCTGAGCTGCTCGGACCTGGGAAGGGCACAAAACTCAGGCCCAACCGAGTCTGCACCTCTGAGGAATACCCGAGTGCCTGAACCTGAGCGGCTTGGACCTGGGAGGTGCAAGCAGCCCAGGGCTGGCCTCGGATGGTTCCCAGTGGAGCAACCTAGAGCCTGAGCAGTGTGGGCAGGGAGGCTACACGCGCTGTGAGCAGGGGCAGACCCAGTGTGGCTGAGGCACTGGGAGCACATGCCAGTGTTATTTGTTTGCAGCGTCCCTCCCTCCCCACAGTGCGACTGAACAAGTGAGCCTAAAAAAAAAAAAAAGTGTACACCACCGTCTCCTTTGTGTCAGGGCGGAAACCAGACACTGAAGAGACCAGCAAACAGAAGAAGCAATAACAGAGGGAACCGCCTTGGAAGCCACAGGCAATACATAAAACCCTGTGGTTAGTACCAACTACATAGGAAGGGACCTATAGATCTTGAGAAATATAAGTCGGAACAAAGAACTAGCCGAAAATGAACTGACCCCACAGTACTCACAACAAAACCAGAGAAAGTCCTAGATATATTTTTACTATTTTTACAATCATTCTTTCATTCTTTTTTAATTTTAAAAAAATTTTTAAGTCCTCTGTTATTCCTTTAATTTTCACTTTTATAACCTACTATTACTTTGCAAAAAAAAAAAGACCCTATTTTTTTTAAAGCAAACTACATATACATATTTTTTTTTTAATAATTTTTGTGACCTTGTTTTTTGTTTTTTTGGTTTTTTTTTCCTTCTTTTTCTTTTCTTTAACATTGTATTTTTGAAATTCCAATCTCTACTCTAGATTTTCAATTTTAGCTTTTTGGTATTTGTTATCAATTTTGTACCTATTTTTTTTTATAATTTTTGTGACTTTTTTTTTCTCTCTTTCTTTCTCTTCTTCTTTTATATAACTTTGTATATCTGAAATTCCAAACTCTACTCTAGATGTTTAATTTTTACTTTTTGGTATTTGTTATCAATTTTGTACCTATATTTTCTTTATAATTTTTGCGACTTTGTTTGTTTTTGTTTGTTTGTTTTTTCTCTCTTTCTTCTCCTTCTTCTTTTCTTTAACATTGTATTTTTGAAATTCCAAACTCTACTCTAGATTTTTAGTTTTTGCTTTTTTGTATTTGTTACCAATTTTGTACCTTTAAGAACCCAATCTTCAGGACCCATTTTTCACTAGGGAGTGAGATTACTGGCTTGACTGCTCTCTCTCCCTTTGGACTCTCCTTTTTCTCCACCGGGACGCCTGTGTCTCCTCCCTAACCCCTCTCTACTCTACCCAACTCTGTGAATTTCTGTGTGTTCCAGACGGTGGAGAACACTTAGGGAACTGATTACTGGCTGGATCTGTCTCCCTCCTTTTCATTCCCCCTTTTATCCTCCTGGCCACCTCTGTCTCCTTCCTCCTTCATCTATCTCTTCTCTGTATAACTCCATGAACATCTCTGAGCGGTCCAGTTGTGGAGTGCACATAAGGAAGTGACTACTGGCTACCTCACTCTCTCCTCTATTGATTCCACCTCATCTCATTCGGGTCACTTCTAACTCCCTCCTCCCTCTTCTCTTTTCCATGTAATGCTATGAACCTCTCTGGGTGACCCTCACGGTAGAGAAACTTTTCATCTTTAACGTAGATGTTTTATCAGTGGTGCTGTATAGAAGGAGAAGTTGTGAAACTACTGTAAAAATAAGACCGAAAACTGGAAGCAGGAGGCTTAAGTCCAAATCCTGACTCCAGGGAACTCCTGACTCCAGGGATCATTAATTGACAGGAGCTCATCAAACGCCTCCATACATACACTGAAACCAAGTGCCACACAAGAGGGAACAAGTTCCAGAGCAAGACATACCAAGCAAATTCTCCAGCAACACAGGAACACAGCCCTGAGCTCCAAGATACAGGCTGCCCAAAGTCACCCCAAAACCATAGACATCTCATAACTCATTACTGGACACTTCATTGCACTCCAGAGAGAAGAAATCCAGCTCCACCCACCAGAACACCGACACAAGCTTCCCTAACCAAGAATCCTTGACAAGCCACCTCTACAAACCCACACACAGCGAGGAAATGCCACAATAAAGAGAACTCTACAAACTGCCAGAATACAGAAAGGACACCCCAAACTCAGCAATTTAAACAAGATGAAGAGACAGAGGAATACCCAGCAGATAAAGGAACAGGGTAAATGCCCACCGAACGAAACAAAAGAGGAAGAGATAGGGAATCCACCTGATAAAGAATTCCGAATAATGATAGTGAAATTGATCCAAAATCTTGAAATCAAAATGGAATCACAGATTAATAGCCTGGAGACAAGGATTAAGAAGATGCAAGAAAGGTTTAACAAGGATCTAGAAGAAATAAAAAAGAGTCAATATATAATGAATAATGCAATAAATGAAATCAAAAACACTCTGGAGGCAACAAATAGTACAATAACAAAGGCAGAAGATAGGATTAGTGAATTAGAAGATAGAATAGTAGAAATAAATGAATCAGAGAGGATAAAAGAAAAACGAATTAAAAGAAATGAGGACAATCTCAGAGACCTCCAGGACAATATTAAACGCTACAACATTCGAATCATAGGGGTCCCAGAAGAAGACAAAAAGAAAGACCATGAGAAAATACTTGAGGAGATAATAGTTGAAAACTCCCCTAAAATGGGGAAGGAAATAACCACTCAAGTCCAAGAAACTCGGAGAGTCCCAAACAGGATAAACCCAAGGCGAAACACCCCAAGACACATATTAATCAAATTAACAAAGATCAAACACAAAGAACAAATATTAAAAGCAGCAAGGGAAAAACAACAAATAACACACAAGGAAATTCCCATAAGGATAACAGCTGATCTTTCAATAGAAACTCTTCAGGCCAGGAGGGAATGGCAAGACATACTTAAAGTGATGAAAGAAAATAACCTACAGCCCAGATTATTGTACCCAGCAAGGATCTCATGCAAATATGAAGGAGAAATCAAAAGCTTCTCAGACAAGCAAAAGCTGAGAGAATTCAGCACCACCAAACCAGCTCTCCAACAAATACTAAAGGATATTCTCTAGACAGGAAACACAAAAATGGTGTATAAATTCGAACCCAAAACAATAAAGTAAATGGCAACGGGATCATACGTATCAATAACTACCTTAAATGTAAATGGGTTGAATGCCCCAACCAAAAGACAAAGACTGGCTGAATGGATACAAAAACAAGACCCCTACATATGCTGTCTACAAGAGACCCACCTCAAAACAGGGGACACATACAGACTGAAAGTGAAGGGCTGGAAAAAGATTTTCCATGCAAATAGGGACCAAAAGAAAGCAGGAGTAGCAATACTCATATCAGATAAAATAGACTTTAAAACAAAGGCTGTGAAAAGAGACAAAGATGGTCATTACATAAGGATCAAAGGATCAATCCAAGAAGAAGATATAACAATTATAAATATATATGCACCCAACATGGGAGCACCACAATATGTAAGACAAATGCTAAGAAGTATGAAAGGAGAAATTAACGATAACACAATAATAGTGGGAGACTTTAATACCCCACTCACACCTATGGATAGATCAACTAAATAGAAAATTAACAAGGAAACACAAACTTTAAATGATACAATAGACCAGTTAGACCTAACTGATATCTATAGGACATTTCTCTCCAAAACAATGAATTTCGCCTTTTTCTCAAGCGCACATGGAACCTTCTCCAGGATAGATCACATCCTGGGCCATAAATCTAGCCTTGGTAAATTCAAAAAAATAGAAATCATTCCAAGCATCTTTTCTGACCACAATGCAGTAAGATTAGATCTCAATTACAGGAGAAAAACTATTAAAAATTCCAACATATGGAGGCTGAACAACACCCTGCTGAATAACCAACAGAAGAAATATAAAAAGAAATCAAAATTTGCATAGAAACTAATGAAAATGAAAACACAACAACCCAAAACTTATGGGACACGGTAAAAGCAGTCCTTAGGGGAAAGTTCATAGCAATACAGGCACACCTCAAGAAACAAGAAAAAAGTCAAATAAATAACCTAACTCTACTCCTGAAGCAAATAGAAAAGGAAGAAATGAAGAAGCCCAGGGTTAGTAGAAGAAAGAAATCTTAAAAATTAGGGCAGAAATAAATGCAAAAGAAACAAAAGAGACCATAGCAAAAATCAACAAAGCCAAAAGCTGGTTCTTTGAAAGGATAAATAAAATTGACAAACCATTAGCCAGACTCATCAAGAAACAGAGAGAGAAAAATCA